>NW_026294480.1:51638245-52890745 GCF_007827085.1 Peromyscus californicus insignis | reverse complement strand
AGTGAATGCGAAGGTCTATGAATTCTGATACACCCGTGGGGATGGGAGCATGTTCAACAGATGATACGCAGTTATTTGTTTGTTGAGGCAGGCAGGTCTCAAATTCTCAGTCCTTCTGCTCTGGGCTCACCGGTGCCATGCCACACTAACAGTGATTTGAACCAAGCAAGCTGAGCCCTGGAACAGTGAAAAGGAGTGCAAGGCTATCTCTGTCCTGTGTTTATCTTGGTAGTGGGAAGAAAAGTGCAAAGAATGAAGGTTGTGTATCTCCACACTTTGAGTTCTGGCACGGATTCTAACACAGAGATTCATGCAGCTGCTAGATCACCTGGATCCGACCCCGCAGAGGCCAAAGCACGTCTTACCTCTCAGTGCCAGGAGGGGTCATGTGACCTGGCCCTCTCTGGTGCCAGTGCCACTTCACCTCTACCCAGTCCCGCCCAAGCACCCCCTGTCCACCCAGGTTCCACTCTGGTTACTGTAAGCATAAGGAAGACTCAGAGCCTGAGAATCATGTTTTCCTGCCAGAAGAACTGGAAACAGCGGCCATTCCCAGGGGAGGGGAAAGCTCCCGAGAGAAGAGTACACGTTCTTTTGAGGCCATTAGCCAAGGTTGTTGAGCTGGAATCATGAAAGAGCGGCACAGACCAGGGTCACAGTGGCAGCGATTAAAGGGTCACTGGGTCTTGATAAGAATCAGGCTGTTTTTGAGGGCGTCTAAAGCTGTGGTCTCTGAGGAGAGAGACTATTTCACCATGCTGAAAGAACTGACTTGTCTGGAGCAAACACCTGCCTGCCATTATCCCAACATCTCGCCAAGTCTATCAGGGATCTAGTACCATCTGGAGAGATAAGGGTCACATATAAATAAACCTAATTGGATTGAGAGGAATTAGAATAGGAAATAATTCCTATGAATTTGGATTAATGTCACTAAATACTTTTCAATGTAGGTTAAACCTCGACTAACAGATTATAACTTTAGATAAATATGCCTTCTGCTTTCTAAAGTCTATAGTTTTTCTGGAAAAAAAAGTTAGATTTCCCATAGTCATGATAGAAATAGATGTTTATGTAGAAAACTATTTTTTAAATGAGAAAAGAGTGGGATGTGGTGGTACACACCTTTGATTTCAGCTCTCAGGAAGCAGAGGCAGGCAGGCTCTCTGTGAGTTCTGGGCCAGCTTGAGCTATCTACATAGTAAGTTCAAAGCCAGCCAGAACTATATAGTGAGACTTTGTCTCAAAAACAAAAATAAAAAAAATTGAGATAAGATCATGTATAGGGGCTGGAGAGAGGGCTCAGCAGTTAAGAGCACTTGCTGCTCTTTCAGAAGGCCTGGGTCTGATTCCCAAGCACCCATATGGTTGTTCACAACGACCCACAACTTCAGTTCTGGGAGATCCAAAGTCCTCTTCCAACTTCCTTAAGCGTCAGGCATACACATGGTGTACATCCATACATGCATGCAAAATATTTATACACAAATAAAATAATCTAAAATGTTAAATGATAACACATAACATAAAACTTGCTATTTGACCTACTTTCTAGCTCCCAGTTCAGTGACACTAAATGCATTCATATGCTGAGTGACTGTCATCTACCTGGTAATGGATAAGGATGCATCTCTGGGCCTTTTTCATCCTATGAGATTGTCCCAACATACAATTGGCCATCCTCCTCCCTCAGCCCCCAGTAAGCACTACTCAGCTTCCCATCACCATGCGTGTGACTGGTCCACCTATCAGTGGGAATCACACAGTACTTGTCGCTGGAGTTTTCCTGGTCCTGCCTGGCCCACGGTCAGGACAAATCTCTCTCACCCGCCAGTCCCGCAGCTGCTCAGACCCAACCAAGTAAACACACAGAGACTTATATTACTTATAAACTGTATGGTCGTGGCAGGCTTCTAGCTAGCTGTTCTTATATCTTAAATCAACCCATTTCTATTCTATAAGTTGCCACGTGGCTCGAGGCTTACTGGTATCTTAACATCTTCTCATGGCGGCAGCTGGCAGCATCTCTCTGCCTCAGCCTTCCACTTCCCAGAATTCTCTTCTCTGCTTGTCTTGCCTATACTTCCTGCCTGGCTACTGGCCAATCAGCATTTTATTTATACAGAGCAATATCCACAGCAAGTACTTGTCCTTTTTCTTGTTTTCCTTAGCATAATGTCCTCAAGTCTCATCTATGCTGTGGCCTGTATCAAAATGTCCTTTTTTTCTATGGATGACTAATATCCATTTAGATCAGTGGTTCTCAACCTTCCTAACATTGCGACCCTTTAATACAGTTCCTCATGGTGTGGTGACCCCCAACCACAAAATTGTTTTGTTGCTGCTTTATAACTAATTTTGCTACTGTTAGGAATCGTAATGTAAATATCTGATATGCAGGATATCTGACATGTGATCCTGTGAAAGGCTGAGAATTGCTTTCTTTCTTTCTTTCTTTCTTTCTTTCTTTCTTTCTTTCTTTCTTTATTTATTTATTTATTTATTTATTATTTGAAAGCGAAGCAGGACAATCCTTTATTGGGAGCAGAGAGCAGCATAACACAGTGACCAGCAGAAGGAGAAAGCCTAATGGTCTGCACAGCATCTTCCGAGATACAGGCTGTCTACTAGCAAAAGTCAATAGGAAAATAGATTCACTGGGACAGTGTTGCTCGAATTGCTAAATGATCTTTTAATTAAAAACCCCAGAGCCAGATATTGGGGTAAATGCTAAAAGATCAGAGAGACAAAGGAACAAGCCACAGCCACATCTCACCTCACCAACTCTACGAAAACTCTACTAAATGCTTCCGAGTCCTCAGCCGAAAGCTCTCCAGCTGAAAAACTTCAGTTCCTGACTCCTCACGACTTATATACCTTTCTCTGCCCAACCATCACTTCTTTCCTAGTGCTAGGATTAATGGCATGTGTGCTTCCCAAATACTAGGATTAAAGGTGGGAGATCTCAAGTGCTGGGATTAAAGTCATGTGATTCCCAAGTATTGGGATTAAAGGTGTGTGCCACCACTGCCTGGCTCTGCTTCTCTCCTAGACTGAGTCAATCTCATGTAGTCCAGAGTGACTTTGAACTCACAGAGATCCAGACAGATCTCTGCCTCCCGAGTGCTAGGATTAAAGGTGTGTGCCATCACTGCCTGGGCTCTATGTTTAATCTAGTGGCTTGTTCTGTTCTCTGATCCTCAGGCAAATTTTATTAGAGTACACAATATATCACCACAGGGCAGCCCCCTTCCTCCCAGGTAGAGAAAACTCATTAACTTTCCTGAAGGCAACCATGGGTCACTAGAGATAGAGCCCCTCAGGGGTGCCTTTATAAAGAACATTCTCTTTAGATTTTTTTTGAAGTCTTCATTTATAACTTTTAAGGCCACCAAGCTAGCTCCTGTGCAGATTGCCTTGATGTCAACCCCAGAGAGGTCATCCTTTGCCATGATCAAGTCATTCAAGGTTACATCATCAGCCAGTGTCATCCTGCTTGTGTGAACCTGGAAGGTACAATTCTTGGTCTTTTCATCAGGCAGGGGGAACTCGATCTTTTTGTCAATGAGGCCTGGTTTAATAAGTGCTGGATCCAAAGTTTCTATTCAGTTTGTGGCCATGATAACTTTTACATCTCCCCTCAAATCAAATCCACCCAACTGGTCTCAACAGTTCCAATATTGTTTGCTCATTTTCTCTCTCTCACCTCCAGAGTTTGAATTGCAGCTTTTGTTCTCAATGGTGTCAATTTCATCAATAAACACAGCGGATGATGCAACCTGAAACAGTTCCCATATGAGTTTGGGCCCATTGCCTAGATACTTCTGAGTAAGTCTTGAACCAGCCACTCTCAAGAAAGTGGCTAGAGTTTGGTTCTCTACCACTTTGGCCAAGAACATTTTATCTGTTTCTGGTGGACCATAGAGGAGGACCCCCTTAGGGGTCTTTATCCCCATCTCTTCATATTGCTCAGGATGGGTAAGAGGAAGCTCCACAGAGTCCTTAATTTCCTGGATTTGGTTGTCCAGTTCCTCCAATATCTATGTAGGTCTCCCGGCAGGGGAGAGGGGCTTCATCCCTGCGACCAGGGTACCTGTGCCATCCATTAGTACCCCTATCACAGCATGCACCTTGTGGTTGAGCAGGACTGAACGGCCTGGCTCCAGCAGATCCTTGTCCACAAGTGATAGGTTGCTGATGTAGTGTTCTGAGCCCACAGATGTGGACACAATGGTGTGATTCTCATCAGTGATGTCTTCCAAGGTTCTAACAGACTTGGGGGCCCCCCTGAGATCATCCACTTTTGATCTTTTCTCCTGTTGCTTTTCTTCTGATGGTTTCATCTGGTCTTGATTTCTAGTGAATTCTTCCTCCATGAGAAGATAGTCTCTTATTCTCTCTAACTTCAGTAATTTCAGGCGACACTGAGTGTGAGGTGTGACTAGTGGCAGTTTGCTGACAACATCTGGTTGCTTTTTTTCCTCTTTCTCCCCTTCCTCCTCCTCTTCCTCCTCCTCCTCCTCCTCCTCCTCCTCCTCCTCCTCCTCCTCCTCCTCCTCCTCCTCCTCCTCCTCCTTCTTTCCCCCACCCCTCTCTATTTGGGATAGGAGGTTCATACTTTGTTTTCTTGTCCTTGTCCTTCTCATCGCCCCAGAACCATGATCATCTCTCTGATTTGACCCATCTTCCCTCCATTGTCCTAGCCAAGAACCTCTATTTTACATAGATAATCTTCCTCCCACCTCAAGTGTTGGAGTTTGAACTCAGTAGTCTTAGACATGCTAGCCAAGTCCTCTTCCACAGAGCCAAATCTCCTCCTCCTCCTCCTCCTCCTCCTCCTCCTCCTCCTCCTCCTCCTCCTTCATGCTAGGGATGGGACCAGGGATATGGCTCAGTGGGTAAAAGCATTTGCTTCATAAGCTTGATGACCTAGGTTCAACCCCCATAACCCAAATAGAAAAGTGGGTTGTGGTAGCTTGCATTTGAAATCTCAGCATTCCTATGGTGAGAAAGGAGGCAGAGATGGGAGAATCAGCCAGAAGCTCACAGGATAATGTCTTAGCTACTTTTCTATTGCTGTGAAGAGGGTAGGTCCATGGCCATCATGGTGGGAGCACGGCAACAGATGGGCAAACATGGTAGCTGAGAGTTCTACATCCAGATCAGGAAGAAAGAGACTCTGGGCTTGGAATAGGCTTTTTAAAACCTCAAAGCCCAGCCCCAGTGACACACTTCCTCCAATAAGACAAATAAAATTAACCTTCACAGGTCACATGTGTCTTTTTGAGGAGCCACACATCATTTTCTACAGCAACGATACCTTGTCTACAGTCAACGATGCACAAGGGTCCCTGTCTGTCCATATCTGTGTCAGTATTTGGAGTTTTCTTTTTACTTGTTTAATTTTATTTTTGCAATGCTGGTTATCAAACCCCAGGTTTTACACAAGGTGAGCTAAGCATGTTACCAACTGAGGTATGCCCTCAGTCCCTAGTTTTCCCCAGCATGGGTTTGATGGAGATCTCTCTAATAACCAGGATTGTTAGGCAGGTTTTAATGTATTTATTAACCACGTATATATTTTCATTGAAAAAATTCCTGTTAAATTCCACTGCCCACTTTTTAAAAGTAATTTATTTATTTTTATTTTATGTGCATTGGTATTTTGCCTGCATGTATGTCTGTGTGAGGATATTGGATCCCCTGGAACTGGAGTTACAGACAGTTGTGAGCTGCCATTTGGGTGCTGGGAATTGAACTTGGGTCCTCTGGAGAAGCATCCAGTGCTCTTAACTGCTGAGCCATCTCTCCAGCCTCCACATTGCCCACTTTTTATTGGGTTGATTGTTCTTGTTGTTGAATTGTAGGATTTATATCCTAGGTATTGACCCCTTATCAGATATGATCACAGGCCCCATAACAAAGGATCCTACATACAATACTATTTCCATAAAATCATATCTCCTTATAATGGGTTAACATCTTAGTGCAAGAAAGCATATGCTATGATGTCTGGCCAGCAGTGGACTTTCCTAATACCACATATCTCAGAACATACCCACCTTGTTGATACATGCTACATATGATTTGTAAAATTTCTCTCTTGAAAAAAAGTATTTAGATTGTAATATCTTAATTTTTTCATTCTAGAAAATGTATCTTATAAGCTGTTTTTTTTTTTAATTTGCCCCAAATCCATGTGATAAGATTCTAATTCCCAATATGACTACATTTGGAGACAGAATCAGTGAGGGGTGACAACAGTTGCTGAGATCATAAGACTGGTGTCTTTGTAAGAAGCAGCACGGCTCCCAGAATTCCCTGTCTTTCATGTGAGAAACCAGGAAAAAGGCCAAGAGCAGGCCAGAAGTAACCCTGAACCAGGACCCAGCAGGCCTGACTTTGACCTGTGACCTTCCAGCCTCTGGAACCTGAGAAATAAATTTCCGTTGTTAAGTCATCGGGTGCAAGGTATTTTGTTACAGATGCTCAGGCAGAATACAGCAACAATGTGCACATGGCTGGGGGATGATGGTCAGTAAAGCACTACTGTGCAAGCGTGAAGACTGGAGTTAACATCCTGAACACCCACACGAAAATTGAGTGTGATGCTCTACATCATGGACCTGTGCCCTGCCTTCCATGCTGGAGCTCCGCCTTCCATGCTGGGGCTCCACCTTCCATGCTGGGGCTCTGCCTTCCATGCTGGGGCTGGGGCTGGGGCTGGAAACCGAAGGATCCTTGGAGCTTATTGGCCAGCTAGCCTAGCCAAATCAATAAGCTCCAAGTTCAGTGGGAGGTCCTGTCTCAAAACTAAAATAGAGAGAGAGCGAAGAAGAGGCCTGACATTGACCTCTGATCTCCATACACAAGTGTTCATGCACACTGGCAGTCATGCATATTACGCACACATACATACAAGAAAAATGCTTACATACTTGTGGAATAGTTTACAAAACATAAAAAGAAGCCACCTCTAATCCCAGTGTTCACTAGGCCAAAGCAGGAAGATTGCTTTAAGGTTGAGGCCAGCTTGTGCTATATAGTGAATTTCGGGCTAGCCTGGACTACAGAATGAGAGCCTATCTCAAATTAATTAGTTAATTAGTTAATAATTGAAGGAAGGAAAGAAGGAAGGAGGGCCAGTCAGTCACATATGGTGGCACCTGACTGCAATTCCAGCTTCGTGTGATCCTGAGGCAGAGGAATCTTATATATCTTTATAGGCTTCTTTCTATGCATATAAACAAGTGTTTACAACCCACACCCTATACAATGCCTTCTTTCCTCCTTCAGTGCTAAGTATGAAACCTAGGGCCTTTGCATGCTAGGCAAGCACTCTCTCACTGAGACATATCCCCATCAAGCCCAAACTATAGATGTAGATGTTCTTCTGTAACCATTTTTTTCTGAGATAGGGTTTCTCTGTATAACAATCCTAGCTGTCCTGGAACTCGCTCTGTAGATCAGGCTGGCCTTGAACTCACAGAGATCTGTCTGCTTCTGCCTCCAAGTGCTGGGATTAAAGGCATGCACCACCACTGCCTGGTTCTGTAACCTTTTCTTAACAAAGAGTACGAATATACACAATTGTTTTTAAAAACTGCAAAGTTCCACTGGACAGACATATCACAATATACAATGTAATAATGTATATTCTGTACATTATTGTATATAATAATGTAGTAATCAGCCTCCTACTGATAGACAGCTGGGTGGTTCTTTATATATATCTTTGATGTTTGATTCATTCATGGAGACAATTTCCCAGAAGTTGAATTTATGGGTTAAAGAATATGTATATTTAAAATTTTGATAGCCTGTCTATTGCCAAACTACCTTGAAGAAAGGCTAAACCAAATGTCCTCATGCCATGTCTAAGAGTGCCCAGCACCCCACACCCTTGCCAAATCGGCACAGTTTCAACAGTAGTAAAAATAAGTTCTTGTCTGCTTTTGTCCTCTGAATCCTGCCAAAGTGCATGATGTGAAGCTAAAGGAGAGGACTATAAAGTTGACAGATGGGAGGGTATTTTGGTCACTGTAATGTTTTATCTGGAGCACACCATTTTCCCCTCCAAGCAAATGAGATAGACTGGGCTTCTTCAGTTTTTAGTACAAGTTCTAGGAAGTAATATCCTAAGTGGATTAATTTTTAAAGACGGAGTGTTTCTGAGGATGGAGAAATTATTCAAGCTAAGTGTGCTTAGGGCTGATAGAGGATATATATGGCTGTGTATATATACTTCTTGTGGGCAACAGTGTCTGGCTTCTTCTGTAAGGAGGCACGTCATTTCATCCTGTACCAGCCCCACATCACACCGCAGCCTCCTCAGCTTTGACTGTTTGACTGCGGCAGAGGAGCATTTTTCTCAACTCCATTTCTATATTTAATATTTTTCCCTTAAGTTGAGCAATAGCTAGCTGGATGTGTGATGTGCATGACTTCCCAGATACTCAGGAGACCACTTGGGCCCAGGCTTCAGGGCCAGAAAAGGCAGCTGGCAGGATTTTGTAAACTCCAACAACAAACGAGCTATACTTCACATTCATTGTAAGGCTTTTCTCTCAGAATTTCACTGTGAATAACTTCAATATTTTAATATAACATTTCACTAAAAATTAGAGGAAGGGGAAGAAAATTATATGATTAAACCCATTCTTTTTGGAAAACACAAACCAAGAGAAGAAAGTTTCCGTTCAGCTACGCCACTCCTTGGCCATGTAGTCTATAGCACATAATCTTTCCTTTTCTTCCGTTGACAGCTTAGCAAAATGAAATCCACCCTGTTCCATAGAAATATTGGAAAGACAGGAGGTTCCAAGCACTAGCGTGAACTGAATTACACGTTTGAAAAATACATGTCTCTAGTCAAATATAGCTAACCTGCTTCTGCCTGACCTGAATGTCTTTGTGCAGGAGAAGGTGCAGGGGTTTTTTTGTTGTTTTTTGGTTTGTTTTTTGTTTTTTGTTTTTCCAAATAAACCCTGTTAAATAGATCTATGTTTTGCCATGGAATTTTTTTTCTCCTGTTGTGGCGTTGGTATCAATTAAAAGCATTTTGAGATGGTTCACTTTCACTGGTGATATTAATGAGCCATACATGCCAAAAGCCAGAAAATGGGATAATTATAAAATATGAACTGTGAACTGTATGTTAATAATCCTCTTTATTTTCTCTCTTTTTAGCCACTTAATAAATTGAGTGCATCAAATTATTATAAACGTGGTACTTCCAGTGCTGGCAAAAGAACATAATAATATTTAATAATATTTGTTTTACCTTGGCAGAAACAAGGACAACTCCAAATCCTGCAATAGCAACATGAACAGGGCCTCTTCCCAGGCTATATTCTGATGTCCCTCCCTCCTTTTCTCCTCACATTTTCCTTCCCTTTCTTTCCACTCCCTCTTCTTTTCCTGACCCTTCTCTTTTTTTCCCCTTTCCAATCCTTCTCCAGTCAACAGTGTGGTTGTCTCAGCTCTATATGCTCTCAGAATGGATATCTTGGGGGTGGGGTCAGATCTCTTTGCTTATCTTTCTCCTGAAGGAAAGGACACCCTCTTGACTAACATGGGGTGCGGGGGCCGGGGGGGAGATGACAGACACTGCTGTCACTTGGTCCTTCTTTCAGAGTGGGCCTTCTTTTAGATTTTTACCTTGTGATAAGCTTACATGAGTGGACTCTGCTCTCCAAAGAATGCTGAAGTTTGAAGAGGTTTATTTCAGTTCAGGGATGTGTGTACAGTATTGATACTCAATAATTCTCCACCGACAATGCCAACATTCTTCAATAAGCCGTAGGAATAATGAGGTTAACTTCCTGGAAAAGAAATGTATAATATGAAATTTCCTCCTGCCATGGGACAGTGGTGATGTACACCTTTAATCCCAGCACTCAGGAGGTCCCTGAGACAGGCTCATTTCTGTGAGTTCCATTACAGCAAAAGCTACACAGAGAAACCCTGTCTTGGGAAAAAAAAATCATCCCATCAATGCAAAGTGTATAGTTTTGGTAGTGTTAATTATAGTCACAGAATTTTATGTCTTGCAAAACTGGAACTGTCTACTCATTTATCAGCAATCCCTCATTTTCTCCTTCCTCTAGTCTCTGCCAGCAACCACTGTACTATCTGTTTCTTCGGCTTGACACTTTAGATGCTTCATAAAGGTAGAATCATGTTGTGTTTGCCCTTTTGTGTCTAGCTTATTTCACTTAGCATGATGTCCTCAAGGTTTTTTCCACATCTTACCATGTGACTGAACTTGCTTTTTGAGACAGATGAAGCTGACATTTTATTTCTGACTGATCCCCGCTTCTGCTCCTCCACCAAATCAAAACTGGATGAGAGAAAGGGTATAATCAATTTTCATGTCTTCAAGCACCATCAGACTAGGTAAAAGTGTGGGGTGGTAGACATCTGTTGTCTGGTCTAGCCAGGGTCAAATGAAAAAAAATCAGAAATGAGGAAAGAGCAACTTTATTTAAAGGTTATGACAGTATGGGGAAGGGAATTTTTATATGTAATAGTGAGAATGCTTAGTGTGGTGGCTTGAATAAGAATGGTCTGCATAAGCTCATATATTTTAATACTTTGTCGCCAGGTAGTGGAACTGTTTGAAAAGATTAGAAGGATTAGGAGGTGTGGCCTTGTTAGAGTGGGTGTGCCCTTGTTGGGGGAAGTGTCTTACTGGGGATGGGCTTTGAAGTTTCAAAAGCCCATGCCAAGCCCAGTCTCTCTCTCTTTCTCTCTCTCTCTCTCTCTCTCTCTCTCTCTCTCTCTCTCTCTCTGCCTGTGGATTAGGATGTAGCTCTCAGCTACTTCTCCAGCACCATGATCCCCACCACGATGATGATAGACTAAGCTTCTGAAACTGTAAGCAAGCCCCAAATTAAATGTTTTCTCTCATAAGAGTTGCCTTGGTCATGGTGTCCCTTCACAGCAATAGAACAGTGACTAAGACAGACGTTGGTATCGGGAGTGGGATATTGTTGGACAGGCCTGACTCTACTGTTTGTTGGAAGACCATGGAAGACTTTGAGATGTTGGACTACAAAAGGGGTTGGATGCTTTAAGCAGGGGTAAGGGGCCATCCTAGTAGGCGCATGGAAGACAGTGGTGCTGAGGGCAATATGGAATGGGGCTTGGGACAGCGGAAGAGATTTCAGAGGGGAAGAATAGTGATAAGTGGCCTAAGCACCATTCTAGTGATATTTTGGCAAAGAATGTGGCTGTTCTTTTGCCCTTGTCCTAAAAAATCTGCCTAAGGTTTGATTGAAGAGTTTTGGATTAATGGCATTGGCAGAAGAGATTTCAAGACAGCCTAGTACTGACTCTGTCATGTGGTTATTAGTGATCACTCTTATTTATAGAGATCTATAATGAAAAGGAACAAGGAAAGCAAGGGAAATTACAAAATGTACAGTTGGAGGAGAAAAGTAGTCCCAGGAAATGTTATGTAGGAGACAGAAGTTCCAGTGCTCAAGGAGATAAAAATTAAAGAAAACCCTGATGCCAAATGGAATAAAGGCAGTGATGACATCAGGCCAAGTCCCCACCCAGCTAAACTTCCAACTTGTGAGAAGGAATTAAAGAAAAGCTTAAGCAGTGAAGGAAACCATCAACAACAGGAGGCTGGCACAGAGGTAATTAAAGGAGGGGGCCAAGTTCCAGCCCCATCAAATAGCAGAACTTGGCAGCTTTAACCACATGGCTTCAGAGTCAAGGATACAAGAGAATACAAGAAAGGAATGTGGAATCTCCCTCCATGGCTAAGGAAAGTCACTGAAGCCAGACATATATGTCAGGAGTATCCCTGCATGGAGGCCCAGAGAGGCCATTGTGTAAGGCTATAAAGGTGAAGCCTCAATTGCGTTGGAGACCCCAAGATGTTGGAGATGCCAGAGTCGTGGGATACCTGCCGAGGAAAACTGCAGACCAGGTGACTAAGGCACCTATGTAACAGATCATAAACTCAAGGCCAGAGAGAAAGGGGCTTGCCTTTTATAGGAAGGAGTAGGAGAGGTGAGAAGAAGCCACTGAGTAAGACCCAGATGAGTGGGGTTCTCAGGAAGCTGATCGGGGAGAGTTTTCCTCTGAAGTCTACCTCTGGGGCCATCAGGGAAAGCTTTTTCCTACTTCTAGTGTCTAGGCATGGTGGCCTGTTGGTTGGGAGCTGGAGGAGGGAAAGGACCCTGACAAATGTAATCAACCATTGAACTTTGTAGGTCAATGGGGACAAAAGACAAACATCCAGCATATTGTTTTTGAAACAAAGAATGGAAAATCAGAGGGTCTCTTGGCTGGGTCATGGATCAATAAAGGGGTCTCTGAACGTTCACTAAAGAGATGGGGGGAACACAACTATACGCTGTCTCCCAGGAGCACAAGAGTCAAGTAAAGTTTAAACTCATCACCAAACCCTTGGCCTCTCTAACATGTTGATAGACACCTCCTTGTGGAACATTCACCTCACTTTCTTTGGGTATGACTGATTCCCTGTTTTACTAACCCAGCTTTGACAATTCAAGTATCCTCTCCTTCGGTTAGTGTTAAGGACCCAGCAAGCACCAATCAGTCTGTGCTGTGACCCAATCACCTGGATACTGGGAGAGATAACAACACTTTTAATTCCTAGAACCAGCTATGGATGCCCAGATTAGTTCTGTCACTAGACTTCTCAAGTATCAGAGTCAAGAAAATTCTACTTTCTTACTTAGGGGATTGCTCTGTTTTGTTTACCCCGACTAATTGTGGTACCTAAAGCCTCATTGGTTCAGATAATTTTTTTGTTTGGTTTGGTTTTTTAAACTTTTCTTTTAAATCACATTTATTTGTGTGGGAGGGAAGACGTGTGTCGTTGCATCCGTGGAGGTCAGAATTCAACAGAGCTCAGTTCTCGTCCATCCTTTGTACAAGTCCTGAGGATCAAACTCAGGTCATCAGGATTGGTGGTAAGTGCCTTTACCTGCAGAACCATCTTCCTGACCCATTGCTTTGTTTGAATCATTATTACTACATTTAGTCTTTGTGTATGTCTGAGTGTGCACACATGTGTGGAGGTTAAAGTTGGTTCTCTCTTTCCATAAGACTTGGCAACAAGCACCTTTTCCCCACTGAGCCATCTCTCTAGCCCACAGCTCTAATGTTTGGAAGGCCCTGGATGACTCTGGTTATAAATGATTCCAAGCATGTTTTCATTCCAAGGGTAAGATGCTCACTTCAGAATTCTGGCTGTATTTCAAGTTTGAGTAATTCCATCTGCCTTCCTGGAAAATTTTATTACAAGCACATTCCATATTCTTAGCTTTCTTCCTCCAGACTTTGGAACAGCATGGAATCTTTCGGATCATTTTTATTATTCAAAGGCAAAAGGAATAAAGGATCTAAACATAAATGTTCAAAAGAAACCCTGCAGTTCTATTTTATATGTTATACTGGCACTAAAGGAACATAAAGAATGGAAGGAATTGAGGTATGGCTCATCAGTAAAGAGCACTTTCTGCTCTTGCAGAAAACCTAGGTTTGATTTCCAGCACCTACACCAGGCAGCTTACCACTGTCTGTAACTATAGCTTCAGAGGATCCAATATCATCTTCTGGCCTCCCAGGGCACCTGCACTTATGTGCACCCACACAGGCATGCACATATAAATAAACAATAAAATAAGTCTTTTTAAAAAGGGGGAGGGCTGGAGAGATGACTCAGTGGTTAAGAACATTTACTGCTCTTCCTGTGGACCTAGGTTTGATTCCCAGCACCTACACAGTGGCTCACAACCATATGTAACTCCAGTCCCAAGAGATCCAACACCCTCTTCTGGCCTCTGCAGATACCAGGCATACACTTGATGCACAGATATTCATACCGCCAAAACACCCATACACATTAAAAAATTTTAAATAATGGAAGCAATTTTTTCTAGGAATACTCATGGGCATGCGTGAAAACACCTTGCAGGAAACACCATAGGCTACAACGCAAACTACGGAGTTTCTGTCCACATTTGTCATCCCTAACTTCATCAGGCGTTCATTTAAATGACTAGATTGATAAGTAAGAAATATTCATGCTGGTGGGTGGTAAAGCTCTTGCTTGGCATGAGCAAGGCCCTGGGTTTTACACACACATACACACACACACACACACACACACACACACACACACACACACACACACTTTGCAGTTTCAACAACTAGTGATCAACTTCGGTCCAAAAATATTATATGAAAAACTCCAGAAGTAAGTCACAAGTTTTCAAGTGTAAGTTGATCTGAGCAGCATAATGGAATCTTGTGCCCTCCAGCTCCATCGACCTGGGATACCAGTCAGCTTTTTGGTCTGGCATAGTCATGCTGAGCAATCAGCCACCTGTCCCTGTTAGTCACTCAGTGGCTCTCTGTCATCAGACCCAGTTCCAGTTAACCCAGTGCTGAGTTTGAACGACTCCTGCCTCACAGACTCACCATGTGTCGTGATACCTGTGGCTTTCACTCACTGCATTTTGTCAAGTGGGCAGTCCGTCCATCCTTACACACCATCTCAAGAAAAATGAAAGGTGAGCGCAGAACAATAAGACGCTCAGGGGCACCACAGTCACGTGACGTTACTACAGTGTCTTGTTATAACTTCTATTTTACTAACTGTTGCGGTTGACCTCTTAGCCTTGACTAATTTATAAGTCAAACTCTGTCATAGGTATGTACGTGTGCTGGTTAACCTGACTGGATAGAGAGATGGGTAGAAAACTAGAAAGACACACTTCTGTATGTGTCTGTGAGAGTGTTTCCAGAGATGATTGGCACATGGTTTAGCAAATGGGGTGAGCCCACCCTGAATGTGGACTGCACAGCTCAGTCGATTGAGGACTAGACAACGAAAAGCCTAAGAAGAGGGACTCACATACACATACAGTAGCTGGATTTTCTCAGATTTGATTGTTTTGGCTGCTTCGGTCGTGAACATCAGACTCAAGTCTCTTCAGCCCCTCAATGCTGACTTGGTCAGTGACTCCCTGGGGGTCTTCAGGGTCTCCAGGTTCAGGATGGAGCTACATCTCTGGCCTCTCTTGTTCTGAGGCTTCCAGTTTCTTGGACTGAGAGGGTACTGGGTTCTGTGGCTTTCCAACAGGCAGGCAGCCATGGAGAGACTACCCAGCCTCTGCCCATGGAAGCCACTTTAATAAATCCCTTTTTCATTTCGTTTTGTTTTATTTTGGAGACAAGTCTTCATGTAGCCAAACTGACCCCAAACTGCTACCGAGCTGAAGATGACTTTGAACTTCTTTCTGATCCTCCTGCCTCAGTCTCCTAAGTGCTAGGTTATAGGCATACACCGCCACTCAAGGCTAAATACATGCTTAGAGGTCTGCTGTTTCCATCCTTCTAGAGAACCCTCACAGAGATGCTGAGTGAAGAAATCAAACATTACGCAACAGGACTGACGTGATCATAGTTTCAGACACTCACTGAGGTATCAGAGCTCCTGCCCGGATGAAGGGGGACTGACTGGGCTGCCGATCTTCAAGAAATAATGTGAAACAACCTCGACAATCCTTCTTGGAGTGTCCTTTTACGTGCTGGGTACCAAGGATACAGCAGTGAACGACACAGACAACAGTCTAACCCCAAGAAAAGTTCTAGGGAAGAAGGCACAGAGGAGAAAGGACAAAGTCAAATAACAATGTCTGGTTCTCAGAAGACCTGAACCTGTGTCACATGTGCTGCCGCAGCATGTCCAGGAGGCGCCCCCCAAATCAAGACTTCAGTGCTCTTCTCTGGGCCACTGGGGGTTGTTTTTTTTTTTTTCTCCTTACAACCTCTCTGCATTTTCCAATTTTCTACAAGGAGCTGCTGTTATTTTTTAATCAGGAAAAGAGTTTATCAAGAGGAGAAAAACCTGACAGACTAGAAATGCAAATGCCTCAGTGTGAAGACACTGGAGAGAGAGGTGTGAAGGCTGACCCTCTCAAGGCCATGGCGGCCTCCAGAAAAGGAAGTCTCCTCAGAAAGCAAGCTCTTGTTTTTGAGACCTTCTGGTACATTCCGAATCGGCCTGCTTTGTAGTTTCCGTGGACCTGCTTAGAGTCCCTTGCAGGTATTCTGTGTGAGATGAGCCCCCACCCTCCACAAGCTAAGCTTCCCCCTCCACCCCCACCCCCTTCACACCTACCCCACCCTCACGCCTGCTTTTCTTCCTCTGAAAACTGGCTCCTCATCCTTTCACCTGCAAAGATCACTGATCTCCTCACTGTGCTCACACAAGCCTTGTTTACTCAACACAGCCCTTCTATAGCCCCGTTATTTCTAGTCAGCCACTGAGCCACAAATGGAGCCCTCCCTCCCAGTGACCATGGAATCCCTGATGAGATGTCAATCAACGCCTCCTCCTTCATTTCTATTTCTAAAAGTTGTTTAAGCCGGTCAGTGGTGGCGCACACCTTTAATCCCAGCACTCGGGAGGCAGAGCCAGGCGGATCTCTGTGAGTTCGAGGCCAGCCTGGGCTACCAAGTGAGTTCCAGGAAAGGCGCAAAGCTACACAGAGAAACCCTGTCTCGAAAAACCAAAAAAAAAAAAAAAGTTGTTTAATAGGTTTGTGAAAGTACCTTTCCAGCCCTTGGTAGGTTGAGGCATTCTATTACAGTCCTTGAGAACTCAGGGTCAGGATAGAACATGGTTTCATTTTGTTTCTTACAATTGGTTTGATCAGAATTTTATTCTCATAATCAATAGTTGCTTTCCCTTTCTTTCTGCTTAAGGACATTTTCAGTATTTTCTCTTTTGCTTAGTAGAAAGGTTGTATTGACTTTTTATCAGTATAAAGGGAGAGAAATCAGGACTTGGAATATAGCTCAGTGGTAGAGTACTTGCCCAACACATGTGAGACACCAAGTTCAATTCCTAGCACAGAAAGAAAGAAGAAAAAAAAAAGAGGAAGGAAGGAAGGATGAATCACCAGACATTTGGATAAATTTAAAAACATTTTTTTCACCTTTTTCAAATTAATAATTGTACTGGTCCATGTTCTGTTGCTATGTCAAAATGCCCGAGGCTGGTTGCTTTGTAAAGAAAAGAAGGTTGTTCTGTTCATAATTCTGGAGGTAGAAATCCATGACTGAGTAGCTCCATTGGTTCAGCACTTGGGAGGGGACCAGGTGGTGGCCTTTGGGTTATTTTTAGGTTTCTTCTATCATGAGAAAAATCTACAGATTTTCCTGTGAATGTCTTTTGGGGGATGAGTGCCTTTTGGGGGATGGACGCCTTTTGGGGGATGGACAGGTCCCACTCAATTCTTCGGGAGTCGATTTGCTAAGTCACTTGTGTTTTTAGGTTCGGTCAAGTTGTTAACATACCTATATGACCCAAAATTCAGAAGGTGCAAAAGAGGACACAGTCCGAAGCCTTGCTCCCTTGTACTGGCCAGTACTGGAGTTCTCTTCTCCAGGAAAGAACATACTTGCTGTGTGCTCTGACAGGAACAGCTCTGCTATAGAATGTGTTGCCTGTGCTGTTCACCAAGGCTTCATGTTCCGGTGGAAGCCCCACCTCTCTCTCTGCCCAGACCCTGCCCCTCTGAAAGTCCCGCTGAACATGGCTCCTCCCCCAGAGATGCTCAAGACCACTCCCACAGGGTATTTAAACTGGACCCCGGAAAGCAGACACGTGATTCTTCGGTCTCTCTTCCACAAAATCTCTCTGGGGGGCTGAAAAAATCACCCCCAAGCAGTTTACCCATTAAACCGGGCCTTTTTCTAATTTGGTCGGATTAGGTCTGATTTGGTCTGCTGCCTCGGTGGAGAGGCTTATGGGGTGCAAAAACTTTTCACTTCACAGGGTGCAAACTCTCCTGCACCTTGCTTTTTTCTCTAAGTCCCTGTTTTGTGTTTGTTTGTTTTTGAGTGATCTATATTAATGATCCAGAACTGCTCTACTCCATGAAATGCCTGTCTTGATGGAATTTCCACACCTGTAGGGTTAAAAACCTACGGGGCATTTAGAGACTGTACCTTAGCTACTTAGAAATGCCTGTGTCCTCACACTCTCAGTAGAGTAATAGCTTAGCGAACTTTTCTGTTGTTTCTTTTTAAGACAGGGTCTCACTATGTAGCCCAGGCTGGTCTCAAACTGTTGCTGGCTACTGCTTGAGCCTCTTGTGGCTGGGATTACCGGCATGCACCACTGCATCTGGCATGGCAAATTTCTAATATTTGCTAGTCCTTAGGTGGAAAGTAGTATCTTTTTCTGGGGTTTTGGTTTTGGTTTTTCAAGACAGGGTTTCTTTGTGTAGCCCTGGCTGTCCTGGAACTCACTCTGTAGGCCAGGCTAATCTCGAACTCACAGATATCAGCCATCCTCTGCCTCCCCGAGTGCTAGGATTAAAGGCATGCATCATCATGGCTTGGTAGAAAATAGTATCTTATTTTAGCCTCAAACATTACATTTTTCTTCATATGAGAAAGATTTCTTCATTTTAATTTTATGACTTAAAATTGTTTATTTTTTTTTGTTCATTTTGTTGTGATTTCTTGTCTTTTTTTTCCCCCAATGGTTTCATAAGAACTTTTTTAAAGCATTCTCCTTTTTATTATTTACTTAACCTGAATGTTCCCTGCTCTCTCCAGAAAGCCTGGGAACACTCGCCCCAATCCAACCACACTTTGGCCATAGATATTTTGATTAAAATGTTTTATTGTTTTTCTATGATTTAAATTTTTAAATTTATTTTTATTTTGTAAGTCTGGGTGTTTGACCTGCATATGTTTGTGCACTATGCATGCAGCACCTGAAAAAGCCAGAATAGGGAGTCAGATGCCCTTGAATTAGAGTGGGTGGTGGGAATCAAATCCCGGGCTTCTGCAAGAGCAGCCAACGCTTTTAATCTTTCAGCCATTTCCTAGCCCTTTGAGGAAAATTCAGATGGTAGTGGTGGCAGAGAATGAGAACACATTGTAGAGACATACATGTGTGCAGATTCCACGATGGAACCCATGATTCTGTTTGATAACCTAAAAAATTAATACAATTTAATGCTAGAATACGCGGTTGCATCATCTGGCTTGTCTCGAGATTTCTCCCAGGTGGAATTAACAAGGAGATTAAATCCAAAAAAGAAATAGAAGGAAGTTGTGAAGGGGTGGTGAAGAGGCTGAGGAGCTTAAAGCCCAATTGATTAACCTTTGAGCAACCAGAGTGTTAGCAAAGTGTAACATTACCCTCACACTAGCAAAGCCAACAGTTGAGGGAAGAGTTACCTTAAACAGAGTCACTCCAACAAGACTACCCTAAGTATTATGAAACGAGGTGACTCCATGTGTCTGTGGGCTCCATATCTATGAATTCAACTTACCATGATCAGAAGTGTTTGGAGGACAAATTTACAACATTTCGAAAAACAGACCTTGAAGGTACATGTTAAATCTAAGAGAATGAAGTGATGCATAGGCTGGTTTGATGTGTGCTGGTTTGGATAAGAACAGCCCCCATAGGCTCATATGTTTGAATGCTTAGTCATCAGAGAGTGGAATTCTTTGATCGGATTAGAAGGATTAGGAGGTGTGGCCTTGTTGGAGTGGGTGTGGCTTTGCTGGAGGAAGTATGTCACTGGGGGGTGAGATTCGAGGTTTCAAAAGCCCAGGCCAGGCTCAGTATCTCCGCAGGTGGATGAGAATGTAGCTCTCAGTTACTGCCCCAGTGCTTGCCTGCATGCTGCCATGTTTCCCTTAGTGATAACAATGAACTTAACCTCTGAAACTGTGAGCAAGCCCCAATTAAGTGCTTTCTTTTACAAGAGTTGCCTTGGTCATGGCGTCTCTACACACCAAGAGAACAGTGACTTGTACTATTAGAACAAATGCAAAGATGATTTAAAGCCCATGGGAATGTACATGTAAAGTGATACAATGTCATGGAAAGGAAAAACGCCTCCTAGATTCTGGTACCCAAGGTCGAGTCTGGAACCAATCCCCTCCCTGGATTATTTCGTAGCTATTGCAGCTGCTACATGCTGTTCCTCTCTCTTTTTGTCCCCATCCTCATTACATTTATTCGTTTGTTTGTGTGTACATGGGGGCACACGTGTCATGGTATACATGCAGAGGTTAAAGGATAACTTATGGAAGTAGACTCTGTCCCACCATGTGGGTCCCAGGGATCGAACTCGGGTCCTTGGGCATGATCACAAGTTCCTATACCTGCTGCAGCATCTTGCCAGCTCAATACTCTCCTTTTGGCATGGCTACAATTTGTAGTGTGACCATTGAGGGTCTACATATATAATGATATCTTTGTAGCTTAAGATGATTTTTAAGTAGTTTTATAGGGACATTGCATATAAATTATCTATCATTGTATTGTCCTTACCTTGGTTAAAACTTGTGTTCTCCTTAAAGACGTACAAAACCATGTATGTTTATATTCCAGGTACTTAATGACCAAGCAGAAAAGCTCATAGACCCTCAAACGGACTGGCTTAGTGACACCATAAAGAAACCTAGAACTACTTTTTACGTAAGTAAAAAAGTATCAACAGTGTGACCTTACACTGACTTTTCCTTTGAAGTGGATATGGATGGGTTCTACCCCTCACCTGCCTCTCAGCAAATGCTTTGCTGTATCCATTTGCCCGTGCCTGAACATGAGAACCGCCAAACCTGGAGCTGAGCTAAGGAGCAAGCAGCCCTGTTCAGACTAACAAGATCACAAGCCAGGAATGCATCCTCAAATAACAGTTCAGGAGATAGACTTTTGCCAGAAGGGAAAATGGATTCTGAGCCAGCCAAAATACTACATGGCTGGCATCTCCAGCTTTGCCCTGAGCGTCTTCATGTGTACAATAAAGGGGTTGATATAGAAAGTTCAGTCTTCATGCTGCAGACTGGCTTCCACAGGTGGGAAGCACAGCTTGGTCTGAAGCAGGAGGGAAGCTATGTTCTGAGACTTCGGCCTTGTGACATCTTCTCCCGCGACAGCAGGGCAATTCCACGGGTTGAGCCCAGGCGTTTGCCCGGAGATTCCTGAGTGACCTTCCTGCTTTTGTGAGTTGTCTATATACACTTCCTGCAGAGAGACGGCTTTATTAATAGCAGCAGACAGTCTAAAGCAACACACTTCTCTAGCCCATCACTGCTTTTGTCTTTGGAAAGGCTCAATATGTTACTAGGTTAAGGACAGTTTGCTTTTCACTGTGCAGTTGTCAACGGGAATTTAGTTTTGCTCAAATTGTGTGGGACCTGGTTACTATGAATCCTCGCTCAAATTCAAGTGGTTTTTTTACACGTGTTTACTTATTCCACAGCTCTGAAGGATGGGGTGCTATCAAAATAGGGTATAAACATCCTCTGAGCATAATTTTACCCCAACAACTGCTTGTTCTTCAAACATCTACAAAAAGGTACCACTATAAGCATCATTTCATGATTTATTATGTATCTACCAAACGCTAAACCTGTGACAATGTCTCTATGTACATCACCTTATTAGATCCTACAACACCCTCACAGTAGGTACCTTTCGGTGTTGGTTTGGGGGTCTTGACTTCTTTTTTTTTCTTTTTTAAAAAGATTTTATTTGTTTTTAAGTGTGTGTGTGTGTGTGTGTGTGTGTGTGTGTGTGTGTGTGTGTGTGCGCCTGCTCATGTGAACACATGCATGCATGTGAGTACAGGTGCCCCTGGAGGCCAGGAAAAGAAGTTGAGCTGGAGTTACAGTTGGTTCAGCTGCACTGAAAGTAGTTCTGGGAACTGAATCTGGGCTAGGGAGAGCTGATAGAGTCTTTTTGAAAAAGGACCCGGGTCTCTTCTATTCTGTAGGACGTCTATACGAAGGACATGGGATTTCCTAATGTCCAATAGAAAACTGTTTTCTTCTAGAGATTTTACAATTCGTTATTTGTCTCAAATAAATTTGACGTGGAATAGCTACTCACTCCTAACAAGCCTTCAGCTCTTATAAGAAAGGAAGAGGGGCTGGAGAGATGGCTCAGAGGTTAAGAGCACCGGCCGCTCTTCCAGAGGTCCTGAGTTCAATTCCCAGCACCCACATGGTGGCTCACAACCATCTGTAATGAGATCTGGCGCCCTCTTCTATATACATAATAAATAAATAAATCTTTTAAAAAAAAAAACAAAAAAAAAAAAAGAAAGGAAGAGAGGGGTCAAGCATGTGGCCATCACTGTTCATTTGTAATTAGATAAAGAAACTCTTTAATTTCAGTTTATTCCATGGTCTTAGCCCTAAGTCATTATTTCACTTGCTTTTCAATTCTTAAAAATAAACCTCTCCAAGTGTTAATAGCTGAGCCCTTCTGTTATTAGACCCTTAGCATCTTTGCAAGTAGGTGTTGAGAACCTCGTGGTCTGTGTGTAAGCTGGCATTTGCAGCTCACGTGAACTGAATTTTGCGCCACAAAATGGCATGAGCTTAAATAATAATTAAACTATACTACTAAGATTTTCTTTTTGAAGACAGAGTTTTGCTATGTAACCTAGGCTGGCCTTGAACTTGTGATCCTCCTGTTTCAGGCTCCCTAGTGCCAGGATTATAGGCGTGCATCACCAAGATTGTGTTCATGAGGTACAGCTGGAACCAGTTTGGACAGGCTGGTGAAAGCTGATTAGTTAAACGTTCAGGAATGTGGTGAGTGCACTGGTAGCTTTGCTAACTCGACATCAGACACGATGGCAGCGCTACAAATCAGACTCTCAGGCCCCTGCGCCCCAAACCCTTCCCATGCCTCCACCCTCCACACAGGCTTCCCAGCATACTCCTGGGCAGAGCCATGCTGTTTAAAGAGATGTTGGAAAGCCAATTCCAAAGACCAACAGCTTGCGGCTCCTCATGCCTAGAAAGTGGCAGCCCTTGCAGCCTCCATCACCGTCTCAGGCAGATGTGAGACTAGGCATACCGATGTTCAGAGCTCAGTTTTCATCTCTGAAGGTCAGGAGCTCTCTTTAGAGCGTCAGCTGCTGCTTGGCAATGCCAGGTTGGCACGGAACACTAAAATACCCTCGGGTCTGAGGCAAGGAGTGACTCATTCTCCCAGTCAGCAGGGGACATTCATTTCTCCACGACAGGATTTTCCTTCCGGTATCACCAATCACAGTAACTATGCTTGAAGATTTTATAGTTACAAGATAGGAGAATGGGGTGGGGAGGGAGAAATGGAGGTGAGCAGTCAGATCTCAGGCAATTGAAATACCTGAGGAACGTTCTCCACTGGGTCAGGTCATTCATTATTCTCCTAATGTATTACGGAAATCCTGCCTTCCTTGCATGCCAGCCAGGCCAGACCTGTTCTAACTGGTAGGTTTCATCTTGCAGAGAATGTTCTGAGAACCATGTTTGTTTATTTCGTTTGTTTTCTGGAGACTTAAGGGCCTCTGTTTGATTTACCTGGATCTAGCGAGATGTCTGACTCAGCCTCTGGGTAATTCTGTTCTTTCACCTTTGTAGGTCAAGGTATAGAAATGAAATTAAACCCTGGAAAACAATCCAGTGGCTTTTCTGAGAAAAGACTATTCAGACTATTAGTATACAGTGTTTAGACTGAGCCTAGCAAGATTAACCCTGAACATGCAGTCCATAGCCTACTGCCAGGCTGAAATGCTGTTCTGAAAAATCTCGGGAATGAATGGAAGCCTATCAGGCATCTTTATGGGGTTTGTAGACATGGAATTCAGGGCCTTTAAAATAAATAATACCTAAAACAGAAATTCTCACTTGCAGCTCACAGTAGAATTTCCCATGAGGCTTTTTTTTTTTTTTTTTTTTTTCCCAGACAAGGTTTCTCTGTTTAGCTTTGGAACCTTTCATGGAACTCACTCTGTAGACCAGACTGACCTCAAACTCACAGAGACCCACCTGCCTCTGCCAGTGCTGGGATTAAAGGCATGGGCCACCACCGCCCAGCCCATGAGGCTTTTAAATGTCTTTATACTCAGGCCACACCACAGATCAATTCAATAAAAACTGAGGTGTGCAACTCAGACATCGGCTGGTTTTCAAAGTTCTCCAGGTGACGTAAGTCCCATGGCACCGGCATTTGAGACCCATCGACTTAAAACAGTACTCATAGTTTTTTGCCCGCTGTGATTGATTTTATGTTTAGTCACTGTTCCTAATATATTACAATTCTTCATTCCCTTAGTGTCTGGTTCCCCAGTTGTTTCTTTTAGAACTTTAAATAGAAATGATTCATGCATTCAAAGCAATAATCTGATTGAAGTAGGCTAGTTACCTGACATGCCACAGCTATGATCTTGTCACAACCTTGCTCAACAAAAATTCCCCATTGATCAGACATAATACTGAAAATACAGAGGAAAAAACAGCATTCAAACGTCTTCTTGGAGAGCATAACTTGCTGAAAAAATTTCTCAAGAGCAATTTAAAGGCGTATGTATTTATGTATCCATCAACTCCACTCTCAATAATTCACATTTAAAAGTAACTGGATAAGTATACAAAATATATATATATATATACATTATATTAATATCGTTTCTAGATTTTAAATAGCTCAATAGATGAAAGCCTTGAAATGCCCGAAGCTATTCAAAAACTTCCAAAGTTTATGTTGACACACAGTATTTTACCCCGTGAGTTATTGCCAAGAGAAGTGTCAAGTATAATTACACTTATGCTAAACAGTAGCTCTATGTTTTAATGCATTTAAAAAGGTTGTATCCAAACTGACAGTGATTATATGTGAGGAACAGAGTAAGAGAGCAACCACAAAGTGAAACTTTGTTCCCTCTATAGTGAGCTTTGGGCTTTTAAATAAACGTACATGTTTCTATAGCAACATACATAACTTAAACTTGTTAAATTGCCTCTTACCACTTTCTACAGTGTCTAATTTCTTTAGCATTACACTTAATACGCACGGCAACTTGTCCCCAAGAGACTTTTGGCCAGTCTTTTAGAAGTGTTTGTTGTTGGAGTTGAGTTTCAACTCCAGCTTCCTGGGTGTGCTCGCTAGAGTCCGACTGTTCACCCCACAGTTTCTGGCCTGTATTAGACCTGTGGGAACGCCCTCTCTCTTGCCTCCTCTGCTTCTCCGGCACTCAGTAAATACAATTGAGCTTCACCCGAAGGACACTGATATTACATTTTATAATATTCAATAACAAGATAAGACCATCAAAGAAAGGAATGACTCCTCAGTGTAAAGTCCAAGGCTCTGTCAAGGATGGCATTCTCCTTTATAATGAGACATACAGCGTATCATACCAGGTCATCGTGGGGACTGAATGAGATGATTATAAAAAGCACATAGCTCTCTGGGCAGCGGTGGCGCACGCCTTTAATCCCAGCACTCAGGAGGCAGAGCCAGGCGGATCTCTGTGAGTTCAAGGCCAGTCTGGTCTACAGAGTGAGACTCAGGGCAGGTACCAAAACTACACAAAGAAACCCTGTCTCGAACCCCCCCCCCTCAAAAACAAAAACAAAAACAAAAAGCAAGTAGCTCAACTGCAGGACATAGTGACTCACAGTTCACAGAGGGTTACTATTATGACTTTTTTTTTAAAAAATTATTGTCAACTTCTAGATATATATGCCATAAATTTTAGTGCCCTTCCCCAAATTCTGTACAGCAGGGCTAATACTTGTTGATGGCAATGAAATTATAATATACACATACTAGTACCTTTCAAAGGAATAATAAATCACTCAGTTTAGACAATATTATGAATTCAAGGTGGCAAGAGTGAAATATTAACATAGAATTATAATATGAAAATACTTGCTGACAAAAAAATCATATGTAAAATAATGCTGTTTCTTTAGTAAAATACAGAAAATAGCCTTAATCATCCCTGGAATCCTATTTGCAAAAATATGGTTGATTCTCCTAAGACACTAGACAAGAATAGTAAGTTATTTACAGAAAACACCAGATGAATTTGGTTTAATATCTTTTTGGCAGATAGCATGGTGCTTTCACAGAAGGCCCCATGTGTTCCAGAGTGTTGGCATATGGAACTTCGTATGCTACCAAAGCGACGTTCCCTCTGCAGTCCACAGCAGAACTGACCAAGTCTTGATGCATTTTGCTCCTTGTCTTGTTCTAGTTTAAAATCACCAGGAGAACTCAGCTTTAAAACTCCAGCAAAGACACTGCCAGCCCAGCTAGGTCAGGTTCTGTCCTCAGTCTCCCCAGACGGACATGATCTGTGTGGCATGGCCCAGTGCCATTGGGACAACTGAAATCACCTGATACAGCACATTGCCCTAGGAAGAAGAAAGTCAAATTGTTATTTCGTCTTTGGAGACCTAACAAATATTTTGCTGAACATCGCTGTTTATTTGGTTTGTATGTCCAGAAAGTACTTCACAGTTTGACTTTGTCTCTCAATTCTGAATGCCAGCCCTGATTGAATCTGTTTTAGAAGCAATACTTCTTTGAAAGAAAAAAAAATCTGATCAAAGTGTCATCCATTTTAAGAAGATGCATAGATGCCTTACATATTGTATTTAACTGTGTAAAGCATTAGGCAGAGGATGCAACTCAGTTGGTAGAGTACTGGCTGTGGGAGTCTACAGAAGTTCAGCTCCGACCTGCTCCCACCTTTCAAAGGGTTCTTAGGTGAAGGAGAGAGGGATAAGAAAATGTCAGAAAGAGAGACCTAGATGATGAGAAGAAAGACAGAAACATAGAATAGCTTCGGGAGGGCCTGGGTCAATACCGAACAGCATCATCCTTCCTTTATTGAAAAGAGCTTTTTAGTGCTCACTTTGGCAGCACATATACTAAAATTGGAATGATACAGAGAAGAAAAGAGCTTTTTATAACATGCCAAGGGGAGAGGCAAAAGACCTCCCCCTTGAAAGATCAAAGCCCACTGTACAGCCAAGTGTAGACCCTTCCAAACACCTGGTAAACATGCCCATGGCCAAATCATCCATTATGCAGCCCTGCTGGGTAAAGCAAGCCCAGATTCTCTGACCCTGAGTAAGTTCTCTCTAGGAAGCTCCTGTGGGTCTCCACAGCTTGCCTACCGTGCATAAAGCCCTGGGCTTGGTAATGGGCATTGCATAAACCAGGTGTGTTGTAGAATATTATTTTAAGGTGTGTTACTCTTGTTTATGTTGCATTTGTTTAACTCTGTGAAGCTGTTACTGTGCCTGTCTAAAACACCCGATGGTCTAGTAACGAGCTGAACGGCCAATAGTGAGGCAGGAGAGAGAAATAGGCAGGGCTGGCAGGCAGAGAGAACAAACAGAAGGAGAAATCTGGGAGGAAGAGCCAGAGAAGGAGGAGGACTTCAGGGGCCAGTCACCCAGCTACAGGGCAAGCCACAGAGTAAGAGTAAGATTTACAGTAAGAAAGAGAACGAGAAAAGCCCAGAGGCAAAAGCTAGATAGGGCTAATTTAAAGTTAAGGAACCGCCGAGCTAAGGCCGAGTATTCATAATTAAGAATAAGCCTCCATGTGTGATTTATTGGGGAGCTGGGTGGCGGGAAGAGCAACAACAAGGTGTGATGGTGGATGCCTGTAATCCTTAGCTACAATAACGAGTCCAACATAAATAGAGTAACTTTGCAAATTATAAAGGGGCTAATGCAGCTGTCTCTGTCTCTGTTGTCCCTGTCTCTATTGCTCTTCTCTCTGGTCCTGATGCTGAAGTCTGGACCTCGTGCTGATTAAGTACAAGAGCCTTGTGAATGCTGCACCACTGAGCTATGTACCTTTGACCCTAATTTTGCTAGAGAATCAAAGTTCCTGTCTAGTCTCCTGATTATCCAGTAGTGTGTGTGTGTGTGTGTGTGTGTGTGTGTGTGTGAAAGAGTGAGGCACTTGGCAGCTGAAGAGATGGCTCAACAGTTAAAAAGCACTGGTTGCCCTTCCAGAGGACTTGGGGTATTCCTAGCACCCACAGAGCAGGTCACAACTCCAGTTCTAGGGGGCCCAACACCCTCTTCTAAGCTCAGCAGGCACCAGGCACACAGGTGGCACACAGGCATACATTCAGGCAAATACTCCTACACATAAAACAATCAAATTAATTTTATAGATAAGATGGAGGCACTCAAACTGACTGACTAAACTAACCAGTGTATGACACGGGCACACTTACATTAAATGCATAAAATATTAGAGAAAGGTGGAGCTCAAGAACTTTATAATAGTCAGCAGTGAACAAATCAGATTGTGGAATTGTGGAATGTGTTTGGAGAATAGTTCTGTTCCAGGAAGAGCAAAGGAACCAACACCCCTGGATATTGGCATAAACAAGAAGGAAAACATGGAAGACTGTTGACATCAGTAAACCCAGGATAAATACAGCGTGGAGTGTTTCCGGAGAAGAGGAAGTGGTTAGCTAGGGCTTTAGAATCTTTTATTATAATTATTGTATTATGAATTATCATGAAAGCATGTTGACATCCACCCAACACATGCGGTGTGTATTATGAATACTGGAAAATGGAATCTACAGGAAATTTATCAGAATTAACGTAAGAATTTAATAGGATTGCTGAATTAAAAGCCAAAGCTCATTGTATTGCTAAACACCAACAATGAAATACCATTTGCAGTTAGCAAGCCAAGCTACAAAATACCTGGGAAAGAATCTAACAGAAAATGTGCAAGACCTACCTGGAGATAGTTAGACATTTTTTTAAAGCCATTAAAGAAAAAAATTGGTATCTATAGAGATAAATAATTTTCTTCTACAGGAAAATTCAGTATTAAAAAATTATTTTCCACTGTGTGTAATTGCAAATACCCATAATCACAGGTGTAAGGAGGGTCAGGAGTCCATTCAAGGTCTGCCTCAGCTACACAGCAAGTCCCAAACTGGCCTGGGTTAAAGGAAATCCTTCCTCAAAAACAAACAAGGGGCTGGAGTGGCTGCTCAGCACTTAAAACCACTCGATGCTCTTCCAGAGAACCCAAGTTCACTTCCCAGCACCCACATCAGGAAGCTCACAATTGCCTGTAACTCAAGCTCCAGGAGAGCCAACAGCCTCTTCTGGCTCCATCAGCACCTGCACATACATACCACACAAACATACATGCAGTCACACACATGAGCGCGTGAGTAAAAATCAGCAAATCAGCCGGGCGGTGGTGGCGCACGCCTTTAATCCCAGCACTCGGGAGGCAGAGCCAGGCGGATCTCTGTGAGTTCGAGGCCAGCCTGGGCTACCAAGTGAGTTCCAGGAAAAGGCGCAAAGCTATACAGAGAAACCCTGTCTCGAAAAAACCAAAAAAAAAAAAAAAAAAACCAGCAAATCTTCAAAATAAGATGAAGTGATAACTATCAGTTTTCACAAAATTGATCCATGAGGTATCGTAATGAGGACAATGAGCTGTTGGTGGATGGACAGACAAAACATGAAACAGAACAGAAATTGAAGAAACAAGACAACCTACAGAAACTTGACTTGTGACAAAGAGTCATAAATAAGATGAAGAAAATGGTCTTGCCCAAGGTTATACACCCAACTTAAGGGAGCCTGCATCCAGCAACTATTACAGCCTTATAATACACCCTAAAAATGGACGTTCTCAAGGGCCATTGGATTAGCGTTCCTCGTGGAGAGAGGCGAGGTATCACAGTTCCACTGGCCCCTCTCTCCAGTCCTGCTTCTTTCCCTTCATTGCTATTGATCTGAGTGTGATTCCGTCGTCAACTTTTGGCCCGATTATCTCTGTCGTAGAGTCTACCTCCCGGGGGGAACTCAACTTGTAGCGATGCCAGGTGACGGGAGAGCAATCATAAAAGCTAAGAGTATACCTTACAGCTCACAATGCACACTTCAGCATATGTTTCAGAGAGAGATTCACACTCAATTCATCATGAGAATTCTCCTTGGGGGATGAAGGGTCATCGGGATGTGAGAGCATCTGGCTATTAAAAGTGCTGGCAAAAAAAAAAAAAAAAAAAACCTCCAACAAGAACCAAGAACAAAGATTGGGCTTTTAAAAGGCTTATTTGTTGGGAAGCTAAGTATGGAGGGTTGAGGGTGAGCCCGGTGAAGTTTGCCTGGGTCAAGGACAGCTGCTGATCTGTAGAGGGGAATCTATAGTAGGCTCTGAAGCTGGAATAGGGGGAAGGACCTGAGAGGGAGGTAATCGGAGCAGCTCCTGTGTTGTAGACCATGATTCACCAAGCAAAACAGCTGGCGTCTTCATCAGCTCAGCTGTGCTGGCTTGCACAGCTGCCCCCCACCCCCAGACCCCATCACCGTTGACATTCCATCATAGGTGGGAGTGGGAAGGGTCGTTATACCTTCACCTGAGGTTCCATCACCTCCTCCTAGACGCTTGTATGCTGTTCTGTCTCAGTTGCACTTAGGGGAAGGGATTGACTCTGGTGGTACTAGAGTATATAGGCTGGGGAGGTTAACAAAAGGGATTCTGTCTATGTGGCTATGAGAAGTCATCATTCATGATGGATGAAGACTTTGCAGTGTGGTAGCTTTGGAGTCACCCATGCTCCTGGAAATCACCCCTCATCTATGCTTTGAAAGTAAGCCCAAGAAACTCATTGGTTCCCAGGTTGAACTTTGATGAAATTACACTTTGGTTTGTTGTTGGGAACTTGTAACGGGTAAGTCTCCCCAGGGAAGGAATTCTTGAAATAACCAGTGAAGTCTTTTGGCTGCCAAAGCAGGACTCATGCAGGTAAGAAGATGGAATGTTTGCACAGATAACGGAGGATCTAGAAAGCTGATTAAAACAGTGCACATTTGCTAGGCCTAGTGGCATGTGCCTACAGTCTCAGCATGTGAGAGGTTAAGGCAGGAGGATCAAGAATTTTGAGGCCAGGTGCCTGGAGAGATGGCTCTGTTGTTAAAGAGCACTAACTGCTCTTCCAGAGGACCCGGGTTCAATTCCTAGCTCCAACATGGTGCCAGGAACTGTCTGTAACTCCAGTTCCAGGGGATGCTCTCTTCTTGCCTCAGACACTGCATGAACGTGATGCACATAAACACATGCAGGCAAAATACTCATACATATTTAAAAAGAAAGAAAGAATTTGAAGCCAACCTGAACTATATAGTGGGTTTGTGGCTAGTCTGGACTATATAGCAAGACCTTGTCTCAAGTAATGATAATAGTGATAATAATAATGATAAAGCCTTTCAAAATTATGAACATCTTGGGGCTGGAGAGGTGGCTCAGTGTTTAAGAACACTTGCTGCTCTTGCAGAGGACCTGGGTTCTATTCCCCACACCCACATGGTAGCTCACAACCCTCTGTAGCTCTAGGTCCAGAGGACCCAGTACCTTTATCTGACTTCTACAGGTCCCAGACATGCCTGTGGTATTCATACACACATGCGGGCAAAACCCTGTACACAGAAAATAAATGTAGCCTTTTTGGTTGTGAGCCTACCATTTTTTAGTAGCTGAGCTACCTCTCCAGCTCCAAAGAAATAAATATTTCAAAAAGGAAGTAATTATGCACATCTGCTCCATTGGAAAGAAGAAGCATGAATGGATTCAAGCTAAGTCTAGAGGAGCCGCTTCAGGAAGGTAAACACAGAGGCAGAGCCTGTCCTTAGGAACTACAGTCTCACCTTTATAGTCATGTACTCTCATACCACACGAAACAACAAAATCGCTTTTAGTAAATGGCATTGGCAAGTAGGACCAGCGAGCATGGAGCAATCTCTAAACTTAATTACCGGACTCTTATTGGATTGCGCAGTTTGGTGCTGGTCTCTAATGACCACAGTGCATTCTCCCATGCAGCTGTTGTTCCTGACAGCATTGTTGCCTTGGCATGCTAAAACGGTTAATGCTATCCTTAAATGACTGCACGGAGTGCCACTCTGTCCAGATGACAATGGCATCTATGTCTGATCTCAGACAAACCGGTTTTGTACTCGCTGATCTAAAGATTGCAATTAGCAATCCTGTTCTGCCGTTCTGTTCTGTGTGCTCTGCCGGTGACACCCTGTTTTGTTGTTTTTGTTTTTGTTTTTTTTGTTGTTGTTGTTTTTTATCTCCGAGCTGAAAGCCACGCAGGTAACAGGCAAGGTCTGCTATCCTGAAAAGGTTCAGCATTGCTTTTGTTTTGAGTGCCTGCTCCCTCCTTGTGGGACACTTGAAAAACTGGGTGAGCCTAAGGTTTCAGCTGCCTCTCTTGCTGTGTTCCCTGGGTTTTCTGTGGCTTCGATGCTATTTCCCAGTATTGCTCTGGCTCCCTTTCAGGGAACAGGACCTCACAACAATCCTCACCTAGAGTTTAGTCCCACTGCTTACTCAGGTGCTACTCCTGTTCTTGGGCCAGGGGACCACAGACCCATGTTGCTCAGGGAAGCCTCTGCTGCCTCCAGGTAGTCTGGAAGAGTGTCCTTGCCTGGTCCTGCAGCTCCTCTCTGTTTTGTTTAGGGTCCAGATTTGCTCACTCCCGCATTTTGGGAAATGGATGTGCCCTTGCGTCCAGGGACCAGTGAAGGACCACACTATGTGCGGCTGTCTTGGCATCTCTGCCACGAGGGGAAATTTGAGGTTGTCTCTCCCTGTGTTTCACTTCCTGAGGAAAGACCAGCTCAGATGGAACTTGGCCAAGGCACTTAGCCTACATAATATGTGTGGGGTGCCAGTGAGGAACGAGAAAAGAGAAATTAGTTTTAAAAGATGTCGTTTTTCCAGGTGTGATGGCAGTCCCGTGCAGTCCCAGCACTTGGGAGACTAAGGCAGAAGGACAGCAAGTTTAAGGATAGCCTGGGCTATTTTGTGAGTTCTAAGCTAGCTCAGGAAACTTACCCCAAACTTTTTTTTTTTTTTTGGTTTTTCGAGACAGGGTTTCTCTGTGTAGCTTTGCGCCTTTCCTGGAACTCGCTTTGGAGACCAGGCTGGCCTCGAACTCACAGAGATCCGCCTGGCTCTGCCTCCCGAGTGCTGGGATTAAAGGCGTGCGCCACCACCGCCTGGCTCCAAACTTTGTTTTTTAAAAAGTGCTGTTTGGGGCCTGGTTATGGTGGTACTCCTTTAATCCCAGGATGCTGAAGACAGAGGCAGGCACATCTCTATGAGTTCAAGGCCAGTCTTGTCTACACATTGAGTTTCAGGACAGCCAGAGCTACACAGTGAGACTCTCTCAACACAAAAGTGCAGATTTATGCTGGTTGTTTTTGAGGCTTAGTATGTATATAGAAAGTCTATAAATGTTGAATGAATGGTAGGCTCATTAGAAGTTTTACATGTTGAATATATCCACATAATCCCTACCCAGATTAAAATGATACAGGACACTTCCTATATCCCTGAAAGTTCTCCCAGATCTTTCCCAGGTGGTACCTAACACTGCCAACCTGGCCCCAGGATTGCTACTTTAAATTATCACTGATAGTCTTCAGTTTTGCTGTTCTGGAACTGTGGTCAAGGATTAATCCTGTATATACTCTTCCTATGTCTCTCTTCTCTTGCTCGTCAACATGAAATTCACCAATATCGTACTAGGATTTCTTTTTTTTTTTTAATGCAGGATCTTGCTCCTTAGCCCAGGCGAGGTTCAAATGCCTGACCTGCCTACCTCCATCTCTCACATTCTGGGGTCGTAGGTTTATGGTAAATATACCTGACAAAAGTGTCATCCAGCCTGCCATCTGCCACTCAGCATGGGCTACTCCAACCAGCTTTTCTTCTAACTGATGGATTTTCTTTGGTTTACCTCTCCTTGGCCCATTGCATGCCTGGAATGAAGGAATCAAGATTTAGAGGCTTAGTATAGAGCATGATTTCAGGTTGGGTCTTAGGTCAAGAGGGATGCCTCTGTGGCTCCCATACACTCTAGCCTAGCTACATGAATTTGGAGTTCATGTTGGCTTTAGGACCAAAGGTGAATAGCGACTTCCCTTGTTGCTGTCAGTACACAGGGGTCTACAGAGCTTCCTACTTTCCTTCTACATCCACTGTCTTCCATATATCTTCTGGCTTCTTGCTGGTTACATTCCTCCTCTGAACATGATACCTGCCTAGACAAGTTTCCACCCGATCATATGCTCTGCCGTGAAAGTCTAACTATAGATCCTGCTAATTCCTGATCAGTCCGCTGTTCTCACTCCTGAACTAAGAGCAAAGAGAGCTGACAGGACAGATCCACTGTTCTTCAAAAGCAAGCCCTGCCAGGGTGCTGTGGCATCCTTATGTTGAACAATGAAGTTGCGGGCCTCCAAGGATGCAATGGTTTCCTCACAGTTCGTTCTCTTCCATGTGGTTAGTGACATCCCCTTTCAAAGTGTTTAACCCCCTCCACCCTGTGCATGTAAACACAGACAGCTAGAGTTAGCCTAGTGCAGTGGGTTTCAACTTGTGTGTGGGTCGTGACCCCTTTGGGGAGGGTTGACTGACCCTCGCCTAAGACCATCTCCATATCAGATATTTGCATTACAACTCACAACAGTAGCAAAATCACAGTTGTGAAGTAGCAACAAAAAATAATTTTATGGTTGGGGGGTTACCACACCACGGGGAACTGCATTCAAGGGTTGCAGCATTAGGAAGGTTGAGAACCACTGGCCTCGTGGCTTCTTATTTTGTAAGACTGTGTCTACTCCATCTTACGTACAGGAAAGAGTGACAGAATTCAGACTCCGGATAGTCCCCGTTAGGGCTGGCTTTGTTGTTTGCGGTGTCAAACCCACAGCTGTCGTCTGCATGCACTCGGTAAAGCACTCCGCACTGAACCACACCCCCAGCCCCCTAAGTTCCTCTTCAGCCCTGTCATCCTAGACTTCCCCCTTCACGGCCAGCTTTCTTTTCCTAGCAAACAGCCCGCTGTTCATTTCACCGTCTTCTTCTAGAAAGGTCTGTGGTTCCTCAGCCACCTGACTGGAGAGAAAAATGTGTTACACGTTTCCAGTGAGACTCCAGTTGTGGCTGGATTTTGTGGTTTCAAAGACTCCTGCCTGCTGCTTGGCACCTCGCCCTCACCCTGGCACCAACGTTGCCGCAGGTGTTTTGGGAAGAACATGGTTCCCTGGTACCCAAGGTTCTATGACCCGTCCGTCTTCCGAGTAGCTCAGCCTTCCTAGGGGAGTGCAGTATTTCCTCTCCCACTGACACCTGGGCCTAGCACTGTGGCCGGGGAACAGCAGCTGAGCAAGAATTGACAACTGCCTTGTCGGCAGGAAGCACTGGCTTCTGGGAGTTTAGCCAGGGAGGTTGACAGGACTCCTTCTCCCTTTACTCCTGCCTGGAAGACCTGCCTGTGCTCCATTCCCGACAGTCACTTCCCCTGGATTCATACTCAGACACAAAGGCAAAATCCTGACGACACTTTCTTGGCCAGAGAGCCCAATGTAGTGAGCCGTTTAACAAAGATCTTCAGTCTTATTGTGTTGCTGGGGGTAGGGACAGGCTCCCTTTCTGAAGCTCAGACTCCCCAGCTCTGAAATGTAGTGGGGAGAGGTGGCAGAAATCCTCCATCCAGAGTGAGGGCAAGTATCCCTGCTTCAGTCCTGTGGTTCACAGTCCATAAATTCTTTCTATTAGGTACATCACACCCTGGAGGATGACGTCCCGTCTTGCATAGCATTGACTCTGAGCTGGTGCTTCAGCATATTTTCAGCAAATTTGTCCGATTCTGTCCAGAAGCTTCTGCTCCGTGTGTGTGGTAACACCAGGGGAACTCCTGGCATGGGTAGGTAAAGCGAGCTCCTGGTCTGATGGATAGATATTAGGTGGGATCCCATGTTAATGGATCAAATACTCCATAAGCTCTTGGAGGGTAATGATCTGGTAGGCAGGGAAATTAACATATAGCTTGAATGTGTCTACTATTGTCAGAAATTTTTGTTTGTTTTTGTTTTTCGAGACAGGGTTTCTCTGTGTAACTGCCCTGGCTGTCCTGGAACTTGCTCTGTAGACCAGGCTGGCATCTAACTCAGAGATCCACCTGCCTCTGCCTCCCACCAAGTGCTGGGATTAAAGGCAAGTGCCAACACTGCCTGGCTTGTCAGAAAGTATTTAAGGTATGTTTTTTTTATTATATGTTTATTCATGTATCTGTGTGACTATTAGTGTAAGAGAGGTCAGAGTCATTTGATCCTCTGGAATTGGAATACAGACAGTTGTGAGCCACCTTGTGGGTGCTGGGAACCAAACTGAGGTCGTCTGAAAGAACAGCAATGCTCTTAACTGCTAAGCCATCTCTCTAGACCCTCCATCGGAAGAGTGTTGATCACAGGGATCCATTGGATTTAGCCGCTCATCAAGCGACGGTTTGGTCTCTTCTTTGGCATAAGGGGGCAGGGTTGTGAGCGGCAGCAGGGGCACAGTGGCCTGTATTTTCACTGTGGCTCTCTCTGTATTTGCACACACCATGGCAGCAGGGGTTGGTGGATGACACTGGCTGACAGACATCAACCAGCCAAGTCACGTGGTTTCGGTGTGTCTTTCGGTGGGTGTTAGTGGGTGATACAGAGATCTTCACACTCTGTGGACACTCTCAGAGGGCCATACACAAATACATGTGCTCCTTAGTGAAATTAGGGCTTTCCACTTTAACTTCCAGACATAATTGTTCAGATTTTCCTGATTAGTCTTTAGACAGCTTCCCTTGGAAGCCTGTCATTAATGACAGCAGAGTCTAGTGCCAGAATTCCTCCCAACAGTTTCAGGAGGAAAAAAGAAACCATTTCAGCTTATTTTCTAGAAAAGGTTTATAATTTATTTTCACCCGTCCTCAAATACCCTAAGGCCTCTCTCCCGGCTATTCTTATCTTTGTAGACTAGCAGACTGTGTCATCACGTTTGATTTGGGGATGCAGAACTTGCCAGGGCAGAGAAATTTTTACAGCCTAAGGGTTAATATCTGTTATAGGAGTGCGAGTGGAAAGCAAGCCCTTCCCACAGTGTTCATATTTTCATATGAACTTTTGGGACATTCCAAACATATTATGTATAAACTTTACATTTTTTTTTTTTATAAAGGAGGCAGAGTTTTGACAAACTGCTCTCACTTTTCTAGTGATGATGAGTCTTGTACTCTCCCCGATAGTAAAAGATGAGAAAGTGAGAAAGTGTTCTTATACATCTCGTTTGCTGAGAGCAGACCTCCCGGCCCCACACTGTACATTAGCAGAGGGCTATTTCTGAAACATGCAATGGAAGTGTTTTCTCAATAAAGGGTGTTATGAGGAAGAAGTTCTTCCAGCAGTGAGCTCGCCCGTGGTAGCTCCGTGTGAATTTAGTACCTCACAAACTGTGGTGTTCAGAGGAAAAGTAAAAGCATAATGCACCATGGCTTCTGAGTGCAAAAGGCCATCTCTCCCAGATGATCGCATTTCTACGTACAACTGAAATATACTGACATTAGAAGAAGGCCCAGTCACCAGCACCTCAGCACTGTAATTAAACACGTATCAAGGAGAAAAATTAACAATGCAAAGTGTTCTTTGCTTTAGTGGGAATGTAAAGAACTGTCTGTATTCGAACATTTCGTTCAAGGCTGAAGGTGGCATAGGATGTTTGTTTGTAGTACTAGCAGTTAAACCCAGGGACCCAGCTTTCTAGACAAGCACTCTCCCAGCTGCACCCCCTAAAACACGTTCTCTAGCAGTATTTTGTGTCTTTCACAGGAGAGCGTAATCTTTTTGTTTTGTCCCCAACCTTCTTGTTTCTGTCTGAAACTCTTTTAAAACTCTTTCTCATCCTTCTGGTTCTGCTTCCCATTCAGACGCAGCGGGGAGCAGAGTGAGGCCAAAGGAAATAGAAGGAGGGACCTAGTTGAAATGGGAAGGACCAATGCTCAGGGTGAGCATCTATGTGTCTTCCTCGGTTCCATCGTGCATCACACCCTCGGCCTGTGTATGCCCCTTCACTAGGAACTGTCGCCAGAAGCAATTTCAGTTCAAGAATTTGAGTCCCAAGAAGACCTGTGAATGCAGTTATTTGAAACTTATCTCATTAGATACCACTGAATTGTAGCTAGAATTATCATTCTCTCAAATGACAGCAATGAAACATTTTCTCCCTCTTCAACTACGTAAGCTTGGTCAACGAGAAAGTTTTTCTGGGAAGAATTTCACCAATTAAATGAGGAAGAGTGATGGGATTCGAAAATAATTTGAAATACCCATTGCAGGCAAAGATCATCAATCCTGTAGCTAAAAGGCTGGTGGGAGTCTTCCAACAAAGAGATCAGGCTATGACACACGGGCTTTCTGATTAATCCTGGCATTCTGAGAGTAGAACAGCCAGGCACTGTGGCTTCCCTCGTGGGATGTAAGAGAAGGCTCACAGCACCCCATGTGAAATGTTCTTTCAGTAACAATTAAAAAAACAAAAAACTGAACTTGAGTCTAATCAAGTCACTAAAAGCTTCCATTCATAAAAAAAAAAAAAACCAAACCAAACAACCAAAAAACTAACAAAACAAAACCCCACAGGAAATAGAGGCAAAGAGATTGTTTTAAACTGTGGGTACTCTCTAGGCAACGCACCTGACTTCGGCAGTCAGTCAATGGCAGGATGTGGCAAGCAGGGAGAGGGCTGTGCTGGAGGGCCAGCGTGGCTCAGGAGAGAGGCTTGGGGACCCAAATCTGACCACACAGAGAGGAAAGACTGGGTTATTTAAATAGCTGAAAACTGTATTGGACAGTGGATTTTACATGACACACAGACATTATTGTTAATTTTTTTGTGTGATGATATTGCAACTGTGGATTAAGATTCTTTTTTTTTTTAAAAGAGATTCTGAGATCAACTTTATAAGATGAGATGACTTGGTGTCCAGGATCTAGTTTGGAAAAGATTGGCAATGGCAAAAAGTGGCAAATGAAGCGAGTGTGGTAAAAACTTTATCCCTATATAATGATACTTCCGTGTATTTGCCGTCAAGGTGGCAGCCATATGGAGGTCGACTACTAGTTTTGCTTCACCTGTGTATGCTTGGGTTTTTTTTTCTTTTTTTACAATAAATATGCAGGAATAGGAAAAAGGAGGACACTGCAAGAAAGGGGGGGACAGTAAGACATCCAGCACACAGGCAGCGGAGGTGGGAGATCTCTAGTTAAAGACCAGCCTCACTAGCTAGTGAGACCCTGCCTCAAAAAAGGTATTCTAGAATGGCAGGATATGTAAACACAAATCATGCCTAGAAACTAAAGCTCAGGGTGCTTTTACTTCTTATAGGCATCCAGAGGCTTACATACCAATTATGGAAGAAAGCCTTTCAGTGAACAATGAAGTGTGTGTGTGTGTGTGTGTGTGTGTGTGTGTGTGTGTGTGTGTGTGTGTGTGTGTGTTTCTAGTTTCCTAAACAACAGGCAGTAAATCTAGTCTTTAGCAAAACAGCAAGATTACTCTATAGCCAGGATAGGTTCCTAGATAGACAATCCACATGCAATTTATGAGATAAATGCTTTAATAGCACCACATTTTAAACCTCAGATGCCATCATTTATAGACAACAGTTTGAAAAAAGAAAAACAAGCAGCTAAAAATAACCATTAAGAATCATTGCCAATGTAAACACAAAGGGTTAGGGATATAACCTCAAACAGATGTCTTATTAATTCACAGTAATTGTACAGATGGAGACTCAAATGTACTAAACCAGCTGAGAACTGGTTTGGTACCTTGTTGACTTTCCAAAATGCCAGATCCCTGAGAATTAAAAGACTGAGGTTCATCCCTCCCTTGCTGCTGACGTAGTCCATGACCTTGGGCATGTTCGTTCATTTCTCTTGGCCTGGTTCCTGCTCATGTTGTCTGTGCCTAATTCTTTCCATCTACTTACCTTGGAAATGGTAAGGACAAGTGAAAAAACACCAGTGAAATGCTCTAAGGTACTCGGGAACAAAAATATTTTTTCAGGACTACAACATATTACGCTCTTATTTTGACAGAGAACCCCACTAAGTTTCTGAATGGCAGATGACAAACCGACTTTATAATCATTAACAAACACTATGTGGATAACGTTTGCTAGCAAGGAACACTGCACACGTAACTTTTTAATTACACTCAGATTCAATTCACCTTTAAACCTCACAGGTTCGCCAGGAAGGCTACATAAGCTGCAATTAAATACAGAAGATTTGCAAAATCTCAGCCCTTCACCCAAAGGTCTAGAATGAAGGATTGGAAAGCCTGTGTTCTCATTGGATGTGACTGTTATAGGTTCTGATTTTAATTGCGATAACCACCTGGGAGGAGAATAGGTTAAAATTAGTAATTGCTTTAATTTTAGTTCTTAAACAAAATTACTTTCTAATCTCCCATTGGGTAGGAACAGTAAAAAAAAAAAATTAAAATGTGCAGAGCAGATTCATTCTTTACCTGGAGTCACTACCACACATAAAACATATCACAAAGGCATTTTAATATGTCAACAATTCATTCTGAGTATTGGAATCTGACAAGGCACAAACAAATGGTTTTTAGTTTAAGTGGGAGAGATTTAAAAATAACTGGCTCCCTGTCCCCACACACATTTTAGCTTCTACCTCTTCAGTCCACATTCAAGGATATTTAGGAGAGATCAATCACTTGCCTAGAGCCTCCCATGCTTCCTCAGTGTCCAGGCCCATCCTGCAGCCTGCCAGCTGCCTTCACCAGCAACATCTTGGCCTGTTGCAAATGTGCTTTTTTCCTGTTTCTCAAACTTGCAAATTTATTCTTTGCACTTGCTATTTCTTCCAATGTGATTATTCTTCCTGCACCTTGCTCCTTTTTACCACTCAGGCCTCAGCTCAGATGTCCCTTCTTCAAAGCATAGAAAGCAGCCCCCCCCCCATCATCTATCAGATCACCCCATTATGACATCACAGCATTTATAACTTTCCAATCTTGTTGATGTCTTTGGTGCCTTGGATGCTTCCCTTCTACTGGCAGAGGCATTATTTCTTGTTTAACCCTGGTCCTGACATGTTTCTATTAAAATATCCCAAGTATTCAATCCATTTATTCAAACCCTCTGTCCCTGCTCATTCTCCAGAATGATCTTTGATTTTTTCTTTTTTTAAGAGTCTAATGTTGAAACCTCCAAGAAAGAAGAGGGCTGAGACTCGAGTCCCATCCTGACACAGCCCTTGTCCTGGAGTTCTAGAGTCTTCTGGCTTGACCCCCGGCAGGGACAGTAGATGCTACCGTGGTGTTCAGGTCAAAAACATAGCCACCTGGCTCCTAGCAAGTTTGGCTTCCAATGACAGCTGAAGACCAGCAACTCTGCAGGCATCTTCCAGGACCCTAGCTCCGGACTGGAGCTGCTGCAACTTCCAGGCTCCTGAATTAACAACTACCAGATTCTCTGCCTTTCCAGGATGAGGCAGCCATTGTTGGACTACCCAGACTGCAACCCGACGTGTGTGTGTGTGTGTGTGTGTGTGTGTGTGTGTGTGTGTGTGTGTGTGTGTGTGTGTGTGTGTGTACTGCATCAGTTTTGTTCCTTTAGAGTGCTCAGAACTAATACCTGTGGTGTACTGGGTACCTTTTCTTCCAAGGCTACTACAAAGTCCTGGGAAAAAGAGAAGCTTCCTAAGCAGCCTGTCATTATAAAGGACAAAATTCTCCAAGGAAGATGGAAAGTTTTAGGCAAGAGGGCAGGTCATTAAATGCTAACTGTTCCTTTTTAAAGGCGAGAGAGAGAGAGAGAGAGAGAGAGAGAGAGAGAGAGAGAGAGAGAGAGAGAGAGAGAGAGAGAGAGAAGATTCAATTTGCCTAGTTTAGAACTCATTTAGAGGATGAAATAGCTTCTATCAGAACTGGGAGACAGCTCAGTTGGTATAGCGTTTGCTGTGCAATCATGAGGCCTCAAGTTCATTCCCAGAACTGTGTAAAAAACAACCAGGTGCAGTGACACACACTTCTGTTCCCAGCACCCAAAAGGTAGAGACGGACAGGTCGTTGGGCTCATGGATGGCCTGCTCAGCGTACTTGGCCGTTTCCAGGCTAGTGAAAAACCCTGTCTCGAAACACAAAGTGGGTGGCATTTGAGGAATGGCACGAGAGGCACACACATAGGCACAGGGCCATGCACACCCGCGCACACACCCAGGAACTGGTATTGCACACATAGGCACAGGCCCATGCACCCCCGTGCACACACCCAGGAACTGGTATTTTACAATTCACGGGCCTTTGACTGTGGGATCGGGTCAACCTAGGCCACGAAAAATCAAAGTCCTGATATCCCCTGTCTGGCACAGGCCTGAAGGTTTGTTTCCTTGTTAATCCAGTCAGAGGAACTCAAGCTTTATTTGTAACCACTCTAGCAGCCAGGGAGCCTGCCACCTCTGCGGCTTCATTCATTAGTTCAGTCAATAGGAAATGAGAGCTTGCTGGTTCCAGGCCTCTCCTGGGTCCTTTACAAGACCTTCAGGCTATCGCCTTACCAGGGTTGAGAGACGTTAAAGTAAACAAGACACCGTGTCTGTCCATAGGGAGCTAGCAATCTAATAAGGGTGACAAAAATAAACAGAAAATGAAAACCCCAGTGTGTGACAAACTCTGAGAGGAATAGGTATGGGGCGTTGTTGGGAATGGAGGGGACATCTTACTCAGTCTAGAACAGACAGATGCTGGGAAGGCCTCCCCAGGAACTGTGGAGTCTGCGCTGAGATCTGAAACTGAGGGCGGTTGATAACAAAATCTGGTAATGCAGAGAACACTGGGTGTGTTCCAAGTGGTAAGTCTGTCACAGTACATGCAAAGACCAGGAAATGCCGGGGCACACAGAAGGAAGCCTATTGTTGATGCAGCCAGGTTGGGGGAAGGGACGCTAGGAGAGGTGATAGCATAGAAACAGGTAGAGAGAGCGGATCATGAGTGCCTATAAAGCCAGGTTGAGAAATTTGGACTTAATCCTGAGGCGGATCAGGAGGAGGAGGAGGAGGACAAGGAGGAGGAGGAGGAGGAGGAGGAGGAGGAGGGAGTATCATTATTGCTATCAGAATTTAGAATGTCCTCACGATGGCTCAAAATTGGAATAAACAAGTAGGGAGAAAGTAGAAGTCTTCTGGTGGTGGGAAAGCCTTTTTGATTAATTGAGGGAATTCATGTTCATTTCTCTTTCTTCAAACAAGTAGAATTTATTAAAAATTGCTGTCAGAGGAGCAAATGCTGATGGTACTAATGATTTCCTTCAAAGTGACACTTCTGTACCATCCCCAGACCACAGCGAGGATGCTTTCATCCAAATGTGAAAGACTGCAGTTAGCTTTGCTTTCTTGGAAATGACATTTTACAGACGTTTGACAAGAAGGCACTAAGATTTGAATAAGTATGCTCAAAAAGCCCCAGTGTTAAAGGCTTGCTCCCTGGATGTGCTACTGAGGGGTAGTAGAACCTTTATAGGATGTGGAACCTGGAAAGAGGTTTTAGATCCTGGAGGCACGCCCTTAAAGGGGATTGTGGGACACGGGTGTCCTCTCTTTATGTTGCTTCCTATATGCCTTGAAGTTAGCAGCTTCCTGCAGGACGTACTGCAGCCATGATGTGCTGCCTTGACGGGCTCAAGGGGAATTGGACCAAGACTATGGGCTGAAACCTCTGAAATCAAGGGCTTTCCTGCTTTCTAAAGTTTATCGTAGGCTGAAGAGATGCCGCCACAGTTAAGAGCACTGGCTGCTTTTCCAGGGGACCCAAGCTTTAGTCCCAGCACCCACATGGCTGCTCACAATGGCCCATAATTCCAATTCCAGGGAATTGACACCGTTTTCTGGGCTCTGTGGGCATTGTGCATGCATGTGGTACACAGAAATGGATGCAGACAAAAACATCTATACAGATGAAATGAAAAATAAAGTTTATTATCTCAGGCATTTTGTCATGGTGGTGGATAGCTGACTAATAGAGGGTCCTATAAAAATGAAACTGTTTTGTTTATTTACAGACTGAAGAAATAGAATGGAACAAAACAGTCCTGAGATTCTCTATTCTTTCCATACTCTTCTCGAGCATCAGAAGGAAAGAAAGTATTTATGGGACACTTACCATGTACTCTCTCTACTGATAACTCATTTAGTCATGGGGAAAGTCTCGGAGTGTCTGCAAACTCTTGAAAAATGACTTCCATGGCACATCATCTGTAGAATGCAGAGTTATGCCAGAGACCCCAAACCATTTGTGAAATGTACTAAAGCACACAAGTACTGGTGAAGACAAGATGAGCAGGTACTCAAGGGATAATGACCCAAGATTTGCAAGAAGCATTCTATGGATTATCGCCAGAAGGGAGAACAACATACTGGATAATAAAAGAAAGAAAGAGAGAGAGAGAGAGAGAGAGAGAGAGAGAGAGAGAGAGAGAGAGAGAGAGAGAGGAGGTGGGGAGGAAGACAGAGGAAAGAAATGGGGAAGAAGGAGCAAGCAAAGCCATCATATCAGCTACAGACAGCAGCGTGGCCCAGTGTTCAGATGTGTCGAATCAGCTCACAGGTCGAGGACTCAGGGACCTCAGTCAGTTGGGAGTGAAGCAAAAACACACTAAATACACCATGCCTATTTCTCTCTCTCTCTCTCTCTCTCTCCTTGCTGTCTCTTTCTTTAACCATGCCTACTTTTCAAGTTCACTAATCTTTGTTGATTATGGAAAAAGTGCAATTCTTCTCCTTGTGAAAATATGAATGAAAAACAAACAAAAACTACCCACAGCCCACACCCCATCGACCTTAACATCTTACTACTCAGCTACTTCTTTTTCAAAATTCTCACTAGCCATCTCTCTGGCCCCTGCTACTTCTTTTTTTAATTCTATACCTATTTCTTTTATTCAAATTCATACATTTGTGTATGTGAAAATTTAGGCAGGAGTCTTTCTTATCATAATATATTTTAAATAATTCTTAATGTTGTTGGCTACGTGTGTGTGTGTGTGTGTGTGTGTGTGTGTGTGTGTGTGTGTGTGTGTGTGTTTTAAAGAAAACATCATACTATATAGCCTAGGCTGGCCCTGAGTTTGGGATCTTTCTGACTCAGCCTTCCAGGTACTGAGATTATTGATAAATGCCGCCATGCTTGTCTGTTGGTTACATTTAATTTTGTAATTCTTCCTTGAAAAGAAAAAGAAGAACAACTGTTTGGTCTCTTAGAAATGAAGAACTGTAATATACAATTTTATAGAAATTTGACTATATATCACTTTATTCACAGGTAAACATCAATGTGTCCATACTACTGTATGGCACCCTGAACCGGAAAGAGGCTGTTGAGGGAAGTTTTGTACAGAGGCAAAGCTATCAGGAAAAGAGTCAGGACAAGTGAAGATGACTTTGGGAAAAACTTTTTAAAGTCTTAAGTAACAGTAAATGCTGCTGTGTCCTTGTGCTACTTAAGTTTCATATGTCTACGTGCATTGGGACATAATAATCATACAAGTTTATGGGCTACAACAAGATGTTTTGATGCCTATGTACATTGTATAATTACCAAGTCAATGTGATCAGTGTGTTCATCACCTTAAACATTCGTCACATCTTTCCAATGAAGCATGCAAATTCCTTTCTTCTTGCCATTTTGAAATACACAGTGCATTATTGCTAATTATCCTTGCCTGACAGATCAGTTCTCTCTACCCAACTGTAACTCTGTGCCTGCTCCTCCTCCTCTCCCTGCCTCCCCTCCCCCTCCCCTGCCTCAGGCAACCGCTAGTCTCCCTTTGGCCTCCATGAGTTCTCTTATTTTTGTTTGTTGTTTTTGAAATTCCAAGTATGAGTGAGATCATTTGTCTTTCTGTACCTGGCTTACTTCACTTCTCATAACGTTTCCTAGGTTTGTTCATGTCGTAAATGGTGGGCTTTGATCTTTTACGGCCAAACAGCATTCTACTGTTTATACATTTCACATTTTCTGAATCCATTCACTTGACACTCACGTAAATTCGAATCTTGACTCCTGTGAATACAACTGCAATAAAACAGAATTGCACGTATTTTTTGACATATTGACTTGATTTCCTTTGGGTGACGCCCACTGGTGGGATTTCCAGGTTACATGACAGTCCTATTTTAAGGTGGTGTTTTCTTTAAACCTTTGGACTGTTTTCTCTAAAGACAGTACTGGTTTACATTCCCGCCCACAGTGTGTTCAGTTCTCCAGGCTCCACATTCTCCTCAGCACATGTAGAGTCAACTACTTTCAACAAGGTTGCTAAGAGCACACAGTGAGGAAACAATGGTCTCTTCAGTAAACAGTACTAGAAAAAAAAATGGGTTTGCACATGCAGAAGAATAAAATTAAGCCTCTGTCTCTTACAACAGTCAAAAATCAAGTGGCTGGGGATGCAGCTCAGCAGACTTGTCAGTGTATACACGGCCCTGAGTGTATACACACAAGGAGTGTATGGCACACAAGGATCAATTCAAAGTGGACTAGACTTACACGTAAGACTTGGATCTGTGAAGCTACTAGAAAAATACATCGGAGAAACAGTTCAGGACACAGGACACACTGGACTGGATACACAGGGCAAACAGTTCAGGATGTGGGACTCATTGGACTAGATACAGAGGGGAAACAGTTCAGGACACAGGATACACTGGACTGGCAAGAACTTTTTAGATAAGGCCTGAAAAGCACAGACAGAAGAAGCAGAAATAGAGAAATGGGATTTCATTAAACTAAAGAGCTCCTACACAGGAGCAGTCAAGAGAGCGAACTTACAGAGTGGGAGAAAAGCATTCGCTGAGAGCCGGTTTGTGGACAGAACTCAACAGCAGGACGTACATGACCCAACTTAGAAACTGGCAAAAGGCCAGGCGGCGGTGGCACACACCTTTAATCCCAGTACTCAGGAGGCAGAGCCAGGTGGATCTCTGTGAGTTCAAGGCCAGCCTGGTCTACAGAGCGAGATCCAGGACAGGCACCAAAACTACATAGAGAAACCCTATCTCGGAAAAAAAAAAAATGGGCAAAAGACTCAGATGACATTTCTCAAAAGAAGATATATAAATGGCCAAGGTGTATACAAAGTGCTCAGCATCATTAATCATCATAGAAATGCAAATCAGAACCACAGTTCGTTATCACCTCACGCCAGTTAGGATGGCTAGAGAACATACTTTCCCAGCATCAAAGCCAGCCTTCCTACTTACCCTGCATACAAACACACCCTCAATCCAAAGGAAGCATCCTAATGCCTTCCTTCCTGGAATTCAGTAAGATAACGTCCATGAGCAAAGCTATATTAACATGGTTTCATAAACTACACTAGTAAGATCCTTCTCTTCAATTCCTGTCAGGTCAGTTCCCATCACAAAGTACGACAACCTTATTCTTTAACACACAACGGTTTCTTTCTCCTGAGTGTAATTCTAATTGACTTCAGTGTTCACTCATTCCAGGGCCTGTGCTAACGTCTGGAGATATAATTATTAGTTCGTGGATATGCTACTGTTTGCATGAAATAGATGGCTGGCCCCACGATAGAGGAAATATTAGAGGGAAAAGAATAAGGAGGGATGGATAAGATCTTGTTCTCAAACAAGGCTGTACTTTGGGTCAGCAAAACAAGATCCACATTTTGTGGAACACAAAGGAGATTAAAAGCAGCATTAGCAAGGGTGGTGGCTTCCAAGTGTGATGCTAGCCTTGGGAAACTGGGGCAGGAAAAGTTTAAGTTTGGGGCCAGTGGTTCTACATAGTGAGATGCTGTCTCAGAAAGAAAGAAAGAAAGAAAGAAAGAAAGAAAGAAAGAAAGAAAGAAAGAAAGAAAGAAAGAAAGAAAGAAAGAAAGAAAGAAAGAAAGAAAGGGAGGAAAGAAAGAGAAAAGGAAAAAAGACAGCAAAAAAAAATTACCAAAGTAAATCAATGAAAAAAAAACAGCAGTCTTTCAACTTGATTTTGATAAAGTCAAGGATAAAATGTTATCATTTTAATTAAGTAATTATTTAGCAAATGTTGAAGAAGGCGCATGGTATGGGTTTCAAATAGTACCAACAGGCAGGACAGGAAAATTCTGCCTCCTGCTGAAAAGTCCTGCCTTTGTAAGTCTCCTTCCTAGGCCATCGCTACCAATCTCTTGTGTCTTCTTCCAGAGATGCGTCACCAACAAAGAGTGTGTTGAAGAACGGTGTCTCCATCTTTCAGAGGCAGCTTTGATACTTTCTTTAGAAATGCCAGTTACTAAATACTTCTATAGACTTATTGACATCTGAAGATGTAATATATCTGAAGACATAATTTGAATAGCATACAGAGATAATTTGGAAACGATGTAAAATCCTTTTCTGGATAGTAGGTATCATTTTACGTTGAAGTAAGCTTTCGCAAAACTTTAGGCATCTTGGTCTACGTGTTTCATAAAGCCCTGAAGAAGTTGCACTAAGACTAACTCATCAGCCATTCTGCGCTGCCTCCAGCCTCCCACCTTCTGTCCCGAGCCCATCTTGTTCCCACTGGTCAGGGAGAAACCTCTTGTCCGGCTCTTTCTCTCTTCTCTCAGTCCCAGCTGCACGGTGCAGAACAATCTTCCATTGTTTTTCTGACAATCCTATTATCCTAGCCCTCAAAGCCAATCTCTTCCAAGTGATCAGTCCTAAAACACTCAATCACTGGAGAAAATTCAGCATGACCTGAGAGTGGTGTGGATTCCTTATCTCTGCTTTATCCTCACCTCCCTTCAGGCCGCAAGTCTGCAAACAGCCTTCCCTCTAAGTTTTGTAGTTAAAGTGACAGTATATTATAGTCAGTGTATGAACTGCCTTGTGTCAAACGGGACTTGAATTAAAAATATATATATGTATATACATACACACATATAAATATACACATACATACACATATATAGTGTGTGTGGTGTGTGTATGTCTGTGTACACACACACACACACACACACACACACACACACACACACACACACACATATATATGTTCTTCCTTCTATCCGGTCCCAAAAGCCAATTTAAAATGTCTTCCTATTTATATTTCCCACTTATAAATGAAGTGATTCTCACTTCCTCTTCTGCAAAGCAGGTGTTCACTTAGAACACAATTGTACCATTGCCCTTCTTAAGTCCGGGTTAAGCACCTTTGATTCCTTCAGTTTTTCTTCAGACAACAAATTCTTCCTCAGTCTTTTGGCTAAGGTCAAATGTATACATGTGGTATATTTTCTAGATATATCTTCATGTTGGTTACCCTCCATTAAAATCTGTCTTAATGAGATTCCTATAACCTAGTAATTACCAAACCTCTTTCCAAATACCTGAAGCCATGGCTTGATGCAATCCAGAAATTTTAGGAGTGGATCTTACTGACATGGGCTTTGGGGTAAAAAGCAGCCACAGTTGATAGCTACTTCTGGTCAGGGTAGTCAAGAGCAATCCAGAAGGTTAGCCAGATTAGGGGAACAATCCGAGGATAAGAAATGGCCCTGAAGCAGAGTTTTAAGAGGTTGAATTGATGTCTTGGAGCCATGGAGATGTCTCAGGGGTAAGAGCATTTGCTGGGAAGCATGTGGTCTGGAGTTCCATCCCAAACACACAGTTAAAAAGCTTTGTGTAGCCCTGGACCTGTAAAACTAGCACTGTGCAGGGCAGAGACAAGAAGGTGACTGCCCCATCCCATCCAAACTAGCTAAAAGGAACCCCAGGTTCAAAGAGAGATCCTATATCAGGGCAATAAAGTGGGGAGTGATAGAGCAGGGCATCTGATGTCCTCTGGCCTGCACGAGGTGAGCGCATGGGCATGCACGTGCGTGCGCAAACACACACAAACACACACACACACACACAGAGAGAGAGAGAGAGAGAGAGAGAGAGAGAGAGAGAGAGAGAGAGAGAGAGAGAGAGAGAGAGATTTAAATGATGTATTTTCTTGCTCTGCCCACTTTCTCTTAGTTCTTAATGGTAATAAAACATGGGATCACAGACACAAGCAGCCAAATGATTAACATTCTGTCCAACATGTTATTCAGGGTGCAAAAGTGAAAGCTGCTGTGAGGGGTTAATAGGACTGTTGCTGCTTTAATATGTTGACTAATGTGACCCCAGGTAATATTAGCTTTTCCAATACTATGGCATACCATGGGCTCAGCGGAGACTGTGGGTAACCAAAGGCATTAGCTGTCTTTCAGATGTGAATGGTGGCCATTAGCCATATGCCATCTTGTATTAGTACAGCCCAGAAATGCTTATTTATGACAATTAGAATTTATTTTCTTTTTTTGTGTATTCTGCCTACTTTAGAAGTTAAAGAGTTCAAGGTTGTCCTCGAACATAGGGAGTTTGAGGCCAGCCTGGGAATGAAACTGTATCAAGCGGTGGGGGAGGGAAGTAAGTTCAGTGCTTTAAAGTCAGATGGGCTTATGACCCAGTTATTCAAAATAATGTATATACATTAAAACTTAATTGTAAAGAACTTGCAAACAAAAGAAAAACACAAACCAAAATCAACAAGACCCAAAGTCTATCTATATCTTGGCAAACTTCTATACAGATAGGATATAAATATTTTCTTGAATAACTTTTTTGTAAAACCAATCGCCTTGACAATTGCCCTTAGTTTAATCACTTGCTATTCATCACTCAACAAATACGTGCCTCCCAGGTACCAGGGTACCATGCTGCACATCCAGCGAATGCCTTTGGGGTCTTCATGAAATCCGCTGGTGAATTTGATTCATAAACTATGCTTGAGAATACACCCTTAAGTACATCTCGTTCTCTGAATGGATAAATAGACAGACATTTACTAATGGAAATAAAATGACTGTTGCCCCTGCTGCAAATAGAATCACGTGACATACATCCTATACTCCAGACATAGCTGCACAATGAGCAAGCTTTTTTTCCTACAGTGCTGGAGACCAAGTGCAGAGACTTGCACTTGCTCTCTTCCATGCTTTACTGCTGAGCTGTATCCATGGCCCACAGCTGTACCACTTTTTATGAATGCCTCACTCTGCTCAGGTATAGTGTACATAAGCTGTTGTCCCAGATGCTTATGAAGCAGAGGCAGGGGGATCACTTGAACTCACGAAATCAAGGCTATCTGAGACAGCCTACAGAGGCTCTACACTAAAGACAGGAATACTTGACACCAAGCAGACAACAGAGCTCAGGGCCCAGTCAATACAGCTAATGAAAGAACAAAAACAGACTCAACATATTCTCCCAAAGAATACACTTTTTTGCCCTGTTGGGCTCCTTTTTAATGTGTGTGTGTGTGTGTGTGTGTGTGTGTGTGGTTTTGTATTTGAGGCAGACCCTCACCGCATAGTCCTGGCTAGCTTGGAACTCACAGAGATCTACGTGCCTCTGCCTCCTGGATGCTGGGATTACCAGGTCCAGCTAAATAACTACTTTTAATAATCTCAAACTGAGAACAACGTAATAATAGAGAAACTAATTGTGGTATGTTAGTTCGCCGAAACAGCAACAAGAAAAGAACTAATTAGTTATATTCGAATGAGTCTCACAAAAGAATGTCAAGAAAGTAAGGAAGCCACACATGAAATAGCACATGTATTATTCTACTTACATGAAACACAAAGCAGGCAAGCGTCATCTGGTCATCTGTGCTGCTAAAACCAGCCTAGTGGTAACTCCTGGAGGAAATAGTGACTGGAAGGAGAGATTTAATCTCTTCTCTTCCTTTTTTTTTCCAGTGCAGGTGCTTGCCCCTGGGGCCTCATTCATACTCGGCAAGTGCACTACTGCTGACGTTTACGTCCAGCCGAGGTTTGGATCTTGGGCTACTTGTCTTCAGAGTAGCAATTCATAAGCCCCAGGCTGTCATCATTCAAACAACTGTCTCATGGCGGCCCAAGCCAGGAATCCCAGCAGTCAGGGCTGAAGCAGGAGCATGTTTAGCGTCACCCTCAACTGCTTAGTGAGTTTGAGGCCTGCTTGGGCTACATGACACCCCATCTCAAAGCAAAAACCAAAGCCCAAGACTTTCTCCTCGAAATACGTTTCTAATCCACAAAACATATTTGGACATATAAAATGAGCTAAAGACAGCAGAAACCTTATCAAATTTATGCTTAAGTTAGAAGTGATGACTTCTTGAATTCCTTAGTCATCACCTTTATAACTTCCTCTGGCCCAATATGCTTCGTGAGATTGGTTGCAAGGCCCAAGCGTCTGGCAGCCTTTCTGTGAGCCCATCTGTCAACGACTGAAAAACAAGCATGTGCTCAGTTGCCCAATGTGTATCAAGTCATGCAGTTCTATAAATGGAATCCTTGATTTGCTCTTTAGTGGCCAGGCTCTGGTGCCCGGAAGGTGATTATACGGTGTCCGGTATTTATATCAACCTCGATCACTCACTGTCTACCAACTGGCTCTAATAAGATGCCCCAAGGCCTATATTTAATTCCCATGAATTACTTGTTGATTATCTACACTGCAGATTCTCTGCCATAAATTTTCTTTGTCCTGAGCCAGCTTCTTGAACTCTTTTAGACTACTTTTCTTCCACCCAGCTGGGGTGTGAAGAGCTGCAAAGCCAAACTCATTTTGATATTGGTATAAATCAGTGGCTTTCAAGGGGGAGGCATTTGGCAGTATCCGCAGATGTATTTGGTTGTCACCGTTGTGGGAGGTGCCTTGTTCATTTATTGACAGAAGCCAGAAATACTGGTTGCATCATTTATAAGATGCCCCCATGATGAAAATTATCCAGTCCAAAGTGAATGTAATATTGAGGTTGAGAAACCCTGGCATAAATAAAGATAAAAATAGGGAAGAGATTTACAATTAACAAATATATCTTACCTAGAAATACACATGCTGTGGGAGTTATCCTCAGTTTTAGACCCTCTGTTCCACAGCTGCCCTCCATTGACAAGGACATGGGACACTACATGTGTGTTTATTAATCTCTGTGCCTGTTTTTTAATGGTTCCTTAAGGATGTGTAACATTCAAAATACGATGATAAACCTTTTCAAATGGGAATGTGCTGGCCATTGTTCAAAGGTTGGAGCTTGCTGATGGACAGTAGACAACCATGTAAAGATCTCAGAAAGAGTCTTGACTAGGTGTGTGGAAAGTATTTTCAGCGTCAGATCATTTGAACTGTAAGAGGGTCAAGCCTGTGGGTTTTTTAAATTTTATTTCGCCCGATTTTTATGTATCCTACGTGTGTTTATGAAAGGCCTGTTTCGTTATCCTCATTTGACGCTGATTAACTGAGTTACTTGCATGCTTGGTTCTGCATGACTGGACAAATTCTTGGCATGAACTTCCCTTTTCGTCCTCATACTAAAAGTCGGTTGATTTTGTTTGTTTGGGTTTTGTTTTGTTGTTGTTTTGAGATAGGGTCTCATATTATTCAGCATTGAACTTGCTATGTAGCTGAGACTGACCTTGAATGCCCGACCTTCCTGTTTCCACCTCCCAAATACGAGAAATACAGAGGTGTGCTGCCACATTCAGCAACTGTAGTTAATACTGGCAAGTTGTGGTGGTGGTGGTTGTTGTTGTTGTTGTTGTTTTATGTAATTTGAGAGAAGGCTCAAGGGTTAAGAGTGTCTACTGCTCTTGTGGAGAACTCAAATTCAATTCCCAGCACCCACATCTGGCAGCTCATAGCTGCCCGTAACTCCAAGTCCAGGGGATCCAACACCCACTTTTGTATTCTGAAAGGACCGTACTCAGGGACACATACCCACACATGGAACGCATATATACAGAATTTTAAAATAATTTTTTTAATCTTTTAAAAATTTAAATTGTATGTATTTACTTATGTAACATATGTGTACATGCATGTGCTACAGCCCCCCTGTAGAGGTCAGAAAATAATTTACATGAGTCAGTTCTCTCCTTCTACCACATGGGTCCTGGGGATCAAACTCAGGCCATGGGGTGTGGCTCATGGGGCGTGGCAACAAGTGCCTTTACTCACTGAGCATCTTGCTGGCCCCTAATACTGTAAATGTTTAATTGTTTTTCACATTTCTTTCAGTGGTGAGCTTTTAGTGCTTCTGAATTTCCCTTTGCTCTGACAGCTCTTAAAACAACATTCTTCAGCCGGGCGGTGGTGGCGCACGCCTTTAATCCCAGCACTCGGGAGGCAGGGCCAGGCGGATCTCTGTGAGTTCGAGGCCAGCCTGGGCTACCAAGTGAGTTCCGGGAAAGGCGCAAAGCTACACAGAGAAACCCTGTCTCGAAAAACCAAAAAAAAAAAAAAACATTCTTCATTTTAAATGAGTTCATTACGGCATTTTATTTAGGAGAATAGCAGCAGCGATCTCCCGCCTTCTGAGCAAGATTCCTGTGTAGCTCCCTCCCAGTGGGAACCTTCAGCTTCTGAAAGGTCAGCTCAAGTGGCTCAAAGAAACAGGCTCCTGTTAATTGTCCTAGGAACAAGACCACAGGTGGGTCAGAATTCAAACTCTTACTGGTGTCTAAAGGAGTGGAGTGGTCCAGGATCTTTGCAGGAACTGTAAACAAAACCAGAAGATGCTAAAGGTCAAAATCCTGACAACATTCAACCGGAACGCACTCCTAGGCAATGCAGAGTTTGAGGAGGAAGAGTGGGTCCTAGATTCAGTCGACAACCAACTATTAATGTACTCCTTTAAGCTTCCAAACAGGTGGTAATGCATGGGACATGCTTCTTAAACATGGCCATAACTCAAACCCCATCTTCACCGCCAGACTCTGAAGTGAGTTCAGGAAGGTAATTGGGTGTCTTTTTTCCTCCAGCATTTCTAGAAAGCTGTTGATTTTACCTTGGAAAACTGTGTTCAAAATGCATCGTAGATTGCTTCTTCATGCTGACTCCATCTCTAACCAAACTAAAGAAGGATCGTTCATATTATTTCACAAGACTGGAAAATTAATAATAACGAGAGTAATTTGCACAAAACCCCTATTAATCAGTCTTTTTTAAAAACAGAGCAGAAACTCAAAAGTTGGAAAGTAAACACAACTGACTTCTTACGTAAACTCATAGCTGGAAAGTTAGCAAAGAATTTTTTATAACCACAGGGTGGTGTGTAAAAATGTCCACATATGGCAGTATAGAGCGGGTGTACTCAAACTCTGGAAAGCAAGGTGGTCAAAGACAGTGGTCTGGCGTCAAACAGACCTCAAGTCAAACCCTGACTTGCCCCTTAGTAGGTGGTCTTTAACTACATAAAACTTTCTTAGTCTCTTTTTTTTCAATAATTTTATTTATTTATATTTTATGTGTGAGTGCTCTGCATGTATGCCCGTGTGCTGGAAGAGGGCATCAAATCTTATTATAGATGGTTGTGAGCCACCATGTGGTTGCTGGGAATTGAACTCAGGACTTCTGGAAGAACAGCCAGTGTTCGCAACCACTGAGCCATCTCTCCAGCCCGGTTTTTTCATATTCAAAAAAAAAAAGAGAGAAAATAACAGGATTTACCCTTAGAAATACTCAGTGATATAGTGTATGTAAAATGCTTATGCAGATCATCAGTTAATATGTTTATATTTAATCTTTTTATTTACCTCTTACTTTTTGGCTTTGGAGATGAAATCCAGGGTCTCACATATGCTAAGTAAGCAATCTACCACTTATATTTATTTTTATTATGTATCAAGCAAGGAATAATGGTTTGGATACTCGGCCAAAGGATATAACTGAACACGGCAAGATCATGGCACTTAATACATTCCACTGAATACTAAGGTTGATCTGTCCTAAGAGTACTCACTACCCTGGGTCAGTTTTCCATCATTGTGATGAAACACGAGACAAGTCAAGTTATAAGAGAAAGGGCTTGCTTTGGCTCATAGTTTTGGAGTTTATCAGTCCATGGTTGGTTGGTCCATTGCTTTCGAGTCTGTAGCAAAACATCATGATGGACAAGTGTAGCAGAAGTGAAGCTCATGGCAGCCAAGAAGCTTAAAAAAAAAAAAAAAAGGACATGGGGACAGAGCTCTAAAATTCCCTCCCAGGGCACATCTAACGTCCTAACTTTTGCCACTAGCCCTATCTCTTCAAGTTTCCACCATATCAGCAGGACTGTAGGCTTGTCGCCAAGCCGGTAACACACGAGCTTTGAAGGGCACTCACTGGAGTACTCCCACATCTATTACTTTTATCGTGGGAAAGTACACATATTCGTTATGACTTCAACCATTTCACCTGTGTGCCTCAGTGACTGTGAGTACATTTACTGTGTTGTAAAAGCTACCACAGTATGCTTTCCGCTGCCATTATTTTTCCATGCCAAACAAAAACCCTGTGTCTATTAAACAATAAAATATTCTAATTTACATCATTTTAAAATGATCCTCTTCTTCCTTCTCATCTTCTCTTCCTTTCCTCCTCCTCTTTTTCTTTTCCTCCCCTCCTCCCTCTTCCTCCTCTTCCTCTTCCTGGTCATGCTGAAGGACATAGGCCTTGAGCATATGAAATCTCTCCTCCTGCCCTGTTTCATCTTCTTTACGTTTCTCTTATTTTTTAGTTACATGTATGGGAAGCGGGGTGTGAGTGCAGGGACCGGGGGAAGGGAGAAGAGGGTGTTGGACCCCAGGGAGCTGGAGGGAGAGCTGGTGCTGAACCACTTGATGTGCGTTCAGGGAACTGAACTTGGGTCCTCTGCAAGAGTAGACAGTACTCTTAACCCCTGAGCCATCTCTCAAGTCCCTAGTCCATCTTTTTACACAAAAGGAAGTATATTTCTAGTTTAAAGTTATCATTTAGAAAATACACGTAAAGATAAAAATTAAATAACCTAAGCAAATAGCATCAACATTTTGCTATATAGTTGTAAAAAACTTTCCTCTTACAAACACATATGTATGCGGGATTATAAATCTAATAATTAGGTTCTCTGTGTACATAGCATTAATTTTTAAATTAATTTTCTTTACTAGCCATTAAAAATTCTTTATTAAGTACGCGTAATTTAGTAAAGTTGATAAAAGGCCACAGAGAACAATCAGAAAACAGCTTCTTGAGTTTAAAAGGCTTCGATGGAGAAGCAGTGTGGGGAGAAAAAAACAGCTTGCTTTTACGAAGACCATCTTATCTTAGGACTAACTCTTCCTCAATCCGTAACTATCAAAAGCCCAACTCCACCCAGTGCCTAAAGCGTCTCAAGTGAACAGAAATAAATACCTCTCCCTTTCTCCCCTCCCCCCCCCGGGGGGGGGGCAGGGTTCCTCCGTGTGACAACCCTGTTTGTGCTGGAACTCACACACAGTAGACCAGACTGACTTGGAACTCACAGAGATCCGCCCGCCTCTGCCTCCGAGTGCTGGGATTAAAGGTGTGGGATGCAGCCACCACCACCTGGCAAATGAAAATCTTTTTTTTTTTTTTTTTTCTTTTTTTTGGTTTTTCGAGACAGGGTTTCTCTGTGTAGCTTTGCGCCTTTCCTGGGACTCACTTGGTAGCCCAGGCTGGCCTCGAACTCACAGAGATCCGCCTGGCTCTGCCTCCCGAGTGCTGGGATTAAAGGCGTGCGCCACCACCGCCCTGCCAAATGAAAATCTTTTAAAGATACAGTATATAAACAAAAACAAGAATGCCTTTCCAGAGGAACAGAATGGGTGGTGGGGAAGGGATGCAGGGAGACCAAATACGTCCTTTATATAGTTTGATCATGTAAATATATACATGTTTCAATACAAATAAAATTTGAAAAAAAAAATCTATGAAATTTTAATGCCAGTGGAAACAAACGAACCACACTGGAGCTGAAGGGAAAGAATTGAGACAAATGGGCCTTATTGCCAAGGTAGTAACATAAAATGATATAACTAAAGAGATATGAAGCAAAGAAGGGAGTATTTTAAGGGTAAATATTAATGGAATATATTCTAGGAACAAACTGAGGTCTGAGGATGTCATCAAGTTTGTCCCGAAGCTTGTTAGAGGTGATCGTGACATCTCAAAACTATTTAAGATATACTTGTGGGCTGGAGAGTTGGCTCAGTGTTTGCCTCACAAGCATGAGTGCCTGAGTTCAGAACCCCAGCACCCATATAAAAGCTGAGTGCCATGGTGTGAATCTGTAAGCCCTGTACTGGGAGGGCAGAACCAGGCAGATCCCAGGGTTGGCTGCACAGCCAGTGTGGCCCAAACAGCGAACTCCAGGTTCACTCAGAGATCCTGTCTCAAACATTAAGAGTGTATGACAGGAAGACACCTAACATTGACTTCTGGCCTCCATGTGCACATTCAACATGCCCATCTGCATACATGTGCATACACACACACACACACACACACACACACACACACACACAAGTTTAATGCACATGAATAATTACATTGTCATTGACAACAAGGCTCTTGAGCATAAAAGATGAAAGTAAAAAGCCAACAAATATAAGTTAAAAAACTCTAAAGGAATTCCCAATTATAATATTAAATTTGTATTAGAAATATCTTTACTGGGCCTGGGGAGATGGCTCAGCGGTTAAGAGCACTGGCCGCTCTTCTAGAGGACCCAGGTTCAATTCCCAGCAACCACTTCACAGCTCACACCTGTCCGTAACTCCAGTTCCAGGGCTTCTGACACCCTCACGCAGATGTACATGCAGGCCAAACAGCAATGATCATAAAATTTAAAAAAAGAAAAAGAAATATCATTCCTGTAGTCATTTCCTTTCTCTATTGAATATAGATGGTCCTAGACTTAATGATGATTTGGCTTCTGCTTTTCAACTTTCCAGGGACATGAAGGTGATATGTATTCAACAGATTCTGAAGGCTGATCTTCTGGCTTTGAGACACGACAGTGCTCTTGTGAGGTCAAGAGCGGCAGTGAGCAAGCTCCCAGTCAGCGTGTGGTCACCCTAGGAAAATCATCAGTTCCTTAGAGTGGATTTTGTTGTCAGTTTATTTTTGTTGTTGTTTTGTTTTTGTTTATGCAGGTATTCAGTAAATAATATGGAATATTCACTGTTTTCTTATAAGCTTTGTAGTAAATGATTTTGCCTAATTGTGTACTCCATAACGTGTTCTAAGCACGCTTAAGGTAGCAAGCGCTAGGGTGAGCTACCATGTTCGGTAGATTAGGTATATTAGATGCATTTGGGCTTGATATTTTCAAGTTCTAATGAGTTTATTTTATTGGCAGCATAATCCACTGTAAATTGAGGAGCATCTACGTATGTATTTCAGCAATCGAAAAGGCAGTGATGAAATCCAACAGTTGCCATTGGATGAAACAGTTGGAAGGCTGATAGGGAGCTGACCAAGAAGGATAAGGCTGTAAGACTATGCCAGTCTCCAGAAGAGGAAAATGAGGATATACAGGTCTCCTGATGGGACGCGTGTACTCTGAGGGGGAAAAGTTGCCTCCAAATCTGGTAAGTGCTCTAAAGATAGCTATCATTTACTCAACACAGGAGATAAGGGAACAAGCTGAATGACGCCACAAGAAAACACACAGTAGACAAAAGTGCCATTTTATTTATCTGTTGTTGTTGTTGTTTGAAATAGGATCTTGCCTTATCCATCAGGCTGGCCACAGACTAAAGTTCCTTCTGCCTCAGTCACCCAAGTGCTTGAATCACAGAGTAATGTTTTATTTATTTTTCCATTTTCATGTGTATGTGGTGTGTGTGGGTCGGGGGGTGGGGGATGGGGAGACGGGTGCATATGTCAACGTCAGGAATCGTCCTTCCCTTGTCTTCCATCATATTCGTCGAGGCAGGGTCTCTCAGTCAAACCCAAAGCTCACAAATATGGTTAATCTTGCTAGCCAGCTTGCTCTGGGAGATCCCCTGCCTCTGCCTTCTGAGGCTGGAGTTATGAGCAGGTCAGCACTCCCACTGGACACTTACGTGGAATCAGGGGACCTGAACTCCAATCCTCACACTTGCAGGAAGCACCTTAGCTCCTTAGCCATCTCCCTAACGCCTATGTGGCTGTTTTAAAAGCAACAGCATTTCCCTTATATGAAGTGTGGGTGAATCATGCCAAAGCTTTTTAGAGAAAGCTAATGAAGCTTGAAATCCAATCTGTTTAAAATTATTTCTGAGGATTAAGCAAAACACACCAGATTTCTGAGTCTGGAGTATTTTGCTGGCCTCAAAGAAACTTTAAATGTTCTTTTGGAACCTTAAAAATCCTTAAATATGTTGTTAGGCACTGTAATTCATTTATAGTATAAAAATTATGTGTCATTTCCCCAAGTTGTAGTGTGAATCAGATAATGCTTAGCCAAGGAAATAAAATCTATATATCAAACTGCAGGTTCCTGCACCAGTGAGTAAACTCAGTGGGTAAAGATGTTTATTGCCAACCTTCATGACCTGAGTCCCATCCCAGCCCCCACAGGGAGGAAGAAGAGAAAGGACCCCTACCATAAAGCTAAGTCATAGCCTTCCAGGGCTTCACTGGTATAAATTGTTGGTCCTTCCAACAATTATATAGATTTCAGTGCCTTCATTTTTCTTACTTAGCAAACTTTACTTACCCAGGGATCTTTGTGGAGCTGAAATTAAAATCCACATATTTTGGTTTAATAGGCTTCAGGATCCTATGTTCCAAATCAGCCAATTGTGATATACTTTAGGGCATAAATGTTAGAGGTTCAAAGGTTGTTGGCTATAAATGCAATTGTGCTTTTTATGTCACAGTTTAAAAAAATAACAATAAACATGGGTGTGGTGATGCACACCTTTAACCCCGGAACTCAGGAGGCAGAGGAAGATGACTCTGTGTGTTTGAAGCCAGTCTGGTCTACAATGAAAGTTCCAGAACAGCCAGGGTTACACAGAGAAACCCCGTCTTGAAAAACAAAACAAAACAAAACAAAATAAATGATAATAAAATAAAAATAAATAAATAAAAATAAAAACTAAAAAATTGCAAGCAGATGAATCTGGAATGGTGCTGAAGCTCTTCCCAATTGCCACTGAACGGTTTATAAGTCATGTCCTGTAGGAAAAAGACTTTTCTGTAAATGGCGTTTTATCGAAATCAAGAATAGATTTATTAAAAAAGAGGAGCATTGCATGTGCTTTCCTTATTACATTCTTTGTGGAATACACCCTGGCCAAATAGAAGGCCTTCCAGAAATCATCTAACTGAGCAAGAAGTCCTACTCTGCACAGAAGCGCCATTGATGCGGATGGGAGTTCTGTGAGTGGAACAAACACTGGACTTGACCCTGTCATGTTTAAACTGCAATCCTCCCCGATCTTGGCAGAGCCTGGCTTCCCACTGAAAGGAGCTGTGGTCTGTGCAGGGATTACATAGCAGCTTAACAAGCTAGCCCTTCGCTCCTTTTGGAGCAACAGATGAGACACAGAATACCTTCTTTCAGGGCTATTATATACTTTTCAGCACAAAGACTTTAAATGAGGTGATGGGAGAAAGATAAAAGGTAGAGTTGGTGAATGGAAGTTTACTTTGGTAATGATTTTAAACTACCTTCTCCACCAGTGCCTGAGACCCATCCATGAGTCCTAAATAAGTGACAGGAAAGTAGACCCAGGATAAAGGCTGTCAGTTTTGAAAGTAAGTATCAACTGAGCTTTGCTTGTGTTACTACATTGCACAAGTATGCAGATTGGTTACTACAAACATCCCAGTACAGTGACGTTTGGTTTCATAAGGTGAAATGATTCAATAAAGTTGAGATAAAATACATATCTTAAAAAAGGAAAAGGACTGTGAGATGACTCAGTGAGTGGACGAAGGTATCTGCTTCCCAAGTCTGGTGACCTGTGGTTGACCCCTGGAATCCACAATAAAAGCAGATGGAAGGGAATTGACTCCACTCAGTTGTTCTCTGACCTCCGAACATGCACTGTGGCCCGTGCATCCCTCATTCCACATGTAATAGGCATACACAACGATAATAAATGAGAATGGGAGTCTTTATTTCAAGATGAGCATGGTCGCTCATTCGGGCAATCCCAGTACTTATGAGGCTGAGGCAGGAAGAGTGCCGTGAACTTGAGGCCAGGCTGGGCTGGGCTATCTGACCTATCTCAAAAGAACAAAAACAAACCATACAAACAAAATAGGTAAACAAGTTGGAATGAGAGAGAGAAAGAGAGAGCAGTGTGTGTGTGTGTGTGTGTGTGTGTGTGTGTGTGTGTGTGTGTGTGTGTGTGTGATCTGGTCTTTGTTGTGGAATATTACATTAACTAGGCAAAGATGTGTTACATTTGCTTATAGTGCATTTGTTTAATGATGTAAAGATGTGCTACCTTTGTTCAACTATGTAAAGATGTGTTGCTTTGCCTGCCTAAGGCACCTGATTGGTCTAATAAAAAGCTGAATGGCCAATAGCTAGGCAGTAAAGGGATAGATGGAGATGGTGGGCAGAGAGAATAAGGAGGAGGAGGAATCTAGGTGAGAGAGAGGCAGAGCAAGAGAGAAAGAGAAGGAGACATGTGGGGCCTGCCAGACAGCTAGATACGAAGTAGGACCTACAGAATAAAAGAAAGGTAAAAAAGCCTTGAGGCAACACGTAGATGAAGAGAAACAGGTTAATATAAGCTATAAGATCTAGTGGGACAAGCATAAGATTAGGCCCAGCATTCATAACTGATAAGTCTCTGTGTCATGATTTGGGAGCTGGCTGATGAGAAAGCTGGCTACAGACCTTAGTTATGAGCTCCTACACTTAGCAATTGCTGCAGTCCAAAAATGAATGCAGTGTTCAGAAAGAAACAGGCCTTGAATCACCGTCTACACAGTTCTACTGAGGCACTTGAATAACACCGTTAATAAGGTCCCATTTGTAGCTGTTTTGGGTGGAATGTTTTGTCCTTTTGTATGCTTCGCAAGCTGCCTGTCTACTACAATTGCTTAACTATCGCCTTTATATCAGGAAGGAAGGAAAGGGACCAGTTTTTGTTTAGAGGGAGCATATGACAAAGGTGAAGACACAGGAAATATTTGAAAATAAAACTGAAACTCCTTTGCTTTCATTTAGCACATTATGAATTATGCAAAAAAAAAAAACCCAACCCTAAACCCAATGTTTAGAAGTGAAATGGTTGCTTCCTTGTAGTGTAGAAAACCTACTGTACCAGAACTAAAAGTAGTTAAAAGGCTACAAGCAGTTTAATAGATGGTGCTCCTGGGCTGATCCCTGGTGGCTTGGGTCCACATCCCAGCCCTGTAGTCTCCGAGCTTCATCATCTTCCGCAGACAGGTTATCTATTAACTGACGTCCTAACTTACTGCTCTAATGAGGATGCATTGAAGAAGAGAGTGGAGGAAAGGGCTTGGGAGAACTGTATAAAGGGCAGGCAGTGCTGCTGTGTCAGCTGGAGACGTAAGTCAGAGACTTCCCGAGAGAGCGGAGAACACAGGGAGCCAGGAACCTGAAAGTCCTTTTTCAGAGAGTCCTTTTGTCTCCTGGTGAAACCTGACAACGTCAGAGCTGTATGGCCTCTAGCAGTTTTCTTTATTTTTCATGAATGCAGAACTGTGTTTGTGTATGAATATGTTTGGCTGGGAATGGGACCCAGGGCTTGGTCCTTGCTAGGCAAGTGTTCTACCAGTGAATTATATCTGTAGCTTTCTTAGGTTTTCTAGTATAGATTAAAAATTGCCATACTTAGGCCGGGCAGCGGTGGCGAACACCTTTGATGCCAGCACTTGGGAGGCAGAGTCAGGCGGATCTCTGTGAGTTCGAGGCCAGCCTGGTCTACAGAGCGAGGTCCAGGACAGCTGGAGCTGTTACACAGGGAAACCTTGTCCCGGAAAAAAAAAAAAAAAAAAAAAAAAGGTAAATAAAAGAACAAAAATTACCATACTTAATGCTATTCCATTCATTTAAAATATATTTTTATTGTTGTTTTGAGACAGGGTCTCATGTAGTCCAGGGACTTGTCTCAAATAGCTATGTTGCTAAAGATAACACTGAACTTCTGATCCCCCTGCCTCAACGTCCCTTGTAATGATGGGATCATAAGCTTGCATCACAAGGACTCTGGGAATTTTTTAAAATTTTAACTCAACTTTCTACCTCATAGATGCAACATAAATAGTTTTTTTGCTTTTTATGGAGAATGTAATACTAAATCCCTCCCCCTTCTGCTTGATTTGTTTAGCAATTTTTAACTCTTTTCCTCCCGCTGCTCATACATTGTTTTTGACAAACTTATTTTCAGTTTTTCAAGAGATTTCATTCTCCTAGAGGTTGATGCCGCTCTTTGGAGGTAGAGGGTCTTTGGAGGGTGAGCAGTCCAAGGCTAATCCTGCCTATGTATTGAGTTCGAGGCAGTCTTGGGAGTTAACAAGTGCTTGCTGGTCTTCTAGAGGACCTGAGTTCGGTTCCAAGCACCCACATTGCGCAGCTCAAAACTGCCCACAGCTTCAGGGGATCTGACACCTTCTTTTAGTCTCCATGGGCACCTGCACATGTGTGACATTCACATAAACACATACATACACATAAATTAAAAAATAAATCTTGTCGGACAGTGCTAGTGCAACACCTTTAATCCCAGCACTCAGGAGGCAGAGGCAAGCAGATTTCTGTGAGTCTGAGGCCAGCCTGGTCTACTGATCGAGTTCCAAGACAGCCAGGGCTACATGGAGAAACACTGTCTCAAAAAACCAAATAAATGAAATAAGAGTAAAGATATTTTTATTTGACTCTCTCATTTTGAGTTTGCTTTAGTTTATTTTAAAATTTGTGGGATTTTAAAAAAGATTTATTTTATATATATGAGTATTTGCTTACATATATGTATGGATACCATGTGTGTGCTGGTGACTGCAGAGGTCAGAAGCAGGCACCGAATTCCCTGGAACTGGAGTTACAGACAGTTGTGAGCTTCCATGTGAGTGCTGGGAACTGAACGTGGGTCCTCTAGAAGAACAAACAGTGCTCTTAACTGCTGAGCCATCTTTCCAGCCCCTTCAGTTTATTTATAAAATGACGTTAAGCCTCACTTTGTTTTCTGTTCGAATCCATCCAGGTACTTTCTCTATTACTTGTCCTTATGACGATCTGCAAGAAGCAAATCCAAGGGTGTGTGGAGAGAAGTGAAAGTCCACATTAGTAACAGCAGAGACTCTCTCCCTCCTCCTGAATCCCTGCGGCAACTCCCACCCTTGTTTCCTTGGATACCCCCACAGGATTCTCCAGGACTCACAGAATTGTGCTCTACCAGTCTGGCAGAGAACTGCGAAGTTATTTCCCTTCGAGGCTCAATCTCATCACGTACTACTCTTCTCGAAGGCTGCTATGTGACCAACTCTTGTGATTTGCTAGAAGTGTTTGCCACCATCTCGTCCTGTTCAGCCCTTATTTAGGAGCACCTCGTACAGTTGTTCCTGTTGGGGATGGGCTCCAGGAATCTCTGCAAATACCAAAGTCCCCTATATGCACAGTATTTGCATGTAACCTACACACACCCTCCTATATACTGTAAAATAAATCTAGGTGAGTCATAGTGAATAATAAAGTGTGCATTCTATGTAAATGATTGGAGTGTACTGTTCAGGGAATGATAAGAAAAAAAAGTCTACAAATGTTCAATACAGATGTAGAGTTTTTCTTCCAGATATTTCCAGTCAGTGACTGGTTGAGTCTGTGTGAAACTCACAGATACTGAGGGCCACTGTATCTTAAAAACCATGCTTTTCAAAGAATATAGCACTGGAATTTGGGTAAACTATGGAAAAGCCATACCCAGAAGCCTGGTAGTCTAGCATGGGGGAACATGCCTGACTCTTGGGACACCACTATCCAACTTCTTTACAGGTCTCCTTCAGAGTGACTCCAGAAAGACCCTGCCTGCATTCTGGGGCCAGGTCTAAAGCGTCTGAACTCCAGTCTGCTTGTCATCAGGTTGGGTTACTTCCCTCTGTGTCCTTGTCAGAGGAGCACCTTTCATTGTAGCTCGGTGCAGTTCTCTTTTTGGCAAGACTGAAAAGCAATAATTATTCCAACTACAGAGCACATAGCAGAAGCCGGCCAGGGTCTTAGTTCTCCTAGTTCTAAATGGGGCTGTTCCACCTGGAATTCTGGTTCCATTACTATGACTATTATTAATATTATTTTAGTGAGACAGGGTCTCAGGTAGCCCAGGCTGGCCTTGAACTCACTATGTAGCTGAGGATGACCTTGAACTTCTGATCCTCCTTCCTTTACTCCTGAGTCCTTGAGTGCTAGGATTACACACCCATTTGTGGTGTGCTGAGATAGAAGCCAACATCTCCAGCCTGCCAGGCCTGCATTGCACAGAATGAGCCACCCTCCTACCCTCCAGCTGGACTTTTAAAGCCTTTACATGTTTTCAAATGTTCATTGTCTCTATATACTTTGTGTGTGTGTGTGTGTGTGTGTGTGTGTGTGTGTGTGTGTGTGTACCACCAGTTTATGTCTTTTATAAATTGTTCAGTTGGACTGTTATTCTCTCCTAGACTTACTTATAAGAGATTTTTGGCCGGGCGGTGGTGGCGCACGCCTTTAATCCCAGCACTCGGGAGGCAGAGCCAGGCGGATCTCTGTGAGTTCGAGGTCAGCCTGGACTACCAAGTGAGTTCCAGGAAAGGCGCAAAGCTACACAGAGAAACCCTGTCTCGAAAAACCAAAAAAAAAAAAAAAAAAAAAAAAAAGAGATTTTTATTACAGATATTAACTGTTTCTTACATCCATTTTTTTTTGGGGGGGGTCTTAGTCTGCTATTGTTTACAATGTCTTTTGCCAACAGGAGTTTGAAAATTTTGAGTGGTTGTGTCTGTCAAACTGGGTTGTTCTGTGTTTGGATTCCTCTGTGGTGGCAACGTGGTGATGGGGGGGGGGGAACTGGGCAAACTGGACTCTTCCTCTCCCTCTTCTTTCCTCTTTCCACCTCCTCCTCCTTTCTCCTTCGTCCCCTGGGTAACACTAAGGATTGAACCCAGGGCCTTACTCACACTGGACAAGCACTCTCTACCCCTGAGCAATATCCCCATCCTCAAAGAACTGGGTTTTAATTAACTAGGAGTGTGACTCAGGGACAGTCATCAACCTATGGGTTTTTTTTGTTTTGTTTTTTTTGTTTTTCGAGACAGGGTTTCTCTGTGTAGCTTTGCGCCTCTCCTGGAACTCACTTGGTAGTCCAGGCTGGCCTCGAACTCACAGAGATCCTCCTGGTTCTGCCTCCCGAGTGCTGGGATTAAAGGCGTGCGCCACCACCGCCCGGCCGGGTTTTTTTTTTTTTTTTCCCACCTGTAAAATTAGTTGAAGTGAGATGACTTCTTCCTGATTATTTGAAAATTACAGGTTCTAGTTCTAAGAGCTTCTTTTCTTCTTTTAAAATTCTTTTATTATTTTTTAATTTTTAATGTTTATCTATTAATTTTTTAAAAACTTTTTTAACATAGCAAAATAAAATATAAGATAAAATAAAAACCACCATATCGAAGTTGGACCAGACAAGCCAAAGGAAAAATAAAAGAGAGGATTTTTCTGAGTAGCCCTGGCTGTCCTAGAACTCACTCCGTAGACCAGGCTGGCCTTGAACTCAGAGATCTGCCTACCTCTGCCTCCCAAGTGCTGGGACTAAAGGTGTGCACCACCACCAGGCTTAAGAGCTTATTTCTTTAAGTAGACCAGACATTCTTCATAAGACAAATATTTATTTGCCTATCAGTGTTTTTAGAATATAATATCTAGCTAGTGCCTAAATTATTAAGACTATTCAATTTTTGGTCTCTGGATTAATAACTTGAATTTTTATATAAAACATGATGAGTTAATACCTTCTATAGGTGACAGACTTTCTTTAAAAAAAAACAAAGACGGCACCACATTTAATATGAAATTGAAAATTTCCATACTCAGTTAGTCACTGAGACAAAATACTTGAGGTGAATAGCTTAAGGGATATAAATCAACTTATTTTACTTTGGAGGTTTCAGTCCACAGTCAGATGTCTCCATTGCTTTGGCCCTGAGGGCAGCCAGAGCATCATGGCAGAGGCATGTGATGGAGGACAGCATCTCCCCTCATGGCTGCTGGGAAGCTGAGACAGACAAGGAAGAGTCCAGAGACTAGTATACCTCTTAAACTCACCCTCTTGGCGGCCTCGTGTTAACCCATTGACATAGCCCTCATGATCCATCACCTCTCAGAAGCCCATCATCTGGCAACCACACTTTTAACACATGAGCCTTCATGGAAGATGTTAAGAGTCAGATCCTAACATATACCATGTAACCGCCAAGTCAATGAATGTTTAATATGGCTTATGCTATTTTAGACATGATAACAATGATAGTTTGCTTATGTAGTGTTTATAATATCCCTAATGTCCACTATTTTATTTAACACTTGAAATAACCATAAACATAACTATATGATAGAGATAAAATAGGCCCTATTTTCCATTTTATAGGTCACACATGGGGAGATTAGATGACTTTTCTATGGTTCTCAACTAGTAAGTGCTGGGGCCAATCCCTGAACTTGGCTGCAAGATGATCATATTGAAAAGAAAGATTTTACTGGTTAGGTTACATTGCTACTGCAGATGAAATAGAAATATCAGTTATCTCTGAAACCAAAGTGGCTAGAAGTTAAGTAAATGAAGTATGAACCATGGAGGAAGTGCTTCTAGGCTAGCAGGTTAAACAAGGATTGAAGGTTTGAGGCCAGCCTGAGCTACACAGAGACCCCATCTAAAATGGAAAAAAGAAATAAAAAAGAAATACTATTTGAAATTTATAAAAAAAAGTATTTTAAAATTTTGAGAACTATTTCTTCTTCACATGTTTGTATTTATATACAGAAGTATAATAGAACATCCAGTGGAAGGAAAGATGTATTTTTACTAGTAGTCTAGTATGCTGTATAGCAGGAAAACAAAGGATATATTATGTAAAGTTATATGTAAGAAAACAAAAACCTCCACGGAAATTCCAAGAGGTAGAAAGAAATTAAGCATCCATCATAGAAGAAAACTGGGAGGAAAAAAATAAGAATAATTAAAAACTAAGAAAGCTGAAATATATGTCTGATGGGATGGTTGACATTAATTTAAAATAAAAATAAAGAGATTGGATGGGAGATTGGCATAAAAATAAAGAGATTGGATTAGAGGAAGCAGGAAGGAGATAGAACATTTAAAATTATGTTGCTATTTGGATCAGCACTGTGGAAGGAAATTTGCAGGCTATTTCCAGAAAATAAATTTATCTGTAAGAGAAGAAATCAGGACTAGTAAAGCATATCCAGAATTATTTTAGAAGACCTAATCGAGGAATATTATTTTCCAAATACTGACTAAACTAGATTTAGATAAGATTTATCCAGTATTACAGTTATGATATGCTGGCCTTTGACAGTATAGAGAGGTGTTAGTCTTTCTGAGAGAGGAATGATACAAGGCTTAACTAGAAAATAGCGGGTTTTTTTTGTAAATTTAGCTGTTATTTTAGACAGGGCATTGTTGGGAATATTATTTTAAGGTATGTTACTTTTGTTTATGTTGCATTTGTTTAACTCTGTGAAGCTGTCTTACTTTGCCTGTCTAAAACACCTGATGGTCTAATAAAGAGCTGAACGGCCAATAGCAAGGCAGGAAAAAGGATGGGCAGGGCTGGCAGGCAGAGAGAAGTTATAGAAGGAGAAATCTGGGAGGAGGGGAAGAAGGAGCCAGGGAAGGAGGAGGACTCCAGGGGCCAGCCATCCAGCTACACAGCAAAACACCATAGACAGGATAATTTAAGTTAAGGAAAGCTGGCTAGAACCAAGCCAAGCTAAGGCCAGGCATTTATAAGCAATAATAAGCCTCCATGTGTGATTTATTTGGGAGCGGGGTGGAGGGTCCCCCAAAGAGTAAAGAGCCAAAAAACAAGCAAAAACAGGGCATTAAGTCACTTACTACACCTCAAATTATTTTTAATGCCTACCCATCCATTTGCTATTTTGCTGATATTTTTTATGCTAAGTACTTTTTTTTAAAGAATAAAATGCTGTAGGAAAACTTTTAATTCATGAAATGTAGACTTGATTAAGTAAGGGAAGAGTAATTTTGTTACCTAAAGAATGACTTATTATTGTTTTTTGCCTCACTTAGAATTGCAAGCCTGCATGGATGGGCAATGCTTATCAGTATTTACATTCTTGTTGATTTAACATTGCTAAAATCTTTCAAAGGAATGTCTACTGTAATATGATAGAAACAGACTATGATTCATGCTAGGGAAAGGAGACCAGAAAGGAAGCAGAGGTGGAAATGAATAGGGTGACTCTTAGAGGCCCAGGACAGTAGTTCAGGTCTCATATTTGTCACTCTGTATAATCATTTGTCTGCTTCCGTTCTCAGAGAGCGATGCTTTGGCTAGTAGACTATGGTGGTCTTAGAAATGGTGGGAACACAGTACGTGTTAGCAGCTTGTTTTTTTTTTGTTGTTTGTTTGTTTTGAGACAGGGTTTCTCTGTGTAGCTTTGCGCCTTTCCTGGAACTCGCTTTGGAGACCAGGCTGGCCTCGAACTCACAGAGATCCATCTGCCTCTGCCTCCCGAGTGCTGGGATTAAAGGCGTGCGCCACCACCGCCCAGCTGTTAGCAGCTTGTTTTAAAGTCACCACTGACCCTAGCTGACACTCCTGAGTCTGCCAAGCACCGCGCAAAGCCCTGGCTAGCTATGGCACTCAGCAATGCCAATCGTCTGTCGTGTAGTTGGTATCATCACAGTCTCCGTTCTGAAGGGGACACTCACATTTACGCTGGCAGCTACTGAGGAACTTGGCCCCAATCACCCAATAACTATGTTTCTGATTCGGTCATGTTTCAGAAGCCACACATACAATCCTTAGGCTTTGTTTATAGTCTCCTCATATTAAAAATACAAAAGATATCATAAATAGAATCTTTAAAGCTCATAAATGGATAGGGTCGGGGGGGGGAATTAAGAAGTATACGTATCAGTCCCCCCCTTATCCATACTTTCACTTTTCCCAGTTTCAGTTACCTATAGTCAAAGATGGTCTGAAAACATTGTATGGAAAATTCTAGAAATGACCACTTCTTACGTTTTTCAACTGTGTGCTGCTCTGCTTTGTCCTGATAGGGATGTCAATCATTCTTCTGCCCAGTGTATTCCCATCATGCCCATTTTCCACCCATTTGTCACTTTAATGATACCACTGATTTTCGTGGCATCTTAGTGTCTGTGTTCAAGGAAGTCTTATGTCATAGACCATCACTGTGTCACGCAATTTATCTCACTTTATCTCATCATGTAGGTTTTATGGGGGTTTTGTTGTTGTCTTTTTGACATAGGATGTCTTATATAGCCCTGACTGGCCTTCATCCTCCTGCTTTTGCCTTGTGGGTTCTGGGGTTATAGGTGTGTTCTATCACACTAGGCTATCATGTAGGAATCACAAGAATGTGAGTGTAACACAGACATTTAGAAAGACTTCATTCACAAAGCTTTAAAAAAAAATTACATTGTGTGCCTTGGCATGTGTACATGTGCTCAAAGAGGCCAGAGGACAACTTTTGAGAGGTAAGTCCTGGGGCCTGAACGTGAGTCATCAACCCAGCTTGAGGACAGGCACTTTGACTGTGGGCCTCACCTGATTTTATTGTTATATATTGTTACAATTATCTTACTATTGCTCCGCACTCTGATCTTCAGGCAAGCTTTGTTTGTTAGAGCACAAACAAAATATCACCACAGATCCCTCAGTGCATTTATAAATCAAACTTTCTCATTAGTATGTACCTGAAAAACAGTATTGTATGCAGTCTTAGGCATTGATAGGATGCCGGGAATGTTTCTGTGCATGAGAGGGAACGGCTGTACTGGTGGAGAAACTCCAAAACTCTTACAGAAACCTTTTCACCAATAGTCTTTCCCTGTAATTCATAAAATATTACTAAACTCTTTTGTCTTTTGTTGTGGGAGGGGTAATTCTATTCCCAAAGTATTATTAAAAAATCCTAGATTTGGTTCCGGTAGGTGCTGAGATGCCTCTTTGGAGTCAGAGGTTTGTTCCCTGACCTTCTGCCCTTGCTCTCTACCAAGGGGCTGAGAGGGAAGTGAAAAGAGGGAAGTGAAATCGCCACTAAAAAAAATGACATGGTACAATTTGACCCAGTTCATCTAAAGTTTCTTGACTTGTTTTTAATCTAACCCCTTGCTAGTAAGAAGGTTCATTCTCCTAAACACTACTGTGATTTAAAAAAAAAGCAAGCAAAGTAAACAGAAAACTTTGGTTTTAGATGACTAATTCTTTTTATTTAAAATTTTTTCTTTTCTTTTACATACCAACCCGTTCCTCCTCCCTCCCCATCTCCCGCTCTCCACCCCCCACCTCCAACCCCCTACCCTCCATCCCCCCACCCCTGTTACCTAACCCCACTCCCATCCTCTCCTCAGAGAGGGTAAGGCTTCCCTTGGGTAGTCAACACAGGCTGGCATACCAAGTTGGGGCCAGATGACTAATTCTTTGTCAAAGGCTTGCCCTTGCACGGCCAATGTCTCCTCCTCGGGGCTTGTGAATTATAACTGCTTGGCTGGCAAGGGGTCTTTTTAAAATCAATCAAACAGCTGGGCGTGGTGGTGGTGGCGTATGCCTTTAATTCCAGCACTCAGGCAGCAGAGGCAGGCAGATCTCTGTGAGTTCGAGGCCAGCCTTGTCTATAGATTGAGTTCCAGGACAGGAAGGCTATACAGAGCAACCCTGTTTCAAAAAAACCAAACCAAACCAACAAACCAGTGCCAATGCCCTCTCTTTGGGTTATTTTTCTGGTGGGTCCTATAAGCATTCTCTGGAATGCTTAATGTTATTTCAGTGAAGTGGCTTCTCTCCATCAGGCAGTGTTCTTCTCAGCCCTGGGTTTGGGAAGGGGAATCACAAGAACCATTCCCTGTGTCTCTCAGGGAATCACAATGGGGACACTGAACAGCTATCAACAGACATTCCTCTTGAAGGCAGTCCTAGAGGCCAGTTTAGCATTATGGAGTCACAGCAAGGCAGCCTTGCTGAAGGCAGGGTTTCAGTTTCCCGTTTAACCATAAAGGAAAAGCTCAGTTCATCTTTAGTTCAAGGTCCTATGAGAGGATCTTCAAAGAAAACTAATCCATAAAGCACAGAACAGGAATGCTTAGAAGAGAGTCCAGACAGAAGATTTGGCTATTTCTGTGTGTGCTGCTCATGTTAGAACTAAACAGTGATGAATAACAAAGATGAGTCATTTGTGATTACCAAATATTGATCACACAGCTGTCATTCACAAATACAGACTTTCTGGGAAACACTGTTTAACGTATAAAGAAACATTTGACCAAGCAGGCAAGTGTATCCTGACTTCAATTCTTATAAAGCTAGTGTTTGGGGGTTCATTTTGTAAGCTCACACATGCATGAACACATAGACTAGTTTAGAATGTTTTCCTTAAAAATTTTTTTTTTTTTGAGCAGTGCTGTCACAGTTCTGTCTCAGTTCTACAGGACACACTAAGAAGTGTGTCACTCTGGGGCTCATTCCTACAGTATAATCAGAACTTCTTTAACAGTCACATGGGGATCATCTTATTGCCTGTCTCCTCTAGTCTCCTTTACTGTTTGAAGAAGTGAGACTCATTGCCCTCTATTTACTCAGCATCAACATAAGCGCTCTTTATTTTCTCCTTCCACTAAAAGCTGCTTCAGAGAACAATCTGACGAATTAGGTATAAATGACTATTAAGGCTTAAAATATTACCGTTCCCAGATTACGGCTTTGCTCTAGAGAAATAAACCCTGAGGGGATAAACGCTACTGTCGGAATTTCAGGTTAGTTGGAGTGGTAGTCAAAACGGTCCCCAGTAGGAGTTTAAATTTAAAAAAGGTTAGGCCCAGGGCAGGTGTTAGCCTAGAGATGGCATCTGGTGTTATTTAGGCTGTAAGTAAGTTTATTTCAATTCACTGTATACTCTCTCACTGAATGGTGCTGGAATCAACCCCAGGGCATGTGTGTGCTAGGTAAATGTTCTACTACTGAACTACATGCAGAACCATATTTAACGGGACCTTCAATCTACCCACAGGATGCAGAACTGCAATCCCAGGATTCAACCAGGAGTTCTCACTGGATGGAAGCTGCTCCATCCAGGATGCTTCAGGAGAGCGACCCTTGGATCACACACAGGCTTTGTAACTGAGTTCTCATCAACACCAAACATTTTTCCAAAGTGGAGTAAGACAAAACTTTCTCATGTCAGCTGAAATAATCTGTACAAATACATTTAAAAAAATATACAATGGTTAAGATTCATATTAGTGTAAAATAGATAGCCACGTTGAAATTACTAGATCTACCTTTCCCAGGGCTGCTAGTGAATGTTCTCATCGGCAGCATTGAAGTACTGGTACCACTGTCCATCTTCAACTTCTGCTCTATGCTAGGAAACTAATGCCTGTGTTAATTCTAGCAGTTTTGGGTGTAGTTAAAATGCTTCCACTTCGACTCAAAATGACTTGAATATCTTTGGAGTTATTCCAAGTATTCGTCTCTGGCGTAGAACTCATTTTAGTAAATAATTCTTTGGTGGACTTTGTGAACTCTTTCCTTTGGATGCAAGCCAAAACTCATCTGTAAGGCATACAGCTTTTTATTCAAACTTGGTGATTAATAATTATCTCTGGGCTACAGACGGAAGAACTGAACCAGTGGCTTTAGGGACCTAGAGGCTAATTACCATCCCTGTGCATTAGAGTTAATACAGCAGAGTGGGGGTGGACCATGGTTTGCCCAGAATCTATTCCATTCCCTCGGGTAAAACAAGGATGTCCTGTCTGCTCACACACTTAAAGCAGTAACTGTAAAAACGGCAATGTTATGGTTGAAGCTTTCTAAGCCATATGTGTTGACAGAATGCTTAAGTCTCTCTCTCTCTCTCTGCAATAAACGCAAACCCTGCCAGGCTCAGAACTACCAGGGCCAGTGCGACGGAGAACGACTTGCAAGCCCGGGGGGTGGGGGGGTTGGGGGGGGGGGGAGAAGCGTAGGGGCTGGAAGGCTGCGCCGCGTTCCGAGTGCACCCACTGTTTCCCCTAACAAAGGCACGGTCTTGAGGCAGTTTCGCGGGGGCCACGTTCCCCTCCGCTCCCAGCACCGGCTTTGTCTCCTCCGAGGGGCCCCCCCAGCCGCGCCCGCCGCTGGCAGCCGAGCTCGACCCCCGGCGTGGGAAGCAGCGGCGGCGGCGGCGGCGGCTGCGAGGAGGCGCGGCGGTGGTTTCCTGCAACCTGAGCGTGCCATTAGAGGACGTCGGAGGGCGGCGGCTGACAAGGGATCCCCGCTGGCTGCCCCGTCCATCGGGGCCCGCGCGTGGAAGCGCCTCTCCGCAAACCCCCTTAGGAAGCGTACAAAGAAACGCGATCGGCCGCCGCCGGCCCAGTCCGCGGGGCTGGGGGGGTGGGGGTAGTAGGGGTGTGTGTTTGGGGGGGGAGTGGGCCCTCCCGCCGCGCGCCCCCCGCCGCCGCCGCCGCCGCCGGCCGCGTCGACCCCGTGCGCGCTGACTGGCTCGCGCCGGCCTGCGCCCGGGCTGTGGGCGGTGGGGGGGCGCCCCCGCGGGAGGCCGCCCCGCCCCCGCTTCCCCCGCCGCCGCCGCCGCCGCCGCCGCAGCCTCGGCCCCCCCCCCACCCCCTCCACCCCCCCCGTAGCCGCCGGGGCGGTGGCGCTGTGGCCGCCCGCGGCCTGTGAGGCAGAAACTCCCTCCACTCCCAGCCCGGCCCGGGTCCGCCTCCTCCTCCTCCTCCTCCTCCTCCTCGTCTCTCCTCAGCCTCGCCTCTCCCGTCTCCGGTCTCCCGCGCGAGGGGAAAGGTGGCGCGGCGGCGCGCGACGCAGCCTCGGTCCCCGGCGCGGGCCCGCGAGCTCCGGAGGAGACCCGCGCCGCCGCCGCCGCCGCCGCTCGGGGGTGGGGAGGGAGGAGGAAGAGGAGGACGGCGGCGGGAAGACGGAGAGGGTCCGAAGCGCGAGTGGGCAAGGGACAGTGCGGGACGGACGGACTCACTCCCCACCATCCCAACTCTCCCCCCCCCCCCCCCCCACCCCGACGGACGGACGGACGGCCGCCTTGGAGCCTGCGCGGCCGGTCGGCTCCGGCTCGGGGCGGCGGGCGCAGGGCGCGGCCCGCGCACTCGAGACAATACCGGCGCGGCGCGGCGCGGCTGTGGGGGCGGCGGCCTAGTGCGGCCCAGGCCCGGGCCGAGCCCCGCGTCCTCGCCGCGCCGCCTCCTCCGCCTCCTCCTCCTCCTCCTCCCCCCCTACCTCCCCCCTCCGCCTCCCGTCGGCCGCGCGTGGTCCCGCGGCTCCGCTCGACTCGGGGCGGGCGCCGTCCCCTCCCCCTCGGAGGCGCGCCGCCCCGGGGTTCCGGGTTCCCGGGCTCGACCCGAGCTGGATCCTGCTGCTTTTTTCACCCAGGCAGGAAGTGAGTTTCGCACGGCAATTCCGGGCGGTGTCACGAGTGAAAAGTTGGGTGGTTTTTTTTCTTTTTTTTTTTTTTTTTTTCCCCCTTCGCCGGAGCACCGAGAGTCCGGGCTGGGACAGTCCTGACAACACAAGTGGCGAGCAGGAAGCCAGCCCGCACCCCAACCCCCACCGGAGCCGCCGCACTGCTGCTGCTGCTGCCGCTGCTGCCGCTGCCGCTGCGGCTGCGGCTGCTGCTGCCGCTGCGGGAGGAGGCAGCTCCACATCCGCCTCGCCCTCCCCGGAGCCTCGGCGGGGCCCGGAGCCACTGAGGAAGGGCAGGAAATCATGTCAAGCCGAGCCTCGAGACGGCTGCCCTGAGACACCCCGAGAGGTAAAAAAAAATTTTTTTTTTTTAAATTTTATGAAAAGCGTCGAGCAGCCGCCAAGTTCGTGGGCCGGAAACGATCCTTGGAGTCGGCTTCGCCTTGCCGGAGTTGCCTCACTTCTTTCTCTCCTGTCGGAGTGGCTTGCTTGGTATTTTAGCAGCTGAATAGTAGAACTGATTTTTTTTTTTTTGCCCCGTCTACCGTCCAGAGGCCTTTCTTTTTAAGATGGGATGGTAAGAATGCGGTGGGACGAAAAGTTTTCAGCCATCGGAAGAAAGAGTGCCTTTGTTTCCGCGGAGTCCAGAAGTTTTAGTGTGCCGGGACGTATACAGTGTATATTAAATTGCTGAGTCTGGCAACTTTTGTTTCGGAAGAAAGTTAAGTCTGGCTGCCCTGGAGAGATTGATTCGCTCCTCCGTGATGGCTGCCACATTTGTTTATGTTGGGGCCGATTGTTTTGGCTTTCGCGTTAATCCTACGTGGAGATCGTTGTGTTAGGACACTTGTGTTTCTTTGGACTTTGGAACCCATCTGTCTGCCATTCTTGGTTGATTTTTCCGGACGGCTCAGGCACTAGTTGTCGTAAGTAATGTGCTCTTTTCAGTCCCGAGTCTACAGTGCTTGTTTGGTTGTTCGATTGGAGACCACGAGCTGCTAGATTTTTTTCTTGAAACTGGTGTTCTAGGAAGCAGAATGAGGTCGTAAAGATTATGGATAAAGACAGAGGAGGATATATGGCTACAAAAACAAAGCAAAACCCCAAACACCTGCAAGTAGTTGATTGGTCAGGACCTGTATGCAGTTCCCACTAAGAACATAGTAAGGGAAGAGAGATAAAACCTTAAGGTTTTCAGGGGAGTCGCGTTGTGAGAAAAAGCGGCGCTGTTTTGCAGTCGTATGGCTCTCATATTTTCGTGTTGGCCCATCTGTTTTTGTTTGGTTCTGCCTAATAAGTGAATAGGTACGGACTGTGCGAGCAGGAATTCGTGAAGCATGGCAGACATTCCACCAGTCAGACTTGGGAACGCTTCTGAACCAATGGGGGTCGTCTTCACGGGGAAAGCTTGCTTTGGTTGCAGTAAGTCCGGCTGCCTTTCCTCCTAGTATTGCAGTTGCATGCCTTTTGAGTTTAGTTGCCCCCCCCCCCCCCAAGTGCTTTTGTGGTAAAGGGAGGTGACAGATAATACTGTATTTTAAAATAAATATTAATTAAAGGTAGATGTAGCGTAAGCTTAAATTGATGTTTAATCACATGCTACCAAAATAATTAACAGAAACCCGGGAAAAAGCGTTGACTTTCTTTAGTTGAAAAAGGAAAGGTAGATTTTAAAGATCAGGAGATCAAATTAGTTCACTGCTTGTTCTTGGCTGTTTCGCTTTTTATTAAATGCATTTCAAAAAGAGAATCATTCCAGTATTTATATTGTTTTGTTATTAGGGCCTGGTCTCTGGAGTTGTTTTCATTTTTATTTTATGGGTAAGACTTGTGAACCATCAAGTCATTCCTGTTAAAAGCTTGACTGCTTTATGAAGGAATTTAAAGTGCATAACTGGTGGACTTTATGATTTGGGGACATATAATTAGGCAGCAAAAGAGGTTATTCTTGAGCATATGAAAGAGGGGAACAAAATACATGACATTGAACTTGGGTTTCCTTTTATGGCTTCTGCTTGGCTTCAGAGCAGCAGCGCCTTAATAGAGCAAGTCTTGGAGAACGAACTGTGCAGAGATGACACTCTGGTAGTTTTGTGTGAAATAGTATGGCTCTTGAAAATGCCTACTTAACACCCCCACCCTTTGAAGAAGTAGTTTTGTTTTTCTTTTTGGAGAGAGTAATATGTTTAGGTTTTGAAATGTTAAAAATGAGGTGTTCCACCTCTGAACCTTTGTTCACCTTTGTTTCCCCCTTTTCCTCAACAAGACATACATTCTGTGGTTTATTGAAAGTTAGGTAAATTTAGCACTAAATTAACTAATGACTTTTAGGTTCTATACTATTCTCAAACCAAATATTTTTGAAGTCTTGTTTAAAATGCAAAAAAAAAAGGTTTGAAAAGAGATTTCTTTTTAAAAAGACAGTGATTTGAATTCTTTCTAAATGGTCTCAAATTTTACATATTTTTAGTGTTGTGCGAGGGAGGTTGTAGTCCCCCGTGTGTGTGGTCTCCCCTGCTCCCCCCCCCCCATTAAATTGTGAGATAAAACATTCAGAGTGTTTGCCTGTATGGCATAGAAAGGCCTGTTAATGAAGGTAATCTTGAACTTTCAACGCTCCACCTGATTCAGTATTATGACGCTTCCTTGCCATTTAAGAGCAAGCTATTTTTGAACTTCACATTCAAGAATGGAAATAGTTTTTATTGTGTACTGTTTATTAACCAAGTGATAACTGTAGAGGCATTTTACATGGTAGTAAATCTATGAAATTTAGTTGTTTTAGATGCTTTTTATATTTTTTATTTTTGGCTTTAAAAATACTTTATAGTGAACACTGTCTACCAAGGAGCATACTTTAAATTTTTAGAAAATTAGGTACTTACTTGGGCATTTATTTGAAATAATTGTTTATTGATAATATGATTTTAGAGTTTAAGCTTCTGTTTGTTGTAGAACAGATTATTGCAATATTTACAAAATATTTAGGATTATACAGAATTCCAGTGATGTTGGAGAACACAATTTCTTTATAATTGCTGTTTATTCAAAGTCTCTTTAAATACACCTACTTTGCTGCTTACATTTGAATCTTGGCTCTTATTCATCCATTTGTGATGTTTTGTTTGTTGTTGAAACATCAACAACACAGGCTGGCTTTCTCTTTTCCTTTTTTTTTTTTTTTTTTTTTTTTTTTGGTTTTTTGAGACAGGGTTTCTCTGTGTAGCTTTGCGCCTTTCCTGGAACTCACTTGGTAGCCCAGGCTGGCCTCGAACTCACAGAGATCCGCCTGGCTCTGCCTCCCGAGTGCTGGGATTAAAGGCGTGCGCCACCACCGCCCGGCTCTCTTTTCCTTTTATGACAGTAGTGTTACACTTCCGTAACTGTTCCTAGTAGATAGCTCTTGAGTGCACATTATTTGTTCTTGCCATAGAAAATGTATCTATGAATTATAGTCTGTAATATCTACTTTTGAGTTAGCTAGGGAAATTCCCCTTCACCTTATATTTCCTCTTCTCTCAGTACCTTTTGTCATTTACTCTTTATAGTACTCCTATTTTTCAGTTATACATTTTATCTTTTCCCTCAGTGTTTGGTTTCCTAATTTTAAAACCTGCTATTATTCAACTTTTTCTTCTGATTTCTTTAATTTTTTTCAATTAATGTTACTTGTTTATCCTGTTTTTCCATGTTTGCCAATTATTTAGTTGTTTTTTTTTCCTTGCCTTTCTTTCCCAAAGGTCCTTAGGCCATGCATATCATTCCTCAAAGTGTTTGACACATGAAACAGAAAAACGATTGGATCAGTCTTTTTAATTCTGACGTTTGCATTCCAGCTGAGTGTTGTGGCAGTATTTGAATGTTAGTGTACTGTTTTGTTTTCATGCCGTTCCATCCGTTCTCTTGTTCTACCTCAGTGTCTGTGCAGTAGTCTTTCCAGGTTGTATATATTTTTGTGTCTTGACGTGCTTTATAAATGATAGTGTGGAAGAGAATAGAAAATAACATCTAAAAATAAACTTAGTAAAATAAAGCTCTGCTCATATGGAATGTATCTATGATGATCTTAAGTATATATAGTGTATTTTTAGAAAACAATAAAAATGACATTTGTGTAATAAAAATAGGTATAATAAAAGCCTGTGAAGTTTATTCATAGGGACACCCTAACTCAGATTTTTGTGCATAGTAAGCTATTTCTTTTTGTTGTGGTAGGATTGAGAAAGGCACATTGACAGCACCATGAAATTATTACTAATGAGTATTACGGTGAGAGAATGGGAAAATGGAAAGAAGATTGAATAACTTAGTAAGTACAGATATTCCTGTACTTAGGATGGGTTTGCATGCTGGACTGATCATAGCTGGAGCTAATCACGAATGTATTCAGTACATCACACCTACCATGTATGATGGCTTAGCCTAGACTACCTTACCCATACTCAGAACACCCATTAATCTTTCAGTTGGGTAAAATCATCTAACACAAAGCTTAGTTTATAACAGTGTTTAATTTCTTAGGTAATTTATTGAGTACCTGTATCGTTATCCTCTATTCTCATGACCTTTTTTTGTGACTCCTGAGAAATGTCATAACCTTGGATTCCTGGTTGAAGTAGTTTCTGCTGAGTGTGTATCACTTTTATGTATTGTAAAGTGAAACAGCTATAAATTGAACCTTGTTATTTCAGAGACCAATTGTAGTCTGAACCACTTACTTTGGGACAGAATGCCTTCTTTACACTTCATTTGCAGGTTGGAGGAGTCACTGTTGTAATGTGGTATGATTATAAGAGATAGAAATAATCCTAAGTTTATATGGTGTTTAGAGCTTAGAATTACCAATACTTCTATAAATTGAGAACTCCTAAGAGTTTGGGCTTGTGCCGGCTATTGATTACTATTCTGTTAGAAATTAAAACAAAATTTAAAAATAACAGTAAACTATTGCATGCTAACATTGTTTGAGCAAAAAGTGCAATTATTTTCCAAAACAAATACAGTTGTGACATGGTATCCATTGTTCCAGTTTTTTCCATAACTCTTTAGGTTCCTTATATAAAATGGCTTGGTAGTTGTATATAGTCTTTAAGTATATCTGTTTAGACATGTTAAAGTAACTTCAGATGACTTGTAATACTAAATCCAGGGTAAATACTAAGTGAAAAATGTAAAGTATGGTTTAGGAAATAATGACAAGAAAGAAAAGTCTGTATGTATTCAGTATGGATGCCATTTTCCCCAATGTGGTTGAAACTAGGGATTTGGAGGACCGACTAATAAAACTTTAAAAAGAGGGGTGTGTTTGCATTTTTGCAAATTACTTATGTTGAGTTTAATGGAAAGGAACTCAAATCTCATATATCAGTTTCTTCCATCTGCTGCAATATGTTGTTTTGATAGATATATGTGAAGAAAATCCACCCTCTATCATAGAGTTGTTTCTAGAAAAGGGAGGACTCTAGATACTTATGGGATGCTCTTTGAGTTATGGAAGAATCTTGAGGCTTAATCTTTCAGCTTGCTCCTTGGTTTTCAATTCTTTTTTTTTTTTTGGAGCTGAGGACCGAACCCAGGGCCTTGTGCTTGCTAGGCAAGTGCTCTACCACTGAGCTAAATCCCCAACCCCTTCAATTCTTAATTTATTTTTGCAGCACAGTTTTTAACACCTACTCCCCCCACCCCCAAAGAAGTTGGTTTTTATTTTTCAGCTGTATTTTGGTCTACATGTAATTTAGAATCTCTGAGATATTACTTAATGATTTTAATATTGGGTTTTGTTTATTTGAAATTTGATGTTGTGTCTGGTAGATCTGTTATGCTTTTGGGTTTTATTCAAATAGTGTATTTTCTTTTTTGTAGTTGCTCAAGTTTTTATTAATGGCCTACCTTGTACCTTATTGGTCATTTAAGCATATTTTTCCCAGCCCAACTGAATCCTTGTTGTTCTTGCTTTGGTAATTGCTTAGGAGAGGAGTGTTGTACTAACATAATTTCCAGCTTTAGGATATGTGTATGGCTCTCTTGGCTTTTTTTTTTTTTAGGTTTTTTCGAGACAGGGTTTCTCTGTGCAGCTTTGCGCCTTTCCTGGATCTCGCTCTCTAGACCAGGCTGGCCTCGAACTCACAAAGATCCGCCTGCCTCTGCCTCCCAAGTGCTGGGATTAAAGGCGTGCGCCACCACCGCCCGGCTCTCTTGGCTTCTTGATACAGGTGTTTCCTGTCCTTCAGTCGATGCCTTCCAATTTCCAGAATCCTGTTGGCTTGTCAGTTTCCCCACAGTACAGATTGCTATATTGGAGCTTCAGCACATTCTACTATAATTTGTCTACAAGCTGACTGACTGCTCAGACACAATTCTCCCGGTCCTTCTTGCTGAGAAAACTCAGTATTTTGGAGATACATCTTACGTTTGTTTCCAGCGCCTGTCCGTCATATGTATAGTAGTAGCTGTACTCGTTTCTCCTCTTCTGTAAAAGGTTCAGGACGGAGTGAGTGCCTGAACCACTGGTAGCCCAGCCCTGTATGTAATTGTATGCCTTTTTTGTCCTGACTGAGCGCCTGCCACATACTGTGGGTGTGACTTCTTTTTTAAGTGGTAAATATTGGCTGTGAGGGTCTCTCCCTGCTAGGTACATAGTCCACCATGTATGTAACTGTAGCCCCAGCTCCAGTGGCTATAACCTTTGCTGTTTTAGGTGGGATAGCAAACTAGTATAAATTTCTTTACAATTTCACAGACTGAAGGAAGAATCCTTGTTGATTTGGAGAGAGGGTCTCATATAGTCTAGGCTATGAACTCACTGTGTAGCTGAGGTTGGCCTTGAACTTCTGATCCTCCTGCCTCTGCTCCTAAAGTGCTTGGGATTATAGGTATGTACCACTACCCCTGGCCAGAAGATGGACTGATTCTTAATGTGGATTTTTAGCAATTTCAGCATATTTTTTCTTTTATTATTGAGAACTTGTACCTTTTTACCAAAAAAGAAATGGCTTTTTGGCTTATTAGCCTATTTTCTTTTGAGTCCATTAAGTAAAATAAGCTTTACATGAACGCAAGCCCCGAAATACCTCTACAGTGTATTCGATAACCTAGATGGCTATTAAGTGACTGACAGGTAGGGAGTGTATACAGTCTGGATGCACTGGAAAGGGGTAGTGTGAGCTTTTACTTAGAATTGTTTATTTTTGGAGTTTTCTATCAAATAGTTTTAGACTAGAGCTGATTTCAGGTCCCGAAACTGTAGTGTAGAACTGGGTAACCTGGACCCTCGTGGTGCACTTGATGTCACCTCCCTCCCCAGTCCTTGGTAGTCACAGATTGCCTTGTAGATAGATATATACTCTTTCCAGGTTTGTAAAATGGCTGCAGACTTCATGAAAGTTTTCCCTGTGTTTGAGGGTTTTGGGGTGTGTATGTGAAAGATAGAGTCTTATGTAGTCCAGACTGACCTCAAACTTAGTCTGTAGCCAAAGATGACCCTGACCTCTGGATTGATCCTCCTGTCTCCATCTCTTGAATGTCATGATTACAGGCACACGTGTCATTGTTTGCTAGCAGGGCTGCTTTTATGTGATGCTCGGAAACCAAATCCAGGGCTTTGAGCATGTTCAGCAAATACTTTCATATAATACCTGAGTTAGATCCCCAGTCCTTGTCTTAATTTTTGAGGCAGTGGCAAGACATAAAAGTTGAATCCATTTATTCTTTAACCTGTTTGAAAATAAATTGACCCTCTGATGCTCTATCATTCTGAAATACTTTCATGTTTATTTCTTATAAGGAAGAATATTTCACATGATCACATCATGTGACGATCATACTTTGAGTTTAACACAAAAACTACCTTCTAAACCCTATCAGTTGTCTTTATGTGTTATAGTTGCTTGTCACTCTGCTCTTGCTATCTGGAACAATTTCTTTCAATTTGAAAACTACAGGCTTCATTATTTTGTAGAATATTCCTTCATTTTCAGTTGTCTGATATTTTTCATACTTAGCTTCCCCCCCCCCCCCCCAGACAGGGTTTCTCTGTGTAGCTTTGCGCCTTTCCTGGAACTCACTCTGTAGGCCAGGCTGGCCTCAAACTCACAGAGATCTGCCTGGCTCTGCCTCCCGAATGCTGGAATTAAAGGCGTGCATCACCATGGCTCATACTTAGTTCTTATATTGGATTTCATAATTAGATTGTTATGATTAGCTCTTCAGCATCCTTATCAGAGATTTACACTCTCCTGTGTTCTCACAGCATCAGGTGCCAGGCAATTTTAGTTTGTCCGCTACTGATACTCCCTTTAAGTGACAAAGGTTGTGACTGCTAGACTTTTTTCAAGGTTTCTTACCCTGTTTATAGCTAGTAATTTGAAGATAGGTGTTTTGAAACATTAAATATTTTTTCTTCATTAGATTTTTAATTCACTTACATTTAAGTAGACTCGTGGTTTCCTGTTATATCCACAGGGCTATAATTCATTTTCATTAATTTTGATGTTCATTATTTTTAATGTAGGGCTGGTGATTGAGCATAGTAGGCTAGTCCACTCCCACTGAGTGGTGCTCCCAGCCCTCACGTTGTTACTGATTTGGCTAGTAAGAACTTCTTCCAGTTGACTTATTTTTTTAATTCATTAATTTAGAATACAATTATGGTTTTTAGATACTCTAAACTGATCTGCTACTTCCTTGGTTGTTAAAGATTTATCTATCTGTGTATGTGGGAGTATGCACATACCTGTGCAGATGCAGAGGCCAGAAGGTATCATTGTTTGGTGTCCTGCTCTTTTTTTTTTTTTTTTTTTTTTTTTTTCCAGAGCTGAGGACCGAACCCAGGGCCTTGCGCTTGCTAGGCAAGCGCTCTACCACTGAGCTAAATCCCCAACCCCAAGGTGTCCTGCTCTTTTATCCTCCACTTATTTCTTTGAGGCAGGGTTTCTCCCTGAACCTGAAGCTTATGTCTTTTTTTTTTTTTTCCTTCTAGGCTGGAATCCAGCAAGCCTTAGCAAGCCTCCTATCTCTGCCTGCCCTAGGATGGGCTCACAGGCTTGTGCAGGATATCCGACTTGTTCTGTGGGTACTGGGATCTGAACTCCAGTCCTCATGATTTATGTTGCAAGTACTTTTAATCCTTAAGACATCTCTCCAGACTCTCCTTGGCTATTTTAAGAGGAAAGTGGTACTTAGGAACCAGTGTCTGGGTACTTGTATTTATTACTCTTAGGGTGCTGCTGCCCCAAGCCTTCCAGTGTATAGAGCAAGGGAATCTTTCTTATGAACACATATTTATTTGTATTTGTATCTATGTGAGAAGACCATGAGTTTACAATAACATTAGTTCTAATCTACACAAACAGACTTTTCAATTATTTAAATTTTCTTTTGCTTTACTGGGGATCAGACTTGGGCCTCTACCTGTATCTCTAGTTCTCTTTTTGCTTTGTATTTCAAAAAATGTTTTACTAAGTTGCCTAGGCTAGTCTTGAACTCACTCTGTAGCAGTATTTCCGCCTCAGCTTCCTCCATGTCCCCCCTACTCAGCAGTGAATTACAGACCTCTGTATCACTAGGCCCTGCTCATTCTTGTCTATCTGTCTTTGTCCAGGAGTAGTTATAACCTCTGACAGTAGAAAGTAGTTTCTCTCTCTCTCTCTCTCTCTCTCTCTCTCTCTCTCTCTGTGTGTGTGTGTGTGTGTGTGTGTGTGTGTGTGTGTGTTGGGGGAGGAGAATGAATTAAGGCAAATCGTTTTTTTTTTTTTTTTGGTTTTTCGAGACAGGGTTTCTCTGTGTAGCTTTGCGCCTTTCCTGGAACTCACTTGGTAGTCCAGGCTGGCCTCGAACTCACAGAGATCCGCCTGACTCTGCCTCCCGAGTGCTGGGATTAAAGGCGTGCGCCACCACCGCCCGGCAAGGCAAATCGTTTTAAAGTGACACTCTGAACTTGAAGTCCCTATAGGCCTTGTGCATGCTTGTACAGGCTAAGTGATCTTTCTAAGCTGTATCCAGCCTGAATTCAGTACTCTTAACTGTTGCCCTTTGACTAGTTCCTTGTAGAGATAATTGTTATATTCTCTGTAAATGCGGTGATTTTGATACATCTATGCTTTTTTTTGGGGGGGGGGTATTAATTGGGCATGTGAGTTGTGTTTGGCGAAGCCAGAGCAGGAAGTCCAGTGTCTATTGATCTCCACCTTATTGACTTGAGATGGGGTCTCTTAATGAACTGGAAACCCACCTTGTTGAATAGACTGGCTTGGCAGGGAGCTTGTAGCATCTGTCTGGTTCCACCCCAGTGCTGGGATATGAACACACATGCTTGCAGAGCAAGTACTTTTCATCCTGGAGCCTTTTCCTAGACCCTGTTGTACCTGTTGAAATCCTAGTGTTTTATGTCATCCCAAAGTTTGGAGCATACCTGATACTGATACCCTTGGCTCTCAAACCATAGGTCAGTTCTAAACTTTGGAATGGAGGTGTTTACATTGGGATCCATATGAGAAACTTGTAATGTAAAAAGGAGTCTTTTTTGTCACACTGTCATCTACCCCAGATTTAATAGATTGGCCTTTCCTGTCCTTGGAGATTTTGGACATGGTTTGAGGGACATAGCAAGATAGCCTTATGTGAGTAGATCTGCTTTTAGACTTGAAGGAAAGGCCCACCAAGCATCCTGAAAGTATCTCATGGACTCTTTAGGTGCCCTGTGATCTCTGGGGACTTAATGAAATGTGCTTTATTGTTTTGGTGTCCTATGTGTTAGGAGGGGGCTATACATAGTAGATACTGTTTGATATGTCATAGGTAAGAGAAAGCCATTTCTAAACCAGAGTCCATACTAGTCACCTTGTCTTTTTTTAAAGGCAAAGAGCAAACAAGCAAACTTTGTTCTCTCTCTCTCTCTCTCTCTCTCTCTCTCCTATTTTTACTATTTGTGTGTGTGTGTGTGTGTGTGTGTGTGTGTATGAGAGAGCGAGAGCGCGCGCGCGCGCGCGCGCGCGCATGTGAAAGGCAGAGGACCACTTGTGGGACTTATTTCTCTCCTTCTACCATGTGGGCTCTGACTTTGCGGCAAGTGCTGCCTACTGAGCCTGTTAACCCACCCCTTAGCAGTCATCTGGAGTTAGCGTCTTTACCGTTGTTCTTAGTTATTGAAATCGTTTCTAGTTTTACCAGTTTTGCCTTTGTGTGTGTGTGGGGGGGGGGGAGATGTTTTTTTTTTTCCTTTTTTTTTTTTTCAAGATAGGCTCTTTTCTGTGTAGCACTGGCTGTCCTATATTCAAGGCATGCACTTTATCAACTGGGCTAGAGATCTGCAAACCCCCACAGGAAGATTTTATTGCTGCCCGGGGGCTTCGATTGACCTGTTTGACACTTGATTTCTCTAGCATCATCAGCTATGAAAATAAGCAAAAGGAAACTTACTAAACTCTGATATTTATAGAGAAACAAAGATCCTTGGGGTGATTCTTTTTTTTTTTTTCTTTTTCTTTTTTGAGACAGGGTTTCTCTGTGTAGTTTTGGTGCCTGTCCTGGATTTCACTCTGTAGCCCAGGCGGGCCTCGAACTCACAGAGATCCACCTGCCTCTGCCTCCCGAGTACTGGGATTAAAGGCGTGTGCCGCCGCCACCGCCACCGCCACCGCCACCGCCACCGCCACCGCCACCGCCACCACCACCACCACTACTTGGCTAGGTTGATTCTTTCAATAAGAGCTGGTTCCTTCTGTCTCAGTATTTGAAGAAATCTTCAGTCATCTGAGAAGGACCTCTTGAACATTGTTTCTGTACTGACTCTTTCTCCAAAAAAAAAAAAGAACACTGCCTCTAAACATTTTCCTTGAACTCCTGGTTTTTTTGATGAACAGAAAAGGAAGCTGTCAGCTCAGTAGAGGAAGCAAAGTTCTGGGGATAATTTAGTTTATCAGTCACATTAAGTAAGATTGGAAATAGAAATCCCGTTTTCCCAACTCCATTGCTTTCACCCTTATATTAATATTTCTTTAGAATAGTACTGTTTCCTAAAGATTTAAATTAGTACTAGAGAGAAAATGACTTATGTTCACATAAGTCAGGGAATTCTGGATAATATACTTTTTTTTGACAAATGTCAATTTGTCATAGATGATAGTTTTAAATTTTAGAAATAACTGGAACACAGTTCAATTTTACAAGAAATGTTAGTATTAACATTTGAGCCAGTAAGTTCCCTAGAGAAGTTTATCTTAAAGCAGTATGTAGTTCTGCAATAATGATTTCAGATTTTTGTTTTTCCAAATACACATAAGCTCTCTGTGTAGTTTCAGGTTTGCAAAAAAATTGCCATAAGATGAAATACCATGCTGTCTTTCCATTTCCCATGTTATTAGCGTCTTGTGTTCATGTGGCACATTCCTTGCAATTGATGAGCTAATACTGATACATTATTACTAACCAGAGTTGATTGTTTATTGTAAACTTTGCTCTGTGTGCTATACTGTGGTTTTTTGACAAATATATAATGACTTTTACTATCATTATTGTTAAGAGTAGCAATAATATATTCAGTGATGTGGCTTAGATGAAAGGATGGCAGCATTTATATTAGGGATGGCCATGAGGAATGGTAATACTTGGTTACAAGACAGTTACTTTACCTGAGATCCAGTGTATTTTACTGACTCATATATGAATAATGTATTACCATTGTGAAAGTAACTTGTAGTTTTGAAGAAATAAAATAATAGACATTTGGTAATTTGTATCTGGAAAGTTGAAATTAAACATTAGCTTGTTTTATTTCTGAGAAGTAGGAAAATGATTCCAGATCAAGTGAAAGATCCATTTAAAAACAATTTGTCAGTTAATCATTGACATAGTCTCACTAAGTAGCTGAAGCTGGACTCATGATCCTGAGTGCTGAGATTTTAGGCTTATGGTCCTATGTCCCGCTGTGAAAGCTCAGTTTGTTTATCTACAACTGTCAGCTTCTAGGTCATTTCTACTTGGTTCAACTCAAGTACCAAAGTTGTCACTGACACATCCTTCCAATACTTACAGAGCGCCCCGCCCCTTGGGATGTTCCTCTTTAGTTTTCTTACACATGAAATTTACTTTGATCTTCCCCTCCCCCAAAGATAGAAAGGAAAATTGATTCAAGCAATAGTGCAGATTAGAAAGGGATACATTGTCAAGATTGACAGCGGGCCACGTGAGTGAAGGGCTGATGTTGGGACTTTTTGAGAAAGTCAAGATAGCTGAGGCTGTCTTTGGACTTGCTGCGTATCTGAGGGCTGACTTTGAATTTCTGGTCGTCTGGCCTCCACCTCTCAAGTGCTAGGATTACAGGCATTCAGCACCATTCCTGGCTCCATCATTTTAGAGTGTACAGTTTAGCCTTACATAATACTGTTGTATGCATTTCTCCATTCATCAATCTCTGATATTCTTGGTCTTACGAAAGTGAAACCTCTAATTAAAAGTAACTATGCTCCCTCAGTCCCTGATAACTACCATTTTACTTTATGTCTGTATTATTTTTGATTATGTGATAGGTATTTTAGTATAATGTCCTTAAGGTTTATCTACAATATACCTGATACTAGAATTTCCTTGACCACGACCAAGGCAGTTTATAGAAGAAAGAGTTTATTCAGGCTTAAGGTCTGTGCTGGTTAGTTGTTGTTAGTTGTTGTCACCTTGACACAAGCTAGGGTCCCTTGGGAAGAGGAAGGCTCAGTTAAGAATATGCGCCATCAGATTGCCTGTAGGCAAGTCTGTGGGTACATTTCTTGAGTAAAGATTGATGTTGGAGGGTCCAGCATACTGAGGGTAGTGCCACCCTTGGGCAGGTGGTTCTGGGTTATATAAAAAAGCAAACTGAGCAAGGCAGCAAGCAGTGTTCCTCAATGGCCATGGCAATTAGAGAAATACAAATAAAACAACTTAAATTTCATCTTACCCAAGTCAGAACAGCTACGATTAAAAAAAAAATCAACTAATGTGGGCAAGGGTTGGGTGAAACTGTCAGTGGGATTGCAAACTGGTGCTGCCAGTTTGAAAATCAAGTATGGAGAATTCTCAAAAAGCTAAAAATAAATTTACCATATAGCCCAACTATACCACTGCTTGCCATATGCCCAGAGGACTCCATAACCTACTCCATAATACTTGCTCAGCCATGTTCATTGTCACTCTATTCACAATAGCTGGGAAATGGAAACAATCTATGTCTGTCAACTAACGAATAGATAAAAATGTGATACATATACGCAATGGAATATGACTCAGCTGTAAAAAATGAAATCATGGAATTTCCATGTAAATAGGTGGAACTAGAAATATTACATTGAGTGAGGTAACCCAGGCCCAGAAAGGCAAATGCTAGATATTCTCTCATCTCTAGTCCTTAGCTCCAAACTTTCAGATGTGAATACAGAACCTGGAGTAACCACAGAAACCAGGAAAAGTCAAAAGAGCTCATGGGAGATAATGGGTGGTGCTAGAGCGGGGAATAGAAAGACACAAAGTATATGAAGGAGGGAATGAGAAAACGGGTCGGGGGAGGCATTGGGAAGGAGACGGGAGGGAGGTCAATACGGAAGGAAAAAGGGGGGGGAGAAACGAACAGCACTAAGGATGTTTGAAAAAGACACAAGGAATCATACCTTATACTTACTTAATACTCCATATGCGTCTTAAATGAAGTTGTGCCATTGGGCTGACGTGCTCCCTCCCAGAACCATAACTGTCTAACAAAACAAAACCCCAGTACCAGGCATCAGAAACCTGATGGTGGTTTGAATGAGAATGCACGCGCCCCCACACCCCCACCCCCCCATCTTGGGCATGTGAACACTTGGTCTCCAGTTGGTGGCGCTGTTGGGGAGGCAGTGTATCACTGGGGATAAACTTTGAGATCACTTGTAGTTCACCCATTGAGTGGTGGTGTGGTTGAGGATGTGCGCGCCCAGTTTTCTACCCCGGCACCATGCCTGCTGGTTGTTGCCTTCTGCCACGAGGGACTCCTGTCCCTCTGGAGCCATCCATGGTTTGTTCGCTTTCTGTCACTGTGAAAAACATTGTGGCCGAAAGCAACTTGGGAAGTAAAGGGTTTATTTCGGTTTGCAGTTGTAGTCCATTGTGAAGGGAAGTCAGATCAGGAACTCATGGTAGGAACTTGGAGACAAGCACTAAAGAAATTTTGCAGTGAGATCCTGTGTACTTTTTACTCACTTTACCTTAGTGGTATACTATATTGTAGAATTACAGTTCCATGGCAGCATTTAGTTTTTAATGGCTGCACAGAGAAACCCTGTCTTGAAACACACACACACACACACACACACACACACACACACACACACACACACACACACACGAGACAGAGCCAGGTGGATCTCCGTGAGTTCGAAGCCAGTCTGGGCTACAGAGTGAGTTCCAGGAAAGGTGCAAAGTTACACAGAGAAACCCTGTGTGTGTGGGGGGGTGTTTGATCTATATAATGTTACTAAGTCCTGAGTTCTTTTTTTTTCCCCACCCTTTTGAAACAGGCTGTCCATGTAGTCCAAGCTTTCCACCAGTTTGCTGAGACAGGGTCTCTTGCTGGGACCTGTGGCTTTTTGATATGGCTAAACTGGCTGGTCAACAAGCTCCAGGGATCCCCCTGTCTACTTCCCCATGGCTGAGGATATGCGTTTCACTGACTGAACTATTTGCTCAGCCTTTCTAGTTAAATATTGTTATTATTTTTCATGTCTGTGTGTGGTTGTATTTTTCGTGTATGTTTGTGTACCACTGAGCATATGCGAGGGTCAAAGGACAATCCATGGGAGTTGGGTTCTCTGCTTTGATCATGTGGGTTCTGTGGATTGAACTCAGTCCGCAGGTTTGGCCTCAGGTGCCTGTACCTGCTGAGCCATTTCACCGGCTTAGTGAGCAGAGATTTCATCATGGCTGTGTGACATGCATGTGCTGTTCATGCCTTGTGATAATTCTCCTGTGCTATAAATTTTGGATGACGTAGCACCGTAGATGTAATTTGTAGTTGTGAATCTGCATTTCTTTCTATCTTTTCTACTTACGTGTATCCTGTCACTTGGATTTCAGCATTCAAAACCATGAGATTAGCCATGTGTGGTAGTACATTCCTGTAATCTCAACATTCAAGAGGCTGAGACAGGAATACTCCAAGTTTGAGACTATCTGGACTACATAGTGAGAATTTCTGTCCGTCTGCTTCTCAGCTACATTGTGGGTCTCTCCTTCTGTCTCTATCTCTGTCTCTGTGTGTCTGTCAGTCACACACACACACACACACACACATACACACACACACACACAAAGTGCACATGCCAGATAAACCTACCTTGGAGCTAAGTAAACCGCTTTTCATTAAAAAGTACCAATTTTAGACATTTTGTAGCAGTGGAAAATCGACTAATATACTTTATTTATTTGAAATGAAAATCCTAGGTAGTTTAATCTTCCAAACTACATCCAAGGTTTAAAAGGGGGAGGGTAACCTATTTTTCTACTAACTAGAACATAAATAGACAGCAGTACTATTGTTATAACCATATACAAAACATGGTTTTTCTGGTAGCCCTGGCTGTCCCGAAACTCACTCTGTAGACCAGCCTGGCCTCGAACTCAGAGATCCCAGAGATCTACCTGCCTCTGCCTCCCAAGTTCTGGGATAGAAGGCATGCGCCAGTCACCTCCCAGCTGTCATGAAGTAGTTTAAAGGTGCATGTTAGTATTCTGTAGAGAACTTGAAAAAATTGATGCCCACTCCTTCTAAAATTAAATAGATACCTACTTCAGTTCCACTCCCATCTGCCTAAGAGAACTGAAAACATGCAGTTAAAATATGTTGGGAGTAGCTTTATAGTCCCTGAGTGACTGAATTCAAATGTTTAATTAAAAGATGGATAAACAAATTGGAGGAGATGACACTCTGCAGTTAGAAAGAGCTAATTATTGACTAAACACAGCTGACTCTCAAAAACATTGTATAATGAAAGAAGCCAGACACAGGAGTATGTGTTATATGATTCTATTCATTATGAAATGTTAAAACCCATCTCTAATGTTAGATGTGAAGAGTGATCGCCTCTGGATAGTAGGGGTGTTAACCGTATGGAGGGTATTTTTGGGGTAATGAAAATGTCCTGAAACCCCAATATAATTGTTCATTTCATTGTATAGAAACTTTGCCAAAAAAAATGGCAGGTGAAATGACTCAGTAGGTAAGGCATTAGCCGCCAAGCCTGACAACATGAGTTTTATCTCTGCAGGTTTTCCTTTGACCTCTGTGTGTCATGGCATGTGTTCTTCCACCAGTTAATGAATGAATATAGTAAGAATTACAAAGAAACAAAAATGTGCACATCTAGATCCTACATGCCAGAGATTCTAATGTCATTTGTTTAGGGTGATGGCGTGAGCATTGGGTTCTAAATTATAATCATAATTAAGAACTTTGAGTTCAGCTGGCACATGCCTTTAATCCCAGGACTCAGGAGGCAGAAGCAGAAGGCTCTTTGAACTGAAGGTCAGCCTGTGTTTTTTTTTTTTTTTTAAATACTCTTTACTCTTTTGGCTCATTCTTCTTTGGGGAGGCAGGGCTCGCCACCAAACTTCCAAATAAATCACATGGAGGCTTATTCTTTCTTATGAATGCCCAGCCTTATCTTGGCTTCAGTTGTCCCATCTATATTTTGCCTCTGGACTTTATCTTTCTCTATTGTGTGTATCTTTCTTTACCTCTTACTCGGTGGCTTGCGGTGTAGTTGGGTGGCTGGCTCCTGGTGTCCTCCTCTCCTTCTCCTTCTGTTCCTCCATCTTCTCCTGTCTATTCCCTCTGCCTGCCAGCCCCACCTATTTCTCTCTCCTGCCTCGCTATTGGCCATACAGTTCTTTATTAGACCATCAAGTGTTTTAGACACGCAAAGTAACACAGCTTCACAGAGTTAAACAAATGCAACATAAAAGAATACAACACATCTTTGCACCATTAAACAAATATTCCACAGCATAAACAAATGTAACACATCTTTAATATTCTACAGAGAGCCTGATCTACAGAGCGAGTTCCAGGAAAGCCAGGGCCACACAGAGAAACTCCGTTGAGTTCAATTTTAGGAATCATTGGTTACAGATAACTTGCCTTTAGATGTAGTCCTATCACGAATGCACTTGTTACACATGTAGATTGACACAGGTATGTTATATTGTCAACTAAACTACAGTTAGAAGAGACATTGCTGTTTGTAATAAGATTTGATGACAAAAATTTTGATAAATTTTAAATAAATCTTAATATTCTCTTAATTTCCTGGCTATTATACACCTTATTAAAATACTGTGCAAAAAGCAAAACAATCTACTCACTCCAAATACAGTACAAACACTGTATTGATTCCTTCATTACAGGACACCAATCATCCCTGGCCTCTGACTAATCCATTGACTATCATGTCTGTGAGAACCACTGACAGATGCAGTGTTTTACTGTGTCAGTTCCTTATTCTGTAAGGAATTGTACTTTTCCATGTGAGTCAGATAATGTGTAAAGATGAGTTTTAGGTATCTTTGTTGGGGAGGGCACTTTAAAACTTTTAAAATTGTGTGTGTGTGTGTGTGTGTGTGTGTGTGTGTCTGTGTCTGTGTCTGTGTAGAGCAGTGTTATTTTCCTAATACTGTGACCCTTTAATACAGTTCTACATGTTGTGGTGACCCCCAACTATAAAATTATTTTCATTGCTACTTCATAACTGTAATTTTACTACTGTTATGAACCATAATGTAATATCTGTGTGTTCTGCTGGTCTTAGGCGACCCCTATGAAAGGGTTGTTCGACCCCAAAGGATTGAGAACCACTGGTATAGAGGTCAGTGCACATGTGAGTGTAGGTGCCCCCAGAGTGCAGAAGGAGGGGGTCAGATTCCTTGGAGCTGGAGTTGTGGGCCACCAGATGACAGTGCTGAGAACTAAAATCTGGTCCTTTGAAGACCAGCAATTGCTCTTTAACCTCTGAGCCAACGTGTACATGTCAATATTAAGAACAACCAACCAATTTGGTATCAGGAGTGGTAATGCAGATGAGTGGTAAGGTCTGTTGAGTGTCAATGTTTTATTGTGTTGCAAAAAGTTAATGATCTAGCATTTGACTAGAAAAGACTTGTAAAAGATAGCTTGTAAGTTACCCATATTTAAAGTAATACCTCAGTGAAATGCTAGAGTAATTACTAAAGTTCTGAGACAAGTCACTTTTTTTTTTTGGCCTTTCGAGACAGGGTTTCTCTGTGTAGCTTTGCGCCTTTCCTGGAACTCACTTGGTAGTCCAGGCTGGCCTCGAACTCACAGAGATCCGCCTGGCTCTGCCTCCCGAGTGCTGGGATTAAAGCTGTGCGCCACCACGGCCCGGCGAGACAAGTCACTTTTTTATTTTAAAGTCATGTGGATGGAAGAACAGTTATTTTGTAATGTATAGTATACCAAAATGATAATGAAGAAACAACTGATTTTTCCATTTGTGTGAAAAATCGGTGACTTCCTCACTTGTCTCTATTTGGATAAAATTTGATTAGAGCATAGATCCTGTGTTCTGAGTTAATTACTACTTGGAGAATTTTACTGGGAGAGTGGAGAAATTAAGCTACTAGAAAAAGTGTCATGCCCACCTATAAAGCTTCAGAGTTTAAAATACAGTTTATAGATGTATTTGTGTGTTTCCATTGTAGGCAATTTGTTTGTGGACAACTTACTGCAGAGAGTAGAACTTCAGCAATATAACAGAGGAAAGAGCACACTTGCTTACTTGATTCTGCTTAAGCTTCCATAATGTTAATGTAGCATAATACATGAAGTTATATCTATATGCCCACATTTTATAAATGTTTCTTACTCATAGTTTTAGATTTAATACTATTAATTATTCCCCCCCCCCCATTAGTTGATTTAACTACGGGTTCATGCATTCTACTCCAGACTATACTCTTAATCTCTATTTTAGTAATTGTCATCAAATTCTATAATTTTCTTAAAAAACAATACTGAGATTAAGAATGTAGCTTGAGTTTCTCTCCGGGTCCCGCCAAGCCCCTGCAGTTCCGTAGCCCACTTATAAAATAAACACACAGATGCTTATATTATTTAAACTGTTTGGCCTAATGACTCAGGCTTCTTGCTAACTTTTTATATCTTAAATTAACCCATTTTTATAAATCTATACTTTGTCACATGGCTCGTGGCTTACCAGTATCTTACATATTGGTATTCATGGCGGCAGCTGACAGTGTCTCTCTGCCTCAGCCTTTTATTTCCTGGAATTTTCTTCTCTCCTTGTCCTGTCTATACTTCCTGTCTGGCTACTGGCCAATCAGTGTTTTATTCATTCATTTATTTATTTATTTATTTATTTATTTATTTATTTATTTATTTATATTTTAAGATTTATTTATGTATTATGTATGCAGTGTTCTGCCTGCATGACAGAAGAGGGTCCCAGATCTCATTACAGATGGTTGTAAGCCATCATGTGATTGCTGGGAATTGAACTCAGGACCTCTAGAAGAACAGCCAGTGCTCTTAACCGCTGAGCCATCTCTCTAGCCCCAGTGTTTTATTTATTAATCAATCAGAGCAACACATTTAACATACAGAACATCCCACAGCATAAGAATATAATACTGAATTGGCAAAATTACTACTACCTGACTCTTAAGAGATCTCTTATTTGCTACATTGTAGTTGTAGAATTTCTCTCCAGCTCCCACTAAGTCCCGCCAGTCCCAGAGCCCACTTATAAAATAAACACACAGACTCTTACATTATTTAAACTGCTTGGCCATTAGTTCAGGCCTATCATTGTCTAGCTCTCACTCTTATATTCAGCCCATTTCTATTAATCTTTACTTTGCCACGTGGCTCGTGGCTTACCGGTACCTTACATCTTCCTTGTCCTGGCGGCAGCTCCAGGCAAACTCCCCTTCCCTTCCTGTTTCCTCAATTCTCCTCTCTGTTAATCCCGCCTATACTTCCTGTCTGGCTAATCTTATCTTTTTTGAAAGAGTTCTGCCAGAAATGCAAATCATTTATAAATAAAATATATCTGCTTTGAAATTTTGTTACTAAATGCAATTTAACATAAATATTATTCACCTGTAAAGTAGCATAATATATTTCTTTTTTAAAAAGAATTTCATGCAAAGATATTTTTAAAGCTTTTGATTAAACTGTAGAAATGGTGGCAACTTCCATTTACTCAATTGAGTCACACTTCTGAGATGCCTATGTTAATATTACTCAGTTAATAAAGTTTTTTAGTAATGGCAATCAATGCATATAAAAAACTATTTCAGGGCCGGTGTGATGGCTTAGCAGACAAAAGCACTTGCTATGCAAACTTGGAACCCCTGGTGAAGGAGAGAACCGCTCTTGAAAGTTAATCTCTGACCTCCACTGTGTGCCATTGCATGTACTGCACACACACGGGAGTGGGGAGATCAAATGGGGCCTATTTTAGAAGATTGTAAAAATACAATTTATTTCAGTAAAGGACAGCCTAAAACAGTTCTTTTTGTTTTTGAACATGCATGTGGTGTATATGTGTGTCCAGGTGTGTACCCTTTCATGTACAGGTGAAGGCAGAAGTTGGTTTAGATATCTTCCTCTGTTCTCCATTTTATTTATTTATTTATTTTTTTTGGTTTTTCGAGACAGGGTTTCTCTGTGTAGCTTTGCGCCTTTCCTGGAACTCACTTGGTAGCCCAGGCTGGCCTCGAACTCACAGAGATCCGCCTGGCTCTGCCTCCCGAGTGCTGGGATTAAAGGCGTGCGCCACCACTGCCCAGCTCCATTTTATTTTTAAACATTTAATGTCTTCTGTCACTCTCTGTCTGTTCCTTTGGAGCAGGGTATTTCCCTGAACCCGGAGCTCATGTTTTCTAGGTTAAAATGGAAGCCCCAAAGCCACAGTAATTCTCCTGTTTGTGTTCTGCACCCCTTGAGCTGGAGTTACAGGCATTCAGGTAACACCCAACTTGATACCTAGGTGCTAGGATCTAAGCTCTGGTTCTCATGATTGCACAGCTCTCTAACTCCTTTCCTGATTTTTTCATGTTTATTTGTGTGGAATGTGTGCATCTATATGCATTCATATGTATGTGGGTGCACATAGGTGCATGTGCGTGGAGAGGCCCAAGGTTGATATCTGTAATTTTAACTTGATTATTTCCAACCTTATTCATTGAGCTGAACAATAAGGCGTGTAGATAGCCAGCTAGCTCCAGGGGTCTCCTGTTTGTACTTTCTGAGCACTGAAATTAAAAGCCGGCTGCTACACCCACTTGACATTTACATGGGTTCTGGTACAAAGCTTAGGGTGTTGAGACCTTTAGTGTGGATGGAAGGATAGAGACGGTGGTTTACAAAATAATTGAGGATACTTACATAGATCTTTTTCATATATTTGAGTTTTTATTTTTTCTAAATTTTAGTTCAGAAGCTTTGGTATAAAGCTATCAATGTGACTGACCCTTTATATGAAATAAGCAGAAACTAGAAAAATGGGATTGTATGAAGGATGTAATTGGTCTTGTGGATGCTCGAGGCCTAGAAGGGGGTTAGTTTCAGGAAGAAGAAATTAAAACAAATAATTAGAAAGTGTTCAGGAATTCAGGTGCATCTCTGTCTGATATTTTTCTTCAATGAGAGTGTTCTGATTCTTTACAGCTCCTTCCATGGGAACTGTCTTTTGGTCTTAACATATTATGGAGAGAGAAGATGGTGGGTTTGCTTCTGTTACTGCTACCTGGTTGGTTCTACAGTGGATTTGGGAAACACCCTTTCAATGGGAGAACAGCCTTGAAAGCAAGGGCTGATCTATTGGGCAGGATGCTTGTTATACATATCTACTTCCCAAGCCACATACTCTGCCTTACTATTTGCACAGAGGCATAAAATGGGTTTGTGGTGACTATTTTTAGAGAAAGGTGAAGTCACTGGAGTGAGAAGCTGTTCTAAAGAGGTCTGATGTGTTTTCTTGAACACAGCGTGATGCTTCCAGGGTTTATCCCTGCTGTATCATATGCCAGTTACAATATCTTTTTCTAAAATAGCTAACTGATACTCCACTTTATGCACATGACATTTTGTTTAATCTGTTAATTGGTAAGTCTTTGGGCTGCTTCAACATTTTGCTCACTGAATAATGCTGCTATAGGTTTTTGTTTTTTAGAGTATTTGTTTTTAGCCCTTTTGTTTCATATCTAGCAGTGAAATTGTTAAATTGTTGTCATATAATAACTGTGTTTTTGGTTTTTTGAAAGAGGATCTCTACATAACCCTGGTTGTCCTGGAACTCACTCTGTAGACCAAGCTGGCCTAGAATTCAGAGATCCACCAGCCTCTGCCTCCCAAGTATTGGGAATAAGGGCATGTGCCACCATGCTCGACAGTAACTGTGTTTAACGTTGTGGATCTGCTAATCTATTTTCAAAGTGGCTGTGCCATTTTTATATCACCATCAGTAAAGTACAAGAGTTCTAGTTTCTCCACATCCTCCTTGGCATTTATTTCTGTCTTGAGGATAATCCCTCTACTTGCATAATGGTGAGTTACTGGAGTTTTTATTTGTGTTTTCCTGACTAAAGATGCTAGCATCTTTATGTGCTTTGGGTTTTTGTTCACCTTGGAGAAAACCCTGTTCAATTTTTTTTTTTTTTTTGAGACAGGAGTTCTAACTACTGGTCAGTATCCTTTTGTAGCCAAGGATTGTTCTAATCTACCCACTCCCGCTTCCCAACATTGGGATCACAGGCATGTGCCACCATGTTCAGTTTATGTTGTGTTGAGAATTAAAACCAGGGCTTTATGCTAGACAAATATTTTATTAATAGAACTGTATCTCTGCTCATGTTGTGATTTCTTGTTGTTGCATTTTAAGAGTTCTTTTAATATAGATACAAATCCACTATCAGATATATTATTTAAAGGTACATCTTCCATTCTATGGGGTGTCTTTTCAACTTTTTTGTAGTAATAATATTCTTTTACATTATTGACAGTGTCTCTGGTGTTTGTTTTATTCTTGGAGGTGACACTCATGGTTAAGTTAGTTTCTTAACTGAGGATATAGTCCTGTTTCTAATTTACTAAAATTTTTGTCAAGAATGAATGTTGTATTTTGTTTATGTAGACATGATTTGATATTTAGGGAGAAAGCTGATTTTCCTTCTTTGCTATCTGACTTTGTTACCTATAGATAATGGCTTTCCATTCATTTTGGCACTTCTTAGTTATAGTTTACTGTTGTTTAATATAATGTAGGGTTTTGCATTAGTTAGGGTTTCTGTTGCTGTGAAGAGACACCATGACTACAGCAACTCTTATAAAGGAAGACATTTAATTGGGGTGGTTCGCTTACAGTTCAGAGGTTCAGTCCATTATCATCATGGTGGGGAGAATGGCAGTGTGCAGGCAGACATGGTGCTGTGTTGTGGAATATTAGTTGAAGATGTGTTACATTTGTTTATGCTGTGAAACATTAGTTAATGATGCAAAGATGTGTTGCATTCTTTTATGTTGCATTTGTTTAACTCTGTGAAGCTGTGTTATTTTGCCTGTCTAAAACATCTGATGTTTTAGAGCTGAACGGCCAATAGCAAGGCGGGAGAGAGAAATAGGTGGGGCTGGTGGGCAGAGAGAATAAACAGAAGAACAAGGAGAGGGAGGAGCGAGAGAATGAGAGGAGGACGCCAGGGCCAGTCATCCAGCCACACAGCCAGCCACAGAGTAAGAGTAAAGAAAGACATGTGCAATAGAGAAAAGTAAAAGCCCAGAGGCAAACGGTAGACGGGAATAATTTAAGAAAAGCCAAGCCAAGAACTGGGCATTCATATGTAAGAATTAAGTCTCCGTGTATTTACTTGGGAGTGTCGGGTGGTGGGCCCCCAAACAGCAAAGAGGAAAAAACCAAACAAGTACGGTGCTGGCAAAGTAGCTGAGAGTCCCACATCTGGCAGGCAACAGGAAAATGGTCTGTGACACTGGGCGGTGTCCTGAGCATAGGAGACCTCAAAGCCCGTCCCCACAGTGACGCACTTCCTCCAGCAAAGCCACACCTCCTGATAGTGCCACTCCTTATGAGATTATGGGGGCCAGTTACATTCAAACTCCACAGGTTTAAAACAAAAAACAAGTAATGATAACTACAGGTTCTTATGTTGTTCAGGCTGGCTTTGATCATCTGACCTCAAATGATCCTCTTGGTTGTGCCTCTTGATAGCTGGGATATGTATCAGGGCAGGCTCTAGTATTTATTTATTATTTGTTTGTTTATTTATTTAAAATAAAAGGCTTCCCTGAATAATCCTGGTTGGCTTTGAACTTGACATTCTCCTGTCTCAGCCTTTTTTTTTTTTTAAAGTATTCTTGAGTCTGTACATTAAATAGTTAATTTATGCTAACTTGGAAGATATCACTATCAAAGTTATATTAAACTTATAATAATGAATTGGGAAATGACATTTAATTTTATAACATTTTTATAAAAAGCTATGCATATTTTAAAACATAACCACTATTGTTATTTTAGTAATTTAAAAATATTAAAAATTCAAAATCAATATATTGATGACTTTAGCAATTTTAAACTTACTATCTGTACTACTAAATGCCCATTGTCATTTCTGTTTTCACATTTTGTATCTTTGAGTCTTCTGAGATATTGTCTATCTTTTTAAATTTGCAAGATATCCCAAGCTGGCTCAAACTCAAAATTTTCCTGCTTTGGCCTCCCTTGGTTTACAGGTACATGCTACCACTTCTTGCCCCACCCCCACCCCCCAAAAGTATTTGTGTGCATGTGTGTTGGGGAGAGTGTTGTTGGAGTAAGCATTCTACTCCTGATTTACATCCCTAGCCCTCCTCCCTCCCTCTCTCTCTCTCTCTCTCTCTCTCTCTCCTCTCTCTCTTTCACTCTCTCTATGTTATTAATAATTATAATAATTAAAAATATTATATATGTGTTGTGTTTAACAAAACCTCAGTGGTTTGATTTTTTTGTTTTTGTTTTGTTTTTTTCGAGACAGGGTTTCTCTGTGTAGCTTTGTGCCTTTTCCTGGAACTCACTTGGTAGCCCAGGCTGGCCTCGAACTCACAGAGATCTGCCTGGCTCTGCCTCCCGAGTGCTGGGATTAAAGGCGTGCGCCACCACCGTCCGGCAGTTTTTACCAATAAAGTCTTGGGAGCCAGATGCTGGGGTAAAAAAAACCCTGCTAGCTCAGAGAGGCAGAGAAAGCACCCAGCTGACCATCCTCCTCCACTGACATCCCAGAACCTCTTCCTCCTCCTCTGCCATCTCAAACAAAGCTCCTTTAACTGAGTGTCCCTCCCTTCTACTCCTGTGTGTCTCCATCTTCATCCTCCTGGTTTTTTCTTAATCATTCTATGTCCACTTCCTGTCAACTGGTTGCTTGCTCTGCCTCTTGACCTATGGTTGACTTTATTTAATCCTTTTACAATATTCAGGCAGAAAGCTCTTGGATTAAAGGTGTGTGCTAGGACTGAGCCACACCATGACTAGAAATAGGTTTTTCCCAGTAAATATCACAATGTCGGGGTTCATAATGTGATCAAATATTCTGCAAAACACACACACACACACACACACACACACACACACACACCTACACAAGTTTTTAAATTTTATTTTTGTGAGCATGGTGTCTCTTTTATTTTTGTGAGCTTGTGTGATTGGTGGGGAGGGGGAGTTCATGAGACCAGAGGAAGATGTTGGGTGTCCTGTTGTATCACTCTGCTTATTCCCTTGAGCCTCAGTGATCTTCCTGTTTCCTCCTTGTGCAGCACCAGGGTTAAGTTGTGCATGGCCCCCTGTCTTTTTACATGGATGCTGGACTCAGAACTCAGGTCCCCCTCATGCTTGTGCAGCCATGCTTGTACCTACTGAAACTCTTCAGAATCCCCTCTTCTAGTCTTACTGCTTATATTCGCCCATAAAACCAGACCGTCCATTTAATCTTTCCTCCTCTATGATTCCCACTCTTTTCCCTTCTCTTTCCAGCAGCCCTGGGAACTGAATGTAGGGCTTCACATATGCTAGGCAAGTGCTCTAAGCTGTGTTCCTGGATCTTTTGAAGATTTTTGCTTTAGACAGTACTGTTAACTTACATCTTGACCCCATACTTGTTTTGTAGCCCAGGCAGCTCTTGAACTTGGGTTCTTCCTGCTTCTGTTTCCTGAGCACCTGAACCTGTGCCTAGTACTCTTTCTCTTAATCATTTTTGTCCCCTTATTAAATGGGGCTATTGGATGGAGAGTTAGATGTGCAAGTTTGAGTCTAGAAAAGGACTCACTTCAGTGCAACTGGCATTGCTTATGGATTGCATTGTATTCTCTTAGCTCACCCTTGACTTTTAGCTTCAGGCATGGGAATTGGTACTATGAAGAATTAGGCTTACCTGAGGCTGGACTTGTGTCTCCAACAGTCTTCCTTTTTTTACCTCAATGACTTCTTAGCTGTGGGAGGTCTAGATTAGAGAGCAAGGCATTGGTGGTAAGGAAGAGGTTAAGTCCCTAGATGCAGCTCTGCTCATGTCTCCCACTGAGAGGAGCAGTGGATAAAAGCTTCTCATTCATCCTCTAGGTAGAGAGTTCTGAGTAACCTTTTGTGTTTTTCTCAGCAGGTTGAAGGGAAACAAGCTCCTGTTCCATCATATGGAAGACTGTGATAATATATCATTCCTTGTATTGGGATTCGCTCTGTCCCTGTCTTACTCTTCTTGCTCCTCTAGCTAGTTTCTCAAACACCTATCTTTAATCATGCCCTAGCTTCAGCCAATTTGAGGGACAAGTTGGAACCCAAAGATAGCATTCACTTATATTGTGTTTATTAGATTTTGAAAAATTTCAATTAAATTACTTTTGACTGGTACACAAAAGCATACAGTTTTACATATTAATGGAGTACTATGATATTCTGATGTGGATGCACTGTATAATCTTTAAGTCAGGTTAAACATATCTATCTCCAAACATTTATAATTTCATTAGGGTAAAAACTTTAAAAAATATTTCTTCTAGCTTCATGAGTACTTAGTATTTGGAAAATAGATAATACTTCAAAGATTGAAATTGAGTGATTACTCGGGGTAGGTTACTGGGGGTAGGTTTGAGTATATGTAAACGAGGAATAAGGTGTATGTTGTGTGTTAAGAGGTTGGTTTAAAGAGGATCAACAAGCAAAGAGACTTGGCATGCCCAGGCGGGCGCCATGACAGAACTAGGTGGGTGGGAAGTTTTCGTTGGACTGGCAGGACAGATGGGGCTGAGGTTGGAGGAAGAACAGTTGGGGACTAGAGAGATGGCTCAGTGGCAAAGAGTGTTTACTGCTGTTCTAGAGGATGGGAGTTCCGTTCTCAGCATCCACATTGGGTGCTCACAACTGCCTATAATTCCAGCTACAGGAGATCTGACACCATCTTTGGACTTATACAGGCACGCATACGTACATACATACGTAAACACACGCACACAAACATAAATTTAAAAAATAAATCTTAAAGTACAACAGGAAGAATAAATGAAGACAGTAAACATGGACAGCTTGTTTAAGGGATTTTGCTGTAAAGGGGAGCAGGATAAAGGTCTGATGATAATTGAACAGAGACACTCTTCAAAGAGAGTTTTTTTAAGATGAGAGGCAAAAATATGTCTTGTTTATGCAGCATATGGTCAAACTTTTTGTCCATTACATTTAATCAGTTAATTGATTTAAATATGGTGCTCAAACTCAATTCAGGGTCTTGTAGATGCTAAGCCTAAGCTTTGAACCTGAGCTAATTTCTCCTGACTCTCTTTTTAAAAGTATTTCCAGTTGTCTCTGTAATGATAGTCTTAATATTATTGCTCATGATTTTAATATAGTCATCTAGATTTATTCTCATTGACTCTTCCTAAATCATGTTTGATGAATCTTAGAAGTGAAAACAGTTCTTACATATTACTAACAGAAACAAAGATTAGGAATTATTTTAGCGTAGATTTAAACACTCAAAAGTAAAGAAAATTGAAGGCATTTACATAAAGAAGTTAATCTTGCCACAGGATTCTTTTTGGTTTTTTTGAGACAGGATTTCTCTGTGTAGCTTTGCGCCTTTCCTGGAACTCACTCTGTAGCCCAGGCTGGCCTCGAACTCATAGAGATCCACCTGGCTCTGCCTCCCGAGTGCTGGGATTAAAGGCGTGCGCCACCACTGTCCGGCGCCACAGGATTCTTATTTATGGAGAACAAAATCCTGTCAAGACTGTATGAGAAGGCGGTGGATTTGAAATAGTGCCATGATTGAACTTCCTTCCTTGTGAATACACGTTTGTGGTGACATTGGATAAAATGTTTCTTTGCCCAGTTTTTATCAACCTGCTGCCGAAAATCCAGTCAACTCTGTGATAGGAACAGGTGAAATTCACCCACAGACTTTCTTTTCTGTATTGTCCCTCCCTCCCAAGTTTGAGCTGTTTTCTTTCTTCACTCCCCTTTCTTCCTTGGGATTGTAGAATCCTCTGACACAACTCTTTACTAGCTTTCTCTTTGGGATAGTCAGTATAGTGATTGTAGAATGAAAGACTTTGGAAAGTCATTTGAAGGCCTTTGTGCCTTAAATTGTGTCAGTCCTCCTAGATTAAGGTGGAGAATTCCACAGATTCTTCTATTATTCGTGAAGTTTCCTCAGCAGAAGAGTAAGCCAAATGGTATTTCTTCCATTAGAGTATTTTTTCTGTAAATTCGACGCTTTCATTTATACTGAAAATGTATATGGAGATTTCCACTTCTAATTAGGCTATAGGAAGATACAAAAGAGCTTTAGTTACTAATATTAAGAAAAACCCAAAAATATAAATCACAAGTACTAGAAGTAGATCTAGCAAAAATCAGTGGACTGAGGGCTGGAGGGATGGCCTAGTGGGTGAGAGGACTGGCTGCTATTCCAGACAACCTGGAGACTGAGCCCAGGGCCTCCCGTGTGCTAAGCAAGCTCTTCCTTGAGCAGTATGCACCCCTCACTCTGGGTGAATTTTAGCCAGCTAGTCGTAAGGTTCCATCCAGGGATGATGATGATGATGATGATGAGCAGTATGCACCCCTCACTCTGGGTGAATTTTAGCCAGCTAGTCATAAGGTTCCACCCAGGGATGATGATGATGATGATGTTCTTCTTCTTGTCATTCTTCTCCTCCCTTCTTCCTCCTCCTTTCTCCTCCTCCTTCCTCTTCCTCTTCTTCCTCTTTTCCTCTTCCTCATCTTCTTCCTCTTCCTCTCCTTCCTCTTTCTCCCTCCTACTCCTCCTTTCTCCTTCGTCTCCTCCTCCTCCTCCTCATCTTCCTCTTCCCCTCCTTCCTCTTCCTTTTTTTCTTCTTCATGACAGGTTTTACTAGTGCAGTCTATGGATGGTTACCCATATCCTATTTATAAAGTTTATAAGGGGCTAGAGAGATGGCTCAACAGTTAAGAGTGTGTCCTGCTTTTTCAGAGGACCAGGTTCTGTTTATAGCATACACATGGGACAACTCATGAGCACCTATGACTCCAGTTCTTGGGGGATCCAACACCCTCTTGCATCCATGGGCACCTGCATGTATGTGGTACACATAAACTTACTCAGGTGCACACTCTCATATACTCAACAAAAAGTAAATAAATCAAAAGTCTTTCTCATTCTTAAAAACAGACTTTATAGTTGGCTTCCTTTGTCTGGAGGATGTATCTATTTGAATGTGATACAGTGACACTCATTGCTTTGTACCACTCAGTTGTGCTCATTCAACTAGATTTTTCTTCTCTGCCTCCAGGCACAGTTGTGTATCTTTTGATGCATATTCTCTTCTGGCAACTGGTTGCTGTTGTTGTTTTTTAATATCCTGTTAAATAAAACTGCCTGGTTGTGTTTAGAATGTCCAGTTTTGCCCCCCCCCCCTTTTTTTCCTTCTTTGGTCCTAGAAGGTTAAGCAGCCAGGACAAGTATAATCATTGGTTTTAAAAGTCCACTTAGTGTATACCAGTGGCCCAGTCGTGTTCTGGGAGTTCTTTTTGGCTGGCCATAGCTGGTGACTTGAATGTGGTCTTGAGGAGTACTAAGTGTCCTGTCAGTAAAAGGAAAGAGGGAGCAGCAGACCAGGGTGGTTACCTGTTTGGGAAGGCTGCCCTGTCCACTACATATATGTTGGTTTGCTTAGTTGATTATATTTGCAGTTTACAGTGATCAGTGTTTTAAAGTTCAGTTTAGCTTTTGTTTTAATTTAGGAATTAGAGATGTCCCTTAGTTATAAAGATTTTTTTGTTGTTGTTAATTTTGGTTTTCTTTTGCTTTTTATAGAATGTTGGCTCAATTAAGAAACATCAGGGAGATAAATTCAACCCAGTGGTAAGTAGATTTATTTCTCTTTTGTTTGTTTGATTTGATTCTTTTCTTTTTTTTTTTTTCTTATCCACCTCTGGCTGGCCTGGAACTCACTATGTAAGCCAGGCTGGCCTCAACGAGATGTGTCTGCTTCTACTTCCCAAGTGCTGGAATTAAAGACATGAACTACCATGCTTGGCTAGATTTAATTTTGTTAGAAAGTTGTCAGTTTATTACGCTCCTTTTTGGGTTGACTGCTTTTCTTCCATTGTGATTGGAGGACTCTTAACTCCAGTGTCACCTCTGGTTCATGTAGTAGCTTTTCCTAAAATTCTACTTAGCAGTCCATTGATTTGATTGTGCATCACTTTCTATTCAGATTGGCTTAGTTGTCTCCTGTGGGTAAACTGTCTTTATTATTATGTATGGGAAGATTTTGCTTTAGGTAATTTTCCTTTTCCTTTTCCTTTATACCCTCCTCTCAAGGATTAAGGTCCTTTTAGTTTTTCTTTTCAATCAGTTAGCAGCTGTCATTCCATACTGTATTATCTGCAGACCTATGTAGAATTCAGATCTATTTTTGTATTGGCTCTGGGGCCACTCGTTCATTTTGAAAACTAAGACCCTGACGGGATGGCACATGCTTGTAACCCTAACCTCTAAGGCTGAGGCAGGAGCTCACTTGACTCCGAGAGGCCAGCCTGAGCCAGCATGAGACCTTGTCTCAAACAAAACAAAAAAGATAGAAAAGACTGTCTGAATTTAGTCTGATGTTTGAATTGCTCTCTTTGTAGCTTCCTAGAGCAAAGCACACGTTCACTTTTCCTTTTCTGAATTAACTGTCCTGCTGTAATTTTGTATTCATTTGCTTTATGAAGAAAAGTCTTGGGGACTTTCAGTTTAACAGTTACTTTACTCTATAAATTACCTTGTACCTCAAATGCCTTACATCATATCCAAAACAAATATGCTGTCTTCCGATTACATACATTATTTCATGCCATTCATTTATTATATTCCTACATCTTGAATGGTTTCTGGAAATGAATTTTTTAAGCCATATTATTGAAGTTCTTACACATTGTCAATTCTGTGTTTGTTAGTATATGGTTTGTGAGAATCACAGTTTGAATCATGGAAGTAGTTCTGTGCAGTTGAACTTTCTGTCATGGTAGAAATGTTCCATAACTGATCCACTTTGGTAACCCTAGTAAGATGTGGCATTTGAACGTTTGGACTAAAATGGAATAAGGAAACGGCATTTTAAATTTTATTTGATTTAATACTAAATTTCAATAGCACATGTGTCTACTGGCTATCATCCTAGACAGAACAGATAGCAGGTTCTTAAATGGCCTAACTCAATATCAATTTAAATGAGAGATTTTATATCTTAATTGGGGGTTTAAATTTTTTTAATTTAACATAATTTCTTTATTGATTCTTTGGGAATTTCAAATCATGCACCCCAATTCCACTCATTTCCCAGTCTCTCCATATCTGTCCTTCACCCTTGCAGCACCCCCCCCCAAGAAAATTTTTTAAAAATTTAAAACAAAACAAATAAAAAACCACTTTGCTCTTCCATCTTTCTTGCCTTTCCAACACCTCTTTATTCATCTTAGTGGCATTGGAAACCACAGTGTGTCGGGCAGTATATTTTTGTTCTATCAACTTAACTTGTGAAAATTCATTTTAGTAATGAGGTCTGGTTCAAGGCCTCTGGTTTCTGGTACATCATCATCACTGGACCCTCACCAAAACTCCCCTCAGATATTGTACAGCCTCCCCGAGTCATAGAGATCTCTACGGGTAATTGTTCCACAGGACTGGTTCCTTCACATGCTCCAGTAGGTCATAGATGGAGTAGATGTTAGGGTGGGCCAACCTGAAGCCCTGGATATGGGCCTAAGTGGTAGCTGAGCTGGTCAGAAACTGGCTGCTGGGGCCGTCCCCCTCAGGCACAGGGCAAAGTCCACTCTCCTATGCCTACACCATTAGGGCCAACTTTCCCATGCCCATGGTGAGGATTGGGGCCAGCTCTCCTGTTCAGGGCAGGCCAGTGAAGGGCAGGGCCAGCTCATCATGGCCCTCGAATTTCATCATGCATGGTTCTTATGCCCCCCTTGGTGACATGGGCCGTAGACATCAACACAGACCCTAGCTGGCCCTTGGCAGCAGCTCGGGCTCGGACATCACCGTGGCCCTGGTGGCAGCACAGACCACTCAGATGAGCATGGCTTCAGTGGCAGCATGGCCCTCAGATACTGACAAGGCCACAGGTTGAGGCCCAGACCCTGGGCATCTGTGAGGCCTTTGTGGCAACCTGGGCCACAGATTTCAACACAAATCATGGTTGTGGTAGGACCACAGACCCAGATATGGTCCTCAGCAGCAGCCGGGCCTGGATGTCACCATAGCCCCAGGTGGCAGCGCAGGCCACTGAGATCAGCACGGCCCCTCAGACACCAACATAGCCCCAGGTGGTGGCCCAGACCCCCGGGGCATCCACATAGCCTTTGACGGTAACAGGAGCTATGGACATCAACACAGACCCTGGCTACTGCTGCAGGGCCACAGACCCAGACATGGCCCTTGGCAGCAGCTCAGGCCCGGATATCATCACAGCCCTAGCTGGTACTACAGGCCCACTTAACCAGATCAGTATGGCCCAGAGGTGGCAGGGCCCTCAGACACCAACATGGCCACGGATGGCAGCCCAGACCCAGGTATCCGAGAGGCCTTTGGCAACATGGGCCATGGATGTCAGCACAGACCCTGGCTGTAGTAGGACCACGGACCCAGACATGGCCCTTGGTAGCAGCCCAGGCCCAGAGGTCACCATGGCCCAGAGTGGCAAGCAGGCCACCGATACTGTCCTGCTCCTCACCATCTTTACTTCGTCCATTCTTCCTTTTTCCACAGCAAGGGAACCATTTTGCTTCTCTTCCTCTCTTATCTCTCCACCACACATTTGCTCATCATGATGGCACCCTCCCATCTAGCACCACAAGGTGCCAGGCAGGCCCAAGAATATCTTCAGCCAGCCTAGGTCTGGAGGACCCAGAGACTAGCCTGTAGATGGCTTCCACCTGTTTGAGCCAACTGGCATCCAGCAGGTCTGTGGATGTCTTCCCACCAGGATTTTAAAATTTCTCTTAATAGTATATAACTGTATGTTTAATCCTATTTGAACTGTTCAATTCTTTATTGAATGAACTGTTATTCCTGTTGGTAAAATGTACATATCTATAAACATAGAATTGTTAGTAAGAATTCAGTATGCTTTTTTTGAGGGGAGGTGTATATTTCTTCTAGACATAGATTTTAGATGTAAACCTAGGTGTGTGATGCTGGGGTTCTAAACCAGGGTGAGCCTTGCATGGTTGATAAGCAAGCACTTTATCATTGTACTGTTCCATCAACCTCAGGTGAAAACGTCTGATGCTTGACCTACTAGATTTTCTTAAAAATCTTTTTAAGTAGTGTGTAAATAGACCTATTGATACTGGGTTTTGAGGATCTAGTTCAAATGTATATTACATGCTTTTAACAAAAATCTAGCTTGTGAGTCTTTGTAGTTCTGAAAAAGAAACATTAACTACCATGTTAAAGATCTTTAATTTCTGGTGTTGTTTCCTAGTTAAGAAACTCTGTTTCTTTATGGAAACAATAGGACATTCCCTAGAAAATTGTAATGAAGACAAAGAAAATATTTACATACTTTATCCAAAGCATTTCAGCATAGTGCCTGGTGATTCAGTAAAGTCAGAGTGTGGGAATGAGTGTAGGGACCCTGTCTGTGGTCAGACATTCAGGTATCATGAAGTGGGAAGTAGTGCCTTGAGGAGCCATGGTGGATCCCAAGTCAAGGAAAAAATAATACTGATTATGTTTTGATTTAAACATTGACATTTTATTCATAGATTATTTTTCAGTAATTAAAATATTTAAAATATTTGTCTTTCTTACTGAGTTTTCTATACTGTTATATTTTGTGCCTGAGAGGTCTTAGTGACTTTACCTCAGGCTGGTGCTAGTTGAAAGTACTGTGTCTGTGCTTCAGGCAAGAATTGTATTTATGGACAGAGAATTGCTTACTAATTGACAGTCATTCTCATTTTATTAAATTAGTACTCTGCTAGTTTGGAATTTATACACAAGTTCTTTAAAATGACCTGGTGAGTTTTACTAATTCAAAACTGGCTTTTTCTCTCTGTTAACTGAAAGACTGTATTTTAAGTGAGTTTACTCACATGTAATCTTAAACAATTTAGAATCTTTAAGCTCTTTTAAAAACTATAGGCTAGGGGCTGGAGAGATGGCTCAGTGATTAAGAGCACTGACTGCTCTTTCAGAGGCTCTGAGTTCAATTCCCAGCAACCACATGGTGGCTCACAACCACTTGTAATGAGATCTGGTGCCCTCTTCTGGCCTGCAGGGACACATGTAGGCAGAATACTGTATACATAATAAATAAATAAATCTTAAAAAAACAAACAAACAAACAAAAAAACTATGGGCTAGTATTTGATTGAAACAAAATTATACTTGAAGTAGATGGGTGTTTTCATGTAGGAGACTCATAGTGTCTTAGGGTTTTTATTGCTGTGAAGAGACATCATGACCACAGAAGCTCTATAAAGAAAACATTTAATTGGGGTGGCTTGCTTACAGTTTCAGAGGTTCAGTCCATTATCATCATGGTGGGGAGCATGGCAGCATGCAGGCAGACCTGGTGCTGGAGCTGAGAGTGCTACATCTTGCTGGCAACAGGAAGTTGACTGACAGTCACACTGAGGGAAGCTTGAGCAAAAGAGACCTCAAAGCCTGCCCCCACAACGAGACATATTTCCTCCAACAAGGCCACACCTCCTAATAGTGCCACTCCATTTGGGGGCCATTTTCTTTCAAACCACCATAGGAAAGTTAAACCATAGGAAACTTAAATGGTGATTGATCCCTAATGGATGGTTAAGAAGACCTGAACATGTCTGTGCAGTCATTTCCTATTCAGAAATGTGTATAGTCGAGTTCTTCACTAAGAAACAATTCTTAGAGCCAGAAATTAGAGAGAAATCTTTTATTATGGTTTTTGAGAGTTAAGCAGACTTCTCAAAGCATGGTTTTGTAAAAACATATGAATGGTTACTTCTTGGATTGTTTTGTAAAGCACCGAAGTGCTTGAGTTTAACTTGAAGTCCTAATTTGAAGCCCACTAGATATATAAATATAGATATTAAAACAATCTTAAGTAGGCTCCATTGGGTGTGTGTGGTGGTCAGGAGGTATTTTGTCTGTAGCATATTGAGTTGTGCTATGTGGATGGTAGTAATTTGTTGGAAAAGTTGTTATATTGTATACAGTTTGATTTGTTTTTATCTACATGCTGCAGCTGTTAAAAATGACTACAAAGCGAAGTTTGTTTGTGCGGTTGGTGCCGTGTCGCTGTCTGCGGGGAGAAGAGGAAACAGTCACCACGCTCGATTATTCTCATTGCAGCTTGGAACAAGTTCCCAAAGAGATTTTCACCTTTGAAAAAACCTTAGAGGAGCTCTATTTAGATGCTAATCAGATCGAAGAGCTCCCCAAGGTATGTTAATACTGTCAAGAATTACATGTTTATTATGTCTGTTCATAGACGTTTACATCCTTATATTCTTGTACATGTGTTGCCATTCATTGGTTTAGTCTTACTGTAAGCACAATTCAAAATGATACAGATTTTTAAACCTCTGTTAAAGTTGTTTCAGTCCTTGTGTGAATAACTTAAAATTTTATTTTTACTTGAAGCATATTATAACCATCAAAATAGATAATGCATCTATACAACTTCTGGAGCCATTAAATTTAACTGTCTTATTGTAAATTCTATAAGCCCTTTATATGCAGTGGTATAATGGGGCTAATTGTCATTTCAGCTACCACATCATGCTTTCATGGGTCTATAAGTTTTAGAGGTGGGATTCTGCTTTCTTCCATTTTGTCTGGAATTGGTTTGGAGAACGTGCATCTCTGAAATCTAATAACAACTGGCAGAAAAAGATGGCTGTTGTGGAGTTCTTTCTCAGATTATCACTTTATTAATTTTTTTAGTATGCTCCTAGTTTCCTCTTATTATTTGTATGTTTTCATGTTTTTTGAAAAAGCTGCAGTAGCTTTAAATTGTTTATTAGGGTTTATAGCCATCTGAATGGCTGTTTGTGTTTTTTTTCCGAGACAGGGTCTCACCTTGTAGACTAGACTGTCCTCAACTCTCAGAGCTCTGTCTGCCCTTGCCTTCCAAGGCCTGTGATTGAAGGTGTGCACCACCATGCCCCTTGAAGCTGTAAATGGAGACTTGAAATTGGTGGCTTAAAAACCTGGCTAGAGCTGGGTATGTTGGTGCCTAAGGGAGGAAGATCTCCAGTTCAAGGCCAATTTGAGCTACACAGTGAGTTCTGCTTTGGCCTGGATCATGTGTGTAGTGAGACCTTGTTTCAAAACCAGCCAACCATGGCCACCAAAGAACCATCTAATATGTATTATCAGAATTCTGAAAAACTGTAATTTGGACTGTGAGATTTAGAAAATAAAGTTACAGGAGACTTAAATAAGAATTTTGGATGAACAAGAAATAATTAGTATAAGTATACAGTATGTAGGATATTGTTATACTAAAAAATAGTTTATCTGAAATTTCAATTTAATCGGGTATCCTGTATTTAATCCAGCAACCCTAACTGTAATATAACAGTAAATAAAGCATGTTGCATATAGACTTTGTTTCATGAAATAGTTGTTTTAGATATTTGTATGTTTGTGAACATCCTGGATGACAGTATACAAAGGCTTTTAATTGTGATGACCAATACTAAATGCATTTGAAAGCCAGTTCTATCCTAGGTAATTAATTTTTAAATATTTCATTGAGATAGAATCTCACTTTCTAGTCTAGGCTTCAAACTTCACTGCAATCCTCCTGCATCAGCTTCCCAGATCTGGGGATTATAGGTTTGAGCCACTAAGCCCAGTTTATTCTTGATAATTTTGTAGAGAAGTCTTTAATAGCTGTGGAAAAATGTTAAAGGTCTCCAGTTACATGATTGTGAAATCACACCTGCACTGTGATTGTAGTGTATTTTGTAATTTACTGTGTACTCCAACAAATCCATTACTTTTCATGACTAGTCCCTCTGACAGAATATGGAAAACCTAGGTTAGTCATGAATTAGGGTCTCAGTGTGGAGGCATGTACAAGAGAGATGCTGACTGTAACAGTGTAAGTAACTGAACATGTCCCTACCACAGACCTAACACTTGTACATTTTTCAAGGGATGCTCTTCAGATGGCTTTTTGGAATAAGCTTGGTTGAAAGACAAGCTCTAGAACTTAAAATCTGTAACAGCCACTTATCCTTTGACAGCTTCAAACAAAAATATAGCCATATATGTTTTATATCCTGGTTCTCACTGGGTGCAGGTTAGAAGTATAAATCATTCAAAGTGAGTCAAGTTGATTCAGATCCACAGTAGCATAGTCAGAACAATGTGAGGCATTGTTCTGTATGTTAATGTATTTCCTAGTGTTAAAGTAGGCCTAAATCATTTAGCTTTAGTATGGATATTAATTGTATAAAAATTAGTTCACAAAATACCTAAAGAAATGTAAAAGGTAATCAGAATCCTTTCTCTCTTTTTCTTTAGCAACTTTTTAACTGTCAGTCTCTACATAAACTAAGTTTGCCAGACAATGATTTAACAACATTACCAGCATCCATTGCAAATCTTATTAATCTCAGGGAACTGGATGTCAGCAAAAATGGTAAGTCCTCCAGATTCTTGTCCTGTGATACATATTTCATTGTTAGAATTTCTGTTTTCCAAATGTTTAAAAGTATGTTGTAATGTATTAACTTCATCTACAATCTATTTTACATAAATACAATAACATTTTTCCCATTTCAAAAGTTTTGTAACCTGTTTTGTGTCAAATGCAATAAAATTTAGTGTCATATTCTTGGTTTATAATTGTTTATAAATATAAAGTCTGTGATACCTCAAAACAACTGGAAAATAAGTACATATATCATTATAGTTCATCTTGTACAATGGGCCTCTCAAATGTATTCCTCCTAACTGAAAGCTTTGACTTGGATCAACATTTATCATCCTACTCCCTCACTCTGCTTTGCTTCTGCTAACTACCATTTCACTTTCTGCTTCTGTGAGGTTGCCCTTTTAATATCAGTATTGGAGATCACGGGATGTTCATCTTCTTATTCCTGATTTATTTTACTTAACATGACAGCGTTTAGGTTCATCCATCCTGTTGACAGTGACTAGGTCTCCTCTTTTAATGACTGAAGAGTGTTTCACTGTACATACATACATATAATGTTTCCTTTATTGAGTCATTTATTCATGGACGCTCAGGTTGATTCCACATCTTAGTTAATTGTGAGTAATACTGCAGTGAGCGTAGAAGTGTAGACCTTTCTTCTCTCTTTCCCTCAGAAGTTGTGTGGCTTGCAAACCATTTTCTCCCACTCAGACAACTGTATTTTCACTGTATCCTGGACTTGTTTGGTTGTGCACAGCTTTCTAGTTTTATGTAACCAGTTTATTTTTGTATTTGTTGTCTATCTTTTTGGTGTCGTATTTTTACAAAACCATTTTCTAGGTGGCTTTTTTTTGATGATTTATTTTTATCTTATGTGCATTGGTGTTTGGCATGCATGTATGTCTGTGTGAATGTGTCAGATCCCCTGGAACTGGAGTTACAGCAGTTGTGAGCTGCCATGTGGGTGCCAGGTCCTCTGGAAGAGCAGTATACTCTTAGCCGCTGAGCCTTCTCACCAGCTCCAGCTGCTGCTGCTGCTGCTGCTTCTTCTTCTTCTTCTTCTTCTTCTTCTTCTTCTTCTTCTTCTTCTTCTTCTTCTTCTTCTTCTTCTTCTCCTTCTTCTTCTTTTCTTGTTCTTCTTCAGTAGTTTTACAGTAGTATCTGGTCTTGTGCCTTGAATCCTTTGGTCTACTGTGGGAGACCCACTCCTACTTTTTCCCCAGGGTACTCTTGAGGAGGGAGAAGTGAGAAATATTTAGATAGGAGGATAGACGAGAGAGAGACAGATAGAAACACAGGATAGCCTCGGGAGGGCCTGGATCCTTATCCACCAGCCCCTTCTGTCTCTTCTAAAGGGCTATTTATAGGTGTGCCAAGAGGTGAACCAAAGACCTCCCCCTGTGGCTGGCAACTCTGCCTTTCTTCTTCCCAGCACAGCCAAGTGCAGACCCTTCCAATCACCTGGTAACTGTGCACGTGGTCAAGCAATCCTCTAATGCAGCTCTTCTGGGTAAAGCAAGCTCAACTCTCACTAGGAAAACTTTGTGGGCCTCCACAGTCCACACAGGGACATCTGCTTTCCCCAGTCCCACTGAAGAGATCCTCCTTGCCTTGTGATGTGTGTAGGCAGATTTTTCTTTGCATTGCCAGCTCACAAAAAATGACACAAAAAGTTATTAATTGTGAAAGCTCAGCATTAGCTTAGGCTTGTTTCTAACTAGCTGTTATTACTTAACCCATATTTTTTTTTGTTTCAGTTCCAAAAATCCATTTAATATATTGTCCTCGGATAGAGGACGTATCAGATATTAAACTGATAAGAACAGATACTACACTTGATCTTAGCCAAAAGGCCGAGAAGCGATTAACCCATATTTTTTAATCTACGTTCTTCCACGCACTTGTTACCTCGTCTCCATTATACCTATCCTGGTTATTCTGCATCTGGCTGGCAACTCTGCCTTTCTTCTTCCCAGAGCTCTCTCTGTCCAGAAGTCCCTGCTCTACCCCCTGCCTGTCTATTGGCCGTTTAGGTTTTTATTTAACCAATCACAGCGACGTATCTTTACAAAGTGTAATCAAATATCTCTCAGCAGATGTGTTCTTGGTACCTTTGTTGTTTCTGACCTTCTGTTCTGTTCCATTGGCATTTTTCTGTTATACCTGCACCATATTCTTTCGTTGTTAGAGCTTGCAGGTGAATTTTGAAGTTAAATGGTGTGAGGCCTGTAGCTTTGTTCCTTTTACTCAAGATTACTTTTGCTTCAGAGTCTTTTGTGCTACTCTGCTAGGATTATTTTCTTCTGTTTTTGTGGAAAATGTCGTTAGAATTTTGATAGTACATTGGATCAACAGGACACTGGGTAGTTTGGACATTTTAACAGTTCTGTTCCTTCTCATCTGGAAACATGGGGTATCCTTTCCTTTTATTTACAGTTCTAGCTTCTTTCATCATAGCTTTGTTGTTTTCTGTGTAGTTTTTTTTTGTTATTAGCTATTATAAATGGGATTTTGCTTTAAAAGAAAAATTTTGGATAGATTATTCTTAGCATATAGAAGTGTGACATCTGTATGTTCCATTTTAATGTTGACCCTTTTCATTTCTTTCTGTTGCCCACTTGCTCTGGTTAGGACTTAATACGGCTATACATAGCTTAATGACCATACATTTACAAGTTTCTCTGAGAAATACAGCACAGGTCATTTTTTTTTGGGGGGGGGGGGTAAATATCATAGAATATGGTCTTTTTAAAATCATCTTTTATATTTTGAAATTACGTAATTTCCCCCCTCCAGCTTCCTCCCATGTAACCCTACCTTCTCAAATTCATGGCCTTTTTTAAAAAAATTGTTCTTACCTAAATATAAATACAAACTTCTTAGCCTATATGTTATTTGTACGTATATGACTTCAGGACTGATCATTTAATATTAGATAACCAATTTGGGGAGCTCTTCCCTGAGGAAGACTATCTCTCCCATTCTCCATATTCCTTAGTTGCCTCTAAGCTTTTTGTGTATGTGTATTGGGGAGATGGTATTGAGAAAGAGTCATTTTGCAAAGCCCTGGCTGTCCTGGAACTCACTATGTAGACCAGACTGGTCAATGAGACCAGACTCACAGGTCTGCTGTCTCTGCCTCCCAATTGCTAGGATGAAAGGCCTGTGCTACACACCTGATCCCTGTAGTTCTTTGTCTAGGGTTGAGGTCTTGTGGGGTTCCCCACTTTCATGTTAGCATATCTATTGGTGGTGGTGTTCAGGTCCTGTTTAGGCAGCCGTATTGAGGAGACTATGGGTGTAGCTTCTCTGACGTTCCTGGGAGTCAGAATCTCACAACAAACTCCCTGTTCCTCTTAAAGTCATTCCGCCCTGTCTTCTGAGATGATCCCCGAGCCTTAGGCGCAGGAGTTATGTTGTAGACAGATCAGTCAGTACTGGGCACCACATGATCCCTTTTTCTCTCCATTTTGACTGGTTGTGGTTTACTGTAATGACCTCTGTTGCAAAGAAAAGCTACTTTTATGAGGGGTGAGAACTGTACTTATCTATATGCATAAGGATAAATATTTAGAGTGTAGTTTGAGATCATGCTGGTTTATTAAAGTGGCAGGTGTAGGTTCTCCTTCAAGATCCATGATTTAACTAGCTCTGGGTAGTTGGCTGGCTTTCCATTATCAGGCATGATGTCCCTCTTGTGGAGTGGGTCTTAAGTCCATGAGAGAGTCCATACCACTAAGATAGGAGTGCTGCTGCTGCACCCTTAGGGTTATTTGCCATGCTGGTTGCTTATGTGGTCTCAATCTAATCAAGCAATGGTAGGCATGGGGTGTATGAGAAAGTGACTTGGATTATAATACAGTGAATGTTTCCTTAATAAGTAGGAAGGAGTTCTGTGCTCAGTCTTGCACTGCTCTGACAAGATACCTGAGAAAATAATGAAAGGAGCAAAGATTTTTATTGACTCCCAATTCTGCAGTTTGAGATGTACATGGCTTCTGGCCTCATTGCTCTCAGCTGGTGGCACAGAGCATCATAGCAGGAACATGTGTTGGGGTCTAATCATCCCATGGCAGCCAGCAAGCAAACAGAGAATGGAGGACTGGTGTTACAGTATTTTCTTCAAAATGTGCCCTGACTACCTGAATTCCTTTTACCATGCCCTACCTATCTGAAGGTCTCACTATCTCCTAACAACCTTAGAGGTTGTCAGTAAAACCATTGGAAATATTTAAGGCCCAAATTGTAACAAATATTCTTTAAAATTATTACAAAAAGTAATAGTATATAACAGTAAGTATATCAACCAGTAACGTTAATTTGGCAATTTATGCTGTTTATAATTGTCAGGCTTTACTGGCTATGAGTGGGTTAGGACTTGTGTTGGTCTTTTCTGTGTTGAACACACAGATTGCAAGCCCAGCGCCACTTTGAAATCTTTGGCAGCAGTTAACTCTGCAGCACACACACACACACACACACACACACACACACACACACACACACACACACACACACGATTGAGCCTGTATGATAATGAGTATTCAGAAATGGGTAATGCCTGGGGGTCGCTCACCAACCTAAGACAGAGCGCCTGTGTGGCCTGGGCAGGCATCTCCTGACAGGTAAGGTGACCTGCTGACATCCCACGCAACCTAAGTCAGAAGCTCATTTTTTAGTGAAAGGGGCACCTGTAGGGCCCTGGCCCCCGTTTTGGGTAACTGTTGCCTTGCTTGCTGACCTTGACCTTGATATCCTCCCTATGCTAATTCCCTGCCGGATTCCACCCTCCTGAATGTTTAAGGGAAGTTCCTTGTCTGTGTATCCTGCATAATGGGCGTTAACAGCTTAGATGCAAGATTGTAAAACATCAGTAGAACTTCTGTCCTCCGGGGTTCTCCCATTGTGCTATAAGCCTGTATTTAAGACCTCCTCCCTCCTTCAATAAACAGCATTTGGCATTAAAAAAAAAAAAAAAAAAAGGAGTGAAAGCAGGAGACGGGGGGGGGGGGGGGGGGGGGGGGGGAGGGTGGAGGGGTGGGGGTGGGGAGGGTGGAATGAGGGATGAGAGGGGGATTTGTGGTTGTTATGTAAAATGAATAAAAAAAATTAAAAAAATAATTGTCAGGCTAGAGTTTTATCTGACTGACAGCACAGGTTTGTTTACACCAGTATCACCACATATACCTGAGTAATATATTGTACTTGGACACTGGAGCCTACTACAAGAGCATTTGACAGTAGGGATTTTTCAACTACGTGGTGATAGATTGCTGTTGCTTGTGTGATTGATAGTTGACTGAAACATTTTGTGGTGAATGGCTGCACTATGCTGAATGGATATAGTGACAGTCGGGATCTTTGTCTTGTTCCTGATTGTAGAAGGAAAGCCTTGAACTTTCGTTGTTGAATATGATGTTAGTTGTGAATTTATATTAGGTCTTTATTATGTGGAGAAATAGAACTATTTCTAATTTGTGTGACTTTTTAAAAAGTTATTAAAAGATGTTAATTTTGTTTGCATTTGAAAGATTTTCTTTCCACATTCAACTGAGGCATACATAGATTCCTGAATAATGAATTATTAACAAATAAGGAATTTTGTTTAGCTTTCTATACCTAGCATAGAAGATAATATTTTAAACTTTTAAACCTTTCAGAGAGTCAGGGAGAGAAGAAAAGGTGAGCCCTTAATTTTTTTAAATGAACATGTATTTTAGAATTACAAAAAAGAATGACTCACACGAGGATAACTTTTTAATGCCCTACCCTAAAATGCAGCTTTTAATAAGCACTAAATAAGATAGGGGTTTGAAATGGTGGCGTGGGGTGCATGAGAATGTTTTCTTTTTAATGTTTGGAAAAAAATATTTAGAAACAAATCCTACCAAATTAGTACAGCAGCCTCCTCAGACAGTGCATAATAATCCTGCCTTATGGCCTAGTTCCCAGCTCACTCTGTGTTCTGATATGAGCATGTAGATATGGATAGAGCGTAAATTCCAGGACTCACTATGCCCCATTTTAGGACGAATTAGAGTAGTCATGGTCCTTTTGTATTCACAGATTATAGTTAACTTTGTCGAGTCAGTAACTATGCATTTACCTACACCCCCAAAAAATCTTAAGTTAAAAAAAATATGCATTTCTTTACTAAATGCAGGCTGTATAAAGCATTCCATATGGACAGTCCATATAAAGCATTTAGGTCACATGTTATAGCAAAAATGATTACCTTGATATTGTTAATTACATTATTTTAAAGACCAAATCCATTTTAAGGCTTTGATTTATTTATTTACAGTAGGTTTAGATTTAGTGGTTAGTGTTCTGCAGTGTAGCCAGTGTCTTAGCTGTATCTTAGTTACTGTTTTGTTGCTGTAAGGAGACGTCATGACCAAGGCAACTTATAAAAGAAAGCATTTAACTGGAGGTTAGCTTACAGTTGTAGAGGGTTAGTCCATGACGATCATGGTGGGGAACTTGGAGACACACAGGCAAGCAGGGCTCTGGAGCAGTAGCTGAGAACTTCACATGCTGATCCTCAGGCAACAGGCAAAGAGAACAACACTGGACCTGCAGTGGGCCTTTGAAACATCAAAGCCCACCCCCAGGAACACACCTCCTCCAAAAAGACTTCACCTAATCCTTCCACCAACTGGGGACCAATCCATCAAACATAGGATGTGTCTATGTGGGCCGTTTTCATTCCAACTACTACGAGCTGTCAAGGAACAGCACAGTCAGTAAAGTGCTTGCTGCACAAACATTTGAAGACCTGATTCCATCCCCGGCACCTATGTAAAAAAGCCTGGTATTGTGGTGTGAGCATGTGATCTCAACACCGGAGAGGTCAAGACACATGGATCCCTGGTGCTCACTGGCTAGCATACCTAGTGGCAAGCTCCAGGTTCCAGAGGGAGACTTTGTCAAAACAAAACAAAACAACAACAACAAAAACAACCCACAAACAAAACAAAAAAATAAGGCAACATATCCACACCCAGAGTTGGGGCTATTTTAATTTTTGCTATGGAATCATTTAACATTATTGTCCAGACTTTAATGTTTCATCTTTAAAAAAAAATGTGTCTTAAATTGATTTATAGTTTTTGTTGGATTGGATTAATTCATAGGATATCTTGTTTTGTTTTTTCTTTATTTTAAAATTTTCATACCCAGGGGCTATAAGAATGTTACAACAGTTAGAATACTTTCTTCTCTTACAGAGAACCTGAGTTCAGTTCCCAGCACCCATGTGGTTGTTCGTAACCACTCATAGCCCCAGTCCCAGGGGATCTGATGCCGTCATCTCCATGGCACCAGGCACACACATGGTGCACGTACTTAAATGCAGGCAGAATACTCATACACATAATAAAAAAAAAATAAGTAAATTAAAAAAAATCCTACCCAATAAAAATCCTTCTTAAGACTTGAAGAAATACAGATTCACCAGTTGTTAGCATTTTGCTACCTTTTTTAATTCTTATGTTCACATATTTAAATGCATTTTTAAAAAGTATTTATATTTTTTGTTGCTTGCAGATCTTCAGCACTCAATAAAAGGGGTTGTGTTAGGCACTGAAGCATCATTCAGCTAGTGCCCTCGACTTTGATGCAACTTCATAAAGGCCGATATACTAATGTAGTCATGGCAGACTAGTAGCCTGTAGAGAGTCTGTCTTACCAGTTGTAGAAGTTTCTTTTTGCTAATACCAAACACTTCCTTAAATGATTCTTTGAGCTCATGAGTATTTTTGATGATTTAGAAAAACATTTCAAGTAATTAAAATATTAGAGTAAGTGTTTAAACAGTATTTTTCCTTGAGAATTGACATTAATACTGACAGTAAACTGTTGTAAGTTATATTAACTGAAATATTAAATTGACCTCCTCTTTCTTTTCTCTTTGAGTACTCTTATTTTACTCATTCTTTATATTTTCTTTTTTACTTCATTTTTAAAATATATTTTTATTTATTTGTGTATTTATTTTGAGTCAGGGTCTTGTATAGCCCAGACTGTCCTGGAGCTGACCATGTAGACCAGAATGACTTCAAGCATGTGGCAGTCCTACCTCTTCCTTCTGAGACCAGGGTCACTGATGTCTGGCACCATTCCCATCCCTCTCCTTTTTATCTTTAACTGATGCTTGAATGAAGCTCCAGTGTATTGTTGGTGAATAAAGCTGAGGAAGAGATGGAACTGTGATAATGTCAGAGCTGTTACCTTGCTTAATAAATTCTAGTCTTTCTAATTCCTTATGCTCATCATTGTAATTAACCAATTTACATACCGAGAGCAGAGGTGATTTTGATAGGCCTGTAATATTTAACCCTAATGTATATATCTTTACAAGTCCACTTTATTGAAGAGATGATTTAAAAAAAAAACCAAACAAACCATTCATTTGGGGGTAAACCAATGTGTCTAGTTGTGAGAAATTTGAATATTTTAGTTGGGTTTTTGATTTTGATTTACATGATATTCTATGTAAATAAAAGGTTAGTATGTATCCTAGTTCACTTGCTGTTGCTATGATAAACACCATGACCAAAAGCAGCTTGGGAAGGAAATGGTTTGTTTTAGCTTACAGTTAGAGTCCGTCATTGAAGGAAACCAATGCCGAAACTCAGGAGCCTGGAGACAGGAATTGAAGCAAAGGCCACGGAAGATGGCCGTTTACTGGCTTGCTTCCCATAACTCACTCAGCCTGCTGTCTTACACAACCCAGGACTAGACCACCTGTGCAGGGGTGGCACTGCCCACAGTGGGCTAGGTCCTCCCATGTCAATCCTTAGTCAAGAAAATGCCTGCCCTACAGACGTGCTAGTCGGCCAGTATGATGGAGGTTGCTTTCAGTTGTGAGGATCCCTCTTCCCAGATGACTCTAGTTTGTGTAACATTGATAAACACTAATGAGCACATTAGGTTAAGTGAATATGGTCTGTATTATATCTTAAAGCTACTAAAATGTTACTTAGTGTTTACTTGACCACCACGATAGAAGTAGATGCATTTTATATTCTGAGAAGAGTTTCTGTTAACATTTGATCACATTAATCTTGAATAAGAAGCTCTAAACTTTTCTATCTAAGATACAGTTTTTTTTAAGGCTTTATATCAGTTAAGTTTAATATTTGAATAGCTTAACATATCAGATACCATTTTGAGGTTGTTAGCTCTTATTCCCTATTTGGAAGGATTCAGGAAACATTGCGGGTACTTTATTATTAATAGCTCCAGCAAGTTGTATTTATTTAAAAAGCTGAAAGAGTTGAACATTTATTGTCTTAGATTGTCGATCTTTTACATAGTTCTTCTGTGTGTTCAGTTAGCCAGGCAGTACGGTTTATGACTGAAGTACTTGGGAGTGTGGTTGGGGAGATGGTTTAGTTGGGTAAAGTGCTTGCTCTGCAGACATGACGACTGCCAATTTGAGAAGAACACATTTAAACTAGAAATAGGAACTCAAGTAATTGAAGAATTGGGCTTTCAGTGAGCAAAATCCGGAACATAAGCGTTCAGTTGGATCTCAGTATATTAAGACTTACAGGATTTGAGCTTTAGATTTCAGTTTACCTGGTAATTTTAGGGAAGGTTTAAGTTTTCTTAAACTTAAAAAAGAGACAAAACTCTGTCTTCAGAGAGGTTCTCCGGGGAAATGCCATTGGGTAATTCTGTGATTGGCTATCTTAAACTTTGTCTGAAGCCTTGCTGTAGGACAGACTATAGCAATGGTCAAGCTACCATTAGTTAACACACAGTAATCACGTCTTAACTGGAGTAAGGGATGCTTGGTATTTCTTAGTTTGGACAACAGTCGTGTTTTGGTTTTGTTCATGTATATGTGTTTGTTGTTGTTTTGGTTTGTTTCTGTCTTGTTACGTCATGGTCACAGAGTGGCCTAGTCCGATACTGATGTCCTGTGAAGTACTTCAGCAGAACGTTACTTCTCCTTCTGAATGCCTGGCCAGCTTTTACTAGGACAACTATCTGTTGATGGTTAAACCATCACAGACTTATGTAGGTTCTAACAAAATTCCAATTATTTTGTATTTATAAGAACAGAATGAGCTGACTTTGTATGCCATTTCACTGGCTTCTGAAGTTTTACCTCAAAAGGTTACTGAAAGACCTTTTCCCCCCTCTTATTTTATTGTGCGTTTATATATGTATGTTAATGTGCATGTGTAATAGAACCAGAGATCAATGTCATATATCTTCTTCAATCATTTTATTTTATATTATTGAGACAGGGTCTCTTTCTGTAGTCTTGGCTGCATGGAACTTATTATGTAGACCAAGCTAGCCTAGAACTCAGAGATCTGCCTACCTCTGCCCTCTGCCTCCTGGGAGTAAAGGTGTGCATCACCACACTTGGGCTCTGTCTTTCCAATTTTTTGAGACACCATCTCTAACTGAACCTGGAGGTTATTGATTTGGCTAGACTGGCTGGCCAACAAACCCCAGGGGCCTTCTTATCTCCTCCTCCCCAGCATGGGATTAGAGGTGTTCATAGTTTTGTTTTGTTTTTCCTGTGTAGCCCTGGCTGTCCTGGAACTCACTGTGTAGACCAGGCTGGCCTTGAACTCACAGATCTTTCTGCCTCTGCCTCCCGAGGGCTGGAATTAAAGGCGTATACCACCAGTGCCCAGCAATGTACAGCTTTTTTTTAATGTGGGTTTTGAGGATCTGAACTCAGAACGTCATGCTTCTGTGGCAAATGAATCATCTTTCCATTCTCCTTGTACTTTTTGGTATGTGAGATTCCGGGGTGGTTTCTGAAGTGCCTTGGATAGAATAATCTGATCAGGTAAAACCATGGGACAGAAAGATTGCACAAGGGGGTTAAGACATGTCTTTTAAGTGGGGTACGGTCCCTCATGCCTGTAATCCCAGCATTTGGAAAGCTGACACACAAGGAGTGCATGGTTTCTAAGCCAGTCTGGGCTGCACAGTGAGTTCAGGGCACCTTCAACTACAGAGTGGACCATTCCATAAAAACAAAACACACACACAGAAAGGACACATCTTTTACTATAGATGGAGTTTCTTGTGAGATTATAAATTTCTTTTTAGGTTTATAGCTGTGAAAGGACAAAGGCCATAGTTGGTTATACCTGTTTAGGCTATAAGCATGATTCATTGATATTTTAATATTGTTACTTAAAATGTCTTTATAAAAGAAACATTGACTATATAGGTAACCATTACAGCAAAGCTTCTTAATTTTGTTGGAACTTTTGACTCTGGGCTGGTTATCTTAAATTTTGTCTATAGGAATCGCAAAACAAAAGTTATTACTGTCTAAAGTCCTTGAGAAAGGATCTAAGAGTTTGGGGTTTCTTTCCTTTGTCCCCTTAATTTTCCCTGTCTTTCTCTTCTGCCTCCGACTAGATAACACTTGTACTTTGAGAGTAAGCTTCTTTGGGAATATGACTTGAGAAAGTAAGGAGTGCACCAGAAAGAGAAAATAGCTAGCACATTAATTTTTATAAGGCTCTAGTATCCATAGCATGTGTGATAAACACAGGGACAGGGTAGTAAAAACAGAGTAATAAGCTAAATGAAATTATATTAGGAATAAAGACAGGTTGGGATTTATAGAAGCAGATAATGTAAGGCCTTGTAGGCATTTGTATGAACATTGATATTTAGGTTTAGCTATGTATATGAAGAGTCTGTGAGAACATGGGTAGAAAAACAACCAATTCAAATACAGTTTTAATTCTTGGAGATAATAGTGGTAGAGATGGGTGTGGGTAGACTGGATATCCTTGAAGGTAGAATCAGTGTTTTGTGATGGATTGCATGTGAACATGAGAAGAGAGTTACAAATAACCTTGTTGATTTTATCATGCAACTGGAAAGACAAGATTGCTATCAGCTGAGATGGAGGAATTGGTAGGCACTGCCATTTCAAGGGGCAACTCAGGAATAGTTTTCAATTAAATTACTAAATAGCAGGTTTCCTTGTAACATTTTTAAATTGTGGTTGATCCTTCCGCCTCCGAGATCCTTCCCTCTCCTTGCCCCTCCTTTTCCATACCTGTATTCTATTGCCCACAGTATTCCCCCTTCCACATTAATATCTCATGTTCTGTTGTCTTCTCCCCTTCCTAGGCAAGGGCCCCTTTCTAGTTTCTTGCCCTGTGGCCATATTTGCTTCCCCTAGATGCACAGGTTTAGCAGTTAGAAGCCAAGCTAGGACTTGACAGATTGTAGCACCTCACACTGGTAGAATATGCTGAAGAAGAGGAAGCAGGAGGCCTCACAAGTTAGAGGCCAGCCTGGGCCCTTTGGGACTGGAGAGAGACTCATCTGTTAACAGCATTGGCTCCTCTTCCAGAGGACCTGAAGCAGTCCTCACAACTGCTTTAACTGCAGTCTCAGGGAATCTGAGGCTCTTCTCTGGCCTCTAGATATTAGGCATGCATGTGGTATACAGATATACAGGCAGGGGGAAGAAACACCCACACACATAAAATAAAAAGAACGGTTAAAGCTGACATTGGAATATGAAAGAGAACAGATGGTGCTTGTCCTCTTGAGCCTGCAGATTTCATAACTTTGGTGTGTGTGTGTAAAATACCTTTGTGTTTATATCTCATGTTGTCATTATTCATTTGTCCAATTGCTGGTGGATATCTGGGTGGATTCTATTTCCTTGCTATTGTAAAAATCAGTGATAAATATGAATATGCAAGTATCTCTGAGTATGGTATAGCCCTTTGAGTATATGCCATGGCGTTGTTAGGTAGTTCTGATTTGAGTGTTTGAAGAAGCCTCTACACTGATTTCTGTAGTGACTATATCAGTTAATAAATTTAGTATTCCTTTTCCCCCATACCCTCACCCACATTTATTTTTCTTGATTGTAGTCATTCTGACTGGAATGAGGTAGATCTCAAAGTATTTGTAATGTACGTGCTTTGATGGACATTTGTATTTCCTTTGAGAACTGTCTGTTTAGCTCGTTGACCTACTTAACTTTTCTGATTGCAGGTTTGTGTATGTGTGTATGTGTTTAATTTTTGCAATTCTTTATATATTCAGGATATTAAGCCCTTGCCTGAAGTATAGCTGACAAAGATTTTCTTCCATTGTCTAGGCTGTCTTAGGAACTCAGGCTTTTCGTTTATTTATTTGCTTGCTTGCTTTCTTGTTTGAGACACTAACATCTCATCTAGTTATTTGTAAGAGTGTCGAGTTAAGTCAAAAAACAGTTCTGGAGCCAGGTGGTGGTGGCGCGCACCTTTAATCCCAGCACTTGGGAGGCAGAGGCAGGTGAATCTCAGTGAATTCGAGGCCAGCCTCATTGATTTACAAAGTGAATTCCAGGACAGTTAGGACTGTTATAAAGAGAAACCCTGTCTTAGAAAAAAGAGAGAGAGAAACAACAATAACAACAACAAACCCAGTTCTGGAGGTGTACATTTGGAAGTTGTCACTATAGAGATGATGTGTAATGACTAAGGGTAGGTGTATTCACTAAGTTCGTAAGTCCAGGAGAAAAGCCCAGGAATGAGGCCTGGTTATACCTTACAACCTTAAGAGATCTGGAAGAGTAGGAGAAAGGACAAAAGACAATGAGAAAGAACTTTACTAGGGTAGGAAATAACAGTGTGGGAAGATAATTTTCTTTACTACATCATGTGTGTGTGTGTGTGTGTGTGTGTGTGTGTGTGCATATGCCGACTTGCCTGCCTGTCTTGTCTGTCTTTGTACACGTGTGCTTGTGTGGAGGTCATAGGTTGAAGTCAGGTATCTTTCTCAGTTGCTTGCCACCTTACTTCTTTGAGACAAGGTCTTTAACTGACTGATTTGGCTAGAATAGCTAGTTATCAAGCCCTTGGCTTCTTCCTGTCCCCACCGTCCCAGAGCTGGGGTTCCAGGCCTGTGGTTCCATGCCCGGCTTCTCTGCACGAGTGCTGGAGACCTAAACTCACTCCCTCAGTCTTGTTTGTCCTGCGAGCACTTCACTGCCTGAGCCATCCCCCAGCCCACTTACTGCAGTGCAGCTCTGATAAAGTCCTAGTATGTGTAGTTCATGTCTTCCACTTTGTAGTTGGAACGTATTTGCTGAGTAATAAAATAAAGATGTCTTTGAATTTGAGGTACCTGAACAAACTTAGTATTTAAAAAGTGTTATGTAAAGTTCAGACAAGGTTAGGAATTATAGATAATATATAGATATTGAAATAATATAGATATTGAAAACTAAAGAATCTCTTACATTATACATTTTGGTAGAGTTTAGCACATTTTCAATTTTATTTCACCATTACCAGTACCTATATAGAATGTTTTCATCATCCTATAAAGAATTGCTGTTCCCTTGCCTAGCATCTCCTAGGCTCTGGTGTTTGGTGACTTTTTCCTATGGAGATGTGGGCAAACGTTTTTTTTTTTTTGGTCACCTCAGATAGTGCACCACGGACAGACCAAAGAAATTGTTCCAAGGTCTAGTGTTCTGAGCCCAGTGAGTTTACTGGGGTTACTTACAGAAGTATGGGTGCTTCTTGGGCAGCTGGATCACCAAAAAGCAGGTGACAGTGCGTGAAAGGTTCATCAGCTGGCTTCCTGCCCAGTTTGTAGGGAAGCTGAACTGCAGCCTCCTCTTCCCCAGATTGTTTACTATTTATATATAGTCTTGGGGAGAGCCTGAGTGACTCTTCCAAAGTTTGCTGAGCCTTCTAAGTCTATGAACTTCAGTTGAAAGTTTCAATTTGTAGGAAATAGCTACACAACACCAGGTAACCTCATATCTGCTTAGTTTCCACAAAGATTTGTTTATTGTGGACTTTTCAAATAAATAAAACTATATGACCTTTTGTGTCTGGCTTCTTTCCCTTAGCATATTTTCAGGACTCATCCTTGTTGTACCATATGTTGATATTCCATAGTGTGAACATGCTATATTCTGTTCATTATGCTTATACATTCATTTGTTACTGATGGAATCTGGGCTCTTTTAAATAATATGAGTATTCATTTATAACGTTTTATTTGAACGTATGTTTTACATGCTCTTACATATATACCTAGTAGTGGAATTACTGGGCCATTTGTAATTTTATATGTAACATTTTGAGGAACCACCAAATTCTTTTCTACAGTTGGCTATGTCTTACCAGCAGTATATATTCTCAGCATCCATATTGGAATTGGTTGCTTTCATGTGTTACATTTAGTCAGCTCTCTTAAGACAGATTCCTCCTCCTAGTTCCTCAGGTTTCCTTTTCTTTTTGATAATTTTTATCACACTGGCATTTCTTTAATAGTTCGCTTAATAGAAGGTTTTTATTTTTATTTTTTGATGCTTCCCATCATTAAATTCAAGTTGTATGCTTTTGCATTTTTTCTCTGTTGCCACATGATAAAGCTAACTGGTAACTGCTAATAAGTCTAAAACATTTCATTTTGGTGGTACTCATCAGATTCAGTTACTCTTTGTTCTTCTATAAGTTTCTTATAGGAGGAATCTTTTTCACAATATTACTATTATACTTTTAATCTAATTTTGGCATCTGTTGGTGACTCTTTTTCTTTGATGATGCTGGGGATTAAACCCAGGACCTTGCATATGTTAAGCACACCTTCTACCACACCCAGTTCATTGGTGAGTTTTGACCAAAATAATATACTAGTTGTGGATTTTGCATCATTTATTTTATCATGTGGAACTCTGCACTTAGTGTTACAGTAAGTTGGTTGTTGTTGTTTTAAACATAGAATCTTCTTGTGATGAAATTGATGTGATCTTAAATAACCCTAAAGTGACAACCCTTTGAGATAATCATTGTGTTAATGAAGGAGACTATATAAAATTTATTTAAGGGATGCTTTTCAAAAGTCCATAATTAGTGTTCATTTAGAGTAGAGTGATACTAGAACTTAAAATTGGGCTGTGATCTGCTGCCAATTCACAAATTATTTGTTCCTATATTTTTGGTATGATAAGTTAAGGAAATGAGTATATGCTTAGAATCTTTTACCAAAATTTAAGCCGGGCAGTGGTGGCACACGTTTTTAATTCCATTACTTTGGAGGCAGAGGCAGGCAGATCTCAGTGAGTTTGAGGCCAGCCTGGGCTACAGAGTGAATGCCAGGAGAGCCAGGACTATTACACAGAAAACTCTTATCTTGGGGGTGGGGGTGAGGAGAGAATCTTTTACTAAAATAATTTAAAAGTCTATTTCTAATATGCAGGTCTATAACAGATTGGGAGTTAAAAAATTCTTTACCTCACTTGGTCTGAAGAACATGCAGAACCAAAATGTCCAGTAGGTCCTGAGAAACATGCACAACCAAAATGTCCAGTAGGTCCTGTGAAACATGCACATGATAGTGTGAGGAATCACTATGGCCCTTAAATAGTTACATTGTGAGTGTACTGGATTATATGAAGTAAGAAGGTTGAAGAGAGGAGAGTGAAGACATGGGAAGATACTGGAGAATGTTTATTACTGAGTGGACAGTACTGCCCAAGGCACAGTTTAGGGTGTGTCTCATCCCTGGTTTCCATCCTTCCCTTCTGCAGGTCTGTTTGCAGCTTGTTCTTTATTTACGTAGGACCAGCCCAGTCTGGAGTCCACCATTTTAAATGCAGTTGTCTTTTTACCTGAGGGAAAAAATAGAATGTTACATGTTGTGCATTTTATCATTAACTAGTTCATAGAAGAGGTACTGATTTCCAGAAGTGCTAAGAAAAGGCAGGAAAACTAATCAATTTAGCAGCTATAAGGTGACAAATGAAAGAGAGCTAAAAGGAGATAGACAGATGGTTGTGGAAGTGGCCTGATCTGCACTGATGTTAGTTCTTCATTAGTTGGTAATTAGTTTCTGAGTCTCCACAATGTCTTTATTATTATTATGGCCTTTGTAATACCCCTGTTCCCCAAGACTGAAATATCTGTAATATATTCTATTAATTTGGTTGTTTGTTTTCTAGGAATCCAAGAGTTTCCAGAAAATATTAAAAATTGTAAAGTTTTGACAATTGTGGAGGCCAGTGTAAACCCTATTTCTAAGTAAGTCTTTCAGTTGAATTATGAGCTGCTTTCTTGACTCTAACAATTATAGAACAGTAGTAGAATGTAGATTGTATCAATCTTAGTTATACAGAGATTCAGTTTTTTGTTTGTTTGGTGTGTGTGTGTGTGTGTCTGTTTTACCTGAATATATGTGTACCATGTGTGTGCCCCCCTGTGTGTGTGTGTGTGTGTGTGTGTGTGTGTGTGTGTGTGTGTGTGAGAGAGAGAGAGAATGAATGAATGAATGAATGAATGAATGAATGAATGAATGAATGAATATGAGTGTGTGTGAAAGTGTTTTGTCTGCATGGTCTGTGTACCGTGTGTTTGCCTGGTACCTGAGGAGGCCAGAAGAGGGCCTTGAATCCCCTGGAACTGAAGTAACAGATAGTAATGAGCCACCTTTGATTCTGGAAATCAAACCTGGATTCTCTGGAAGAGAAGCCCATGCTCTTAAACTTTCAAGTCATCTTTCCAGCTTCATGGAGATTCAGTTTTAGATACCTCCTAATAATCTTCCTAACCCACATAATACAGATAGAAATTTGAGATCTAAAAGAGACAGTGAGTGTGTTCTAGATCTCATAGTCAAAGTAAAAAGTGAGACTAATATATGCACGTGTCATGCAGCCAGATGGGGCACTTTGAAAACAAACTAAAAGAAAACTGAGGAAAAATACAGGTGATTGGTTACAACATATACCTGAGATTATGTGTTCTTTTATCATAGTAATGTCTGTAAACAAAGTTTTCCTTCTACCAAAGCTGTTTAATTTCGCAAAATCGAGTTGTTAATGATGCTAAAAGGTAAACAGAATGAAATACAGCTTGCTATAACCATGTTGAAAGAATAACCAGAATATTCATTCCATGGTAAGTTTTACCAAAAATAGAGTTGCTTTACTTGGTATTGAAGATGGTGGAATATTGTGAGGTAAAGGAAAAATGAACAAGTCAAAGTCTGATATGTCATGGGATTTTATGCTTGTAACAATCTAAGACAAAAAAAAAAAATCCAAAAAAAAAAAAAACAATCTAAGACAAATGTCTAAAGATGAAATAAATACTCATTTGAAAATATTTTTTCTAGCATCAAGTTGTACATGTGTAACTTGTTTTATATGCATATGTAAATAGAAGTATAAAGAACATGTGTTCTTATCTGGCCTTAATCTGTCATTCATCTGTTCCAATTTCTTCTTTGCTCATTATAAAGCTCTAAAGCCTTGGTCATTTACAGACCAAAAGTTGAAACTGAAAATAATATAAACCCAGTGGTTCTTTACTATTGGCTCTTTAATACTAGGGGACATTTGGGCATGTGAGTGTGTGTGTGTGTGTGTGTGTGTGTGTGTGTGTGTGTGTGTGTGTGTGTGTGTATTTACACTACTGGCTTCTAAATTTGTAGAGTCTTAAGTTTATAGCTTAACAGCCTGCAGGACCAGTCCTCACAACCAAGAATCATTCATCTTGCTACATTATTAGTGTTTAGAAATTCTTTATATAGTCCTGTTAGTTTATGCTGGATAAGATATATTTGAAAGGTACCTGATGATTCATAGTTATGTCCTACATATAATTCTGTTTATGGCTCATTCAAAATGTACTATTTTGTGCACATTTTATGATACTAAGACAAATTTTATCTTCTTTTGTACAAAAACATACAGTTACTGATTTTACAACAAGTTGCTAAAAAAAGAGCTTAATTTAAAGATCGCTAATAAAAGTGAAGAGGTAACTATTATTTATTAAGAAGATATCTTTATTATACAGATTCTGAGTGAAATGTTTGGCAAGAGATTGACATTTTAAATATGCACTTAATTTAATTCTTTTACATTTTATATAGGCTCCCTGATGGGTTTTCTCAGCTGCTAAACCTGACCCAGTTATATCTGAATGATGCTTTCCTTGAATTCTTACCAGCTAATTTTGGCAGGTAAATTATAGATTACTCTAAAGACATTTATATTGTTAGCTTCTGAAAAGTTCACACAACTGCAAAGTACTTTAGTAATACTTATTAATTACATTTCATAGGCTTTTCTAATTATTTCCAAGCATTTTGCAATTCTTGTAGTTCCTTTGAATTATTTCCACTTGGATTTACTGTCTCAAATAAACAGTAAATGCAGATTTAAAAGGGAAAAAATGTTCTTAAGGCTGACAAAACCAGATGTTTTAATGGGAGCAATGCCTGTGTATTTAAGATACTGAATGCTGTGTTAGCATTTATGAAATTCTAAAGTGACTTAACAGTTGATTTAGCTGTTTTCCCTGTAGAAATCAAAGTTCTTAAGAAAGGGGAATGTGTTTCTGAGGTCTCTCTTATCTTTCTGTACCCACCCTCAGGTGTCAGGAGAGTTTTTCTTCATGGTTCTCAATGTTCTCTTACTTATTTATTCTTACAGATGGGCATTATTGTCCTATAATCCTAGAATGGTAAGCAGTTTTGTAGGTATTTTCAGTAAAAGGCATAGAATTCGTTCCAGAATTAAAAAATTAGGGATAATCACTTTGTCCCTTTGAAAATGTATTAAAGTGGCTTACCTGTGGCCAGTGAGACGTCTGGCTCCGAAGATAAAGGCACATGCTGTACAAGCCCTGCACTTTGAGCTAGACCCCTGGAACCTTTATAAAGGTGGGAAGAAAGGACTGACGGCATAAAATTGTCCTTTGACCTTTGCATGTGTGCTGTGGCACCTGAACACACACACATATGCAGAACACACATACAGTAATAAGAAGAAATAAAAAATGTTTTTTAAATTGTGGGTTTTTTTCCTCTTGATTTTGAGGATCAGAGTCTATTTGTTGTTGTCTTGTTTTAATCAAGATCTTACTATGTAATCCCTGATGCCCTGGAACTTTCTATGTAGATCAAGCTGGCCTTGAGTTCACAGAGATCCAGCCTCTGCCTCTAGAGTGCTGGAATTAAAGGCTGCACCACCATGCCTAGCTCTATTAAAATTCTTTTTTTTCTTCTTTCACATTTAATATTACACTATGTAGTAACTATGTAGTTAATGCTGCTTTACTTTATAATATGGCATAAGTTAATTCAATTCCTTATATTTGATTCTTTTGTCTTGATTTATTCTTTGTTTTACAGATTAACTAAACTCCAGATACTAGAACTTAGAGAAAACCAGTTGAAAATGTTGCCTAAGTAAGTCTATACTACTCTTTTTAAATCCAGTTTAGAATTTTTAATCTTAGGCCCTAAAACACAGTTTATTTAAAATATGAGCATACGTTATTTTGAAAGTCATGTTTTGATGTAATTGTTGCTATTAAGTATAAAAATGTATGGATCTGTTTTTGGGTGTCAGTATGGTAGTATCGTTATGCTAATTTCATTCTCCTTTGAACCACAATCTTGTATGGGACACAGAAGTAAAAATACTAAGTAAATCTGAGTCTCAGATAGAGAGATCCTATATGAGAGCTCATACACATCATTCATAGTGGTTGTGAGATCTTCATGTTAAGTTTTTTTATCTACAGAACTTTATTGTATGGCTTTATAGTCTGTTGTAAAACTAGAAATGAGTGATTTGTTCTCTAATATAAGCTAACACACAATGGCTTTGTAAGAGCAAATAGTGATGTAAGAGTATTTAAAAGACAGAACTTCTGATTCAAAATAGACTGTAGTCTTTGGCCATTTACTGAACAAATAGAGAACCTTGAATGCATTACTGTATAGTTTAGTAGTTAGTCTATGGTCAAATATGATCTACTATTTATATTTAGAAATAAAATTTCAGTGAAACATAAGCACAATCATTCAATTTTCTCTGGTTGTTTTTGCTTTATGGTGGGTAATAACTAATTTTAATGTATCTTTATTTTCTGTTTTACTCTTCTCTGGTTAGCATGTACACACATCATGCATATATACCCCTCCCCCACATGATTATATGTTTTTGAGGACAGAGACTATATTTGATTTTCATTACAAGTGACTCTGTTAAGCCTAGTGGTTGGCTTTATTCTGTGAATGAAGTTTGCAGTAGTGCTAGTAAGTGTAAATTAGACAATCATTTATTTTATGATTTTATAAGGTATATATTACTGATTTGGTACTGGGCTAGTTCAAAGCTTTACTGGGTATGAAGAGATGTGAAAAAGCTAAATAAAAATTACTTATTGTAATAGCTAATGACAAAAGGCTTTCTGTCCCTGTGACAAATTGCCTGATAAAAACTTTTTTGCTTTATTCAAGTATTTTGTCACACTAATGAGAAAAGTAACTAATATAGACACTTTCCACCCAAAAACTGACAGAAAACAGTTGTACAGTTTCTATTTATTGTGTTTTCTCGCTTTCTCTCTCTTGCTTCCTCCCTCCCTCCCCTTTCCCTTTCCCCCTCTCTCTCTCTACCCCTCCCTCCCTCCCTCCCTCCCTCCCTCCTTCCCTCCCTCCCTCCCTCCTCTCTCTCTCTACCCTTCCCTTCCTCCCTCCCTCCCTCCCTCCCTCCTCTCTCCTCTCTCCTCTCCCCCCCCCCCCATCTCTCTGTGTGTCCGTGTGTCTGTGTGTGTCATTTATGCCATTGTTGATTGTGCTGGAAGTCAGAGGAAGATTTCCCAGAGTCTGTTCTTCTCTTCCGCCGTGTGGGCTGTGAGAGTCAATCTCAAATTGTCCAGCTTGGTGTCAGGTGTCTACCTGCTAAGCCATCTTGCTCCTCCGATACAAACTTTTACCAAGCGTTTATTTTAGCTCATAATGTACTGTGTTTCTTGTAGTTGGTTGAGCCCTGGATTTTGGCCTTGTGGAGAAGCAGCACACTTTGGTGAAGAGTCCTAGGTGGAAAAAAAAATGTGCTTACCTTGTGACATTTTGGAAGTAAAGAGAAAAACAGGAGTCGAGTGCCTGGGTCCCTATGACCTCTTTTTTGCCCCCACCCTGTCTAACTTTCTTCCACTAAACCCCTTTTTTGAAGATTCCACCACTTCTGAGTATACTGCATGCTAGGGACCAAACCTGCAGCATAAGAGCCTGTAGGGGTACGTAGAAGATGTGAGCTGTAGCCTGTGGGTCATCTGATACCATAGGCAATTCAATGAATTTTAACTCTTTAGAGATTCAGGGTATATAAATGAATTTGAAATATATTTCTTTTTTTTAAATTTGAAGCTATATGATTAAAATCTTTGTAACTTTCTAAACTATAAATACAGAGGCCATAGTTTTAAATACTAAGATACTCATGTACATTTAGATCATGTGACCAGACTTGAAATTTAAAAAAAAAAAATGCAAAACGTGGTGGTGCATTCCTTTAATCTCAGCACCCAGGAAGCAGAGGCAGGCGGATCTCTGTGAGTTCTAGGCCAGCTTGTCTACATAGTGAGTTCTAGGACAGCCAGGGATACACAAAGAAACCTTATTTTGAAAAAAAAAAATGTGAGTGTGTGTGTATGTGCGTATATGTATGTGTGTGTGTATATGTGTGTGTGTATGTGTGTGTGTGAGTGTGTGTATATGTGTGTGTGTGTGTGTATGTGTGTGTGTATATGTGTGTGTGTGTGTGTGTGTGTGTGTGTGTGTGTGTGTGTGTGTGTACGTACAGAGTGAGAGGGACCCAGTCCTCCTTTCACTGGCTGGGACCTGGGAATAGAAGTAAGGTTGTCAGACTCAGTAGCAAATGTTTTTACCCACTGAGCCGTCTTGCAGATGCTAGACTTTTTTGTCATTCAAACAGTGCGAAAACTTGTTTGATATATACAGTTATGTGAAACTTAAAATATTGCATAAAGGATTCTGAAGGGCACTGACAAGTTTTGAGGGGCAGTCTAATTTCTCCCTGAATTAGAAAGCATGTTCTTATTCTAGTATGCTTTTTTTTTGTTTCTGAAGTGTACAAATAGAACCAAAGTTGCTAATAGCAACCGACTTAAGTAGAGATTACTTGTGATGGATTTCCTCCATTTGTCACACATCTGTATTACTCACCATTCTTAAATCTGCTTTAAACCTTTCCCAGACAGTGCCTGTCATTGAGCTTTTCCAATGCTCTGCTTTTCATCTTTGTACCCTGGACTGAGAGTAATAGGTTCATTTTCTTCAGACAGCCCTACTGTTTATTATGGATCCTGATGCTACAAGTAAATCTGTCACCTTGTCAGTTTGACAGTGTCAGAACAAGAAGCTGTCTGTGTTCTTTCGGCTCTCCCCTCTAAGAGCCCTGTTCACTTTTCTCAAATCACCGCATGGCATAGTAGTGTGAAGATATCAACTTGATAACAGAGCGCGTAGTTTTATACATTCCATAAAACCCCTGGAAATTGTGCTATTTTATGAAGGAAACTAGATCTTGTAGGCTTTATTGTCAAAGGTAGACATGAAAAGGGAAATAGAACTGTAGTCCAGAGGATAGACACTCAGTTTTCTCATGTTAAGGTGACTTTAATAAAGATAAGTGTTGTGAAGTGAGTTAAAGAGGTGTTGAGTTTATTAAAGAATGTTATGTTAAAATGTATGGATTGGAAAAAGTAGCTTTTTTCAGTTTAGGCCCGTAACATTGTTCCGTTACAGTATGATATATATTCTTTTACTGAAAAGCTGAAAAACGTTTTAATCGAGTTTTACTTTAAATTTTTATACATTTGAACATTCAGAGAACATAAAATTCTGTGATCTTTTACCATATTTTAAAATCTCCTTGTTTTTTAAGCTTTCATTTCCAATATAACATTTGAATTATTATACTAATGGTAGCTCAGTATACATTTTATTATTTTGTCTTATGCTATGAAGTCAGTGTGTAAGAAACACAAGTTTTTCTTATCTAGATAGTTGATAGTGCCTCGGTGTATATAAAGAGATGTTATCTCTAAGCATTTCAGGAGCATAAATACATATTTGAATGAATTGCCTGCATGTGCCTGGTGCCTCCAGAGGTTAGAAAAGAGCGGCAGATCCCCTGGAACTGGAGTTAGGTATGGTTGCGAGCCACCGTGTGGATGCTGGGAACTGACTGTGGATTCTCTGAACCAACTTCCCTGTTCCTTTTTCAAATTTTATTTTTCTTGCTGAGAGGTATTAACGTTTAGGGGAGAAGTTGAACATGATATGTTATTGCATTGACTTAAAATTTTCTTACTAGTGTCACTCACTTTGTGTGAGTGTTTTTCTGCATGCCTGTACATGCACCACATGTACGCGAGGTGCCCATGGTGCTCAGAAGAGAGCTTGGATCCCCTGGAACTGCAGTTGTGGATGGTGTGGGTGCTGGGAATTGAACCCAAGTCTTCTGCGTGAAGAACGAGTGCTTGTAATGACCGCGCCATCTCTACAGCCCTGTTGCTTTAATCTAACTTAATATCTGATTTTGTTGTATTCTCAACAAATCCTTACTTTGAATTGCGTTGATTTGCCTTGAACATGTGAGGAACAATTCAACATTTGAAAATTATTGTTCAGAGTTAAAATTGTCTTGAAGTTTTAGAAATGGATAAGCAGCCCAGAAAAAAGACTTCTTGAAATTGTGGTAGAAATGATTATGCATCTGCCAAATAGTCTCATTATATGAAATTTTGTTCTGTGAGAAGCCAAAATTAAAGAGACCAATTGACAGTTTTTCTTTTGTAGAAATTAAATGACTTTTTTCTTTGAAAATAGTATGTCGAAAATACTATACATTATAAAAGTATATTTTAAACCATGAGATTTGAAAGTTTTTCTGTCATTTATGTTTTTGTGTAGTTAATTTTTTGTTCCTCCATTGTCCATAGAACCATGAATAGACTGACCCAGCTGGAAAGACTGGATTTGGGGAGTAATGAATTCACAGAAGTGGTAAGTCCTCACAGTTTCACTAGCCATCAGTCTTGGCATTTGTTCAGGGGCACGATGTGGAAATGGAAGTATTTCTCTTAAAAATCAGGAGAAACTGCACATGATTTTAAAGAAAACTCTTCACCTGAACCTTCCCGTCCAGTAGAAAAGTTAACCAAGGGGAAATCTGACAAATGATTAGGAAAATAGGGAATTAATTTTGAGTTTGCATTGAGGTGTCAGATGAGTTTGTTCTCTGTATTCTAAGTGAGCTGTATTGCTGAGTTTATAAGGAATGGAGTCTGTATGCAGTTTTTGTATTTAAGTATGTTTTGAAAAATAGCTCAGGAAGTAAGCCAGATAATTTTTTAAAGAGGTATTCATTAACTGTAAACATCATATTTAAAATTTATGTTCACAAGTCTGTTATTCAAAATTATAGCAGCTTTCTAATGATAGTGTTAGGAATAAGAATTTGTGTGGTGGGTTTGTGTGTTTCAGTTGCGGTCAGTAGAGCACTGTGGTGTTTGAGGATATCTTACACTTCTTCTAAAGTACTTTTGCATATTCTTTTTTAAAAATTAATTTTAAGTTTTAATTGTATATGTATGAGTGTTTTGCCTTCATGTGTGTCTCCGTACCACTTGCGTGCCTGGTGCCTGAGGAGGTTGAAAGAGGGTACTGGATCCCCTGGAACTGGAGTTACATACAGACAGTTGTGAGCCAGCATGTTCTGGAAATGAAACTCGGGTCCTCTGAAGAGCAGTCAGTGTTCTTAACCACTGATCCATCTCTCCAGCCTACTCTTTCATACTCTAATTTAAGATGACTTTTGGATTTATTTCACTGTATTTGCAAAGTTTAACTTACTATGAAAAAGTACATGCTTTGCTTCCTAAGTTATCCTTTATGACCTTATCTTTTGTTTTTAAATATGTTAACTTTAATATAAGTAATGCGAATGAATCTTGTTTTATTAGTTTTGTGAATCCTATTAGCTTTTAAAATCATCTTTTTTCCTACCAATATATAAATATAAAAATATGAAAAGAATAGAAAGCCAGATGATATATGCCTGTAATCCCACCATTTGGGAGGTAGAATCCAGGAGGATCAATTTAAGGTCATCCTCTGTTACAAAGGGACTCCAAGCTGGGCAGTGGTGGCGCACGCCTTTAATCCCAGCACTCGGGAGGCAGAGCCAGGCGGATCTCTGTGAGTTCGAGGCCAGCCTGGGCTACCAAGTGAGTTCCAGGAAAGGCGCAAAGCTACACAGAGAAACCCTGTCTCAAAAAATCAAAAAAAAAAAAAAAAAAAAACAAAAAAAAAACAAAAAAACAAAGGGACTCCAGTCTGTCTCAAAAAAAAAGGAGGGCAGCCAAACAAACCCATAAACCTTACGACTGGAATTATAATAGTAAAGACCTATAAAAGAAAGTTTCTCTTAATTCAAGTAACCCCTGGAAATCTTACTATATATATTAGCAATAGATCTGAATGCCTGACTTGCTGTGGTGGGTGGCAATGATAGTATCCTTTGCCACTGTGTACTTATTGATTGCCATGGCTCTTTGGACTGAGAGCAATAACAACTTCTAGGAAACATTCAAACTTTCAGCTCCAATGGCCAGTGCCCAAGAGCAAGTTATCTGAATACCAAGGTTCACAGCAACATAAGGGGGTTAGTGAGTTTAGCTTTTCAGCATCATATATAATGTCCCATTACATAATTCTGGTTTTTCTACTAGTTTACTTAATAATATTTTCTTGTCATGTCATGGTCCTCTTTCAGTCAGAGGACTGGTGTTTGGTTCCCAGCATCCCCATTGGATAGCTCATGGCCACCTGAAGCTGTAGCTCTGGGGAATCCGACTTCTAGCTTCCTGTATGCGCGCGCGCGCGCGCGCGCACACACACACACACACACACACACACAGAGTAAATCATATATTGCCTTTTTTACTTTCAAGCTTTTTTGTAAGGTTTTCTGAAGGGCTGTGTCTGTATTGATAATGAACAAGAATATTTTTATTATACACTTGAAAACAACAGGTCCTATTTTATTTTTTTACTAATTATATAAATATTTGACCCAATTGAGTAATCCAGAAGATTTAACAAATCTTATATAATCTACTTTTGTGGAATTCCCATTGGTAACGGTGATGCCGGACAGAAGTGCACACCTTGTGGTACTTCTCTCTCCTCTCTCCTTTAGTGTTTTGGTTAAAAGATTACCTTGGAAATTCCTGGACTTCTTTAGCCAGATACAGATAATCGTGTAATTAATTGAATTCTTCCCCTTCTGTCCAAACAGCCTGAAGTACTTGAACAACTAAGTGGATTGAAAGAGTTTTGGATGGATGGTAACAGACTGACTTTTATTCCAGGGGTATGTATATAAAAGTTTCAGTGGCTCTTCATTTATTACTGTCTCTCCTTTTCAGTATTTGAAATGCACATTTTAAAGTTATTTTTAGTCATTTAAATAGTGAATTTTTTCTTAATTTGTTATTAAGTAGTTTGAAACAAATTATACTTTTTAAAAACCATGCACACATTCTCGATTGAAATCTGAAAACTCACATAACAAATTTTATTAAAAATAGTATTTTTACTACTGAAGAACGTATACATTCTGTTAGTACCAATCAGATTTCTAGTAAATTCAGTCTTTCCAGAAATAGTTAAATTAAAATTTCTGCTTTATCACTGAGAAACAATATGCTTCCATATCTAAAGAAGACATGAGCATCCCCATTCTATAGGAGGTGATGAGTATTTCCCCAAGAAAACTATCATGCTACTTGACTAAAATTAATCCATATTTTCAGTATTAAATATGAATGGTTATTAATTAAAACTTGGTATTATGCTTATTACCTAAATTTTAAAAAATTTTTGAGCGAGACCATAGTGGCACATGCCTTTAATCCCAGCACTCAGGACACAGAACAGGCAGATCTCTAAATTCAAAGCCGGGCTGGTCTACAGAGCGAGTTCCAGAAAAGCCAGGGCTACCCAGAGAAACTCTGTCTTAAAAACAAACAAAACAGAATTACTTGATACAATAATGGTATTTTCTGTCTTTTACTTATAGTTTATTGGTAGTTTGAGACAGCTAACATATTTGGATGTTTCTAAAAATAATATTGAAATGGTTGAAGAAGGGATTTCAACATGTGAGAACCTCCAAGACTTCCTCTTATCAAGTAACTCCCTTCAGCATCTGCCAGAGACTATTGGTCTGTATTGCTTTCAAAACAATTTCTTTTTAATTATTAGAGACTTTTACTCAAGACTTTCCATAGAAACTCAAAATCTTATTAATGTTTTATTGTACTACCACATTCAAATATTACTTGAAGTTTTCCTGATGTGCCCCATTGTACAATTTACTACTTTACTGTTGTTACTATTTTTATTTATCCTAAGGAAATTCTATTTTTATAACTTTAATAAATTCTCTACAAAGAAGCTAGCCTACTCTTTTTTTTTTTTTTTTTGATTCCTAGCCCTTATTTGGAAACTATTTTAAGTTTCTTCACGATTGATTGATAAGAAAACAATGACTTTTAAAAATTTATGGCATATCTACAACTCTTGCTCACTTTGTTTTGAAGTTGCTTGTTTGATAAAGTATGAGCTGTTGTTTGTTTTTACTCTTAGGGGGGGCCCACTACCCAGCGCGCGTGCGCGCTCTCTTTCTCTTACACACACACACACACACACACACACACACACACACACACACACACACACACACGGAGGCTTATTATTAATTATAAACGCCTGGCCTTAGCTTGGCTTATTTCTAGCCAGCTTTTCTTCATTTAAAGTGTTCCAGCTACCTTTTACCTCTGGGCTTTTTCCTTTTCTTACTTCTGTGATCTTAACTTTCACTCTTACTCCATGACTGACTCTGTGGCTGGCCCCTGATGTCCTCCTCCTTTTCTGGCTACTCTTTCCTCTCCCAGATTTCATTTTCTACTTATTCTTTCTACCTGCCAGTCCCACCTATCCTTTCTCCTGCCTTGCTATTGGCCGTTCTTTATTAGACCATCAGGTGTTTTAGTCAGGCAAAGTAACAGCCTCACAGAGTTAAACAAATGCAACATGAACAAGAGTAACACATGTGGTGATATTTTATTTATGCTGTAACAAATAAAGCTTGCCTAGGGATCAAAGGAAAAAGCCAGCCACTATATTAAACATAGAGGTCAGGCAATGGTAGCACACGCCTTTAATCCTAGCATTCAGGAGGCAGAGATTCATCTGGATATGAGTTCAAGGCCACACTGGGAACAATGCCAGGCATGGTGGCACATGCCTTTAATCCCAGCACTAGTTAACCATAGAGGTCTGGAGATCTGGACAGACAGACAGGAAGTGATAGAGCTGGGTGGAAAGAGGAAGTGTTGTAGCTGTGCAGAGAGAGGAAGTAAGATGGCAGGGCACAGAAAGATATGTAAGGCATGGGTATATAGGAAGTAGCTCTCTTGGGCTGAGGATTTCCTAGCGGTAAGAACTTGTGGCTGTCTTGTTCTATCCCTCTGATCTTTCAGCTTTCACCCCAATATCTGGCTCCAGGTTTTTTATTTTTTTATTTATTTATTATGTGTACAGAAGAGGGCACCGGATCTCATTACAGGTAGTTGTGAGCCACCATGTGGTTGCTGGGAATTGAACTCAGGACCTCTGGAAGAACAGTTGGTGCTCTTAACCTCTGAGCCATCTCTCCAGTCCCGGGTTTTTTATTAATAAGACCATTTAGCAATTCTTGTTACAAACACACACTTAAATCTTCAGGGTAATATAATAGAAAAACTTGTTATTTTACATATGTCTTAGTTGAATTATACTAGTTTTAAAGGTAAGGTACATTTTAGGATTGTATTCTAATTTAATCAGTACTCTTAATATTTGAATTGAAATGTATTTATTTACATATACTGTTTTGTTATGTAGTGACAAACAGCCTTCACACTGCTGTTTTTTATATATTTAACAAATATATAAATTCTCTATGCCATGACATTGTTTTTAAGAACAAGGTTAGAGTAGTGAACAATCGAGACAAAATGTCTGTCTTCTTGGGGAGCTTATATTTTTTTAGGGTTGGATAGAAAACTAGTTATTATTCAGGTCAGTTAAACAGTGCCCTGGAGGCTGAAGAGATAGTAAAATCTTGCCTGCCAAGTTACGGACTTGAGTTTGATTCCAAACACTGATGTTAAGAGCCAGTCTTAGTGGTGTGTGCACTTTGTTCCCAGCATTGAGGAGGCGGATCCCAGGGGCTTCCTAGCTTGCCATCCTAACCTAGTAGATGAGCCCTAGGTCCTAGTATGAGACTTGCCTCAAAAACAAGGATGGATCCTGGGGAAGGACACCCAAACACACTCATACACCTGTACATGCACACGCATTCAGGCACACACACACAGACACCTATACAAAGGTAAGGTGGGTGAAAATAGAAATGTTGGGTGAGTAAGAGTGGATGACGTTAGGGTTTAGTTTCTCTTGTAGGTATGTGTATTGATAATGTTTTCTAATTCTTGTCAAATCTAATGTGTTTCACATTGACTATTGATAGACTTGCTTTCTCATTTAAGCTGAAAATGATTTATTATTTCTTCTCAATAGGTTCATTGAAAAATGTCACAACTCTTAAAATAGATGAAAACCAGTTAATGTATCTACCAGACTCAATAGGAGGGTGAGTTGTGTGTGAATGTGTAGACAAGAAAAATGTTACTGTTAACTCAGCATGTATCTCAGCATCATTTTAGATATTTACATAAGGAACATCTAAAGCAGAGTCCACAAACATTTAAAACAAGTGATGTGCATATAATTTAGTTATTTTATAATAAAAATAGGCTCATTTATTGTTGATAAAATAGAGCTTTATTAAATTTCATTGTTTAGTAAAGTTCATGTTGATATGTTCTTAAATTTTGGTTACAGTATAGATTTTAAAAACCGTGTATTTCCTATTTAATTATAGGCTAAGGTCAATAGAAGAACTGGATTGCAGTTTCAATGAAATGGAAGCTTTACCTCCATCAATTGGACAGCTCATAAACATGAGAACATTTGCCGCAGATCACAATTACTTACAACAGTTACCCCCAGAGGTACAGTATTTTGATTTATTTCAGATTTTGGTCTGCTTTGAAAACATACTCTTTAAGTTTGTTGTTTTATTTTCTTTCTAAAGTGGTTTATTAATTTATGTATTATCTAAATAATAACAGCTATGCAATTTTGAAGATGTTCTTAAACAGTTTGCGTTTTAAAGGAAAGGTAATAATTTAAGAAGAATAATTAAAGCTGGGTGGTAGAGGTACATGCCTTTAATCCCAGCACTTGGGAGGCAGAGGCAGGCGGATCTCTGAGTTCAAGGCCAGCGTGGTTTACACAGCGAGTTCCAGGACAGCCAGAGCTACACACAAACCCTGTCTCAAATAAATAAATAAATAAATAAATAAATGAATAAATGAATGAATGAATAAATAAATAAATAAATGATTAATTAAAAATTAAGTTACTACAAAAGTAATATTTCATAAATGTAAAGAATATTTTTCACAACTTTCATATATATTAATTTTCTTTTGTTTATTAACCTATAGACCAGGTTTGTGATCTCCAGTTTGTTTTTCTCTTTCAGATTGGAAACTGGAAAAATATAACTGTGCTGTTTCTCCATTCTAATAAACTAGAGACACTTCCAGAGGAAATGGGTGATATGCAAAAATTAAAAGTCATTAATTTAAGTGATAATAGGTTTGTAATCTTCAGTTGGCTTATAAAATACATTGAATGAAGTTCAAGTTTGATATAAAATGTACTGTGCTAGCTGTTGTTTATTCCTCTTTATATATATTTAAATTTTTTAATTGAAAGATGAACAAACTTTATCTGATGTTACTTATATTGTGATTGTCATGGTTCATTTTGAGGAAACATAACTATACAACCTTTATTTTCTCATTATTATACAACCTTTTAATTCCTATAGTCCCAAATTCACCTTTGTACTGCTGCTGAACAAAGCAACTTTTTAATCTAATCTTTGCTTGAGTTTTTCTGGGCAGAGATTCACTCACACAGCATAGGCCACAAAAGCCAAATTGCAGAGCAAGTTGATTGCCTTCTGGGATTGCTAGACTGGAGTAGTGATTACTGGGTGGAGGCGGTTTCAACAACAGTGTGGAATGTCTTAGATTTGATTTTGTAGTGCTTTACAAAATATGAAGGCCATCCCTTTGCAGTAGTACAGTAGGTGTTTCTCTTTTATGTAGGAGAAATTTGAGGCTCACATCGTTTGCAAAGTAGAGCTTTAAGTGCAGTATTCTGACTGACTTGTCAGTGTCCTAACAGCAGCATTTTATTTAAGGAGAACCTCTGCCTCTGTAGTAAACTTTGTTTGTTCTCACAATTTCCCTTTCCAAACGAGAGCAGAGGATAAAGGTTGTATAGTTATGTTGGCTCAAAATGAACGGTGACAATCACAATACGATAAGTAACACCAGATAAGGTTTGTTCATTCTTTCAATGAACAAGTATAGAAGCTCATCTTGGACAGTTAATGTGTCTGTCCTAGACTAAAGTTACGTCTGGAGGCCGGGCGGTGGTGGCGCACGCCTTTAATCCCAGCACTCGGGAGGCAGAGCCAGGCGGATCTCTGTGAGTTCGAGGCCAGCCTGGACTACCGAGTGAGTTCCAGGAAAGGCGCAAAGCTACACAGAGAAACCCTGTCTCGAAAAACCAAAAAAAAAAAAAAAAAAAAAAGTTACGTCTGGAGGGTTTTTATACTGATGTTGGAGATTGCTCTTCAAGTCTACATTGTTGAAAATCCTCAGGAAATACAGCCTTTTTCCAGGCTGGTGCATATAATGTGTTTGGGGTTTATTTGTTGGATTATTCTTTTTCTTATCTGCTGAATTAAATCAGTTAAAGAATTCTTTTTAAAACTAGATAATGTTTTTGTCCTTTCTCTTATATAAAAGTTTGCATTTGGCTTTACTTTTTTTTTGTCATCTTCTCTGCATATATCAATACATAGCGTTGTTCAGATGACTTAAGTTTTCATTTGAATTCTTTTTGTGGTACTAGGAGGTGGGAAGATAGGGTCCATGCTAGGTAAGTGCTATACCACTGAGCTGCAGTTCTAATGCCATCTCTTAGTCATTTGACGTATTCTTGTTTTTAAGTATAATCTTTGTTTGTCTTTTTCCATTTAGGTTAAAGAATTTGCCTTTTAGCTTTACAAAGCTACAACAGTTGACTGCTATGTGGCTCTCAGATAATCAGGTGGGCATTCTGACCTAGTAAATTTGGCTGGAATTCCAATTGTGTTATATAATAATACTCCTTAATTTATATAGTGCCACTTAAGAGCAGTTATACCTTGGTTCACATGAAAAAAATGTATTTTTGTATATATGAAGAAATATCATATTTGGAAACAATTTTTAACACAGATATAGATATATAAGTAATAAATTTTGTTGTATTTTTGCAAGTTTCCAAACCCATAAAAATATAGAGAGATCAGGAAATGAGACCCAGTCCCACCTAACTTCATATCATTACTTCCTATCATTGTCACTTCTTTCTAATGCACATAAAATCTATTCTCTCAGCAATTTTGAATGATACACTGTTTCTGACTAAAATTACCATAGTTTACAGTAGAGCTCTTGAGTTTATTCTGCTTATCAGTTTTGTGTACGTGAACCAGCATACCCCAATCCACTCCCAACCCAAGCCCATTACCACTACATCATTTGATAGTTATCTTTCTGTGTCTGGGTTATTTCAGTTATTCCAGATTCACTAATGTTGTTTCAAATCACAAGATATCCTTTCCTTTCCTTTAAAGGCTGACTTGTATTTTATATGTGTATGTGTTACACTATCATTAGCCAGTCATTCACTGATGGACACTTAGGCTGATTTCTGCTTTCTTAAAGATTTATTTATGTCTTTAAGTGTTTTGGTGCGTGTATGTATGTGTTCCTGGTGCCTGGAGGTCAGAAGAGGGCATAGGATTCCCTAGGACTGGAGTTACAGGTGGTTGTAAGCTGCCATGTAGGAGCTGGGAACCAAACCCAGATCCTCTGTATGAGCTATTAACCTTGAACTATCTTTCCAGCCACACTAGACTTGTAGATTTGTAGTGATGGAAGTAAGCAAAAATCTGTAAAAGTAATGGAAAAAGGAAATAATACTTTGATGATTAATTTTGAGAAAGTCCTAAAGGTCATAGGTGGAGTGATGCTACTTTGCTCAGTTTTGTGATACAGATATTTTTTTCTTGGGGTTTTGAGACAGGGTCTCACTATGTAGCCGTGGCTAGACTGGAACTTGCTATGTAGACCAAGCTGGTATCAAATTCATAGAGATCCTCCTGCCTCTGCCTCTGCCTCTGCCTTCTGAGTGCTGGGATTAAAGATGTGCACCATCACGCCTAGCCTGTGAATATAACTGCCACTCCAGGTGTAGGAGAGGACAGCATAGGAAGGAGATCTTGGTTATTGGGAAGAAAGTAGTTTGAAATTAAATGTTACCATGTAGTGGAAAAGGAGCCAATGACAGCGAGTTGAAAGGTGAAGAAGTGAGCAGTTTTAGTAAGGTGAAAACGATAGGTTTGGAGAGTGGCTTGCTGCACTTCCCTGGCTCTGCTGCTCACCTGATGGTTCTGCAGTCTGCTTTCCAGGCCTGGGTCTTCTCTCTGTGACTTACATAATGACGTTCTTGTCTTCTATTTCTGTAAACTGCCCTTCACATTACTTTCCGTAGCCTCATTATTCCTAACAATATCTTTAGCCTGGTACCTGTTCCTTGATCATACATTTGGCCCAGTATCTGTCCAACATTGACACTTCAATACCTCAGAATTGGCTCCCCCTAAAACAGCATACCACCTTCTGCCCCTGGGATCCTTAGCTCAGTGAGAAATGTTTTATGGAGTGACATACACAGGAGTATAACCTTTAACTACTAATATCTCCATACTGCCAGTCCAGTTCATCCCCAAGTCCTCAGGAATATTGAATACCTCATGTGTGTGTTTCATGTAGACCTGCCCTGTCCAGTACTGAACCCATAGTGTCATAGGCAGTTAATCCAAAGTCAGATGCCTTATAATTAACTATATACTGAAGTTTTTGCCCTAGTATGAGCCTAAAAATGTGAATTTTGCACTCAAAATTTTTATTTTGGATTTTATGCTAAAAATTTTAATTTTTAAAATAAGGTTAAATTGAATGCATTATTGAAATTATTTTCATTTCTTTTGAGGTCCTCTCTTCCCATTTTTACTCCTGAGATAAAGTCTTCCTATGTAGCCCAGGCTGGCCTTGAACTCAAAAATCATGTCTCAGTCTATAAAGTGCCAGGATTACAGGCATATGCTACCATGCTCATCTTCAACCCACTTCCTAATACTAGGATTCAGACTCAAGCCTCCTGTATGTAGCCAAGCACTTTATTATCTTTTTGCCCTCGAAGAAAAGTATAACTACTAGACAATTACAAATTGGACAGTTCTGATTCAGATTGTTGACATAACTTTGTACTTGGTCTCTGCCTCCTGTGTTACTGTTTAGATGAATTTCTAAACAGTCTTATTAAATAAGAAACACAGAGCCAAATATAGGGGTGAAAGCCCAGAGATCGAGCAGCAGCCAAGAGCCAAGACCACCTTATCTTATCACTCGCTGCTGTCGCTTCCCCTGAGAGAGAGACCTTCTTCCTGTGTGTCTGTCTTTTTATTGCCTTTCTGTTCTGCCTTCTCATTGGCTCTGAGCCCAGCCACATCACTTCCTCATCACTGCCTGTCTATACAGACCTCCAGGTCTCTATGGTTGGTACTGGGATTAAAGGCGTGTGTCCTTGAAAGCACAGAGACTCTACCTGCCATGTGGTCGGATTAAGGGCGTGTGTTACCACCACCTGACTTTTGTTTATGGCTGGCTATGACCTCTGATCTCCAGGCAAACTTTATTTATTAACATACAAATAAAATATCACCACATTATTGCTTGCTCCTGCTGGCTCTCTATCACCTTCATACTGTACCTCACAAGATCTCTCAATTTTTTTTTTGTTTGTTTGTTTTTTTGTTTTGTTTTTCGGGGTTTCTCTGTGTAGCTTTGCACCTTTCCGGGATCTCACTCTGTAGCCCGGGCTGGCCTTGAACTCACAGAGATCCGCCTGCCTCTGCCTCCCGAGTGCTGGGATTAAAGGCATGCGCCACCACTGCCCGGCGATCTCTCGATATTAAACTTTTACACTAACCTCCTTGAAATAATGCTGATGGGTTTTCTGCATGTCATAGGCCTCAAGGTCTCATTCATGCCTCTACCTCTTACACGTTCATTCTTTCTACCAAGTGAGTTCTCGTTGAGTACAGTCTTTGCCCTACCAGCCTGTTCTTTTCCTCTCCTCACCTTAAACCTCTCAGAAATGTTGTCCTGTTTGAGACAGTAGTAAGTGAATGCCGCTGTGCTCTCTAGTACTCTACACCTTGTCACCTTTGTGGTTGTGTCGTAATAGCCAGTTTTGTTAGGTGTTTCATCGCTCTTATATACTTCAGAAGTCAGTGTAGATACCTGTAATACGTTAGTAATTGACGAGTAAGTGATTTAAGTTTCAGAGAAAGAGTACCGGCAGGTGACATCCTGATTCTTATAACAAGAGAACTGAATGAGTATCTGAAATTAAATGGGATTATAGATCAGTAGTTAGGCATTCAAGGTATGGGAAAAGCTTGATAAACTAATTCTTTTCTCCATGTGTGTACTCCATAAGTAGCAATGGTTATAAATTTTATGAAGTATAATTCATATACCATTCAATTCACCCATTTTAAAATACGTTGATTTTGACATATGTAGTGGGTTGTTTAAAGGAGACTAGCAGAGTACTTTCAGGGAAAAAGTACTTTCTGCTCCCCCCCCCCCCAGTCTGCCCCCCATCCTCTCCTCCAAAAAGGTATGGCCTCCCATGGGGAGTCAGCAAAGCCCAGCACTTTCAGCTGAGGCAGGACCAAGCCCCTTCCCTTGCACCAAGGCTGTGCACGGTGTCCCACCATAGGCAATGGGCTCCAGAAAGCCAGTTCATGAACCAGGGATGGATCCTATTCCCACTGTCAGGGGCCCCTCAAACAGATCAAGCTACACAAATTGTCTCACCCATGCAGAGGGCCTAGTCCAGTCCCATGCAGGCTCCACAGCTGTCAGTCTAGAGTCATGAGTTCCCACTGGCTTGGTTCAGTTGTATCTGTAAGTTTCCCCATCTTGATGTTGCCATTTAAAGGGGGCTTTACATAGTAAGAAACTGGTGGGCCAAAAGTGTATCTATGTTATTTATCTGTTGAATTACCTATGACTATGGAAATATTTGATGGAAGAGAGGTGGGTATGCAGATTGAATATCCCTCATGTGATATGCCTAGGATAAGATATTTTGGAGATTTTTGGATTTTATTTTTGCTGTTGTTGTTTTGGTTTTTTGAGACAAGGTTTCTCTGTGTAGCCCTGGCTGTCCTGGAACTTGCTCTGTAGACCAGGCTGACCTCGAACTCACAGAGATCCACCTGCCTCTACCTCCCAGAATTTTCTTTTAATATTCACAATTAAATAATGAAATAGGAAACAAAATCTAAATTTAAACTTTATTAATGTTTCATATATTTCTTAACATATCCTGAAAATAATTTCATGTAGCATTTAAAAATTAATTTTTTGTATTTTTAGCATTAACTGTCTTTTTTTTAAAAAAAAAAACAAACACTTTTTTTTAAAGATTTATTTATTATGTATACAGTGTTCTGCCTGCACGTATGCCTGCAAGCCAGAAGAGGGCACCAGACCTCATTACAGATGGTTGTGAGCCACCATGAGGTTGCTGGGAATTGAACTCAGGACCTCTGGAAGAGCAGTCAGTGCTCTTCACCACTGAGCCATCTCTCCAGCCCTTAGCATTAACTTTCTCTTGAGGTCAAATGTGTCTTGTTCTACTTGTGACAGTCATGTCAGTGCTCAGTGTTTTCAGATTTTGGACTATTTTGGAACTTTTGGTTTTTCGAGACAGGGTTTCTCTGTGTAGCTTTGCGCCTTTCCTGGAACTCGCTTGGTAGTCCAGGCTGGCCTCGAACTCATAGAGATCCACCTGGCTCTGCCTCCCGAGTGCTGGGATTAAAGGCGTGCGCCACCACCGCCCGGCTATTTTGGAACTTTTAATTAGCTATGCTCCACCTGTAGTTGAGGGGCTTGGTGGATAATAAGGAGATTGAATTAGAACCCGGGATGATGTGCAGGAGGGGGAGTTTACATTTGAAGATAGACCAGGGTGGGCTCTCAGAGCATTGTAAATACTGTCATCTGGGTCCTGACTGTGGAAAACAGTGTGAAGAAAGACTCAACCTGTAGCTGAGATTTTAGGAAAGAGTATCAGTCTATTCTATTATTTGAGGAAGTCAAGTAAAATGGTTAGAATATTTGAGAACATAGGACAGTTTAGTTTTTAACCAGGGGAAGGTCACAAAATTTTAAATATTTGGGAGTAAGATTTCAGGATGGAGTTAGGTTTTCCCAAGAGTTTGTCCGAAGAATGAACTGAAAGTTAATATAGAAGAGAAGACTGGCCCCTACCTACCTGGGGTCATTTAAGCCTCTTAATGGTAGAATTTTAGGTGAGGATATTGATAATAAGAGTTAGTTGTATTAGGAAGGAGATTGATTACTATTTGTTAACCCTGAGAACAAAGATACTAAGAAAAGAACGTAGTCTAAAATACCTGGGGGCTCCCCCAAGTGTCTTGTTGGTGCCATTGATGCAGCTAGGAGAGAAGCAGTTTTCAACTTACTAATTACTTTTAATCTCTATCTATCTAGTAACTAACTGGAATAAATGTTCAGATAACTAGTTTAAACCTTCTAAATGTTTTTTTCCTTAAAAGCATTTTTTGCAAAAGGAAATACTAGAATCGGCAAAATAACATAAAATAGGAAAAGGTTTTATAACATTGTTAGTAAAGTCACTGTGTAGTAAATAATTCATAGATATTCTTGGCATATTGAAATATTTTATAATTATTTCAGTGGTAATTATATTGAATTTGTATTTTATTAAAATTTAAATTTCATTTTTTAGATTTCTTTGTGGTTTCAAATGAATGTTCAAAGTGCTATTTTGTATATATACAAATTTGTTTTTGTAACCTGCACCTTGATACTTTGTAAAATTGGTGGGTGGTTATTCATAGGGATCGTTAGATATATATTTCCTTTAGGTTTATTGAAAATTAACCATTTATTTTTTTTTTCCTAGTCCAAACCTCTGATACCTCTTCAAAAAGAAACTGATTCAGAGGCTCAGAAAACAGTGCTTACTAACTACATGTTCCCTCAGCAACCAAGGACTGAAGATGGTAGGAATTGAAGACTTCCTCCTCCCCTTCCCCTTAATCAAGTGCCAAGAGAATTTTTAGCTCCAAAAGTTTTTATTACTTCATTGAGAGTTTGGAAAATTGATCAGAAAGTTTTGAGAAAATAGTTGGATAAGTAACATCTTTGAGTTGAATTTAGAGGTGTGGAAATGTATTGTGTGTTTTCTTTATTTAAGTTACATTGATAATTGTAGCTAGAGTTTTCCTGCCTGGCCCACAGTTAGGACAAACTCTCTCACCTGCCAGTCCCACAGCCTCTCAGACCCGACCAAGTAAACACAGAGACTTATATTGGTTACAAACTGTATGGCCGTGGCAGGCTTCTTGCTAACTGTTCTTACAGCTTAAATTAATCCATTTCCATTAATCTATTCCTTGCCACGTGGCTCGTGGTTTCTCATCATGGCGGCTGGCAGTGTCTCCCTCACTTAGCCTTCCACTTCCCAGCTTTATTCTCCTCCTTGTCCCGCCTACACTTCCTGCCTAGCCAATGGCCAATCAGTGTTTTATTTATTGACCAATCAGAGCAACACGTTTGCCATACAGACCATCCCACAGCAGATAATGTTATCAATTGTAGCACTCCTTCACATCACACTTTACTAAATGTTAGGAATGCTTGGGAAGCATTGTGTGATTAGAAGTATTAGGGTATGGTTTGTTCTATTGTGTATAATACCTTTGGAGTCCACACACTAGATGAAGGTCATCTATTAAGCTACAATCTATAATTTATAGTCACTACTAAATTACTTCCTGTGTTTCGCTCAGCAAGAGAGAATATATTCTTTTAATTATGGCCACTAGTGTGTACTTGTGGATTATTGTGTGAAGACAGGACCAAATTATTTTTAGTATATGTTGTTGTTGTTGTGTGTGTGTGTGAGACATTTTAAAAAATACACTTAAAATGTCTTTATGTATGTGTGAATCTTTCTGAAGATGGTAAAAATATCTATAGTCTGAAGTTACTTAGAGATTAACTCAATATGTAACATTAAAGAAAAGTGTAAATTCATCGTTAGTCTTAACACATAAACTATTCCATGAGGGGGCTGGAGAGGTTGCTCGATGGTTAAGAGCATTTTCTATTCTTCCAGAGGACCCAGATTCTATTCTCAGCACCCAGTTGGCAGCTTATAATTGTCTGTAACTCCAGTTATAGGGTATCTGATGCCCTCTTGTGGACTCTGTGGGCCCCAAGCATGCATGTAGTACACAGACATGCACATAAAATAAAAATAAAATATGTCATGGCAGCTTAAGTCGGTAAGTCTCCATTTCCTCTTCTTTAAATGACTTCAGCAGTTCCATTTGAACCAGTCAGTTCCTTACATCCTCTCTGACTACTAGTCCATGCTTGAGTGCTAGCAGTAGAAATATTTTATTGTCTGGCCCGTTACTGAAATAGTGTGTCATTTCGTAGTATGTCATAAAACATTAAATGTTTTCTTCTCTGAACTAAAAAATCATTTCATGTCTTTCCTTACAAATGTTTTGAGTTCTAAACTAACATTCTTTACTAACAAAAGGATAGTTACTTGACCATATTGTGTAGCTGATAGTATTTATGGGACTCTCACCTTCTTACTGTACTAACCAAGGTTTTACATTGTTAGTACCCCAGAACAGGAGACACAGCGGAAGAAAGATTACTCTTAGTTCATAGCTTCAGAGGTCTCATTTGGTCTTAGTAAGAAGATGGAATAGATCCAGAGCAGTTCCTGTCAAGGCATCAAGCAGAGGAAGAGGTTGGGAACCTGGTGTTGCCCTTAGAGGCATGCTTCCTCCAGCACAACCCCAGCCCTAAGGTTTCCACAGACTCCCAAAATAGTACCAAAATGTGAGCCTCTGGGAGACATTTCATATTCAGATCAATACTTAGTACTATTTCCTGTCTTCATAAATCTTTAGAAATAAGGAAAAATGAAAAATTGAGACAAGTTCTGATGAACAAGAGCAGACAAGCAGATGTCTTGTTACATATTCAAATATTTGCTATCGTTTTTCCCTACTGCTCTATTAGTACCACAATCAGTAGTTGCCCATTTATCCTTTCTGTCTGTCTGTTTTGTGGGCTGGTGATTAGACCTAGGACCTTGCCAATGGGAAGCAAGCACTGTACCACTGAGCTGTATACTCCCAGTGTTGTGAAGGTAAACAGTCATGTGAAAGAAGTTTGCTTCTGATGGTTGAGAAAGGACATCTGAAGGAAGTGGTAGTGTGTCATGAAATGGAAACTTCATTCATGAAGGAAGTAAAACCTAGAGTGGTTTTGCAGGTTGGAAAAGAAAGATGGCTAAATACCTGAGCATTTGCCAACAATCAGGATGTGACTTACTATTTAGAAGGAGGGCACAGTGACAAAGGTCGGAACACTGTATGAGCATGGTTATGAATCCCTTAGTTGACATGAAGATTCACATTGGGATTGAAGATGTCTAGGAACTATAAAATTACAGAGTAGGGTGGCATCATCCGACGTTTGCATTATTTAGGATATGGCAAGTCTTGAAAAGGAAGACCTGTAGTCAGATACTAGAGTGTTGAATGAATGTGCCTCAGCATTCAGATTTGTTAGACTCTGAAGTAAGTAAGGGTAGGAAATATATTACCTAGTACCCTGAACCTTCAAGGTAAGGAATTTATTCAAAATACTTAGAAATGTAATTAACCAGTAGCTATTGAGAATGAGAGCCATAGTCAGAGTTACAAACTCTGGGATTCTGAATACATTCTTGTATAAAATTGCTTTAACTCTTAAGCATTTGGAGTCTGGCTGATGATTGCAGTTGCTCCCCAAGGGCTGTCAGCATGGCTCAGCGAATCAAAGTACTTGCCAGCCAAGCATGGTAATCAAAGCTTCATCCTCAGAATCCACGTAAAGGTGGAAGAAGGGAAATAACCCTCAAAATTGCCTTTACACACACACATACACATACACGCGTGTGCGCACGTGCACACGCGCACACACACACACTCTAATGATAGTAGAAGTTTTTAAAAATTACTACCAAACCTAAATGAGTTACGTACATGAATCCTAAAAATCGGCTGTTGAAAACTGCCTTGCTGCCATTGCCTCTTTCTGTCTTCTGGGCCAGGGTCTTCCTAGACCTGGTTGACATCCAGCCTGCTCTGTGTGTGAGAGTGAGCTTGAACGTCAGGTGTTTTGCCTCTCCTTCCCAGTGCTTTGATTGCAGGCCTAGTGCTAATCTGCCTGGCATATGGGCTCATTTAGTGCTAGAGATTGGGAGTCATTGTACCAACTAAAGTACATCTCTTACCTTTCTAATACCATGGAGAGTTCAGCAATTTGAACCATATTCCACATTTGTTTAAACAGAAATAGTCTGTTAAGTAAATACTAAACAACTCACCAAAACAGGTAAAATAAAAATCTTGAACTGAGTCCAGAAAATAAAAACATGTATAATCCCAATACTCAGAAAACCAAAGCGCAGAGCATTGCAAGTTAGAGAGGCCAACACAGGCTGTATTACGAGACCCTGTTTTAAAACGAGCACTCAGTGGTCTGGGGATGCGACTCAGTTGTAGAGTGCTTGTCTAGCATACAAGAAACCCTGCATTAAACCCTCAGCCTGTAATTTCGGCACTTGGGGAGTAGAGATGGGAGGATCAGGAATTAAGGTCATCCTCAGCTACATACTGAATTGGGGGCCCAGTCTTTAAAACAAAACATATAACAAGAAATAAAACGACACACACACACAATGTCGTTCCTATTGTTCCTATTTGTTTTGTGGCATTTTTAGTATGAACTTGTAATTAACAAAGAAAACCCAAACAAGGATTTGGTATAAGTCATAATTTGGAATTTTGAGTATTATGCTGTCTTGCACACATATTTGCATTGGCTGTATTTGGGTGATTGAGGATCTCCAGGGTTAGTTTTTTGGTTTTTGTTGTTGTTGTGTGGGTGGATATGTTTGTTTGTTTGGTGTTTTGTGTGTGTGTGTGTGTGTGTGTGTGTGTATGTGTGTGTGTTAGAACATATTTGCTTTTACTCTCCTGTTTTGAGTAAGATTCATCGTTTTTTATGGGCAAAAGTCTTGACTTTGTTTTGCATTGTATAACTTTTGTATAATTGTTGAATGAATCTTGTTGGTTGGTTGGTTGGTTGAGTTTCTCTATATAACAGCCCAGGCTGTCCTGGAACTCACAGAGATCCACCTGCCTCTGTTTCCCAAGTGTTGGGATTAAAGGTGTGAGCACTGTACCCAGCTTGAAAGAATTATTTTAAGCTATTCCAGAAAACCTATGTATGTCTTTGAAGTTTTTTTTTTGTTTGTTTGTTTTTTTTTTTTTTTTTTTTGGTTTTTCGAGACAGGGTTTCTCTGTGTAGCTTTGCACCTTTCCTGGAACTCGCTTTGGAGACCAGGCTGGCCTCGAACTCACAGAGATCCACCTGGCTCTGCCTCCCGAGTGCTGGGATTAAAGGCGTGCGCCACCACCGCCCGGCCGTCTTTGAAGTTTTAACATTATATCTGATTGGGTAGAGAAAGATTGAGTTTGTGTTAAATGTAAATTTTCCTTACATTTTTGTGTGGAAAGTGTATTTTTATTTACTTGGTGTAATTGATATTGTTTATAATGCATGATACAAAGATATCACCAAAGTAATACATTTTTTAAATTTATTTTTATTTTACGTACATTGGTAGTATTCTGCCTGAATATCTATGTGAGGGAGTCAGATCCGGGGACAGGAGTTACAGACAGTTGTGAGCTGCCATGTGGGTGCTCGGAATTGAACCTGGGTCCTCTGGAAGAGCAGCCAGTGCTCTTAACAGCTGAGCCATCTCTCCAGTTCATTTTATTTTTTTAGCAAAATAACTTTACTCTGCCATTGAACTCTTTTATTCCTCCATGCTTATTGGACTATTAATGTTAAAAAGAATTCTAAAATTGGAAGATGTGATAGCCTTACTATCTTAAAATTTTTAGGGTCCTACACAAAACCTATGTATTTGTAGTGTTTAAATTAACAACTTCATGAATCCTTCTAGTAACAAAAACCTAATTGGCTTCTGGGAAATAAAGTTGCAGTGGTTGTGGTAAAGAAATCTTAAAACCAAAACCTGTTAGAACCAAAGCCTGGAATTTGTTGCTGTTATCCTAGACCAGTTTTAACTGCCACAGACTTGTTTTTATAAGGCAGGTTATGAGTAAGTAATAGTTTTCTGTGATTATTGTAAAATATAGTCGTTTTTCTTCTACTTTCCTCTAGTTATGTTCATATCAGATAATGAAAGTTTTAATCCTGCATTGTGGGAAGAACAGAGGAAGCAGCGGGCCCAAGTGGCATTCGAATGTGATGAAGACAAAGATGAAAGAGAGGCGCCCCCCAGGGTGAGTCTGTCAGGTTTTTTTCCGGGTGTGCTGACTGAAGTTTGTGCTGTATACCTATAGTATGCTGTTTGTGGCTACAAAAGAGGACTGAATTCATTGCGTACCCTCAAAGCACTTACTAAACCAAATTGTTTCACCTATGAAAAAATTTGAGAGCATTACAAAAGTGCCATTAAAAGGTACATTTTGATGAGAAATATAACTCACTGGTGGAGCTCTTGTCTATCATATAAAGGCCCAGAGTTTGATCCCCAGCACTGAGAGAAAAAGAAAACCAAACAACTGAATTTGAAAATTTTATATATATATATGAAAACAGAATTTCTATAAATCCATAATCTCTTCACTGTTCCTGTGAGCTGAGCATGAACTTCAGATGGGTTATACAGATGGGTTATACGTTTAGTTCTGAGATTGATGTTAGAAATACTAATACTTCGTGTTTCTCTATTTCTCTAGGAGGGAAACTTAAAGAGATATCCAACACCATACCCAGATGAGCTTAAGAACATGGTCAAGACTGTTCAAACCATTGTACATAGATTAAAAGATGAAGAGACTAATGATGAGTCTGGGAGAGATATGAAACATGAAGATCAGCAAGTTGTAAATCAGGATATGGGTGTGAAGGTTAGAAACTCAACTCCAAGTAATGATGTAAAATGTTTGAAGTTACCCCAGAATTGAGACAATTGATGCGATGACCTGAATTATATATTACTTAATTTGTAGTTTTGTTCTCAGATGCCTAAACTGTAAATTAACTTTTTGAATTTCCCAGTTCCTCATCTTCTGGTTCTCTGACTACAGAAGGTCTAGCTTATCCAGATAGTGTCAAGACAGCCTTTGGAGAGTCATTACCTGAACAAATAATAAGATATAATGATTGTCAGAGAGCTATTCTGGAAATACTCCTCCCTCCTAGTTTGATGATACTGATCCACTTTATTCTAATTTTCAATTAATTGCTATTGCAGACATTTGACATTTCCTTGGAACGTTTCAGAATTTTCTCAGTGCTACCCACCCCCCAAATAAAAGTTTTGGGATGTCATTAGAGTCACTGTGAATTCCACAGAAGGCAAAAATAATTTATTAACTGACTCACTTGACACCGGTCTTCTAGAGGAAAAGTAACTTTTGCTAAATTATGTATTTTAATATAATCATGGCTCTCTATGGGCCATCTGCCCTCCAAATAGACATTTTATCTGTGATTCTAATTTACATGTTCACACTTCATCCTTCCCTCCTTCCTCCCTTTCTTCCTTCCTTCTTTCTTTCCTTTCTTTCTTTCTTTCTTTCTTTTTTTTTTTTTTCTCTTTTGGTTTTTCAAGAAAAGTTTCCTCTGTGAGACAGTCCTGCCTGTCCTGGAACTCACTCTGTAGTCCAGGCTGGTCTCAAGCTCAGAGATCCGCCTCCCTCTGCCTCCTGAGTGCTGGGATTAAAGGCATGCGCCACCACTGCTTGGCCACAGTTTCTTTAATATTAATTTAGAATTGGAAGCTGATGTATTGCGTAAATTTTATGTAATACTTAAAACGTATGAGGTCTTTATCTTTTATGTAGGCTTCAGAAAGTACGACAGTGAGAAGCAAACTTGATGAAAGAGAAAAGTATATGAATTCTGTACAGAAGCTGAGTGAGCCTGAGGCTGAGACCAGTCCTGGAAACGTACCCGTGACTGCAAACATGAAAGTCTCCGGGAACCTGAAGCATGTTGTCAACCATGATGATGTGTTTGAGGTACGACTTTATGATGACATAATCATGAGAGTTTCCAATTTAATAGTTCATTGATGTTAACAATAGAAGCCTAATAGTGTGATTACAGAAAATACTGCAATCCTTGAAAATTTTCACACTGCTGAAATATCACTTATCACTTTAAACTTAAAATTTTTGTACTTGTGAGTAAATGACTTGTAGGTAAATTAGATTATGATGTGTTCTATAAAATGAATAATTACAATTGCTTTTATTTCTTTATTTTTGTGATAATGGGTATCAAGCTCAAGTTCATTGTCTATAACAGGCCCATGTTCTACCTCTCATCTACCTTCCCAGACCTTGCTTTTGTTTCTGTAACATCAAAATGACAAGTTAAAGTCGTAGGTCAGTAACAGAGCACTTTCCTAGCTTGCGTACAGCCCTGGAATCCATCCCTAGGATGTGCAAAAAAAAAAACCAAACAGACAAAAACCCAAACAACAGAAAGTGGCTGTTATATCTATCCTCAGTCATTTAGCTTATGTAAGCATTCATCATTGAATGTGTTACTCTTGTTCAGTGTCTGAGAATGTAGATATAATTTCTCATATTGAATAAGTAAAAGCTATAGAACTTTTTTTTAAAGGTTTTATTGAGAGATATCAAACCCTACACAGTTTACTGATTCAAAGCATATAATTCAGTGGCTTAAACAATTTACAAAGTTTTAAAGCCAGTCCACAGTTCCTAGCAGAATATTTTTACAACCACAGGAAGAAAAAGAAATCTCATACTTTTGTCCCTCATGAGGCTCTGCATCCCCCTCAACTTTAAGCAACTAATACCTACTTTGCTTGTCCTTGGTATTTTGTATAAATGAAATCATACACTTAATAGGTTTTTGTTTTTGTTTTGTATTGTTTAATACGGGCAAGTGCCCACTGAGCCATCTCAATGGTCTAATATGTGGTCTTTTATAATTTCTGTCACTTAGCATATTATCTTGAATTTCATTGTGATATCTCTCTGTGGTGGTATTGTGTTCCCCAAAATATTGTGTACCTTAATAAACTTATCTGGAGTCAGAGAACAGAAAAGCCACAAGATACTTAGGCTAGAAAATGTTAGCACACGCCTTTAATCCTAGCATTCCAGAGACAGAAATCCCTCTGGATCTCTGAGTTCAAGGCCGCATTGGAAACAGCCAGGCATGGTGACTAACGTCTTTAATCCCAGAAAGCAGCCTTTAATCCCAGGGAGTGGTGGTAGAAAGCAGAAAGGTTTATAAGGCATTGAGGACCAGAAACTAGAAGCATTTGGCTGGTTAAGCATTTGGCTGGTTAAGCTTTCAGGCTTTCTAGCAGCAGTTCAGCTGAGAGCCATTCAGATATGAGGACACAGAGGCTTCCAGTCTGAGGAAACAAGACCAGCCGAGAAGTTGGCCAGGTGATATAGCTGTGGCTTGTTCTGTCTCTCTGATCTACCAGCATTGACCCCAATAACTGGCATCGGGTTTGATTTTATTAATAAGACTCTCTAAGATTCCTGCTACATCTCTCAGTAATGCATCTTATCCCTGTGACTGAATAATATCCTATTGAATGTGTACATCTCAGGTGTAAATGAGATTGCTAAACATATATGGAACTCTAAACTTTTTGAGATTGATCTCAGTTTGTCACCCCAGATGGTGTGGAGCACACTGTGCAGCCCATGTCGGTATAACTTGTGGTATTACTTCTATATCAGCCTCTTACATGCTGGGTTTATAGATGTGAATGACCATGCCTAGCTGGAACTCCATGGTGACTCTGGTTTTCTCTAAACTCCAGTTCCAGAAGCTCCAACACCCTCTTCTGGCCTCCCTGGGTTTTGCACACACATGGTACACAGACATACAAACAGGCAAAAACACCCATACATACACAATAAAAATAAGAACATCTGGGGCTGGAGAGATGGCTCAGAGGTTAAGAGCACTGACTGCTCTTCCAGAGGTCCTGAGTTCAATTCCCAGCAACCACATGGTGGCTCACAACCATCTGTAATGAGATCTGGTGCCCTCTTCTGGTCTGCAGTCATATATGCTGTATACATAATAAATAAATAAATCTTTAAAAAAAAAAAAAATAAAAATAAAAATAAAAAAAAAAAAAATAAGAACATCTTTAAAGATATGAATAGAGATTGGCAAACTATTTCATTACAATAGACAGTATTTTTGTGTGCCAAGAACTGGAGCTGCCGTATGAGTGCTGGAAAATAAACCTGTGTCCTTTGTAAGAGCAGCAAGTGCTCTTAATTGCTGCACCGTCTCCACTATTCATACCTTTATTATGGCACTTACAAAGACATAAAAGTCCTTAGTACTGTTTGGTGTTTTTCTTTTTCAGGGGAACAAGTTTTGTAAAGAATTTGCTTTAGTCTCATGTTAGTACCTAGGAATGATTTAGCCAGCAAGAGATCTGATTTCATGCATACCATATGATATCAAAATCTTTCTACTAATAGTTGTTAGCAAGTTATTTTCTTTGCTGATACTACTCAGTAGTAGGTAATCTGGAACAATTGGTGGTATATTGGTTGTAATAAACATGGACAGTAACAATCCCGCTTTCAAATTCATATTGATAGCAGTCCATCCTAGAAGATACCTTAGAAGCTAAGTATACTTAAGAGACTAAACTTGCCGGGCGGTGGTGGCGCACGCCTTTAATCCCAGCACTCAGGAGGCAGAGGCAGGCGTATCTTTGTGAGTTCGAGGCCAGCCTGGTCTACAGAGCGAGATCCAGGAACGGTGCAAAGCTACACAGAGAAACCCTGTCTCGAAAAACAAAAAAAAAAAAAAAAAAAAAAAAAGAGACTAAACTTGACAATTAGGGAGAGACTCTGGTGAGGGACTCTGTAAACTGACTCTTTCAAAGACAGGACTGTGTTTTGCTCATGTTTGCCTGCCTGTAACCTCACATAACTCTGACACACAGTAACTTTTATAGCTTCAAAAATGATACCGTAAATATGTTAATATGTTGTTAATAACTGCTGTAGTTTATTGTTGTTCTTGAAAAAGTGAAGTCATGCAGATTTTTGTCCACTATTACCATTAAAAAGCAGTCTCATACATGTTCTTAGCGATGTACTTTTTTTTCCTTGTGGTTTTTATGGTGTATTTATTCATTTAAAAAGTCCCAAGTTTAATGTTTCTATTTTCCCCTTTCCTTTATACTAGGAATCTGAAGAACTTTCTTCTGATGAAGAAATGAAAATGGCAGAGATGCGACCCCCGTTAATTGAAACCTCGATTAACCAGCCCAAAGTTGTAGCACTCAGTAATAACACAAAAGGTCAGACGTTGAAGGGGAAGCATTAGCACTAGAAGGGCCGTAAATAAGATGTATTCATCCTGTGGGAATACATTGTATTGAATGTCACCTCATTGAAGCATTTGAAAACAAGATTTAAAACTGCCATTCCAAAATGTTCTTCTTATTTCCCGTTTTTAAAGAAAGATATCAGTAGGTCCTCCCTACCCCCATGCAGACTTTGTTTGTAAGGGCATGGACATTAAAAGGAAATAATTATAGATTATAATTACATTTCTGTTGCTTATCTTCTAAATATGTTATCCTTGTGTGCTTAATTTTATCCCATATATACATGACAAATTTGAATTACAATGAGGCTCATGAAGGATTTTACATAAAATACATAGCATAGTACCTGATATGTATTAGATGCATATTATTTTATTCTTACCTATTCCAGAATGGTATTAAGCCCTCTTCCCCAGTTTTTGCCAACTAATTTTCATGTAAGAAAATACTAGACTCTTAGAAATGAAGTAATTTATAGTGAACACCTATCTTGTCACACACACACACCTCTTAACAACTAGTGCCTGATTAGCTTTGTATTATCTCTACCAAGTGCTTATCCAGGCTGTTGCCTTCATAGCACTAATGATATTACCATGATGCTTTATAATGATACTTAGAAACTACTGAATACTTTATTTACTAGTTGCTTAGGTACTACTGTGCTAAACAGTTGAGTGGCATAATAACCCCATAAAAAGGACTTCAAAGGCAATCTAATGGTATATTTATAAATTAAGAAACCAAGACTTGAGCCGGGCAGTGGCAGCGCACGCCTTTACTTTAATCCCAGCACTCAGGAGGCAGAGGCAGGCGGATCTCTGAGTTCGAGGCCAGCCTGAGCTACAGAGTGAGTTCCAGGAAAGGTGCAAAGCTACACAGAAAAACCCTGTCTCAAAAAACCCAAAAAAAAAAAAAAAAAGAAACCAAGACTCGGGTACCTTGAGGTTGGGATTACTAGACCATTTGAGCCATGCTTGTAAGAAAAACATACCTTCAATTCATTTGCTGCTCTATGGCTATGTCTGGGTATACTAATTCCTTGACTTTCCTAGAATTGAGTTTTTTAAAAAGAGCTTTTTTATGACTGTTTTCAAAACTGCTTTTTACACTTATGCCTTAGTGGAATGTAAATACTGGTTTGTTTTGTTTTTTTCATTGTTAGGTAAACCACCTCACATACTGAGAGATTACCACTTTATAAGCAGTTCTTTGAGGTTGGAGAAATACAGACCCATGTTTGGTTCCCAGCACTCATGTTGGGTGGCTTACTTTGTAACTTCAGCTCCAGGGGAAATGATACCTCTGACCTCTGTGGATATTTCACTCAAATGAACATACATACATAGATATAAATACAAAAATTAATCTTTAAACATTCATAAGACATAAGGGAGCTGACCTGTGAAAATCATTCATTTTGTTTATGTATTGATTACATTGCTCAATTTTATTATCAAAATAAATTGAAGAAATTCCATGTACATATGTCTTACCCAGATAAACTATAGGGAGGTTGTGAACGATTAAGTATATTTTTATTACAAGTTCTTAAAATAGGAAGAATGTTCACCAAGATGAATAAGTAGCCTTTGAAAACTGTCCATCATTTTATCAGTAAGCTAAATCAAATCTTAGGTACCCTTAACTTTGATTGCATTAAAAAAATGATACCACTACTTTAAAACTTTAATTTTTGTATATATTTATGATTTAATTTTCAGAGATGCCTCTGATTATCTTTCTACTTATCACCTTGTACATAGACTCAATACAAAAACTTTCCATTAATTCTTAGTAAATTTATTATTGCTCTTAAATATTCTGTTGTTGTTTCAGATGATGCAAAGGATACAGATTCTTTATCAGATGAAGTCACACACAATAGCAATCAGAATAACAGCAATTGTTCTTCTCCATCTCGGATGTCTGATTCAGTTTCTCTGAATACTGACAGTAGTCAAGACACCTCACTCTGTTCTCCAGTAAAACAAACACCTATCGATAGTAACTCCAAAATCAGGTTTGTGAACATTTAATAAGATTATTTACTTACATAATAAATAGAAATAATAATACAAATAATAAATATAGGGCTAAACATAAGTGTTTTCACAAATATTATGCAAGTGACTTAGGTAATATATTTCTTCCATTTTGAAACTGATTGATTAGTGGTTATACAGTTCTATTTTAAAGTATCTTTTTTTAGTTAGAAATCATGTGAATTACATTCTGTTGCTGTGATCAAATGCCATGACCAAAAGCAACTTATGGAAGAAATAGTTTATTTTGGCTTACAGTTCCAGAGGGAGAGTCTATAACGGTTAGGGAAGCATGGCAGTAGGCAGCTGGAGTAGGAAGCTGAGAGATCATACCTCCAAACATATGCAGAAAGCAGAGAGGTCAAACTGGAAGCAGGGTGAAGCTATAAATTCTCAAGCCCACTCCTAGTGATCCATCAATGCTCCATTCCCTGTCCGCCATAGGCTCATGGCCATATCATAATGTAGAGTGCATTTAAGTCAATCTTTAACATTCTCATGGTCTTTAACAGTCTTAACACAATTCAAAAGTCTGAATTCTCTTTGGAGACTCAACACAATCTCTTAACTGTGACATTCCAACCTTTAAAGTTAAAAAAAAAAAAAAATTATTCCAGCATACTATGGCATGGAATATACAATACCATTCTAAAAGGGAGGAATGAGGACATAGTGAGGGAATACTGAACCAAAGCAAGACCAAAACTCAGCAGAGCAAACTCCAAATCCTACAACTCCGTGTCCAGTGTCAAGTTCTGCCTGCTAGCTTTGTGACCTGTGCATACATCTTTCTGTGTACATCTCTCTGTAATCAGCTCTTGGCAGATGTCTCATGATTCTGGTGTGTCTAACAGTTTGGAGTTTCTACTGCAACCCAGGCTTTGCTTTCAAAGTTTCATACAATGGCCTCTCATGGCCCTTTCACAGCAACTCCAGCCTTGCCAAACTTTGCCTGTCCTCAGTGGCTCTCTGGAACTATATAGGAGGAATCTATGGTCACCTGACTCTTACATTTTCATGCCATAGATGGCATTGGCAAGTTAAATTGACAGCTTGAGATGGGCCCTTGATGCCTCTTTCCACATTAGTAGCATCTTTTATATGTTAAGCAGTTGCTTTCTGGGAGCAGAAAACCTCTCAGGTTTCTCTCCTGAGTTGGAAGCCTAGCTGAGTGGGGTCTTGCCCTGAAGGCACCCTTCTCATTATTCTAGTTCCGAGTGGGGCACTGTCCTTAATGGTGGTATCTCTAGAACAATTACATTCCCTTTTCTAGCACTTGCATTGGCTGTAATATTAAGTTTTCTGGTGTTCTCTTCTCTGCAAACAGTACATTTTTCATTTCTTCTATTTGCTGTTTTTCATTGTAGATTTGTATAAAGATTAATCAATAGTAACTATGCCAGAGACTGAACATCATACTATCTTGAAATTTCATGCCCCAAAGAAATTAGTTCATTACTTTTGTTTTGTTTTTAGATAGAATCTTACCACATAACCCTGGCTAGCCTTGAACTCGCAGAGATCTTCTGCTTCAGCCTCCCTTGTACTGGAATAAGAGGTATACATAGCCATAGCTGGATATTACTTAGTTTAGCATCAGTCAAGTTCTTAGGACAGAGAAGGCAGCCAAATCCTTTGCCAACATGCCAACGGATGGCCAGTAGCACAGTTGCTAAGACGGTTCTTGAGCAGGGCCTCCCCCATACTCTTTCCAATACTCCCATACTCGGCACTTTCAGCATTGCTGTCTCCAGGTTTCTGCTAGAATGACCTGTTAAACTCTGCTTCATTTTTAGTACAGCCTTCAACAGTTCTCCACAGTCCTCCAGTAACAACCTGGTCAGATTCTTTACAACGACCAACTCCCTGGTGCCATCTTCTTTTTGTTGCTGTGATAAAATACCATGACCAAACAGGATGTATGGGAAAAAGTTTATTTGTGTTTATGGTTCCTAAGGGAGAGTCTTTAATGGTGGGGGATAGTCATGGCAGCAGGCAGCTGAGAGATCACATCTCTAACCAGAGCTAGAAAGCAGAGAGCAAATTGGAAATGAGGCAAGGCTATAAACTCTTAAAGCTGGTCCTAATAACATGCTTCTTTTGGCAAGACCTCACGCCCTAAAGTTCCCCCAAATAGCATCATCGACCAGAGACCAAGTGCCCCCCACACCTGAGCCTATGTGGGGCATGTCTCATTCAGACACTATGGAAATGCTGGACCATTCTGAGGAGGTGCCATTGAGGATTCATTCAGATACTCTTGTGTGGTGCTATATATTGTCCTCAATTTTGTTAGGAAAACTCTTTTGAAAGAAAGCTGTATGTAAACTTAAAGTCTTTTACCCTGGGTTCAATAGAAGTTTAAAAGTCATTTTATTATTTAAGCTTTCAAGAAACTTGGTCATCTTTAGTCCAGACACTTGGGAGGCAGAGGCAGGAGGATCTCTGTGAGTTCAAGGGCAGGATGGTCTACAGAGCTAAGCTACACAGAGAAACCTTGTCTTGGAAAAAAAAGGGAGCGGGGAGAAACTTGGTTATGAGAGTTAGATCAAAACAAGACAATGCCGTTCAACTGTGGATTCAGTCTGTAAGCTAGAAGTCTACTTGAGGGAAAGATTTAGGCTGCTACTGAACCACATTCTGGTTTTACAGATATTTTAAACCATGACTAGAGTTAAACTGTTCCTAACTTGCAGACATATTTAAGTAAAAACTGTTCTTGACTTACTGTAAAAAGAATATGAATATTCTGCCTGAATATGATTTCAAATATTACATAATCTGTTCTCTTAATTTTATATTATAGACTTAGTAGAATGCCGATTTTATAATCCCTTCCATGTTAAAGAAAATGCTTAATTTGTTGAAATATAAAACTTTGCTAATGTTATTGTTGGAAAGTAGTATGGTATAAATCATCCTTTTATATAACAAAAGTATTAAACAAGGAGTATAGGGGTACCTTTTATATGCTTTTTTAATAACAAACTGCAATTTTAATGTAGTGCCAAGGACTAGATATTTCTGTTCTGTACCACCCAGTAGAAATAAAATATTTTCTATAGTTTTAGAATGACACATTTATGAAATATTTGCCAAATAACATTGTACCACTGAGTAATGATTATATAGTTTCTCTTTTGATCCCTTTATGAACTTAGGTGTTTATGTAGTTATTTGTTTTAGTTTAACTTTATTGTTTATATATTTGGATTTAGTTTAACTTAATTGTTTATATATTTGGATTTAATAACCACTTGTTAAGAATGGTAGCCTATTATTAATGCAGTTAATGTAAAGCTTCAGAATTACTTGTGAAATAGTTCTATGCCATTTACTTAATCACTCAAGTTACTGTTGGACTCTCAATGTAGCTTTCCTACATTTGTAAAACAAGACAGAAGATATACCATTCTGTTCGTGTTCTTAGCTTAGCCCTAGTAACCTATTTTGTAAGAAGTTTGATTGAACATTGTGATGAAAATTAATCTGTTGGCGGAGTTTTCCTGTGTCCCTGAGGTTGCTTCCCAAATAACCAGCACAGAGACTTAATATTATAAATGCTCGGCCAACAGTTCAGGCTTGTTACTAGCTGACTCTTACATTTTAAACTAACTCATATTTCTTTCTACCCTCTGCCATGTGGCTCATGGCTTGTTACCTTATTTTCTACACATCCTGCTTCCTCTGCATCTGCTGGCATCTCCTCTGACTCTGCCCTTCTTCATCCCATCATCCTTTGTTTGGTTGTTCCATCTATACTTTCTGCCTGGCTACCGGCAAATGAGCTTTTTATTAAACCAGTTCGAGTGACAAATCTGTACAGTACAAAGGGATTACTCCACAGCATTAATCTTGATACTGTTGATGACTTTTAGCTGTTTTACTTCTTTTTCTAACTTAATATAATTCTCTACTACTTGACAAAGTTCTTTATTTAACTGTAATTTTAACTGATATAAAAACACAAAACTTGTACATATCAGTAGGTTATAGTGATGTTTTAATATTTGTATATTATAATTAAGGTCTTCATCTGGCACTCCATCAATTATTTAACTTGTGTTCACTACATATCAAATAGTTATTAATGACTCTGTTACCAAGAAAACTTGTCTTTATTACTTTCTCATAAAATTATTTTATTTTAGGCAAGAAGATGAAAATTTTAACAGCCTTTTACAAAATGGGGATATTTTGAACAGTTCACCAGAAGAAAAATTCAAAGTTAATGATAAAAAGGATTTTAAGTTGCCTGAATATGATTTGAATATTGAAGAGCGATTAGTTCTGATTGAAAAAGATGACTCAAAAGTCACATCTGATGAATCTCACCAGTTAGACCATATCAACATGAATCTTAATAATAAGATTGTGACAAATAATACTTACCAGCCAGAAATAAAGGAAAGATCAAAGACACAGGATATAGGCTTTTTAAGTAGTCATTCTCAAAGTGATGCTCAGCACACAGAAAATGGAAATAAGTATCCAAATTTGGAATCCATAAATAAGATAAATGGGCTTTCTGAGGAAGTTGCACAGTCTGCCGGTGGGATTGAACCACAGAACTCCAGTTCTGCTGACGTGAGTATTTCTAAAAGCACTGAAGATCTCTCCCCTCAGAGAAGTGGTCCAGTCGGATCTGTCGTGAAATCTCATAGTATAACGAACATGGAGACTGGAGGCTTAAAGATCTATGACATTCTTAGTGATGATGATCCTCAGGCACCAAGTACAGCAGTTAAAATCACCTCTGCCGTGGATGGGAAAAACATAGTGAGGAGCAAGTCTGCTACACTGCTGTATGACCAGCCCCTGCAGGTGTTCACTGCTTCTTCCTCGTCTTCTGACCTAATGGCAGGTACAAAGGCGCTTTTCAAGTTTGATTCAAATCACAACCCTGAAGAACCAGATATGATAAGAGCCCCCACAGTAACTGGCCCGCAGTCTACACCTCAACTCTATGGTCCTCCGCAGTATAATGTCCAGTACAGTGGTACTGCTGTAGTCAAAGACAGTTTGTGGCACCCTAAACAGAATTCACAACTAGATCCTGTCAGTTTTCCTCCTCAGCGCCTTCCTAGATCAGAGAGCGCAGAAAATCACAGTTACGCAAAGCATTCTGCCAATATGAATTTCTCTAACCATAACAATGTTAGAGCCAACACTGCATACCATTTACATCAGAGACTTGCTCCAGCCAGACATGGAGAAATGTGGGCTATCTCCCCAAATGACCGGCTAGTTCCAACAGGAACTCGGACAGCAGTTCAGCGACAGAGTAGTATGTCTTCAACAGCTTCTATAAATCTTGGTGATCCTGGTCTCACGAGGCGTACTCAGATTTCTGAAGGAGATTATTTATCATACAGAGAGTTACATTCAGTGGGAAGAACACCAATGATGTCAGGATCGCAGAGACCTCTTTCTGCACGAGCATACAGCATTGATGGCCCAAATACGTCGAGGCCTCAGAGTGCCCGCCCCTCTGTTAACGAAATACCAGAGAGAACTATGTCAGTTAGTGATTTCAATTACTCACGGACTAGTCCTTCAAAAAGACCAAATGCAAGGGTTGGTTCTGAACATTCTTTGTTAGATCCTCCAGGAAAAAGTAAAGTTCCTCATGACTGGCGAGAACAAGTACTTCGACATATTGAGGCCAAAAAGTTAGAAAAGGTAATTGATGATGTTTTTTTTTACTCCCTTTCTGAATTTATTTATTTTTCCTTAGAAATGGTTCATCCTTTGTTGTAATCAGTGAAATAAGACAGTCTGAATTTTATCTACTTACAATCTAGGTGTTTTTCCCTGTTGCTGGAACAGAGCTCTATATTTAACCTTAAGCTAGGACAAGTGAGATGGGTATGCACGCTGCTTTCTTACTCCTCAAAGTCTCTGGTGGTCATGTTGTCTCCTTACGCTTGTGTGTCTCTTTTAGCCTGTACATGCATACTAGATACAATACATACACACAACCATGTTCAGCATTTTCTGAACTGATAACTACGTGATGATTATGTAAATATCATAATATCAGTTTACTGTATAATTACTAAAAATACAGGAAATACATTTACACGGGTAAATATTTCATCAGAAACCTTTTTCTACAGTCTCTATTAAATAAACTAACATCATCACTGACACAGATGCCTCTGGCATGGCATTTATTCTTGACTTTGCTGGATTGCATTTCTGATGTACTTGAACAACTCACTTGAGTGTTTTTGGGGCTGTAATGTAACTTGGAAGTGTTGGTAAAATAGCGGATGCCTGTGTTCATCTCATAACCTTATTTGTAAATCGGTGTCTTTGGGAAGGTACATTGATAGTGGCCCAAATGTTAAAATATAATCTTTAAGCCAGGCATGCTGTCATACACCTGTAACTGTAGTACTTAGGCATCTGCAGGAGGATTACCAGTTTGAAGCCAGCCTGGGATACATAGACCTTGTTTCCCTTCCCACTCCCACCCAAAGATTTTTTGTTCAGACTCAGCTTTATATATCTCTGTAGCTAGAGTTTTCCTGCCTGGCCCACAGTCAGGGCAAATCTCTCTGACCTGTCAGTCCCACAGCCGCTCAGACCTGACCAAGTAAACACAGAGACTTATATTGGTTACAAACTGTATGGCTGTGGCAGGCTTCTTGCTGACTGTTCTTACAGCTTAAATTAATCCATTTCCATAAATCTATAAGTTGCCACGTGGCTCGTGGCTTACCGGCTTCTTCACATGCTGTTTGTCATTGTGGCGGCTGGCAGTGTCTCTCTGACTCAGCCTTCCACTTCCCAGCTTTATTCTCCTCCTTGTCCCGCCTATACTTCCTGCCTGGCCAATGGCCAATCAGTGTTTTATTTATTGACCAATCAGAGCAACACATTTGCCATACAGAACATCCCACAGCATATCTCTCTGGGTTTTATTTTAAAAGTTACCATTTCTCTATTTATTAAATATATAATGTTTTTAAATACAGCTGAACATATCTAGTCTATTGTTTTCTAAATTCTTTAATTTTTTAAGAAAAAATGCATAAAGTATGATTTTTACCTTCTATCCAATTGTATTAAATCTCAGCCTGTAATTGTTAGTTTTTTAGCTAACATCTGTCAGCTGTAGCTACTTCATCTTTCCTGTTTGCTGTAACTCTAACACGTTGTTGAGGCTGTTTGAATTTGTATTCATTTTGCTGGGAATTTGAAAATTCTTAATCTGAGACGAGGAGGAACATGGCTCTAATTTATAATAAACTTGTGTTGTACATGTAGAAGTGGATTTTAGAAGAAAAAACTCTTTGTCAAAGAGGCTGTTTCAGAGACTCGGGTGAGAATGCATGAGGTGTTTATCAGTAGGACTGAGATACAGGAATGTATTCAAGAGACTTTGGAAGTAGACATCCACAAGGTTTGTTTCTAGTTGAATATTCCTGTAATTAGTCACTGTGGATAAGGAACAAAACGTGAAGGCTTGTGCTTTGCCAGAGTGGGCTATTGGGAATTCCACTATTACTGGAAATGAAGGAGGGGATGCGGGTACAGAGGAAGGTTTTTATTTGGTGTAGTTTACATCATAATTGGCTGATTCTCCCACTGTTCTGTTTGATGGGGGTGTGTCTGGACTTCAGTAAATAGGAAGCAAGTAGCATCTAGCTCATTGTTGAATGTGCCTTTTAACTTCTTTGTTTTCTCTTGTGTAAAATATGTGTTTAGAAATTTGATACACAGTTTCTTAGAAAATATATGACAGTTGTTTTATAGTTGTGTCCTGAAAGCCAACAGTTAATTCAGCGGATTAATGAAATAGAAGACTTGTAAGAAAGGAATCTGGAAGACTGGATCTAAATCCATAGCTGACTAAAGGGAGCGAGGGAGGGAGAGATATTAAATTTTCTCATCAGCTGTGCACCTCTGTAATCATAGCACTTGGTGGGTAGAGACAGGAATTCAGGGTCTGCCCCGAGTTACATGATACCCTGTCTCAAAAACAACAGTTTTTCTCAGGTAAGAAAGCTGAGAACAGGGAGAGAGACAAGGCCTTCACTTTGGCTGAATTAGGGACTTACTTATTTTTGAGAAAATTTGATAATGTGTGGGTTGAGTTATAGAAACAGAATGTCCTAACAGTTAAGTTTACTAGTGCTCACACAGTGCCAAGAGGCATAGTATATCTTGTGTAAAATAGTTCTAAACTTACACAGAACCTTAATATACTGTTATCACCACATTAAAAATTGTTTTTGAGATTATGATATATATAATATAATGATAATTTTCCCCTTCCTGTTCCTCCCTTCCAACCCTCTCATATGCTCCTCCCACTCTTTCAAATTTATGTCCTCTTTTTTAATTTGTTATTGTAAGCATCTATGTATACACATGTTTATTCTTGAATAGAACCTGCTCATGTCCTGATAATGTTACTTGTAGGTATGTCTTCAGGTCTGACTATTTGGTACTGGACAATCAGTTGGTGTGCTCTTCCCTGGGGAAGACTCCCCCTCCAACTCCCCACTTTCCTTAGTTACCTATTCTTTATATCACCACATTTTATGAAGGAAATTGAGGGTCAGAACAGCTAAGTAACTAGCCCAGGATAACCTATGTTATGTCGCAGAAAGGGAATCATTTTAAAGGCCCAGGAGGAAATTGTCAGTATAATACAGTGAATTATAGGAGGCTATTTTTTGTAATGAACTGACAATTGATAATGATAGAAGAGGCATTTTAGGACTTCCCAGGCAAATGTGTTCAGCATGAATTGATGATTCATACCTCACTGAGGATTATGGCTTTTGTAGAGATGAACTTGAAAGACATGTTAATGTAATTTTTAAAAATGTTTTAATTACATTTTGTGTGTGTGTGTGTGTGTGTGTGTGTGTGTGTGTGTGTGTGTGTGTGTGTGTATGTGTGTATGTGTGTGTACACCTACATGTCATCAGAGGAAACCTTGCAGGGTTCCCAGGGGTCAGGCTCGGTGGTACAAGCTCCTCTACCCTCACTGACCTAAAATACCCTTTAGTCTTGGATGAAAGAAAGAAATTTAAAAACTGTACTTGATATCAACTTTTTTTTAAATCCTAATAGTTTTGAGAATGGAGTTTTTAAATCATTATGATGCAGTGTGGAGATTTGGCAAGTTATAGCTTACTTGGTTTTGCGTTAATTGAATTTGATGTGATAATATGACTTGCAATTATTTCTAGCCTTTATTATAGTACAGAGACGTACTTTATTTTCTTGTGTTCAAAATGTTCTAAAAGCATTACATAAGATTCTGAAAGTTGCCTTTTTTATTTGTAAAATAAAAAATGCTGTACTCTGGCGGTTTTTTATTAGTGAGAATAGTAGCATACGTAAGCAGTATAAGTACTTCATAATGGTGCTACTAATTAGCTACTTTAATAGCAACAAGATTTAGACTGTAAACTTCAAAGAATTGGTTCAAGATGTTGGAGGATAGTAAAGGACCCCTGTTCCTTCCTTACACATATGGTAATTCAAGATGGTAGAGAAGGCGGCATGGGAAAATGCTTCCCTTAGCTTTTGAAGTATTAGAATTTTTTGCTTTGCACAGAAGATGATAGTTTATTGAAGTATATGGGTTTATGACTTTTTAGTTATAACCCTCTCCTTTATCCATTTAAAAAAAACTGTACTAGGAATTCAAACACATAAGACAGATTTTACTCTGAAGATTTCACCACTGACTTAATTAAACTAACAAGGAAAATTTAAAAGGAATTAAACTGGGTGGTGGTGACATACCTTTAATCCCAGCACTCTGAAGGCAGAGGCAGATGGATCACTGTGAGTTCAAGGCTAGCTAACACTTTTTCTGTCAGAGTTGAATTATCACTAATACTAGTATTTGCTGATATTCCTTCCTGTATAAAAAATCAGATATGAAGTACTCCAAACCATATTATATTAAAACAAAGTGGTAATTGTCTAATTTACTTATTCTTGTTAGATGATAGGCATCCATCTAGGACAGTGGTTCTCAACCTGTGGTTACAACCCCTTGTTGCATATCAGATATTTACATTATGATTCATAACAGTAGCAATATTACTGTTATGAAGTAGCAGTGGAAATAATTTTATGGATGAGGAACTGTATTAAGAGTTGCAGCATTAGGAAAGTTGAGCACCACTCTTCTCAGTCTTGGCTAACACTGAAGTTGTACTCAGCCCTGTTTTCTTGCTGTTAGATAACCATCAGCAATATTGAACAACAGTGTCTAGGACATTGTGCCTAGCATTTAATCAAGTTAACATGTTTAAATCAATACCTTAGAATACACAAAATAAACAAGGAGTAGTAATTTTATAGATCTTTTTTCCTTTTGGAAGCTTGTGTTATTTCTTGGTAGTAGTTATCACCCTCAAAATCTAGAGAAGGTATTTATTTCCTAAGAGTAATATGTAAATGCTTGTTATTATTACATTTCTCTATTTTAATAGCAGTCCATGTCTAAAATACAGTTTCATTATTTTAGCCATCAAGCCCCATCCACATTGAAAAACAGCAGCTAATAATAAGTCTAGGAATGATGAAAATCAGAAGTGTATTTATTAAGGTGCATCTTAAATTCTTGGGTCAAATACAAGGGTTTTCATAAAAACCCAGACTGAGGAAGGGTACTATCATTGGACCACCACTAACTCCAGGATGCAATAACTATTTGTTTGAATGGGAAATTTTTGTTAACACATGCCTAGAATTGTTTTGATAATTGTAGAATGACAGACACTCTACAGAGAACTCAAGTTTTGTTCCCAGCACCTATGTGAAGTGGTTCATACCTTTTATAACTCCAACTCCAGGTGATCTGATGCCCTCTTCTGGTCTCTATGGGCATTCACATACTGGGCATACATATATGTGTGCATGAACACATGTACATAAGTAAAAATAAAAAAAAATTTTTTAAAGTTACATCACATCCAACAATTTAAGATGTTTTTCAAAATGTGGAAAATAAGTTTCTGAAAGAATGAAAATGATAACCAGGTTTTTATCACAAAGACATTTCGCTGTAGCACATATGTTTAAATGTTAATATTATTTAATAAGAGAATTCCTGTAGAATTAAATAAATCCTTTAGAAATTCATTTGACTTAGAATTACTAGTTGCTGGTAAATTCATCTGATGGTGAGAAATTTGCTTATATACTTTATATAAATAAACACACACCTGGGTATGTGCTCAGTTTCTATTTCAGACATACATTAGGCATAAAGGAAATGATAGTGTCTAATAAAAGCAACTGTATGTTTGTACTTCTTTGGCTCTTAAGCATGTGATTAAACATTATGATTATACATGTTCTTTATGTGTATGTGTGTTGTTATATAGCTGTATGTATGTATCAGTTTCTTTCTGGCTCTGAATTCAGTGTTGCATGATACTCGTTCGTGGTATGGGTGGGGTTACTTGTACATAAATCTGTGTACATAACATGTCTTGTGGATTTTGCATGCTACACTAATCTTCTGTGAATCTACCCTTTCTTTACTCAGAGTATGCTGTCAAGGTCCTTTAACTCCACTCTTGCTGCTGTCAGCAGTTCTCACTGTGGCAGCTCTAGGGATCTGCATGGCAGCCAGGGCAGCCTTGCCCTGAGTGTTGCAGACGGAAGAGGTTCTGGTGGGCACATTTTTCGAGTGAGTACCGACAGTAGGCTAGTACTTTTAGCACACACTTGAGAAAATTCAGGTCTTAAGTGTTTCGACCTTTCTAGAAAAAGTTCTGTGAGTTAGAAATCTTGGTATTTTCTGGGTTATTTATGGCTGAGTTCTACAACTTCTGTCTCCAACGTCTTTAGTCATAAGTTAATGATTTAGCCAGGGGTTATTTATGTCTAGTAATTAAGAACCAGCTAATAAAAAACACTATATGCACCAAAGTATAATCATATTTCACTGAATATAGCTAAATATGAGACTGCAAAAGTTGTAAAAGTTCCACAGAAAGGAAAAATCCAAATCTTAATTAAACACATTTCATCATGGTCGTTAGTGGTAAAAGATTTATTATATAGTGAAAGTTTAAGAGTAAGTTAATAAGGACTGCCACGAATGAACAACACAAGTCTGTCGTGGCTCAGTAAGGACTTACAGTGGTAGCACAGCCTCTAAGACCTTTCTTCTCTACAGCCTTATTTTATTCGTCTTGTAGTTTATTTCCATTTTGACTCTTTGATTGTTCTAGGTGCTTCACTTGTATCTCAGAAAGCTTCTGCCTTCCTCCTTGGCTCTTCTCTGTTACATTCTAGAGCAGGAGCAGTTTCCGGGACTCAGTTTGCTGTGGCTGCTCTGAGCTGGTCTTGCCCTGTGTTCCGCCATCTGCCATTACTTGGGGTTTTTTTGCTATGTAGCCATTGAGCTTCTTAGTGTAAAAGATGAAGAAAAGGCTGATGACTGCTGAGCCAGCCTTTCATTTCAGCAGACCATGAGTGGCCTTTATTAACTCAGGAATCTTTGCCGTTCATAGTCATCTGGAACAATTGTTCTTCCCAGATTTGTTTTACAATAATATTTTGCCCTTATTTTTCTTAGATTTAAAGTCTATACAGACTTTGAATTTTAGTTTTTCATTCATGATATGCTTGCTCTTTTTAAAGAGTGCATAAGCATAGTTGTCTATTCAGGCTTGAGTTTAAGTTTCTAGCTTTGAGCTATGTTGATGATTATATATTCTAAATATATATCACAAGAAAAGAAAAATGAAATACATACTGTTAGTAGACAAAATTAGTTCAAATCACACCCCAAAAATGCTAAGCCATACTTTGAACTAGCAACTAACTGGACATGATAGGTTTGTTGCACATATTATTTTTTAAGATTAAATTATAAATCCTCAAAATTGTATGTGTTCCATGGTATATTATAATGGAGTATATTTTGAGTTATGTTTAGTATAAAATTTGTATTTCTTTGCTGCTAAGCATATACTGTTTTGAAAGATTGAAAGTAACAGTAAAACATACTATGCTTTATTTTCTAAATTAAGTGTGCTTAGAATTAATTTAATGTGAATATAGATGTTTTATTCCTATCATATTTATAATAATAAATAATCAAGGATAATGACATTTAGCATTTTTCCTCTAAGGTTATCATTAAGTTAAACTGTAATGAGCAAATATTTAGCATATGGAGATATGAATTAGTTAATTTTAAAGCATTTCTTTAAAACAGTGCCTTTAAAATATTGAGCCAGTGTTAATGTGACAGAATTATGGCACAGCAAGTTTTATACAGTAGGTTTATTGGTTTTGCACATTATTGTAATCAAGAGGAGTTCTGAGTAGTATCATGAGATCAAATCAATACCAATTCATTTTCTTTTAATCAAAAACACTTTCTTTAGTGCTTAACAATAATATATTTGTTGCTCTTAAAATTGGAGAGAATTAGCTTTAACCACTGGCTACACTTACTGACTAAAAATATTAAGTTACGAGTATAAGTGCAACTAAAAGGAAAAAACATAAAATGGCATGTATTATAAAGGTTAACAATGTCTGTCTTTTAAATTTTTTAAACATTACAGGAACAAATGTCTTGCCAGGTACCTTTGAAGGAAGCTAAAGGAACTGATGGCAGTGATTACAGTATCTGACTTGAGTCTTCCTTATTCTGTAATCTAGCAGTATCTCTTTCTTAATCTTCTTTCATGCATCATCATCGTTTTGTTTCACATCTTAAAGTATATTATTTGTTTACTTTTTTTCCTTCCTCATTTGAAGCATCCTCAGACATCCAGTCCAGGAGATTCTTGCCAAGATGATAGATTGATTTCAGGAGAACAGAACTACTCATCAGGTGCACTTAGTCACAGAGACCTTCCAGACAGCTTGATGAAAGTAGGTGCTCACAGCAGATGAACAGAGCAGTGTCTTTGACCTTACTATGCTTTTCAGTGTTTGAATTTGAATTCGCGTATGTACTTTGAAAATACTTTTATACGGCCTTTCTTGCTTTGATTATGTAGGATTATTTTTAAATGATTCATAAATACAAGATAAAATTTGACTCTGCTGTTTCTCAGTTTATTCCATGATTTTTCACACTAGAGAATCAATTTATAGTTACATTGCTTGCTGTAGTTCCACCTGCTTATTTTAGCATTTGAATCAAGGACTTTTTGGCATTCTTGATAATAAACCTATTTGGAGAGTTAGACAATGACTTTGTCTTAAATTATGCATTCTAGAATATTTTACTGCTAATTAAAAATATTTGAAAATCTTTAGATAGAATTAGCAATCATCTTGAAAGACCTTTTTGTATATAGTTGAAGTGATCATTGTGTTTTTTAGTATTTTGTAGGAAAAAAATTACAGATAGATTATTTGTGGCAGTGTCAGAGGTAATTCTTATTCTCTCCCAGCTATTTTTGTTTTAACCAATTACATTCCTCTAGTGTACCAGGTAAAATAATTAGAGTTATGTTTAATTATCTACAACTCTTAAGTTGCTCTTGAGGGTAGGCATCCAGCCATCTGTTATACAAGCTCATACATGCTTATTTATTTTATCCCTTGCCTTTTAATTCAAAGCTATCTCTCAATTTCTTTTTCTTTTTAACATGTACCTTACAGCTTAGTTCTTAACGCTTTTTTTTTTATTTCATGAGGCACTGCTAAACATAGCTTAATATATTTCTTATGTTTAATACTGATTTAAACAAAACCAAATACCAGGTGTCAGCAGCTTTTAAGAATAGGATAGGCTCACGCCTTTAATGCCAGCACTCAGGAGGCAGAGGCAGGTGGATCTCTGTGAGTTTGAGGCCAGCCTGGTCTACAGAGCAAGTTCCAGGACAGCCAAGGCTATAACACAGAGAAACGCTGTCTCAAAAAAACAAAGAAGCATAGGCTAGGTTCAGTGTAGTGGCATGTCTGTGTCCTGGCACTTGAAACCCACTGCTGGAAGATCAAGAGTTTGAGGCCAGTGCGGGCTACAAGGTCCGGGAGGGTGCCATGAGAAGGAGGGCTCAGTGGAAAGGCAGCTGCCGTGGAGTCTGGCCTGAGGCCAGTCTCTAGAGCCTGCACGGGGCAAGAGAGCAGAGCCCCGTGGGTTGTTGTCCGACCTTCACTCATGGCCTGGCATCCATGCCCCTGCTTTTTAGAGTAAGGTTTTCTTCCTGAACACCAAACCTTTTTTTATCTTTAGCAAAATGCAAGTTCACAGCATACAGTTCTGGAACTTTTGCCAAACTTCTATTTTTGGATAATTTTTAAGGAAATTTTGGTTTTCTACTAATTGACTCGTGGACAGAAATTCTTTTCTGTTACCCAACAAGGAAATTTAAATGATTGAATAATGGAAGCATTTATATCCTCTTAAATGATTGAATAACAGAAACATTTATTTCCTCTTCTGTGTAAAAGTTTTTTTACATGTGAACATTTATAATATGAATTTTGGTTCTTTTTAGCTAGATTCTTTATAGAATAGAATAAGCTGTTCACTACAAATGTAATCCTAAGTCTAAAATTCAGGTTAAGTTTCTTAATACATGGTGGGGGGTATTAAAGATAGTTTGTTAGCAGCAAACTAATAATCTCAAAAAAATTGTGGGTTTTTTAAATGAGAAATAAAGTAGAACATCTGTTTTAACTCTTACGTTTTTAATATTCCATAGAATTAATATTTAAAAAGCTTTAAAATTACTGATAATGCACACATGCATTAGGAATAAATCACTTAATGTCTGTGTAGATAGCCGAATTGACTTGTTACTTCTGTAAAGGAAGAAATAAAGTTAGAAAATATAGTCAAATTAAGAAACAATAATACTCCTCAATTTGTTTTTTTCCCCTCGAGGAAAAGCATAATTGCATACACCTGTGTGTATGTATGTTATGATTTGGTATGAGAAAAGGATGCCCTTCTAATAGGCTAACTTAAGTTTTTTTTAGTATATAGAATTTGTTTTATGTATATCAATAGTTAAAAGTTTTTCAGTCTACTTGTTTCCTACTTTAACATTGGTAAGTGTAACAGTAGATTTTTATACCTAACAGAAAAGCAATTAATTTAAAACATAGATTAGACCTTCATTTAAAAGTTTGCTGATAGATTCAATCAGTAAACATTCAAGCAAGTTTAGAATTAAGGCATAATAACTTTGTTTCTTTTGGAAGGATTAAAGTTAGAAGAATATAGTGAATAACTCAGTATATTTAATGGTGTATAATGTTAAAACTAGTGCATTTGTATTGCTCCAAGAATATCCAAGTACTTGTAATAAGACATTATTACTGGTCATTTTAAAGATAACTCATGTTTTTCTTAGATGCCTTTGAGTAATGGACAGATGGGCCAGCCTCTCAGGCCTCAGGCAAATTATAGTCAAATACATCATCCCCCTCAGGCATCTGTGGCAAGGCATCCCTCTAGAGAACAACTCATTGATTATCTGATGCTGAAAGTGGCCCACCAGCCTCCATATACACATCCCCATTGTTCTCCTAGACAAGGCCATGAGCTGGCAAAGCAAGAGGTAAGAATTATCAAGACTGTTTGAAATATGAAATTAAACTTCCCATATAGTCTTACAGGTTAATAGCAATATATCCATATAGAATTTTAACAGTAGTTTTTACCATTTTGTTTTAAGTTTATAATGTTTAGTTTTCTGAAATGTTAAACTTTGTAGTTTTTAACTTGGCTTTATGATCATGCAACATAGGATTTAGTGTTGGGGTGTTGTTTTTTGTTTTTGTTTTTGTTTTTTTAATAATTCTAAGGCAGCTGCTTGTCCAAAATGGATTGATGGTGCTCTGCTAGTTTTTCTTCTAATATTGTTACTAGTAGACCGTTAAACTGAAATGGTCCTGTTCTTCCAGCACAGTCTCAGCTTTCAGATTTGGAAATTCAGCTGTAGTCTCCAGACCATGTTGAGGGTTTGATCTTCAAGTTGTATACGTCATAATTTCATATGCCTTAGTGGTTTACTTATGAAGTGATAACATTGAAACCCTTGGTATTGATCACATTTTGTTTTGACTGAGCCTGTGGTAAACAGGAACATTCTGTAACAGAAATTTAGCTTCTATAACCTGCTATACCAGCACCTTGAAGGCTGAGACTGGCGGATAGTGTAGTCAAGGCCAGCTTGGATAGGTCAGATAATCCAGGCTAGCCTAGCTGTTTAGTGAGACCCTGTGTAAACAAACAAACCAGCACTTAGGAGCCAGAGGCAGGAGGAACTCTGTGAGTTCAAGTGCTCCTGGTCTACACAGCAGATTCCAGGCCAGCCAGGGCTACATGATGAGACCCTGTCTCAAGAAAAGAAAATGTTTCTGCATCTCTTATTTATAGTAGTTTATAAAAACTGCTGTTATGTTAGTTGATCTAATCTTAAAATCCTAATTCCCTTGAAGCATATAAACAGATAGAAGGAATCAAGAGTAGATTTCCTAAAACCAGCTCTGAATGTTAAGTGTCTTATGACACAAGACAGTAGGCAAAGACAGCATGTAATTTAAACGGTCTGTGAGTGAATGCTGATGGCAATATGCATACATGTTCTGTAGGTATGCACCATGCTGTTAAAATTCATGCTGGCTAAAAAGTAAAAGAGAGCCAATGTCAGGTGGTTGACTGAAGTCATCAGTGAAGTTAGGAGCCGCACTCTGTAACCCCACCGCGCCTCTAACTCACTAACGCATTAACAGTAGTAGTGATGTTCTGTGCTGTCGTGTCCCTCATCTGCCTGAACGTGTGGTTTTGATAAGTCCGTGCATATTCTGCTTGAACTTAACTCACCAGTGTTTAGATGTGGATATTATTGTATACGGTTTTCTATTATAGTGATACTTCCTTTATTTTCCTATTAAATCAGATTCGAGTAAGAGTAGAAAAGGACCCAGAACTTGGATTCAGCATATCAGGAGGTGTCGGGGGTAGAGGAAACCCTTTCAGACCTGATGATGATGTAAGTTGTTTTTTATTGATTTTTTTTTTTTTTTTTTTTGATTTTTCGAGACAGGGTTTCTCTGTGTAGCTTTGCACCTTTCCTGGATCTCTCTCTGTAGACCAGGCTGGCCTCGAACTCACAAAGATCCGCCTGCCTCTGCCTCCCAAGTGCTGGGATTAAAGGCGTGCGCCACCACCGCCCTGCTCGTAAGTTGTTTTTTAAATGTCCTTGAACATTCATAAGGTCTCATTCATTAATCCCATACTTATTAGGTGAAAATCTCATGTAAATCTGTGTCTTTCATTTCTTTTCCTTATCTTTGTTTTTTGAAATTTGCTTGTTCCACATTGTTTGAAGGAAAGAATTTAACCAAAAATGTGAATATTGATGATATTACCAAGTGATTTTTAGTGTGGGTACTGCTTCTCCAAAAGTCCATAGAAGTGATTTCATTGCTTTGCTAAAGTCAGGATTCCTAGAGGCAGAAATGATGTTGACCTGTTAGGTACTCTGAAAAGTCAGGAGACGGCTTTCACTATGGTCAAGTATTGCATGGTATTGAGAAAGGTTCCCTTGTTCCTGAGTCATGCTTTCAGTTTGTAGTTTGGCCTTCAATAATTATTTTTTGTGATTGTCATTAAAGGGTATATTTGTAACAAGGGTACAGCCTGAAGGACCAGCATCAAAATTACTACAGCCAGGTGATAAAATTATTCAGGTAATAAAGTTAACCTTTTCATTATTTTCTTTCATTTTATAATAATTTTATTTACTTTCTAATGTTTTAGATATTTCTACTTTACACTTTGAAAAATCATGCTTATATGTTTGACAGATCACTTTAAGTTTAGAAATGTTAATTTTTACTAATTTAGAGGATTTACTTGGATTGGAAGCAAGTTGTCATTATATCAAATAATAAAATTTCAAAATCTGAGAAACTGTTTTTGCATTTTCAGTCCTTTCCTATGTTACTTCAGTAACTTATTTTACCTAAGTACATGCAGTGTGGCATTCTCTGAGTGCACAAGGTAGTCTACTTCCTCTCTCCTATTTTAACTATCGTTAGTTCAGATAACAATGAGAAGTAACCTTCAAACCAAAAATGATAGAGACATTAGAGTTTAGTAGCTAAAAGTACAGGCCACCTCAGGTGGAATCCTCGTCCAACCATTTCTCATGTTAACCAGTGCCTGCTTCAGCAGTACATACACTACAATTGGAGTGACTGAAAGGATGACATGCAAATTCATGATGATACCATTTTTAACTCACAGGAACTGTGTAACAGACGTGATCACACTTTGCCACACTCTCTTTAGTATCCATTTTCTTGTATTTTGTAACAAGCTTTCTTTTGGGCCACCAACCAGCTCCTAAATCATGACACAGTGGAGACTTATTAGTTATGAATGATCATCCTTAGCTTACGCTTGTTTCTTGCTAGTCCTTATAACTTAAGTTAACCTGTTTCTCTCTTCATCTATATTTTGCCTCAGAACTTTTTACCTTTCTTTAATTCTGCATGTCTGGCTGGTCCCAGGCCTCTCCCTTTTTTTTTCCTCCCTTGTTTTCTGTCCTCCCTGGAGCCTAGATTCCTCCTACTACTTAGTCTCTTTGCCTGCCAGCCCTGCCTTCCCTCTACTGCTTAGCTATTGGCTGTTAGCTTTTTATTAGACCAATCAGGTGCCTTAGGCAGGCACGGTGAATCAGCAACACATCTTTACATAGTTGAACAAATGCAACATAAATAAATGTAACACGTTTGCCTAGTTAAACAAATATTCCACAACATTATTTTCCCTCCATAAGTACCTCCCCACATTCACACACATATTTTTCTGAATAGCAGGGAATCTGCTTTCAGTTTTGTGACGGAGTTACTCTTCCTGTCCAGACATTCCTGGGTTTTCAATCCTCTGAAATAAGATGAAAGAATCTATAGTATTTTCTTCAGTCTGTAGTGTTCTCTTTAAGAATTAAAGGATTTAATTCATAGGAAGCACTTTGACATGTATGTCTGTCTGGTACAGAGTAAGAACTCAATAAAAGCTAGCTAGCCTTTATATAACCTGTATGCTGGTCTTGAACTAATGGCGCCAATGAATGAGAAGTGTAGACGTTGCCTTCAGTTACTCTTGCAGTTTGGTAAACCTGGGCATACCTTAACCCATACATACAACACCCTATGGATCCTGTCTTGACAGGGCTTCCCAACCATGGACCACTATGTTAGTATTATCTGAGGATTTGAAGAGATGGCTCAGTGATTAAGAGTAGTTGGCTATTCTTCCAGAGGATCTAGGTGGGTTCCCAGAATCAGTGTGTAACTAGTTCCAGGGCATCCAACACCCTCTTTGGTACCAGGCACGGACATACATGCAGGCAAAGCATCCATACACATAACTTTAATAAAATAAAATTTTAAAAAGAATGATCTGATAACATGAACAAAATGCAAGTTCCTGGGTCATTTGTGTAGAGATTTTATTTCCATAAGTGTGGAATATAGGACCATTAGTTTGTATGTGCTTTTAATTTTATGTATGTATGTGCACACATATGCTGCATTTCATGAGTTTAGAGATTAGAAAACAACTTGAAGGGGTCAGTTTTCTCCTGATTTCTCCTTCAGAATCAAACTCAGGGCTTCCAACGTAGAGTCAAATGGACTTACTCTCCAAGCCATCTCCTCAGCCAGTGTGTTGTTTTAAATTGCTAGACTGGTTCTTCTTTTGACAGGTTGTGAACTGACTGTCAGAAATTTACAACTAGAAATGCAAATATATTTCTAAGATTTTTCCTAAAAGTTGTTTTCTCTTTCTTCTAGGCTAATGGCTACAGTTTTATCAACATTGAACATGGACAAGCCGTGTCCTTGTTAAAAACTTTCCAGAATACAGTAGAACTCATCATTGTACGAGAAGTTTCTTCATAAGCACTATAGACAAAAAAAAAGGGGGTGGGTGGGAAATAGCAAGATTTATTGGAAGACACTTGGAGGGGAAATGACTATTTTGCCTATTTTTATATATAAAGAACTCATAGACGGTTGGCTTGGAACTTGTACATTACTGAAATAATGGAGTTTGTGGTTAGAGGGAAGAACCACTGTACAGAAGATAAAAGAGACTGTTGAATTCATATCATCTGAAATTTGTTGTTAGGTTTTTAAACTTAGCAAATCAAGGCTACAAAAACAAAGTTCTGTTGTTTTTGTATAGATTGTAGGTTTATTTTTGGATTTCATACACATGACTGACTGTATGCAAGGCAATAGTTAGCCTTGATTGTAGCCCAGAGACAGATGGCAGAGCTATCTATCTCATAGCTTTTGTGCCCTTATTTTTATCCAACTGGTATTAATGTTTTTTCTGCCGAACTACTTTTTTCCATGTGGGTAAGAGATTTGAAGTGTTGGCTTTTGCTATGTGCATATTGAAGAGTGGCTAGATGAAGTTGGTGCTGGTGGGTTCACTTTCCGAGGCCAGATTAAAACATTATTTCCTATAAAAATCTGAGGCTAACAGTGGAAAAAAAAAAGTTATCTGATAATGTATTTTTATTAATAGAATAATGCAATAAAATACATAATGTCTTTTTAAAAGACAATAATTGCATTTTATGAGCTCTACAAGATCAATTCTTGTCATAGCTGTTGACTATACATTTGCTACTGGTGATTCAATTTTTAATTTTTCTAGTTACTGAAGTTTTTAACTCTAATGTAGATGCATGTCCATGCATTTCCCATTCTACGAAGTTCCCTGATATTTTTTTCTTTAGCAGATGGTGGTACTTGCAATCTAATTTTTATAATTAGTATTCCATCATAACCTAATTTATAATTTTTGTTTTGAGAAGCAAATGAAACTAAAAGGCCAGTTTTAGGATTATGTCTGTTGGCTGTAATACAAAGTGTCAGAAGGGTTAGGAAAGCCTCTTGATTTTGTTTGGCCTGGCACTGCCTTGGTAAAGTGAAAGGAAATGTGGAGTGCGCATGGAGCTAGGAAACCAAAGTGAGTCTGTGAGATTGGCACAGTGATGGAGAACTGCTGTGGGCATTGTAGAGCAGAGGGATGGTCCGCGAGGCTTACCAGTGTGTAAAGTGTTCAAATAAAGGGCTGTTCCTACAGATAACAGGAAATGTGAACTCCACACTTCAGATCAGTGTAATAGTGTTCCACCACCAATTGCCTTTGTTCCTAATTACTGTAACGAGTATTTGATGATAGAGGTTATTAATTTTGTTTATCCAAACCATTAATTTTATTTGCTTTGTTTTATGTAATCAAATGAAATTTGAATGACATGCGGGGGTAAAAAGTAATTCATGGTTATTTGGACCAGAGGAAAGTGCCATAAGGAGACCAGCAACTGTTTTTAGTTGAGGCTAGTCTGAAAACTTTTATTAGAGCAATATTCAGTTCTCAAATTCATTTTTTAATTTCTGAGATGCATAATTTGGGTATTTTTAATGTGACATGCTTTTTTCTTCAACTTTGACTTAGTTGAGATTCTTACAGGACTAGCTGAAACACCACTTGCATTATTTTTACAAAATGAGTTGGAAACATTTCCATTTCTAGTCAGAATAGTCAGCACTTTTAAAAATATTTGAACTCAAATGTTGCACTTCTTTCAAGCTGTTATCAATTGGGTATTGTACTGTATAGTTCTAATAATTTTGATTGAAACCCTTTAACAACTCTTTGTAAATTTTAACTCATTTAGTTGATTTTTTCAGTACTATTTACATAGGAATTGATTTTTATGAATATAGTAGAAGAAATGTGCTGTATTTTGATAAACTTCACTTGTATGTGTTGTAATCTCTAAAACAAAGAATGACAAAGAGCTTCTTTAATCGAAGTCTTGGTGTTCCCTTTCTTCCTGCTTTAGGTCGGCATTGTAAAATAGTCCCACTCTCCCTTTAGTGACTTCACATCTTCACACTTTTAGTTAGGAATAATTAGATAGAATTGCACGGTTCTCAATGATCTTACCTTGAACCAGAATTGTTGATTTTAATTTTGCAAAAGGAATTAGGCTTCACAGAATCAGGGCTTCTTCAGTAATATACTCTTCATATTCCATTGAAGTATGAGTACAACAGATGTTATATGCACTATCATTTTATTCCACTGTGGTTTCTTTTAATTTGGGAGTATTCTTGAAAGTTGAGTAAGAAAGTTCATTTGCAAAGTTTGGAATAGCATATAATATAGAGAAAAAAATTTTTAAATAGTAAAATTTTGCACTTAAACTAATATCCAAAGTTTTCTTGCAGAATATGGGGGGTAGATGGGGCTTAAAATGACTCTTTGTGAGAATTTTGTTATGATAACAGAATTATAGAGTTTGAATAATAACCTGTATCTTTTGAAGAAATGCAGAAGCCGTTTATAGCTTATATTGTTTACAAAATTGTAGTGATGACCATGCTCAAAACTGACTTTGGTCACTCCTGTACAATAGGTTTTCAAAACCAGAACCATCTTGTTTGTGGCAACTGTTGAAATGTGGTACCCCGGTTAGTAGAGAATTGTACCAGTCGGGGTGATCACGGAGGGCTTCAGGAGTCACTCGGTCTGGAAGGTGCTTTCCATGTGAGCACGAGAGCCCAAGTGTGGAGCTCTAGGATCCACATAAAAAGCCCAAGCATGGCAGTTTGTACATGTAATTCCAACGCTGAGGAGACAGGCAGGCAGCTCCCTGAAGCACCTTGACCAGCAAATCTAGCAGAATCTGAACTTCAGGTTTGGTGAGAGACCCTGTCTCAAAAAACAAAAAAATAAATGTAAGGTAAAGAGCTAATGAGAAGATACCCCATATCAGCCTCCAGCCTATACACATATGTGCATGCACACTTACATACATAAACATGTACACACAGAACATTGTATTCTGGTGTTTGTTTAAACTTGGTTCCTCTGCTTACTAGAGTGTTTAGAAAGTGTCAGTACTAGGGGCCTTAGTAGTTACCTTCTCCTGGTTGTAACACTCATTGTTATAATAGAAATTTCTCCACTCCTGCCTTGCCCAGCAGTCTGGACGAATCTCTCCCACCCACGGTCCCACAGGTGCTTGTAAAATAATCACTCAGAAAAAAAAAAAAATCACTCAGAGACTTATATTGACTACAAACTATATGGCCTGTGGCTTCAGCTTCTTGCTAGCTAGCTCTTTCATCTGAACCCATGTCTATAAATCAGTGTGTTGCCATGTGGCCGTCGTGTTACCAGTCCTCTGACATCCTGTTGCTCCTTGGGTGGCAGGCTCGCATCTCCCCCGACTTCACCTTTCTCCTCTCACTATTCCTCTTGGATTTCCAGCCTGGCTCCATTCTGCCCTGCCATAGGCCAATGCAGCTTTATTTGTTAACCAGTGGGAGCAACACATATTCACAGCTTACAGAAAGACATCTCAGAATAACACAGTCAACCTAAGCGCTTATTTTGGCTCCGTATTTGAGTGCATTCCAGTCCGTCATGGCAGAAATTCTTAGCTGGAGCTTGAGGCAGCCATCACATTGCTTCTGCAGTCTAGAAGGGGAGAGAAATGAATGCTAGCATTCAGCTTGCTTTATGCTCTTTATTTGATACAGAACCTGACCTGTGGGCTGGTACCCCCACCTCCACCCCCACCCCCAGGATTGTGTCTTCCTTCCCTAGTTAAACCCTCAAAGACACACGTCAGGGTCATGCTAAGACCAGCCAAGTTGGCAATAGGGATTTGCCCATCATAGTGCCCATTAAGGTGTAACATTTTGGAAACTTCTTACTCTTTTTGGCCATTTTTTTTCCACTTTTCTACCTCTGAAGTTTTAAAGATGAAATTGCAGGAGTTTCTTACAGATTTTAAATACTGATTTCTTAAATTTTGGCATAGGAACACCTGAGACAGAGTTTTGCTGTGTAGCCCAGGAAGTCTTCAAACTCAATATGTAGCTAGAGCTCTGAATCTTCCTGCTTCAGCTTTCCTAGTGCTGGTATTACAGGCTTGTATCTTGATGCCTGAATTTCTTATTATTTTAGATATTACAAACTTCTCCCAGTCCATAATATGGTCACCATTATTGATAGTATCTTGGTTTTTTTTTGTTTTTAAAGTTTTTAACAATATGATCAAATCTTATTTTTGCTTCATTAATCTTAATAAAATCTTCATGCAGCCAGGTGGTGGTGGCACACACCTTTAATCCCAGTACTTGAGAGGCAGAGTTAGGTGGATCTCTGTGAATTCGAGGCCAGCCTGGTCTGCAGAGAGAGTTCCAGGACAGGCTCCAAAGCTACAGAGAAACCTTGTCTCAAAAAAACAAAAAGAAGCCGGGCGGTGGTGGCGCACGCCTTTAATCCCAGCACTCGGGAGGCAGAGCCAGGCGGATCTTTGTGAGTTCGAGGCCAGCCTGGTCTACACAGCGAGATCCAGGAAAGGCGCAAAGCTACACAGAGAAACCCTGTCTCAAAAAACCAAAAAAAAAAGAAAACCAAAAGAAAAAAAAACTTAAAAACCAAAACAAACAAAACCTTTCGTGCCTGAGTCACAAAGCTCTTCTTCCATATCTACTTCTGTTAGCGGTATAGATTTTTCTTTACCGTTTAGACCCTTAGTCCATCTTGCATTTATCATTAAATGTTGTGTCAGGTAGAGATCCATCTACATGGTCTCTCTGCATCAACTATACAAGACTACTTTTGAAACATTTTATGTATAGGTGTTTTTTCTACACATATGCCTATGTGCCACATGTGTGTAGAGACCATGGAGACAAAATAGGGCATTGGAACTACTGGCATTAGAGTTAGAGATGATTGTGAGCCGCCATGTAAATGCTGGGAATTGAACCCAGGCCTTGTGGAAGAGCGCCCAGTGCTCCTAACCTCTGAACCGTCTCTCCAGCCCCAAGCCTGTTTTTCTTACTCTCCGCATGTAAACTGTACATGTATCAGGTACCTGTATGTACAGAACTTTCTGGTACCTGCCGTATATTGTTCTAGAAAAGTAAAGTTTATGTGAACACCTGTGTGTGTTCCATAAATTAATTACTGTATTACCTGCTCTTACATGTATGTCATGTAAAATCTGCATGCATCTTAGTATTTTATACCAGCATTTCTCCTCAAGCTTTGGCATCTGTCAGTCACCTGCACGAGGCCCGGGAATTTATACCTGTAGTAAGTTCTTGGGAGCTACTGTGCTTACCGTCTGGGGATACCAGACTTCACTGCCTTAAGGAGAATTCATCTTTGCTCCTGTTTGGAGCTTTTTGTTTTGTTTTCTCCATGTTTATTTCATGGTAAGTTTTTGACATTTCATTTTCTAGACACAGCCAATTCATCCTTCTGAAAATGGCTAAAATCAGGCGAAATACAAAACAACGACTTACAGTGCTGTCCGTGGGTCTGTGAAGAAGAGTGCTGTAGGGGGGGAGGAGAACGGACGGCCTACAGTTCCCCAAATTACCACCTTGAGAAAGTGTCCAGGTTGTGGAGCAGAAAGGGGGAGCCCAGGCAGAACTTTTTTGAATGAGATGTTTAAGAATTTTACCTATTTTGAATCTTAGAAATGTCAGTTTTAGCATACCTGCACTTTTTGGTTGTCCTATGAGTACAGACAGTTCCTTTTGGTACTGTTGCTTAACTTAGGTTTTTTTTCAAGGCCCCTTACATTATACCACTATAAAGTGTTGACACTGGCAGTTGCATCACTTCAAAACATTATTTATTTTGGTTCTTTCTAACCATCTTGCTGTGTAGCCGTGGCTCGTGTGGAACTCGCTGCAGTCCTCCCTCAGCCTCCCAGGGACCGGCATTCCAGGCATATACCATGCCCATCTATTCAGGAACGAACAGAAATGATTGGCTGTAAATAACTTTTGTTTTTGAGAGAAGGACTCTCTTTAACCCAGGTTATTCTAGAATTCAATGTGATGCCCAAACTGGCCTTAAAGTCATGGCAGCCCGCCTGTCTTAGGTTGCTGAGTGCTGGAATCATAGATGTGCCATCAAACCTGGTGCGTGGCGTCAGATAATAGAAAAGTCAGAAGTGTTCCAAGTTTGCTCTCCATCACAGCATCTAACAGATTTGTTTAACTGAATAACTCAGTGATTCAGTAGTGTTGACTAACTCCCCATAATCTTAGGGTAAGAGTGTATATGGGAATGTAGGAAGTTCAAATAACTCCCAACTAAAAAAAAAAAAAAACAACTAAAAACACCAACACCAAAACATGCCATAATAAAGGATACAAAGAGATGATGAAGTCAGTTGGCAGAATAATTACCTCGAATGCAGAGGCTGAGTTCAATCCCTAGAACCTCATAAACTGAGCGTGGTGGCACATGAGGATCAGGAGTTCAAGGTCATTCTCTGTCACGTAGCAAGTAGGGAGCCCAGACTGCATTACATAACACTCTGTCACTAAAATGATGATGATAAGAAAAAAAAAAAAAAAAAAACATTGTAGCCAGGCATGGTGGTTCACACCTTAAATCACAGCACTGGGGAGCCAGAGACAGGATGGTCTCTGAATTCAAGGCCACATAGAGAAACCCTGTCTCGAAAAAATAAAAGAGGAAAACACATCGTTATGTACAAGGCACCTGCTATTAGATAATCATCAGATTTCTCAATGGAAAACTGTTGTTCAAAAATGAATTTGAAATTAAAATTTCCCCAGATAAAAGGTGAAAGTATATCACTACTAAACCTATCCTCCAAGGAATGCTCAACAGAGTTCAGAAGAGTTCCGCTGTGGATATCTTTATGCTGTGAATGTGTGTGACTCCTATTGGATAATAAGTGAAGCTGCTTTGGCCTGTGGCAAGGCAGCTTGGAGGCAGGTGGGAAATCCAAGCAAGAGATACAGAGGGAAGAAGGGTGGAGTCAAAGAGATGTCAACCTGCCGTCCAAGGAACAACATGTAATGGGACACAGGTAAAGCCACAACAAGTGGCAGTACATAGATTAATAGTAATGAGTTAAGTTATACGAGCTAGAAGCAAGAAGCCATAGGTCATAGTTTGTAATTAATATTAAGCCTCTGAGTGATTATTTTATAAGCAGTTGTGAGACTGTGGGACCAGGCAGGAGCGGAGGAACTTCCGGCTACAGAGTTCTTAAAGCAAAAGAGTCATAACAACACAAAACCACATTAAAATACTGAACTCAATATAGGTAAGTATACAGGTAAATATAGAATCTTGTGTTATAAACATGTAAGTCATTGGTAAATGAGGCAAGGAATTTTAAAGTAATTATAAGGCCATCTTAATGTATTTGTAATGAAGGTAATTTGTAGCAAAACATTTAAGTACAGAGGTGTACAGAAATAAGATTATCTGGTTGAAGTTATTCAAAGTAGATTGCTATAACTTTACGATATTTATGTAACTGCAATGATAATTACAAAGAAAATAATGACAATACCAATGGAAAATGATAAGGGGATCAACACATTCCATACACACAAAAGGAAACAGCACAAAAGAAGGCAGTAAAGAGCAAAACTACTGTAACTCATAAACGTCAAATTTATACATCCTTCCTTGCTACGGTGACTTAACTGTAAATGGATCAGATACCAATAAAAATGCATATATTGGTTCAATGTGTTTAAAACAGGGTATAACTATGTTACAAGAGATTTGAGACCTTAGAGTGTGCTGTTGATGAAAATGTTAAATGATACAACCATTATGGGAGGGGGTACTTCCCAGGCCTGGTGGTTGTCTCACTCACCTTTCTGTTGCCATAACAAAACACTATGACCAAGGCAACTTACAAAAGAAAATATTTAATTTGGGGCTTACAGTTGCAGAGTGTTAGAGTCCATTGACATCACTGGGAGCATTATCTGAGACCTTACATCTAGAAATAACCACAAGGCAGGGGTAGAGCTCAATTTGTAATGGCATGGGATTTTAAGACTGAAAATCCATCCCCTAGTTACATACCTTCAACGAGGCCATCTCCTCCAAATCCTTCCCAAGCAGTTCCACCAACTGGAGCCCAAACTCCAAATATCTGAGCCTATGGGGGCCCTTCTCACTCTCATCACCACATCCCACCCCTTGGCCCCCACAGGCTTGCAGCTATATCAATACAAAATGTGTTTAGTATAACTTCCAAAGCCCCCCATAGTCTTTCAGTCTTGACTTTTTCAAAGTCTCTTCAGAGACTCAAAGCAATCTCTTTAATTGTAACACCCTATAAAATAAAAAAGCAAATTACATACTTCCAACATAGAGTACCATGGAATATGTGTTACCTTTTCAAAAGGGAGGGCGGGTGGCCTAGTGAGGAAATACTGGACCAAAGCAAGGCTGAAAGTCAGCCAGCAAACTGCAAATCCTGTAGCTGCGTGTCTGATGTCAATGGCTTAGATGGCTCTGCCCTTCCAGCTCTGCTGACCACAGCACACTTCTCTCTCCCCCTCTCCCTCTCCCTCTCCCTCTCCCCTCTCCCCTCTCTCTCCCCTCTCTCCCCTCTCCCCTCTCCTCTCCTCTCTCTCCTCTCTCCTCCCTGTGTGCAGCTCTCCTGGCAGATATCCCATAGCTCTGACACCTCCAACATTTTGGAGTCTCTAACACAATCCAGGCTTCACTTTCACACCTTCAATCAGTGGCCTCCCTGGGCCTCCATTCAGAACCCTTTTACTCCTGTATCCTTCATGACGGTAAAGCCAGAACCCTGAGACTGTAGCTTCCAAGTTCTGTTACCTACTTAGGATGGAAATAGGCCCCCTCTTTGAATTACGTTTGCATAAACTTTGCTTTGTTGTTACATCCAGAACACCCCTGGAAAGGGTGTGTGATGAGCAAGGACCAGTGACAACATGCAAAGGTTTAAGAGTTTTTTGCTTGTTTTTGTTTTCTCTTAAGCAAGTTAGTGAGTAATCTGAATTTAAGATTATTCTGCTGTATGTAAAATGGGTGGGAAACCCAGTGCTGTGTTAATCCCAGCAATCGAGAGATCGAGAAGTTTAAAGCCAAATTTGAAGCGTTTTAATTATGGCCAGGTTCATACCCAGAATCATTTTGCAGCTGCATAAGAAGGAAAATCCATAATTCATTGCATTTACCATCAGGTCCAATCAGGTGCAAACATATGTCTCGATGTACCTCTAGCCTGTGGACCTCCTGTCCACGTGTGATCAAGCACGTCAGTGGAGATGGAAACTTGTTTAGGGGAATGAAAAACACATGGCTTGTTATCTCCCGTAAACAATAACCTCCAGCATTTCAGGAACTATCAGTCCTTGGGTTAGGTGCTTGCAGATCAGAGGCATTTTTGTTTCATGGATCTCCTAGGCATAGTCATTAAAACTTAGAATATAACTTTGGCTCTCAAAGCTGTAGTACAAAGCCTGGCTTAAGTATCTTAGAAGGCTGCTCTAGCAATCCATCGTAAGGGTAACAGGCACCAGCTAAGGTGCAGAGTAGGGAGATAGGTAAGATGTGCACATTGATGGGGAACAACCAGGGAGAGATGGTGGAAGCATTGTGAATTGAAATCAGGAATAAGAAATTGTGTATTGGGGGCGGGAGAGATGGCTCAGAGGTTAAGAGCACTGGCTGTTCTTCCAGAAGTCCTGAGTTCAATTCCCAGCAACCACATGGTGGCTCACAACCATCTGTAATGAGATCTGGTGCCCTCTTCTGGCCTGAAGGGATACATGCAAAAGAACACTGTATACATAATAAATAAATCTTTTTTAAAAAAAATTGTGTATTGGGCTTGCTTAGTTTGGAACATTTAGATGTGTTGACCAGGTGCTTGGCGGTGGGGGGAAGGAATAAGGCAGAGATAACAATTCACAGGTCTGAGTTCAAAGGTCATGATGTGACTTGGATATGAGAAGACAAGTCCTCACCATGCATTTTCTGAACCTTGAACTTTTCCCATTCTTTGGTATTTAAAATTTATGCAGGGCGGTGGTGGCACACTCCTTTAATCCCAGCACTTGGGAGGCAGAGGCAGGTGGATGTCTTGAGTTCAAGGCCAGCTTGGCCTATGGAGTGAGTTCCAGGACAGCCAGAACTGTTACACAGAGAAACGCTGCCTTGAAAAACCAAAAAAACAAAATTTATGCTGGCCAAGCATGGTAACATACATATAGCCCTAGCACTTGGGAGACTCAAACAGTAAAGCTAGTCTGGGTTACATAATGAGACTGTCTCAAAAAATCAAATAATTTTAAAAATTGCTGCATGCTTCAGTATCATTCTCATATTCCCATGTAATTGTTTAGTCTCAGAAGGTATTGGAAGTCCTTTTATGTCTACTCTGACACACTGAGTGTGTGTTAGGTTCTCAGTGCTCTCTGAAGGACTCTGCCCCTACAAGGGACTTTACACTTCACCTCTCTGTAGTCAAGTCAGAAGGGAAGGACAGAGGTGGAGAGAGAAGAGATGAGAAGTCTTATCAGAGATGTAGCGAGGTTCATATGTGTAGGCTTTTAGGCCAGTGCTAGGATATAAAAGGAAACTGATAAATAGGACAAGAAGAGCTGTGGGCTTTCACAAAGAGCCCCATGCTAACTTGCTTTCAAAACAAGATTGGTTACATACATGCTAAAGTACTCAGCTTCTGCATCAGTACAATTTGTGAATGAATGAACAATTATGCATGTGGTCTTCAGCCAGCAGCACACTATCATAGGCAACAGTAGTGTGTTCACAAGAGTGACATTTCTAGGCAGGAACTTGTAAATTCATTGGAAACTGGCATCAGCAAATCAAAGTGAATCCTAAATTGGCTGGCTGGCTCCACGGGTTATAAAAGAGCTGTTCTTGGCTTCAGAAAAAGTAGTTAAGATGTCTCCTGACTGGCAGACTCGGGGTGGCACTTCTTTAATTGCTTGAGGTATTTTGAGCACCGTATGCTGCAGCACTAGGTAGTTCCGGCTGCCAACTGTCAGGCTTGCCTGATTTCTGCCAAGAGTCCCATCTGCTCCCCGTCCTCAGTTTCCTCACAACTCAGTACCATGTTCGTTATTTTTAGGAACAAAGGCAAAAAGATCCCTGCTTTAATTACACTATTTTTTATTTTAAAATGAATTGGATTTAACTGGCTGTGTGTTTTCATGCATTGTTTGTTGATCAATGAGGCAGTCACACGTATGTCAGGACATAGAACTTCCCTGCCTAAATATTTTTGACGCCCCCGGTACTGTGCTGAGAAATGTATGCAGCTGTAATTTCCTCTCTTTCACCCTTATTATTTGCATTATGCCTTGGCTGTGTTGCTAACAAGCTAAGACTTTCATTTACCAAGCATTTATTTGTATTATAAAATAAATTGGCAGGGGTCAAGGAGATAGCTCAGTTGGTAGAAGATTTGCCTTGCAAGAACAAGGACCTGAGTTTGATCCCCAGAAACCAAATGAAAAAAAAAAAAAAGAAAAGGTATGCTGGTTGTCTTAGTTAGGGTTTCTAATGCTATGAAGAGATACCATGACCATGCAATTCTTATAATAGAAAACATTTAATGAGGTGGTAAGGTTCGGCCCATTATCATCTTGGTGAGACATGGCAGTATACCGGCAAATGTGGTGCTGGAGAGGTACCTGAGAGTTTTACATCTTGCAAGCAACAGGAAGTGAACTGAGACACTGGAGACACTGGATGTGGCTTGAGCATATATGAGACCTAATGCCTGCCTCCACAGTGGCACACTTCCTCCAACAAGGCCATATCCACTCCAATAATGCCACACCTCCCAATAGTGCCATTCCCTATGAGCTTATGGGGGCCATCAAAGCGGTGAATACTTGTAATCTCAGTGCTGGAAATAACAAGAACAAACAAATTTTTTTTAAAAAAGAGAAGACAGGCAGATCTCGGGCTCACTGGCCAGCCAGCCTAGCCTAGGTGGTGAGCTGCAGGCCTGTGAGAAACCCTGTCTCAAAAGCAAATTCTAAAAGATGAACTGTGCCCAATGAATGATACCTGGACTGTCCTGGACTCCACATTTACAAGTACACAAGTGCACCAATATATTGGAAAAAGTAAATTTCTGTTGAAACTCTTAGGGAAGGATTCCACTAAATTAGTACATTAGAAAAATTAAATAGTAACTTACTATTTGACTTCATTAATGTCCAGTTAGCTTTTATTTTGCTCAATAACAAAACTAATAAAAATTTTCTTTATTCTGAAAAATCTTAGAGGCTTTATAAAATAAAATTCTATATATTTAAAACTAGACAAATTTTAAATCCAGTGTTGTCTAGATTGTTTTAAACTCTAGTAAGTATAAAAGAGATGGGGTGAGATGTATGTTAGAATTTTGGTTTGTTTTCTTTTGAAACTGCAGTTCTGAGGCTCGAACCTAGGGCCTTGTATATGCTCAACAAGCAGTCCACCAGTCTACCATTGAGTTACACAACTAGCCTAGGACATTGACTTTTGAATTGGTTATAACCAGAAGAAAAAAAATTTTCTGTTATCTCTAAGTTGTACATGGTAGTACTATATTTTAAAATTCCCAAACTGGTAGCCTCACAAATAGATACTGATATGAGAATAATTAATGAAATAAACCAGGTATTTGGTCTATTCATAAAATTCTAAATGGAAATTAGGGAAGTAAAATGATGAACAATGCTTGTGCAAAACACAAGGTCAAATGGAAACCCTTTTATTTATTCTTCGTGTGCTATGCTGTGTTTGTGTTCAGGGATGGCACATGCATGCCACAGCATACCTGTGAGGGGCCAAAGGGCAACCTTGGGTGTCAGTTCTCACCTTCTGCCTTGAGACAGATTCTCTCTTGCTATTCACTGTGGCATGCATCAGGCTAGCTCGCCCTGGAGCTTCCTTCCCAGGACTCTCTCGTTTCCTTCCCTCTCTCATTTTACCAGAGGGACTGTGGGATTGTAGATGCATGTTTCTCAATCAGCTTTATGTGGGCTCTGGAGATCCAAGCCCAGGTCCTAAGCACTTTATCCACAGAGGAATCTCACCAGCCTGAAAACAACATTTTATACAAGCATAGGTACACTGTGGTTCACTCTCCCTCTCCCTCCTTTTCCCCCTCTCCCCTCCCCCGCTCTCAGTTTCTCTATCCTTATCCTTATCCCAACCCACGGGGTCTTGTTACAGACCCCAGACTATCTTCAATCTCCTGATCCTCCTGTTTCAGGCTCCCAAGTGCTGGGATTACAGGCATGCACCATCATGCTGGGCTCCAGGACTTTTTTAAATGCCATACTTTCTAAATTTTGAGGAAAAGAAGTCATCTTAAGTCAGTCATTCTTGAATGTGATAGCAGGAAATTACTACCAGGGAAGTGTTTGTTTGTTTGTTTAACGCATACACATTCCACAGCATGCATGTAAAGATCAGAGAACTTTCTCTCCTTCCAACCTTCTTCCAAAGGGGTTACAAGTATTGAGCTTAGATTGTTGAGCGTGGCACCTGGGCCTTCACCCACTGAGCTATGTTGCTGATCCCAGCAGGAAAGTTTGGATGCAGACCTTGTGAATAACTCAAAACCAAATATGACATTGGAAAAGCTTGGAGTCTTCTCCAAGTCCAGCTCTGACTTCACTACACCCGAAAGTTATTTTTCATACTGAATGGTTTCACTTGACTTTGCCAGTGTTGTGTTTCACTTTTGTCTGCAGGCCAATGCGCATACCTGTTCTGGAATTTAACACCGTCATCCTGAATGTTTGCACAAACACACTCTGCGATGCATAAGGTGACCTTCCGTCTCTTACGGTCTAATTGGAGGCCTGAGGGGGGTTGCCATATGCCACTGCAAAGTTGTTTCTTCCTTGATTTCTGTGAGCTCCAGAGCAGCCTGATCTGATGGCTAAGGGTAAAATGCTATGGGGAAATTTCTAAACAGAAAAGGGTAATTTAGTTTGATTTAATCATGTTTCCATGGGAATCCAAAACACAGCCAGATACTGAACTATGTATCAAACTCAAAAAAAGGCTCACGTGAACAGCTTTTCTCTCATTGTAAAATGCGGCACTGTTCTGCTTCTTAACCCTGGGGTCAGGATGTGTGCGCAGTAACCATGACCTTCACAGGTATGGTGAGAACATGGTCTCTACTTTCATTTCATTCATGTGAAGAAGAAGAGAGAGACTGTGACCACTTCCTGAAGAATAGGTGTGAAGACACTTCTGGGGTTTCCTTACCTTTCTCTGTGGTAGATGATCTTCACATGTAACAAACTTCCCCTTAACAAAGTATTTTCCAACAATTTAATTAGTTAAGACATGATCACGAAAGAGGAAATTACTAAATGCCGAGTTCCTTGAGGTCAGAGAGTTAACTTACTCTTGTGTTATTTCTTGAAAGGATTAATAATAATGTTAAGTTGGAGTGTGTCTTTGACAAAGGTTTATCTCCTCACGGACCATGTTTCTGGGACTGGAGAGGTGGCTCAGCAGTTGGGAGGGCTTGCTGCTCTTGCAGAGGCCCCAGGCTCAGTTGCCAGCACCTATATCTGTGGTCCACAACTGCCTGTACCTCCAGCTCTAGGGGTGTGACCCAATATCCTGGCTTCCTTGAGCACCTGCACATGTGACATACACTCACACATGTGTGCAAAGAATTTTGAAGGCATGTTACTTTCTAGGCCGCCACCCTCTGGTAGGAATTACTGAAACTTTGGACAGGTTCTCTGTCTATGCTGTACAATATCATAGCTGGCAGCTGCATGTGACAGTTGAACATTGAGATGTGGCTAGTGTGAGAAACTCCATTTTAAAATTACATTCCACATGAATTAATTTGAATTTAAATAGTCACGTGTGACTAGTGGTTAACTATATTGGATGGTACAGACCTCATGAACGGAAGAGTTCTCCCAAATACTAAGCCTGACTGGAAAAATGCTGGATGGTGGTATGAATGAGAATGGCCCTCATAGGCTCATTTATTTGAATGTTTGGTCCCAGTTGGTGGAACTATTTTGGGAAGGATTAGGAGGCACAGCAGAGGTGTGTCACTGGGAGTGGGCTGTGACGTTTCAGAAGCCCATGTCATCCCCAGTTAGTTCTCACTGCCTGGTGGTTATTGTCTCAAGATGTGCGCTCTCAGCTACTGCTCTGGTACCAGGTCTGCCTGCTGCTGCCATGCTCCCCACCATGATGGTCATAGACTCACCCTCTGAAACTGTAAACAAGCCTCGATTAAATGCTTTCTTACATAAGCTGCTTTGGTCATGGTATCTCTTCACAGCAATAGAAAAGTAACTAAGGAGCTGGAGAGATGGCTCAGTGGTTAAGAGCACTGGCTGCTCTTCCAGAGGTCCTGAGTTCAATTCCCACCAACCACATGGTGGCTCACAACCATTTGTAATGAGATCAAGAGCCCTCTTCTGGCATGTAGGCATATATGCAGACAGAACACTGCATGTGTAATAAATAAATAAATTTAAAAAAATTTAAAAGAAAAGTAACTAAAACATGCTGTGTGTCTCTTTCTGAAGCAGGGTTTTAGGATGTAGCTTGGCATGTGGACAACTCAAACATCTCACCTACAATTTATCATTAATTATGTGGTGTACATGCTGATGGATATGAGGGATTCAGAAAATGAACAGGTCTCTCTGGCAAGCAACCTACATTCTAGTTGGTGGGGAAAAGTTGTTAAGTGCAGTAGAGATAGTGCTGTGCGTTGTGCAGATGGCCATAAAGAAAAAGATCAGAGCTGGGTGGTGGTGGTGGTGGTGGTGGTGGTGGTGGTAGTGGCGGCGCATACCTTTAATCCCAGCACTAGGGAGGCAGAGCCAGGTGGATCTCTGTGAGTTCGAGGACAGCCTAATCTACAGAGAGAGATCCAGGACAGGCACCAAAACTACACAGAGAAACCCTGTCTCGAAAAAAAAAAAGAAAAAAAAGAAAAGAAGGAAGGAAGGAAGGAAGGAAGGAAGGAAGGAAGGAAGGAAGGAAGGAAGGAAAATCAGGAGTTCCTGAAGGATCCAAGGGTGTCAGGGGCCATGAAAAATGAGTAGGCATTTCTGCATGAACAAATAATGGATTAAATAATGCACCTCTCCTAATTTACATGTTGGACCTAATTCCCATTATGTCACAATTGGACCTTATTTGGAAATAAAGTCATTGAACATGTAATTGGTTTAGCTCATAAAAGGGGGAAAATTTAGGAACATGCATGCATACATATATGTGCACACGTATAAACACAGAGAAAGAGAGACAGAGAGACGCAGAAAGTTGTATGAAGACAGGAGGCCCTCTCAAAGGTTACCACAGGTCAAGGAACTGCCAGCAGTGAGGTTTGAGACCTGGAACGGTTCCTTCTTTGGTACTATTATAGGCAGCATGATCTGGCCGGCACGTTGCTCTCAGACTCTCCACCCTAGAACTGTGAGACAACGAGCTTCTGTCCTTTCAACGGGTTGGTTCATGGCACTCCATTACAGCAGCCTGAGCAATCTGATACGGCCTCCCAGACCAATGAGGCCAATGAGGCAGTGCCGGGAAAGCAAGGCAAGAACCCAAGGCTATTCACTGAAGTTCCATTTTACAGTTGTCTACCTTGGGAAACTGAAAGAAAATGAAGTGAGCCTCAGCCTGAGTATGAAAATTTATTTTACAAATAGTTTTTAGCCTCAAAATCAGGGTCAGACTGAAACACTTATGTTTAAAGGTCTTCATGGGTTATACCCTAGCATGCAGTAGCATGCACAGACATAATTAATGATAAATATTTGTAGGCTAAGAGATGAGTTGGGTACAGGCCAATTTAAACATAGAGAAAAATGTTCTGTTTTTGTTTAGTGCAAATGATCATAAATCAAGAATAAACACTGGCCATCCTAAATCAATCAGACAAAATTTTTTATTTTCTAAACTTGTCTCCCTAGAATAAAACATTGAACATAGTAATAACCTCCCCAGTTTCATGCATAGTCGTCATAGGAGACAATATGAGAGGTGCATTATTTCTCATGTGCCAGCTTTTGGGGAGAGAGTTCCTGAGCAGAAGCCGGGAACCTCGTGGTAGGAGAGCAGCCCAAGGTGAACATCATCCTCCAGTTATCGCTGTGGTAGACGAGATTGGGGCCTGAGGAACCAAGCCAGCGTCTAAGAAGCACCATGACTCAGTCCTGAAAGCCATATTCTTACCACCAGTGAAGATTCATCAGCCCCAGGCAGCCGCCACTTCAGAAGAGGAATATCGGACTTCTTTGTGTCCGGTTAGCAGTCCCGGGTACTGACTGACTCACAGGAATGAGTTGGGAACAATGAGCTGTGGATGGCCTCAGTTCTCACACTGTGTTAGTCGGGGTTCTCTAGGGGAACAAAACCGATAGCGTGGATGGACACACTAACGGGGCATTTATTAGATTGGCTCCCAGGGTACAGTCTTGGTGGTCGAACAGTGACTGTCTTCACATTGAGTACCTGGGAGCTGCTCATCACCAGGGATGCCTCAGCAGGCCCAGTCTGGCACTGAAGGTCTAGAGGATGTCTGGGGAGTCCCTGGTCCTCAGTGCACTTCGAAGGTGGAAGGCACTGTCTTCTAATATCATTAAAGGATGGTACTGGCAGTGGGGGCGGCAGCAGATTGTGGGGGCAACAGAGTAGGTGGGCTGGACAGCAAGATGAAGAAGGGAAAAACAAGCCTGTTCTGCTGATCCTCCTGAGATCTGGGCTGCTGGAATGTGCCGCCCACAGTCGGCGGGAGTCTCTCCTTCAGCAAGTGTAACCCAAAAGTCCCTCCTAGGGATTTAGTCTAGACTGCCCCTCCCAGGTGTGAGCAAAGGCCTGTCTAATGGACCTTGTCCAACAGATCCTGTCAAGTTGACAATATTTCCCACCACACCTACGTAGTACACACACTGCTGGACACATGGCGCACTGGAGCAGCTAGCAGCCTGCCGAGGCTGGAGTGTAGCGTGCTCTGAAGATGAGGGTGAAGGAATATAGATACAGCTAGGGAACTGGCAAGGGCAAAGGGCAGCAGACTTCACCTGGGGACCAGGAAATGATAAGAGATCTCTTTCAGTGTGTTTTGAGTGTTAACAATGTGGGATATCTAGAGGAGGTGACCAGGGGGTGACTAGGTGTTCAAATCTGGCTTGGGGTACAGGTCTGGGTTGAGAGCACAGATTGTGAGGTGTTGGTATAAATGACAAAGTAAACACAATCAGGAGCAGGTAAAAAGGAAAACCAAAAGTGAAAACTTCTAGAAAAAAACCATCACAGCTCCCAATCCTGCAGAATGAGAATGTCTAATGTTTTCTGAAAAGAGCCGTTAGAGTGGAGTGTGGGACATCCCTTTGTGACACAGTGACAGCTGAAGTCCCTCAGTAAGGGAGGAGGGAAATTGGGGTCCAATATTAGAAATACTGGGGACTATGAGAAAATTGAAAACTGCCTATTACAAACACTAGGAAAGTTTATGCAAAACATCAAAAATGATGATCCTCCCATCCCTCTGTCCCCTCCATCCCTCTGTCCCTCCATCCCTCCCACACACAAACACAGGAAATAGCAATCAACAACTTCCAGGAACCTAGAGCTGGAGAGAAAATGTGCCTCAGTCTGCATTTGACTAAGTACTTGTCTCAAAGGCTGAGGCTTTGGAGACTAAGATGTGACTCCAATACCCAGATTTATGAAATCAACAATTCTGAGGGAGGAAAAAAGAAATTCATAGATAAACTCATCACAGCGAAACCGGAAAAACTGAAGCTGAGGATAAAATTCCTAAAACTTGCTTTTTTAAAAGTTACCTTCACAGGGGTTGGGGATTTAGCTCAGTGGCGCAAGGCCCTGGGTTCGCCCTTAATCCCAACGCTTGGGAGGCAGAGGCAGGCAGATCTCTGTGAGTTCGAGGCCAGCCTGGTCTGTCTACAGAGTGAGTTTCAGGACAGCCAGAACTGTTACAAAGAGAAACCCTGTCTCGAAAAAACAAAAAAACAAAAACAAAAAAAGATACCTTCAAAGGAGTCGTGGTTTGATATACGGCTGACTTTTTTTTTTTAATAAAAACAATGAACACCTGACAGTTCAGTCATAGCAAGAATGACACAAAACAAACAAAAATAAAACCTACAGTGCCATAAGAAATGAACAGTCACTATACACTACAAGATAGGTGAGCATCAGATGCATTATACTAGATTGTAAGCACTCTCAACATGCTCTGGATTACATGGGTTCATTTCCATGACATCTAGAGAAGACGGACCTGAGAGGTGGGAACCTGAGGAGAGGATGTCAAGGACTGGAGAGGCGAGTAGGGTTTGGCTACAATGGGTGTGTGACAGAGTCTTTTGGGTGACGGGGATACTTTGCACGTTTGTTGGAATGGTAGCTTCATGAAATTCCTCATCTGTCGAAACTCTTCAATGTCTCTTCTAAAAAGACAAAGGCATTATAAGAAAACTATTGATCAGTATCATTATTAACACAGATGTGAAAAGCTCCAACAAAACCACAAGCAAATTGAACCCAGAAGCATAGTAAAAGGATAATAATCATGAACCACCCTTGCGTTCTGGAGTACTATCATGCTTGATCTAGGAAAAAATCATCTGACAAAACCCAACACAATTTTATGGATTCGGAGCTTCATCTTTCCCGTATTATTTCATAGGTGTAGAGTCACCCATCTGGCATTGCCTATGTAACAAGTTCTGGCCAGCTGCTCCAATCAGGCACTTAGCTCCAGAAGTGAGATTCCCTTGGGATTCAGTGTCCTGATGCATCTGGCCAGTAAGAAACATTTCCCCACCTCGACGGGATTCTGACTCGGAGGCACTCAGTTACAATTTCACAGATGGCAGCTTCACTCCATTGGTTCCTCAGCCATGCACATACACCAAATATTTGGACCTGCAGCACGGAGCACGATTGCCATGGCAACAACACACTATCAGATTACCTCATTATGACTTAAATGAACTAAGATCTGTACATGACTAATTGATCTTACCCATATGTGCCAACAGCAGCCATGTATTTATTTCAGGAACAAAGCGGTTTCTCTTTCTGGCATTTAGTCTGACTGTTGGTTCACTGCCTTTTCAACATTGGTGGCCTTCCAGGAAGATACCTTCTGCACGTGAAGAACTCTAAGAAGACTTTCTAGTATGGGAAGAGACCATTGGAGAAATAGGACCATTTATACAATAGGTTAAAATCACACCCAATACCAGTCCTTCCTTAATGTAAGTTGTTGACAAGCACAAGATATATGGCAGCATTTTTAAAGAAAGAGAGTAAAATAACCAACAATAAGGGGAAAATGAATGACATTAAACACTCTAAGTTATATCTTCAAAGGTTTTTGAAGCTCACATGTCCATAAAGAACAGAGCAGTAGAGTACTGCTTGCTTCTTGCTCTGAATTCAGCCTTGATCTGGGCAAAGACCTCGGGCTTTGTTTTCTGTAGTGAGCTGTTGCTTTTAGGTATCTGTACTTCTGTTTTATATTCAGTATATGTGTATCAGATATCAGGAACTACTTGCCATGATTTGGATAAGGGTGACGGGTGTCCCCAAAAAGTTAAAGTTCTAGAAGATCCCCACTGTGGTAATGTTGAGGTGGTAGACGTCCTAATTAAGACTAATTAAGTCATAGGCATGCACTTCTCCAAAGGAACTAATGCTAGTTCTGAGAAATGGATTAAGTCACATGAGATTGGGCTGGTATAAGGTAAATTCGTGGCCTCAGCTTGATTTCTGTCTTATCATTTGACACAAGTTCCAGCTCTGATGCCACCAGCATGAGGCCTTCAGCAGAGCTGAGCTGGTACCATGTTCTTGATCTTCCAAAATCATGAGCTAAATAAACCTCCTTTCTCTATAAAGTCAACTGTGTTCAGTGCGTAAGTTATAGCAACACAAAACAAAGACATTACTAAAGTTTTCAAAAGAGTTCACCTTGAAGACACTGGTGCTTATAAAATCAGTGTAAGGGGGCTGGAGAAACGGCTCAGTGGTTAATATCACTGGCTGCTCCCCCATAGGCCCCAGGCTCAAGCCCCAGAACTTACCTGTCAGCTCCCAACTATCTGTAATTCCTGTCCCAGGGGATCTGATACTCTCTTCTGGCTTCCAAAGGTACCAGGCATGCATCTGGTGCATAGACATACATGCAAACAAAACACCCCTACGTGGAAAATAAAATTTAAAAGAATTCAAAAACTGGTGTAAGATTAGATGTATCAGGTACCAAGATACATCTATTGGAATGGTTTTCAGAACATTATTTTTAGAAAATTAGCCTGCTTAAGGAAATTTTCTTTCTGTCACAATTGGTAGTGAGCTGTTGGATCTGGAGGTTGCTCCTGTAGGTTATGGTTCAGGAATTACACTGTCTTAGCTGTGAGTCAGTATTAGAGCTGCCATGGGCACTGTTATAAACAGGTTATTTACATATGCGTATGCTTCGATACACACATATATGCTTGTATTACATATATGTACGCTGTAATTATAACCAGGGGTTGGAATCTGCTGCCACAGTATTTGTGGAGTATCTGCATCTGCTACATCTCCACTTATAACAGCGGGTGCTCTGTGCCCTATTGCCTAGCAACCGGGAAACTCAGTACTTAAGAGCGTTCACGCAGCTGCATACACAAAAAGTCCTGTGACTCCACAGTCATGCTGTTAACAGCAGCATCGGAAAGATACGGACACACGGGGCATCTTCACCTCCACCTTCCACATCTGACCCCTTTCCCTCCCACATCCTCTTTTCTCTTTTCTCCCCATACCCGCCCCCCACTATTAGGGATTGAAGCAAAGGCCTGGTACAAACTAGCTGGGGATTCTACCACTGATCTATACCCCTAGTTATAATGATATTTTTAATTAGTCATATGAATCAGGAATACTGCTTCTAGGGACTTAGTCAAGAAAAATAAAAACATGTCCACATATGACATCTTGTCATCAATGTTCTTAAATATTGAGACTGGATATTATACAATACAACCAAAGTTTCAGTATTTTAAAAAAATACTAATTTATTATTAGTGTGTGTGTGTGTGTGTGTGTGTGTGTGTGTGTGTGTGTGTGTGATGTGCGGGGGAGGGGCACACGTGTGCCATGGTGCATGTGTGTAAGTAAGAGAGCAACTTTATAGATTCAGTTTTCCCTTTCCACCTTTGTGTGGTTCCAGAGGCCAAATTCAGGTCATCAGGATTGAACAGCGCGTGTTTTTACCCATGGAGCCATCTCCTTGCCCCTCCATATATACATATATATGCTGTGTGTAAGAGTACAACTTCATTTACATGAATGTTTAAAATGATAATCTAGTAAAAATGATGGTCACTGGAGGCTGTAGAGCTTGCTCAGTGGGGGGTTAGGGATTTAGCTCAGTGGTAGAGTGCTTGCCTAGCAAGCACAAGGCCCTAGGTTCTGTCCTCAGCTCTGAAAAAAAAAAAAAGATGAAAGAAAGAACATGCCTCCAACAGGCAGTTCAAGGGAGGTAGGGCAGAGGGACGCAGAGGGACAAACGTCCTTAAGGACTGACCTGAAATAAAGCCCGGTTTCTCTTCTGGAGAAGCATAACTCTGCCAGGTGGACAAGATGACCCTGGGTAACAACTATGATTCCTTATGAAATAATTCTAGCTGAGTGGTGGTGGTGGTGGTGGTGGTGGTGGTGGTGGTGGTGGTGGTGCACGCCTTTAATCCCAGCACTTGGGAGGCAGAAAGGAGGGGAGGGGGAGGGGAGGGGAGGGGAGGGGGAGGGTGGAGGAAGGGGAAGGGAAGGGAAGGGAAGGGAAGGGAAGGGAAGGGAAGGGAAGGGAAGGGAAGGGAAGGGAAGGGAAGGGAAGGGAAGGGAAGGGAAGGGAAGGGAAGGGAAGGGAAGGGAAGGGAAGGGAAGGGAAGGGAAGGGAAGGGAAGGGAAGGGAAGGGAAGGGAAGGGAAGGGAAGGGAAGGGAAGGGAAGGGAAGGGAAGGGAAGGGAAGGGAAGGGAAGGGAAGGGAAGGGGGAGGAAAGAAAAGAAAAAGAGCTTGCTCAATGGTTAAGAGCACTTACTTCTCTTGCGGAGAAATGGAATTTGGTTTCTGGCATCCATGGCAGGCTGCTCACCAACCACCTGTAACTTCAACTCTAGGGGATCCAATATTCCCTTCTGGTCTCCACGTGCATCTGCATGTAAGTGCACATACGTGCACACAGACATCCACAAAAACAAATAATAAAACAAATCATTAAAAAGTAACTCCTTTGAGGAGTTATTGAATGTAAGGGATATAAGGTAGCCTTGGACATGAAATATATGGATTTGTTGTTCTGGGAGGATGTTACAGGAATAACATAAAAGAAATAAGATAAGATAAAAGAATAAAGGAAATTCAAGTCAGAAAAACCACAAAGCAGAAAAAAAATACATTTCAAAAATCAAATGAGATTGCTGACATTCTTTGTGAAATTGTGGAATAAAGAGAGAAGATGTGGGGCTGGAGAGATGGCTCAGCCATTAAAGTCTAGGCTCATGACCAAAAACAAGAAAGAAGGTCTGGTGAGAAATGCAGAACGGGACACGATTATAGATCTTGCAAAGAGAGAAATCACACAGGGCTGTCCTTGGTGCAGACCTGTAATCCTGGCAGGGCTACAACCAGGGAGATTTCAGTTTGACGCCAACTTGGATTACATAGAGCGATCCTATCTCAAAAGCAAAAGAAAGTAAAATGAGCCAGGCAGTGGTGGCACATGCCTTTAGGCCGGCAGATCTCTGTGAGTTCAAGGCCAGCCTGGTCTACAGAGCGAGTTCCAGGACAGCCAGGGCCACACAGAGAAACCCTGTCTTGAAAAACAAAACAATAAGAATAAAGTGGCATAAAATGGTATTGAAAAACTTCAGGTTAACAAAAAGCTTGTTCAAATACTCATGTCTGAGTCTTCTATTTTATTTAACTGATCCTCATGCCTGCTTTTACGCCAGCAAGATATTGTTTTTATTACTATAGCTCTGTAGTAGATCTTGACGTCTGGAATAGCAACACTGCCAGTATCATTCTTTTTGCTCAGGATTGCTCTGGCAATCTGTGCTCTTTTCTGGTCTCATATGAATTTTAGAATATTTTTATTTCTGTGAAAAATATTGTATGTGTTTTAATTGGGATTGCATTGGATCCATAAATTGCTTTAGGTAAAATGGTCATTTTCATGGTATTAATTCCACCAACCCATGAACACAGATGTCTTTTCATTTTTTTATCTTAATTTCTTCAGAAATTTGAAGTTTTCATTGTAGATGTCTTTCACCTCCTTGGTTAGTTTATTCTAAGAAATTTTATTGTCTTAGATGCTATTGTAAATGAGAGTGTGCCCATGATCTCTTTCTCACTGTATTTGTTGTTGGTGTAAAGAAAGGCTACTGATTTTTGGAAACTGATTTTGTACCCTGCCCCTTTGCTAGGATTGGTGATTTTTTTTCCCAAGAAGTTTGCTAGTGAGCTTTTTGGGATTTCTTATGTGTAGCAGCCTATTATCTACAAATAGGCGTGCTTTGACTGCTTTTCCTATTTGTGTTTTAATTTCTTTCTCTGACTTACTGTCCCAGCTAGGGCTTCCAGCACTATGCTGACAAGGAGTGTGGATGGTGGGCAGCCCTGTTTTATTCCCGGGATTAGGGGGATTGCTTTGAGTTCTTTTCCATTTAGGAAAACGTTGGCGATGAGCTTGTCATATATAGCCTTTATCATATTGAGGTATGTTCCCTCCAGCTCTACTTTCTGCATTATCTTTTATCATTTGATATTTGACAAAAGGAAAGAAATACATGGGAGAAAAGACAGCATCTCCCACAAATGGTACTGTGCAAACTGCATGTCCATATGCAGAAGGGTGAAAGCAGCCCTGCATCCATCCCCTTGTACAAACGTTAGCTCCGAGTGGACCAAAGACCTCTATGTGAAACATGAAATGCTAAAACTGCTAGAAGAAAACATAGGCAGGAACTCTACACGATACAGGTGTGAGAACGGACTTTCTGAACAGGACTCCATTTGCCCAAGAATTAAGACCAACAATTGACAAATGGGACCTCACAAAACTCAAAGGCTTTGTACATCTAAGGAAACAGTCCATCTAATGGATAAGAAACCCACAGAAAGGGGGAAGTCTTTGCCAGCTATACATCTGGCAGATGATTAATACCCAGAATATACAAAGAATGTCAACAAAAAAAAATCAAGAAAACAAAAGATCCACTGTAAAAAAAAAAATAGACTGGGTATCTAAACTGAGAGTTCTCAAAAGAAGAAATAAAAAATGGCTAAGAAATACCTCAAAAAGTGTTCATCCTTAGTAAGTAATTAGGGAAATGCAAATTAAAACAACTTTTAGATTTCATCTTACCCTACTCAGAACAGCTAAGATTAACAAAACAATGACAATAAATGCTGGTAAGGTTCTAGGAAAAGGGGACCCCTCATTCACTGTTAGTGGGAATGTAAATGTGGTGGAGCCACTCTGGAAATCAGTATGGAGAATTCTCAAAACCCTAAATAGCACTATATTACTCCTTGGCATACGCCCAAAGGATTCCACATTCTGCTCCACAAATACCTGCCCAGCAATGTTAATTGTGGCCCTATTTACAATATCCAGGAAATGGAAACTATCTAAATGTCCTTCAACAGATGAATGAATAATGAAAATATGGTACATATACATTATGGAATACTATTCAGCTGTCAAGAAAAATGAAATCATGAAATTTGCAAGTAATTGATTGAAACTAGAAAAGACTATGTTGAGTGATGTAACACAGACCCAGAAGGAGAAATGTCACGTGTTCTTTCTCATCTGTTATTCCTAGTTCTTCATCTTCAGATGTGAGTATAGAACCAGGAGTAACCACAGAAACCAGGAAAATATAAAGGGAACATGAGGTTAGGGCCATACAAAGGGAATAGTAGGGTACAGGAGAACTGAAGCAGGACATGGAAAAATGGAGAGGGGACTCTAACTAGGAAGTGGGGTGCAGTCAATACAGAAGGAGAAGGATGAAGGATGGACAAATAATGTCAAAGTTGTTTGATAAAGTCTCAAGAAATCATTTTTTAAAATTTATTTATTTATTATGTATTCAGTGTTCTATTTGCATGTATCCCTGCAGGTCAGAAGAGGGAGCCAGATCTCATTACAGATGGTTGTGAGTCACCATGTGGGTGCTGGGAATTGAACTCAGGACCTCTGGAAGAACAGCCAGTGTTCTTAACCTCTGAACCATCTCTCCAGCCCCTCAAGAAATCATTTTATAAAATTATTCACAATACATGTGTATGTATACACACACAATCTCTCTCTCTCTCTCTTAAATATCATATAAAATATGATATTTTATATATCATAAAATATAAATTTATGATACTTGGTCTGACAATGTTCCATACAAGAACCGTAGACTAAAAATCCCAGTACCAAGCAAGAGAACCCTCCTTTTGAATGGCTGGTCAGGGTAGGCCAAGTCACTCCCAAAACAATATAGACTATTGTTGTTACCCTTAGTTGCTTCTCAGAGGTTGAAGGTAAGCCCCTATTGCTGCAAATACCACACACTTAGGAAACAGGACTTGAATGGTTCAACCCTGACCTAATCAGAAAGCCTCCTTTTCTCAGTCTAACTTCCATGGCACCAGAAAAGACTATGCAAGATGCAAAGGGAGGGAAGCAATTAATAGTTCTACCCAGCTGTGACACCTATGAACTACAACAATGACAAGCAAAGCAAGATATCCATAAAGGTACAATAGAGGGACTCATGTGTTTGTGGTAACCAGCTGCTGTCTAAATGGACTCAAGGCCCACTCAACAGGAGGAAACTCAAGCCTGGTACTAGAAATACAGTCAACTTCCTGGGGCTAGTGAGGTCATGGATCTTAGAAAGAATCTACTATTGCCACATTGCTAGACCAGCATAACTCCTAAGTATGTTCTAAACCTTATCCTTAGACCCACAGATAATTGTAACTACCATCCCACTTCAGAGAAGCTTCTCATTAAAGGAAATGAGACCATCAGGGAAAATCATAACTGGCCATAATGCAGAGGTCATGGGAACCAAGCCCCAATGGATGCATCTACATCATATTTCTTGCATCTATGGCTCAGTGAACATTGCAAAAGGGGGAACAGAAAGGTTGTAAGAGCTAAAATACCAGGAAGACTGCTGTTAAAAGTCTCTCCTAGAAATGGCTGCATAGATAAGCACTGGAGGGCTCCTGTTGCAAATCACCCTCTGGAGTGATGGAAGGATCTTTCTACTGGCACTTAGAGGAGACCCAATCTGGTATGGGCCCGGGGGTTCTGTTTATGTCTTTCCTCAGGACAATGAGGTTCCTCTTTGGATTCCTGAGTGCTGTGTGTGCCCTGTGGCTGCTGCTGAAGCCCAACATGGCAGAGACCTATTGGGCCTTCATGAAAAACTCTCCCCTTCTGATGCTAATGGGGATTGAGAGCCCAATATGGCCAGCTTTGGCAAGCATTAATGTAAGCCTAGGAACTGCAGCCATGCGGTTGGATTCTCCAGGAGGTAATGTATGGTAACTGCTTTTTCAAGTATGTTTGAGAACGTGTCACCCAGACACCTTGGAGATTAAGGATAACCCTGAAGGTCACTGACCTCCATTTGTTAACAATAGCATGCCAGCTAAGCCCTTTCATTTTCACAATCCTCTTCAAGCTGGTGTAGTACCTACTTTTCAGGAGTGGCTCTGTGCAACATTTATTGGCCTCCTGAAATTCATTTAGCCCCCCTTTGAAGATACCTTAAAATTTATGACCCTGAATGTAGCCATTATAAGACCATTAGTTATGCTTCTTATGAGCTGCCTGTTTTTTCTTTATTGTTCTTAGTTGTTCTTTTGCAGAGCTGACAGCTTAAGTCGTGCTGAGATCAAGAAAAATGGGCCTTGGCAGTTTGTGTTCCTGGAGTTGTATCCACGCCAGTGGATGCCCACACGCTCCAGAAGAGAATTTGACATTGCTGCTGCAGTTGTTGCTGTTATAGCAGTGGCGGCCACCACTGCTACTGTTTCTGGGATTACCATTTCATAATTGCTTACTACAACTAGCACAGTGGAGACCCTGGCAGCAAAAGTAGCTACCACAGTTAGTTAATCTTTCATTCTATTGGGCATGATAAATTTAATTCAATAGTTATATACATTTTGATTGGCTTTGAAAATTATAAATTTATAAACTCAAGTTCCATTTGCTTTTGGGATACCATCTTACAAGGACTCTAATTTGCAGTAAGGCTCGTTAAGGAACGGAATGGCTCCGTTGCCTTTAGCCTACTGGCTATGGGTGGGATAGGACTTCTGTTGGTCTTTTCTGTGTCGAACACACAGATTGCAAGCCTAGAGCCACTTTGAGATCTTTGGCAGCAGTTAACTCTGCAGCTCAAACACGATTGAGCCTGTATGATAATGAGTATTCAGAGACGGGTAATACCTGGGGGGCACTCACCAACCTAAGACAGAGCACCTGTGTGGCCTGGGCAGGCGTCTCCATGACGGGTAAGGTGACCTGCTGACATCCCACACAACCTAAGTCAGAAGCTCATTTTTTAGTAAAAGGTGACTTGTAGGGCCCTGGCCCCCATTTTGGGTAACTGTTGCCTTGCTTGCTGACCTTGACCTTGATATCCTCCCTATGCTAATTCCCTGCTGGGTTCCACCCTCCTGAATGCTTAAGGGAAGATCCTTGTCTGTGTATCCTGCATAATAGGTGTTAACAGCTTAGATGCAAGATTGTAAAACATCGGTAGCAAACTTCTGCCCTCTGGGGCCCTCCCATTGTGCTGTAAGCCTGTATTTAAGACCTCCTCCCTCCTTCAATAAATGGCATTCAGCATTAGATAAAAAAAAAAAAGAAATGGCTGCATAAACAAGGCCAGAACAAAGCTAATATCAATAGATAAGGTAACACAGAAGGGGGAAAATGTCATGGGGTTCTACCCTTTGACTAAGAACTATAGGCAACTTATGACCAGGGATAAACCCCTTATTGGTCATCCAATACAAAATGGCGGGCCCTAAAACCATATACATACAAACAACAAGAACAAACTTAACAGGTTGTACTTATAGATTTATGCATATATATACATACCTAGATATGTATGTATATGTAACAAGATATGTAACAATGATAATCGAAGAAAAAGCCAGGCATGGTGGTCACGCCTTTAATCCCAGCACTCAGGAGGAAGTGGCAGGAGGGTCTCTGTGAGTTAGAGGCTAGCCTGGGCTACACAGTGAGTTGCAGGACAGCCAGGACAGTGTAAAGAAACTATCTCAAAAAAAAATTAGGGGGTTGGGGATTTAGCTCAGTGGTAGAGTGCTTGCCCAGCAAGCGCAAGGCCCTGGGTTCAGTCCTCAGCTCCGGGAAAAAAATTTTTTTAAAAAGGTCGGGCGGTGGTGGCGCATGCCTTTAATCCCAGCACTCGGGAGGCAGAGCCAGGTGGATCTCTGTGAGTTCGAGGCCAGCCTGGACTACCAAGTGAGTTCCAGGAAAGGTGCAAAGCTACACAGAGAAACCCTGTCTCGAAAAACAAAACAAACAAACAAAAAAAATTAGAAAAGGAGGATATCACCTTGAGAGTGAGGGCCATGAAGGAGTTGGAGGGAAAGGTTAGAAGGAGAAGAGGGAGGAGGGAAAGTGATGTAATTATATTTTAATTAAAAATGTGTGTGTGTGTGTATAAAAGCTTATTCAAATTCTTTTTTTTTTTTTTTTTTTTGGTTTTTCGAGGCAGGGTTTCTCTGTGTAGCTTTGTGCCTGTCCTGGAACTCACTTGGTAGCCCAGGCTGGCCTCGAACTCACAGAGATCAGCCTGGCTCTGCCTCCCGAGTGCTGGGATTAAAGGCGTGCGCCACCACCGCCCGACTTTAAATTCTTGAAACACATATGCACACACATGCAAATACATGCACTTCTGTCTTTGCTACTTTTTTATTGCTGTGATAAAACACTATGACCAAGGCAACTCACAAAAGCAAGCATTTAATTTGGGGCTCACAGTCACAGAGGGTTAGTCCATGATCACAACGATTGAGAAGCATGGCAGCAGGCAGGCAGGCAGGACACTAGAGCCATAGCTGCGAGCTCACATCTTTTTTTTGTTTGTTTGTTTTGTTTTTCGAGACAGGGTTTTTCTGTGTAGCTTTGCGCCTTTTCCTGGAACTCACTTGGTAGCCCAGGCTGGCCTCGAACTCACAGAGATCCGCCTGGCTCTGCCTCCCGAGTGCTGCGAGCTCACATCTTGATCCACAAGCACAAGGTGGGGACGGGGATGTTAGGTGAGAATGGTGTGGGCTTTTGAAACCTCAAAGCCCACCGCCAGTGACCAGTCTTCTCCAACAAGGACACATCTCCTAACCCTTCCTATACTGTCCCATCAGCTAGGGACTAAGTATATGGAGGCATTCTCATACAAACACACAGATGTGTGTGTGTGTGTGTGTGTGTGTGTGTGTGTGTGTGTGTGTGTGTGTGTGTGCGCGCGGTCCAGAGGAGGACATCAGGTGTCCTGCTTTATCACTTTCCACCTCATTCCCTTAAGATAAAATTTCTCACTAAACCTGGAGCTAGGTTGTCAGCTAAGTCCAGTGATCCTCTTATCTCCAAATCTGCATAGCACCAGGGTTGCAAGCATGCACACACCTGCCTGGCTTTTTAAACACAGGTTCTGGTGATTTTAAATCAGGACCTCATGCTTGCATTTCAAGTGCTTTCTCCTTGGCTATCTCCTGAGTGGTTGCTCCCCCAACTTAGTTATACTGGGTCAAGAAGAAACGTGAAACCTGAGATATTCTATGAATAGTAAATTATTAAATAAATTGTACTTAAAAATCTTTTCTTTCCTTCTTCCCATCCCAAAATGAGAGACAGCAAGAGAGTGAGGGAGGAAAGAGAGAGAGAGAGAGAGAGAGAGAGAGAGAGAGAGAGAGAGAGAGAGAGGAGAGAGAGGAGAGAGGTGAATGAGGAGGAGGGAGTGGGAGGAAGGAGAAAGGAAGGAAAAAAAGAGACGAGCTGGTTTTTCTAGTGAAATTTAAAGACTCGTAGAGAAGAAAAAATACTGATACTATGGATGGATATATGACTGATATTTTTATTTTATCTGTGTAAGTGCATGCATGAGTATGTGGATGTGTGTATACATATGTACATCTGTGTGAAAGTCAGAGGTCAAAGCTGGGTGTTTTTCCCAATTACTCTTCACCTTATTTTTGAGACAGGGTTTCTCACTGACCCTGGAACTCAGGAACTGGACCCTGGAACTGACCCCTCGATTGCTTCCAGGAGTAGGTTTTTCCCTTTCATATGGTTTCTGGGGATTGAAGACAATTCATCAGGCTCAAACAGCAAGAGCATTTTCGTCTTCTGAGCCATCTCACTGGCCCCAAGCCTGGCTTTTTACATGGGCATTGGAGATACGAACTGAGATCTCATACTGGTACAGCAGGTATTTCACCAGCTGAGGCAGCCCCTTGGAGGTTTTAACTGTTAGTAATGTTGAGTTCTAGAGGACAAATCCCTTTGCATGTTTCCTATTGCTACCCAGGTGACATGTAGATGGATTTTTCTTTGGGCCACCAGCTCACAAAAAACAACATGGAGACTTCTTATCAATTATGGAAGCTTGGCCTATAGCTTAGGCTTGTTCCTAAGTAGCTCTTATAACTTAAATTAACCCATTTATATTAATCGATGTTCTGTTATGTGGTGTTCCCCTCTTCCATCTTGCACCTCCTGTTTCCTCTCAGTGTCTCCTGGCTTATCCTATGTGCCTTGATCCTCCTCCTCTTCCTTTCTCTCTCTGTCCAGAAATCCCACCTATACCTCCTGCCTAGCTATTGGCCAGTCAGCTTTTTATTACACCAATCACAGCAAATACATTTTCACACAGTGTACAAATATTCCACAACAGTGACCATTTTGGGATATACAGACTCAGGACTTTTAGTCACATAAATCCTTTTAGAAAGACACTTAAGGATATACTTTAGGAAAATATGGAAAAAGCAAGAAAAACAGAATTGAAGAAATATAAAACTCAACCTAGGGGCTGGCATAGTGTCATTTTGAAAAAAAAATGTATACATTTATACAAAACATATGCTGTATGCACACCATACAGTTAGTGGTCTTCTGAATGACTGATAGTAAATGAATTGTTTTATGCTTCTGTATATTTTCTGAATATTAAGGATATATTACCTTTTTATTTTGCTTTTGAGACAGGGTTTCTCTGTGTAACAGCCCTGGCTGTTCTGGAACTCACTTTGTAGACCAGGCTAGCCTCGAACTCACAGAGATCTGCCTGCTTCTGCCTCCCAAGTGCTGGGACTAAAGGTGTGTGCCACCACGCCCAGTTTCCTTCAAGTATATTCTTACCTTTAAAGGCAGAGGACCTTAATTCTGAATTGTTGGATAGTTTCTATTTCCTTATATTACAAAGGGAAACGAGCACATGGAATTTATTTTGCCAATTATTTTTTAAATTCATATTCTATAATTCAAAACCAAGTTACTAGCAAGGGTGGTAGTGCTTGCATGGAGTCCCAGTGCTGAGTCCCAGCACTGGGTCCTAGTGGTAGAGTCCCAGTAGTGAGTCCCGTTAAAAAGTTCCAGCACTGAGTCCCAGCACTGAGTCTCAGTACTGAGTAGGTTGAAGGAGAGGGTCTAGAGTTTTGAAACTAGCCAGTTTCCACTTCAAAAAGCAAAACAGGACTAGAGAGATGCTGGGTGGCTAAGAGCAAGGGCTGCTCTTGCAGAGGAGTAGTGTTCAGTTTCCAGAACCCTCATGACAGCTGGCAAACATCTGTAACTCCAGTTCCCAGAGATTCAATGGCCTTTTCTCCACCACTCCAACACCCCACCCCCTTGGGGGGGGGCATGGGGCACACATGTGGTGCACAAACATCCATGCAGGCAAGACACCTATACACACATAAAATAATAGTAAAACATTTTTAAAAGCAATACACAACAAATACACACAGACAGGCAGAGAAAAAGACCTGCTCAGGTACCTGCAAGACTCACCTCACTTGATACAGAGATTCCCTCACCAAAGCTATCACGTGTTTTGCCTAATTCAATGTATGTATATATAAGAAGCTTGGATTTTACTTGATAATTAATTTTTTCACACAATTATATTTTGATCATATTCTATTCCTTCCCCAGATCCTCCCTACTTCCCTACTCACCCAACTTCATGCTTTTTCTTCTCTCTCAGGTAAAAAACAAAAATCAAAACAAACAATAATGCAAAAAAGTGCACACACAAAGGCACAGAATCCTTTTAGTGTTGGGTACCTACTCCTGGTCATGGGTACTGCCTTGGATTGTGATTGATATACCCACCATCAACTCATTTTCCCTATACCAGCAAAAACAGTGAGGTTTTTAAGGAAATCACATAATATAGTTAAGGTCCTTATTGTAAATTAAAAATCATTTTTGGGGTGTGGCTCAGTGGTAGAGCACTAGCTTAACATGAGAGAGGTCCTGAGTTCAATCCCAAGCACTTGGGGAGGGGTGACTCCCAGTATTCTTAATTCCTATACTTTTTAAATTATGTTGTTTTTCCTCCTTTGCTTTTTGAATAAACAATACACCTGAATTAAACTGAAATGTTTTAAAACTAGGTATCCTCTGTGTGATGACTAATTTCAATGTATGAGATATGGAATGACCCGGGACACAGACCTCTGGGCATGCCTGTGGAGGACTCCCATGCCTAGGTTAACTCCTTGGAAAGACATGCCTACTGTGGGTGGCAGCATTCCCTGGGCTGGGATCCTGGACTGTATAAAGAGGAGAAAGTGAGCACAGGAACTCATCTCTCTCTGCTTCTGGATTGCAAGTGTAAGGAGACCAGCTGCTCACATATCTACTGGTGTGAAGTCCCCATGACCATGGACTGTAATCTGGAAACGTGACCTGAAATAAATCCTTCCTTCCTTCCTTCCTTCCTTCCTTCCTTCCTTCCTTCCTTCCTTCCTTCCTTCCAGTTTATTTGTCAAGAGTATTTTGTCACAGCAGCAGGAACAACAAAGCACTTGGTTATTGGCTTATGTTTTTATTTTGGTGGTTGTTGTGCTGGGGATTGAATGCAACTCTGGCCTCTGAGGACACCAGGCATGCATATGTTACAGCCATGCATGCAGGCAAACCTTAAAACCAGTTACCCTTGGGGCAGACTTGAAAGCTGCTAGGCTTCTCAGTGTCCCATCCATCCATGGGCAATGCAGCTGGAGTTACAGGAGGTTATGAGCCTCTTGACATGGGTGCCGGGTATCTAACTCAGGTCTTCTGAAAGAGCAGTGCTTAACTGCTAAGCCACCTCTCCAGCACCCAACATAAGAATTTTTTTAAATAATTTACTTATTTGTATTTTATGTACATTGGTGTTTTGCCTGCATATATGTCTGTGTGAGCGTGTCGGATCCCCTGGAACAGGAGTTATAGACAGTTGTGAGCTGCCATGTGGGTGCTGGAACTTGAACCCAGGACCTCTGGAAAAGCAGCCAGTGCTCTTAACCACTGAGCCATCTCTCCAGCCCCCAACGTAAGAATTTTAAACAACTACAGAGAGACATTAATGGTCACATACTGTAAAGGAGACAAATTTAGTTGCTTTCCCAAATTTACCCTTGATTTTCAGCACTGCAAATGAATGTCTGGTGGTGCAATATTAAACACTGTCAACAGAGGGTGCTAGAGAATCCCATCCCCTACCCCCCCCCCCCCCCAAAATCTGGTGGGCTTCTACTTACGGGGGCACTCCTTGTGTAATGTACAGTTTCTTCAGAAGCTCCAGTGCACATGGTTACATTCCACCATGCTTTAACAGCATGGGCAGTGTCTTTAGTCTAGGGTCCTATAGAGCATCCCCCACAAGGAAACAAGTCTTGAGCAATATTATCAACCAGCTTGACCTAAGTGACCGGAGGGCTAATTTTGGTTTTCAATATGACACACCTGGGAAGAGGGAGCCTTAATTAAGGAATTACTTCAACCAGATTGAAACTATGGGCATATTTGTGGGTATTTTCTTTATTGCGAATTGATAAGGGAGGGCTCAGTCCACTGCGGGCAGTACCATCCCTGGGCAGGTGGGCTTGGGATGTGTAAGAGAGGTAACTGAACCATGAGCCTGTGAACAAGCCGGAGTTCCCATGGTTCCTGTCTGCTCCTGCTTGACCTCCGGCTCTGAGTTGCTTCAGTGATGGACTGTGATCCAGACGTCAAGTAAACCATTCCTCTCTAAGCTGCTTCAGGTCACGGTGTTTGCAACAGCATTGGAAGGGCGAACTGGGATAGTGACCTAACACTCTGACTGCAGAAGACACATTCTTTTCAAGTCACAAAGAGCATTCTTCATGACATGTGCTGAGTCAGAAAACAAGTTTTGGTGAGTTTAAATACCGGCAAACTGCAAGTTCAAGGTGGAATATGCAAGTCCAGTAAACCTTGTATTTCGTTTGAAATCTCCAACAATAATACAGTGTGTTTTGCTGGAGACAAATGCTTTACCTGTACAGAAGTTCTTGCTCTTCTTTGTTTTATATTGATAATTAAAAAAAAAAAATTATGTGGCCAGGTCCACGGTGGCACACACCTTTAATCCCAAGGACTTGGGAGACAGGTGTATCTCTACGAATTCAAGGCCGGTAGTTGGTGTATTTCACAAAAATCAATGTTGCATTCCTTTACAAGGAACTTACTTTAAATTTACAATCAATGTCGTGTGAGTGGATAGAGGTGCAGAATATAAAATACAGACCTCAGAGTTTAGAAACACTGCCTTGCTTCCTGATCAGGTATCAGCCCTTTTACATCCATCCATCCACCCATCCATCCATGCATTTATTGGCAGAATCTCATGTAGCCCACCCAGTCTAGCCTTAACTTGCTTTGTAGTCATGGATGACCTTGAATTTCTGATCATCCTGCCTTCGCCTCCCCAGTGCTGACATCACAGGTTTATGGCAGTTTCAGGTTTATAGAATCAACACTGGGCTTTCAAGTACACAAGGTGAACATTTACCAACATAACTACACCCTCAGCCTACTATTGCTCTTAGACCATCAGTACAAATGTTAATGTGAAAAGGGCAACGCAGTCTTAATAACAGTGTATGTTTTGATATTTGGGCCCACAGGGATGGACTCCAGAACCATGCACTTTGGATATAGCTGCTCTGGTTGAGTACTGTTGTGCCATATTAAGGTGCAAGTTCTGTGTGAACCGTCTGTGGACCGCAAGTGACTCTGTCTAACAGTATAAATATTAAGGCCAGCTAGTGAGTCGATTGCATGTTATACACAATGACCGCGGAGACTTTCATTTACTCATTTCATTTCACTCGGCACCTCCACACTTGGTGTGGAAATTTCCAAGAGTTCTCACAATCAGGGTGCAGGCCAGTTTTAAAAACAGGTTAAGCGGGGCAGCAGCTTGTATTAATCAAGCTACAGTTTATACTGTCCAGACGTTATTGCCCTTTCCCCACTGCAGCCCTGGCCTCCTGATTCCTCCTCCGTTTTCCGAGCTGACCAGAAAGAGCCGGGCTTCCCACGACGACCGAAGCGCAGAGAAGTGGTGATGGAGTTGGGGGTGGGGCGGGGGACACAACCTCCGCCGCTCGGCCCGCAGCAGCCGGGGACACATCTCTGAAGACCCCGGAAAGCTTAGCAACAGCCGCCGCGACCAGGCCCGGAGGCCCAGGCCGCCGGGTCCCGCGGGAGCCGCCGCGTTGCCAGGGCGACACTTCCGGCCGGCGCGCGCAGCCCCCCCAGAGCAGGCGAGTTGCGCGGTGGGCGGCTAGACGCGCCCGGCGCCGCTGCGAATTAGCCCGCGGGAGCGCGCTCGCGGCCGCGCGCCCTCGCTTCCCAGGCTCCGTCGCTGACGCGTCGTGGACGTTGGGGGAGCGGGAAGGCAGCGGCAGCGGGGCCGGGATGAACAGCGGCGGCGGCTTCGGTTTGGGCTTAGGCTTCGGCCTCTTCCCCACGGCGGTGATTCAGGTGACGAACCTCTCGTCGGCGGTGACCAGCGAGCAGATGCGGACGCTCTTTTCCTTCCTAGGAGATATCGAGGAGCTGCGGCTCTACCCCCCAGAGTGAGTGCTGGAGCCCGGGCGGGAGCGGGGCGGGGGGGGGGGGGAGGGGAGGGGGAGGGGGGAGGGGCGCGCCGCCATCGAGACCTCGGGCGCCGAGGCCTGGGGGGGGGAAAGCGCGGGCGTCACGTGACCGCGGGCTCTACCTAGGCGGCCATGTTTGATGAGGGCACCCGGCCGGTTGCCCGGCTCTCCGCGTCGGGATTTTGTTGATTAACCTCTCCGCGCAGTGCCTGCGAAGGACTTAGGAGGGGCTTCCTCTTTCGAGCCTCCGGGACTGCGGTTGAGGTCCGGGCTTCGAATTGGGGGCCCCCAGCCCTTTAGGTCCGCCCCCCCCCCCCCCCGCCCCCGAACTTAAGATGGCCGCAGGTGGGCCCGCCGCAGCCCTCATGGCAAAGGCTCATAACGTTTTTGCACTGGGAGAAATCGTGGAGAACGCCCGCAACGGCCCAGACCTCAGGGTCTTAGTGTCAGGGTGCTAGTGCTGATGAGAGTGCCGTTGACAGCATGAAATCAGGGCTATTTTTGTTCCCCGGGGCGATCAGACATTTACCATCTTTTTGGTTTTTCTAACCGAGCCCATATCTACGATCTTAAACGATCACGTCAATACCTCCTTTGGGCAGCAGCCTGAATTTTCCTCCTAGAAGGTCACACTGGCTCAAACCCTTCAAAAAGTATAAGTCAGTGCAGAAGTATCGTTACTGCGTATGTGTGTTTAAGATTCAGTTCTTAATTGGCATTTTTATGTCGAGATCGCTTCCCAAGTAGTAGTGTACTTGAAGTGGTAAATTTCCTTATGCAGTCAGGAACTCGTAATCAGATGATCGTAGTGGTTTTGCTGTTCTTAACATTCTCGAACTCATAAACTTTAAGAAAAAGATCACAGTATTTTGTTCTTTATGCTAAAATCATTTGAAGGAAAAGGGAAGTTGTTACTCATGATTTTTTGGTAAAAGAATTTGGCTTCTTTCATAGGGATGCATATAGAACAATGCTGTCTCTAAGTATTGGAACCACTGCATATTGATGTCTTATGCATTTGGATATTTAAAATTAATTTTTTTTGGAAATATTTCATGCATCCAGAAAAGTTACAGTAATACATTGAATGCCCATCAATATTCATTGATTAGTTGGCACAGTTGGTTATTAAAATTCCATGTGTTCTAGTTGGGCGTGGTGGCGCACGCCTTTAATCCCAGCATTCTAGAGGCAGAGGCAGGTGGATCGCTTGAGTTCAGGGCCAGCCTGGTCTACAGCGTGAGTTCCAGGACAGCCAGGGCTCTCTGTGTACAGGAAAACCAAACCAAACCAAAGAACAAGCAACAACAAAAGAGAATTCATTTGTTCTAATAATGCAGCTCCCTTCCCCCTTTGTCTGGTGTATCTTCAAGACCACATGATACTTATTTATCTCAGTCTAGAACAGGCCCCTCCCTCACCTTAAAAAAATACTTCATGAAGTTGACGTTTTATGAGGTAGTTTATCTTGTAGAACGACATATAGTCAGTTTGTACAGGTTACTTCATTCTGAGATTCAAGCAGTGTATTTTTGATAAGAATACTGCATAAGGTTTGATTTAACTGTGACATTAAAATTTGTGCTATCTTTTTTAGAGTTCGAAGTTGCTTTCAGCTGTCTCTTAAGTACCTAACATTTAGTAATTGAGGAGTGTTCAGAGGAGGACTGTGTCCTGAAAGGGTTGGAAGCCAGTCAGTGAAATACTCTGCCATTGAACTCTTGTAAACTAACTTTAGGATAGTGGAGTATCTGAAGAAATACATCACATTTCATTCTAGTGAAGTGCCATTTGTATGGTTGAAGCTTGTGTTTCGGTAGTAACACTGGCAGTTATTAACATACACTTGGGAAGATGCATCTTGAAGAGTCTACCCTCTCTCTCTTTCAGGGCTGGCTTGATAAACCCATTTTCCTTCCTGCTTGAGAAAATGTGATTTGGGGTTTAAAGGTCAAAGGGAATAAAAAGGTTTTCTATTTGTGTTAAGATAGAGTCAGTATGTCACAAACTAATTCCTTTTGCAAAGTTGTTGCCAGACAAAACTTTTCCCTAGTTTTCGTAAGTGCGGGAGTGGAGCCTCATTGTGGCTTTGCAGAGATACTGATAAACTTGATTGGCAGGCTTTCCTCTCCATAATGCATTTATGCTAGCTGGTTCTATGCAAGTAGGATATACTTGCAGTTTGGCGCTGACGTGTCTAAAATTGTAGTCAATAGTACATTTGTCAAAGATAATGATAGTTGTTTCGGTTTGTCATATAAACATTGTTTTGTGATTAATGTTTAGAAGTTGAGTAGTTATTTACTTTAAAATTGGAATACATTTCTTTAGGAAATGTGAAAATAGGTCCACATTGGGTGTCCTCCTCTTTTGCTCTCCACCTTATTCTTTGAAGCAGCCTGTCACTGACTCTAAAGCCCCTTCTATAGACGGGCTTAGCTGGCTCCCTCTGGGGATTTGCTTGTCTCCATTCCCTGGTGCCGCAGATGCAGACCACCACACCTTGCTTTGGTGTGAGTGCCCGCATCTTGAAGATCTGCTTGCTTGTGTGGCAGGTGCTTTACCACTGAACTGACTCCTCAGGGGCCAGTTTTGTTGGAATTTGTAAACACTAAGCATTCATGTAAACAAGCCAGTAACATGGCTCACCAGGTAAAAAGGCTTGCCTCTTAAGCCTGATCCCTGAGTTCAGTCTTTAGAACCATTGTGGAAGGAGAGAATTCAGCTCCTCAGAGTTGTCCTCCGACCTTTCTCTACAGTTCCACCCCGTGTGCACACACTTGCACAGATAATACAGAAAATTAAAAAAGAATTTATGTAGACATTCATTGAACTTGTTAAGGATTATTTGTCATTCTTTTTTGTGTTGCCAGATAATTAAATATCCAGAATTACTGTCCAACTTTTTGCACAATAGTTGAATTTCATAGTCCATGAAAACCTATTTTATACAAATTGCTTTTTTCAGTAAACTTTTCATTGTGATATAATATTTATACAGAAAAATGAACATCATGGTGTGCAGCTCAATGAATTTTTAGAGTTTAAACAGAGCAACGTAGCAAGCACACAGAAGGGGAAGTATCTGCATCCTGTAAGTTCCCTGTGCCTTCCTTCAGTTGACTAACACCCGGCCCTCCAAGGGTAATTCTTTTGATTTCTAACACTGGGAAGATTTTCACTTGCAGTCTTTCTTGCTTGCTCTGGTTTCTTCTCTGGTTTTCAAAGTTTAAAGAACAACAGTAAAAGCCTATAACTACTTACAGTAACTTAGTTCACTTAGAGAAATAACATGTGCTGTGTCTGTCTTTTTTGTTGCCATGGCAACACACCTAAGCTCATCAAGCAGGGAGTTACTTTGGTTCAGGATTTCGGAGGTTTCAGTCTGTGCTGACAGACTCTGCTGATTCAGCCTATGGCCAGGCAGAAATAACGATGGTGGGTAGGAAATAGAGACAGACCCCAGGAAGGAGCCAGGGACAAGATAAAGTCTCCTTAAAGCTGCACCCTAGTGCTCTAGCCAGCCCGCACTTCCTATCAGTGCATTCATCTGTGTAAGCTAAGTACCACCAACAGCTGAGGAGGAGCCTTCAACACCAGAGCCCTTTGGGGGTTACTTCAGAACCTACCATAGCAGCCATTTTATATCGAATGGAGAAAAAGAAATAAAGTCTGTGTCCTTACATCACCCCACCGAACTCCTTCCATTAGCGTGTTTTTTCTTCTGGTTCCCTATATGTGCTTATTATAATACAGTGTGATCCAAGGATTCATACACTGTGATTATAAGCCTTTTTTACTTAATCTGTAATAAGCGTTTTGCATATTGCTGTGCTTTAAAGTAATATTTAAAGACATGTGCTATGTTGAGTGTTTTTTAAAATTCTGTCATTATATGTTGGCCATGGTTTTAATTTTTGATTATAAATAAATGAATTTAAGCTAGGTACATTTGGAAGTGTCTGGTCGTCAGCAGTCATTCATTGTAGGTCTGTAGGTAATGTCAGCAGTTCATAGGAAAGGTTTAGAATTGTGCCATCCAAAATGCTATTGGAGTACTTAGATAAATGTTATGCTGCTTAATAATTTCATGCATACAACTCTTTGTTCATGTGATTTTGATAGATCCTCTAAAGCAGTTCTCAACCTGTGGGTTGTGACCCCTTTGGGGTCACATGACCTTTTCACAGGGATTACTTAAGACCATTGGAAAACAGATATTTACATTATGATTTGTAACAGTAGCAAAATTATAGGTATGAAGTAGCAACAGAATAATTTTCTGGTTGGGGGTCACCACAACATGAGGAACTAACTGTATTAAAGGATCTCAGCATTAGGAAGGTTGAGAACTGCTGTACTATATACCTTACATGATAGTGCTCTTTAGAGTAGACCACTTTGAAATCAGTTCCCAGGGTTCTTAAACTTAATCTTCCATATAGTTTCTTTATAAATTGGGCTGCTTTATTAAATGTAAAGGGAAGTGGGTTTTTTTGAGACAGGGTTTCTCTGTGTAGCTTTGCGCCTTTCCTGGAACTTACTTGGTAGCCCAGGCTGGCCTTGAACTCACAGAGATCCGCCTGGCTCTGCCTCCCGAGTGCTGGGATTAAAGGCGTGCACCACCACCGCCTGGCGTGAAGTGGGTTTTAACTAGAGATATCTAGGATGCGTTTTTTTTTTCATTTTCAGTAGTGACTCTTTAGGTTTGTATTTTTTTCACAAAAGAGTCAGCCAACGTGGGAACTGTAGCTCTAATGATGGCTTGTCAGACTCTTGATTAGAGGGCTAAACATACTCCTGTTGCAATTCCTAGACCTTTAATAGGCTTTTAACTTGCTTTAGCTGGCAAGGACAGAAGGTGTTATCAATCCCACATAAGTACCGACATTGTTTAATAAAGTTCTTTGCTAAATTGGAGAATAAAGGCTGTAATAGCCATAGAGCAAGGAGGCCTCCTGTGTCCTGGGCCTGGGAATCAGAAAGGTGGCAGCAAAGTGACTCTGCCTTTTTCTCTCAAGAGACTGTTTTTGTGTATCTTCTTTGTGTCTTTGTGGACCTACTCTATACTCCTCCTTCATCGGACACAAGCTACATTCTGATTGTTTTGAGTTCATTTGTTAGGTCAAGCCTGCCTACCCAAATTAGGTGGTGTTGGTCAGCCAGTGAAATGAGCTCTTGTGGCAAGTGACTAGTCATTCGTGCCTAGAGAAACTTATAGAATGTGTTGGGGTTTCAAATAAATTGTAGTAATGCCTGTGCTTAAACTGCATATAATGCTCAGCGAGGGGTGCCTGTGGCCTGTGATATCTTTGGATGGTTTACAGGGGACTTGAAACTTGGAGTCTTGAAGAAAAATGGAATTCATTTCAGGAGAGAGAGAGGGGAGATCTGAATCTGAGTGAAGCAGCATGTACCGAGTCCTCGTGTTCAGATTATGTTCTTACTCAGGATGTGTTCTAGAAACCACATGTATGTCTGGAATTTTGGATAGATATAAAATGAAGCAGGAACACAAAGGTGCCTCCAAGGAAATTTACTCTTAAGGGATGTGATACAATTTAGGGTTTAAGGATCACACTGGCACTTCTGTGGAAGACCATTAATAAGGGATTAAAATTAGACAAAGAGTGATTGGTTAGGAAACTGTAAAATAATCTAGGTGTGCACTGCTGAGGTCCTGCACTGAAGTGAGAATGAGGAAAGACTGTGTTTGGGAAATGATCTCAGGATTTATTGACGGTTGGATGAGGAAGTTGGAAAGGTCAAGGATCAGGAGTGACTCGGGATTGGCAACCCAAGTCTCTGTTTGACAAGAGAGATTATTTCTTAACAAGCTTTGGTAGTTTGCACTGAGGCCTGGCCCCAGTGAAGCGCTCTGAGATGAAGTAGACATCTTGAACATTGCTGGTGGCTGTGGCAGAGGAAGAGAGCTAAACCGTGGCTCGTAAGGCTTCTGCAGAATCGAGATGTTAGTTCTGTTGATAGTTACTCCACCAAAGCAAATTATATGCACATAACTAAGTTCATGAAGCAGAAAAGTGGAATTTTACCATGCACTTAAAAGGAGCATTGGAAATTTTGGTGAATAGTGTCAATTACTATAATACTAGTGCCTCCCAGATATCAGACCAGAAAAATGTGACTGACTTTTAACTAAAAAAATACAGGATACAGGGCAAGCTTACTGAGGTAAGGGTGCATCCAAGTATAGTTAATACTCAGCAGGCAGGCTCTGGGATCTGGTTGTTCTCCTTAATGTCGTAGAGGACCTTAGCCCAGGAAATGGTGCCACTGCAACTCCTCTAATCTAGATCATAGCACATACAGTTGTCTCTTTGGTGATTGTGGACCCAGTCAGTTTGACTAGCAATGCTAACCATCACAGGTTGATAGTGTAACTGTAACTTTAACCGTTTAATGTTAGTCCACATTGTTTGAAAGATGGATTTGTTGCTATATGTGAAGGATTACAGAGAACAAATTTAGTAATAAATGACTGTGGAGGGGGCTGGAAAGATGGTTTATAGTGGTTAGAGCACATACTCGTGTTAGGTTCTCAGCACCCTCTTAGGCACTTCACTTGTGACTCCAGTTCCAGCCTTTTTCTGGACTTCATGGCCACCAGCATTCACATGTGTACACACACTTAAAAATAAAATAAATCTTTTTTTAAAAGGTGACTTTGTAATTACTAGTTAAACAGTTATTCAGTGTTTTAATGAGAAATAGTATAGATAACAACATAGTGCCATGAAGGTAGTGATTTTTTAATATATCGAGGTAAGATCATATTATAGACAAACTCTCTTCAACATCCTGGTTCCTTTTTACCGTAGGTCTGTTTAGATTGAGTTGAATCAAATGGGCTAGAATGTCTACTATTTTGCAAAATAAATTATATTAACATTTGTTTGTAAAAACCTTTTGTTTTTGTCCCCAAAAGCACATTTTTCTGTAGCCTAAAGCCATCTGGTATATGCAGAAACTCCTCGTTTAATTCCATGTTACCTGATTGAATGATCATTTTGAAGTGATTTCTTTTTCATTATTGGCAGTGAACCCAGGGCCTCCCATGTTCCTACTAGCTCTGGCTTTAGCTCTGGCTTTTATGTTATGAATGTTGTGTAATGAGATAGGGTTGGGAGAAGCTGCAGTGTGAAGTCTTGAAAATAGGTGCTTCTGTAAAGGAATTTTGCCTGAGAACATGATAGCTGTTTTGGAATGTCACTTAAGGACTGACTGATTTTAAATTTCACTCATCAAAAGGGTTTTGTAGACAAGCCTAGATTGACTTCTGCTTTGTCAGACAAGTCAGCATTAAATGACTAAAATTTGTTGTTTCTTGTGCTAATCATCTTTACCAATGAAAATTACCTAAGTCTGGTGTAAGAAAGAAATTTCAAATGAAAATTATCAAACCATGCAAATGTTTATTAATCCATTTGTTTTCTTTTTATCTTGCAGCAACACACCTCTTGCTTTTTCCTCCAAAGTATGTTATATTAAGTTTCGTGACCCATCCAGTGTTGGTGTGGCCCAGCATCTAACTAACACGGTTTTTATTGACAGAGCTCTGATAGTAGTTCCTTGTGCAGAAGGTTGGTATCTCATGTTTTCTCTTACTGTTTTAATATCTGTCCTGTCTGTTTGACTTTCCTAGAAATTGGCCAGTACTCTATGTGCAAGTCTGTTGTGCACACTCACATTTGTGTGTGTGAAAACGAGAATGAAATTTGGAGAAGAAAAAACACCTGATAGAAAAGTATATTGAAGTGGTTAGTTCATTACTTATGGATATTTGAAATTTTACAACTGAACATTTAGAAAATTGATTAAATATTTGCCCTTTATAGTTGACTTTGGCTTTTCTGTAGCCAGTTTGCAGATTGTAAGAAGAGCTTTTTGGACTTTAAAAACTTAAGTTGGTATGGAAAAGTATTTAAAATGCATATGTAAGTATATACTCATGGGACAGAGTTAAGAGTTTCCCAACAAAACACTATACATTCAGCCAAATTGGGGTTGTGATATTTTTATATTTATTTGAAAAGTACTCGGTTTATTTTTTCAAATATCCTGTGAAGGTAGTTTCTCTCAATTGTTACAAGATTATGGTTTCATAATTTAGTGTAATTTTTGCTATACACTTAGAACTTTTTCTTTGATTGGCTTTTATTGGGGAGGGTAACTGGAAAGCAATTTTTAAAGCCTCCATCAGGAGTGATGTGAAAGGTGGGAGCAGGGCCAAAGGCCTTCTAGTTATCTGTTAAATTTTATGTCTTGTATTGCTTTAAGAGCTAATTATGATTAAAAATTTTGTTTTTCTAGAGTCATTCATGTATAAATTGGCTTCTGATTTTGACAGTTTTAATGTACAATTAACTTAGAGTACTGACTGGCTTTTATATATATATATATATATAGTGTTTAAAATTTGGTTATCTTCTAAATTTACATGTCCTTAGAAATGAACTTTTTTTTTTTTTGCTAGCCGATAGTAACTATTTTATAGCATAAAAGTATGCTAGAAACAATTCAATGAACTTTTTATATGTAATTTTAAAAACTTGTTGTAGTTATTAGGTTAACATTGAAGTTACTTAGTGCATCAGGAATTTGCTGCACTTTGGGAGTTTTCTGCTTGTTTTAGAATGCCTGTTTTGGAATGTTAAGAGCTATAAGATACAACTCCTCCCAGACTGGTAATTTTGAAATTCCAGAACAGGAAGTTCTGGTTTTTTTTTTCCCCAGATAAATTTGAAAGCATATTTCTCATGTTTCAAGGGTTAGAGTAGAGAGAGAAGATGGATTAAAGTAAATTATTTGCTGAGTAGATTCTTATCTGTTACTCTTTAAGAGCACAGTGAGCCCCAAGTTGGGGAGTAAGGTGGGAGAGGAAGAGGTATTAATTCTACAAAGTTTCATGGCGTGAAACTGCACAGATTGAAATACTTCAGTAGATTTCTTAACTGGAAATATCAGAAATTTATAGTGTTGACTTTTATCATTGCTGATTTTGAAGGAAGAGTTTTAAATCATTGTTGGAACCTTGCGTTAATCCCATACAATCAGAGAAACTCTGATTTGTACAAAACTTTCAAGGTTATGAGCACATGGAAGTCATTTGTTTACTTGGTAGATATTTATAAAAACACAATCAGTTATAGCTCTTAAATATTTTTAATGCTATCATTTTGAGAGAAAATTTTACCATTTTTGTACATGCAAATCTAAACATTTACTGCATTTTTGTATTTCCACATAACTGGTATCAGGAAGAGACTGATAGACATTTTTTATTAGTTTTGTCAACTACAGCTGATGACTTTCACAGCTGTTAAGCCTGATCATGCACTGCCAGCAAAGACGTAATGCATTGTTTTATGAAAAAGAGCAGAGTGAGGAGCAAATGAAGTATGCAGTGGAGGAGGCTCAGAGAGGAGGCAGTGGGGCGGTGCTGCGTGTGCCCTGTGCACTCGAATCCCTGCGCGCTTCCATGCCGTAGAAACAGCACAGCACTGGGTGGGAACGAGAAGGGAGGGCCATGTAGAACACTGTACTCGTTTTCAGAGACAGTAATGTGAGAAGAGGGTGGAAAAGTGACGTGTGTGATACCCATTGAGCATGGACTATAGTTAATAAAACATGCCATTTTGAATAAAATATACTTGTCTAAATATGACCTCTTTTTGTTGTTGCGTGCATTTCAGATTTCTTTTTATAAATGTTAACACTTAGAAAAAATAAGATCAACATAGCAGGTGTGAGCCTAATCATCAGTCATAACTTTATGTCCACATTTTCTGGTAGATGGATTTTGACTATTAATTTGGTTTTGTATGTTTTCTCTATGTGATATTTGTGCATTATTAGATGACTAGACTGGCCAAGGCAGACCTGTTACACTTGCCTGAGTCAGGCATTGTTTGCCATGCCACTAAACCTGCCGCCAAGTGAAACCTTCATTGGGGAAATGAGATCGGAGTCTGAGCCGCAGAAGATGGACGCCCTGTCTCTGTTTTTATTGTTTTACTTTCATTTCATTTCTTTTTATTTTGTCCCTTTTTTGTTTTGTTTTGTTTTTGTTTTGTTAAATCTCTCTCACTTTTAACTTGTGAGCTGGTTTTCCAGTTCTTTGTAAATGGTATTCCATTAAGAATTCATAACGTGTTGTATATTTATGGGGGAAGGATGAACAGAGCTCAACTTTGAGATGAACTGAATTGCCGTGCAGTAAGGTAGAGTGCAGTGCTGTGAAGATAGATGCCCAGGGTCTTTTAATTGGTGTTGGCGGGTTGAGGTGCACTTTGATCTTCAAACATTAAAACACTTGACTAGAACCGTAGGGACATTTTCTGATGGGCTCAGTGCTTATTATTTTTCCCCAAGTCTACATCTCTCATAAAACCAACTGATGGCTTCTAATTTTTATCCTTCCCCTAGAACTGTAGGCATATAAAAGCACCAAGGAAAATTAAGTGCATTTCTTTTAACAATCCGAAGGTAGGGGGAGGTCTTTGTCTTCTATTAGCTTGGTCTTAAGAAGCCTTCTGTTGCCTCTGGGGAATGGATATTGGAGAAAACTGTTGGTTATTTATTTGCATGCATGTTTTTTTGTTTGCTTGAATTTTTTTGTTGAGAATTCTTCAGAGGTTACTAGCTTTTCAAGTGGATTATGAAGTCAGGACTCACAGTTGTGTGAGAGATGTTTGCCTCAGTTTTCTTTCAAGTGTAGTTTGGGGAAAATGCTAAATGCTCACTTGTTTTTACTCCATATACTCTACTAGAGTTTTAGAAGATAAATTTTATTTTGGAAATAAAGCAATGGAAATTTTCTTAAAGTATCTTTAATAGAATAAGACAAATAATACTGAGCTTATAGTTACTGATTTTTAACAGTTTATTGTCATGAATGGCAGGGAGAATCTGATAGCCTGCTGATATTTAAGATAGAACTGAGGCCTCACAGTTCGAAGTAATGAGCTTGGCTCATGTCTAATACCTTATTGTCTGTGTAGCCTCTACTGTCTGGATAGCTGGGTTTGGTTATTGACAAACAATATTAAATCGAGCACATGACTACATTGGAACTCTTTTAGGTGCATAAATTAGGGTACTGAAGCATAGAGTGCACACCTCAGGACTGCAGTTATTCATCAGAGGTGTTCAGGTTTTAAATCTTAAAAAATATTTCTCATAGATAAAATGAATGTGATAATATAAATAGTATAGTGTATATGTGGGCATATGTAGATGTATAGTAATAGTGGTAACTAATAGTTCATTGTTATTTGATATCTTTAGTAAGGCCTACCTTGTTATCATTATGCATGTTAAGAAATTTGTTCTCCAGAATTTAAAGTAATAACCTCATTTTTGAAATTAGTTAAATTTAGATGCTGTAAATTAGAAAGTATGCATTTGCCAAAGCCACTAAACTGTGATTCTAATTTTCTTTCTATGCATAAGCTAAAACCGTTATCTAAAGTTTTAAATTCCAGCTTGAATTCTATCCATGCTTAGAGGTTTTTCCAGAAATTGTTTGGAGATTTCTCTCTGACATCTGGTTGTTTTAAATAGGATTTTCCCACTGAAATCAGGCATAATGCCTTTGAAAACTTGCCACATATATTTTTCAATATATTTGATTCTTAAAGTACAGTTTTTAGATGCTCTTAATAGAAGTGGCTATTTATATATGCAATCAAGTTTGAGAAATAGACTTTTTTTGCTAAGAAGATAGGGGAAAATGTGAAAGTTTTAGTCTTTTTTTTTTATTCAGAAACAAAATTTTTCATTTTTTAAGTTTTGGGCATTTTTCTTCACTTCTAAAGGGATTTTGGTATTACTCCTGTTAGAAAATTACAGGCTTCATAAGAAAAGCGTTTTTAAGTATTAGTTACTATTATTCAGATAAATATACCGAAATTGCATCTAAAAGTTAGTATTATAAGTTTCCTGAGACTGGGGAAATGTTGTTCAGCCCCATGAATTTTTTTTATCAAATGCCTAAGGCATTTTCTTTGGGATTGGATTCTTTCTAGGCATTACTGATGTTGGTGAGGTGCCTTACTGATGAATGGGTATGGACCTTTTTTAATTGAAGCTGATTGCATGTTCTAGTTTTCTGTTCTTGTATTTATCTGAAATTGAGTGGAGTCTTGGAGGGTGTCAGAATTGTCTGCTCACAAGTAGGAGCTTCAGTAACAGGGCAGAGACACGCATTATGGAACAAAGTTCAATTCGCACATATTTGTTTTTTTCTTTTTCTTTTCTTTTTTTTTTTGACTAATTTGGTTATTTGCCATTTCTGGGGATTAAACTTTAAAAAATGTTCTTCTTTTCTGTATCTGATGTTCTGTGTGCTATTAGTGACGCAGCCAACACGAACGGTTGTCATGTGTAACACAACTTTCGATCACCGCGAAAACAGCGTCCTGGGAAAGCGTCCATGCTTGATATCGTTTGGTTCATGAACATTAAGTTTCCAGTACAGGTGACCCATAGCTCAAAGTGTTAAATAATTGTCTACATTATTCAGTTTTTAAAATAATATTCCATTAATGAGATTGTTAGTCTTTGAAGTTTTGCTCACTTTTATTTTTCCTAATAGAGCAGGATAAAAGGAAAGACTTATGTTCTTATTTGTTTCTTTGTACGGATCTGATAGATAGATTCATTTATTATTATTATTTTTTAAGTGCAAGGGTAATTGTAAAATCATAGTGTAAAGCTGGTGTGGTGTTTCTGCTCTCCATAATATTTGGAACTTGCCTCTGCAGGTAAAATCCCAGAGGAAGCCAAAGCCCTTTCTTTACTGGCTCCTGCTCCAACCATGACCAGCCTGGTGCCTGGTGCAGGATTGCTTCCCATACCGACCTCCAGCCCTCTGACGGCAGTGAGTAGTGTAAGTCCTCTCAGTGGGTAAGCACTGACCTGTGCAAACTGTTGAGGAAGGAGGGGAAATTATTTTCACTTTCTTTGATGGCAGCTATTCCAAACCCATGCTTAAGAGTTTACCCCATGTCATCTTACTGGAGCTTGTTTTGGGGATTACTTTGGAATATTGAGGATTGTTCAAATTTGAGACTTGAAATAGGTTTATTTAGTAGAAAAATCAGTTATGGACACTGGGTGCTTTAGGTAACATAGACTTGGAGGTGCTAGATCACTTGCCAATTCTGGAGGACCAGAAGGACTAAATCATTTAAAAAAGGAGTTGAGTATTAGTCATGGACAAAAGCATTTCAGAAAAGTGGTTACCTGGTGACTGAGAAGATGGAACAAGGTGTGACAAGAAAATCTGAGTGTTTCTCTGTGTAGAATTAAACAGTAATTCATATCTTGTGATTTCTTAGAAAAAGACCTATATAGCCATTGCTGGGCTTTGGGCTTTTGTGTTGAAGACTGCAGCCCCACTCCCTTTAACAGTAAGGACTGTGGTCTAGTGTTCCATAGGGAGTGCAGACTTCATGATTGTGATGGTCAGTTTGTCCTGATTCAAGAAGTGCCTTCTGAAACTTTGAATCTTGCATAGCAATCTTTCACTGGAGACCTTTACTATGATCCAAGGAGCAAAATGATTTTTTTTCCTCCCCTGAGATGGTTTCTCTATGTAGCCTCAGCTGTCCTGGAGCCTCCTCTGTAGACCAGACTGGCCTTGAACTTACAGGATCTGCCTGCCACTGCCTCCTGAGTGCTGGGATTAAAGATGTACCACCACTCAGCTTTGCAGATTTTTTTTTTTTCCCAAAATGATTTTTAATTGAATGTGTTTGAGGAACCCATGCTGGTTAATTTGGCTGGAGCATAGTGAGGAGAGAAAACTAGGTGTTTGAGGTTGGATAGGACACTGACTTTGTAGGGCTTTTTAGATCATAGAAAGCATTTGAATTTTATTTTTAAGTTGATTAGACTCTAGCATGTTTTCCAAAAGATCAGACTGGCCTCTATAACAAGAATAAATGACATTGGTTTTTCACCTTTGAAACTGCTTTTATTTAACAGTCGTTAAATCTAGTCATTTACATTATATTTGCACATATTGTCAGTGATAGTTTTATGAGTAGCACAAGTAGAAATGTGGTTGTACGTTTTCCTTGAAAAAACTTTTTTTTTTTTACTTCTGCCAAATGCAGAAAATGTTTTCAAATTCTGAGAGCTTCTGTTTCTTCTAGTTTAAAAATACTTTAAAATTATCATGTTTCCTAAGATAGGTTCTGAAAACTGCTTTTACTAATGTTCTAGAAAGATTATCCCATGGGGCCTAGAGAGATGGCTCAGCTTCTGGAACTCCAGTTCTAGGGGATCCAATACCCTCTTTTGGCACCTTTGTGGTGTACATAAACTCATATATACCCACATAAATATAAATGTTATATCTATATATAAAAGAGCCGGGCTGTGGTGGCGCACGTCTTTAATCCCAGCACTCAGGAGGAAGCGGCAGGAGGATTTCTGTGAGTTTAGGCCAGCCTGGTCTACAGAGTGAGTTCTAGGACAGCCAGGGCTGTTACATAGAGAAACCCTGTCTCGAGAAACCAAAAAAAAAAAAAGAGTCCTTAATGATGAAAATGTAGAAAAGCTTCAGAGTTGTTTTGCTGACCATGCATTCAGTGTTAACATGTGTTGACTGAGGGAATATCAGACAGGCACATGAGAAAGTTCTGTAATGAATGTATGATGGACTGGGCTATTGTGACTACAGGCTCTCAGAAATGTAACCTTACCTCTTTCCTACAGTGTCCGTACAGTAATCCTGTTGAAGGAAATCACAGATTGTAACTACCTTGAACACTGAAAATTAGTGTTCAGTTTTAGTATCAGTTTAAGGGTAAAGACGTTGTATTAAAAAACGAATGTGATCTCACTCCTAATAATTCAGATACATGTAGCTTAAATTTTACTCACATTCATGTTGAGTTGGTACTGGTAGCAAGATTAAAGAACAATGCTTTGGTCACTAATGAGAACTGTGCCTTATGGTTTACTTTTGTTTTTTATAGCTTGGTGTTTCGCTTAGCAGTTTGGGAGCCATACCGGCAGCAGCACTGGACCCCAATATTACAACACTCGGAGAGATCCCACAGCCACCACTTATGGGAAATGTGGATCCTTCAAAAATTGATGAAATTAGGAGAACAGTCTATGTTGGAAATTTGAATTCTCAGGTAACTAAGAAGAAACTGAGTGGCAGTAGCTGCTTATTCTTTCTTCTTAAAAATTCTGTTGATAAAGTATTGTTTACTTATTCTTAAAATTTATTTTTATTAGCATATCTTACATAATTGGTTTCATTATGATGTTTTCATGCATGCATATATTTTGGTCATGATCATTTTCCCCATTACTCTCTTGTGACTCCTCCACCCCCACTGGTCCCCTTTTCCTCCCAGCTAGTCCCCCTTCTACTCTCACGAGTTTCTTGTGACCCAGGAAGTGTAATCAAGATCTTAGAGAAGCATAGGTAAGGGGCTATTGACAGGAGCATGGGAACCTTGCCAGTGGCCCCGTCACTAAAGAAAATGTCCTCCCTTCTCCCTGCAAATGTAAACTGCTTATTTACCTGATTTTAAAAAGAAAAAAAGAGTATACTGTATTAAAGTGTCCCTCTGCTTCCTCAGACAACGACAGCTGATCAACTACTTGAATTTTTTAAACAAGTTGGAGAAGTGAAGTTTGTTCGGATGGCAGGTGATGAGACTCAGCCCACTCGGTTTGCTTTTGTGGAATTTGCAGACCAAAATTCTGTACCAAGGGCCCTTGCTTTTAATGGAGTTATGTTTGGAGACAGGCCACTGAAGTAAGAAATCTTCAACCAAGACATTTTAATGGTTTTGAAAAAGTTATAAAGTGTTTGATTTAATTAAGGTTTTTAAAAAATAGTTATGGGCAATTTATGGAAAGGAAGAGACTGTTAAATATACGTGAAATGCATGACACTGTAGCATGTTATATTTGAAGATGTCTTTTCTGTTTTTAATATCTAGTTGGCCACTAACTGTTTGTATATGGTACATAATGGCTTCAGGTATTTTCCTGTACAGTTCTGTAAGTCAGGTTTGTTTTGTGCTGATTGTAGAGTAAGGGCAACTTAGTTTGTAATTGAACTACAGAACTTCTTATAATAAGAATCCTACAAAGAAAGTAGCGTTAAGTATTTAGAAGTGTTTTAAATGAGACATTGTGACTTAATCTGCTCATGTCCGTCCTTGTTTGTAAAAATTGCATATCAATTTTCAGATACTCAAGACCAGAAATTAAATTTCATACAGGTTATTAGGGTGAATGTGGGTTTGAGTTTTATAGGTTGATCTCTTAGTTAATAGTTTGATGGGATTTTACTTTTTATTTTATTTTTTTTTTTTTTTTTGTTTTTTTGGTTTTTTTTTTTGGTGTTTTTGAGGCGGGGTTTCTCTGTGTAGCTTTGGAACTTTTCCTGGAACTCGATCTGTAGACCAGGCTGGCCTCAAACTCACAGAGATCCACCTGCATCTGCCTCACAAGTACTAGGATTAAAGGTGTGCGCCACCCCCGCCATGTGGGATATTACTTTTAAATGATGAGTCACTGTTATCGGGTACTCAGTCTACTCAGTGTGGAATGGGTAAGCTAGACACAGCAGGTGTGTCTGTGTGTGTTACAGAAGCCACCTTGCCCGCTAGGGGAGGTTTACCAGATGCCTTTCAACTCTGAAGCTATGTCTGACTTAGACATGGGGCAGTGTTGAATAAAATGGCCATGTAGTTGGCTTCCCCTTCGTCCTGTCGGGGTATGCAGGTTATTAGCAGAATCTAATTAAGGATAGAAGTGGTCCATGCCTGGTGGTGGTGGTACACCTTTAATCACAACACTTGAGAGGCAGGGGCAGGAAGATCTCTGTGAGTTGAGGCCAGCCTGGTCTATAGAGTGAGTTCTAGGACAGCCAGGGCTATGCAGAAAAACCAGGAGGAAAAAAAAGAAGTCATTTGTAGCTAGAGTTTTTTTGGTCCTGTCTGGCCCATGGTCAGGACAAATCTCTCTCACCCGCCAGTCCCGCAGCTGTTCAGACCCAACCAAGTAAATACATAGAGACTTATATTTTTTATAAACTGTATGGCCATGCCAGGATTGTCATTTTTTCTAAAGGTATATGCAAAAGCACTTGTAGTAGTCTTTCAGTTGTTGAAGAAGTAAGGTAGACTTCAGTTCTTTGTTTAATCAAGAAATGATGGTCGGTGTGGATGAGTAGTTAATCATGGTTTTCTGAGGTTGCTGTTGGCTATTCTGTATTTAGCTATTTTATTTCCTTATGTGCTGCTGAGATACCCTTAGATTTATAAATAGATATGTATCATACTAACAGTTGGTTCATGTTTTATAAACTGTGGTGTGTTTGTGATATACTAATATTTTTAATTTAGAATAAATCACTCCAACAATGCAATAGTAAAGCCTCCTGAGATGACACCTCAGGCTGCAGCTAAGGAGTTAGAAGAAGTAATGAAGCGAGTGCGGGAGGCTCAGTCATTTATCTCAGCAGCTATTGAACCAGGTAAGGCCCACGCTGTTGTTGCATAGTCACAGTCTAAAGAGTGTAGACTCTGAGAGCTGGAAGGAGTTCTAGGATCACACTGCTCAGTTCCTTCATTGCACAAATGAGAAGACTGAAACCCAAGAAGTAGTCAGTGGGCTCAGAGCAGGCCAGCACAGACCGACTTTGCTACTGCTGAGCTGACACACCAGCTTAGGGAGTTCTCTGTGACAGCAAGTCGGTGTTGAAGTTGGTTGGCTAGATAGAGGCAGGGTGTGAGTGTTAGTACTGTGAGGCTAAAAAGGAAAGAATAATGTGTAAAGTGCTAAAAATAGGCAGCTTGACTTTCCCTCAAAGTCTTAATTTTAAGACAAGAGAAAGGACATATGATTTAGAAAAAACACACTCAGTTTTGCAAGATGAAAGTAAAACTTACTCAAATTTTTGTGTTGCTAAATACTTTAAAATCCACTCTAAAAATGTCTTTGTGATTTAGCTTTAATTAGATTTCCTAAATTAACACTTGAAACTTAGCTTCAATTCTAACAAAATAAATGCAGGAAGGTCTTAGCCTCACTGTCGTAGGAATTGCAGACATGTTTAATCATACGTTATGGCAGCAACAAAATACTACGAACAGCTGTTTATAATCATCTGGTTTATATGTACTGCTGCAGGGTGGCTGCACTCAACGAGTTTATGCAATGACTTTCTTGGATGTTTCTGAAGGATAATTGCACAGGAGGAGGATGTACAGAGAGTAGGCCCCTTGCACTATATGTGGTATATTCCACTTGTGCCTAATTATTAATTGGGATCTTTAATTGTTCTGAGCTTACGCTGCAAAGTGGTTTTTTCCTCCCAGAGTCTGGAAAGAGCAATGAAAGGAAAGGCGGTCGATCCCGTTCGCACACTCGCTCAAAGTCCAGGTCTAGCTCAAAATCCCACTCTCAAAGGAAGAGGTCGCAGTCCAAGCACAGGTGAGACTCTGCTGCCGATGCTGTGTTCTCCAGTTTTGTATGTATATCAGAGGGTTGAGATGTTGACTTGCTAGAACTGAGAAATTTCCTTAGTGTACTACTTACCTGGTGGTGTGCTTACTGTTAACCAATGCTCTACGGGTAATGGTGTAGTTAGGGGTACACCAGTTGTTTACTGTTAACCAGTGCTCTACCCATAATGCTGTAGTTACGGGGTACACCAGTTGCTGCCTGGTCCATTTTTCTCTTGCCATGTGCTCAAAGGAAAGAAAGGTTTTCAGATTAGTTCTTTTTTGTTTATTTGGTTGGTTGGTTTTTGGACTTTTGAGACCTGGTTTCTCTGTAGCCCTGGCTCTCCTGGAACTTGCTCTGTAGACCAGGCTGGCCTTGAACTCAGAAATTGGCCTCTGCCTCCCAAGTGCTGGGATTCAAGACATGCGTCACTGTTTCCCAGCTCAAATTGATTTTTAATTTTTGATAGTCTTTAGTTTTAAAAGTGTTTTTCCTATTTTCGTATGTTTTATACTCGATTTTTTTGTAAACTAGCCTTTTTTTTTTAAATCGAGACAGGGTTTCTCTGTGTAGTTTTGGTTCCTGTCCTGGATCTTACTCTGTAGATCCTCCTGGCTCTGTCTCTCGAGTGCTGGGATTAAAGGCATGCGTCCCCACCACCTGGCCGTAAACCAACCTTCTATACTCCACAGAAGGTTTCCACTCTCCTTTGTGAGACAGGCTAACGCTGGAAGTAGTGCTCAGGTTGCAGCTCTTCTCTCCGTGGTCTGAGCACCAGTGCCATCCTTCTCTTAAGTTCTTTCTGTCCTGTTTGTGATCATAACTTTAGTTTCTTTTTCTTTTATATGTAATTGCTTTGTGTTTGATGCAAATGATACCTTAGATGCAAATTGCAGCGGGTCCTGCTTTGATATGCAAGTTACTTGAGAATCATGCATGTCTTAGTTAGGGTTTCTGTTGCTGTGAAGAGACACTATGACCATGGCAGTTCTTGTATAGGAAAACATTTAATTGGGACTGGCTTATACAGTTCAGAAGTTTAGTACATTATCATCAGATTGGGAAGCATGGTGTCATCTGGGCAGACATGGTGCTGGAGAGGTAGCAGAGAGTTTTACATCTGGATCCTCAGGCAGCAGGAAGATAGAACCACACTGGACCTGGCTTGAGCTTCTGAAACCTCAAGCCTACCCCTAGTGACACACTTCCTCCAACACTTCCTAATAGTATCACTCCCTATAGGCTTATGGGGGCCACTTTCATTCAAACCACCACAATGCCTGGATGTAGGGAGTCTTCTTTGCTGCTGAGTCACTCAAGTCTTGAGACAGGGACATAGATGTGTGCATGCATGTGCAAAGTAGGGGATTAAAGGAGGAGGGCTTCAGGAGAAGCCTCATGAGCACCTTCCGTCTTGTTTGTTTTTCTTTGGTGATCAAGGCGATTCAAAGATGAGATAGGAAAATAGAGTGTTCTTTCTTTGACTTTGGTAAGCTGTACTTTTAATGGTATTGTACATACATAGTTTACAAAATCCCCTTCGGGTACTTTACTGTCTCCAAGTTCTTACTGGGGCAAGCTCAAAATCAAGTGCTTCATATTTAATCCAGTGTGGTCTCCATAGCGAGTAAATACCAGCTTTGCCAAACCTGTATAGCAAGACATTGTCTCAAGAATGCCCAGAAAATAAGTGCAGTAGGAAGGAACCAGAGTTGAAGCAGGAAAGTAGAACAGATACAGCAGTGTAATGACCATGAATACCAGGATGGGTGATGGATTGCCACCTGTTGACTGGATAAAGAATATCAAGGAAGTATGAAACTGCTGAAGAGTAATAAAAGACTGATATCTTAGTTAGGGTTTCTGTTGCTGTGAAGAAGCACCATGACCACAGCAACTTTTATAAAGGAAACATTTAATTGGGTGACTTGTTTACCATTTCTGAGGTTCATTCTTTTGTCATCATGGTGAGACATGGCAGCATGCAGGCAGACATGGTGCTGGAGAAGTAGCTGAGAGACTTACGTCTTGCAGGCAACAGGAAGTGGACTGAGACACTAGACAGTATCCTGAGCATAGGAAACCTCAAAGCCCGCCCCCACAATGACACACTTCCTCTAACAAGGACATACCACTCCAACAAAGCCACGCCTCCTAATAGTGCTATTCCCTATGAGATTATGGGGGCCAATGTAGCTGCAAGTTTCTCGTCCCACTTGACCCTGCAGTCTCGCAGCTGCTTATAAAATAATTATGAACTTATATTAATTACAGACTGTATGGCCTAGGCCTATGGCTTCAGCTTCTTGTTAGCTAGCTCTTTCATCTTAAATTAACCCATTCCTATTAATCTATTTGTTGCCACGTGACCATGGTGTTACTGATCTGCTGGCATCTTGTTGCTGGCGGCAATGCACAGCTGAAATAATTTTTATTAATGTGTTCTTTGACAACTTTATGCATGTTTATAATGCATTCTGTTGGTCACCCTCCGATCTGTCATCCTTTATACATTCTTCCTAATGTTTGTTGTGACAAGCTGTGCATGGCCATTTATAGATATGTTGAAGGATATAACTTGTTCCCCTCAGAATGACTCACAACCAGTTTACAAGGAAGCCAGGAATTTAAGACAGTTGGTGATGTGAAAACTCGGGTGAAGTCTCCAGATCATCCCTGAAAATACTCACTAACTCTGACATAGGAAATAACTATTAAATTATAGCTAGTCAATTTTCCAGTAAGTAAATTCATTTCTGGTATTATAACTAAAACATTATAGAAGGGTCATTTAAAATATTGGTAAATAGGGTCAACTTTCTAACTAATCTTGTCTTAACTTTGTGTAGTTGCAATTCTAAGAATAAGTTTTGATCTCCTTACAATTTGTTTTTCTTTAGGAGTAGATCTCATAACAGGTCACGTTCAAGGCAGAAAGATAGACGTAGATCCAAGAGTCCACATAAAAAACGCTCTAAGTCTAGGGAGAGGCGGAAATCAAGGAGTCGTTCACGTTCACGGTGAGTTCTGGAGATGTCAAGAAAATTTAAATTTGATCACTTTTCACTCATTTGAAATTGTGGTTTAGGTTTATTATGAGAGAAATGAGGCTTTCTTGTTGCTCAAGTGTCTAGGCCTCTGATGCAAATATGATTAGTGTGATTCAGCTCAGTCTGGTCATTGTTCTGCTTAGCAGTTTCAGGTACACACGTGAATTACACAGAAGTTTCTGATGTCTGGAGTTGTTGCAGATGATTTTGTATTGGTATTTCTGGGAAAAGAAGTCTCTTTTTTTTTCAGATAAAATTATTTTAGCTAAGAATTTGTTTTTCAAGGGACAAGAGAAAAGATACTCGAGAAAAGGTGAAGGAAAAGGAAAGAGGGAAGGATAAGGAGAGAGAGAAGGAGAAGGATCGTGACAAAGACAAGGAACGGGGTAAAAACAAAGACAAAGATCGAGAGAAGGAGAAGGACCATGAAAAGGAGCGAGACAAAGACAAGGAAAAGGAACAAGACAAAGACAAGGAGCGGGAAAAAGACAGATCCAAAGAGGCCGATGAGAAACGGAAGAAGGATAAGAAGTCCAGAACACCACCCAGAAGTTACAATGCATCAAGAAGATCTCGTAGTACCAGCAGGTTTGTGTGTGCATGCATGTGGTTGTTTGTATGTGGAGGTCCCAGGACACCCTTGGGTCTGGTTCATTGGCCAGGACTCAGTAGGCTAGGCTGGGTGGCCAGTGAGCTCCTGGGGTCCACCTGTGTCTCCCTCTCTAGTACTGGCATAGATGCACGCTGCCACACCCTGTCACTGTTAATCGTGTGCTGTGCTTTTCCATATGGGCTCTGGAGATAGAACTAAGGTCTTCGTTTGCCTGGCAAGCTCTTCACTGATGAGCTGTCATTGCTCCTGCTTCAACTTTTTACCAAGCGGGTTACTGGTGACCAGTGAGTACATTTGTAACCAAGGGGGAAAGATTACTCTATGCAAGTATAGTGGTAGTTCCATTTACCCTTCATTGAACAAGTAAACTTTTTTCCAGCACAGGGGTCACTACATCATTGAACCTCCTGGGCGAGATTTTTGGACAGACTTAATTGTCTTTTGTAATGCAATATTTAAATCTGGTTAATTATTACTCATTATTTTTCTTAGAAGATGGCATGCGATGGAAACGGCTATATAAAAATTCTTAGGTGTAATAGTATGACTTTAAGTTTTGGTTCTCTTTGTTAGTTTTGATGACTAGATCTTTCCCTCTTAGGACTGTTGTTTCCACTTTATATTTATTTATATTAATAGATACACTGCCACCAGGTGGCAGCATGTTGCTATAGTAACAGCTACAAAATGAGAATCTTCCTCAAGGGTGTTTTTTTTTGTTTTTTTTTTTTTTTTTTTTTTTTTTTTTTTTGGTTTTTCGAGACAGGGTTTCTCTGTGTAGCTTTGCGCCTTTCCTGGATCTCGCGCTGTAGCCCAGGCTGGCCTCGAACTCACAGAGATCCGCCTGGCTCTGCCTCCCGAGTGCTGGGATTAAAGGCGTGCGCCACCACCGCCCGGCCTCAAGGGTGTTTTTAACCCTCTTATCTCTTATTTCAGATGATTAAGTTAAGCTGAGTCTTTTAAAAATATTTAAAAATAAATGTTTCAACAAATTTTAAAGTTGACTTTTCATTGCAAACAAGTTGATGAAGGAATATATTTCCTTTTTTAAAAAAATGTTATTTTATATCTTATTTTTTATGTTAGCCTACTAAAAGATAATAAAAGCTAATTGCAGTATTTATTGGGTGTTGGTATAACAGGCCAGTTCTAGTTCTTGGCTGACTTTGATGTCTTGTCTTATTTTGTCCTTCCAGCAAGCTTTTGAGACCATCATACCCTAGTAAAGACAGGCCTTTTCCTTTCCCTCTGCTCTGCTGTCAGAAGTGGAGCACCTTGTTTCCTTTTTTGAAGAAAGTGGGAAGCTGCCAGGCAGTGGTAGCACACGCCTCTAATCCTGGCACTCAGGAAAGGCAGGTGAATCTCTGTGAGTTCCAGGCCAGCCTGGTCTACAGAGCAGGTTCCAGGACAGCCAGAGCTACACAGAGAAACCCTATCTCAAAAAAAAGTAAAAAGGAAAAAGAAAAAGAAAAACCACCAAAAACCCCAAAAACAGATGCTTGAAATATTGTCAAGAAAGGGTATGGCAAAAAGATTGGGCCAGTGCTTTTCTACCATGTGTGAGTAGATTTGGGTTTGATTTCCCCAGCATTCTGTTGCTGCTCCCCACAGAAAAAGAGAATCTGGGGGCTGGGGAGACGGCTCAGAGGTTAAGAGCACTGGCTGCTCTTCAGAGGTCCTGAGTTCAATTCCAAGCAACCACATGGTGGCTCACAACCATCTGTGATGAGATCTGGTGCCCTCCCTCTGGCCTGCAGGGATACATGCAGACAGAACACTGTATATATAATAAATAAATGAAGGAAGGAAGGAATAATAAATAAATAATAAAAAGTTCCCATTCTTTAAAAAAGAAAAAGAAAAAGAAAATCTGTATCTCTCAAGTACTTGCTATGTGCCAGGCAATCTCTCAAGTACTTGCTGTGTGCCAGGCTCTGTTCCTGCTGCTTTACATGTCTTGTCCTCTAGCCTCCAAGTAACCATGTAAGTCTTGAGTTGTCTGTGGAGTTCTTTGTTTCCATTTGAAAAGGTAGACCCAGTTTAAACAGTATTTGTGTTGTTACAGTCTTTGCTTTTTTTTTTTTGCCCTTTAAAATGACAACCATGTATACAACTAATAATCTATGTGCTTTTATGAAAGAAGACTAAAAGCAATAGTAAGGACAACTTGAATTTCAGAGGATTGCTGTTTTTATTGTGTGGTTAGTGGTTATCAGAGCTCCTGTTCCTTTTGTGTGTGTGGGAAGTGTGTGTATTTATATGTATATGTGTTGTTGTTAGAAATCAATGTCGATGTCTCTGTCTAATACTCGCAGCTTATTTTTTTGAGACAAGGTCTCACTGAACTTGAAACTCACTGACTGCCCAGGCTGGCTAGGTAGTCTCCCAGATCCTTCTGTTTCTGCCTTCTGGTGCTGGATTACAGGTATGTGCCACCCTGCCTGGCCTTTTACATGGGCACTTAGGCAACAAGCCCTTTCTCCAACGAGAAGTCTTCCCCAGCTTTTATCAGAACTTCTTATATAAGATCATTGGCTATATTAATTAATCATTTGATAAATGTATCTGATACCTCCTCATCCCTTGGGCATGGTGAAATTCATTGTTTGACCACTCTTAAATATGATGTGGTTTAGAATATGCATTGTATATTAATGTTAAAATTTTTCTTTTTTTTTTTGGTTTTTCGAGACAGGGTTTCTCTGTAGTTTTGCGCCTTGCCTGGAACTCACTTTGTAGACCAGGCTGGCCTCGAACTCACAGAGATCCGCTTGCCTCTGCCTCCCAGTGCTGGGATTAAAGGCGTGCGCCACCACCGCCCGGCCTAAAAATTTTTTATTGAATATCACTAATCTTTTTCTTTTTGGTAATTATTTACTTACCTAAATTTGAGATTTTTTAGCTACATTATTGAATGGTTGCATTCAATTTTAAATTACTGGGACAGTAGTAATGATACCAAGCTAGAGGAAAAAGTGGTTTCTCAATAAATTTCTTAAACATCTTTTTATTAGAGCAAGATAACTTATCTTTCAGTTTTGGCAGACTTTGTTACTTTGTTTTTTTTTTGTTTGTTTGTTTTTTGTTTTGTTTTTCGAGACAGGGTTTTTCTATGTAGCTTTGCGCCTTTCCTGGAACTCGCTTTATAGACCAGGGTAGCCTCGAACTCACAGAGATCCGCCTGCCTCTGCCTCCCAGTGCTGGGATTAAAGGCATGCGCCACCACCGCCCAGGTACTTTGTTACTTTGTTAGAAAATCTTTTCAGTGGGGCAGAAAGGAGGAGGAGCCAGAGATGCAGTGAAGGATGGGAAAGACTTTAGTTGCTAAGAGAGAAGACACTTGGATCTGAAACATCTGGTGAAACCCATCACTTTGTATACTAAGTTAAAGAATTAAAAAGCATTTAAAGTATGTCAAATGAAAAGGAGATTGTTCTATATTTTCTCATGAAATTTTAGATGGTGGTTTTGTCAGTGATAAAATGTATGGTTTATAATTTGATCTTCACTAAAGTCGGGTAATAAAACATGCTTCTAGAAAGAGTTTAATCGGCTCTTAAGGGGTTAGGAGAGTGGCTTGGTGACAAAGCATTTGTCTGTCATGTGGGAGGGTCTGGATTTGACCCAAGGGTTCCTTTAAGCCCTCTCCCAATAAATAAAAGCTAGCTAAGCTGGTGGTATAAGCAGCCTACAGTGTCAGCACTAAGGGACCTGAGGCTGGAATCAGTGTCTGAAAACATTACGAAGAGAAACTAATCAAACTAGTCTCAGAGAGGTGCTCTCACTCAATTGGGGACCCTTTAGCTTAGAATTTGAACTGTCCTTTATTTCAGTTGCTGATTTTAGAAAGTGACATGTTTTGTCTTTCAGGGAAAGGCGGCGGCGAAGGAGCAGGAGTTCCTCCAGATCTCCAAGAACATCAAAGACTATAAAAAGGAAGTCTTCCAGGTCTCCATCTCCCAGGGGGTAGGTGGAATCTGGTGAAACATAAAGAGGAGCAGGAAGTGGGAAAGCACTTCTTCTTTAATCTGTTTTCAAGTTTTGGTTTTCGAATGGCTAATATCTTTGTATTCTTCAGAATTGATGTAAGACGTTAGTGTTCAGAAGCATCAGCTTCCACCCATGTGCTCATCCACCCTGTCCATTCAGGAATTGCCTCCTCTCCCCTTTCCTAGTTACAAGATGGAAATGGACCATTTTTTCCTTAGACATAAAGTAGTGTGAAATAGGTAGGGGCTGTGCTTTTCTGCCACTCTTAACTGAGAAATAAATGTCTCTGTATGGTGAGAGAGAATGTCCTCCTTTCTTTTTATGATGCTGGGACTGGTTCTGTGACAGTGCCTTCCTCCCGCTCTTTGTTAGGTCCAGCTTTTGTCTGTTTCCAACTTTTTATTTCTTCACCCAAAGGATAGCATACCCTTGTGTGTTTGTATGCTCAATGACTGTTTCCAGGACTCATTGGTGTTCATATACCAGTAGACCAGACTAATTGAAAACTTGGGGTGATGATCTGTTTTTGATCTATTTTTGCTTTTTAAATTTTCTTTATTATTGTGTGTGATGTACATGAAGGGGCATGCATGTGTCACAGCATGTGTGTGGAAGTTGAAGGGCATCATTGTGAAATTAATTCCCTCCTACTTGTTTATGAGTTCCAGAAATCAGACTCATGGTTCAGGTCACAAAACACTTGCTGTTGCTTTGAGCCCTTTCATGAGGTAATTTTTATATATGGTTGGAGGTAGGATTTCAACTTCCTTCTTTGGCATGTGAATTTCAAATTTCCCCGGCACCACGGTTGAAAACATCCATTTTCCTGTCTTTGAAATCATTTGATCTGGTATGCAAGAGTTGATTCCAGGCTTTCCATAGACCTATATGTTTGTCCTTAGCTAGTACCATGTTTTCAGTTAATGCCGTTTTGTAGTCATTTTGAAATCAGAAATTATGTCACCTACCCCTGTTTTTTCTTTTGCTTTAAAAATATTTATATATTCATTTACTTTGTGTGTGTGTGCTTGAGTGTATGTATGTTCACAACCTGTATGCAGGAGCCTGCCGTGGAGGCGGGAAGAGGATGTCAGCTTCCCTGGAACTGGAGGTTGTGAACTGCCATGTGAGTGCTGGAAACCAAACCAGGGTCTCGGAGAGCACCGAGTGAGTGCTCGTAACAACTGTGCTGGCTCTCAGGCCTCAGCTGTGTTCCTTTTTAAAAGGACATTTTGGCTATATGGAGAGCCTTCAAGATGTCCTACGAGTTTTAGGACAGATTTTTCCTGTATCTGCTGCTAATGCTGTTAATGGTTTTTGTAGGAATTGCCTTGAGTCTGTATTGCTTTTGCTGGTGTTCTTAATGGTATTCACGTCTTGCCTTCTGGGAGTTCTTTCATTACTGTGTTATGGTGGTTAGTATATGAATTGTTTTATTTTGTTACATTTATTGTAACAGATTTTCATTTGCTTTTGGATCTGCTTCCTAGTTGTCTTCATTTGTTCCATTAGTCTTGTATCTATTTTTAAGCTACTAACAGGGGACTGCTCATAGTTCTGTATTAGAGCTATCTCAGCTAGATCAGAGCACTCTGCTTCTCAAATGATGTGCCGAATTTTCCCTCTGTAATCTTGGGGTTTGCGATTTTTTTTTTAGGTAGTGTGGTGTTCTGTGGGTTTTTGTGGGTTTTAGGTTTGCACTTGAATTGGTGGTTCTGGTTTCTAATAGTAGATGAGGTGGGCAAGGGACATAGTAAGTTATTTGAAATTCTAAATATTGCTGGAATCCTCATTCTCTGTTCTTTTTATTCTCTGTTTTTTGTCTATTTTGTGTGAATGTAGGAGTGAGAAGATAACTTGGGGAGTTGATTCTCTCCTATTGTGTAGGTCCTGGGGCTCAGACTCAGGCCATTATGGTTGATGTCAGCTAAGCCATCTCACTGGTCCCCTTTTATTCCCTCTTGAATGTTCAGTATATTAAGTTGAGAAGGTGCATAGGAAAATATACAATAGTATATAGTATATTCAGAGAATTATGAAAAGAAAAAAAAAGTCTGTAGGGGTTAGGGATTCAGTGGAAAGGTTCCCATTACCAGAAAAGACCGTTTGTGTTTAGTTCAGATGCAGCTTTTTCCTACATAGTTTTGATTGGTGGTTGGGTGAATCTATGGATAAGGAATCATTACAGTATAGGCTGACTGTAGTTGGTTTTTAATCTCACCCTTATTCCAGTAAGTGTGTCTTGAGCATTTAAACAGTGTTAAATTGACAATACTAAGTTGTGTCTTATAGGAACACATTGGTGGCTGCTGTAGAAGCGACCTGAACACTGACCGAAGCAAAAGGTGGACTAGGGCAAGTTGTAGGCCCTGGCTTTGTCACTTTACTAGTCCAGTTTACCAGTGTGATTCTTTTCTTTTCTTGTTTTTTTTTTTTTTTTTTGGAGCTGAGGATCGAACCTAGGGCCTTGAGCTTGCTAGGCAAGCGCTCTACCACTGAGCTAAATCCCCAACCCCTACAATGCATTGTTTTGATAGCATGTGTTAGATAAGGACTGTTTTCAAGAGTACAGTAGGTCTTTAAATTCTTGAAAGATAATTTCTATATTTTCAACATAGCCGAAATAAGAAAGATAAAAAGAGAGAAAAAGAACGGGACCACATCGGTGACAGGAGAGAAAGAGAACGTTCCACGTCCACAAAAAAGAGTTCTAATGATCGAGACGGGAAGGAAAAGGTGGAGAAGACCAACACACCAGTTAAGGTGAGCTGCTCAGCCAGGGTCTGGGTGCAGAAGGGCACCAGGCCACAGGACACTGCTGCCATTCATATAGATCACATTGAAAAGATGAGAACCTGTTAACATGCAATCAGCTCAGGTCCTTCTTTGGAGAATCAGTAAATAACGTAGAAGGAGAAAATTGTAGAGAACTTCTGGGTAACAAGTGTATTTGATAGGTTTTTGATTGTGTCTGATGCTGTTTTCCTCAGCATACATTTGAGCACATTTGGTGAGACTTGGTTGTCATTGGTTTTGTAATAGATAGTTAAAATTAGATTTGTTCACGTGCAATACATAATTGAAAACCAAATTCCTTAACCAATACAGAATTGAAAACTAAAACTTCCTAATTAAGCTTTTTCTTGAAAATTGTAAGTACTTGTGAATTATGTCCCTTCTCTTTACTACCTTGTATAATTCTATTTGGAGATACAGGTTCTGGAGTTACTTTGATACTGATGGAAGTTTGTCATCATCATCAGTGACATTGGCATTATTTATTAAGCATGTATTACTTGTTAAGCGTTCTTTATTCTCACGTAATTCTCCCTTAGGCTGGGGGCAGAATTTGGACTACCTTTGAAGGCTTTCCTAAGAGGAACAGGGGCTTCCTTTTGTACATACTCACATTTATTTCTTGTGTTTTGGAAAGCTGTTTGGTTTTTTGGGAGTTTTACAAGGCTGTTTTTGAAGAGCTAAAATTTCTGTTTTCCTGTTGTATTTTGATTTTGTTACCATGAGTTGCCTGTCTTTTGTTGGAAATAACTTACACAGAGCAAATGGATCCATGTGCTTGCATGGATTTTCATGAAAGAAAACAATACAGTTTTTCACAAAAAATATTCACAAAGGACAGAGTTACATCATTTAGCCATATATAATTACAGACAATTCTTGTGCAAAGTAATGAGCATGCACTTGCTGTTTGTTGTAGAAGGAACACAGTAAAGAGGCAGATCCAAGTGTGAGCAAAGATGCAGAGGAGAAGGACTCACCAAGGACTGAGGAAGAAAACCCAGTACAGCAGAATGGGAATTGCCAACCAAATGAAGAGAGCCTCTGCAGCAAAGCCGATGTGGTGTAGGATCACCCCTTGCTGTGTCTCTCCCTCCACGGTGGGATCAAACCCAAAGCTTTCAGTTCGCAACAAGGTGTAAACGGGGAAGAAACCCACATGTGGGAACTAACAGCTTTTCCGGCTATGAGGTGACATTGTGGACATCTTGTTACTGAGCATGGACATCATGAAATAATCAGATGTTACCCGAATTCACCATCTTCTGAAGTCTGTGCATTTCCACGGTGGCTGGCACACTTGTCATATGGTCATTAGTGGTTGCCAAGAAGCATTGCAAATAAATTGAATGTCACAGATCCAGAATTGAACTATCCCTAAAGACTGGAGATGAGCATTGGAGGCTCTTAAAGAAAATGCTAGTTACTGAATTTTGTATTGTTTTACTTTTTTAAGAAAAATTTTCAATATATACAGTTTGATGATGTGCTTGAAATTTGTGCAGATATATACACACACTCTTGTAAAGTGCAAAGTATGTAAGAAGTTTTAACATTTACTTCACAGGACTTAACAGTGATTATGGTAAATTCTCACTATTGTGTTTTCTTTTGCTCACTGTTTTGGACATCGTTTTCCTTTAAACCAGTTTTACAGATTAAAATTGCTTAAATAAGTGGATTACAAACCAACTGACAGTGCATGCTCCTGTTCTCTTTCCAAAGAAGAGCAGCTGTGTCGAATACTACTAACACCATGTTGGTATTCAGTGTTGAGAATCATTGTGTCTGCCACGAAATGAGCATTTCTTCTTGAACTTTCTTGACATTTCCAAGCTCATGAATAATATTGCAGTGTGTCTTGTCGGCTGTAGGTGGCAAAGATGCCCTTATAAAAAAGAAACTGAGTTTTCCAAATGGGCTATGGGAGCACAGGCTGAAGCTTTAGTGCCTTCTACAATGTGTGGTATACTGTTTTCTAGGATTTTATATGTGCTAGTCATTCTCAGTCCATATGGAATCCAGATGGCTGTATTCTGTTCCCAACTGTTGGGAAGTGTGCGAGGGGTGGGTCAGAAGCGCTTCTTAAGTCAGTTAAGAGAAGGAAGTCCTGTTTACAAGACTTGTGGAGTTTCAAACAACAATGTAGTTTTGGGACCACCAGTTTTATACTGTGATGATTGAAAAGGAGACATACTCTTACTTCAAATCAGAGGAAACCTGTTAGTTGACTTCATTGGATGGCCTTAATATTACCTCGCAATCATATTCTTCTAATGATACAGAAATTATACTTAAGGAAGGACTGGGGCGTACAGAGGTGGTTTTGTGTTTAATGATACGCTTATGCGAGTTTAAGGCACACGGTCATTCACTGATCTTAGGCTCAGCTTTTCATAGACGGTATGCAAGTAGTAAAATGAGAACTTAATGTTTTCTGTAAAACTCTAAATTCTAGTGAATGCACTATTCATTATTGTTACATTTCCAAAAAACAAAAACAAAAAACAAAACCCTTAATTCACAAATCTTATTTAAAAATCAATTTTAATTTTATTTAAGACAACCTAATACAATCACATTACTCAGTTGCCTTACCTCATGGGAAGGATTGCTGTCACAGATTTAAAAAGTCAAGTAGTACTTTAGTTACTTGGTTCCAGCTTGAATCTTGTTTTCATATTAATACTGTTGAAACTATAATTTGAAGAGTAGAAAGGCCCGTTCTGTAAGTCATAAAGCCTGGTTCGATTATGAAGCTGCTTAATCATCTTCAGGTGTTCAAATTACTGTGTGTATGTGTGTGTGTTTTTTGGTTTTTTTTGTTTTTGTTTTTGTTTTTTTGGTCACTGTGTACATTAAACTTTTGGAAAATACTTTACTATGTAAAGTATAGATGGCCGTTTTAATCTTTTAGCCACATACGGTTGGCTAGTAACAGCTTATTCTGATACAGAAATGCTTGGGCACCTGTGGAAAGATTGTGAAGGAGTGTGTCTCGCTTCAACCGCTGTCTTATTTATGATATGTAAGTAGACTAGAGCAAATGTTTGAATCTTTGTTATTTTTTAGTACCATTTCTCTAATAAAGTTCAGTATTTTAGAGGAAAGAGTCTTCAGTTTCATCCTGCTCTCATTTTGTTTGGCCCACGGAGGGTTTTGACATAGCCAAAGCAGCCTTGTGCAATGTCTCTGCAACAGCCCCGTGTAAGATGAGGTGTTTTCCTGTCCTCTGCACAATTCAAATGTTCTCATGGTGGAAATGAACATTTACTCCTACCGCTGATTACTTTTCATGCAGGTATTTATTTTGCTCAAATAACCATTAATGTAGAAAAACGTTTTACAAATTCAGAACGAGTTGGGATTACCCGAGAAAGTCAAGTCAGATGCTGTGGGATTGGTGTATGTGTTGTGAGGCACATAGGGACAGCCACACATGTTCTTTGGTTTCCTTTGCTGTTCTCTAATAAGGTACTGTATTTCTTTCAAGAATTTTTTTTGTCAGCCGGGCAGTGGTGGCGCACGCCTTTAATCCCAGCACTCGGGAAGCAGAGCCAGGCAGATCTCTGAGTTTGAGGCCAGCTTGGTCTACTGAGTGAGTTCCTGGACACAGGGCTACAAAGAGAAACCAAACCCTGCCTTGAAAAACAAAACAAAACAACCAAAAAAATCTTTGTCACTCAAGATCCTGTCAGGGAAACCTGAGGTAGGATGGGACGAACCCTCCCACTGACTGCCAGTGCGGTGGCTCTTTGCCTCCCCCTGGACAGGATCTGACACTGTTGATGGATGGCTTCGTGTGCACACTGAGCTGTTACAGGCACTGACCTGGTGGCTTTGCAGGTAGACCGCAGCAGGTCCTTAACTTCTGGGACTGTTGCCATAGTCGCTGTTCCCAATTTAATCTAGTTGATTTAGACTGAAAACACTACTTGGCCTGTAATCTCCATGTTTAGAATTTTTTTTTGAACAGATTCAGTGCTGCTTATATATTTATCTTTATGTTAGAGGCTTAAATTTTGGTATACTCAGTTACAAATAAAAACCAATGTTTATAATCAAGATGGTTTATTATTTTTTTGGTCAAGAAAAGTTCCTTTTAAGATACTAATATTGTTCCTTTGTGTTGCTATCTTATTTTCAAATTTAAAAAAGATTCAACCTTTTATCTACACCTGCCTTGACCTATGAGATTATTTAATTTTAAGGGTTATGAAGCTCACTAATAGGCTTTAAACTATTTTCAATTTACAGTGCGTTACAGATGGAGTATGATTTCACTTCATGTTAGTGGAGTTGGCAGCTAGTGTCAGTCCTTTTGAAGGGATGCATTGGTAAGGGAGCATCTGTGAGTCATTGAAAAGAGGATTTAACTGAGTGGATTATGAAGCTGAGCCATCCCCACGATGGAGAGATGCAATGCCTATTCATTATGTATTTATATGTTTTCCCACCTTAATGCTTTCTCATGTTTACTCACTAATAGTCACTTAAATTATTTTTGGATTCTAGATTTAGTGCTCTCCAAGGGCTTCATCCTATTTCTGGAAGCAGGAGCCTGATATAAATGTAACAAAATAATCTTTTAAAATAAAACTTGTTTTCTACTTAGTTTGTAGGTCAGCCTTTAATTCCTTTTGTCTTTTATTGTACCCTTAATGCTGTTTCACCTGAGCAGTGATATATAATTAGAAGATTAAAGACTAAAGCCATTTATGACTTCTGGTCTATAATTAGGTTAGATTTAGTAATTTTACAATTACTAAATTTACCAGTTACAATCTGGGCTAAGATACTTTTGTAGTTTCTGGAATTTATTTGTTTATAATTTTTTCTTTCTTGGTGTTGGGGATTAAACCCAGGGCTTCAAAGTGTTCTGTCATTGAACTGCAGTCCAATGCATAACAATATTTTAAAGGTAGATTTTTTTTTAAAATCTGTAGCATGATATTTAAGTTTATAGGCAACTAACATTTAATTTGGAAAACTGCCAATTTGGGAGATACTGACATTTAAATTCTAGGATCAAAAACGGGGTAGTGGTCTTTGTATTCTTGATTTACTTTTATTTGCTGACAGAGACAATCCTGACTATGTAAGATCAGACTCATCAAACTCACTGAGAACTGTAGAATTCTACTGGTACATGGTACCAGTGGGCAACACATGATTGAGGGATAATGCAGAGGACTGGTTTCCATACAAGATTAAATAGACTGGGTAACTGTATAGGTCAATTTAGTAGTTAAAAATACCCTCTTGGTCTCAAGTAATTTAATAGAACAATGCTATAGATCACCAAGGGAAAAGTTAATGTAAGCATAAAGATACTGCCTAGGTGTGTGTGAGTAGGACTACTTTCACATCGTACTAGTAAAGAGCTATCAAATGCTGCTGCTATTATGTTGCCATATTTTTAATAAAATGAAAATCTTGAAATCCACTGTTGAGTAGTAATTTCATCTTCTGGGTCAGATATTTGCATCTCACAGCTTGTTTTTATGACTGAAATGTGATTTGCTCCTCTGGGCTTCAGAGATGACCACCCAGACAGGTTTCTGCATATCATGCAGTCCTGTCTTACAGGTAAATATAATTGAGGCGTTCCATATCAAGCATTTGGTGGCATTCTAAGTGATAGCTGCTCAAAGTCCCATTTGTTCATGGCATCAGCTTCCTGGGGGTTTTTGTGTAGTGATCACTGCCACCATGTCTTAATAGCAAGTGAAATGCTTTCTTTAATTTTGGGAACTACAGTTCTTGAGGCCAGTGAATTGTGTGCTGAGGGTGGCCTTTGAAGTGAGATTAACCAGTTAGTCCAAGTTGCCTCCTTAAAAATAAATTAACTAGGGCTGGTAAGGTGATCCAGCAGGTAAAAGTATGTGCCGACATACTGGATTTGGTCACCAGGACCCATGTGGTAGAAGGAGAGACCTGACTTCCCAAAGTCGTTCTCTGATCCAGTGTGCCATGGTGTGTGTGCACAGTGGGTGCTATAATAGACTTCCAGCCGGGTCCATTCAGGATTTAGTATGACCTCGTGGCTTGGCCGGCCCATCTGTGGTGAGTGAGGCCCTTGCCTTAACTGCCCTCTCAGAGAAAACTTGCCATTTTGGTTTTCCAGAGGGTTGTGTGGCATGGGCAGGGGCTGGAGAGGCTTTCTAGGAAACTGTGGTAGCAGATGTAGACTGCAGTATGTGGTTCTTCTCATTGGACTTCATACAGTGATGCCAAGGTGGAGTGGCCACTTCTGACAGACACTGGATTAAAAGTATAATTATAGTAGTATAATATGCTTTTTATAATACATTTTTTTTTTAAACATTGGGAAAGCCAGCCTAAATGTAAATGGCTAGCTAGTTCTCTTAGAGTATGTGTGTGTTTAATGGATTAGCCACAATATGCTCACTGGAAGTCGGAAGTGAAGTTACATAGGCATGACCTCTCCTATTTTTCCTCCCCGGGGCTCCAGTCTTCAAATATTTTGACACAGCTCACTGAATATTGTAAGACTAGATAGCTTACTCGTCAGTTCTCCAGTACCACTGTCCATTTTAACTTCCAACTTGACACTGCCCTCATAAACCTTTGCTAAGTCAATTCCAGTTTCCTCCGAAAGGTCCTGGTTACTGTTGTTTTAGAGACTTGAGTCTTGTGTCGCCTGGCTGGATTTGCACTCCCGTTGCCTACACTACTGCCCAATCCATGCCCCTCACCCCCGCCTCCTAAGTATCTCGACAGGCCCTTTATCAGGAATGATTGTAGACACGTAGGATAAATTCCTCTGGCAGGAAGGTAATTTACAGTATTGGAGTTAAGTCCTTTTCATTTTAATCTGTTTTTGTAAACTCCTAATTGGTCTGACTCCGAGTTATTTCAGTGTATGTGGCTACTTAATTAACCTTCTTTAAATTGGCCAGGCCTTCTCATTTTGGTGAAAGGATCATGCTAATCTAATTGCATAAGTTAAAAGTGTTCCCTCATCTTTAATTTTTTTGAGGACATTTGTACTACATTGTTAAGGGTAATTCCACAGTGAAGCCAGTTTGAGCCTGAAATGTTACTTTACAGTTACATTGATGTGTGTGTGTGTGTGTGTGTGTGTGTGTGTAGGTTGGAGGACAACTTGAGGGACTCTGTTCTTCCACTATGGGGCCTGGGGATTAAATTTAGGTCCCCAGGTGCCTTTATCACCTGAACCATCTCATTGACCCTGGAATTGTTTTTTAATTACAAATTCCGTATTAACAAGTAGACTTAGGGTTACTCCTGGCGTTTTAAAATAAGCTGTTGTGTGATTCTTTTTAAGTTGATGAATTTGTGTGAAATTGTTCGTATTTCCTGTAGACATTTAAGGTCTATCTCGTTTTTAAGCCTGGCTTTCTGTTTATTTGGATGAGTTTAGTAGGGCACCTGTGGGTTGCCTTAAGTCACATTGTTTTCATTGTCTTTCTGTAATTTTGTGTACAGGGTTAGGTATTTTGTTATTTTTGATCTTTACTTTCTCCCCTGAAAGTATGAATGGGAACTCTTGACTTGAGACCTTTTCTATTCTGACATTTTAATGCTCTGCACCCCCACAAATCCAATACATTGTTTCTTTGTTTTCTTTCAATTCACAACACCTCATAATTTCCCTTGAGTTTCGTTTTTAATTCGTGAGTTATTTAAATGTGTGTTATTTAGTGTCCAAATATTTGGAAATTACTAGTGATCTTTTCTTTTTTTCGTTGTAGTTAGGAAACATGGAGTTGGTTGTTTTTGCTCTTTCTCTTTGGCTCTTTAGTCTTTTGGGTTGTGTGTGAGGATTTATTTTTTGCACTTGCATGATATCTTTTACCATCATTTTACTTCAGTTTTTCAGCTTGTTAATATTTAAATTATTTGGGACTGGAGAGATGGCTCTGAGGTTAAGAGCAGTGGCTGCCCTTCCAGAGGACCTGAGTTCAATTCCCATCAACCACATGATGGCTCACAACCATTTAGGATGAGATCTGGAGCCCTCTTCTGGCATGCAGGCGTACATGCAGGCAGAACATTATATACATGATTAATAAACAATAATTAATAAGTAAATTTAAAAAGGAATAAATAAAATAAATTATTCATCTGTGAGAAGTCTGTAATTTGTTCTTTTTTTTTAATTGGGTCTTAGCCAGGTGTGGTAGTGCATGCCTTAAATCCTACTAGCATTTGGGAGACATCCAGGCAGGCAGGGTTGTTACACAGAGAAACCCTGTCTCAAAAAGGCCAAAAACAAACAAAACCAAACCTGGATTTTAATATCTCTTTCTTTGAAAGTTGCAGTGTTCTGTTTCTGAGTTTACTAGTACTCTATGGTTAGCAAGGCTGATGAAGGTGTGGCTTTTCTTATTAGTGTATAAACATCAAAGGGATGAGGTACTCAATAGCTCCAGTACTAGGCAATGCACTCTTAGGCAAAAAGCATCATATGCCCATCATGTACCAGAATGCCATGGGCTGACACATGCTTATAGTTTTTGTCTTTTATTGTTTGTTTGCAGTACTGAGGATTGAACATTGACCCCCTGGTACATGCTGAGTAAGCACTATCACTGAGCTACATCCTGAGCCCATGATGATAGTTTCTTATCTGCTATTAATCTTACCTAGTGTACCTTAAAACAAACTGAAACCCCAGATACTGTGTTTTGCAACTCCAGCTCAAATTTCTATTTCCTTTATATCTTTACAAGCTTAAGTGTGAAGTGCAGTAACATGTAATTTGTAAAATTTACCATACTGGGTGTTGAATATTTTTGCATCTTGTGGATATTCTTGAGGGGTATGTGTGTGTGTGTGTGTGTGTGTGTGTGTGTGTGTGTGTGTGTTTTCTTGAGGCACCTAAGTTCCTCGGACTTTGTTTCAAAGTGTAGTTTTTTGTTTTTGTTTTTTAACGATAAAGCTTCTGGCTTATTTGGGTACTTTCAAATGTATACAGCTCAAAGTAGAAAAATAAAAACAAAGTAAATCTTACAAACACAAATGTTTGCACCGAGTGGTGAGATCATGTCATGCTGAAGGTGAGTGTCTACACTCCACAGGGAATCCAAAGCGTAGTTTTTAAGGTTTTGTTGAGGAGGCCCTGATTGGCCTTTTCTCCGGGCTCATTTTATCCACTACTGATGCAGTAACTCTTCCAAGCACCTGCTGTGCTGGGAATTGTCTTTCTTGGCCTCCACTCCCACCCCCATGCACTCTCCAAGGATCACAATTGTCAGCTCTATTCCGGCTCTGGGAAGACTGATTGTTCAGAGGGTTTTTTCTGGGCTTTGGTTGGAGGATTTTTTTTTTTTGGCAGGGGTGGTGGTGCAGAAGTTTGTGTACTCATACTGGAGTACATGTGTGCAGGTATGTTCATGTGTATGGAGCTTAGAGGTGAACTTCAGGTGTGGTTCTTCGGGAGACATCCACCTTGTTCTTGTGGACAAGGCCTCTCACTGGGACCTGGCACTGGCTGATTCAGCTAGGGTGACTGCCAGTGAGCCCCAGGGCTTTTCTTGTGCCTGACTCCCCAGTGCTGGCATGACAGGCACATACCACCACACCGTGTTTTTCCAGGGGAGCACTGGGGATCGAACTCAGGCCCTCGTGTTTGTACTGCATATAACTGACTAGTCATCTCACCATCTTGGACTTGGGCGAGTCTCGTGGCTGTTCCTCAACTGACGATATGAATGGCCCTGTGGTGGTCTGCAGATCGCCAGAGTTTGTTCTGTGCAGCTCTTTGCTCCACATCCTGTCCTAGGATCTCTGGCCACCTTGACCTTAGTGGACTTCTAACTTCGGCTCCTTAATGCAGACGACTAGGTTGGGCCTCGGTTCCCCTCCCTTGACTTTAGCGATGACCTTCCTACAGTAGTCCAGGGCAGGCAGTGCCTACCTTGTTTGTTGATAGCATGCTCAGTGATTTGCAATGCCTGATGTTCAGTTTCTAATTGTGTCCTGTCTGTCTGTCTACCTTCCTACCTATCTATCATGTCACAATGGTTGTATATGGTGTTTTTTACTATATCAAATATGATGGTAAATGTAGTTTATAATTCTTGTTACTCTGCTTTAGCCATAAGTAGAAATCTGCTGTCATAATTTTTAGTATATGGTTCTAGGCTGTATGGGGTGTGTGTGTGTGTGTATGTGTTTGTGTGTGTGTGTGTGTGTGTGTGTACATGCTTCTGTATGGTATATTATGCAGGTGTATGCCTTTTCAGGTGCATGCAGTGTCCAGAGCAAGATGGCAAGTGTCTTCCTCTATTGCTCTCAGTCTTACCGCTTCCAAGACAGGGTTTCTCACTGAACCAGATGTTCACTGGTTCAGCTAGCTCAGCCAGCCAGTGAGCTCTCTGAATCTACCCCTCTCTGCTCTTCAATGTTTGGGGTACAGTCACGTGCAGCCATCCTGGCTTTTTACCTGGCTACTGAGGATTTGAACTCATGTCCCTCATACACACAGAGCAGGCAGTGTTACCCTCTGAGCCACACACCCCCCCCAAACTGCATACTGTTTTGTTATTTGTCAAAAAATTACTTTATACAAAAAAAAAAAAAAAAGGCCGGTACGGAAGTATATCTGTGATTCCAGCACTTCGAGAGTCAAAGCGGAAGGGCTGCTGTGAGTTCAAGGCCGTTTGGTGCTACATAGCAAACAGCAAGGCTGTCAGTGTTGCATAGCACAACCCTGTTTAAAAAACAGCCGGGCGGTGGTGGCGCACGCCTTTAATCCCAGCACTCGGGAGGCAGAGGCAGGTGGATCTCTGTGAGTTCGAGGCCAGCCTGGTCTACCAAGTGAGTTCCAGGAAAGGCGCAAAGCTACACAGAGAAACCCTGTCTTGAAAAAAAAGAAAAAAAAAAAAACCAGCAACAACAAAAAAGGATTGTGCAGACTGCCGTGGGACTGTCTTTCTGTGTGCTGTGAATATAGGTTGCTCCCATTGGTTAATAAAGAAGCTGCTTTGGCCTATGGTAAGGCAGGATAAGAGCCAGGTGGGAAATCCAAGCAGAGAGACGGAGAAGAAGGGCGGAGTCAGGGCTGATGCCATCCAGCCACCCAAGGAACAAGATGCCAGCAGATCGGTAACGCCATGTCCACGTGGCAAAATATAGATGAATAGAAATGGGTTAATTTAAGATGTCAGAGCTATCTAGTATTGTGCCGGTGTCATGAGACATACCCCCTCCCCCAAGCAAGACCACCACAGAGCCGATACCTGATGCAAAACACATAGGGGTTTATTGATAACAAGCATGCCCCGGCTTGTCTGTGTCCAACACTCTAACTAAGCAGGTGGAGGAGGACAGCCCTGAGCTCTCAGGGTGAGGGGTTTTTACCTCCTGCAAGCTGGGAGGTACAAGCCTTTGAGTCATATGATTGGGTGAGGGTGTGTAACCTTTGAATTTACTGGTTGGGGATTAGAGTTACCATTTTTGGGCAGGCCTAGACAAGTCCCCAGGCTCTGTCCTTGAGCTGCCATGGAGACTGGCTGACCTAGCACGTACTGACTGTGGGGGCTGACTCAGTGGCCCAGGCTCTGTTCTTGACTCATGCATGTAGCTCTAAGTTGGTGAGGGGTCCCAGACAATAAACAACTGGCTGAATCTTGAGCAGTCAGAATACATGCAGAAAGGGAGCTACTACAAGGACTATGTCTTTTGTTCATGGCCCTCCCAGAAGCTGCTTGCTCAAATCTCAGGAAACTGAAATTGAGGCCTGATCTCTGAGAGAAGATTAAGCAGCCTGTTATGGCATCTGCTTGGTCCTTTCACTAGCAATAAGTCTGAGCCATAGACCAAACAGTTTGTAATTAATATTAAGCCTCTGACTAGTTATTCGGGAACAGGCAGGCAGGAGAGATTTGTCTGTTTACAGCAGACATACTGTATGCTGTAAACATATTTGTAGACAAATTCCCCTGGAAAGGATCAGAACATGGTAGGTTTAAACCGTGGAGGCTTCATAGTGAATCCTTCCCAGGTCTTAAGGACAGAGGAAGGAACAGGTATTAGCAGGATTGATGCCTCAGCCCAGCCTCTTGCGCTTCTTGCCCTTGCTACACGAAGAAGGAGGCTTTATAAGGATTGGTTTCTGGGCAGATCACAAAATCTCACTTTCTGAAAGATTCCAGGGATCTGGCTCAGCCAGAGGTTGATCTCATTGCCAGGGAGCTTGGATTCCAGAAGGCTCAGGAACATATGCAGGTAGGCATTCTTGATACAAGATATGGAATTGCAGACGTTGAATGGAGAGTAAGCCAATGATGAAACACGCTGTGAAACTAACTACTTAAACTTCAGCTAATGACCTAGATTGCCCTGTGATAAAGTACTGTTAGTTTCCATTGGAATTTTGTGTGTATATGTGTAAATATGTGTGTGCAGTATGTATAAACACGTAATGGAGGGGTGTGGTTGCACCTCTGCACACATGTAGAGTTTAAGGGAAGATGCCAAGTATCTGCTTTCCATCTTATTCCTTTGAGGTGGAGTCTCTCTCTGATAGCCCCAGCTATATCGTATTGTCTCCACCTGCCCCACCCAGCAGGGATTTTTAATGTGGGTTCTGAGGATTTGAACTCAGGCCCTCACACGTGTGCACCAAACGTTCTTAACTCTACAAGCCATCTCCTGGTGCAGTCCACTAGAATGTTGATAGAGCTGGTCTGCTTGGCCTGCGAGTTCCCTAAGTTCATGAGCTTGTAAGTTGCTCATCAAGTCTTAAGAGTAGCGTAATAAATTGAGGGCAATAAAAATAAGTATATTTTTTCACCTCTTCTCTCAAAAGTAAGTATATTCCTTTACAGTATTCTTGGAAGCAAAGGAAGAACCTGGTGGCTCCCCACAATCTGAAGTCGATGACGGTAGGAGCGAGGCTTCTGCTAGCCCCTCCGGTATCCTGTGCAGTCAGGAATCAGTGCTGCCTTCCGGTGCTGGGATTCTGTGGTGCGTGGCATAGCAAGCAGAGCTCAGCTTGGCGCACAGCTTCCTTTGTCTCCTGCATTATGCAGTGTGAATGTACAGACTTGAACTGTGGAAGCACCTGCGGCAGGAGTCCAGTTCAGGACTCTTTTCCTCCAGGTGTCAGCATCCGACTGGCCTGTTCAGCATGCAGAGGCTCTGAGAACTTATAAAAAGATGTAGTGGCTCAAAGAAGAATGAACGCTGAGCAGGGTGTGGGGATGCATGACTGTAATCCCAAAATTTGGGGTGAAGCAGGAGGATCAGGAGGTCAAGGCCAGTCTCAGCTGTTACTACATAATCAATTTTAGGCCATCCTGGGCTACATGACATCCAGTCTTAAAGCAAAACAAACCAAGTATGAGACTAAGCTCACACAAATATGCTGCAGATGAATAAGAGTGAACTCTTTGTGGGCAACAATATTTTAGGACATGAGAGGATCATGGTAAAGGTTCCATTCTTTACTTCCTACTCTTACTTTACAGGTGAGGAGGAAGTGAGCCCTGTGTCTCACTACCAGCTAAGGAGTAGAGACTGAGTGGGACTCAAAAATTCTGGGCTATGTTCCATCCAAGACTGTTAGTTGTTTTTGCTCTTTTGGGGGGCCCATCACCCAGCTCCCAAATAAATCACACGTGGAGGCTTATTCTTAATTATAAATGCCTGGTCTTAGCTTGGCTTGTTTCTAACTAGCTTTTCTTAAATTATCCATCTATCTCAGGCCTTGGGGTTTTTATCTTTCTCTATTCCTATATACCTTTTCATTCCTTCTCTGTGTCTGGCTGTGTAGCTGGGTGGCTGGGTGGCTGGACCCTGAAGTCCTCCTTGCTCCCTCTCGTTCCTCTCCTCCCAGATTTCTTTCTCCTTCTATATCTTCTCTCTGCCTGCCAGCCCCACCTATCCTTTCTCCTGCCTTGCTATTGGCCGTTCAACTCTTTATTAGACCATCAGGTGTTTTAGACAGGCACAGTAACACAGCTTCCCAGAGTTAAACAAATGCAACATGAACAAAAGTAACACACCTTAAAATAATGTTCCCCAACACAAGAACCATTGTTCACTACTCTAATAAATTAAAATTTGGATAAATTTTCAAAGTACTTAAAAACCCATGCAGAAATTACTCATAAAAATGCCAGTTCTCTGGTGCCACATTCCGGGGCTTGCAAACATCATTGATAGCATTAAAAAAAAAAAAAAAAAGTCTTCACTTTCAAGGAAGCCAAGGCTTCCGGTGGTGGCAATTCCATTAATCTTGGTGAACCCATGGAGATGTCTGAGTTAATATGATTTACGATCAAAGATGTCCTGAAAGGCTGCTATAACTTCATTACCAGTACTTGACTTTTAGAAGCATTACAGATACTAAAATAAACAATGAGAACATATTCTGACATTGTTGTCATGTGATTTTTTTCCACTAATCCCAGATGAGGTACCAAAAATTTAATGAGCAATTTCATCGTTGAATGAAACAAATAGATCTGATATTTGTTCCAAGGGTTGGGGTGACGTTGGTTCAGATGGAACATGGGAGTTTTGCTTAGATTGTTCTGTCTTCACAGACTAAGACCTACTTTAGATGTATCCTGGCTCCCTGGGTCCTTTACCATGTTTCATTCAATTCTCTCGAACAGTTCATAAATCACAAATCCTAGAGGTAGATTCCATTTGAGGTATTTTCATCTTCTCATGTTACCCAAGTAACGCATCAGGGCTGATGGAACAAAGCACCATGGATGAGAGGGTTTAAAATGATGGAAATGTCTTTTCCCCCACTCCAAGTTAGGGGTCAGAAGTCAAAGTTCATCAGGGTCCTGCACTCTCTGTAGACTCTCAGTGGTTTGCCAGTCCTGCATTTCTCGGCTCATGAGTGCAGGACTCCAGTCCTCGCCTCCAAGTGGCCATCTCCCTGTGTCTCTTGTATTTTATTTATTTATCTGTGTGATATGTGCATGTGTGTGCAGGTGCGTTGCTGTTGTAGAATAGTATTTGAAGGTGCATTACTTTTGTTTATGCTCTGGAACATTTGTTTAATGATGCAAAGATGTGTTTGAGTAAATAAAATTCACCTGCGTTCAGGAAGCTGAGTCAGCAACTAGCTGACAGGAAGTGGTAGGGAGGAGCCAGGTGGAGGAGGGTTTTTAAGGAGGGGTGAGGAGAAGCAAGAGGGCTTTTTGGAAGATGCAAGCAAAGGAGGGGAGGTGAGCGACTTGCTATTCAGCCTCTCTGAGGAGCAGAATTCCACCTTAACCTTTGAATCTTGAGTTCTTTAGAGGGACAGAGGTTTAGATAAGTTCCCTTCTTAGCTTTGCAAGAGTCGGTACCTGAGGGCCCTTGGGGCCTAACCGCTGCTGGTAGCGCCAGAGTTGCAGTTGCTGATTCAAACAGCCGTGGCTTAAAAGGCAGCAACATTTCAATAAAAGGACAACACGTTGCCCTGTGAGTGCATGTGTAGAAGTCAGAGGTCAATTCCCAGTGTCTTCCTGTCTCTCTCCACCTTGTTTTGTGAGACAGATTCTCTCTGTGACTCTGGAGCTCACCAATTGGCTAGATTGTCGAGTCCCTGGCATCCTCCTGTCTCCACTTTCCAGTGCTGGGGTTACAGGCGTGCACACATGCACCCTCAGCTTTTATGTGGGTACTGGGATCTGAACACAGGTCTTCATGCTTGCTCTGCAGGCACTAAACACCCACTGTACTATCTTCTTAGCTTTACCCCCACAACTCCCTCTGCTTCTTTTACAGACAACACTAGAATCAGGGACCAGCCTACTCCAAAATGATTTCACCTTAGCTGGTTGCATGGGCACATCTGCAATGACCCTGTTTCCAAATAAGACCCCATCATTAACAGTGGTTAGGATGTAGAATTTCTGAGGACATACTTCTACATGTTGTAGCATGTAACCTTACTACTTCTGTATCATTACTGGCACCAATCACCATAGTTTTCCATGGGCCTCTTTAGGAGCAGGGAATAAGACATACCATATACAAAATGTATTCCTGACTTCAGCTTTTCCTCCATTGGAAAACTAATGATAGGCAAGCCAACCCATGGGTTTTCATTAGAAAAAGTTAGCATATGCAGTATTTTTGTTTGAATTGCTATGATGAAATACCTTCGGCTGGGTTACTTATAAACAACAGAAATTTGTTGCTCACAGTTCTAGAAGCTGAAAAGTCCAAGATAGGGCTCCATCAGATCTAATGTGTGTTGAGAGCCCACTTCCTCATAGATGATGCCTTCCATGAGGTCTAACATGGTGCAAGGGACTAAAGCTTCCTCAGGCCTCATTCAAAGGGCATGATCCCATTTATAAGGTTTCCACCCTCAAGACTGACCACTTCTAAGGGTCCCAGTCTTAATAGCCTGACAGGACAATAAATGGATTCCAAACATTTTTGAATGCTGTATACAAAATATCTGCAGAATACTTCCTAATCCACATACGCCACTATGTTCAGTGGGTGATAGAAATGAAGACAGTGGCTGGGCGGTGGTGGCGCACACCTTTAATCCCAGCACTCGGGAGGCAGAGCCAGGCGGATCTCTGTCAGTTCAAGGCCAGCCTGGTCTACAGAGCGAGATCCAGGAAAGGCACCAAAACTACACAGAGAAACCCTGTCTCGAAAAACCAAAAACAAAACAAAAAAATGAAGACAGTGAACTTTGGTTACCTTTAGAGGTGGCACATCAGGATACCAAAATGGCTTATATGTGGGAAAGTAGAAGAATTTTAGGGTGATGATTCTCTCTGGGGCCTGGGCAGTTAGGTTGAAGGTGGTAACAATATGTGAAATGGCAAAGCCTTGGGCAGAAAAAGATCTTGAGGGAGTGTAAAGAAATCATTTAGTGTTTGATACAGTAAGGTGGGAACATCTGTCTAGCAGGAGTGAAACAAATGGAGTGTTTTCTCCTGAGCTGTCAGTACTCAGCATAACCCTTCACCTCTGGTCATCGAAGTGTGTTATGGGATCGCCCCCAACAATCCATTCTCCCACAGACAATGCGTGAGGGTCCTCTCAGTCAATCTGACATTATCCTCTAGGAGTCTCACATCTCATGGTTAAGAGCTCGGTTCCTCAAGACTGCTCATGTCAGATGCCCATCTCAGATCTTAGCTCGTGCTTCTGACAAATGGTATGAGTTAAGGGTTCCCATGATTCCCTTCTCAAGTATAGTCTTTGCTGGATGGAGTTAAGAACTTGGGAAAGCCCTTAACAGTTATTATAAGGGCTGTCAAAAGAGATACAGAGATGCTGCAGATGTAAGAAATACACAGGTGTGTGTGTGTGTATGTATACCTTGGAGATTATGTGTTTTCTCCGGGTATGCTTCATCTATGTGTTCTGCAACCCAGAAGCTCTCAGAATCCTATTCATTTGAGTTTTCATGCCGGCCTCTTTCCATTCACCTGGCTGATTGAATGATTATTGATGATTTATGGCTTGCATAGACTTGAGTATTAATGGGTTGTGTCTAGCCAGTGGCTCTGTTGAGAGGTGGCGAAGCCTTGGGAGGTGGAAGCAAGTTAAGTCTTTGGGGATTGGGAATCCATTCCCTTCCTCTCTGTTTGTCTTTCCTGGCCCCCACAAGGTAAGCAGCTTTACTCTACCATGTACCCACTGTTGTCTGTACTGCCTTGACACAGGCCCCAAAGCAATGGTCAGCCACCATAGACAGAAACTTCAGAATCTGTGAGTGAAAATAAGTCTTCCTCCTTCTAAGGTTTTTGTCTGACACATGTTGTCATAGTGACAGAGAGTTGACTGATGGCAATCAACTTAACTTTCAGCCCCTCTCCCTCCCCCTCCCCCCCAGGTGTAAGGGATGAGAGTTTCTACCCCTTTATCATATGGTTGGTTCCTCATACATACTATTGAGGAGCCCCGGCCACTAATCCTTTCTCTAACACCCCAGAAGATAGCCAGTGCTCGTGATGGCTAATTCTTGGTTGTCAACTGGACACATCTGGGAAGAGGGAACCTCAGCTGAGGAATTGCATCCATCAGATTGGACTGTGGACACATTTGTGTGAGCATTTTCTGACTTGCTAATTGATGTAGGAAGAAGGACTAGTCCACTGTGGGCGGTACCATCCCTAGGTGGGTGGACTGAGCTGTGTAAGAAATGAAGCTGAGTGTGGGTTTGGAAGCAAGCCATTAAACAGAGTTCTTCTATGGCTTCTGCGTAAGTTCCTGCCCTGACTTCCCTCAATGATGGGCTTGTAACTTGAAAGTGTAAGATGAAATAAGCCTTTCCCTCCCCAAGTTGCTTTGGGTCATGGTGCTTATTATAGAAAGAAAAAAAAAAAAACAGATCAAAGTAGTACTCAAGAGAATCCAAAAGTGTTAGGAGCTTGTGCCATAAGACTGGACAAAGACCTAGTTAGATACATTTCTTTTTTTTTTTTTTTTTTTTGGTTTTTCAAGACAGGGTTTCTCTGTGTAGCTTTGCGCCTTTCCTGGAACTCACTTGGTAGACCAGGCTGGCCTCGAACTCACAGAGATCCACCTGCCTCTGCCTCCCGAGTGCTGGGATTAAAGGCATGTGCCACCACCGCCCGGCTAGATACATTTCTTTAACGTTTTAAAAAATTACATTTATTTTTTCTTGTGGAGGGGCTGGAGGGAGATGTGTTCCAGCACTTGTGTGGAGGTCAAAGGACAGCTTATGGGGGTCAGTTCTTGCCTTCTACCACACTGTTCCCAAGACTTGAACTCATGTCTTCAGGCTTGGTGGCAAGTGCATTTTAACCCACTGAGCTTTCTTGGTGTTCCATGAAAAGATACAGTTCTGTTTTTTTGTTGTTTTGTTTTTTGTTTTTTTTGAGACAGGGTTTTTCTGTGTAGTTTTGGTGCCTGTCTTGGAGCTCACTCTGTAGACCGGGGTGGCCTCGAACTCATAGAGATCCACCTGGCTCTGCCTCCCGAGTGCTGGGATTAAAGGTGTGCACAACCAACACCTGGCAAGATACAGTTCTTAATTATGAATCATACTATCAGTTACCGAGGTTGAACCCACAGATAGCATTTCCAAAATGAAGCAAGCTTCTTTTGCTGCCTTCGTGTTGAATAGCCCTGAAACCCAGTCTACAGTTTCACACACATACACACACACACTCACACTCACACCCCCGTGTGCACACTGTGCTGAAAGGCTTTTCTAAGGCAAAGTGAAGTTCATGAGCCGAGGCTGAGCTGAGCTGTCTAAATTGGTTTCAGCTGACAGCCTTTGTTAGTAGAGACTGTGCTCCTTGCTATCTGTCTTGTTATGGTTTTCATTTTCTTTCTGAATTCATTTCTGGAGCTCCGAGCCACAAAAATAACAAGCTTGAAAATGGCTTCGTGTGCTCCCTGGACTCCCAGAGCCCAGCTTCCACCACAGTGTGCTCTAAGCAGGACTCCAGGGAGGGAGCCAGGATTGTTCATGCTCTTAGCTGGCGCAGCAGCGGAGAGGCCAGAGATGCTGACAAATACTGGCTAAGTCCCAGCATTCCCTAGCAATCTAAGATGGAACCGAAGTCAGGAATTGCCAAGCAAATGCCTTTGGTAGAGCTCTTTGCTCTGGCTCATGTTTGGCCCTTGTGGTAACTGAGGGAATCTGCCTCACTCTTACAAAAGTACAGCCTCACTGGGCAGTGGTGGCACATGCCTTTAATCCCAGCACTTGGGAGGCAGAGGCAGATGGATCTTTGAGTTCAAGGCCAGCCTGATCTACAGAGAGAGTTCCAGGACAGCTAGGGCTGTTACATAGAGAAACCCTGTCTCAAAACAAACAAACAAACAAACAAACAGCAACAACAACAAGACCCTTATATGCACAGCCTCACAAGATGGCATTTGTTTCTGCCAAGATTTGTCTGCAGACCTAGACTGGAGTTGACTGCAGTTCAGTCCTGTGTAGATATGAAACACTGCATCAAGAGAGAAGATTGCAAGGTGTAAACCAGATGGGTCAGCAAGCCTTGGTTGCGGAGGGACTGAGGGTGGATGGAGAGTCTGGAGTTGAGGTGGGGTTGGGGCAGAAGTGAAGATGGGAAGTGACGACTGACCTAGAAGCCCTCCTGGCATGGATACCTGGGGCAGACTGCTTTGAGACATGGACACAAAGAGGACCTGAATATTTTGGAGGTGGGCATCATAGCACTCTGAGCTCAGGGCCAAGAAAGGGCGCTAAGGGAGCTGGCAGCATCAGAATGATTTATTTGGTGAGGTTAGAGAGCCTTCGTGAGAGAATGGGAGGGCACGACCTTCACCAGGAAACCAGCATGTGCTGGTGAGGAGGTGATGGACGGTTCTCAGAAGCTCAGGGATAGCTTGAGGCTGGGCTTGACAGGAGAGAAGCGCCACTGAATGGGCTTCCCTAGCACCAATGAGTGATAGAGTCTCACTTACAGGAGGTGTAAATAGGTAGGGGCAAAATCAGCATTCTTAGTGGTAAAGAGCTAGAACTTTAGAGGCAGTCTTCAGAAAGCACTCCTTCCCACCCCTCGGTGAACAGTGTTACCGTCCAGCAGCAGCTCAGACCTGAAAACCAACTGGAAGCCCCATGTGTCCCTTCCTGCCCCCAGCTCCTGCTGGTGGCAAAAGCTTCTCACTGTAAGACTTCGCTGTGGTCCAGGTCCTTGTGGCTAAGTCTTTCCTATCTTCTTTGCTCTTACTTGCTTGGTGGCCTTTCTGAACCCAAGGCTACTCACCCTGCATAGAATCTAGTGGCTTTCCCATGCCTGCCGAACAGAGTCCTGAAGAGATGGCATGCCATGGGACATGACTGAGAGCATGCCTTGAATTTTGGTCACCGACCTATCGGGTTACCTGGAGGAAGTCACCCACAGTCTGGCTGAGGTCAGTGCTTCTTGGGGAGCACAGGAGAGCACAGAGAGAGCAAAGAGGGAAATGTGTAACAACTGCATGCCAAGTGCGGGTGGCCTGCCACATCCCCTAACACCCAACTGAATGGAGAATGCATTCTCTACCTTTCCTTTGATCCACCTAATTTGAGTTGCACTGCGCTTACCTCCACAGAGCAGCCCTGCCCCATCAGTGTTCCCAGCCATGTTCCTTTTGCCTCCTTTAATCCTGTCTCTGTACTCCAAACTCTGGTCCGCTCGTCCTGCCCCCCCCCCCCCACTCTCCACCCCATTCCTTCCACGTTTCCACCACCTAGGATGCCTTATGCCCCCATTCCCTCCAACTTCATTTCTCCTTCATGGTCCAGCACAGCAGCCTCCCCATCAAAAGTTCCCCAGGATGTTGTAACCAGATGGATAAATGTGCTGTCTTTCCCTGCCCGATGCAGGGCAGCCTAAAACATCCCGGGTGCCAGGGAGCCTTGCCTTTCAGGAGTGAATATGCCGCGCTCTGATGGGGCTGCCAACAGTGCCCTAGGACAGGACCAAAGCCACAGCATTTATCATAGAAATCGATTTCCCTCCTCCATGTGTCCCTAAGATATATCCATCTTACTTTGAACTTGAAATGTGTTGCCGCACAAAAAAAAATCACGATAAGTATTTAGCAGCAAGGTCAGTGGAAGGCATCAATGCTCTGAAACAGAAATTGCTTCATCTTGATCTCGGAGAGAGTCGAGACTGGCTTTGCAGGTACGCAAAACGCCTTCAACTCACTCAGCCTTTCCTTGTATGAGGTTTGGGAGCCGAAAGGCAGCTTAAGAGCCGTAGCTGGGACCTATCTATGAATTCACAAACATTTTATTGGCCTGTACTTCTCTCAGGTTTATGGGCTGAACTCAATTTCAAAATAATCTCAACCAGCCCGAGTCTGTCGGTTGTAGAATCAAGGATTCCAGTTCAAGCATACTGCTAAGGTTATTCCATCTTGGATTCTTTGGACCTGGAAGATGCTCCAAAATGGGTACAACTTTGTGGAACTCAGTTAAGTCAAGTTAGTGTAGTTGGAACAACTGTAAAAATCATTATAACACATTTAATTGGTTTCATCTTTTGTCAAGTGGGTACAATATTATCTACTCAGTTAGGATTAAGATAGTGCTTGTAATTTATAATAATCTACAATATCTAGTAGAAAGAAAATACTTAGTAGATGGTTCATGTTATTGTTATTACCAGTTATTTTTATTTAAAAAATCATGATGGCTATACATGAATGGCCAGGGAGGGGAGGTGGGAAGGCTTTGTGGATTTTAAGAAAGGAAGGATAAAGTTGGGTCCCAGAGGGGAGGATACAGGTGGGCCTTTTGGTCATGGGACTTTGTGAAGAATATTCTTTTGTTCTAGCTCATACCAGTAGCATGGATGTCTTTCCAATTTGTAGTAGTTTGGTTATGAAATGTCCCCCATTGACTCCTGTATTTAAACAGTTGGTTCTGGGCTGGAAAGGTGGCTCAATTTGTACAAGCATGAGGACCTGAGTTCAGATCCCAGCACCGACTTAAAAGCCCCACATCGTGGTACACACCTGTTATCCAAGTACTGGAGTCAGAGAAACAGGAAGATCCTTGGGGCGTGCTGGCCAGCCAGTCTGGTTGAATTAATGACCTCCAGATTCACTGAGAAACCCTGTCTTGAACAATAAGGTAGAGAGTGATTGAGGCAGACATCCAGTGTCAACCTCAGACCTTCGTGCACATACATGTGCACATGTGTGCGTGTACCTGCAGTCATGTGCGCACACAAACATGTGTGCAAACATACACCGCGTCCACACCAGCAGACAAAAGACAAAAGGACTCGGTCCCTGTTGGTGATGCTGTTTTGTGATGCTGTGGAACCTTCAGGAGGTAGAACCCTATAAGGCTTTCTAACTCAGCCTCCTGTCTATTTCCTGCTTCATGTCGCACTGCTGTGAGGAGCTGAGGAGTCCCAACCACACATCTCTGCTTCTGTGGAGCTGCCTGCCGCCATACCTTCTCAGGTACGATGGGCTGTACCTCTCAAATGGTGAGCCCAACTTCTTCAAGTTGCTTCTGGGAGATAGTTTGTCTTAGCAACGAGAAAGGGAGACACAACCCGTGAAGCCCTCATTGCAGCGTCGCCAAGGCAGGTCCCTTCAGCCCCCTGTTTATGCTACGGACATCTTACAGTCACATCTACTTATAACAAGCCCCGCACCAGACAACGTGATCACCCTAGTTTTCAACTGCTAAGTGTGCTTCTTTTTTGTTTTTTTTTTTAAGTGTGTTTTAAAACAGGGCTTTTAAAATTTTTCCCACTCACCAACCCCTTTCTGCCTGATTTTTTTTTTTTTTTTGAAACCTCTGGTTATATAGTATATAAAATAGGAACACAAACAAGACAGTTACTGTTAATAAATCATGGACATTTATTTTAAAACAATTCTTTGGTATATATATAGTTTTAACACTTATTAATGTCAAAAGCAAATGTACATACTCATGAAATGGATGTGCCATTTTTTTTTTTTTTAAGATTTATTTATTTATTACATATACAGTGTTCTGCCTGCACGTATGCCTGCAGGCCAGAAGAGGGCACCAGATCTCATTACAGATGACTGTGAGCCACCATGTGGTTGCTGGGAATTGAACTCAGAACCTCTGGAAGAGTAGTCAGTGCTCTTAACCTCTGAGCCATCTCTCCAGCCCCCAAGGATGTGCCATTTTTATATAAGGAATTACATCTTAGATGAGCGCTTGGTGCTGCAGAATGCAGACCATCGTCAGCGTTGTTCAAAGTTGATAAGTGTCAGTGGTGAAGATCCTTTTAGCTTCCATGGAGAACACCGTTTCACGTAGAAACACTGCCCTAAAATATGGTAAAGAATGCCGAAGGCCCTTTTGGAAACTGTTGAGAATTCTAGGTGTGTGAAATCACCTGATAGCGAAAAAATTTAGAGTAGCTACTTGGAAGTGTTTCTTATTAGTTCCTTATCTGTACTGTCTCCGAGGAAGCAGTTACTGCCCATCCTTCCCCACGAAGCTGAGGTTTCCTCGGCTCTTCAGATTCCGGTTTGGGGGATTTAATATTGCACACTTTGGCTAGTCTTCTGCGAGCCTTTTTAGTGTAGTTTAAACTCTGTGTTCATGTTGGCATTTTCTTCTTTGAGAAGGCGGTTGAGCACCAGGTTTAGATTCTGGAGGTGACAGCACTGAGTGCTTTTCCGAGTCCGCGGTGCTGTTCACTTAGTCCTCTGCCTGTTCTTCAGCCTGACCGTGGGACAGTGATTTGCCTCTAAGTTTAGCCTGATCGTCATTGCTATGCTGGTCGGGGGGTGGGGTGAGATCCATGGCCAGGGGCAGGCTGGAGGTCAGCAGCTCTCTGGGATTGATTTCCTCTGGTCTTTCCAGTTCCCTCTGTGTGTGTGTGTGTGTGTGTGTGTGTGTGTGTGTGTGTGTGTGTGTGTAGCACCTTTGGGCTTTCCCACCAGAAAGCTGGAGCTGTGCATATGCCTTCCACTCCCCTGTCTCACCACGGTCTACATTCAGGGCCAAAGTTGTGAAGACAGGACAAAGCTGTAGGACTACCTCATGTGCACAGCCCCTCTGATAGACAATTTTCAGACACTCCCTTAGAAGGGAGCGCCATCTCCGCAGCTATGGAAGTCCTCACTCACACTGGGGTGAGATTTTTTTTTTAAGTGATGCTTCTGTTTTGGAGTCACCCACACCCTTGTATAACCCTAATCCACATTCTGTTCCCAAACTTACTTGTTCCCAAAGCTAGACTTGTGTGGAATGTCACTTTGGTCTGTTGTCGCTGCTCGGTCTGGGCTGAGTGGATGCTTGTTTACGTCTCCCTAGGGGGAGTTCATGCAACCATACGCATACACGACTGCAATCTATGTACAGTTTTCTAGATTACTTTTGTCCCATATCATCAGAATTTCCCAAATATTACTAAGATGTAAGTAAATGTATTTAAATCTGATTTCAATGTATTACACATTTATTGTTGAGGTGTTGGAAAAAAGAGAAAATAATAAACAATAGAAAAAGAGAGATGCATCCCCACCCACCCAGAGATAGCCATGACATTTGTATACATTCTCCCAGACTTCTAAATTTTATACGTGTTTTAATGACTGTGTGTAACACTTGGGAATTTGTTTTAAAAATGGACACACTGGTCAGGAGAGATGGCTCAGCAGTTAAGAGCACTGGCTGCTCTTGCAGACGTCCCAGGTTCGATTTCCAGGACCTACATGGTGGCTCACAATTGTCTTTAACTCCAGTTCCAGGGGATCCAATACCCTCTTCTGGCCTCTGAGGGCACCAGGCACTCATGTAGTGCACAGACATGCATGTGGGCAAAACACCTATACATGTAAATAATACAAACATTAAAAAAAAAGAGACATGTATTTTCCATACCATTGAGTAGCACTCTATAGTACATTCTAAAAGGTTGCATTGTACCCTATTTTTCTGTTTTGTTGGTATTGGGGGTTGAACTTGGGGCTCATCCAGCTAGTTCAGTGTGACTTCATTGTATTCGATTACACACATGTACCAGAATATACTTCAATAAGCAGAAATTGCAAAGTTAGGTTGCTCACAATTTTTCCTTTTGCCAGGAAAAGCCAACTATCATCCCTAGCCTCTTAGAGCCATAAAAGTGGCTCTTTTGTGTTTATTGCCAATTTTAGGACAAATTCTAGCATCTAATTGTGAGGACAAAGGCATTCTGGACGTATTGTCAACTTTCCTTAAGCAAGAGTATACCCGTTCCAAATGTTAAAACACCCCTGCATTTTATCAAGTTGTATATCATCTCTTAAAATATATGTTGTAATCTGACAGACTAAAATAGGCAATTTAATAGTTCCATTTAGTCATTGTCTCATGCATAACTACTGAAAATAGCACTTGATGACTGAGTGAGGGTCTTTCCCACAATGGACTGAGTGTTCAGTTACATTTACCTCTTGCGCCAGTTCACTAATTCCGCCCTGAACACCCTCCCTGTGATGTAGCTCTGTCACTTTTCTCGCTAAGTATTTCTTCCCATACTGCTATTTCCTTCCGATACACACCGTTAACTGCCCTTCCTGGTTATTAAAACATACCCTTTCCACTACAGAACATTTTTGAAATAAAGATTAAATCCCCCCTCAACCCTCCCCTTGGCAAAGAAGGCTTCCTGTCCACCAAAAATCTTTCTCCTTTTTGTCCGTAATTAGTCTGGGAATACTTTTTCCGGCCCACAGCTGCATCTAGGCATGACCAAAGGTGTGGGGACAGGTCGCCTTCAAGCTAAGACTTTGAAGTTATAGGTGTATTTTCTTCACTGTCTTTCTCTGCTGGCCCTAGGGATGCAATTGTTAATGAGGCCCTAGGGGATTTGAGGAACTGCAGTTGGAGAAGGCTTCGATCTGTCAGTCCTAGAGTTACAGAGCACCACCTGCTGGCCAGACACTGGGTTACCCTGTTACAGGAATGGGGTGGTGAAACTCCATCAGGTTATATTACAGAGAGAAGAGCGAGGGAGGAGCGAGGAGGATGCCAGGGGCCAGCCACCCAGCCACCCAGCCACCCAGTCAGCCACAGAGTAAGAAAGAAAGAAAGATACATAGAATAAAGAAAGATTAAAAAGCCCAGAGGCAAAACATAGTTAAAAAGAAATGGGATAATTTAAGTTAAAAAAGCTGGCTAGAAACAAGCCAAGCTATGGCTGAGCATTTATAAGTAATAATAAGTCTGTGTATTTATTTGGGATCTGGGTGATGGACCCCCAAAGAGTAAAAATAAACTGCCACACATGTACCAACATTCATGACCATACACGTGTAGACTACATAAAATTGTAAAAAAACAAATCAACAACAACAAAAAACAAAACATTCCTCTATAGCTCTCCTATAAGGATAGTTTTGCTTGGTTTTAGGGGCCAAGATAATTTTCCTGTGTCAAGATCCTCAATTTAATTGTGCCTCATAAGGCAATATTTGCAGGTTCCAGGAGTTGGGACCTATCAGTGCAGGATCGTCTTGGCGGCTATCCTTGTGACCCCAGCCACAGCACTTGCACATGCACTCAGATGCAATGATGTATTTTTGTTTGGTTTTGCTCTTTAAGAAGGGTCTTGCTGTGCTGCCCAGCTGGCTCCACATTTCCCCACCCCAGCACAGTTTGCCATTCATAACCCATGTGCTGTTGGGACTTCAAAATGTGAAATGCAGACAGGCTTGGATTCCTTAGACATTTGCCTACTGACTTTCCTCTGTTCCTTCCTTCCCTGTTTTCTTTCCATGTCCAGGTCTTGCACTAAAAGAACAAAAGCTAAAACCAAAAATCTCCTTAAACAAGCCTGCCAAGTCTAGGCTTCAAGCTAGACCATAGCCCCTACAGATACAGTCTATGGAATATAGCCCTTAGATTACAGCTGATGGAATACAGTCCTTACATTACAGCTGCTGGAATACAGCCCTTACATGACAGCTGCTGGAATTCAGTCCTTAGATTACACCTGATGGAATACAGTCCTTACATTACACCTGATGGAATACAGCCCTTACATTACAGCTGCTGGAATACAGTCCTTAGATTACACTTGATGGAATACAGTCCTTACATTACAGCTGCTGGAATACAGTTCTTACATTACACCTGATGGAATATAGCCCTTACAATTACATTTGACAGAATGACACGTGTTTGTCTTCAGATGGGATGCCCACACTAGACTCCAGGATCTTCAAGATGAGCTCTGAGTTTCGATGGATGCTATACATGCTGCCAGCTCAGAATCAGTGTGTCAGTTTACAGGGGAGGGACTCAGGACATCACATCAGGAGACAGTAGGACTGCTAGGTAAGTACTTGGGACAGTGTTCTGGCTTTGGCTTATGAAAAGGTATGTGTGTCCCTCCAACTGTCTGGTTAGGATTTAACTGGAACTTTGGCTGGTTTACGTGGTATTGACGTAATGACGCCAACCTAATCTACAAGTCTACTTACCAAACAGTTTCCAGCTTTGTTTACATTGTTCTAGAACATAGTCATATGTGGTCACAGGAGAATGGAAACTGGTGGCTGTAAAGCCAAAGAACACTGAACTTGTGCAATGGATCTGTGTCCCCAAAGCAAATTCTCTAAAAATTTTTTAACAGACTCACTTCACTTTATTTTTCTTGTATAAAAATCCTGATGTGAGCCAGGTGGTGGTGGTGGCCCATGCCTTTAATCACAGCACTCGGGAGGCAGAGCCAGGTAGATCTCTGTGAGTTCGAAGCCAGCCTGGTCTACAGAGCGAGATCCAGGACAGGCACCAAAACTACACAGAGAAAACCTGTCTCAAAAACCAAAAAACCAAAAAACCAACCAAAACAAACAAACAAAAACCTACCACCACAACCCCTGATGTAGTGGCCACAGCTGGAACCTGGGTCCTTTGAACAGAGTCTCTGGTGTGGGTTTTCACAAGATGGACAGTGAATTCCTGAAAAGGATGATTTGGCGAGCACATCTCTTTCTCGAGGTTGGCAGTCAGGTAGCAGCTGTAGGTCTTGGAGATGGCATCAAAGGTGGCCTTCGCAAAGTTGCCCAGGGTGACAGTGCAGTCCCTGGCTGATGTGTAGCAGTCAATACTGGCCATCAACAAAAGCTTCTTGGGCACAGGGGCAGAGACAATGCCAGTGCCTCTGGGGGCAGGGATGAGATGCACAAACACAGAGCCACAATGACCTGTCACCTTGCACGGAACAGTGTGGGGCTTGCCAATCTTTTTCTTTTCTTTTCTTTTTTTTTTTTTTCCGAGACAGGGTTTCTCTGTGTTGTTTTGGTGCCTGTCCTGGATCTCGCTCTGTAGACCAGGCTGGCCTCGAACTCACAGAGATCTGCCTGCCTCTGCCTCCCGAGTGCTGGAATTAAAGGCTTGTGCCACCACCGCCCAGCTTGGGGCTTGCCAATCTTGTTCCCCAGGGAGGATGGAAAGCTTGGCCAAGGTGATGGCCCCTCAGATGGCAGTGGCTATCTCCTTGGAGCACTTAATACCAAGACCACCATGACCGTTGTAGTCCCCAATAGCGACAAAACCTTTGAACCTGGTCCACTGGCCAGCCCGTGTCTGCTTCTGCACTGGCATGATCTTTAGAACCTCATCTTTCAGGGATTCACTCAGGAAAAAGTCAATAATCTTGAACTCCTTAATGGGCAGGGAGAGCAGGTAGATCTCCTCCAGGGACTTGATCTTCTTGTCCTTGACCAGGTGGTCCAGCATGATGACAAGGACCCACTCCTGGTCTTCGGCTTTACCTCCACCAGCCCAGTGGCCTTGACCCTTGACTCAGAGGCCCCTAAGACTGCTGCCAAATCCCCTGCGGAAGCCTCCATGGTTGCCTAATCCTGGGTCCCAGGCACTGGCATCATCTACCATTTGGTGTTTTCCCGAGGAAGAAGCAGCTCTTTTTTTTCACCTCTGAGGACTGGAGAGATGGTTCAGCAGTTAAGAGAGTGTACTGTTCTGCCAGAGGAGGGGAGTTCAATCCCCAGCACCCTGTGCTGGGAACCTTATAACCACTCATTAACTCCAGCTTTAGGGGAATCTGATGCCCTCTTTTTGATTCTGAAGGCACCTGCATGCTGTGGGATGTTCTGTAGGTTAAATGTGTTGCTCTGAGTGGTTAATAAATAAAACACTAATTGGCCAGTAGCCGGGCAGGAAGTATAGGCGGGACAAACAGAGAAGAGAATTCTGGAAACAGGAAGGCTGATGCAGAGAGATGCTGCCAGCGGCCACCATGAGAAGATGTTAAGATACTGGTAAGCCACGAGCCACGTGGCAACTTATAGATTAATAGAAATGGGTTAATTTAAGATATAAGAACAGTTAGCAAGAAGCCTGCCACGGCCATACAGTTTGTAAGCAATATAAGTCTCTGTGTGTTTACTTGGTTGAGTCTGAGCGGCTGTGGGACTGGCAGGTGAGAGAGATTTGTCCTGACTGTGGGCCAGGCAGGAAAACTCTAGCTACACCTGCACTCACATATGCATAACCCCCCCACAAACACATATACATACACACTCATATATATGTATACCCCCACATACATATATACACATATGCATACACACACATACCCCCATACATACATGTGCACATATACTTACTCATACACACATACACATACCCCCCCACATATCATATACACACATACACATACCCCCCCACATACACATATACATACACACTCATGTATATATATGTATATCCCCACATACACATATACACATACTCATACACGCACATACCCCCATGCATACATGTGCACATATACTTACTCATACACACATACACATACCCCCCCACATATCATATACACATACATCTCCATACATCCCCATACATAAACATACGTATATTCATATTCATACATACACACATGTAGCCCTACTCTCTCTCTCTCATACACACACATTCTCATACATATACATACATAAACTCATACTCATACATACATTCCCTCCCCCCCACACACTTAAAAATAAAACAAGGTCTAGAATGATGTTCGGCGAGTACAGGCACCTGCTGCCAAACCTGATTACATCTGTTTGATCCCTGGGACCCACGTGGTGAAAGAGGAGTATGGACCCCTTTAAGCTGTCCATGTTAACACACACATAAATAAACAAATAAATGTAAAGAAATCTTTAAAAAACACTTTGATTTTCCTATGTTCCTTTGATTATTGTGAACACAGTGACCTACTTTGTTACATTTTAATAAAATCAACTTACGGTCATCCTTGATAGCAGCCAGTCACATTTCAATATTTCACTGGTCAAAACCATGTGTCTTCACATAGCTATGGGACAAACTGTGGCACACATTTCCAGACTCTTGAGCAAGCCTGGAAGAATGCAGTGATAAATATCCCTTGCTGGTTTGGAAATGCAGGGATTTAACAGTCTTCCTGATGGTACAGCCCTCCTGAATGACTTGGTTCTCTTTATCCTTCCTTGCGTACTAGCAGCTTGTCCCAAAATCCCATCAGGCAGCCTTAAGCCAAGGGAACAAGGATCTCATTTTTATCAATGAGAAGATCCTGAATGTGCTGACAGTGAAGGATTAGGTGCAGGAAACGGGGTCGGGGGTGGAGGGTGGGGGGTGGAGAGCACAGAGAAAATGGAAGAGAGCCACTGGCCTCGCTGTTTTCAACCGGGTACAAGCAGGTCCCTCTGAACTTAGCCATTTCTCATGACCTGTTTGCAGGGCTCTGTTCTACGGTGGGTGGTGATTTAAAAGGGACCAAGAAGATTCTGAGAGCTGAGCCTCATGCCCAAAGGCCAGGGAACAGAGGGGAAAAGAGGTGGGAAGCGAGAACTGCCTAAGTCACAACTCAAGCCAGGTTTAACTTAGTGAGGCCAGGACTGGAGCGTGTTCTCTGGGTCCTGGCTCCCTTGGGATCTCCTCGGTTCCCCCCCCACCCCCCCAAGAGATGCTGAGCCAATGATGTAGCTCTTGATGCATCCAATCCCTCTTCAGCCGAGCTTGGGATGGGTTCAAGCAGACCTTTCTCAGATGCATTTGCATTTTGATAGAAGACACTTTGAAACAAATGGAATTCTTACTGTTATTTCGGTCATCATACTATTATGGAGTACGATATGCAGCCAAGAGCCCCATGTCACAGCTTGAAGGTTTACAATGTAAAACCACAACTCTTAAAGGGCTTTCTTGTGGCTGGGTGACCCACCCTGCTGCCAAAAGTAACTGCTGTTACGGTTTCTGTAACCAAAGGGTGTTTTTTTTTTTAACTACTCTTTTGGGGGTCCCACCATCCAGCTCCCAAATAAATTACACATGGAGGCTTATTCTTAATTATGAATGCTTGGCCTTAGCTTGACTTGTTTCTAGCCAGCTTTTCTCAACTTAAATTATCCCATCTACCTTTTGCCTCTGGGCTTTTCCCATTTTCTTACTTCTGTAAATCTTACTCTTATTCCGTGGCTTGCTGGGTAACTGGGTGGCTGGCCCCTGGAGTCCTCCTCCTTCTCTGACTACTTCCTTCTCCAGATTTCTGCTTCTATATCTTCTCTCTGCCTGCCAGCCCCGCCTATCCTTTCTCCTGCCTTGCTATTGGCTGTTCAGTTCTTTATTAGACCATCAGGTGTTTTAGACAGGCACAGTAACACAGCTTCCCAGAGTTAAACAAATGCAACATAAACAAAAGTAACACACCTTAAAATAATATTCTATAACAAAAGGGGCTTTCCCTGTGTTGAAGTTTCTTTCTTTCTTTCTCTCTTTAATTAATTAATCTGGACAATATCTCTGCTACATTCTTTCAGGATCATTTATTTATTTGTTTTCAAGACAGGGTTTCTTTCTTTCTTTTTTTTTTTTTTTAAAGATTTATTTATTTATTATGTATAGTGTTCTGCCTGCATGTATCCCTGTGGGCCAGAAGAGGGCACCAGATCTCATTACGGATGGTTGTGAGCCACCATGTGGTTGCTGGGAATTGAACTCAGGACCTCTGGAAGAGCAGTCAGTGCTCTTAACCGCTGAGCCATCTCTCCAGCCCAAGACAGGGTTTCTCTGTGTAGACCTGGCCATCCTGGAACTCACTCTGTAGACCAGGCTGGACTTGAACTCAGAGATCCACCTGCCCCTGCCTCCTGAGTGCTGGGATTAAAGGCGTGTGCCACTGCCGCCTGGCTGCGAAGTTTCTTATACAGATAGACTATTCTGGATCTTTTGCTTCCACTGTGGAACAGTGTACTGGTTAGTTTTTGTCGACTTGACACAAGCTGGTGTCATCTGGGCAGAGGGAAATACCTACATCAGACAGGCCCGTGGGCATGCTTATAGGAGCATTTTCTTTCCTCTTTTTTTTGGGGGGGGGGCGGGGTGTGACATAGTGTCTCTGTTATGTAGCTCTGCAACTCCCAGAGATTCACCTGCCTCTGCCTCCCCAGTGCTGAGATTAAAGGCTTGTGCCACTATGCCTGGCCACTTTCTTGATTCATGACTGATGTAGGAGGGTTCAGCCCTCTGCAGGTGGTGCCGCCTGGGTCAGGTGGTCCTCAGTTGTATAGGGAAGAAGACTGAGCAAGTCATGGGGAGCTATCCAGCAAGCAGCACTCCTCCACGGCCTCTGATTCAGTTCCTGCCTCCAGCTTCCTGCCTTCAGTTCCTGCCTTCCTCAGTGATGGGATGTACCGTGAGCCAAGTCAAACCTCTCCTTCCCAAGTCGCTTTTGGTCCTGGTGTTTATCATAGCAGCAGAGACACAAACTAGGGAAGGAACATTTTGTCTTAGAATCATCAGTGCTCTTGGTCACTCTGATATTTGTAGCATTCAGTTTTTGTGAAAAAAAACCCCTCAGTTTATTTTTCATTCTATTGTTAATGAATATTTCAGTAGATTTGGACTATTTAAAAAACGTTTGAATAGCTACATTTATTTATTTAATTAGTGTGTGTGTGTGTGTGTGTGTGTGTGTGTGTGTGTGCACATGCATGTCTGTGTTCATGTAGATGCCATAGCATGCACGTGGATGTCAGAGGGCAACTTTTAAATTGTGACCATTTACAGGGTAAGTAGATGTGCTTGGCTATTTTAATTTACATTTCCATGGTGACTAATGGTATTGAGGGTTTTTTTTTGTAGACTTACTGGCAAGTGTTCTCATTTGTGCATTTTCTGTCCAATAGATTTTAAAGGTTGGTTTATATCTATGTACACATGATATACATCATGTATACATAGCTCATACATAATATACACGTGTGTGAGAATATGAACATCTTTTTTTATATCTACCTGTTATATATAGATAAATATAAAAATATTTAAAGTCTCATTTGGATGATATGGTTCATGCTTATTGATGAAAATAGGCTCATTCTCACCTTTTCCTGTAGCCATAATCTGTAATATGATTTTGCAATTCTGCCTGTGCCCACCAGGGGGCAGTGTCCATATCCTTTGAATCCGCTGTGTGTTGGTTGGCTGGTGAGGTGTAGTGGATTTCATCAGCTATGAGGCCCAGCCTCCCTGGGGCCTCTTGATCTTGCCTTGGTGTCAGTTAGTGACTCCTTAAGGTTCAGCTTCCCATCTATAAATACCTATCGTCGTTGCTACCACGTAGACCCTCCACAAATTTACGTTTGTAAGTCTGTCATTGTTAGTGTTCACAAATCAGCCCACAGTTCAGTTTTATCTTAAGGCATTTGAGTAATTGTGGTTGCTGTATCATATATTATTTGCTCAGAGGCCAGTGTCAGCATGGAGCTGAGACTTCTTTCCAGTCACGCAGCCACTGCCTGGCTGTTTCCATTTCTCTGCACTCCTAGGAGCCTGGGTACTTTCAGCACTTCATCCAGGAATGACATTGACGTGTGTCCCCCCCCCCCCCCCCCCCCCCCCCCCCCCCCCCCCCCCCCGTGGGCTGTGTCAGCCCCATGTCTGGAGGATTAGCATTTGTACGATGATCCTGTCTATGGAGCGGTGATGTTTCAATAGCACGTTTTAAGTCATCCTCTGGTTTGATCATAAGAACTAGTTTATTTTCCCTACTTGGAGGGAAAATACATTTCCAAGCAGATTTCTTCCACTCTTGCCATCGCATGCTTTTTTAAGTAAAGCTGAGCTTCCTTGAGGCATCCCGTGTGTGTGTGTGTGTGTGTGTGTGTGTGTGTGTGTGTGTGTGTGCGCGCGCGTGCGCGCGTTTCCCCCAATGACACAAGGTAATCCATCATTCTGGCAATGAAGAATGAGTCTCATGGACAGCAGGGTTGAGAAGCAGACAGCCTCCGCGCGCTGTCATTCTGGGCTAACGACCTGGGCCTCAACACCTGTCACAGTAGTCAGCACTAGTCAGCTCTAGCACTTGGGTCATGACCCAGGGAAGTGTCTCCGCAGCCAGCCAACCTGAGAACTGGCCTGGCATCGGGGCACACCTTAGCTTTTCCCTCTGTGGATGAGAGTAGCTGGCTCTCCATTTACCAAAGCAAAATGTGAGCTTAACCCACCCCAAACACACAAACACAGAGAGGAAGTTGCATCTACCCAAAGGCAGTGTGATCCTTTTAGTATATTCATAAGCATTATCTTTATTTTTTGAGAAAAGGTCTCACTCTAGAGTTGAGGCTAGCCCGAAGCTCACTAGGTAGCCTAGGGTGAGCTCAAACTCACAGCAATCCTCCTGCCTCAGCCTTTTGAGTTCTGGGATTATAGGTGTGAGTCGCCACCCCCAGTTTTCACAGGCATCTGAAGCCCGTCTGTCACCTCACTGTGTTTTCTGTTTCTTCTTTAAGGAGATGCTTCACTAGGCCATAATATTGGCAGGTGGTAGAGGCTGATACTCAGTCTACAGGCTCAAATCATTCCCTCGGGTGTCTAGCTGTATGACCCTGTATGAGCTAGGTCATCTAGAGCATGCTCACCAAGGAGATACTGGGATGCAACCCCTTCCTTGCTTGTTCCTGCCTCCTGGAGGCCGTGAGGTGAGCAGCTGACTCTACCACACACCATTGCCAGGGTGTTCTATCAAAAGGCAAAAGGCAACTGAAGACATGCTGTGGGATGTGTATGTATACACACACAATCTCTCTCTCTCTCTCTCTCTCTCTCTCTCTCTCTCTCTATATATATATATATATATATATATATATATGAATTTATGATACTTGGTCTGACAATGTTTCATACAAGAACCGTAGACTAAAAATCCCAGTACCAAGCAAGAGAACCCTCCTTTTGAATGGCTGGTCAGGGTAGGCCAAGTCACTCCCAAAACAATATAGACTATTGTTGTTACCCTTAGTTGGGTTGATTTAAGATATAAGAACAGTTAGCAAGAAGCCTGCCACGGCCATACAGTTTGTAAGCAATATAAGTCTCTGTGTGTTTACTTGGTTGAGTCTGAGCGGCTACGGGACTGGTGGGTGAGAGAGAGTTGTCCTGACTGTGGGCCAGGCAGGACTGGAGAAAACTCCAGCCACAAAGACACGTGGAAACTGCTGCAACTCTCAGCCACAATGAACCTTCCCCTTTATATATATATATATAAAAGAATAGAAAAATGAGTTTTCCTTTTCCAGACTGTTAATTTCACATCACCCTTCTACAGGCATGTTACGTTTCTGAAAACACCAAGGACTTCAGGGAGCCAGTTTTGTGATCACTTATATTCATGTGTCAAGGCACATTCTGTCACTAAGCAGAGCTCTTCCCTACAGTGAGCCCCAAGGCATGCAGGCTCCAGTGTGCAGCAAAACTCAGGCACTCAGGCTCCAGTGTGCAGTGAGGCTCAGGCACTCAGGCTCCAGTGTGCAGCGAGGCTTAGGCACTCAGGCTTCAGTGTGCAGCAAGGTTCAGGCACTCAGGCTCCAGAGCGCAGTGAGGCTCAGGCACTCAGGCTCCAGTGTGCAGCGAGGCTCAGGCACTCAGGCTCCAGTGTGCAGCGAGGCTCAGGCACTCAGGCTCCAGAGCGCAGTGAGGCTCAGGCACTCAGGCTCCAGTGTGCAGTGAGGCTCAGGCACTCAGGCTCCAGTGTGCAGTGAGGCTCAGGCACTCAGGCTCCAGTGTGCAGTGAGGCTCAGGCACTCAGGCTCCTGTGTGCAGTGAGGCTCAGGCACTCAGGCTCCAATGTTCAGGAAGACTCTGCAGTTTGCCTGCTAAATTTTGGCTAGTTGTACTAGAAGGGACCCTCATTGAAAGCAGTCACAGCCTCCTTCTGTTTAAACTTGTTCCAAACTTTATCGTGTTCCTACATTCTACTTAATTGGAGGGGGAAGAGTTTCCTCTTTTTCCTGTTGAATGGAACCAGCCAAGGGCCACAGCTTCAGTGTCTTTCATCCTGTAAGGGAAGGTAGTAAGGACTGGTGGATGAGGCACCATGACCATCAGGTCCCCAGGCCTCAGTGAAGGAGGAGGCTGGTTTTCATGCATGGCTTGTATACATTTTATTGCAACAGCCGAAGAAGCAAGCTCTCTAGCTCTCCTAGATCAATACTGCAGAATTAGTCCACCCAGGTGGACTGTACCTTGATGGAGACCTAGGAAACCATTACCTCAAGTGCAGCACACCATGGCTTCAGCAGCACCCAAGTCAGAAAAATGCCCCTGTGCTCCCCTAAGAGAAGGCCACCTTGCCAGAGTTCTATGGATCTATATGGTGGGTCTATCCTGTGGAAGCCAGTTCTCAGCTAGAGCTGAATTCTAAGGGATCAGGAGACACACAGTCCAACCTGCACCATCTAGAGTGTGTAGCATAGCTTGCATATGGCTCAGATGGAAATGCATGAGACAGTCTGTGGTGTTCACCCCAGACCCATGGGAGGCTCAAGAAAACAAGAATAAAGTGGTATTGACTAAACGTCACATAATTTTATAGCCACTGTGTTCTTCAGCCTTTTAAATTAAACACTTCTAGAACTTGACTGTATTGTTACAGGTGTTTGTGTGTACATATATGTGTAGGTGCGGATGCACATGTGTGCATGTGTGTGGAAGCCAGAGATTGATGCTGTATGTCTTCCTCAGTTGCTCTCCAGTGAACTTTTTTTGAGACTAGGTCTCACTAAACTTGGAGCTTACCAATTTAGCCAGGTAGGGTGGCTAGAGATTCCCAGGGATCTGCCTGTCCCTGCCTCCCCAGTGCTGGGATTAAAGATGCGTGCCACTGTGCCCAGCTTTTATTGTTGTGCTAATATTGTTGACATCTGCATCTCTCAGTTCCATAAACTTGACCTCCAAGTTTAACTGCCCAACCATCTATGTAGATAGTAAAATCACTGCAATGGAAATCTTAGAGGAGCAAGAGGGAGCTTGCTGGCGAGGGGTTCAGGAGTGAGACTATAACGAAGACTATAATGAGGACTGGTGGGCTGGAGCAGTGTGATAGTGCAAGCTCAGGGGAGAAGGTTCAAGGACGGAGAAAAGTCTAGAAATGGCGGTGAGAAGCAGAAGACTGAAATCCCAGCTCCAGCTGGCATTTTCAGAGATACGAGGGAGAGAATATCCATATCCATAGCAGGCTTAGGTGCTAGTTGGGGCAAGAGCTGAAGGAAATGGGATCAGAGGAGGTGGAGAACAGATGTGGTAATGCTGGGAACTGGTTGTCTACAATACAGCAGGCACTGTGGTGGAAGAATATCAATAGGTTAGGAAGGGTGGCCGGAGGGGATCTTGACCAGATGGCTGAGTTCTCAGCTTCCCATGCTGCTTGAGCTCACAGAAATAAAGAATCTGCTCACGAGGTATTGTTGGGTGATGACCAGGGTGTGACTACTGGGAGAAGGGAGAGAAGGTGTCTCACGGGAGTCTGCCGAGTTCTGGGACACCTTGGGTCCTATTAACGACAGGACCGATGCCTGCGGGTACAAGGGCCTCCTTGTGTAGAGTTATGCCCTGAGTGTGGAGTGGGTGGCATTATGTCTTATCTCTTGACACCAAGGACATGGAGACCACAGCAAGACTAGAAATACAGCTTTGGGAAAAGGAAGGTAGCTGGAAGATCTCCCATGGGTTCTACGACTGGGGTGTTAGCTAGAGGGGTTCATGGCTCCTCCTTCCTGTCTCTGCTGGCCAGATTCAGCAGCCCACTTTATATGTCTCCTTCGTTAGTACAAATTTGGGTTTCTGGGTGGCCTGACAGAATCAGTGGTCCCAACAAGTTTCCTGGGGTGTCAGCTTTCTGGATCCAGGCCATACGTGGAAAAGCTCAGAGTGATGGGTAAATGATCACGGACTGAGTAGATGCTTTGCCATGTTGGATGCGTTAAATTTGATCTTCTCATCTATGAGATGGATGCTGGTAATAGTATTTGCTTTTTTCAATTGAGAAAGAAATAAAATGAGAAGTCTATGGATCATATGGAACACAACCCTTGGTACCAAGCTGGCACAGAATCCTCACTATAGCCTTATGTGTATGATCATGACACTCAGCAATTTGCCATTTTACTGAGGGAAAGAATTGAATTGTTCCCATGATGTGGGACTCAATTGATTTAAGAGGATGCTAGGGATAAAGTGTGTGTGTGCCGGGCAGGATGGGGGTGGTGGCATCTGACTGGGTCCCCAGCAGGACTCTAGGTATCTAATAAGCAATGACATTTCAGTATGGCTTTGTTGTGTTCTCTTTGAGTCTGAAGGGGACACACTACACTTCTCTTTGTATTTTATTGCTTTTCATTGGAGATTTCTCCAGTGGAAACTTGCATGAGTTGTCTGGGTAGTCATTCACAGTTAATGTCAAGGGTCGCCACTGGTTTCCTGTTGGCACCACCTGTGATGGCCACCCCTCTGATGCCTTGACTTGACCACTCACCTCTCCTAGCTTGAATTTGTCTGCTGTTCTCATTTGATTTCTACCCTGACAGCTCTTGATTGTGAGCATCTGGGCATGCACACCCTGGACAGGAATATTTGTTAGTACTTTGATTTAGTTCTTTATGATTTATTGGCTTATGTAGCTATCTGAGCCCTTAGAGATAGACGTGGGCACGAGGCATGGGTGCCCGCTCTGTTGTGTGCTTTAAAGGGATTGTGAATATATTGATGGAAGCCGTGTGATAAGAAGAATGAAGTTGGTGCTGGAATAATCTTAGTTCCTACTGAGAAACCCCCGAGGATGCATAAATGCATTTGAGTCTGTAATGTATTATTGAAGAAGAGACGATTCTCATTCAGATCACAGCGATTTGCAGCGAACAGCAAGGTCACCAAAAACCTCTCAGTGATTGCCTCTGGATTGTCCCAGGTAGCTAAGAATGTTAAACTGTTGACACCCAATGCTGATTTTTCTGATTTCTTGCTTCATTGCTGTGGATCTTGCTGTAAAACATGAGCACAATTTTGGGGGAAATAAACTGCTGGAGATTTGGAGAGCAGAAGCCCCACGGCATAGGTTTTTTTTTTTTTTTTTTTTTTTTTTTTTGTGTGTGTGTGTGTGTGTGTGACATGAGTCATAAATAAAACACAGAGAATCTATGACTATAAAAATCCTTTGAGCATGTTACCCGTGATATTATTTGATCAGCCTCCTCCAAATTTGTCTTATCAGATGTGTGAAAAAAAGTAGACAGATGACCAAAGGCAGATATTTAAAAATAGATGATTTAAAAAAATACAGGTATCTTTATACTGATCCTCTAGTGGCAGTGAGTCCTGAAGCCAAGGAGCTTTGCCACATGCCTGCTTATGACAAGTGGCAAACGCAGCAAAGTGTCCCCTGGACATTCACTCTGTCACTGTTGCTGTGGGATAGAGCTGTGTGGTGCTCTGCTGTTTAACCCTCTCTGACTGTGAAGGATTTCATGGCAAAGCGCACCTGATGACTGTGTCTGGACTTAAGGACACTGTACACTGGAGTACTGCGTGGCTGTTAAAAGATATTTGATTCAATTCGCCTGATTCTTGAAATAGGAAAGTTTCCAAAGTTATCTTAAGCTACAGTTTGCACTGAGGAGAAGCATGTTTTTACTACTCAAAACAGTTCTTTGGGCTAAAGAGGACACACATTGCCTGCTGGTGACGCCCCAGTGGAGCGCCTTGCTCTGACTTGGCCACAGAGTAGCAGATCATCCATGCGGGTTTGAGGCAACTCGAAGTGTTCCTGGAGTTTTGAAGCAGCCCTCTCTTACGCCATCAGAGAATGGAACAGCGTCTTTGTATGAGTCTGGCATCTGGATGGACCTTAGTTGGATGGTTAGGTCAGTTTTGATGAGCTGTGCTGAAGGTATTGTCCTTGTGCAGATTAGGGCCATACTCCAGGGAGATGGCAACTATGCTCTTCCCCCATATTGTAACTCACCCCAAGAAGTCACTAGACTCCAAGGTCACACCTGAAGCGCAGTTGCTACTCAAGTAGATTTGACATCCCTCTCTGAAAGCCAGATGTTACACTCCCATGGATTCTCATCAGATACGTGGAGAGCTTCAGGGCCGTTGCTCCCACTTTGACTCTGTGTCTCTGGGCAGGCTTTTCCTGGAACGCCCTTTGCCCCAGAGTTCCCTTGGCTTCTTTCTACTTATATCTAGAACTTAGCTTAGCTATCAACCCTCTTGGCTACCTGTTGAGCCCCAGCCTGACTTAAGTTCTGGTCCAGGGCCCCAACCCCAGCTTCTGCTAGCAAGCACTTCTGCTCCACAGTGGACCTTTGGTTTTTAGCTCCCTCTCCACCAGAGCACGGACATTTTCTTCATTCTTTAAAAATGGCTTTTATTTTGCTTTGCATCTTTAATTCATCTTTATTTGGTGTAAGGTGGGGATTTAATTTTATTACCCTAACATTACTGCAGAAGAATCCTTAATCTACCTTAATTTTCCTTAGGTACCCTGACAAGACGACAACATGTTTACTAATACTTACCGAGAGACACAGGAACTGATGCTGTGGCGGCCAAAGTGTGAAGGGTATCCCTCCTGACCTCAAGAAGACACAGTGTGTATACAGTCAGTTTGTTTTGACATGATGACATGGAACAATAGCAAGGGGCTGGGACATAAATCAGGGAGTAGGAACACCGACGTTTAAGGAGCTTCAGGAGTTGGCCACTATGGAGCCTTTGGTATTCAATTTGCCGCAACTGTGGAGGAGGCATTGTATGACGTCTGATTGGGAAAAGTTTGCACAGGTGAAGAGGGTGAGGAGTTTCTCACTTGTAGCTGTGTGGGGGGCACATGTGTGTATGCAACACATCTGTATGCAAGCATAGGAGAGCAGGTGTGGAAAGGGGGAAGCAAAGTGGTGTGAGCCCAGGAGAGCAGTCAGATTCCAGCTGCTTGAAGCGGGTGGAGTGGGCCGTGGTGGTCACTGAAGCAGAGGTGGGATAGAGAGGCAGGCTGTGAGGACGTGAAGACAGGCTGCGTCTGGACTCCAGGGATGGTATGTCTTAGGAGGAATGGCTAACGCTGGAAATTTGCCTGGAAATAGGGAGTAATGACCAGAGAGATGAAACTCAGCTCGTATAGACATGTTGGCTCCTCCCTGAGGCCAGGAGGAGGGGGGCTGGGAGTGAATACTATAGTGAGAGGGGATGGCAGGAACAAACACAGCAACACAGTACATTGGGGAAGTTGAAGCAGCCTTGACTGGTTAGAGAATGAGGCTGGGGAGGAGGCGAGAGTGGATGGAGAGGCAGACTGGTCAGATCAAGAAATCGGAGGTTTCTCTGGACTTTTGAGATTAAATATCCTAAACTGAGCAGCTTAATCAAGGGAGATGTGTTTGGTCACATATTTCAGACTGGAAGCCCAACGGTCAGTTGGATCTTCTGGGGGTGGTGGGAGCTGTTTGAGCCTCTTCTCCAGCTTCTGGAGGCCGCTGTCCGCCTCTGGCCACCCCTGCTCTGCTGTTATCACATGGCAGAGTGTGTCCAAATGTCCCCCTTTCATAAAGGCACCATACTGATGTCATTTTAACTTGACTGCCTCTGGGAACTGCTCCTCGTCTTCTCATCACATGCTGAGGTATTGGGATAAGACTTCAACATCTGAACTTTTTGTGAAATAAAATGGTCTCTCAAGCAGGAGGACTGTCAGAACCCACGGCAGCCTCTGAGGGTGTTGTGTTGTGACCATTTCCCCTTGCTGTACACATTCCAGGAGGCCGCAGTGTTGATTCATGCTGCTTGCACCTGGCCTGATGTCCCTTCCCAAGCTCCTTCCTTGGTTCAGAATGTCTCTCTTATCTGTCGCTCCCAACTTTATCATTGGGGATTTTATACAAGTGTGTGCATAGAGAAGAAAGTTGAGAAGGATTAAAAGGTCCGGCAGAATCTCTTACTGAAGGGTGTTAAGGCAGGAGGGCCATTGCTGTTGTTCAAGGGTAAGGAAGAGAGATGAAGAAATTAAACCCTGAGGGAAGAGCCCAGGTAAATTACTCAGTCTATGAACTGGGTGAGCAATAATGAAGACATGGAAGAGCCCTCGGGAACTTTACAGAATGCCAGTGTTCAGGTTCCAGTTCGTATCAATGAGACCACCATCTCTAGAGGTATATTTTTATTAAAATTCCTGAGTGATTGAACTTGGGGTCAGTTGTGAACCACCGACTTAAATCAAGACAATGTGGAGGTCAATGGCAAGTAGAGTGATTTTTTTTTTTTTTTGATAAAAGAATGACAGAAAACAACATTAAGGGATGCATCTGAGTCTCGCTTAATGAGGTGTTACTATAGCTACCAGCTATAAATGATACACTTCGAAAGAATCAGAACATTCTTAGGTATGCTCAAAACCAAACTTACATAACTTAATATGTAATTTATAGACCTTAATCTTTCTTTGATCCAGAAGGCTTTTGGGATCTGCCATAGTGAAGCCAGTTGCTAAGCTCTACACTAGCAGTCACACTTGGAAGAGTTTACCCCCGTAGACTTTTGTTGTGGGGGTTCTGTGTAGAAGGTGCCTCCGCACATCTTGATTTTGTAAAAGGAGTAGTCACACTGCAGGAAACTGCTAGTGCTACAAGTCTGGGCTTCTCTTTTGCTAAGTGTGGTGCCAACATCAAGTGATGCCATTTCAGCCAAATTCATGTCCTGCTCAGGAGTCTTTAATCACCCACCCATGATTATGTGATAATTCCTATGCTCCTTGCTTGGAATTCAAGATCCAATGCTTCTTCTGCTCATCTCCTAACTTGTCACCACTCTGTAAATTTGTTCTTTGTAGGTTGAGACTATTTGACTGTAATAATAGTATCAGTTCAGGGCATTGACATGTACTAGACACTGTCCTAGGCACTTAAAACTATCTATATCAATCTCTCTCTCTCTCTCTCTCTCTCTCTCTCTCTCTCTCTCTCTATTTTTTTTGAGACAGGGTTTCTTTGTATAGCTCTGGCTATCCTGCAACTCACTCTGTAGACCAGGCTGGCCTCTAACTCACAGAGATCTGCTTGCCTCTTCTTCCTGAGTGCAAGACTATATTCCTTCTAGTTCCCATAACAACACAGTATGCTTGTCTTTATCATCTATCTGACATATGAAAAACTTAGGCTCAGTAATGATTTCTAGCTTGCTTAAAACAAGACTTTTCACAGTAGAATTTAGACATGGAATTTGAACCCATGACTAAGGCCTATGCCATTCTTGACAAACTACACCCTTCCCTAGGAGTGTTTTGTGGCTGTTCTCTCTCCCCCCTCTTCTGTGAGACAAGGAGGCCATGCTATGTAGCTCAGGCTGGCTTTGAACTTGTTATCCTCCTGCCTCAGCCTCTGGAGTATTTGGATTTCAGGTGTGCTTTCCTCTGCCTGGCTCACTTGCTTGTGATGTTGCCTTCCTCTAGCGGTGCCCAGGTAAATAGTCAATGACTGGCTTTCTCACTGTAGTTCAGGCTCACATATTGGTTGACTTCTATTTATGTTTATGAGCATGTTAGAGTGCCACTGTTTGTAAATGATGTGAGAAACTTGTTTGCTGAATTAGAAAAATTTTAAGGGCTAGAAGAAAATTACTAGTTGGGGGAGATCATTGATAATATAACAATTACCAACAAAACATTTTTAAAACTTGTTCTTCATCATTAATATCTATCTCTTTCTCATATCTGCCCCCTAGCAAAACAGAAAGTTAAGCTCAGGTCTGCATTATAGCGAATTTCTGCTGTGTGACTCATGGCATGAAGTCAAGCGACATGCAGAGCATCTTTTATATAGAACCTGCACTGTAGACATCGAGCAGGTGTACGACCTGGAGACAGGTAACAGCAAAATGTAATAAAAGAATTAGGAAGCAATGCATTGAGTACTTATTGCTTAAAAAAAAACAACAACTTTTGATTGATTCTTTGTGTATTTCACAGCATGCATCCCAATCCAATTCATCTTCCCATCCCTTTATATCTGCCCTCTGCCTTTGCAACCTCCCCCACAAAATAAAAAAAAATAGTTAAAAGAAAAAAATCTCTGCATGGAAGCTGTAGTGTGACACAGTGAGTCACACAGTGTATCATTTATATACATCTTTACTTGAAGTGTTCATTGCCATGAGCCATTGGTGTGGTTCGAGGCCCCTGGTTTCTGCTACACTATCAATGCTAGGCCCTCACAGGACTCCTCTTGGATATCCTGTTGTTGTCCTGTGTCATGAGGATCCTGCAGCTTTGGTTCTGCAGGACTGCCCCCTTCATATGCTCCAGCACTTCATAGATGAGGTGGATGTTGGGGTGGGCCAACTCTTAGCCTTGGATTTGGGCCTGGGTGGTAGCTGGGTTGGTCAGAGTCCACCAGCTTTTCCTCAATGTCACCACCAAGGCCTGCTCTCCTGCATTGCCCCAGCTAGCTCACCCATTGCAGCAGGCAGCAAGGGGAGGGGCCAGTTGTCCTGCTCTCATGCCCTCAGGGCCAGCTCACCTGTACCCACAATACTAGAGTCAACTCAACTGTGTTTCCCAGGGGAGGTGTAAGGATCACTCTCCTGGGTGCTGTAGCTGGTGAGGGACGGGGCCAGCTTTCCCACCTGCCACAGAGCAGCTGGCTTCTAAAGACATAGCACCCAGCTCCAGTTCGACAAGGTGGATGGGCTCCAGCCCAAGCTGCCTCCCTCTTTCCTGCCTATCCCAATTCTACAGTCTTCAAGGTCCAGCCAAAGCCCCAACTTGCTACAAAACCTACCAAGTATTCTAGCAGATCCTTCTTTCCATAAACCCTTTGATTTATTTTTTTAAATTAGAATATCTATTTATTTGTATGCGGGTGTTGGTTCTATGATTCCACTATATGGATCCATTGTATGGATCTAATTCAGATCATAAGGCTTGGCAGCAAGTGCCTTTACCCACTGAGCTATTGCGCGGGCCCCCTTGTAAAACTATGTATATTGACTTAAGCATTGATTTGATGTGTATGCGTGTTTTTGCTTGTATGTATGCATGTGCAGCACATGGATGCCTAGTGCCCTGGGAGATCAAAAAAGGAATTGGATCCTCTGGAACCAGAGTTATGGATGGCTGAGAACCACTGTGTGGCTGCTGGGAATTGAACTAGATCCTCCACCAGAGCAGCCAGTGCTCTTCACCACTGAGCCATTTCTCTGGCTCCCTTTTGGCATTTTTAGACATAGTTTTGGTTGAACCTTCCCTCTACCTCTTCTCCCTAATTTCTCTCCTCTATCTTGGCTTAAACCCTTTCACTAAATTATTAATGTGGGGAGGGCAAGGGGAGCAGAGGAGCATGCATGCAAGGTGGAGCAAGGGCGGGCGGGCGGGGTTGGTATGTGATGCTACACAAAGCAGCCACACCATCTCCATCTAGCAGATGAACTATTGCATGTACAGGGTGGGAGAGAACCAGTGGCCACCGAAGACTGACCCTAGGGCCGAAGAAGAGCAGAGGGCAAGGAGGAAGGACCTGGTCCCGGATACTCTGTGCTTTCTCTTTGCCTGTGGCCTTGAACTTGTCTGTTGCTTCTCCCTCTGCACAGCTGTGCAAGGGAGCAGCACTCTCTCCTCAGCTCCGGGTGGCAAGGGGATCCCCCAAAGTTCTTGTGAGGGAGCTAGAGGTATTCTCTCGATCCCAGGGTCTATAGAGGCTAGTTGCTTTCCTTCTATAGGCCTCCTGGGGGGAGGTAGCAGCATTCTTTGCAGTGTGTGTATGTGCGTCTTTATGTGTGTCTGTGTGTGTGTGTGCATGTGTGTGTCTCTCTCTGTGTGTCTGGTCTCTCTCTGTGTGTGTCTGTGTCTGTGTTCCAAGGACTGACCGAAGCTCAGCAGAGTGTGGGGACACGTCCTGCAACAGATGAACCTTTGACAGCAGGGTAGAGGAAGCCAGCAGGTTCTCATAAGGAACAACTTGGTGAGTGACATCCTGCTGGTACAGCTGCAGGGGAGATAGATGGGTATAAGGGCATTGGTGGTGATGGGCAGTCAGGCTGAGCATGTGCAGTCGGGTCCGTGGGTCATTGTCTAGGCCTGTCTCCTTTGTACATGCTCCCTTCCAGCCACCACACACAGGGCAAGTCGGAATGGAGGGCTAGCCCAGTGCTCTTTCTTGAGGGGCCCCAAGCTTATCTGAGAAGGGGAAGGATGCAGGCCAGGCCCCAAGTCTGGTGAAGGGATCCAAGCCTGGCCCAGTTGCAGGGACCCTTGAGGCCGGACTTGAGGTGGTCACAGAGTTCTGATTGATAGTTGGGTTTTGTTTCCCACACTCACCCTAGGAAGCCGGGTTGTTGCTGTACAGGACATTGCAACCCAGAGCCCCAGGCATTATTGCCCGAAGACAGTGGTTCCTAACCATCCGAATGCTGTGACCCTTTAATACAGTTTTCATGTTGTGGTGACCCCCAAATCGCAAAACTATTTTGTTGTTACTTCATAACTGTAATTTTGCTACTGTTAGAAATTTGTGATGCAAATATCTGATATGCAGGATATCCAATATGTGACCCCCAAAGGGGTCATGACCCACAGGTTGAGAACAACTGCCCTAAGGTTTGTATAGAATGTATGATTGCAGTTACAAGAAGATATGGCATGTAGCTGGGTATATTCTCCGAGAATGCGCAGGACTGGACTGTCAGGACCCAGGTGAGGGGATACTGAAGCCACAGTGTGTCAGCTCAGATGAAGGCTGTTAGGGCTCTGGGCCCAGAGACTGGTCCTCTACTAGAGCAGGGCCCCACCCTGGAGTGGGACTAACTTCTCCTGGGTTCTTCTCCAGGGTGTAGGGTTCCTCCTCTCCAAAAGGTGACATCACAATGTGTTCTATTATCCTGCCTAACCTTTGTCCTTGAAGCCCCACCCCATCTCATCATGGGCATTTTCTAGTTCCCTGGCATGTACAATCATTCCCACATAAACACACTTTTGTAACAGTTAGAACCTAAGATCCACGTACAGGAGAGAACACATAATATTTGTCTTTCTCAAGTTATACCTTTAATATAATGATTTCCAGTTCTATCTACTTTCCTGTATGATTTTATTTTACTTTTGTTTCAGATGAGTAAAATCCTGCTGTGTATCTGTACCATTTTCTGTTTTCCAGCCATCAGTTGATGGGTATCTAGGCTAGCTCCATTTCTTCATTATTGTGAACAGAGCAACAATAAACACGGATGAGCAAGCGTCTCTGTAGTAGGGTGTAGAGTCCTTTGGGAATATGCTCAGCAGTGGAACAGCTATGTCATATGCTAGTTCTGTTTTATAGCTGTTTGAGAAATCTCCACTCCGATTTCCATAGTGGCTGCACTAGTTTGTATTTTCACCAACAGTGGGTGAAGTTTCCTTTTTCCCCACATCCTCACCATCATTTCCTTACTTGACATTAGCAATTCTGACTCTGGTGAGATAGAATGGTAATGTAGTTTTAATCTGCATTTCCCCAATGGCTAAGGGTGTTGAACAACTTTACAAACATCTATTGGCCGTTTGTGTTTCTTCTCACTCTGTGTGGTCGCTTAGTCATTTTGGTGTTGGGTTGTTGTCTTGTGGCTGCTCGATGCTGCCCTTTGGTTTCAGTCTATCTCGTCTTCCTCCGTGAAACAAAAGCTCATGACTGCACCCTTTATAGAGGGCAGAAGTTCATAGTTGACAGTTCAGGAACCTTGTGGGCCCAAGAGTCTGATGCGAGCATTTTGTGAGGCTTTCTTGCTGGATCACAATGTAGTGGAGGTATCATACGGTGAGACAGAGACAGCATGTCATGAGTCTTCTTCTTGGGGAGGGGGTGCGATTGCACCATGACTTCATCTAACCCTGAGGGTCTTCTGAACAACTATCTTCAAATATCATCAACATGTGAATTTGGAATAGCATTTCCAGCAAATGAGGTTTCAGGAGATGCAGCCAAGCTACAGACATCAGTTTCACCAATGGCATGGTCAGCCATGAGGGCTGGGACCTGCTTAATGCCACTTGCTTTTTCTAACAAACTTCATATACCAGTTACTTGGTTTTATGCATTGGATTTAGCTGCTTTGTGGATAAATTACCCACAAGCAGTTGGTAACATCTCTGCTTGACCCCGTCTTGGAAGAGTAGCACAAAGATACCAGTCTGGTTCCAGGCGGTGAATGGCACTTTATTGTTTGCCTGGCTCAGATACCGCTGACAGGGGCTGCCTAACTTACTCGGCATGACCTTGGCATGTGCCAGCCATATCTCCAGACTCATTTTCTTTGAAAAAAACCATCACTGGCTCTCAGAGCCCTGGCAGCCTGCATCAAGCATCATTACTGTAGAGCCTTGCTTACCTCCCCTGAGTTCTCAGCCTTTTCTTATGCAGGTGTTCTGTCTACCTGTTGAATTTTGAATGAAAACCCAATGGATAGAAGCTCTGCACTGAATTCTATATTTTGTTCCTTGCTGAGCTTCCATGAATATAAAATACCGGCACAAAGTGGGAGAGTCAGCAGGCAGAGATCAACACTATCCATATTTAATGGCGAGGGAGTCGGAGTTTATGGATGGGAAAAGTGAGTTCATAGAAGGCCACGTTCAATATCTTGCCCATGCTTACTGAGGAAGCTTCTAGCCAAAAAAGAAATAAATATCTTATAACAAACGTTCATGATTGTTGCTTTAAAGTAGCACCCTCATTTTAATTTGCTCAAGGAGAAAAAAAATCTAACCAGAGAGGTGTTAAATAGTAATTGGTAATCAGGAATGTTCCTTCATCCACAGTGGGTGTAGTAAAGACTCAAGGACAGAGACCACACCCTTCACCAAGCACCCGAGCCCTTGTGACATGGCCGACCATGCCCTCCCACAGAAATATCTCCAGTCTCTACCCTCTACCAGAAGGTCATAGGTTGCAAGATGTGGAGGTTGAAGCATGGTGGTCTCCCCATCTGTCCCCTGGTTTTAGCCTGTGGTGATCACTGTGGTCCCAGGAAAGATTCCTAATGATAGCAAGTCTCAGGATAGTTGTTTCCCTACCCGGTAATTTATTAGTTCATCTTGAGACAGGGTCTTGCAGTGTAGCTGAGACTGTCCTTGATTTTGTCATTCCTTGGCTTTGGCAACTTAAGTGCTGGGATTACAGTCTTATGAGACTGTGTCTGGGATCTTGTAGGTTTTGCTGTTGCCCTGAGGAAACTTGAGCAGTGAAACACTATCAGTGGCAGTATTTTTTGCACATATTTGCAGCTGTCAGTCGTTACTGTTTCCAGAAACTCTGCTTCCATGGATTTCTCCTTTTCTCTCTCAACTTCTCAAACAGGCACCATGGTTCTCTTTAGCTGGACAGGCATCACCACCCATTTGGTATCAAATGCATGAATACACATATTCTTAAAAATTTTTTAATGAACATTTGTGTGTGTGTGTGTGTGTGTGTGTGTGTGTGTGTGTGTGTGTGTGGGTGGGTGGTGGTGTAGTGTACATGTGGAAGTCAGAGGACATCTTTGGGGATTTGGTTCTCTCCTTCCCCCACGTGGATCCTGGTGACCAAACCCAGATCATCATCAGGGTTGGTGACAAGTGCATAGTTTTTACCCGCCAAGCCTTCTCTCTGGCTCTAATAGAATAATTTTACCAACTGACTGAGGGTGTAGATCAGCGGAAGATCACTTGCCTATGTCAAGCATGTAGCCCTGGGTGTGTACATCTGCACACTCATGTGCAAGCCCCACACATGTACACCATGCACACAAACACCCTGTGCATGCATTTGTACAATTAAGCATACTTATCTTGAAATTGCTTCTAGATTTTGAGTAGTAGTGAAAAAAATCTTCCCCTCTTTAATCTCAAGCCATTTACTCACATTTCCTTACGGTATTGTAGAGCGGTGGTTTACCTTTCAATCGCCGGTCCATTTGGGTTTATTGAATGTGTAGTGTGCAAAATGTATCTAATTTTTACCTCCTGCATTTTGCTTTCCAGTAATCCCCTCAATGCCTGTTATCTTTTCTCACTGATTTGACATGTCTCTACATACTGTAGCCCATATTTCCATGTGCGGATAGTCCATGTCTCCATCTCTATCTGTCCCATCGGTTTTCTTATTCACACCAACTTCATACTATTTTTAACTATAGATGTTTTATTACTTATGGACTCACTTCTTGTACTTCCCACATAATTTTATTTCTTGAGTATTCTTCTGTGATTGTTATGAACCTTGTAATAAATTTGCTTTCTGTCAGAAAATAATCATGGAGGTACCTTACTTATACCATGATTTTGTTTTTTAAAAGACTTTTGTGAGGATTGATGCCAGAACATGGTACGTCATTGTACTTCTTCACCTGTGCTTTTAGGACTATAAGGATGGCTTTGTTGTTTTCTTCATGCTGGTCTTGAGCATTTTAAAAACTAAGTTTGTGCCTTGATAGTTGATTTTATATTTCAATGTCACAAATGGACGCATTTTCTTCTATCCGAGCTGCTTTCCATTTATGGGTGATAAACCCTATCAGTTCTGTAATCTGCTATTTTGCTAGTTAGTTTTTTCATATATATTTTGGAATTTTACAGATAGAAAAGAATGTCAGCTTCCAAGGTACTGTATTTTGGTAACTTTAGGAAAAACTATGGCTGCCCCATGATAATCCTCTGGGCAGTAGGATCCAGTGAGAAGATCTCTCGACCAAATTATTTTTTTCTCATGTTTTAGCATTTCTTATTATGAGACTTTGATTTTAGTTCTAAACCAAACTTTAAAAGAGATTTTAAAATATAATATTTTATTGACTGTTTTAGTCTGTGACACTATAACCAAATACCATAAACCGGTGGCTTAGGTACAACAGATATTAATTGTTCTCATTTATAGAGACTGGGCAGTCTCAGATCAGGACTATGTCCTCTTATGGTAGAAGAGCCAGATAGTCCTCTGGGCCCCTTTAATTAGGACACTAATCCTACTCACAAGGATGTGTCCTCAGGATCTGAGCTATCTGCACAGGCCCCACTTACCAGTACGTTGGTGATGGGATTTCAAGCTGTATGTCTTGGATGGATATAAATGTTCAGACCAGATCTGTCTTCAAACATTCACATCATATACATACTTATACCTGCCATATGTATGCACACACTTGCACACACACACACACATTCACATGTGCACACATACCCTTTCTCACACATACTCTCACACATGCATATGCTCTCACACACACGTGTGCATATATACATATTCTCTCTCACATACTCCCTCTCACATTCTCTCTCTCTCATTTTCCTTTTGAGAAATAGTATATCTTCCAGCTGGATATGTTTTTTTTTTTCCTAATAAGATTGCTGATGTAGTTAGTGCAGCTGTCTGAAGATAACTCAAACTCTTTGTCTATCATTTGCCAAAGCAGAGATCGCAATCCCTCAATTTTTTTCTGACGTTCTTGACATTTGAAATGCGGTGTCTTGTGCCTTCTCTTCTCACAGCCATCCTATGGCACCAGGTGGAAGGCTGCCATCCCACTCTACCTTCCAGGGAAACAGGGTAGGGCTGTCGGTTGGCTGAGGGAGGGGCAGGGATTAGAGCTCCCATTTCCCAAGTCTAAATGCTCATTCTTTCCAAGACGCTGGAATGCCTGCAAGCCCTTCTGTTGCTATTAAAACCTATTTCTTCCCGGCCCTTAGAGGAGCCGGGCTGCACATCCCTTATTATAATAGACCTTCATCGGCATGAAACCTGTGATTTTGTTCCCTTCCAGCTTTCCCTTCGGCAGGTTAAATAGCCCTGATTCTGCTCCTTGTAGAGCTTATCTTTCAACTCCTTTGTCAGTTTTAACAAAGAGGTTGTGACTCCTGGGTTCCTGCTCAACAGAGCACTTCCTCATTATTTTGTAACCTTTATCCCTCCTTCCAGGGAGAGTTAAATAAAGCCTGCGGATTTTTGATATGAATGTCTGGCAGACCCGTGTGCACTGGAAAGGTTCCAGTGGGGCCTGCTGATGAAAGCCTCGCTCCAACTGTGGAGTGCTCATTCATGGCACATGAAAGCCAGTGGCCCCTCGGCTGGTCCCCGGACCCACCAATGGGAACGGTGCCCATGTGAAGGTTCAGATTCCAGAACAAGTCTGATTTTGGCAGGAAGAGATATGTAGTAATGAGAATGGATATGGGGGAAACCGCTGGCTAATTACTTCAGGTGAACAATTCTTTTCTGAAAAGGCCCTGTTCATGTGTGAAAATTACCCCTGACCTAGAATTTCATTACCGCACCTGAGCCAGCCTGGAAAATGGAAGAAATTAAATGCCATAAAATATAAGTGATAAAAGGGAAAATAAACCTCAAGAGTTAGCAGCCACAGTGTTCCGGATGCTAAAACACGAAGCATGCCTAGCACACTCCGTGGCCTTTTAAAAATGACACCAGATGCCACATCTCTTCTGTCATCCTGCAGTTCTCCCTCGACAAGGATCTCTTTGTGTCCCTAAAGAAGGGCCAAGTCTGGAGGACTCGAAGGCCCTTTCCCTTTCCTGTCAAACAAAATGCTTGCTCTTCTCTTTTGGGGTGTGACTCATGGCTGATGTCACCGTTCTTTAGAATGGATTTTTGATTAGTATTGATCCTGAGTCAGAGACATGGGTTCACATCAACCTCTCCGGGGAGCATCTTGCTTGCATTCAAGTGGGCAACAAGGTCCCTCTGCAGCTGAGCCCTGAGCCCTTTCTGGGTTACCTGGGAAATGCTCGAACCACTGGCCTTTGGGAAAAAGTACCTCTTGGAGGTGAGCATAGCCAGATCCCGAGGAAGCAAGTGGTAGGTGGGGATGAGGAACCGCTTTCACAGAAACGTGCTTCCGGCTGTGAAGAACTCAGAGCTCATGCTTTGTTGGTGAAGCGTCTGGGTGGGGAGGACTTTTCAGAAGAGAGGGATGTGGAGAATGATGAAGTTGAGTGGAAGAACAGCAGTGTGTTAGTGATCCCTCCCTAGACTATAGGAGGGCTTTCATTTGCTCCCCACCCCTCATTTTTGAAGTTTCACCAAGTGGTAGAGATCTCTAGCTTCACTGCTCATGTTAGTGCAAGCTGCCTTCATTTCTGGTATAAACACCAACTTCCCAGCTCTTCTGATCATGGCCAGTTCATCAGTGGGACCAGCCACATGTGGGCGTTACATCTGCATCGTGGTCTAACCTTCCACACGCACGGAGGGGCTTTTCTGCTTCATTTTCCAGCGATGATAAAAATGACGGGTTAATCTTTTCTTCCTTTGTTCTCATGCTACAGAGTAGACACCAGTCACACCCCGGCAGTTCAACGCGGCGATCCTAACAGAGGCTGGGGGTCTTCCGTTTTATTGGAAGTAATTAATGATCTGCAGCAACTCAGGTTGTTCAGTCCATCAAGCAGTCAAAAGAAAAAGGAAGGGAAAGGAAAGGGTTAATCATGTGTGGCCAAGTGTAGCAGCACTTGTTCCTTCGGCTGTCTGGGATTTTCTTGCTCTCAGTTCTCTGTAAGTCCACAGGGACCCGCATATCTGATGTCTTGAGTGGGTCATGACGTGGGCTCCTCAGATCCACCATTTGCCTTGGCATCCCGATGGTCAGGTGACCTCTGGAGTACCTCGTCTGTGCTGCGTTTACCATCCCTGGCTGTCTCTAAGGGGCAGCTAGTGATTTCTGGCAAGACGAAGATTGTGACGACACGGAGGTGGCCACTGCCGGAGCACCCCGCAGTGGGGTGGCATCCTCTGGTGCTCAAGGGGCAAATGGGCATGAGCCTTATTTTTATTATTTCTAATTTTCACTTACATGGATGTGTGTGGGCATGCATGCCGTGTGTGCGAGTACTCATGGAGGCCAGAAGAGGGCGTTGGACCCCCTGGAACTGGACGTACGGGTGATCATGAGCTGCTTAATGGGTCTTGGGAGCCAAACGCGGGTTTGTCAGATTTACCAGAGATTAAATGCTCTTAATCATGGAGCCATCTCTCCAGCCCTAGGGATATATATATATATATATATATATATTAAAAATTTTTATAACCCTATTTATTTACTATTAATTAATTAATTCATTTATTTAGTGTGTGTGTGTGTGTGTGTGTATGAATCCCATGTCACACATCTGGAGGCCAGAGGACAATTTGTGGGAGTCAGTGCGTCACATGTGTCACCTGGATGTTGAACTCAGGTTGTCAGCCTTGGTGGCATGTGTCTTTACATGCTGAGCCAACTCATCAGCTGTGGGGGATGCTTTTTAGTATATGATGCCCCTTATCAGACCTGTGGGAAGGATCACATGCCAGGCAGGATGAATTTCCTGGATGGGAAGAGGGAGCACACAGCAATCAGCCTTAGCCGGTGCATTTCCTTGGCCCATGACTTGGAGCCTGTGTTTGATCACCCTTCAGACCTCTCAGTATGTGGGTGGCCGCTATGCCGTATGAGTAAGTCCAACCGGCACCTGGTGGCAGCCATTCTATTGGTTGACTTCGTGAGACATTTTTGACAGTAGCTTCTTTGTTATTATCTTCGACATCAAAAAACATCTTAGACATCAAAATCAGATGGAAAAAGATCACCTGGTAGCAATCACGTGTGTGTGTGTGTGTGTGTGTGTGTGTAATGGAGACAACTGTATAGCTTTGGAGGAGCAGTGGTTGGAGGAAGGTCTATAAGTAGATCAGGTGACTTCTGCTTCGTTTCTTACTGAAATATCTACAAAGGCCCAGTATAGTAAACACTCACAGCACCTCTCCAACTGGACAATCTGTCTTAGCCTGTTGAGGCTGTTATAACAAAACACCGAGATTTGGTGGCTTATAGATAACAAAAGTGTACATTTTCCTGGTTTTTTTTTTTTTTTTTTTTTTTTTGCTTGAGACAGGATTTCTTTGTGTAGTTTTGGAACCTGTCCTGGATCTCGCTCTGTAGACCAGGCTGGCCTCGAACTCACAAAGGTCCACCTGCCTCTGCTGGGATTAAAGGTGTGTGCCACCACCACCACCAGGCAGTTTTCTGGTTCTTAAACAGTGACTTCTCATAGTGTAAGGTATGAACAGGGTGGGGTGGGGGTGGGAGTCTCTTTTCAGAGCCCTAGTCCTGTTAATGAGGGCTTTGTCCTTGTGAACCCCAAAAGGCTCTAATGTCATAGTACCACCATCTTGGGAGGTTGTGATTTCAACAGCATCTAAATTGGAGCAGGGCGTAAACATTTAGTACATTGTAAAATGTAATTAAAGAATCTGAGAGGGACTGACTATAGTTGAAAGCAGACGGAATTGGGGCAAGAAAAGGAGAATGAGAAAGTTTTCCTTGGCTTCCCAAGCAGATTGCCTGAACAGAAACGTTCGGGAGATATCACACAGCTCCCCACCACCCGTCCTCTCACCAAGAGAACCTAAATTTCGCACAATTTGAAAAAAACCAGGTAGAATTCTTGAAAATGATCCCTTGTAGCCTGTGTTCGAGGTTGCGAAAGCACATTGATATTTCCCGGGTGCCTCCCTTCTAGCCTTTCTCCACCTAGGACAGTGATTCTCAACCTTCCTAATGCTGCAACCCTTTAATACAGTTGTGGTGAGCCCAACCATAAGATCATTTTTGTTGCTACTTCATAACTGTGATTTTGCTACTATTATTACCATCATAATGGTAAACATCTGTTTTTTTTTTTTCTGATGGTCATAGGCAACCTCTGTCAAAAGGTCATTTGACTGCAAAGGGGTCGCAGCCCACAGGTTGAGAACCACTGATCTAGGCAAAGCCTGAGACTATAAAAAAATCATCAGCATGTTTCTGTGTGTGTGGCTGTATTTAGTCATTCTTCTCCGTTTTGTTACTGAGGAAGAGTCTTGCAGGCAAGCCCACAGCACATGGTTATGGTCAGCCTTGCTAGTTCACTTGCTCCGGATCACATCTCTGCCTTCAGAGGCTGGGATTACAGGTGGGGTACCACATCCACCTGAGACTCTAGTCCTCATGAAGGTGCAAGTAAGTAAGTAAGTAAGATATAATCCCTGTAACTAAAATTCCAAATTAGGAGCAGAGACTTGCAGACCTTAGCAGCAGTGCATGCTGGGAGTCTTTAATACTCCATCAGTTCAAGTAAAGAAAAGGAAGAAAATGTATGAAGTAAATAGTAAATAAAGTAGAAGATACTTAGACAAAAACCCACATGAAATTAAGAAGCAGCCTGAGAAACTGGCGTATTAGTTTGTGACAGACACAGAATCTAGATAGATGCTTCACTGAAGGAAAACAGTCTTCTGTTTTCCACTGAAGGGCACATGTCTTCACTTTTAGACTGACTGTCCCTGTAACACAGTGTTTGTGTTCAGATAATCCTTATTTTGTTTAATAATATGCCACCACCCATGCAAGAGTAGCAACTCTGGCAGTTGGGATACGTCACAGAGAAGCTTCTTCATATAAAAAAGGAGAGCACCCATCACCACAGGTATGTATATATTGCAGACATAATCACAGGTGTGCATGTACAGTAGACATCATCACAGGTGTGCATGTACAGTAGACATCGTCACAGGTGTGCATGTACAGTAGACATCACCACAGGTGTGCATGTACAGTAGACATCGTCACAGGTGTGCATGTACAGTAGACATCGTCACAGGTGTGCATGTACAGTAGATGTCACAGGTGTGCATGTACAGTAGACGTCGTCACAGGTGTGCATGTACAGTAGACGTCGTCACAGGTGTGCATGTACAGTAGACGTCGTCACAGGTGTGCATGTACAGTAGACATAGTCACAGTGTGGATGTATAGAAGCATGCTATATATAGAGTTTGGTACTAAATGTGGTTTCAGACATCTGCTGGGGGTTGGAGGGTCTTGGAGCACATCCACCATGGAAAAGGGAGGATACAGTATTATATAAATCAAAGCTAACCGAACAAACCTGGAAAATAAAGAACTGCCAACAGTAAGACATAAAACCAAATCACCATTGAGAAAACATAGTCTGCAGACTAAAATATGAGAAATCAATTCATATCATATAAAAAAGACAGCAACAAAACAACAACAACAACAACAAAAACCCCATGAAACCCCAGAATTGGGCATTATGTTGTTAAAAAGAAGCTAAAACAAAGTGAGGCAGATATTTAAATGTAAATGGAGAGACAGATAACGACAATGGAAAAGAAGCCAGGCAGGGGCAGTATAAACATGACTAAGCAGAACTTAAGGAGGAAATTAAATGGGGTTATAGAAAATTTTATATTGCATAAATAAAATTGTCAGACTATGTTAACTGTCATGAGTCTTTATAAGCTAAGTATTACTTTAAACTGTACAAAGAAAATACTGTTGAATGTAGAAAGAGAACCCAAACAACATCATCTGTAAGTGGTACTTTGAAATACATGTCAATATGTACTTCAGGAGCAAAGCAAAGAAGAAAACAACACAAGAAAACAACCTGTTCACTCAATCCACCCACCCAACAACACAAGACACCCACCCACTCAACCAACCAACCTCACAAAAACTCAGAAACAAGATCCTGGGCTGGGAGGGCTGGTTCAGTGGTTAAGCGCTTGCTGTGCAACTGGAAGAATTGGAGTTCAGATCCCCAGACCCCAAGTAAATGCTGGGTGGGCAGGGCAGGCCACTTGTAATTGCAGCGATGGGGTCCCGAGCAAGACTAACCATAGCCGTGAGCTCTGGGTTCAACTGGGAGACTCTGCCTCAAAGAATAAAGTGGAGAGTTGCTGAGGAACTCTTCTGATGTCAGCCTTGAGCCTCCACATGCATGTGCACATAGATCCACATACATACCCATCTCTCCATCATCACCATCAGGATCTTTGTGATCTGAAGCAAGGACATTTTCAAATTCACAGCCTCTCCCTATCTACAGTCTGCCACGGTCCTGCCACTAGCTGAAAGTTTATTCATTTGCCTGAACTCCTTGGTCTGGTGTGCTCGAGTTCACAACCCCTTTGGAAAGGCAGGGTTCCAGAACTTAGATTCTTAGTATTTTCTTTTGTGTTGGAAGCATTACATAGGACTTTGCCTTCAGCGTCAGTGGGGCCAGGACTGGGGTTCTCAGCAATAGGGTGAGGTAAGTTGAGAGAAAGTCTTCACTGGAAAGGCTGCCACAGGGCCCTGCCAAACTCTTGTGAAAGATTACTGTTTATCTTGATTGAGAGAAGAGTTAATTATATTTCCTTAAAGCAAAATCCAGAGATGGGAAGAAGAATCAGTAATGATTGTCAGTAGTCATTGATTTTGGCATGGGTTCCTGATGGAATTCTGAGTTTCCTATATATCTCTTAGGTGTATTGAGTTCCTAGGTGTATTTGTGATCATTCATTTCTGTTGGCCTCGTTCTAAAAAGAATTTGAGACAGTTACTAAGACTGTGGTATGCGAGGGGATGCAGGATGGTCCTTCCAAAGCAGGCCAGTGATAAAACTGACTCCAAGACACAGTGTTCTTTTACTTATTACTTGCACTGGAAATTTTAAAGAATGTCAGAGGGAAACGGTTCCCCCAAGATAGGCCACGCCCCCATATTTATTTTAAATATAGCCTTTGTATCTACTTATACGAAGCATTTGAATTTATTTCAAATACACGCTTCATGTATCATTTCATACATATTGGAATGAACTTAGGTAAGGTTTCACTTGTAATGAAAATTTGTTTTCAGTGAAAAAAAAATTCGTGCCTAAAAAAAATAAGATGGGTTTCTGTGGGGCTCAGCTGGTGCTTAGTGAGACAAATTACCGGGTAAGTTGCCTTTCTCTTGGGAACGTTGATCAGCCACCACCATGCTAGCCTAGTCTTGGTTGTTCTGTTTCAGGTTTAGGAGCTATGAAAAAAAAAATCACATTTTTTGAGATATGCTGGCGTTGCACAACAAACCAGGAAAATCCCCCTTATTTCTTTAGCCAAAAAGTGTCCTGTGCAGCCAGTCACTAACCAGCAGAAGGAGCACTGCGCCCTATTTAGAGTTTCATCTTATTCTTTATCAGCAGGGTGGATAGTCTCCTAAAATGACACATATGTATAACTTACACCTCTATGCATTTAGTCCACCTTAAACTAGACCGCAAACCAATTCCATGCATCGGGTCTTATGCATATATATATGTCAGGCTGGCCTTGAATTTACTGTACAGCTAAGGATGACCTGAACTCTTACCCTCGAACAGCCTCCTTCCGAGTGCTGGGATTACTGGCTCGCCTGTGTGTGTGTGCATGTGTGTGTGTGCGTGCGTGCGTGTGTGTGTGTGTGTGTGTGTGTGTGTGTGTGCCCAGTTTCCGCATGCCTTCACCCTGCCTGTCCTTCCCCTGCAGGCGGCTAGCCTTACTCCCTCTGCTACCGGGTTAAACTATTTCACAGGAGCCTTTTCTTCTAAGACAGGAAGAGAAGTCCTTAGGGGAAATCCCGTCACTCTTGGTGTCTTGCTGGTTTCCAGGGGTGTAGAAGTAAGCACAGAAGGGCAGGGAAGCAGTGTCTCTGGACTAGAAGTCTGTCCCTTTGAACTGCATGGACCCTTCTATGTGGACATATCTTAAAAAAAAATACTGTGAGAATTTCTAAAAACCCACAGATGAATTACGTAGTATAGAAATATTGAAAAGAAGAAGTTATGAGTTAGGTATGTTATAAATGCACATGTTTTATTGCTTAGTACCCTAAGTACATGAAAATCCATCATAAAAAGTTAAAATTCATCAAAACTTAGGCACACACGTAGACACTGCCCAAGGTATCACTCATGAGCAGTGTTCACAGTAGTAAACGGTAATGAGCATGAACTGTTGTAATATTGCATGGGTTTCCTTTTTCTTCTGCCCCTCGTCTCTCTCCCCCGTTTCCTTCTTGGAAATAGAACTCTGAACCGTCTCCATGTTGGATAAAGTGCTTTTGCTGCCCTTGAGCGGCCATCCCAGGCTGACTTCTAAGACTCTCACAGCTACCCCTGGGTGGTGCTGTTGAGTGCCCAGATGCTCACGTGTCCATGCAAAATTCTGAGTGATGCTGATTGTTTCTGTGCCCATTGCTTGTCTTCCCAATCGGTTGTGTGGTTGCGGGGAGTAGGTCACTGGAGGTGTGCTTCTAGAGTTTAAGACTGGTGCCACTCCTAGGGTGCTCTCTCTGCTTCCTGCTTGCAGTTCAAGATGTAGGCTCGCAGCTTGCTATACCAGCCTCACTGCCTGCAGCTTCCCTGCCATGACAGACTTTTCTTCCTCTGCAACAGTAAGCTCCAATAAATCCTTCCTTCTATTAGTTGCCTTGGTCGTGATGTCTCATCACAGTAGTAGAAAAGCAACTAATGCCAATATGGATTAAGAAATAAAAAAAAAACAAAGTAACATAAATCTGTAAGCTAAAGAAATGTTATCTGAAGAGAAATAGGGGATGAGTAGTTAAGTTTAGGAAGTCAAAAGTTATATATGGATGTTTTAGCGTTTGGGAGTCTGTAAATCGTACACTGCTCTCAGATCAATCCTATAGCAAACCTGTCTGCATGACTTTCTAAGGATGTTACATCCTTGATCGTTCATTGGAAAACAGTAAGCTGAATACATGTATTTTTACAAAACACTGTATTGTACATGCTATTTTTATCTTTTGTTTGAACCACAGTGATATCTTCACTTCTCAAGAAAATTTCAGTCTATGGCTCAGTTACCAGGAACAATGGCCCCCTCTCTCTAGGCATGGCTGCTGATTAATGAATAACCTGAACATGGTGTTCAAAAGGCTTTGGAAATCTTCAACAGACATGTTATAGGGACAATGCGTTGGAGACAGGAGACAGATGGGGCCACACTTTCCTATTTCACAGACGTTCTGTTTTCTTCTTTATCCTTTGACAGAGGAAAAAAAAGGCATAAAAAGTGATCCTTTTATACCTGCTAGAAGATTGACTTTGACAAGGTGTAGAAGGCTCACAAAGGTTGATGTTGGTGTATAGAAAGGGCTGATTGTTTGAAGGAGGAACTTGTCTAAAGGGTTTTAAACACCTCCATAGGGAGTAATCATGAATACTAGATATTTAAGATAGTTTTGCACATATATTCAAATTCACAACTTATTTTCTTTGGTTATCCTTTCCTTAATGCTCATGTCAGAGCCCTTGAAAAATTGATTGCCCAGTGTTAGCCAAATGTCAAGGAAATGACACAGTAGGGGTTATGGAAAGACTATTTAACAACTGGCAATGCGGTGCCCACCGGTCAAATGGAGTCCCTGTGAGCCAGTACAGATGCATAGCCGTCTCAGGACCTTCTGGCTGAGTGGCAACCTGAGGATAATAGAGGGGAGCTGACCTTGGAAACTTCAGGATGTCTTCATTAGCTATTCCTCTCCATGAGAAGATATGAACATGCTCTTACCTCTCTGCCTTTCCCTGTATTTGTCTCTGTCACTTTCTCTAATAGGAAAGACACCAAGTTTATGAGAACCAGATTAAGGGTCAGTCATATCAAGACAATGACTACAAAAGGCACTGTCTTTGTTACTGTTCTATTGTTATGAAGAGACACCATGGCCAAGGCAAGTCTTATAAAAGAAAGCATTAAACTGGGGGCTGGCTTACAGTTTTAGAGGGTTAGCCTGTTATCATCATGGTGGAAGCAGACAGGCATGGCATGGAGCTATAGTAGCTGAGAGCTTTCCATCCTGATCCACAGGCAACAACAAGAGAAGGGGAGAGACACTGGGCCTGGCATGGGCCTTTAAGAGCTCAAAGCTGATGCCCCAGTGACACACTTCCTCCAACAAGGCCACATCTCCTAATCCTTTCCAAACAGTTCATCATCTGGGGACTAAGCATGCAAATATATGAGCCTATAGGGGTCGTTTTCATACAAACCACCACAGGCACTAAAATATCACTGAAGTAAAAGCAAAATATGATTAACCCAAGCCTTCTTATAGAACAATGAAGTGCGAAGCTATTTCTGTGTTTTGAGCTAAACAGCATCCTTGAGAGGAGAAAGTTATTTCTGTGAATCTAGTACTTTGCAACAAAGCCCCCCAAATAGGCTTGTTGCAAAGTACTGGGATTCATGGGGCCAGTTGGGGATGGAGTGCTGACGATAACACCTGCCTGAAGTCTGCAGTATTAGGTATGCCCAACCTTCTCATGGGCCACGCATGCCCCAGGATAGCTACTATCCTGCTTACCTTTAACTGTCACTTGACACAGTCGAGAGTCATCTGAGATGGGAATGTCAGCTGAGGAGTTGCCCAGGTAAGACTGGCCTGTGGGCATGTCTTGGGGAATCATCTTGATTGTTAATCATGTGGGTGGGCCCAGCCCAATGCGGTTGACACGGTTCTTTCGGTAGTTAGTCTTGAGCTGTAGAAGACCTCTAGCTAAGCATGACCTTGGCAGCAAGACAGAAAGCAGTGTGCCTCAATGGTTTCTGCTTTAAGATCCTGCTTCAAGAGTCTCTGCTCCGATTTCCCTCAGTGATAGACTCTGACCCAGCAGTGTAAGCCAAACAAATGCTGCTTCCCCAAGTTGTTTTTTGGTCAGATTGTTTTACTCCAAGCAATAGGAATCAAACTAGAACAGCTGTTGATGTGGCCTCACGTGTTTGTGGATCGCAATGTTGTGTTGCCGTGTAAAAAGGTTGCCCCTTTTTATTACACTGGAGGGTTCAGATGAGAAACTGGAAGTGAACCAAAGCCTCTAAGGATTGCTTCATACTTGACTTGAGGGAAGTGGCCTTAGAAGTCAGAGCTCTCCAGTAGTTTGTCACTGATATGCTGAATGACAGATGGCACATGGGTGCTGTATGACATTGCTCCTCTCAGTCTTTAAGGAGGTTGAGCAGGGCCTGCAGAGGTAGAGCTCCCAGGCAGCATCAGATGGGCTCTTGGAAGGGCAAAGACTGATAGTGCCCCTGTAATCCTCTTAAGCATGCTCAGTGACATCCAGCTCATGGCTAGGCTGAGAGGTTCTATGAGGACAGGGAGCTTGATCACCTGGACACCTACTTCAGCAGCTTCCTGCAAAGCACATTGATGTTGCCTGTTGGGCACAAGGGGCCCATGCAATATTGGAGAATTTGTGGTTTGGGTGCCTAAGGAGTAGATGGTTGGTAGAGAGGCACAGATGTGGTGTATGCTTTCTTTTGGGCCGTGCTCTAGATCTTGTCTCAGCAGTAGTCTAAATACATATGTATTCTACATATGTATGTATGTAATATGTATATAATTTAAATGTCTGTAGTATAAGTATATAAATGCATATACATGTTCATATATATTGTTGCTGTAACAAACTACCGAGAGTTTCGTGTCTGAGTAGAACATAGATTTACTCCCTGATGGTTCTAGTTATCAGGTGGCCTGAGCCCCATCTCCATTGGATGCTCTAAGGGAGTCTGTTCTCATTGTATTTTGGATTCTAGAGGACATTTATGTTCATTGGCTCATGAGCCCTTCTTCCAGGGCATAGTAATAGCATAGCATCTTCAACTCTTCTCTCTGACTCTTCTGATTGACACTCTTTTTATCAGGACCTTTGTGATTATGCTGGGTCCATGTGGATGATCAGGATTATCCCCTGATTTCAAGACCCTTAATGTCATTACATTTGTGACTTTGTCTCAAGAGGAAACAAACCATGTCCAGGCACTACAGTGTAGATGCTTCTGACGGGCCATTGTCAGTCTCCCACACACATGATGGCTGCCTCCATATGTTTTGCCACTGATTGGCTTTGAAGGATGACAGATTAGAGTGTTGTTTATAGAAACTGTACACTTCAATATGGTATTGATGAACGAAAAGAAAGAGTAGTTAGATCTTTTAAAAACAGGATTTTAATCATTGTGGAATTTTCAGAGGCTACAGAATGGCTTTAAAATTTGTGTCATGTAATTATTTGATTCTCACAGATTTGAAGGGCCAGGGTACAAGTATGTGTGGCCATTTCAGCTTTAAAAATCTGACCCAGTGAATTTATGTTGGTGATATTCACAGAAGCATATCAAGACTTATTTAAAGTTCTAACTCAAGTTTTATTCAAACTGTATATTTAACATCTTCTAGGATCTTGCATTTTATTTTTACTATGCCTTCAGGTTAATGCTTCCAGTTTATTAGTTTAGATACAGAATGACACAAGCAATAACTGTTGCTCTTTCATTTCTCTTTGTGATCCAGAAGGGCAGAGTCCCCATGCAGGAGGACACTTCAATATTTAATTTATCGCTCTGCAAATACCGCCTGGTTGAGTGAATGGGTAAATGAAGAAAAGAATTTTCTGGAAATTAGATTGCATATTCTTCTAGAGAAAATTAATAGAAGCAAACTCATCAAGGGCAAAAAGCTTTCATCTCCATTGTTCTGATTTGTTTTGTTTTATATTGCATTTTAAACTTGATAATTTTAATCAAAATGGTAGTTTATGCCTATAATATCTATTTTGTGTGTGTGTGTGTGTGTGTGTGTGTGTGTGTGTGTGTGTGTGTGTGTGTGTTTAGGTCAGGGGTTTCTTTTGGATGCATTCCTCAGGAGCTATTTACCTTGTTTTTTGAGACAGAGTCTTTCACTGGCCTGGAACTCTCTAAGTAGGTTACGCTGGCTGGCCAGTGGACCCCCAGCATCCTTCTGTCTCCATTTCCTAAGTGCTGGGATTACCATCATGCCTAACTTTTTACATGGATGCTAGGAATTGAACTCAGGTCCTTATATTATGTGGCAATTATTTTACCAATGGAGCCCATCTATTTTTAAAAGTTACAGAGAAGTGTAAAGAATTATATAAAGATAATTTGCAATCTCTTTGTAGAGAGGAAAACACTCATATCATTGGCTTATGTATTTTGAGAGTCATATTTAGACATGTTGACATGCATACACACACACACACACACACACACACACACACACACACACACACACGGCTCTCTGTAGTCATGGGTTCCATATATGCAGATTCTACTTACCCCAATTTGAAAATAACTAGGGCATATCTGTAGCTGAGTGGCAGAGTACTTGCTCAGTATGAGTGAGGCCCTAGGTTTGGTCTGAAGCACTGAAAAAAATCCAGAAAAAAATTGCATTCATAGGAAACCTGCCCAAGCTATTTTTGTCATTATTTCATAAGCAATGCAGTATACAACTATTTACATAGTTAAATTATGTAATATAGAGATGATTTGTATGTGGAGCATGTGTGCAGGCTGTATGCAAATACTGTGCCATTAATCCTTCAAGGGCCATGGTACCAATCCCCAAGGATATTGAGGCATTAGTATATAAAAAGATGTACACATATATGTTCACGTATAAGTGTGCTTGCTTTTTGCAGAAGAAAAATTTGGATTCTGTGATGCCATTTGTAAGATGTAAGCCATAACAGCATAGATACAGCAATGTATTAAGATGTCATATTAGTGTAGATCCCTACAATCCTTCTTATGTTTTTAAAGTGTTCTTACATACACATGTGTACACATATTTTTGAAAAATCCAGTTATTTCAAGGCTCTAGGACTCTGTTGCTGGACCTTTTAGTCACGGGAATCGGACATGTCAGGCCAGTCTTGACCTCCTTTTCTGTGGGCCTTTCAGTTCATTTGTCCCCAGAGTCTAAAGGGCCCGTGTCTATCTATCATCGACCTTGTAGGGTCGTTGTGAAGGCTAAAGAACCCAAATGCACAGGGTCTGTTACAGCACCCGATGCTCCAGCAAAGACTCCATAAGCTTGGGTTCCTTTCTTCAACTTCTTAGTTACAAAAACTATCCATGCGTATAGGTCAGTGGTTCTCAACCTGTGGGTCACAATCCTGTTGGGGGTCAAATTACCCTTTCACAGGGTCACGTATCATATATCCTGCATGTCAGATATTTACATTATGATCCAAAACAGTAGCAAAATTACAGTTATGGAGTAGCAACAAAAACAGTTTTATGGTTGGGGGTCACCACACCATGAGGAACTGTATTAAAGGGTCTTAAGCATTAGGAAGGTTGAAAACCACTGTCTTAGGTTGTGCTTCCTGTTTTTTTTTTTCACATGGAAAAAAAATTTATACAAATAGATAAACTAAAATTACTAATGTTTTGCTAGCTGCTCAGAACGTCTTGCCACCAAACCCTCACCATTGCCATGAATGACTGCTGCCACCGTGGCTGTCAAGGGGTCAGTGACGTGCCACACCTGGTTTTATTCTGCAGGTGCACAGGCCTTCACTCCAAGCACACAATTTAACAATACAAAGAGCAGAGAACAGTAATTGCTAACAAGAGCAGGCTGCTGCATGCGTCCTGCCTTCGCCTTCATTTTCTTCTTTAAGTCAGAGGCCAGGAGTCCTGCCAGGCAGGAAAGCTGGCAGAGGAAGGAACAGTGGTGCCCGCCGTCTCCAGAGAGGCCGAAAGCTGTGTAATTGTCCTAGTGACCTCTCGGGTATTCAGATTGAAGTCTTCATTGCCCATGACAAATATTTATTAAGCCCTGCTCTGTGTTTGGTTTCTAGGTATAATGAATGGTGCGGCAGACGGTTTTAGGTTAAAAGACCTCCAACTCCATTTAACGCCTGGATGGATATCTGGATTAGGTGACAGATGAATCCTGCAGAAGTTAGTGCACGAATAAGCCTTTCTGCCGTGTGTTTGAATACTGAAATGAGCCACCTTTCCCCAGTTATCTTATATAGTTTATATTCCCACAGCTCTAGGAACTCTTGTTACTTGTGAGTGCTTGTTTATTAAATGAGTGGGGTATATTAGAATTATATCATCTGTTATCTATCCAGAAACAGGCTAACCAGTTATCACTGTGGCTTGCATAGAACAATGGCTACATTTATGGGCTGGGAAGGAACTTAGAGGATTAAAAGCAGGTGTGGGCGAGTGCAGCCGCTACTCAGGTGACCTCGGGAGGAATCATCGGTGTGTCTATAGCCTTAGGAGCTATGGTGTTGTCTGAGAGCATCATGCCTGGATGAGGGCGAGCGCTGCATAGCCTCACTGTGGGCATAAGAGGCCAGGCCAGTGCATATTGGCACAAGTCTCCTGGCCCTGGGAGGTTGTGAGAGTGGAAGGGAACAAGAGGGGCAAACTGTCTGTTCTAAGTGTTCTCAGCTGTAGTAGGAAGGCCTGGACAGAGCAGCCTGAGCTCCGTGGCCTTCTCCCTCCTTTTCCATAGTGATTTAACCCCTTGGCTAGTCCCCATTCGTAAAACGAACACCTATGTAGAGGGTGATGAACTCTATGTGAAACACTGGGGGCGGGCAAAACAGGCCTTACCCCCTTCCATGTGGCTTCACCAGGTAGTTGAAGAGATGGATAAATGCTTATAGTCTAGGATCTCATGGGCAGAGGGTGGAGAAGGCTGTCCCTGCAGAGGCCTGGAAGCAAGGGGGCAGGTATGGCAGGGTCTCTCAGGAACCACTCTGTTTTATCAAGGGGAAGCTGGGCAGAAAACAGGAAGGAGTGTGATGTACGACTGCAGAGTCTGGCCACAGGCAGGAAGTGGGGGAGCAGGAGACTTGTTTCTATTTCTTTTATTCCTTCTTTCCATCAGTACTGGGGATTGAACCATGCCTGCAAACCCCCACAGACTCATTTCTTACGACTCTTCTCTTCATTTCCCTAACATATTTTGTGTGTGTGTGTGTGTGTGTGTGTGTGTGTGTGTGTGTGTGTGTGTGTGTGTGTGTAGTATAGATCAGATTGGCATGTGGGCATGTCTGTGAGGGACTGTCTTGATTATTAGTTGACATAGGAGGGCCCAGCTCAGTATAGGAAGCACCGGTCTCTAGGCAAGTGGTCCCTGGCTGCATAACAAAGCTAGGTGGAGCTGGAGAGATGGCTCAATGCGTAAGATCCCTTGTTGCTTTTGCAGAAGACCAGGGTTCAGTTCCCAGCACCTACATCGGGTGGCTCACAGTTGCCTGTAACCCAGTTTCAGTGGATTCAATGTCCTTTTCTGACATTATGGGCACCTGCACACATATGGTACACACACATGTGTGCATCCCTCCCCATAAATAAAAATAAATAAATCTTTTTTAATTTTATAAAGAAAGCTAGCTAAGCATGAGTCTGTGAGCGAGCCAGTAAGCCTATTCCTCCATGGCTTCTGCTTCAGGTTCCTGCCTGAGAGTCTGCCCTGATTTCTCCCAGTGATGGACAGTAACCTGAAATAACCCTCTTCTCCTCCAGATTGCTTCTGGTCAGAGTGTTGTGTCACAGCGATAGAATGTAACTCGAACAGCGGCTTTCTCAGAGGCTCAGCTCTACTTACAAGGCCCTGCAGAACCACTGTCCAGGGCAGAAGCAGTGGAAAGGAGGAGAGATGGACTGACATCCCCATGACTGCCATGGATTTGGAGGGCATAAAGCCAACTGGGAACCCAACTTCTCCCTCCCCCAGACCCCCTGAATAACCTGTTTCTTTCTCATAACCACAGTTACTATTCCTGGTGCAGACAAGGAGGGAGCTGGGAGTTGGTGCCAGGCCATGTTCCAGCAAGGGCTATTCAAGAGACTGGGGACAGGAGCAGTGTCAGTGGGCAACAAAGGGCTCCAGTGTTTTGGGGCAGCACCAGTGGAATTCTGAAGTGTCAAGTCCCCTCTCGGGCAGCTCCTTGGCAGGGCCCACTGACAGGAGCTCAAGGCCTTTTAGTTTCGTGTTGGTGGTTTGTCTCCTGGGGATAGGGTGGTGGCTTCAGACTTGGTGAGTAGGTAGCTATGATCCCTATAGATCTCTGCAGTGGGCTTGGCTGATATAGCTAGCATGGGGAGAGTCAAGGAGGCTAGCACTGGTTGACCTGCAGAAAGGTAGCGTCTAGCAGTATGTGGATCTTGTGCAAGTCCTGCAGCCTGACCTCTAGGTGCTGACACTTGCCATCTTCCAGAGCCTTCGGTTCCTCTGTGGTCAGCCCAGCAAGAGTTGCACGGGACGCTGGCCTAGGTGGACAGCCGTGGGCAGAGTCAGGGGTGTGTACCCATCTAGTGAAGAGGTAAGAGAAAGGCAAGGGTGGGACCAGCCTCTGGGCCAGGGGCAGAATCAGGTGCCAGGGCAGGGGTACTGCTGCTTCTGGGTATTCCACTAGGTTAAGAAAGGGTTCGTGTGCCAGGAGACGGAGGGGTCACAATGGGTAGTAGGATAGGTAGAAAAGGGCCCACAGTGGACTGCAGTGGGAACATGCCTAGAGGTATCAGAGGGAAGGGAAGGGGTCCTAGGGAAGGTTGGGGGGATAGAGCAGCAGTGGTGGGAGGCAGGGGTAGCCCTGGTTGACAGGCTTAGGAAGCAGTGGCGTTAGTGGCACACACAGGGCATCCATGCAGCATGAAGGACAGGGGTGCTGTTGCTAGATCCAGAAGTACATGAAGCCGGAATGGAAGACATATTGCAGGGCAATCTCTTGGTAATGGTCACCATCTCTTCTCAGCAGATGACGCAATCATTGTCCATTGTCTTGGAGTTCCCCAAGGGGGTGGCATCTGGGTACAGTGTATTCATGTTTGTGAGTAGCTTAGCAAGACATGACAGTATCTTCCATGGCTTTATTTAACCACCTTATGGCCAGGTACCTGGACCAGATGGCAAAGAGTGGGAAAATGTGATCGTGGTGGCCATGAAGACCGTGTATGGCCAGACCTTGATGGAGCCTATAAATAGAACCTGTGTAGAACTTATATATGGCCTTATTGTCCCAGGTGTCCTTGGTCTGGAGTCTCATGGACAGCATCACATACTTGACGAAGATGATGAGCACAATGGTCATCAGAATGGAATTCTCAAAGCCAAACGCCAGCTGCATGGAGGCTCCATGGGTCAGGATGCTGTGATGTCTATGAGTGATGACAGAGAAGTCCAGAATCCCCAGGAAGAACATCAGGGAGGTGATATGGCAGTAGATATTGGGGCTGATTTCTATAAAGTCTGTATTGTCCTCATCCAGCTAGTGAAAACCCCTGAGAAGGGAAGAAGGGTAAATAGCATGATGGAATGATGGAGTCACCCCAAAAGACAGGGAAGGACAGGCAGGTCTCACTGACAGCATACCAGGCCGTTCCATCTCCATGGCCTTTAGCTGCCTAAAGAACACTTTGTCCAAGAGAGAAGGATGAAGGCCTGGACGTACAGAACAGCCCTATTGGGGCTGGACTTGATCAAGTACCCTTCAGTGGAGGTAGAAATGGTATTGAAGTCATAGGCATGAGCCACCATGGCCCCAGTCAGGGTCTGTCTAGCTGCCATTATCATTGTGGTATAGAGTATTGCCCTGGCTGGGAGCCCCCAAGAGCCCACTGTCCACAGCGCCTACTCATTCTCCATCTCATTTCTTCTTACCACTGAGTAAGAATGCACCTCAAGGATGGACCACATCTATTGAATGCCTTCATGGTTACTTCCATTTTGTGATAATTCGGAGTAAAGTGTCAACATCTGGGTGCCGGTGTTTGTGTTAACATATGTGATGTGGGGAGACACCAGGAGCATAATGACTGGAAGTATGGTAAGCCTGTGCTTCCATCTTCTAAGCCTCTGGACTGTCTTCAAAATGGCTGCACCATTTTGTAAGCGTAGTGAAAGTCAATATGAGCAGTCGCCCTACATCCTGCTGGCATTTGGTGCCTGTCAGTACTGTTTCGGACAACACAGTGTTTTATTTCTTTATTTCTTTATTTCTTTTTAAGATTTATTTATTATGTGTGCAGTGTTCTGTCTGCATGGATGCCTGCATGCCGGAAGAGGGCACCAGATCTCATTGTGAGTCACCATGTGGTTGTTGGGAATTGAACTCAGGACCTCTGGAAGAGCAGCCAGTGATCTTAACCTCTGAGCCATCTCTCCAGCCCCTCAACTTATGGTTTTAATAGCAAGTGGATGGATGCAAAGCTCTGAACACAGGCCCTGCCCTGGTGCGGAGGCTTTGCTTAGTACCTGGCTGCTGCTGTGGCCATTTTAAATTCTCTCTTCTTATTTTCATGTCTGCGTCTTTCTAGTTAACCCATTTCTGTCATTTTGTTTGAGATCCAGATCTCTGTCCTTAATCACTGGAAGCTCTTTCCCCTCTTCTCTGACACCTTTTGTCACTTCCTGCACCTTTTGTCACCCATAGGAAGACCAGAGACATTTTATGGTTAAGCATTGTGGTAGTTTGAATGAGAATGGCTCCCATAGGCTCCTATGTTTGAGTGCTTGGTCCCCAGTTGGTGGAACTTTTTGGGAAGGATCAGGAGGCGTGGCTTTGTGTGTCTCTGGGAGTGGACTTTGAGGTTTCAAAAGTCTATGCCAGGCCCAGTCTTGTTCTCTCTCTGTCTCCAACTTGCAGGTAAGATGTGAGCTCTCAGTTACTGCTCCAGCACCATGCCTGCCACCTGCTGCCATGCTCCCCACCATGATGGTCACGGACCCACCCTCTGAAACTGTAAGCAAGCCCCCAATTAATTGCTTTCTTTCATAAGTTGCCTTGGTCATGGTGTCTTTTCACAGCAATAGGAAAGAGAATAAGACTGCATCTTGAGTAATGTACTTGTCAGGGTTCTTCAGAGAACTAGGATGCATTGTATGTGGGAGTAGGGCTAGGATTAGGGAAAGGGAGAGGGTTCATTTCAGGAACTTGCTGCTCACATGATTCTGTAGGCTGGCAAGGCCATATTTGGGGCATGGGCCAATGGCAGGAGATGGGGAAGAGCTGGTGTTGAGGTGTAAGTCCAGAGGCATCATCTGCTGAGTTCCTTCTTGGTCAGAGCAGCCTTTGGCTGGTGGGTGAGGCTCACCTACACTCTCCTGGACTTGGTCTACTGATCTGAATGTTAATCCCTCCAAACCCTCATCTGTGCACCCAGAATGATGTTGATCAGTCAAGGATCTGGGCACCACTGTGACTGCGCTACTGTCTTAAGTATGTTGATGGTGATTTGAAATTTCATTAGAGGCATTTTGAACAAGAACCTTGTTCTGATGTGTTCCTGATTTAGGCAGCTCCAGGGTCATGAGAGATTCTGACTCAGGCACAGGAAGCTGATGGTGGCTAGAACCTCTTCAGTCCTCTGGTTTCAGACCCAGTGTGGGGATGAGGTGTTGGGGAGCGGGTAGGTAACTGTTGTTACCTGGGTGATAATAAAGCTGAGCTTTTCCTGCTTGAAGAACTGCATTACAGAGATTAATTTTGAATTAAATGATAAATTTAAAGCATTTAAAAGAACAATGGCATTTCTAAATGAACTAGGAAGACTAATTATTAACCATAATGATTTTGACTCTCCACCCTGCCTCCTTCCACGCTTACGTCCTTTTCACACCCTGGAAGGGATGGGCAATGACAATGAACTGAAAATTATGCTTGCAGGATTCCTGTTTTTTACAGAAACAGAGCTTCACGGTCACTATTTTGTTAGTTGTTAGTAACTAGCCTCTGAGATCCAATTGGTATAATGTTCTGGGAGTCTCTGTCCCAGTCAATGTGACCACTCTTAATCAATGGCCCAAGTCATGTCTCCTGTCATAGTTCCACCCCAATCTTCATTTCTGCTTCCTTCATGTTGGGATCTGCACGATGTGTGATGAAGACCCCGCAATGGGGCTGGAAAAGTCATCCAAGCCAGGGGGATGTGGAGTGAACAGGACAGTGACCATGGCCAGGCAGATGTCAACACCAGAACAGAGCAGAGGTGGTTATCTTGATAAATCCAGTCACTGGGAGCAACAGCCAGCTACAAACACTTGAATCTCACACTTGCCAAATCACAAGGGTTCTTTGAGGGACTAGGCGAGGTTGGAAGGAGCGTGGGCCTGGGAGTCAGAAAGATGAACCTGAGATCTCAGCCTGCTACTTTACAAGTGACATTATTTGACTCCTCGATCTTTCTGGTATCAGTTCCGAAGAGGGGGAATAATTGCGGTACCTCCTTGGATGGTTGGCATCATCAAAGCTTTGAGCAATGCCATTCTTGAACTGGACCACTTCATTTTACCAGTGGAGAAGCTGAGACTAGAGGCTAAGTAAATTTCTCCAGGGTTGGAACTGAAAATGGCGAGGTTTGTCTTTGCTTTCAGTGTCTAGTATTGACCCCCGACGATGATAGGCACATTTACTGAGAAGTGACTGTCAACCAGTAACTCTGCTGAATGCTTTCTACTGTATTCTTGTTCAACAAGACCTTTCAACGTTGGTGCTTGTATGAGGTTCCTTTTGCAGCATGGCATTTCTACAGGTTTCATGGCTTAAGATCCAGCTGTTTGCTATTTTTGCTTCTGCGGGTTAGAAGCCTGGGTCTGGCATGGCCGAGTCCTCTCCTCTGAGTCTCTCAAGGTTAAAATGAACGTTAGAGAGCTGTGTTCTTTTTTGGGTACTTTGGGAAAAGTCCACTTCCATTCTAATGGGAAGATCTGGTTGTGGGTACTAAGGGAGGCGTTCTGGTTAATATTGATTGATTGATTGATTGTTGTCCAGTTTGACACAAATTAGAGTCACCTAGGGAGAGGAAACTTCAACTGAAAAAATATCTTCATCAGATTGACCTTAGTCAAGGATGTGGGTTATTTTTTGATCAATGATTGATGTGGGAGGGCCAAGCCCATTGTGGCTGCTGCCATCCCTGGCCAGGTGGTCCTAAGTTGTACAAGAAAGGAAGTTGAGTGAGCCATGAGGAACAAGCCAGTAAACAGTGTTCCCGCATGGTCTCTGATTCAGTTCCTGCCTGAGTTCCTGCCCTGCCTTCCCATACTGATGGACTGTAAGCTGTATGCTGAAATAAACCCTTTCCTCCCCAAGTTGCTTTTGGTATGGTGTCTATCACAGCAACAGGAAGCAAGCTAAGCCACTAGGTTAGTAGGGCTTTATTTTCTACATGTGCTCAGAGGTGAGTAACCAGGGTAGATATCCCGCCTGTCTTCTGTCACCTTTCTCACTGTTGGCCCATGGGAAAGATCTGTGTTGAGTGGGACGTTTACAACCTCCCATAACTTGGCTTTAGTCCCCTGTGCAGATTGGATTGCTGAATAGCATGTCTCAGACTTTGCCTTGGCTTCCTAAGCATTCTCACAGGAGAATCATGGAGAAAGTGCTGTTTGCTTGGAAGTGGCTGTTGACCACAGACATGCCATTAGTGTGATGGTGGCAGGAGGGGACCCACCCCCGCTTCAGAAACACATGCATGGTTTGTGGCTACCCGGTATGTGCTTGACATCTTTCCAAATCACACTTGCTAAGCTCCAGATGCCTCCTCTTCCTCCCTGAAAGGTGATCTCAAGAAGATGAGGAGAAATAAACTCTTTTAGCTTAGTAAGACTTCCTGACTTTGTTTTGAGGATGGTCACTAATAGCCAGATGGAGGTTTTGTAAAAACTTGCTTGCTGTGGAGACTCAAAAGACTCAGACCTGTCCTTCTTACTCCATCGAGGGGTACATTAAGGAGGTCTCATAGGATAGACAATGGGGGTTGGGATAATATACAGAGAAAATAGAGGGTTAAAAGAAAATAAAAGGAAGATGTGTAGATTTGCAGGCAATACGAGGAGAGAAGTGGGAAATTCTTTGGAATGGTCTTTGAAGCCCACGTATATGTGTGGCCGCCAGAGAGTAAGTGTTGGTCTGTGTCTCACAGCCTCTAAGGGCTGTCTACACAACCCAGCTCTCGCCTTCCTACACTTTTCTGGATTCATCTCCCTGAATATCTATGTCTATATCTCTATATATCTCCATATAAATTTGCAAAGATACATGAAAGTATCTTAAATATCTGATACCCTTTTAAATTCTCTCAGCCACGGCTTGTCCCCTGCTGTGGATCCTGTGTGGTTTGCCCCTCAAATGTTCCTAAGGTGGGTCCTGGTTAATTTCTCTGTGTAATAACTGTTACAAAAGAATAGTACAACCCCTGGATCTCTCTTTCCCTACAGTCTTATGACATGGTCTCTTCTACATGTGCTCACGGCATGACACCATCCATCACGAGATCCAGAGCTGACCTGAGGCCAGCACCATGTTTTTAGACCTCTACAACTATGATTTTGTTCTCTTATCTTTCAAGTTTGGTTTGGCAGCTTGTTGAGCCTTTATTTGATGTTTAAGAACAAATAAATGAAACGAATCTCTTTAAGTTATCCAGCCTTGGGTATTCCATTATAGCAAGAGAAAATGGATTGACTGTTTCTATGTCATGTAACTTTAGTGACATGGGACGGAATGGCTCAGAACCACCTTGCCTGTTGTGGAAGGGTTCTGCCAGGTTTCCATGGAAGGAGACCAAGGTTGGGGTCAGGTGAACGGCTGTCATGTTTATAGCTAGTGGCCAACTGTGGTTGTTGGCAGCCTCATCAGGCATGTTATGGTGACTCCCACAGTGCCAAGCTGTGAGTGGGCTTCCGGATTTTGGTAGGAGCAGCTCCTTTAGCACCATGGCTGGACACACAGTTCCTGTCAGCAGGTGGCGCCAACTTTCTGATCCTTGAGTTCAGCCTCCTTTGGCCTCCTCACACCTTTGACGTGTGTGTGTGTGTGTGTGTGTGTGTGTGTGTGTGTGTGTGTGTGTGTTTGTTTGTGTGTGTGTGTGTGTGTGTTCCCCCAGCTCTCCTGTCCTTTCCATAACGACATCCTCGCTTCATTCTTTTCCACTCCAGAAGTCCCCAAGAAGCTTGGGGTGGTGGTCCTTGTCTGCAGTCTAGCACCTGGGAAGATCAGGAATTCAGGGCTAGCCTAGGCTATATACCGAGACCCTGCCTGCACCACCCCCCTCCTCCAAAGTCCTCAAGAATTTTGTTTCCCTGAGTGAAAGCTGACCTAAGCAGTATGTTTCTGGCCAGCTCCATGGCCACTCTCCTGGGGCCTGCGTTTGCCTGCTGCTGTTCCCTGAACATCCAATTTTGATTTGACATTTTTTTTTTGACAATCAGGAAGTTGATGGGCATATCAATAAACTGCAATGATTAAGACTAGGGAAGAAGATGTGGAACAGTGAAGAGTGGTAGAAATTTGACCTTGGACTTAGTTCTGACAGGCCCATGTCCACTTACTCATTGGAGTGTTAGCTTTTAGACAAGCTTGTCAAAATGTGACCACACTGCCTGTGGATGTGTCCTGAACTTGAGCTGACCCTGGCAGCTCTTCCAATTTTCCTTAATCTGTACTGTATTTCAAAAGTGAAGGGAGGGGTAGCCAGGGAGATGGTTTACTTTCAGAGACTCAAGCCAGGCATGAGTGATGGCTACTTTTCAAATGCACGTTTGAATGCATTTATTATCTTGAATATATGTTTCAGGCGATAGTTTTGATTAGTAGTAAGAATAACAGCATAAACCTAGGGCCCTGTGCAGGGTAAGCAAACACTCTACCTTGAGTTGAATCCCTAGTCCTCCTTTATAATTTGTATGGGATGTTCTCCATGCTTGCTAACATGGAGGTTCTTGAGCCACAGTGGAGATGGACTAGATTGCTGTATTCTGGTGGACAGCGTGGGCCCTCATTGTGGCAGCTACTGTAAAGGGTCTGGGGGAGTTAGCACTGAGGTGTGACCATCTTAGACTAGGGCATTAATATTCCTATACCTGTGGGGTTTACTTTGCTCTTTTATTTTTGTGACCACTAAATTTCGATCATGTGGCCTTCCCTCACGTCTCCATCAGACCACATGCAGGTCTCTTTGGGGCTTGTTGGCTGCTGAGAGAGTCAGTCTTGTTTAGCCGTTGGACAGTTTGACATTCCTGACCAGCTGAAAGGCCCCTTCTCTCAATTCCATTCCAAAGCAGAAAATAGAAAGATGGAGAGCCACAGTCAAAGCTTTATTAGATTCATATGGTTCTGGAAGTCCAGAGAAAGAGTGATGTCAATGCTAGCTGAATCCAGGGGTTCCTGTCCCATTACCATGGGGTGCTTTCAGCTCTGCTGATGTTTAGTTTCTTCTTAAACTGGAAATTGATCATGACTTGCATCTGACAGAGTCCAGAAAAGGAAGTGGGAGTTACTCTTGGGTCATTGAGAAACCCTTAGAGAATTGTCTTAGAGTTTCTATTGCTGTGAAGAGATGCCATGACCATGGCAATTCTTATAAAGGAAAACATTTAATGGGGGTGGTCTACAGTTTCAGAGATTTAGTCTATTATCATTGCATCAGGACATGGTGGCTTGCAGACAGCAGACATGATGCTGAAGAAGGAGCTGAAAGTTCTACATCTTGATCCTCAGGCAACACGAGGTGAATTGCGTCTCACACTTGGAAGAGCTTGAACATAGGAGATCTCAAAGTCTGCCCCCACAGTGACACACCTCCTCCAACAAGGTCACAGCTCCTAATAGTGCCACTCCCTATTTTCCTTTTCTGTTTTTTTGAATTATTATTTTCTATTTATAATGTTTTTATATTTTACATACCAACCACAGATCCCCCTCTCATCCCTCCTCCTGCTCCCCCGCCCAGTCTTCCCCACAACTCACCTCCCATCCCCTCCTCCAAAAGGGCAAGGCCTCCCATGGGAAGTCAGCAAAGCCTGGTACATTCAGTTGAGACAGGACCAAGCCCCTCCCTCAAGGGTGAGCAAGGTGCCCAACCATAGGTAATGGGATCCAGAAAGCCAGCTCATGTACCAGGGATAGATCCTGATTCCACTGCCAGGGGCCCCTCAAACAGAACAAGCTACACAATTGTCTCCCATATGCAGAGGGCCTAGTCCAGTCCTATGTAGGTTCCACAGCTGTTGGTCTAAAGTTTGTGAGTTCCTGTGAGCTTGATTCAGTTGTCTCTGAAGATTTCCCCATCATGTTTTGACCCTCCTTGCTCATATAATCCCTCTTTCCTCTCTTCAGCTGGACTCCCAGAGCTCAGCCTGGTGCTCGGCTGTGGGTCTCTGCATCTGCTCCCATCAGTTACTGGATGAAGGCTCTATGATGACAGTTAGGGTAGTCATCAATCTGATTACAGGGGAAGGGCAGTTCAGGCATCCTCTCCACTATTGCTAGCAGTCTAAGCTGGGGTTGTCCTTGTGGATTCCTGGGAATTTCCCTAGTACCAGGTTTCTCCCTTATCCCATAATGTCTCCCTCTATCAAGATATCTCTTTCATTGCTCTCCCACTTCATCCCTCTCCTAGCTCAGCCATCCTGTTCCCTCATGTTCTCATCCCCCATTCCCTCCCCTCTACTGCCCCCCCCCCAACCCCCAGTTTACTCATGGAAGTCTCATCTGTTTCCCCTTCCCAAGGTGATTCATGAGTCCCTCTTAGGGTCCTCCTTGTTTTCTAGCTTCTCTGGAGCTGTGGGTTATAGTCTGATTATCCTTTGATTTACATCTAGTATCAACTTATGAGTGAGTGCATACCGTGTTTGTCTTTCTGAGCCTGGGTTACCTCACTCAGGATGATATATTTAGTTCCATCCATTTGTCTGAAAATTTCATGATGTCATTGTTTTTTTACAGCTGAGTAGTACTCTATTGTGTATATGTACCACATTTTCTTTATCCATTCTTCAGTTGAGGGGCATCTAGGTTGTTTCCAGGTTCTGGCTATTATGAATAATGCTGCTATGAACATAGTTGAGCAAGTGTCCTTGTGGTATGATTGAGTATCCCTTGGGTATATGCCCAAGAGTGGTATCATTGGGTTTTGAGGTAGATTGATTCCCAATTTTCTGAGAAGTCACCATACTGATTTCCAAAGTGGCTGTACAAGTTTGCACTCCCACCAACAGTGGAGGAGTGTTCCCCTTGCTCCACACCCTCTCCAACATAAACTGTCATCAGTGTTTTTAATCTTAGCCATTCTGACAGGTGTAAGATGGTATCTCAGAGTCATTTTGATTTGCATTTTCCTGATGACTAAGAATGTTGAGTAATTCATTGAATGTCTTTTGGCCATTTGAGATTCTTCTGTTGAGAATTCTCTGTTTAGATCTGTAGCCTATTTTTTAATTGAATTGTTCGGTATTTTCTCATTTCTTGAGTTCTTTATATATTTTGGAGATCAACCCTCTGTCAGATGTGGAGTTGGTGAAGATATTTTCCCATTCTGTAGGCTGTTGTTTTGTCTTATTTACCATGTCCTTTGCCTTACAGAAGCTTCTCAGTTTCAGGAGGTCCCATTTACCTATCTATCTATCTTCTATTATTATTATTATTATTATTATTATTATTATTATTATTATTATTGTCTTTTTAAACCATTTTCTTTCAAACTACCACAAGAATCTTTTTTTCATGTGTTATAGGTCCAAAATCAGTCATGCCCTACTGGAACCAATCACTGAGATAGAAATGTGCCACCTTTGGAACAGTCTGAAACTGGAAATGAAGTCTACTTTTCCATGTGGGTTGTATGAAGGAGGGTTTTCCCCAGAGGGAAATGAGGATTCAGTCATCAGGGAAGAAGAAAGAAGGAATACTGTTATGATGGAAACTATGGCTAGCAGAGTGGAAGGCCTTCCACCATGGTGAGGGAACTGGCTGTTTATCATTTTGATTTATTTTATTCCTCTCTCTCTCTCTCTCTCTCTCTCTCTCTCTCTCTCTCTCTCTGTGTGTGTGTGTGTGTGTGTGCATGTACATGTGTGTAGGCTAGGGGTCCACCTTGGGTGTTCTGCAGGTGCTGTCCAGTTGTTATTAAACAGGGCCTCATATTATCCCTGAACATACCGAGCAGGTCAAGCTGTTGGGCCAGTGACCTGTAGGGATCCACTGTGTCAGTCAGCGCTGAGCTTATAAATGTGTACCATGGAGTCTGACTTTTCACATGGATTTTGGGAATCAAACTCAGGTTCTTGTGGTTGCATGTCAAGCACTTTGTCAACTAAGTTATCTCCCCAGCCTCTCAACAAACAGTTATTGAACCATTAAATCAATGCTAAGCATTTATGCCAAATTCTAGGGGTAAGAAAGAATATTAAAGATACTGTCCTATCCTTTGAGGATTTTGTACTATAGTGGAGAAGACTATGTAAATGCAATTATTATGAGAAATACAGAAGGTTGTTGAACATAGAAGGAAAGTTTCCTAAATATTGAGGAAGGAGCAACCAAATGTATAAAGCAGTGGTTCTCAACCTTCCTAATGTTGTGACCCTTTAGACAGTTCTACACATTGTGGTGACCCCCAACCATAAAATTACTTCATTGCTACTTTATAACTGTAATCTTGCTACTGTTACAAATTATAACGTAAATATCTGATATACAGGACATCTAATGTGTGACCCCTGTGAAAGGGTCATTTGGCCCCCAAAGGGGTCATGACCCACAGGTTGAGAACCACTGCTCCAGAAGGATGTAAGTGGACATCTGGGTTATACGGAACAGCATCCCACCCAGCGGGGACAGCATGTGCAAGGGTACAGAAGCACAGAAGAGGGTAACATGTTTCAAAAATCCTATCCCATCTGCATGTGCAGGACATGGGGGACATGTGAGGGTTGTTTAGAGATGATCCCTGGGATCCATCTTAGGGAACAACTTGGACTTCATGGAAGGAGGAAGTTAGTCAGTAGGCAGGACTGGAAAGGCTGCTGTGGCTTTGTGAGGAGAACACACAATGAGAGGGTGAGCCTGAAGTCTGGGTGGCTGTTCCATAGCCAAGGCAGGGGAGAAGGGATGAGAGCATGAACAGAGGCGAGATAGAAGACTCAGGAGAGGGAGATTCAGAGTGGAAAATCAGCAGGGCCCAGCGACTGTCTGGGTCAGGGGCGGTTAGAGGGAAGTGAGGAAAAAGGACATGTTTGCAGCCATGCCATCCGGAGCATGCCAGACCCTGGAGGCTAATCAGGGTTAGGGCTTGTTAGAACGTGGGTGGGAAAGAAGAACGAAAGAGTGGCTGGTAGAGGTGCAGGTGATGGCGCGTGTCAGTAACTGGGATGCAGAGTCTGAGGGGGGAGTAGATCTGAGGTAGGCCAGCAGGCTCAGTTTTGTACAAGAGGTGAAATTCTTGTGGACTGTCTAGATCCGTGATTCTCAACATGTGGGTCGCAACCCCTTTGGGGGGGGTGTCAAATGACCCTTTCATAGGGGTCGCCTAAGACCACTGGAAAACACAGATACCTACATTATGATTTATAACAGTAGCAAAATTATAGTTGTGAAGTAGCAATGAAAATAATTTTATGGTTGGGGGGTCAACACAGCATGAAGGACTGTATTAAAGGGTCGCAGCATTAGGAGGGTTGGGAACCCCTGGATCAGTTAGAGAGTGGCAAGGGCTTCGGATCTAGAGGTTAGGAAAGGGCTCTGGTGGTGAGTAGGGCAGACAGGCCGTTTGAAGTAGATGTCTAGGAAAAGTCATTGTGAGGAGGAAACAGTCACACATGTGCAGGAGAGCAGGCATCAGCCCATGCACACTTCCTACTACTGTCCAGTTCTCCAGGGTGCCTTTCCTAATAGCTGTAGCACTAGGCATCTAAGCCTGGGAGGAGCATGCCCACTGACCTCTCTCTTCCTGGGTAGTTTATGGGGCAGGGAGCTGCCAGTCTGGTGGTGTTATTGGGCCTGAGGTCAAGTGTATTAATGACGACAGGATGACAGGACTCTTCAGCCTCCAGCTCCTCTTTCCTCCTCCTCAAATCAATCAATCCCTGGAACATTCCCCTAGACCCCTCAGCTGAGTGGTAGCCATGGCTGAGCCCAAGAGCTCAACTTGGTGCAGATACTACTCCTGAGCACTAGGGGGTGCTCCTGGGCACTCAAATCAGCCTGGACGAGCTAGATGCACCGAAAAGTGATCTCTGAGGATGTTTCTTTGCAGTAACATCCTACAGGATTTGCAGTCTTATTCAAGCTCAAATTATATTCCTAATCTGGGCTCAAAAGCCATTTCATTTGACAAATGCAATGGCAAAGACAGGGAAACACACTGCAGAGAAGAACTTTGTTCTATTTTTCTGTACTGATTCTTGGTCTTGAACTATTTGTTGAATGAATGGATGAGCACACACTTTTTTTTCAAAATCCCAGGAGGATTTTTCAATAAATGATGTGTGGTGTGTTGGTCTTAACTGCCAGTTTGATGGGTCTTAGAATCAACGTAGGAGACATGGTGTGTCTGTGAGGATGATTTCAGAAAGGATAGAGTGGGGAAGACCCCCGTCTCAGAGTGAGTGGGTGGGGCCTTCCAGGCACTCTCTTCAGGAGTCTGCCCATCACTGCTGCTGCCATCTTCCGCTGACATCCAACTCCAGATGTTTTGTTCTTCCAATGTGGACTGAATACTCGAAGCTCTCCAGGGACCTTGTAGGCTTTTGGAACCCATTTTGAATGGGGGCATGCGCATCCAGCATCTTCGGACATGTCAGCCTCTCTCTCCAGCATGCAGGTGGCCATTGCTGGACAGCCTGGAGAAGGATAAAAGGGTTTCTCTTTAGATTATTTGAAAGCCAACCTAATAAATCCCCTTTTATAATAAATTTACATTCTGTTGGTTCTATTTCTTTAGAGAACACCGCTTAGTAAAGAATGAGACTGGGAAATGGTCCGATCGCCTTTTCCCTGTACTCCAGGCAGGTTCCAGCGGGCTTTCTTCTCTGTGCACTTGACCCTGACACTATTGGCTCTTGCAGAGACTCTCACTAGTTTCTTGATTGGAGAGGGTGTCTCAGAAATGCAAACTATTGTCTGCTGGGACATTTTGAGCTTTCTGAGACACCCTGGAAAGGTGTTGCCTTGCTGCAGCCATCCCTCATTGCTGGCAGTGTGTGCAACAGTGAGATCCAGTTTGTCCTGGTCAGCTTGTGATGACACTATATGAAAGAAAAACTCGTGAGTTCGCTGGGAAAAGGAAGAACGCTGCCAGTTTGAGATAAGATGTATCCGTCTTAAAACGGGTATTTCAAAGGGGGATTCATTGTCTGTTCTTTGTACTGGTATTCTTTAGTGCTTTTTTCTCCTCATCTAGGCAACATATCTTAGATTGTTGGCCCATGACACCTTCCTGCAGCTACCCTCATTATCGTAAGAAAGTAACGTATGGCAAGCTCCAATTTCAATAAAATAAAGATGCCGCAGGCCCAGCGATGCCTGCTTCCTCTCTTCTTTGCGTCATCACGTTTTACCTCTGAACGGGATTTTTCAAGGTTCTAGTCCTCGGGGAATGGGCAAGTGAAGGTGATATTTGCAAAAGGCTGCACTCCAGCCAGTAGACGAAGTTTGGCAATTTCCCGAGTTTCCACTCTCCTAAAATAGACCCAGAAGCCGTTCCCATGTGATGCCACTAGATGTCACTACATATCAAGCTTCTTGAAGCAACCAGTGGGAGGCCTGGAGGGCCACCGTGCCTCTCATTCTATTAATGTTTAAAAACTGCGTTTGTACTGGCTAGGTTTTCCACATTGAATCTTTTCTGTTTAATGTGACTATCAGCCAGCCGTCCTGTGGCTGGGGTGACTTCTGTGGCCCCTCTCCTGTTGCATTTGCTATGAACATACTCCGGTAAAGATCCCCGCCTCCTTCCTTCACCCTTTCCTCCAGCCCCTTCTCCCCCTCTTCCTTCTTTCTCCAGGTAGGGAGGGGTCAGAGGACAATGCTTGCAGCTTCCTCAGTAGTTCTTATTTTTTGAGACAGGGTGTGTTACTGACTCTGGAATTTGCTGGTTGCCTAGACAGGCTGAGCAGCAAACCTTTAGGATTTCCCCGCCCTACAATGATAGGCACAGGCTGCCATGCTTGTCTTTTTACATGGAGTCTGGGTATTTGAACTCAGCTCCCTTTGCTTGCTCAGCAAGCACTTTGCCGACAGACCATCTCCCCAGCTCCTGATTCAGCTCCCCACCCTCGTGAAATTCTTGTTCTCTGGCTGGTTGTGCCTGACCAAGTATAACATGACAAACTAAAATCCCAGTAGCCAGGCTCATGATTTGGGTTCCTCAGGATCTGGGAGTTCTCCCATAGAGGTCATTCCGGCCGTCTGGGCCTTCACATAGGACCTCCATGCGAAGCATCTGGGGCGAGCGGAAAACTGTACTGCTCTAACGACCTCTCTGGAAAAGATCTGTGCTGAAACAAAGCCTCTTTCTTTGAAGCCCTTTAATCCCTTTATCTTTTTTCCGGGCTTCCTTGTCATATTTTCTGTGACAGCTCTCAGGGGACCAAGGCCAGCAGAATTTTCTATGCCTTGGGAATATCTATCCCCATCCGTAACTTAGACAGTAGGAAGGAGAGCTTGCGTCCCCAGAGGGACCCCTCAGTTGTGGGTTTGATGTTGACAGCTCTCTTTGTCGTGAAGAATGGAGTGCAGGGGCGCCCGGATCGTATGCTACAAAGATAAAACTTGGGAGTTTACAATTTACAGAACCCTTACATCTATCACATCCCCCTGTTCTCACAGCAATCTATTAAGGGAGACAGGATGGATACTTTTGTTTCCATTTCACAGAAGAGAAACCAGAAGGTCAGGGAGGTTAAACGGCTCGCTCAAGGTCTCCCAGCTATGAAGAGTCGCATCTCCAGCCTCCTGGGCTCCCAGCTCTCTCTCCTCTCGTGAGAGCCAGCTGCTACCTGCAGCGGGAATTGTTAAGGGCTGTAAGGAATGGAACTTTTTATCTGGGCTGGCAAGAGATTTGGTGCTAGAGATTTCAGGGCAAGAATGGGGTGTCCTTGCCTGGTCCTTTGGCTTCCAACCTCCTACTTTGCCAAGTCACCTACTCAAGGCACATGTTGGCATCTGAAAAACTGCTTGGCTGGCACAGCTTGCTGATGCTGCTGTTGTTGATTGGAAAAAAAAGGAGTATGTAGAGGAGGCTCGTGGAAATACCTCACCAACCACAGAGGATTTAGAGAAGACCAAGTTTCATCGTATTGTGCTTGTTTCTTTTGGGAAAGAAAAAAAAATGAGATCTGAATATTGTTAAGTCCAACTGGAGTGTAAGAAGAATCAGACAGGCAATGGAGACAGTGATCGGGGTCTGTGGTTCCTCCTCCTGCCTTCCTGGTCCTGAGGCTGTCAAGCACGGGTCGGGGAGAGGCATGGGCAGGTTGCCTTTGTCAGAGCTGCTGCTCATGCCTGGCTGCACCGAATCTATAAAGCATTTTGCTAACCCGATGAAAACCACTAGCTAATCACTAAAATAATCTGTTAATCTGTTGAGTAGGACCCCTTTCCTGATGAATGGAGGCTTTGAAAAATACTGCCTAATCAATGATGACGACAAAGCTAATTTTCTGCTTTAGCCAGTATTTGACTGGGAATGGAATGGGACATTCCTGCGGTGTCTCTCTGGGATGGCTTCGGAAGGAGGGCCTGGCTGCAGAGTCTGTGTTTGTGTCAGATGCCCAGTTGCTTCTGAGGGCCAACCCGAGTGCTATTTGAGAGTGGACAGTGGTATCTGCCTTTCACTCCCAGGTTTGGTTTCTCAAGACCAGTCCTTCGGTTTTCATTAGAGCTGTTGGGTTTTGACCTTGACTGCACATACGATTTGCTTGGTGAGCTTTTGAAAATTGCTGATACCAGGGCTCCCCCTCTGGATGTTTGAGTTTAATTGGTTTGGGGTAGAGCCCAGACATTGGTATTTTTTAAAGTGCCCCAGTTGACGGAATATGTAGCCAAGGTTGAACGCTTCCGAGTAAGTTGATTATATAGGCTGCTCTTCTCATATGTGGGGGACATGGAATCCTACTTAGCCTAATTTTCCATTTGTTTTCCCCCAATGGTAGAAATTTGATCTATGCATTGAAATGAGAAACCTCCACTAGTCAGTAATTATTTCATTTAAATGCTAAGTTGAAATATCCACTATCATTTGGGCATAATTTGTACTAGAGTATAATCCAGTATTTCTCAAAGTGTATTCTTTTGATTAGTTATTTATTTGAGACAGGGTCTGATATATCCAGGGCTGGCCTTTGAACTCTCTATATAGCTGAGGACAATCTTGAACTTCCTATCATCCTGCCTTCCCCTCCCAAGTATGGGAGAATTATAGTTATGTACCACCATGCTAGATTTTATGTGGTGGGGCTGAGGATCAAACCTAGGGCCCTGTGCAGGGTAAGCAAACACTCTACCTTGAGTTGAATCCCTAGTCCTCCTTTATAATTTATATGGGATGTTCTCCATGCTTGCTAACATGGAGGTTCTTGAGCCACAGTGGAGATGGACTAGATTGCTGTATTCTGGTGGACAGCGTGGATCCTCATTATGGCAGCTACTGTAAAGGGTCTGGGGGAGTTAGCACTGAGGTGTGACCATCTTAGACTAGGGCATTAATATTCCTATACCTGTGGGGTTTACTTTTGCTCTTTTATTTTTGTGACCACTAAATTTCGATCATGTGGCCTTCCCTCACGTCTCCATCAGACCACGTGCAGGTCTCTTTGGGGCTTGTTGGCTGCTGAGAGAGTCAGTCTTGTTTAGCCGTTGGACAGTTTGACATTCCTGACCAGCTGAAAGGCCCCTTCTCTCAATTCCATTCCAAAGCAGAAAACAGAAAGAAGGAGAGCCGCAGCCTGACGTCCCAGGTCTGCTGAAGGACCCCAGGATCCTCTATTTCCAATTAATGGTTTCCCTGCAGGCCAGCCTCTGAGGCGCCCCGATCTCGCCAGGCCCTCGTGAATCCAGCCTCTTAGAGTTGGCTGACTCTTTTGCTTTGCATTGTTCCTTCAGAGCTGTTAGGCATGAGATCAGACACCTTGCCTTTTGGGCAGAGTTTTCTCTGAAGGGTTTGGAGCTTCAAAGCCAAGTTCTAACCGTGTTAGAGAGCACAGGGTCATTGTGGTTTCTATTGTGTCCAAAGTCTTTCAGATTCCTGCTTTGCTATTGACCCTCTCCTGGCTATGACTTTTCTATTTCTTTCTTTTCTTTTTTCTTATTAGTTGGGATTTATTTCTTTTTATTTTACATGTATGGTGTTTTGCCCACATGTGTGTCTGTGTGCCCTATGTGTGCCTGATGACCACGGAGGCCAGACAAGGATGTCAAATCCCCTTGGACTGTATTTATAGATGGTTATCGTCTGCCATGTGGGTGCTGGGAGTTGAACCTAGGTCTCCTGGAGGAGCTGCCAGTGCTCTTACCCATTGAACCATCTCTCTAGCTCTATGGTGATTCTAACAATAAATAGGTTCTGGGTACCTCCCTCATATTTCTACCACTGTATGTTTTACAAATCAAGCTGCCTTGAATCCTATTCCCAGTTACAGTGAAGAATTAGGGGAGTAATTTCCAAGTCACAAGGTCAGATTGATCACATGCTGAGAGACTCTGTCACTATCCCTGTCGTGTGGAAACACCAAAAGGAAAAAAAAATTCAGTTAAAGTGAAAAGAATCAAGTATAAACTTTAAAGATGAAGAAAATAGAACCAGTGAAATAAAAAGCTTAGAGATGGGTTGCAGTATAATTTAGAAACAGATAAGGAGAGAATTGGTAATTTGGAAGAAAGAACGGACAGCCAAGAAGGATTTGAAAAGACTCTTTTGATGGATTCCATTGTAGTAGAATGTATAGTATAAACGCTAAGATAGCCCATTGTAGTTCCTTACGCCTATAATCCCAGCACTCAGGAGGCTGAGACAAGAGGATCATCATGAGTTCCAGTCTCACGAGGGCTACCTAGCCAGTTTTAAGCCAGCCTTGGCTATAGAGTAAAACCCTCCTCAAAAGATGTAGAAATAATAAAGTAAAATCCTGGAATTACCTACAAGATGGTGGCATTTAGGCAGACAGCAGAATTATCTCATCAGAGATGCCGACAGAAAACAGATACTAAAACATCGGAACCCACACTCTCATGCCATCAGCAAATAGCAGGAGCACATTTAAACAGTGTTTTATTCTTTTGGTATATTTGGTGATTACCGAAGAGTGAGATAGCTTTCTCTACTTGCTACCAGGGAGGATATTCTGGTGAAATCAGGTCTCAAACTGAATCTTGTTTCAGTCTTAAGATTTTTTTTTTTGTCAAATTTGCCACATAAAAATAATAGTTATATGATTTTCTAAAATCAATGAAATGCGGCTTCTCCGTCCTTTTGGGATATCTCCCTACGGCTTGTACAGAGCTTCTCTAGAGGCAGATATGATGGTATCCATGAACAGCTCAGCTTTCTGTTGCATTAAATGATAGAATCTTCTATTAAGCAGTAAGACACAGGTCAAAGAGGGCCCATTGCTCTGCCTGGACTGAGGTGCACTCTGGGCTGTTTCTGTATCCTGTTCACACAGCGACAGAGCAGGTGCCCGCATATTTTTAATGACACCACATAGCTTGGCCACTAATTATTTTTAACAGTAAAAGGTACTTCTAGACCACCTTGCTCTCCGTGAAGCCTTGGTATTTCCGAGGCTTGCAGACATTGCTTCTGGGGAGTCTTTCTTATTCTTATTTAGTACTGAGAATTGAATCTAGTGTTCTTCATGTACCAGGCAAGTATTTTCCATTCAAGTCCATCCCTAACCCTTTCTTAAAACCTTGTATTTTGGGGCTGGAATGATGGCTCAGTGGCTAAAAGCACCTGATGCTCTTGCAGAGGAACCAGGGTTCAGTTCCCAGTACCTACATGGCAGTAACCCACAGTTACAGAATTGTCATGTAACTCCAGACCAGGAGATCCAGCACCCTCTTCAGGACTCTGGTAGCACCAGGCACACGTGGTGCACATCCACGGGCAGGAAAGACACTTGCACACACAGAATACAAAATAAAGCATTAAAAAACATTTTTACTTTGAGACAGCTCTCATTAGATTGCCAAGCCTGACCTAGAACTCACTCTATATTCCAAACAGGTCTTGAACTCATGATCCTTTTAGTGTTGTGAATTGTTAGAATCTCAGGCCTGGGCTACCAGACCTGACTTGGATGTGTGTGTGTGTGTGTGTGTGTGTGTGTGTGTGTGTGTGTGTGTGTGTGTGTATGTGTGTGTATGTGTGTGTGTGTGTGTATGTGTGTATGTGTGTGTGTGTGTATGTGTGGTCATGTGAGTAGAGTTACATTTGTGTGGACAGGTATACATGCATGTAGAAACCAGAGGATAACTTTCGATGTTGCTCCTCAGGTGCCACCCACCTTGTTATTTTGAGGCAAGGTCTCCTTTTAGCCTGGAGCTGGTCAACTAGACTAGACTGTCTGGCCAGTGAGCCCCAGTCTCTGTTTCCTTAGCATGAAGATTACAAGTGTGCTCCATGACACCCAACTTAAAAATTTTTTATTTATTATATTTCTTGAAATTAAAATCTAATTACATCACTTTCTCCCTCCAGCCCTCCCCTCTTGCTTTCTAACTCATGGACTCTATTTTTTAATTTATAAATAAAAGTTTATAATTATATAGATAAAAATTATAATCATGTAAATAAACAATCTTATTTATAATTTATAGATATATAAATGTATCTTTACTATACAAATATACCCTGCCCAGTCTATATATTTGTATTTTTATGAATATGATTTCAGGGATGACCACTTGGTATTGGGTAACCAATTGGTGTACTCTTCCCTGGGGAACATGAATTTTCCCACACTCAGCATTCCTTAGTGGCCTGTAGTTCATTGTCTAGAGTTGTAGTCCCAGGAGCTTTCCCCATTCCACGTGGACATGTCCATTGGTGTCATCCTTGTTCAGGTCTTGTTTAGGCAGCCATGGTGATGAGACGTCGTGGGTGTAGCTTTTCTGACATTTCTTGGAGACAAACATCTCACAGCAAACGTCCTGTTCCTATGGCTCTTCCAATCTTTCCACCTCTTCTTCTTCCATGACCCCTGAGATTTGGATACAGCAGTTATGTTGTAGATGGGGCTGCATACCGCATGATCACTTGCCCTCTGCATTTGGATTGGTTGTGGTTGTCTGTAATAGTCTCCATTTGTTGCAAGGAGACATTTTTTATTATTTTCTTTTGATGATGGGTGAGACCTATACTTATCTGTGGGTATAAGGATAAATATTTACAATGTAGTTAGGAATTATGCTGGTTTAGTAAAGTTGTGGTTGTAGATTCTTCTCCAAGACCTATGACTTCATTAGCCCTGACACTAGCCCATTTTGATGTGGGTTCCAGAGGATCAGGCTTGGGTCCTTATGCTTGTTAGTCAGGTTCTGACTGAGATGTCATCCAGCATAGAGAGCACCTTATTGAATGAGATGTTCCAAATTCTAATGAATCACCTTTCCAATGTTTAATCTTGATTAGAGTTCCTCCAGTCTTAACTGAGGAGGCCAGAGATTGTGACTAGCACACATCCATAGGTGATAGATATCATGCTGTCTCTGCTGAACCATCTTAGAGAAAACTAAGGACTATAGACCATCAGCAAAATATTTTAAAGAGTTATGAAAAAGCCAGGATGATTTTAGACTGAGAAAAACTTGAAGAGTTTACCACTCAGAAAGAAATGATAGAAGATGCCCTCAAGCAGGAAGAACAGACTGAGAGGGAAGACATAGAATACTGGAAGCAAAGAAGGATTGATGTTTGTTTAAAAGCAAAGTATAACTAAAATGCGGATCATCAAACAACTAAGGTCTGGGACTGAAATAGCATGGGAGTGAAATTAATGTCAGCTGGGATTTCGGAGGTGGGCGCCGATGCTGATAGCTTTGTACTTGGTCCTAAGAACACAAAGTTGAGACTGTTTTAAAGCCTGAAGAGTGGGCACTGAAAGAATGGAAACTGAGTATGCGAAGCCAGGAGTAGATAATAAAGGAGAACACATTTAAAACTCTAGAGAAAAAGGGCTGAAATGCACACACTAAACTCACAGTTTTCACTGAGTTTATGAGTTTTCTGGGGGCGATGGTGAAGGGTTGAGAGAGGAAGTAGGGGAATGAGGCCCACAGAGAGATAGAAAATACGATAGTTAATTCTGTGGTGGCGATAATATGGAATTTTAAAATATTTCTTCACTAGTCTTTGTATTATTTGAGAAAATTTTTAAGCAAGAAATGGCATGTATTGCAATTTTGGATCAGTCTAAAGGCAGTAGCCAAGAGGCCATCAAGGGTGTGGGTGAGTTAGACAGAAAGTCAGAGGTCACTGTTTAGGGAGAAGGACTCCAGGAGGGGGAAGGGAGGGTGATGGGGAACTGATTATTGTCCAAGCACGTAATATATCTGCATGAACAGATCATAATGAAGCCCGTTGTTTTAGACGATGAGTACATAGTTTTAAAAAGCATGGGTGAAAAGCACATGGATGTAGCCCTTAGAGATTTTTGTTCTATCAAGCTCACAGTAGGTGGTTACTTACAGTTACAGGTTTGACTATACCCAACTACATTTTTGCCAAGAATTCTAGCCCCTCCATGCAACTATCTTTTTTCATTCTCTGAAGGCCCCAGAGTCATTGCGGCTGCCCCTCTTGGCCTGCTCAACCCCAATTTCTGCCCCATCAGGCTCTGATGTGACTGTATCTTCTCTGGATCAATTCAGAACGCCTGGTCTCCAAGTGCTTTTAAGCCATTTACTTTCATAGACACTTAGAAGCCTCTCTGTTAAAGGATATTGTGCAGGTTTCTGGGAACATAGAGGAATACACCTCCCATACCATTCCTCATCGTGACTGACCTTTGCGGGCATGGGGTCATGTGGTCTTGACCTTCATCTAGATGGGGGTGAATTTCTTGTACTGCTAGGTATTTATGGCGGCCTTCGTCTTTGTAGAAAGTAGTCATCTAGGAATGTCACATATTTTCTCTTAAATGTGGTGGGTTCAAGATTTGATTATGTCGTCCGTGTATGATACAGAAGCAGAAAAAGGTGACTTTTCATGGGTGACAGGGAGGGCAGTGGCTGGCAGTCAGTGATGTCACGGTAAAATGATCTATGTGTATGAAAAGGTTGTAACAAAACTCATTATTTTGTTCGCCAAGAAAATAATTTTCAAATGAAAATTTAAGTGTAGTTATCTTTTCCTCCAACTCCAAGGATACCTTCTCTAGTGGAAGAATGTCTCACCACCTAGAGATGCCTCCAAAGGAAATGGAATACCAATAGGGGTGAGCCTTGGGTCATCAGAAGTGGTCAGGCTGGATGTGGTTAAGGGCCTTCAGGTCTCTTCTAGCTCTGTTCTTCAAGAATTCTGGCATTGCTGGTGCTAATAGCCAGAGTCAGATTAAGCCCTGGAAAACATACTTGTACCAGAACTTCTAAATGACCACTAAGTACTCCGTGTGAAGAAGTCACACCATGAAGAACCCTCAAGTCGGGTGCTTTGACAGACAATGAGATACTTTTCTTGTCCCAAAGCCCATTCTGGGTGAGCAAATGGTCCATCTGTGACTAAAGTCCTGTTACTGCTGTTTCCCTGAGCAGAGCAGAGATGACACCAGATGCCTGGGCTAGGAAGCTGTTAGCCTTGTAGGCCGCAAAGCCAGCAGCAAGACTCTTTCTGAACTTTTTGATGGGACATCAGAATTTAAATGGACTCTGCTGTCCCATGGACTCTGAAGTCACACAGCATCCTTTTGGCATCTACCATGTGCTGCCTTGGCTTTATGAGTTAGGGTTAGGCAAGCTGGTCTCGTCACAGTCCCCTTATGATCTTCCATGGGGAGGAACTGTGACTTATTCTTTGCATCACCCACAGCATTTTGCAGAGTGATCTACAGAGGTTGGGGCTCAGTGACCATTCTGAGGCCCACCGGTTAGAAACTGTTCAGGCTAAACTCATTCTAAAGATGGTGGGGGCATCTCTTGGAGCTGGACCTTCTTTGCTCCTGTGTCTCCATGGGCTACTTCCATGTGCCTTGCAGATAACAGGATTGTACAGGCATCCACATGAAGGACAAAGCAGGGGGGGATGGTATTCAAGAAAGAACCAAGGCAATAGCAGCTTTAAATAAGGGAAGAAGGAACATGGCGCAAAGGGAAAGTTCAGAATAAAATCCTATCTATTCAGAGGAACTGTTTGGTCTAAAGAAGACTAAGAAGTATGGATCTGAGTGCACAAGCACATCTGGGAGCTCACCCTGGAGCCACTAGGAGAGCAGTAAAGAAGGGACACGATGGAAGCAGCCAGACGATGGTGCATGAGAGCTAGGTTCTACAGAGGGGCCTGGATCTCAGTCTTGGAGAGAAGGTAGGGGTGTAGGACTTCCCAAGCTATACCAGAGGGACACTGATTTCCCTGTCCATTATCTATCCCAGCACGAGGCTCTCTGAAGCATTAACTCCCTGGCTCTTCCGGCTTCCCCTACGTCAACTGAGTCCATGATCAGAAAACATCACAGGAGATCCTAGGACGCAGTTTGCCTTGTCATATGGAGGTGAAGCCCGAGAAGGATGGGCAGGCTCTGAGTGTCTGCCAACGTGTACCTATGCTACCTCTAAGGACATGATGGCATGAGGTCTAAGAGGAGACTTCTGTGGTCCTAGGCTACTTCTGTACTCCTGGGTATCTTGTTTATCCCTGTTGCATGATTCCTGGCTTTACAGAGTCAATTTGAGTCTGAGGCCAATTCTTCTGCTACCCTTTCTCCTGAGTTTTTTCCCCCTTGTATTCAGACTGTCCAACCTAAGCTCCTAGGGCAGCTGAGAAGACTATGGCTGTATGGCTGTATGGCTGTATGGCTGTATGGCTGTATGGCTGTATGGCTGTATGGCTGTATGGCTGTATGGCTGTATGGCTGTATGGGTGTATGGGTGTATAGCTGTATGGGTGTATGGCTGTATGGGTGTATGGCTGTATGGCTGTGTGGGTGTATGGGTGTATGGGTGTATGACTCTATGGCTCTATGGCTGTATGGCTGTATGGCTGTATGGCTTTGATAAGCAGTTGCCTCCACTGAAGTGGCATTTGAGAAGGTCAGCTGCCAAAGACATTTATGTTTTATTAGGTGACTTAAGTCCAGAAAGGGACTACAGGCTTCAAAAAGGTTATGATGTTTTGAATGAGAATAGGCTCATATACTTTAATGCTTGGTTCCCAATTAGTGGAACTATTTGGGAAGGATTAGGAGGTGTGCCCTTTATTGGAAGAAGAGTATCCCAGGGGTAGGAGGGTAGGCTTGAAGATTTCAAAAGCCCATGTCATTCCCAGTTAGTGCCCCCCCCCCCAATAAATCAAATGAGCTCCCACTCCAGCATCATGCCTATCTGGCTGCTGCCACGCTCCGTATCATGATGGCCATAGCCTCACCCTCTAGAATTACGAGCCCCAAGTGAAATGCTTTCTTTTATAAGCTGACTTGGTCATGGTGTCTTGTCACAGCAGTAGAAAGGTAACTAAGACAAAAATGAATTATCAGTATGTGGTTTGGGCTATTTGCTAGTCTAGGGGGTGGGTGGCACTCACAGGAAGAGTCTCAGGGATGTCACACATAAGTAGGGTGCTCAGGTCCTCCACTTTCAGGAGTAGGGCATGTTAGGAGAACCCCATCCTCAAACCACATGTGTTCCACAGGCCCTGTCCCACTGGTTCCGTCACTATCTCACGGGCATTGTCAAGTCCCTGCTCAGAATGGGGCTCTAAGAGAGGAGGGATTCTCTTCCGGTGGAGCTTGGTGAGCCTCAGGAGTTCAGAATACCTGGGTGCGCACTCCTGTCTTGCCGGTCTTGCACTTCTGTCTAAGAATCTTTTGTGAGAATGTTACTGAGACTCACCACGCCTGGCCTTCTGCGTCTGTGAACTAGGCGGTGCTGTTTAGCTGTGTTATTATTAGTATTTTTTCAACTGACACAGCTAGAGTCATCCAGGAAGAGGAACCCTCAGTTGAGAAAATGCCATCAAAATGGCTTGTGGGGCATTTTCTTGATTAGTGATTGATGCGGGGGGCCCAACCCACCCTGGATGGTGACACCCCTGGGAAGGTGGTCCTGGGTTATATAAGAAAGAAAACTGAGTAAGCCGTGGAAAGCAAGCCACTGAGTCATTTTCCTCCATGGCCTCTGCTTCAGCTCCTGCCTCCAGTTCCCGTTCTGACTTCCCCATAGGGATAGAGTAGAACCTGTAAGCCAGATTAACCCTTTCCTCTGCAAGTTGCTTTTGGTCATGTTGCTTAGCATAGCAATTGGGCATGATATAGTGGACTGACTTTATAGGGAATCTGAGGATGAAATGAGCTGTTTTTATGGTAAGTGCTGATCACCGAATATTAGCATGGAAATGAGTTTGAGAGGGTTGCGATCTAAGGAACAGTGGGGCCCGATAAGTTGAGGATCAGAGCCACAGTCTACCACTTACAAGCTTTGTGGCCCAGGATGAACAGTTTAGCCCCTCAGAGATTCAGTTTCTCTTTGGTCGTATGGGAATTATAAGCCCCATATCAAGTAGCTGTGAGAATTAAATGAGGTGAAGGATGTAAACCATGGAACATGGTGTTTGTCCTCCATGATGTGATTGAAGTGTCGTGTTGGTGGTAAAATGTCTTGGTTAGGCTTTGCCTTTGTCTTTGCATGAGAGAGGTGGTCACTATGGTGACACGGAGGAGGAAGTGTTGCCCATTCGGGGTGGGGATAGCAAGAAAAGAATATATAATAGATGTGGAGAAGTGGGATGCTGCAAAGGTGTGGAGGAGAATGGGGTGTGAGCTGCAAGAGAGAAGAACTAAAGATGGTCAATAAAGCCTTCTGCTGAGAAACGACTCTATTGTTATAAGAACCCCTAGGAGTCAAAGACCAAGAAGAAATATCTTCCAGTTTTCTAGGGAAGAAGGGCACAGAAATTCTTATTGCCTTACCTTACTTTAATGAGAGTTCCTGAGAATGTAGACATATGGGGGTGGCAGGAAAAAGAGAAAGTTAGCTAAGGACCCTCATCCTGGAAGCCCACCTAGGATGAGCATCCTCTGTTGAACTGAGCATTGAAGTCCACCATCTTCTTTCAGAGACCAAGGGTCTGGATCATACCAGTGTGGGTAGGGCATCTCAGGTGTGGACATGGGGTTTTACAGCCACATTGGTGTCAGCAAGAAGCCACTGCATGATGGAGTTTCCTTGCTGAGTGTGGAAGGTAGGCTGGTCATTACCATGGAGTTGTGGTGGAAAGGACCATATTTGACTTCCCACATTATGGGAAGTGGGGCTTTGAGCAAGTTCTTCAAGTTTTTTTTATTGTCTTTTAGGGTGCATGCACACATACACTATCTATGCCTAGATCTAGGGAAGGGGTCTTTGCTCTTTCTGCCCTTCTCACGGGGCCTTTGGTTGCAAGATGTAACCATTCTGTGACAAGCAAGTTGCGAGCTGGACCTCACATTGAGTACCCCCAGCAGCATTTGTAGCCACTTTGAAACCCATATATTCATTTCCTCCGTTTAGTTCTCCAGATGACCCTGTGAATAGATGCATCCCTCCATCTCAGGGCTAGAAAAACCACAGCCTAAAGAGGTACAACGTGGACAGACAGGCTTCTGATCTCAAGAGGTTTTTCCAGTCCCATGGTGCCTCCCTCTCCTGACTCTCCCTCATGACATTCCTGAACTGAATCAGCTGGCGATTGCAGTTGAACTCAGCAGCGGTTCCAAGGCTCTCCATCATTTTTCTTTGTTGCTGGGGGTTCAGGCTTCTTTAAGACCATAAATAATACATAAATTAGTATGTTGAGCTGATTCCCACACGTTTTCCACAGGCTTTCAGTTCTTCCTGAGATCAATACAGCTTAAAAGAAAAGGAAAAGCCAGCTCAGCTGGTGTGCGGATCCCAGCCTGGCTGCAGGGCTGTAGCACAACCCACCTTCCTGGGGTGTGAGCCTTGCCTGACGGCTCAGCTTGCTTGTCCCTAATGAGCTGGGATGTGTTGGGATGTGGTTGTGCATTCGAAATCCGGTAAGAACCGAGCAAGTGTGTCCGGATCCACACCATTGATAAAATGCGGTTAGAAAGACGTTTCTTTCCGGCCTGTGCAAGCAAAGTCGGGAGAGGTGTGAGAATCTGTTCTATTCTGTGCTGCTTCTGAATGGCAGCCTTGCCAAGGTTTCCCAGGCTCAGAGATAAGGCCACACAGAGGGAACGAAAGAGAAACAATCCCAAGGACACCAATCGAATGTCACAGAATAAGAAGCAAGAAAATCCCCATCCCTGGTTCAAGTTAACATTCCACAGAAACTGCCTGCTAAGCACTCAGGTTGCTTTGGACCCAAGGCTTGCTGGTTCTATAGGGAGAAGGGACCCACTGTAGAACTGTGTAGGCATTTCAGGGTCCTTTGTTGTGTATTCAGCCTTTACATAAACACCCTTTGCACAGCTGTGCATGGAGCCTTGAGTGCCTATACGTAACTTGTTCATACTTTCTTTTATCATAGTATCATGTTTTCTTTTTTTTTTCTTTTGCTCAGTCACTATACCTCTTTTTTTTTTTTGAGTATGAAACTGCAGCCTTTGACATGATATGTAGATAAAAGATCTCACGGGGATAAGAGCTAGAGAAAACTTTAACGAGGAGAGCTTAGACCATTTTCAAAGCCCCTCTGCGGTGTGCAGAGGGGCTCAGAGCTGGTGGAGCGTGGGGCGACACACCGTGTCACTGGGCTGCAGTGCGCGATCAGGCCTTGCTCTGATGAGCTGGGCAATTGGGGGACTGTTTGAACAGACCAAAGAAAAATATCAAAAGGCAAATTGGAGTCAGGGAGAAAATGAATAGCCCATGATCTCCAAGGGAGATTACAGGCGTAATGACAAAGTAGTCAGGTTTTTAAAGGGGCTGTTATTCTAAGAAAGGTAATTTTGTTCAACTTTTTTTTTTTTAAATGGAAAAGAGGATGAAGAGATCAGCACCAGCTAAATCATTGCTGTCAGATAAAAGATAAATCTTTCATTAGGAAACATTTCTTTGCATGCCCTTTTGACATTGAAGAATATCTTTGATGTAAGGATCTGGGGCTTTATCGAAACCATAATATGCTAAAATAAACAAAACCACAATGTCATGTTTTATTAGAGAACACCAGCCATAAAAAATATGGAAAAGAACTTTCGAGATTTATAGTGTGTCTCTGTATAGGAGCTTTGCTCTATTTAATAAAAATTTAAGAGCCACACTTTGCTGACTGTTTACAAATTCAGCAGACTTGGCTAGGAAAACAAAACACACTGAGCTTTTTTTGTAACTGGACCCCATGCTAGCTACATCTGCCTCTCAGTGACCAAAACACCCATGGAAACAGCTCAAAGGGAGGAGTTCTGTACTTCTGCTCAGGAGTTCAGCACTTTCCACCCATAGTTTGTTAGCTCCATGTTTTTGGGCAGAACACCATGGCGACAGGAGCGTGTGGTGAAGAAGCTTCCCTATGGAAGTCAGTGTGCACATGTGGAATACCTGTGCGGGCGGCTTTCTCCCCTAACTGCCCTTTGTTCCTTCCTTTTCCTCAGCCTCTGGGGTAGTGAGTTTTCCTCTCTCCTCCCTTAATCACTCCTCTCTGGAAACACCCTCAGAGGTGTGCATTGCCAAAGCAAATGTGTGCTTCTAAATCCAATCAAGTTTCTAATATGAACCATCAGTGATGGACCCAAAGAATCGGGTACAACTTTCATCTACATCTTCCAAGCTTGCAGAGATCTTGGCCAAGATCACTGCTCTGTTGATCATCTAGGCTCCTTCTTCCATCTTTCCACACTATGTAGATACCTAGAGATTGCAGCTGCTTCTCATTCTGAGTCAGGGAGCAAGGATAAGTGGAACCCTTACCGTGAAGAGATCCTCCAGGAGGCCACTTGCTGTGTGTCCTTCTGCGACTTGGAGTTTCTGCTACCTTCCTTTTTTCTGCTGTAACACCCCTAGGCTTCACCTCTGATGGGTTCTACCACTTCTCAGCAGTGCCACTGAGAACTCTGGGACAAAACCTTTAACTCATCCATCTTTGGAGGACACTCATTCAAATCATGGCATCCTAGCGATGGAGCTTCGGAGCATCCTGGGGTGAACACTGTGGAGGGATTTTATTTTTGTGGAGTATGTAATGTGCTCACAACTCATGGCCTGGTGAAGCATGCAGATGTTTCTGGTGCCAGGTTTCTGGAATGGGGACCTTATGCCAGCCTTGCTTGGTACTTGTCAATACCTCGGCTGTTATCGAAAGTCTCATATGAAGTTCTCCAAGTAGATATGATGTTCTGCAGGTAGAACAATTTGCAGGTCACTAAGGAGACAGGCTGTGTCTAGAAATTACTTGTATCTAGAAAGTGTAAGCATCACATGATTGTATGATTTTCTCCTCTGGCTTGAGTCATGGAAACCCTGACGATAAATCAAATCATTCAACTCAATAGCAGAGACAGCCTTGTAGAAAAAGAGGATCTTTCCCCCAAATTAAAACAAGACATAACAACATATTTCATTAGAGTGACTATTCTAACAATCACCTAGTGGCTTTCTTTCTGTGCTTAAAAAGCTCACAATGTTTGGCAGAACTTCATAACATAACCACAGCCAAGTAGTCACAAGTTGCTCCCACTTAGGAAACTATATTGAAATAAGCCACGTGGCATGTGGTACTTGAGCTAGCATTTCAAGACTGGATTGCTTTCTCTTGTTCCGACGTCTCCTTGTTAGCATACAAGGCAATCAACACTCCTGCGGCTGAAGGGGATTAACTGCCCATGAGAGGGAATAATGTTCAAAGTGTTCTGTGAGAGCTACTTAGCGTGTATTTGGGGAGTGCTTGCCGCACCTTCAGTAGGTCTCTTAAGTCATTCCAGTGCCCCTGCCCAGCACACCTACCTAGTTAATGGTTGCAGCAATGTCAAAGTCAGAAGCAAGAGGTTCTCTACTGCTTATTGCTTCAGATCTGAGCACAGCCTCAAGTAGAGAACCTGGGGAGAGCTCATTCTGGGCTTGACCTGGATCTCTGGCCGGGGGCTGTGTCTTAAGGAAGGAAGGAAGGAAGGAAGGGTCACAGTGGGATCAGGACCCATCCCTGGTGCATGAACAGGCTTTTTGGAGCCCAGTGCCCATGGTGGGACACTTTGTGCAGCCTTGGTGCAGGGAGGAGGGGCTTGGACCTGCCTCAACCGAATGTACCGGGCTCTGCTGACTCCCCATGGGAGACCTTGCCTTGGAGGAGGTGGGAATGGGGAGTGGGTTGGGGGGGGAAGGCTGGGGGGTGGGAGGAGGGAGGAGAGGGGAATCTGTGATTGATATGTAAAATGAATAGAAAATCTCTTAATAATAATAATAATAATAATAATAATAATAATGATAAAAAGAAGGAAGGATTGGTAACTCCTCAAGGGGTCAAAAGAACTACAGCCTCGCGTTATGCCAAAGCGAGCCATGGAGTGAACTCTAGTCCCCCTTCGCTCTTTTCCTGTGTGTCTTCTTCGGTTCCTAAGATCCAGGTATCCTGCTCTCAGGGTTCGGGAAAGTCAACGCTGGAGATAGGATTAGGGGGCAGAAGGCCAGGGTGAGGGTAGAGAAGGGGGACCCAAATGAGGGTCCTTCCACAGCACTTGCTGGGGAACACTTTGGTGTGTGAGTGTGTGGCAGGAAAGAAGAAACAGACAGAAACCAAAAAGCAGAGTTTGAAGGTCACCTCTATTCCTGGCTAAGTCAACATACCACCCAGGGTATTGATTTCCTCACCTGAACAGAGGAACTACAAGGGAAATGCCTCTTTGTTACCGAACTGGGTTATTTTACACATAGAAAAGTCTCAGAAAACATCATTGATGGCTCAAACTGACTGGAGTCCTGAGGGGCAAATGGCCCCACACTACAAGGCTCACATAGGTTATGACAGCCTTGGGAAACAGGTACAGTATAACCTAAAAATGAGCCCAGGTCTTGCTAAGGCTGGGGGCTGCTTTGTTAACAGTTTGATGTGTTCTTAAGTCTGAGAGGCAGGGATACCATTCAGAACTGGTTTCCAGAGCTGAGAGGACAAGACAAGGGTGGAGTTAGAGAAGTACTCAAGTGAGGACCTTCCCAAAACACTTGCTGAGACACATGCTCGTGTCTGAAAGTGTGAAGGGAGGAAGGGAGCAGAGATAGAGAAAGCCAGAGGCAGAGTTGGAGGGTACCCTCACAAGCACGGGTTGATTCCATTCCACAGAGAGTGTGCCATTCTGATCTGTACATCCCCGAGAAAGCCCGACAATGGAAGTTTCCATGAACGAATCTTGCAGTCTGAAGACCCAGAAATCCTAAGTGAAGTGTTGAGTTCTTTGTCAGACCCTTGAATAAAAGCTCTGTTTTCAGGTCTTAGTGGTGATGGGTAGGGTGAGGGCTGAGGATAGCATGGGTACCTCCCTGAACCAATGAATTGGGGCAAAGGCCTTGAGTCTGGAGCCCACCTCTCCTTCCCCACAGGCAGCCCTCACACTATAGCCCAGAAAGGTGATTAGCATCTTCTGTTCAGTCTTTCCATTGGCAGGAAACTTAACTTATAGATAGGCCTTTCAATGATGACCGTGAATAAACCCCAATAAAATGTATTCAGATATGAAGAAGAATGAAATTGTGACATTTGATGGGAAAAGGATGCAACTGGAGATAATCATATTAAAGTAAAATAAGTCAGATCAAAAAAGACAAACAGCATGCTCTCGCTCTCTCGCTCTCTCTCGCTCTCGCTCTCTCTGACTCTAGGCTGTGTGTCTGTGGGTATGTGATGTGAAGGGTGAGCCGTAAGTGTTAGAAACTGTTTCCTCAGCCATAGTCTGTTCTCTAGATCTGGGGTGTTGCCTGTACTGTCATTCAAATATCCAAAGAGAGCCGTGATTCAGCTCCCTCCTTCAATCTTGGTCCTGCATATTTTCTTTTGCCTTTCCTGGCTCTGTCTGTATCCTTAGGCCACTCCTGGTTGATCATTGAACACAGCTTTAGACTCCATCCTTGTCTAGATGCTTTCTGGTTGTCAGTCAGAGCTTACCTCTCTTTGCTAAGATGACTGAAGGACCAGGTGCTCCTGTGCGTGCTCCTGAGTTTTCTGATCCTCGGGAAATATCTTTTACACATTCTAGCTGTCCTGTGCCTAGTTACAACTGATGGCTGCATAATGGATAGAGTGAGAGGATTCTGGCCTGTGCAGGCAGCTTTTTTCCAACACACACACAACACAACAAAACAAAAAGTCCAACAAACAAACAAACAAAACCAGAACAAAATAGGTTGGGAAAAAGCCTTGTCTGTCTTCTCTGGGGTCCAGCCTTCAATCTGTCTCCCAGAGTGGTCCAGTCTCTTCAATTTGTCCTAGATCATATCCCTTTGGGGCCCAGGGTCACAGCACATAATGAACTTGAGTCCCAAAGAAGAGTAGGTAATTGCCTCATACATCCTTCTATCCATCACTCATCTGTCTGTGTGTCCATCTGTTTGTTCACCCACCCATCTCTCCATCCACACATGCAATCTTTGTAGGAAAGTGGAGGGGGCCAGAGCAAAGCAGCAGGCTTAATTCAACCAACACGTTCTTCGGCTGCCATGGTTCCTCTTATTTAATGGAAGTCGATTTCACTCCTTTACACTCTGAGAGTGAGCGAGGGATTTTTTTGCATCTATCCCAAAGGGGATATAGAGTTTTGAAAATGCCAGAAGGCCCTGGCTTAGAGCTTATGCGGAAGATTGGAACTTCTCTCACATGTTCTGTTCCCTGCTTCTCCGGAGATGGATGGAGTTATTTCCCATTGCTGTTCATGACTTCACAGTTCACTGATTCTGAAGAATAAGCCTCCTGGCGTATTCTCGAGAGGAACCTCTGAGACCTATTCCCCTCTGGTCCCTGGCTCACCAAGGGCTGGAGCTCAGGGAGAAAAGTGTGCTTAGCCTCAGGACTCAGCATCTCATTGCTGAACTCTGCTGTCTTCTGGCCACTCTTGGCCATTTCCTTTGAGATGACCTCAAGTCCTTCTGCTCCCATGCCTGCAAATGCCCAGGGCTTTTGGACCATCCTCAACTCCTCAGGAAAAATGAGTCTAAGCCAAAGGAGGCAGATACCTTACCCCACTGTGTGCCATGGTGCTGATGTCCTAGAGAATGGCCAGCAGTCTGTAGTAATGAAACTCGTGATAGGCAGGAAGCATGGATGGTGGGCATGGAGCCTCTACAGGTCTGCAGCCTCCACCCAGCTGTCTCAGCGAAGTTCCGCCTGCACGTTCTCCCCCACTTCCTCCCATGCTTTGCTCTGTTTTCTCAGGTCAAATTGCCTGTGAGATTTATCTCACTCCAGGGAAATGGTCTTCTTTTAGTTTTGATTACTCATGCTCCACACTCACCATTTGGAAGTGTGGTTTACTGGTAGCCAGGATGACAGAGGCCAGTGCAGCCCTGCTGAAATCTAGGTACATAGTAGGTACTCCGAAAGTACTCGATGAACTCACAGCAGATGTGGTATTTCCCAGGTAGCATTGTTGAATTCTGGAAATGACTTTCATGAGGGGAAGCCCTCCCTCTAGATGGAGAGTGATGAGCTAGTGTTGATCTTATTTTATTTTTTTCCCACTTGGGGACCGTAGAGAAGCTGGAGAAGGCTGTGTGGACAAACAGGTCTGAAGGCTGAGGAGGAGCACCTAGCATGTTTAGTGTGTCCACCGGCAGGGAGAGCAGAGGGGCATTTGTTTTTACTAGTTCAAGGAGTAGGACTCAGAGAAAGGGTGGACTGCCTCAGTCCCGTAAGGAAAAGGGGCCAGTCACATGACTCACAGGGCCCAGTTAAAAATGAAAATGCTGTGTTCCATGCTTAAAACTTCTTTTAAACTGTGATATTTTAATTTATTCATTGAGAATTCCATGTAATGTACTTGGATTATAGTCATACCCTACCCCATTCCCTCAGATCCTTCCAGATCCATCTCTACCTTCTTATCCTCTCCTCCAACTTTAAGGAGCCTGGGGAGATGGCTTAATGGATAAACTGTTTGCAGTCAAGTATGGGGACTGGAATTCAGATTCCCCAGCACCACAGAAAAGCAGGGCAGGTGTGGCAGCCCACCTATAAAGCCAGCATTGGGGACTCGGAGATGGGGAATCTCAGGGAAAGCTGACTCGTCAAATTAGTGAGGTTTGGGGCTGAGCAAGAGATCCTGCCTCAGTAAATATGGTGGGGAGCAATTGAGGGAGAGACCGGACATTAATGCTCCACACCCACACCCACGTATATGCACACACACATGCAGACATGTGCACACATGCACATATACCACAGTCACACATATGCAAGGCTAAAAGAGCACAGGTAAGTGGAGGTCCAGGTGAGCTCACTGTGTGTCGAAGATGTCGTACTTCATGCTTAATCTGAGCCCCTCTGGGAATGTGCACGGAGCTAGAAGGCTCCTAACACGGCCTTAAATAGAACTTAAATAACATGTGCTACGGCAGGTAATGCCACTCAGGAGCCTTTGCTTAGAAGATCATGGCTGTCTCTCAGGCCCTGCAGCCTGGACACATCTCTCCCCCAGTCTTCTGTGGCTTGGCCTCCTCAGAACCTCCTGAGGTCTTCTGTTTGCCCACACATTCTGGCTCAAGCCCCCCTCTCATCGTCCTGGAGCTAGGATTCAGTCAGTGGCTTTGTACAGCGTAGACTCTTGTTCAGCTTCACTCCATTCCCACTGGCTTCTGATGAAGAATAAATTCAGAGGCCTGAGGAGGAAGTTCTGCTGAGTCTTCTCATTTGGGGACAAGGGGTGGGGGGGGCGGTGTTTTGGCAAATCTCATTTTGAAGCCGTCACTTCTACCTCCAGAATATTCAACAGGACAGATTTTTACATAAATAACGTGGAGAATTGATTGTATGTGCTGGCTGGGCCAGAGGGATTTCCCTTTTGGAATCACAATTTAAAGATGAGATTCTGAGAACACTGCTGTTAACTGGAGCCTCCATTTGGAAGCTCCTATTCTCCGGGGGTCCTTCTGCGTGAACTGCTAAGGGCTTCCTGCTGTTTACTCATCTCTGAGCCTGTATTTAGCATCAGCAGAAGAAGGGGGAAGCCCTGCTCTTTTGATGTGTATTTGACGATGGAGGCTATAGTTCACTTGCTGAAAAGAATAAAATCAAAGACGAAAGATCTCAAAAATGTTTCTTGCGCTTTGTGTCTGTGAGTGAGTGTGTGTGTGTGTGTGTGTGTGTGTGTACACTTGTGTATTTTGGTATTTGTATGTGGATGTGTGTGCACAGTCAACAGTCAAGGTGTGTTAGAGATGCGAACATCAAGCTAAAAATAAAAATGAGGACATTTCCTAAAGAATCTTTCTCTTTGCTTCCCAAAGGCGCTGCCTTCCAGCTGCATCACACCCTCTCTTTCTCCCAGTGTGGGTAAGTACAGGATCATGCATGCTGGAGCGCTGTGATGTTTACCGTTCAATACATAATTGTGGTTGGAAGACCGAAAGATGATCTGATTTCAGGAGCGGAAGGAAGAGACAAGAAAGCCGAAATGTGAGCTCACAGCTCACTGGTCAATGCTTGACTGGGGAAAGAGAATCCCATCTGTGGGACTTGGTGCTCACACAGCGCCTCAGAGCCACAGACAGACCTCCTCAGGCCAGTAGAAAGAGCCTCTGGAACTTGTGTCCGGATGAGGAGGGCTGGGAAAAGGTTAGAGCAAGACCAGCCTGTGAGTGTAGCCACCAGAGACTGCGGACGAAAACTATGCAGAGGTGGAAGAGCAAACTCCTCTCATTTGCCAGGGGTTGTGCAGGATTTTGAAGTTAAACCCAGCAGGGGGAATGGACCTGCCTGAGCTCCAAGAGAGGTGGTGGGCTGGCGGGCTTGAGCTGGGAACATTTATAGCTCAAGCTCTGGGGCTCGGTGCCTGTCTAGCTGCAGAGGACTTGCAGGCCATCTTGGTTAGCTCTGCTGGAGGCAGGATGGACGTGACTTTTGCCTTTGGTCAGGGAGGCCAAGGGAGTGAGGTGTTTGACAATTCAATTAGCTTTGCGTTGGGTAGGGGATGAAAAGGGGAGCTCAGGCAGTCACAGCTCCCTCTTGATGGTTTTGTTTGTTTGTTTGTTTGTTTTTTTGTCTTTTTGTTTCTTTTCTACATTCTATTCCCAAACTAAACTGTGGGGTGGTTTAAACTGCTCAAGGTAAAGGTCGGACTCTCAGGAAGCCTTTGAAATTTCCAATTTCATTAGGATTTACTCATTCCTAAAATGATAGAGATTTTTGAGATGTCTTCCCCCACCCCCCCAGGGTAGATTGAGTTCTAAAGTTGACAGGGAGGTTGACAATTGCTTGTAATCAAAATTAGGCTTGAAAATGTTTACCTCACCGGATCAGACCTTTTGAGACAGGGACATTGCTGGTTGCACTCCAGGCTGCCCACCTAGCACAATGGATGGCTCTCTGTAGCAGGATGAATGTTGGCTGAAGGGATGCTAAGCTCCTAAAGAGCCTCAGTGTTCTCTGTCATTTTCTGTCCAGTTTCTAAAATACAGGAACCTCCCACTTAACGTCAGTAATCTTCTCCTAAAAATCAGATGTTCTGCGTGATAGGGGTTATTGGAGCCCATTTCTTATTACTGTAAATGGGGAAAATTACCATGTGTTACACACCAGCAAACCCCAAATCCCTAAGCAATTTCTGAAAACATAAGCTGAAACGTAGTAAAAATGCCTACACGTGACTGAAAGACTCTGATATGAGGATGCAAAATGCCTAAAACATCTCTTGCAGACCCCCGGCTATTAACATGGTTGACAAATGATTGTCCCACATCTTGTAAAACCTTCCCCTCCTCAGTGTCATGCTTTTTTCTCCTAGGCTTTCCTCTTTTCTGCAAGTTTTTCTTCAGTATTTTCTGGAGTTTTGAGGTACTTGTACAATAATACTATATAAAAACCAGGGTGAATTGCTTACAACTCTTGGAGCAGGCACACGGCAGGTAGAGAATGACTCACCCTGAACGTGAACTTGGAACACAACTTAGGTCCTTCCCAGGCGTGTTGTTTGTTAAAAATCGTGCAATGAGGGGTTGGAGAGGTGCCTTAGTTGGAAAAGTACTTGCCATGCAAGCATGGAGGCCCGAATTCAGCTCCCTAGCATTCATGTGAAAAGCTGGGCGCATAGCCTGGGCTTGTAATCCAGCCTTGGGTAGGCGGAGTCAGGTGGATTCCTGGAGCTCATTGGCCAGTCAGTCTAAACAGGTGATGAACTCCACATTTAGTGAGATACCCTGTCTTAGAAAATGAGGTGGATGGTAATTGAGGGAGACACCTAACACTGACCTCTGACCTCCACACACAGGTCACACATATATACACTTTGAGCAGAAATTGGTACTGAGAGTGTAGTGTTGTGATAGACCTGGCCATGTTTGTTTACTTATTTAATTGTGGAAGTGCTTGGAACTTTGAACTGAAAAAGTCATGGAGTGCTCAGAGCTTAATGGCCTGTTCAGTGGAAGCTTAGAAGGTACGAACGCTCAAAGAAATGCAGGCGGTGGAGGTCTGCCTTGTGAAGTTTCAGAGGGAAACAAGGACTCTATTAGGGTTGTTTGTTGGTATTTTAGGTTAAAAATCTGTGGTTGTTGGTCAGCTGGGGCTGAAGAATCAGCTGTAATCATAAGAAATCAGCATCATTGAAGAGAAATATTCTGTGAATAGGAACGTGTTCCTCAAGGTCAGCACATAGAAGCTGAACTTGGCAATGTGTAAGAGTTCCTTACATGGTATTGGTTTTGAAGATGTGAGAGATACAAGACTGAGGAGTCAGAGGGAGAGGCTGAGGCCCAGCCATGTGGGGAAAGGTCAGAGTCCCTGAAGAGATGCCAGGGCAGACTAATAGGGGAGGTACTGAGTTGCAGTGGGAACGCCAGGGTGTTGGAGATACCAGAATGCCATGTCTGCCAGGGATAACAGCAGGTATGCAGTGGAGTTGGTTTAAGCCTACGAGACAGAAAAGTCAGGCTGCTTAGTCCTTCTGGAGCCCAGAAGGTCATGAGTGAGTATAGCTGGAGAGTCATCTCTCCGGTCCCGTCAAGCCCCGGCGGTCCCACCAAGCCCCGGCAGTCCGACAGCCCACTTATAAAATAAACACACAGACGCTTATATTATTTGAACTGTTTGGCCTAATGGCTCAGGCTTCTTGTTAACTGTTTTTATATGTTAAATTAACCCATTTCTATAAATCTATACCTTGCCACGTGGCTCGTGGCTTACCGGCATCTTCACATGCTGCTTGTCATGGTGGAGGCTGGCAGTGTCTCTCTGACTCAGCCTTCCACTTCCCAAAATTATTCTCCTCCTTGTCCTGCCTATACTTCCTCCTGCCTGGCTACTGGCCAATCAGTGTTTTATTTATTAACCAATCAGAGCAACATATTTGACATACAGAACATCCCACAGAAAGTGAGTCCAAGATTCCAGGCACTGAGTTACAGACCATTGATTTATGTCACTGGATTTTGGTTTTGTTATGATCTAGTTGTTTATATGCTCTGAGTATTCCCCATCAAGATAAGAAGTATTGAACTTGATTTTGATTTTACCAAGAATCCACAGATGAGACAGGTTGAAATCTTTAAAGAAACTGGAACTTTTAAAGTGTTAGGATTGTTAAAGACTGTAGAACGTTTAATGTTATACTGTATTTTTTTTTTATTTTGCAATACAATTCAGTTCTACATATCAGCCACGGATTCCCTTGTTCTCCCCCCTCCCGTCCCCCTCACCTTTCCCCCAGCACCCCCCCCCCCCCATTCCCATCTCCTCCAGGGCAAAACCTTCCCCACAGACTGAGATCAACCTGGTAGACTCAGTCCAGGTAGGTCCAGTCCCCTCCTCCCAGGCCGAGCCAAGCAATCCTGCATAGGCCCCAGGTTTCAAACAGCCAACTCATGCAATGAGTCCAGGACCCGGTCCCACTGCCTGGATGCCTCCCAAACAGATCAAGCCAATCAACTGTCTCACCCATTCAGAGGGCCTAATCCAGTGGGGACCCCTCAGCTGTTATACTGTATTTTATAGTATGATATCAGCATGAGATCTTAGGGACAACCAAGAAAGGAAAGATTATGAATTAACAGTGATATATTTGTGTGTCTAGTTGACAAGAGACTGAGTTTTCTAGTTAGTTTTCGTATTATTCCCTAAGAAAAGGAAGCCTCCACTGGAGAATTGCCCTGATCAGATTGCCTTGTGGCCATGTCTGTGAGAGATAGTCTTGATGCATGAGTGCCCAGCCTACTGTGAGTGGTACTATCTCTTGGTAGGTATGTCTGGGCTGTCTAAGAAAGGTAACTGAGCATAGCCAGGGAGTCAGCCAGTAAGCAGAGTCCTCCGTGGTTTCTGTTTTAGCTCTTGCTTGAGTTCCTGCCTTGACCTCACTTTAGTGATGGACTGTGACCTGGAAGTATAAGCTGCTATAACCTCTTTCCTTTTCTAAATCACTTTGGATCGGAGTATTTTATCACAGCAACAGAAAGTATACTATAATACACACACACACATACACGCAAGTGTGTTAATCATACATTGATTTTGGGGGCTGCAAATGTAATTTGCTTTTTTCTGAAACTCACAAGTCACATGAAAAATATTTCAGTATAGCCAATACATTTTTTTTCTGTCCTGATTTCTTTTTTTGTTTCTTTCTTTCTGCTTTTAAAAAGAAAAGAGTTCATGAAATTTGGGTGTGACCTGTCTGGGATGGTTATAGCCTGTTACCAATAACATGGAGATTATTTTGAGTTAAAGGCATTTGAGAATCAGCAGATGTGGGAAGGACTGTTGTTTGATTCCTGTATCTGCCTCAAAGAGAGCCTTGGAGAAGAATTCCCCTGCTTAAGCTCCTTGTAAGAGAGGCTTCCCAGACCAGGGAAAGAACAACTCCTTTCATTAGAGAAGAGACATTAGTGCTTTATTCACAAGTAGATCTCATTAAAACAAGCTTCACTATATTGAAAGGAATGAATTGATGTAGGAACCACAAAGCCCCATGACCTGAAAGATGGAGACCCAAGGGAACTGCTGGTATGGCTCCCTTCTGACTCCAGAGGTCTGGAGACCAGAAGAATGGTGGTATAAGTTCTCGTCCAAACTTGATGGCCTGAGAACTTGGGGGCTTGATGCTCCCAAGCCGGGAGAAGAAGTAAATGTTCAGTTCAAGCAGCCAGGCAGAAAGCAAATTGTCTATCTCTCTGCTGTGTTCCTTTAATATCATCAGCTGATCTCACAGTGTTCTTCTGAGCTGGTCAGTAGAGACCAGTTTCCTGTATCCAGCTGAGCTCTTATCTTGTTCTTTCCAATAATGAAGTGGGCAGACAGCAAAGGGTGTATAAATGAAAGGAACTTAATTAACTTGGGATTAATAACTTTAAAAAGGGAAAAATAGGTCACGAGACAGGAGTGACAAATGCAACGATGAGGTCTGAATTCTCACTCGCAGTGGCATGCTAACTGAGAGCTGTTAGGAGTGTTACATCTCTGGGAAGTGTTACAGCTCTCGCAGGTCTCAGAGCAGCAAGCCTGCAAGCCGAAAGTGGCAGATCTCTGAAGCAGTGGCTGGATACAGCTACAGGAATAAATTCCCATTTGCAGCTGAATTCTGGGATCTTGGAGGCCATGGCAGGAATGAGTCCCCTTGCCTACAGTTGCAGGTCCAGTAGTGGAGGAAGGCCTGTGTGAGCCACCTGAGCCTCTAGTGAGTCTGTTTCTGGTGAGTCTTGAAGACATTCTTCCTTCTCAGAGGCGTGCTCAGATGAGGCTGTGTCTGTAGGAGCTCATGTGCTCACTTATATAGAGCCAAGTGAGCCCTGATTGGCTGAATGGGCATGCATGCAAATAAGGTATAAAATGGGACCAACCAGAGAAGGGCTGTCAAACCTGGAAGGGAAGAACCCCAAGCCTTCTGAAAGTTTCTGATCAGGTAGGCGGGATCCACTTACCACCACTGTCATCTCTGTGGGCTGTACCCTGTTTCCCTGCCCTAATTGTATCTGGGGACCTTCATGTCTATTTTTATCCAGCTGGAGTTGTTTTGTTTTTGTATGTTTTTTTTTTTATTTGAAACTTTAAATTTTTTTTTTTCTTAGAAAATGTCATACCTGTATACAATGTATCTTGGTCATGTCCACCCTTCATCTATTTCCCTCCCAACTTCATGTCCTGTTATTTTCCCACCAAGTCTAATCAGGGCTGGCCAGATGTACATGGGGCCTAGGGGTCTACCAGTGGCCACACTCCTAACAGAAAGTGATTCTCCTTCCCACGGTAGCCATCGACTGCCAAGAGATCCTCAGCTAGGGCTGTGGGAGTCCCTACTTCATCCATTCTGGAATTTTTTACTGGCTTGGTCTTGTGTAGATCTTTCATTGTTTGCTTTGCTCTTGGCTGCTGCTTTACTGATGTCTGGGATCTTGACTATGGACCACCAAATGGCAGCAGTCCACTACAGTGACTCCCTGCCCTTGGAGCATGAGCTCCCAGCTGTCAGATGGCCCCTATCAGGGGGCCTTTCCTACCCCTATCACTTCTTCATTGGGAAGAGTGATTTGCTTTGCTCCATCTACTGTTTTGCTGTGGTTTGAGTGTCCCCACCCAAACTCATCCTTAAATGCAATCCTCTTTGTGATGTGCTAAGACACGAGGCCAGATGGGACTTTAAGGGCAATTAGGTTCTGAGGACTCCGCCTTTGTGAAGGATTTATTCATTCAAGGGTTAGCGGTTTATCTTGAGAACTGGCTTGCTATAAAGCTAGTTTAGCTCTGTTTCTGTATACATTCCTCTTTCCATATGACTCCCCACATGACTTTAGGGACTCCACAGGGAATTATCAGCTGCAGAGGGACTCTTACTAGATGTGGCTAATCAATCTTGAACTTCCTAGATCTTAAAACCATGCCTGGAATAAGCTGTGTTTCCTTATAAATCACTCAACTTCAGGTGCTCTGTTATAGCCTCAGAGACTAGAAAAAGGCACAATTCAAACACTCATCTCATCCTCAAAGACACAGCCAGAAATAATGTTCAACCAATTATCTGGTCACCCATTGACCCAGTCAAGTTCACAAATTAAATTAACCATTTTATTTATCTTTCATTTGTTCCTCCCATGTAGTTCTTAGTCATTTTCCACTATTTACTGTCTCTTGAGAGCCTGACCTCTGCCCCTTGTTAAGATGATGAGTAAGCACCAGGTTCTAACTGCTTCTTTAAGATGCATCTTTTTATGAATTCCAGGTGATGTGAATAAATGTCGTCTTTTTTTTTTTTTTTGCCAGTTTAATTCCTAGGTCCCCAGTCAGTGATTGTAAGAGGGTATAGAATGTACTTCCTTCCTAATAACATACATGTTCTATGGAGGAAATTAAAATCAGAATGAACTCTGCAGAGTATGTTGCTGGGACCTTCGCAGCTTTGGGATTGACATGACTTAGGTGACAGAGAACAAAGAAATGATAGACACATATGCAGAAAAGCTGGGATCAGGTGGGCTGTGGGTTCTGATGGAGACGGATGAGCACGGCCCAGAAATTCAGCCCATGGATGGATTAGCTAATTTCCGGTGGCCGGTGTGGGTGGAGTGTGGGTGGGGTGGGGTGTCTCTGTAGTAAAGGATTTTGGGGTGGCAGTTGTCTGGAGGAGGAAGCTGTGTTTGGTACGTTCTGCACACAGTGGTTTTGGCTAAAGGTCACCCATTCCTCAGCATTTGTACTTAGACCAGGGGAAGGCTTTGCCATTCCCACGAATCTGAGTCTGAAGCATCGTTGGGATCCTTGATATGTCTATCTCAATAATTCATATCCACTCAGGACTTCATCTGCTCCCCACAGTATGTGTCTTATTTTCAAGTTTACAAGACCCCCCACATAGTCAAGGACAGAACCTCTTTTTCTCTGTTGTTTCCATGCATGGTGGTTCTGACAGGATCTGCTTGTGAGTTCTTTAGGGTTTTGAGAGCTCACCTAACAGAAACCATGATCTCAAAGTCAGGCTTGGTTAGTTGATAAATCTCCCCTCACGGGTGGTGGTTCCTGGCTGATCCTTCTGACTTGAAAATGCCCCAATGTCTTGACTCACTAGATTAAGACACTATATTATTCATCATAAAAAGCAAATATCCAGCCGGGCGGTGGTGGCGCACGCCTTTAATCCCAGCACTCGGGAGGCAGAGCCAGGCGGATCTCTGTGAGTTCGAGGCCAGCCTGGGCTACCAAGTGAGTTCCAGGAGAGGCGCAAAGCTACACAGAGAAACCCTGTCTTGAAAAACCAAAAAAAAAAAAAAGCAAATATCCAACAAGAATAACACACTATGTGTGTGCAGTGTATGTGTGCACTTATCCATAAAGATACAATGGAGGTCAGAGGTCAAGTTCAGGTGTCTTCCTTTATTATATCTCCACCTTAATTTTTTTAATTGTGTAAAAATTTTTTTGTTTTATTATTTTTCCCTTATTTTTGAGTTTATAATATGATTAAATCATTTTCCCTTTCCTTTCCTCCCTTCAAGCCCTCCTATATATCCCTCCTTGCTCTCTTCCAAATTCATGACCTCTTTTCCATTAATTGTTATTAGACGTATATATGTATATGCATATCATACATATTTCTAAATAAACTTCTCTGTCTGTATAATGTTACTTGTATGTATTTTTCAGGGCTGACCCTTTGGTCCTGGATAACCAATTGTCCTTATTAATTTTTGATATTGTCTCTCACTGAACTGTGAGAGCTCTCTGTTTCAGCCATACTTACCATCAGAATGTGGCTTTGCCTAGGACAGGCAAACTACCAAGAATTCAGCCTTGCACAGCCCACATTTAGTGAAGCCAGGAACATGCTCAGCACCGTCCTTGGCATGAAGCAGAGTGTGGGTATGCATGCTGAACGCTGGCCATCTTTCATTATTAAAGATGGAGCAGTTATGTGGAAGTCTTGGTTTAGTGTTCAATGGCCCCTGGGCTGGCTCCTGCCATCACTTCTCTTTACTGCCTGTGGGACAGCCTGCTAGCTGGGTCACAGTAGCCCCTCCCTTTTTTGTATGTCCATACGTGGTCCCCTCTCTCTTCCCCAGAGTGGTCTTGGAGCCTACAAAGAAGCAGGGTAGAAAGTAAGGCATGCTCTTTAGTGTAATTTGCCAAGCTGTTTGATATCATAGCCAGTTTTTGTCTTTCAAAACTGTTTTGCTTGGATTCACACATAGATGATTAAGTAAAGGAACAGAATTGTATTCATTGTGAAGCAGGAGGCGAGCACAATGCCTTGGGGGTAACAATCTTCCCATATGAGATAAAATAGACAGGATTCAGTGAAGTCTTGCAGAACTTAGTTTCCGAGAGGTGTCGGAGTGCTCAGATAATAACCTTCTTATACTTGGTGTGTATGGATTGAACTTTGCACTCAAAAGAATTAGGCCTTAGGGTGGACAAACCCTCGCCTACAATGGCTTTGGGCATCCAGGAAAGCCTGATGCTAACTGTGGTCTTCTGAGCACCTGGCCTCTGTCTTTAGCACTCTGCCCTTGAGTTTTTATCTTTTCTTTTTTTTTTAATTTGGAAAAAAGATATCACAAGGACATGGGGACCGACAGCATTGATTGTCTTGGATTTGTTGATTAAGTCCAGGAGACGCTGGCATCTGCAAACACATCTTATTAGGTGAGATCAGACAAGTAAATTGTCCCTGCCCTCCAGCATGCTACAATAATTAAGTCTTAACAACAACTAAAAGTTAATCTCAGCAGGTGCAAAGGCGGCTTCCCTTTGTCTGTGTGCAGACTCCCTTTTCCTATCATGGCTTCAAGGTGTTAGTTCTGAGACTTGGAACAGGTTCTTTGAAAAAGAGCCTTCCCTTTCAGGGAAACTGTTCTACATATTATTATTTTAATTTAATTAGATTTTAAAAAGGTTAACCATGACATTTTAATAGCTTGAGCTCACATTAATATTCTGAGAGCACTGTTTAGCCCAGCCACTTTGTGATTCAAAATGATGGTTTTTTTTTTTTTTTTGTTCCCCCAGCAAAGGAATTGGCTTTTAGGACAATTGCTGAAAAATAGCTTTTATGTGATTAAGATAGGTATCTTCCTATTTAGAAAGTTATTGAAATAAAATACATATAAGACACTGAAAAATGTTAAAACCATAGCTTGTGTCAATTGATCTAGGAGAAAGGGAGACCGGGCCGGGCGCTTATGGTGGTTAGCCCGAAGGTGGCTAATGTCCTTCAGCAATGAGCAAATTAGTGGGCTGTGCTTGTGATGTGCTGTGTGCTGTCAACCTAATGTTTTATTTATTTTCCTGAGAGCTGCTATCTTCATTAGGGAGTTTAGAGAGCAAAGCAAGATGATATTTACTAGCCTGGCAAACTAATAAGCTTGGCTCATGTTTCTTCTTTTGCTATTGTGGTTAATCGTTTTTTTTTTTTTTTTTCTTTTTTAATAGCTATTCAATATGCTAATGGATCCTGGGGGAACAGGAGCCAGCCATGACTTCCTGTTGAGGTAGATGGCACAGAATCATTCATTCTCCTATGAGCATGTGCACAGAATCATTCATTCTCCTATGTATGCGCATGTGGCTGGTGTGTGCCAAGCATTGTGCTAGCTTTAGGGACACAGAGGTGCTAAAGGCCTGGCTGGCACTGCAGTGGGTGGGGGCCAGCATTGAGGGTACAGCTAGCTCTCATCCTGTCATGTGTAGTTGCAGGTGCTTCTCACTCCAAAGACCCACAGGGACAGCTATAACCTAAGAGAGCTGCGAGGAGGGAGGATCTGGGACTCGATCGGTCAGAAAGATCTTGCTGGGTCAATTTAGTTGAGGTATTGCTTAAAACTGATGGCTTTTGAGGTAAGCTTGTAGAAAACATGACCTGGAAACTGACTAGAAGCATTCCTTCACAGGCCTTATACAGAACTCAGTCAGAAAGCTGATGGAAGGCAGGTGTCGGGTACGAATGGGCTTGGCAGTGTTTTGACCATTATTCTAGGTGACTCTCAGGTTCTCAAAGGTCAAGAACACCTTCACTGGTGTCCTCTTAAGAACTAAGAGACGTTTCCCTTGGCCAAACTCGATAGCAGTAGAGGGACGGGGCACTGAGCTGTGTGGGTGGAAAGGTCAACTTGGATCAAGAAGAAAGAAGGGAGGGCATTAATATTTGGGTTAGCTATCTTTGCGTATGAATGTGTTTCTAGCAATGACAGATATGGTCCCAGGCAACAAGGAACCAACTCATGCTAGTTTAAACAAAAAATAAATTTATTAAAAAGATAACATGCTCTTTCCTTGCTATCTAAAGGAAGTCTTGACAACTAGGGCTCAGATGCAAGGTTCCTGGTTGGGAGAGTGTGAACAATGTCATGGCTCTTGGTGTGTATGGAAGAAGAGCTTCAAAAGCTTGTCACAGTGCATATGTATGTTTAATGCTTGTGAACATACATGGAAATTTTGATACATTCTCATCAAGCTGATTTTTATTATTTCTAATAGAGCAGGGAAATAGTTCTTCACCGTTGCTTGCTGTCTTAGGGTTACTATTGCTGTGACGAAACACCATGACCAAAAAGCAACTTGGGGAGGAAAGGGTTGATTTCTCTCACAGTTCCATGTAACAGTTCATCATCAAAAGCAGTGAGGGCAGAACTCGAACAGGGCAGGAACCTGGAGGCAGGAGCTGATGCAGAGGCCACTGAGGGGTGCTGCTTACTGGCTTGCTTCTCATGGCTTACTCAGCCTGCTTTCATATAGAACCCAGGACTACCCACCCAGGGATGGTATCACCCACAATGGGCTGGGCCTTCCTTGAGCAATAACTACTTAATAAAATGCCCTACAGGGTTGCCTATAGCCTGATCTTATGGAGGCATTTTCTCAATTGAGGCTCCTTCCTCTCTGGTGACTCTAGCTTATGTCAAATTTCATACACTCACCAGCACATCTGGAGTTTATTATTATTTTGCAGTGCAGGGAATTGAACTGGACAAGTGATCTGTTGTTGAACCACATACTCAGTCTACAGTTGATTATTAATAAAGTCAAATGTTAAAAGTTATCTTCTTAATATAATCTTTTTCACTAGTTCTTTGAGAATTACACACAATGGATTTTGATCATATTCATCCCCATTATTCCCACTTTGTACTCCAAGATCTACTCTTATCCCCACCCCACTTTGTGTTCTTAACAATAATAACCCACTGAGTCTAATTCATACAACCCACATAGTCCTGATGTGGGGGATATCCACTGAAGCATGTTGGCCTACGAGGGGCCACATCTTTAAAGAAATCTACCTCTTTCTCTCCTAAAAGCCATCAGGTATCCATAGCTACTCCAATTAGGGGTGCAGACTGACGAACCCTTTCCCCCTCTATGCTGGAACGAGGACTGACTTTATCTTGCGAGGGTGACCACAGCTGCTGTGACTTCATGAGCATAGTGGTCCTGTCCCATCCAGAAGACCTTTTCATTTCCATCCTGCCTAGCCTCTGGTCCTCACAATCTCTCCTCTCCTTCTTTAGTAATGTTTCCGTAGCCTTGAGGAGGAGGTGGTATAGATGTCCCCTTTGTGGCTGAGTACTCCTCACTTACTCTCTGCACTTCGACCATCCACCACGGAAAGAAATGTGGCTGATGAGGTCTGAGAGCTGCACTGGTCTGTGGATATAGAGAGACAAATTTAGAAGGTAGTTTGATTCTATATCCATTTAGCACAATAATAGTAGGTTCATTCCTGGGTTCTGTGAGCTCCCCAACCACGGGTCCTTAGCCAGATTTTCAGTACCAGGCATGCATGTCCTCTTGTAGAGCAGGCCTTAAATCCAACCAGAAAGTGGTGGTTACCCTGTAACACGTGTGCCACTGTTACACTCATGGGCATATCTTGCCACACCAGTCATTATTGTAGTTCATAGGGTTTACAGCAGATAAGACTGTTGGTGACTTTTTCCTTCCAACAGCTGGACATTCTTGAGGGGGAGAACTCATCCTTGGCAATGGGATTTTTATTTGATAACCCGTGGCTTTTAGGGGAAGAATCATTCTTTGTATTTCCCTGCCCATCCCTTTCCCCACTTAAACCTCTCTCTCCTTATTGTTCCCCAATTTTCCTTTGTATGACCTTAAATTATTCTACTTTGTCTGCTGTGTATCCTCCTCCAAGGAGGTTTTGTGGCCTTGGTTCTCTCAGGAAATGCTCTACTCTGCGCTCAGGGTGGTCAGAATAACAGGAACTCCAGCAAACTAAAGAGGAAATCATAGTGGTCTTGGTTCAGTAAAGGAACATCATCTCCATTATGGTCTTCACCAGTGGCTGAATGTGTTAAGGGGTCAAGAACAAAATCTGCATCCAGCCCTGCCACTTACAGGTCTTAGTAGGTCTAAGTTTCTGTATTCTTTGAGTCCATATCTTCTTCTAGAAACTAGGAATGATTTGTCATACCTGTGTGATGTTTTGAAGACCAGGGTGAGGTAGTGTGGTTTATGCTTAGTCAACTACAAAGCATTGAGAAAATGAAAGGTATCATCACTATTGTGATATTGGCATTTTCACCCTGGTCTCCAAGAGGACACTCAGGGTCAAGACTTTTGCTGTTAATCTACAACAGAGCTAGATCAGCTTTTCCACACCTCACTCAGATCAGATCTGAGTCATAGGTGTAAACATGGAGAAAAAACACAATGGAATCTTAGGTAGTATTTTTGTTCCTATCGGCAAGCAATAAGCTTCACAAATATGTAAAGACCTGGCATTTCATCCTTCATGGATGGTTTTATTTGTCTGTCTTTCCTTCATCATCAACGAGCAATGAGATACATAAGGAGCGAGAGTTGACCCAGGCCCTGCTTCCATGGAGCTGGTGTATTTATTAGAAGGGTACCTTGTGCCAGTATCTCCATGATTGATGTGAGTATTTACTTACTGAGCAGGTTTAACAGTTTATAAGTCCATGTTTATAGCAATTCATGAGTTTGATTTCTAAGTCATGAGGAAGGTGATGAGGCATGAGGATTGGGAGTCAGAAAAGTTAGATGATGTGTCTAAGACTCCAGGGCTTCCTGCCCAGTTCCTTGGTCCCAAGCTCAGCATTTTTCCCACGGTACCCCTCTGCTCAGTTAGTTTTCATTCTCTTATTTGCAGAGGGTTGAACTTAGCTTGACTTTGATGTGGGACTCAAGCTGCATAGGTTCGTCTTATGGAATCTCAGCTCATTTCAAAACCAGATCAGAGCCAGGTGTGGTAGCATCCCGGCAGCTGGGAAACTGAGGCAGGCGGATTGACAGCTTGAGGCTAGTCTGAGCTACAAGGCCAGCCCCTGTCTCAAAACAAGCAAACACACACAAACGAAGAAAACAACCCTCAAATAGCTCATGCTACCTTTGATTCTGTGAAATGCAGCCTCATATGTAATTAAGATAAGAAAGCCTATACCTAGCAATTAAAAAAAAGTTAAACTAGGAAGGTATGGATGTGGAAAGCCCCGGCTGACCTAAAAAGGCAGGCAGCGGGGCTGACCAGGTTGGAGGGCTTAGGAGGGGGTTTCCGTGTTGCACTGACCCTGCTCTGACGGGACTGTCCCTGCCAGTCAATGGAATTACTGAGATGGTTCCGAGGGATAAAGGGAGATAAGTAAACTCGATAGAAAAGCTTGCAGAAAATTGAACAAAACCAGGAGAAGATGAGATGGGCTAAAAAAAGCAGCTCGGGGCACCTGGGTAAGAGGCAGCCTGCTTGCCTCGCCTCTCTTCACTGGGGTGGAGAAGAGGTGGAGAGCCAGTGTGACACCATCAGGCAATGGCAGTTTCCCTTGCTCCTCTGGGTCCCCCCACATTTGCCTGTGCGGTGGGGTGGTGTACTCCCTGATGATCCCCTCCACTGGACCGCGACCCTCAGAGGGTGCAGCTTCGCTTTTCGCACCTGGCAGGTAGCCCAGGCACCTCTACACTGGTGAGCGGGGGGCTATGGGAGTGTGCAAAGTGCTGTCTATTCCGCGTCTGTCTACCCTGTTAAGGTTTTCAAGCCATTGAGGGGCTTCCAACACAAATTAAAAAGATGGCAATGCTGTACATGTGTATAGCGAATTTTGGTAATTTTTCACACCCCGCCATACCATCCCTCACCCTCCTCCCTCTTCCCACTGACTCTTATCCCCAACAATCCTGACAACTACTTCCATTTCTCTCTCTCTCTGTGACCTATATTGAATCTAATTTGGGTTGCTTGCATGGACACGAGTGGGGCTTATTTACTGGCACATGGGTAACTTATCAGTGGCTTTACTACAGAAGAAACTGATTCCCTTTCCCCTATCCAGAGCTAACTGTCTGTCGTCCCTCAGGAGGGGTGGAGCCTCGTGAGTCCCTCCCCCACGCATGGGGAAATGTTGATGGGCTCAGTGTTGTATCGGTCTTGCTCAGCTAACCATAGTTGCTCTTAGTTCATGAATGCAGTTGTCATGCAATGTCCAGAAGACATTGTTTGGCAAAGCTCCCTCCTCCTCCTCCTTTGGCTCTTACATTTTTCTTTTTTCATATCATCTTCTGTAGTGTTCCCTGAACCTTGGGCGGGGGTTTGATATAGTTGTTCTGTTTAGGACTGAGCCCTCAACAGTCACTTAGTGTCAACACGTGGACCAGTTGTGTGCATCTGCATTAACTGGCACCCACTGCAAGAATAAGCCTCTCTGGTGAAGCCTGAGAGCAGCACTGATCTATGGGTATACGTATCTAGAAGGCAGTTTGATAGGATGTCCATTTAGCAAAATGACCTTCCCAGCCACAGGCTCTTGACAAAGTTTACCATACCAGGCATGAGTTCCCTCCCGTGGAATAGGCCTCAAATCCAACCAGAAAGCAATTGGTTGCTCTTATAATATTCATGCCATCGTTGACATATCTTTCCAGGCAGGTAATTACTATAGCTCATAGGTTCCATATCTGTGTAAGACAATTGATCAGTTTCCTTCCTTTGCAGCCTCTATAGTACCTTCTAGAATTATGAAAGTTAAACTGGGAGGAAACTTTTGGTTAATGTCAGCTTGATTTTTCTGTTCAGTGACCAAAACTAATACCTTTTAAAAATATTTATTTATTTCATGTGTGTACGTGTGTGTATGTTTGTGTGTCTGTGTGAGAGTGTGTGTATGTGTGCATGTTTGTGTCTATGTGAGAGTGTGTGTGCATGTACATATGTGTGTGTGTGTGTGTGTGTGTGTGTGTGTGTGTGTGTGTGTATGCCGATGAATATAGAGGTTAGAAGATAACTTGGGAGTCAGTTCTCTCCTTCCACTATGTGGATTTCTGGGCTGGAACTCAAGTTGTCAGATGTGGTGACAAGTACCTTTACCTGCTGAGCCATCTCACTGGCCCCGTGTTACGTCTTTTAATGCAGTTTGAAAACTTCATATTATAATACCTCTAAAGTTATTATAATATGATAATCTGACTTGGCAAGTGACAAAATAGATACTCAGAGCTCTTGAGTGACTGGTCTAGATCCTCACAGTTAGTGAGGGAAGGAGAGAGCTGGAAGTAGAAAATGCAAATTTGTCTCCTGATCCTTCCTACTGTACCAAGACCCACTCTATGCATCACATTTCCAGGAGGAGAAAAGAATGTTCTGGAAGTTATTGGATTGATTCCATATACCAAAATACAACAACAACAACAAAACAAAACAAAACAAAAAAACCTCCCTGGATTTTGAATGTGAGAGAGAACACAGGTTCTTCTCTTCTTGTGTCTGGTTTATTTTATCTTCCACAGGTAAACCCAACTCAATCATGGTGTTGGTGATGGTCCTAAACTGGACTAGATATTTTTTAAGCCTTCCATGGCTTATTCCATCAATTGAAAAAGCACTCCCAAACAAAAGGCAAAGCAGCAAGAATTTTATGTAAAGAGACAGTACAGGAAAAGCTCCAAGAGAGCAGCAGCTTCCTGAGCTAGAGTGCCTGGGAACCTTAGTTATTGTTTGGGGCTTTCTTTTGTGGGGTCCAGGAGGAGGAGGAGGAGTAGTTGCTTACTAAGTAGTGTGATAGTTCTGTTTTGATTGATAGGCTGGGGGCCTTGTAAGTTTTGATTTGACGTACATGTCCTTTCCCATGATGTATCTGATTTTAAGGATAAGCATGCAGAAGCATGAGATGATTAAGGGTTTTTTTTTTTGTTGTTGTTGTTTTTTGTTTTTTTTCTCAGAAACCTTTACTCAGAGAACACAAGTTGCCTTATTGTGTGTGTAGTCAGAACTCATTGAGTCTGGATGGGACCCCTACTTTTAGGTCCCCAATAGTTCCGTGGCATCTATGAATGGAAAGTAACCACAAAAAGGTGAGTTGCCAAAGGGTTGCTAAGGGAGGAGCCATCTATTGCATGGCTTGGAACAGTGTACTTGCAAGTGTGTTGGGGGTGCCAGATTGCTTAAGTGTGTTGTTAGAAAAGGAATGTGAGTATAGCTCAAGTCAAGTGGAGTCCTAGGTTGCTAAGCTGTTCTTATGCTTGTTTGTCTCACTGGTGCTCACTTCTGCTTTTCATTTGCATGGAATAACTTTCCCCATCTTTTTATTTTTAGTCTGTGGGCACCATTACCAGTGAGTTTCTTATAGGCAGTGTATTGTTGGGTCTATTCTATTATCCTTTTAAGCAGTCTTAATCTTTTAATTATATAACGTAGTTTGTTTACATTTATGGTTATTATTGACAGGTAAAGGCTTATTCTGGGATTTTATTATATTTCTTCTATTTTTTTTGTCTTCTCTGTTCTTTCTCCCTCTCATTCATCTTTGTGGTGATTTACTGTGTTGATATTGCTCGATTCTTTTGTATTACTCCTTTGTGTATCTATTCTTTTAGTGAGACTTGTCAGGTTTTTATTTTGGTAGTTATCTTTGTCTTGCTTCCGTCTCTGTGGTGGATTGAATAAAAATGGTCTCCTTAGGCTCACGGGAGTGGAACTATTAGGAGATGTGGCCTTGTTGGAGGAGGCGTGTCACTGAGAGGGGACTTTGAGGTCTCAAACGCTCAAGCAGGGTCTAGTTTGACATTTACTTCCTGCTGTCTGCCAATCCAGATGCAGAATTCTCAGCTCCTCCAGTGCTATACCTGGCTGCAATGCTGCCATGCTTCCCACTGTGATAATGGACTAAACCTCTGAAGCTGTAAGCCAGCCCCAACTAAATGTTTTCCTTTATAAGAGTTGCCATGGTCGTGGTGTTTGTTCACAGCAATGGAAACCCCAAATAAGACAGTCTGTCTTCTCCCTTCCTCTTTCTTTCCCCTCCCCTCTCCTCTCCTTTCCTCCCTTCCTCCCTCCCTCCTTCCCTTTCCTGTACTTAACTTTCTCTTTCCCAAGTGGGATATTTCAGAATACGTATCTTCAAGTTTAGATTCTCTTCCTTCTTTATCTAGATCTTGACTGTTCTTTTGACTGTCTTATTATGTATCTTATTTTGTATCTTATTAAACTTTTCATTTCAAGGTTTATATTTGATTCTTTTTTTATGATTTATATCTTCTTACTGAATTTGTATCATTCATTGTTTTGTTTCAATTATCGACCTGTTTCTTGTAGCTCATTGAGATTTTTTTTGTTATTCTTTACAATTTATTTTATTTTATTTTACAATATAATTTAATTCTACATATCAGCCACGGATTCCCTTGTTCTCCCCCCTCCCTCCTCCTCACCCCCCCCCCCGCCCACCCCCCATTCCCATCTCCTCCAGGGCAAAGACTCCCCCGAGGATTGAGATCAACCTGGTAGACTCAGTCCAGGCAGGTCCAGTCCCCTCCTCCCAGGCTGAGCCAAGTGTCCCTGCATAAGCCCCAGGTTTCAAATAGCCAACTCATGCACTGAGCACAGGACCCGGTCCCACTGCCTGGATGCCTCCCAAACAGATCAAGCAAATCAACTGTCTCACCTATTCAGAGGGCCTGATCCAGTTGGGGGTGTGTTTCCATTCATTTGGCTATTTGTCCTTGTGCTTTATCCAACTTTGGTCTCAACAATTCTTGCTCATATAAACCCTCCTCTTTCTTGCCAATTGGACTCCCGGAGCTCCACCCAGGGCCTGGCTGTGGATCTCTGCATCCAGTTCCCTCAGTCATTGGATGGGGTTTCTAGCATGACAATTAGGGTGTTTGGCCATCCCATCACCAGAGTAGGTCAGTTCGGGCTATATCTCGATCATTGCCAGCAGTCTGTTGTGGGGGTATCTTTGTGGATTTCTGTGGGCCTCTCTAGCACTTTACTTCTTCCTATTCTCATGTGGTCTTCATTTACCATGGTCTCCTATTCCTTGTTCTCTCTCTCTGTTGTTGATCCAGCTGGGATCTCCCGCTCCCCCAAGCTCTCTTTCCCTCGACCCTCGCCCTTCATTACCCCCACTCATGTCCAGGCTGTTCATGTAGATCTCATCTATTTCTCCATCATTGGGTGATCCCCGTGTCTTTCTTGGGGTCCTGTTTTCCAGGTAGCCTCCCTGGTGTTGTGAGTAGCAGTCCAGTCATCCTTGTTCCACATCTAGTATCCTGCTATGAGTGAGTACATACCATGTTTGTCTTTCTGAGTCTGGGTTACCTCACTCAGGATGATTTTTTCTAGATCCATCCATTTGCCTGCAAACCTCATGATGTCATTGATTTTCTCTGCTGAGTAGTATTCCATTGTATTCTTTACAATATTTTAAAAAAAGATTTATTTATTTATTATATATGCAATGTTCCATCTGCATGTATGTCTGCAGGCCAGAAGAGGGCACCAGATCTCATTATAGATGGTTGTGAGCCACCATGTGGTTGCTGGGAATTGAACTCAGGACCTCTGGAAGAACAGCTAGTGCTCTTAACCTCTGAGCCATCTCTCCAGCCCTCTTTACAATATTTTATCAGACATTTTGTAGATATAATTTTCACTGGGATCTGTTTTTCAAATTATAATGTTCTTTTCACTGTATTTTTTTTAAAAAAATAGTTCTTGTGCCCCTGCTTTGAGATTTGTGCACATTATGGATCAATAATTTCTATTACTTTTATGGGGTGGACCTCATAGTAAGTATACTGGCTGGTTTTGTGTGTCAATTTGATACAAGCTAGAGTCAGAAAAGAGCCTCAGTTGAGGAAATAAATGCTTCCATGAGATCCAGCTGTAAGGCATTTTATCAATTAGTGATCAATAGGGGAGGGACCAGTGCATTGTGGGTGGTGCCATCCCTGGGCTGGTGGTCCTGGGTTCTATAAGCAGGTTGAGCAAGCCACGGGAAGCAAGCCAGTAAGCAGCACTCCTCCATGGCCTCTGTATCAGCTCCTGCCTCCAGGTTCCTGCCCTGACTTACTTTGGTGATGAACAGCGATGTGGAAGTGTAAGCTGAACAAACTTTCTTCCCCAACTTGCTTTTTGGTCATGGTGTTTTGTTGCAGCAATAGAAACCCTAACTGAGACAGCAAGCACCTTTATCTTGAAAGTGTGTTTTAGGGTATTGGTTTGGTAGATAATGTTGATTTTAGTTCTAGCAGGGCACTAAAGTATAATCCCTTTATAGCTTCCGAGGCTGTGATTAATGGCTTTAGGCCACAGCACAGCTGAAGACGCTATCTCTAGGGTATAGGCAGGGGTGGAGAATGGCGGGTATGGTGTGAGCAGGTGTGGGTGGGAGTGCTCACTATACGCTATTCTTACGATGGAAATGGTAGTCCCAGTTGAGTGATGTGGGTTTCCTAAGATTCTATGGATGTTGACTCTTACTGCTTCCGGCAAGTCTTCCGGCATCTCACTTTCTCTGAGCAGGCACTAGCATAGGCCCAGGCACTTCAGGAAAAGTAGCGGTGGTAGGACCACAGTGCCTCCTCTGTGACAGCCACTGAGTCCTGACAGCCCTGGGTATCTAAATGTACTGTGAAGGTGGGACACAGGCTGAGGCTGAGGGGTTTTTCTAGGCCCCTCAGTAGTGTGAGCATGGGGCCAAGTGGCAGTGGGAGCCACTGCATTCATTCCTAACTATGCCAGCATTGTGGACCTAAATGTGGAATAGGGATGTGGGTCACAGGAATTGTGTGGTGCTGGTCTTCCAGCATGCCCCTGTCTCCCAGTTTTTAAGGGGCGTTAGCCAATGTTCTTTGTACTGTAATACCAACTGTTTCGGTATTAGTCACTGAGTGGGCTTCAGCATTGGGGTCACAGTCATTCTGCTGGAGTCAGCTGGGTTCCTGAGGCATTACATCCACTTCAAGTCGGCTTGTGGAATGTCTGTGGAGTCCCAGAGATGGGACTGTGACACATAAGACTTTTATTCATCTGGAGTAGATTTTTTCCACGTGGAATCATTTAGTACATTCTCTTTTATCTTACAGCACATGGACAATTATTTTGTTTTACAGCTCTATTTAGTTAACAGTTTCTCCCTTCTTCACTGACCCATCTTGCCAACTCTGACACAGATCGGAGATCCATGTCTACATTCACATAATGAGGTATTATATAACAGCTCAAAAGCGATAATTTATACGCAATGACGGGAGTGAATCTTTGCCATATGATGGACTAACAGTGAGAGTGTGCCAAGAATCAAGGATTATGAGGAACCAAATTCTGTCCAGATGAGGTCCCAGCAGGAAGCAACCAACCCAAGGCTAAAAGATAGTAAGTGATTTGCCCCAAGTCCACTGGGCTGGGAGAAGGGTAGAGTCTCAAATCCTTGTACCAGCTCTTCCATCAGACAGCGCAGGTCAACCGGTTGTCCTTCTCAAAGCATAGCTTTCTTACGTATCAGTGGCTGAGATGCACGTGTATCTCCCACTCCTAAACACAATGCTACACATGGTTAGAAGACTTTATACCCCCAGGAATCTTCAGTTCTGAGGTCTCTGTCTTGCATTCCCACCCTCCCCCTTGTATGTACTGTCTTTGCCTCTTGTGGGCTCCTTTCCATCGATGAATATGCTTGCATCTTTTCATCTTGATAAAGTTCAAAGTCTCTTTGATCGCTTCCCATCCCTTCTCGGCACCTGGTACATCACGTCATTGTTGTGTTTGTATGCTTCCTGCACGTGAAGCTCTGCAAGGAAAGCTGCCTGCTGCATCCAGTCACACACAGCCCCTACCGCATCATGACTGACACATAATTGACTATCAACGGATATTTGTCTAAGGTTTATGCCCCACTATTTCTAGTTTTTGCCTTACCCTAGATTCTTGAAAGAATCTTGTTTTGAGGTATAGGAAGCTGAAGTTTTCCTAAGAGGGCAACTAATGACTAATAAGCCAGCGGTGTGGCTAGCACACTGAATCCACGTGCGTCAGCCCTAGTAACTTGGCTCTTGCGTCATTCTTGGTTAACAAGCTGCTGCCTCAGCTCATTGCTACTAAGTCCCTGGTGTGTTCCTCTGGAGGCTCTCAGGCGATGGGAGTCCTGCCATGAACACCGTTTCTCTTGCGTAAATCCCTGTCATTCTTTTCTTTCCTTTTTAAAAATTGATTTATGTATATGAGTGTCTTGTCTACATGTTCTGCTCACCCGAGGAGAGCATTGGATCCCATTATAGATGGTTGTGTGAGCCACCGTGTGGTTGCTGGGAATTGAACTCGAGACCTCTGGAAGAGCAGCCAGTGCTCTCAACCGCTGAGCCACCTCTCCAGCTCCCATCCCCCTGTCATTCTTAAGACACACCCTTAATGCAGTTCTGCTTCCATCCTGCAATCTCAGTGACCTGAGCCAGATGCTACGACACACAGTCTTCATTCTGATCTGAGGGAGTCGTGCACTCTACCCTCCAGATTTGGTCTGCTTGTTCCTATCGGTGAACAAACCTGTTCTAACACACCGGTGAGGTTCACAAGGACCCAGCCTCCCCAAAATGGCCTTTACCTCAGGCATAGCTACCGTCTCACAGGGTCTTGTTCTTGAGGAATGGGAGGTGAGTTCAAGGGCTGGGACAGGGAAGCAGGAAGAGGGCGGAGAGAAGAGCCCTAGGAAATTGGTGATGGCCACAATCTTTCTGTGGTGTCTGACAGAGCAGTGAGTCTATCACAGTGAAGGGAGGCTGAGGCCCAGGCTAAGGAGGGAGGATGTATATGTTTTGGGGAGCATATCTTCCTTGTCTTCTCCCTAACACTTTCCCTCAGAGCCTGGCATAGAAGGTAGTAGAGATGTTAGTGAAATGTCATGGACATATTCCAGTAGTCATGCCACACTGGACTCATCAGCTCATATTAAGGCTTGGTTTTCCCATCTATTAAATGTGGATCATAGGGTTTCAGTGTTATTCAAGAAAGTGTTTGAGACTCTTCAATATCGTTTCAGCATGTTCCTCTATCTGTAGAAGTGTTATGTATCCTGTTGTATGTATATTTATGGTTTTAAAATTTCCACATATATTCTATATATTTATATAGTATATATCTTTTAATAATGCAAAAAGGATTAAAAGTTATAGTATAGTTATTCTGTAACCAAAATAGATAACATGTGAGCACTTGGCTTACTTTGACAGTGTGACTTAAAAATCCGATACACACTAACTGTAGACTTCAAATGTGCAACATTTTTTCCCAATAACTCTTCAACGTTCAGAGGCCAGCTGGGTGCCCCACGATCCAATTTGATTCTGGCATCATTTGCCCACAGATTCTGGCTTTAAGTATCAGATCCCACAAATCAAAGGCTCAGTCCCACCTGACTGCTCCTACTTCAGGTGCCGTGTGTAGGGCTGTCAATGGTACTTCTGTCTGGCCTCTACACACTGCAGAGTTTCCCACAACACTCTTCAGGTTGAGAAATAAATTCACAGAACCTAGTGAAGCAATGCAGTTGCTACTTCTGGTTTGTTGTAGAGCAGTGGTTCTCAACTCGTAGGTCATGACCCTTTTGGGGTTCAATGATCACTGGACATTGGAAAACACAGATATTTATGTTATGGTTCACAACAGTAGCAATATTACTGTTATAAAGTAGCAATGGAAATCATTTTATGGTTGGGGGTCTCCACACCATGAGGAACTGTATTAAAGGGTCGAAACATTAGAAGGTGTTGAGAACCACTGCTGTACAGGGTACCAGTCAGGAACAGGTAAAGTAGAGACACAGGAAAAGGGTAAGGAAGGGTGCAGACCGTCCATGTCTGTGCAGCCTGACTAGCCTCTCAGTATCTCCACATAATCACTGACTTCTCAGCTCCTGAATTCCTTCCTGTGGATGTTCTTCTGGAGACCTCATGTCTGTGTGATTAAGTCACTGCCATCTATGACTGAGCCAACCTCTTATCCTTCTTCCCTTTCCAGATGTCTGGCGTTAAAATCTTCAGCCTCCTAATCACATGGTTGGTTCCTTTGACAACCAGTATCCATCCTACAGTCCAGACAGCTGTAGTCACTGTAGAGTGATTGATAGGGGCTTGCTATGAATCACAGAGGCTCTTGTCACCCTTATCACTCAGGAAACTCCAAAGATTTTCCAGGTTCTGTGGCAGGAACTAGAGACAAACACAAAAGACATATTTTTATTATATCACAATTATCTATGGATTGCTGCTCATATTCACATTTTAGAGGCTTAAAAATAATGTTTGTTTGCTCATTAATATTTATCTGATCAGCAAAGTACATCATCTCAATGGTAAAACTCCACACTATTCCTCCCACCCCAGAGGATTCACTAAAGATATTTCCACATTAAATTTTAAAATGCTGATCATAAACATTTGTGTTTTTCCTGAGTTGGCTCTCAACCAGAAAAGGTTGCTCACGACTAGTTTAATGTCACTAGTAACCACATGTGTTTCTTGGAAATGTAAATTCTTGAGCTTGTTAAAGCAAAAGGTTCCCTCGGGTACTGTAAACAGATGTTGTGAGGCGTTACCCACATCAGCAGAGAACACTTCTCTCTTCTTTCTCCACCGAAGAAGTGACTTTGGCAGTGACCTGGGGTTCATTCATTTCTTCATCTGACAGACACTTATGAGCGCCAGGCACTGGGCTAGTCCCTGGAAACAGAAGATGAAACAGGAGTGACAATGGCATTTACCTTCATGAATTTTGTATACCAAGGGAGGGGCAACAACACAACCCCAAACTAAAGATGGAGAGATGCCATGATTGGGATCCCGAATGTCCCTGGAAGGCTCGTGTGTTAGAGACAGGTCCCCAGCATGGTGGCGTTGGCAGGGGGTAGGACCCTTAAGAGACTGTGATGTCTGGCAGGTTTTCAGTCATCAGGGGAGTGCGCTTGAAGGGGATATGAGGCCTCAGTTTCTTCCTCTTTCTCTTTCTTGCTTCCTGACTTAGGAGGTGCGCACTTCTGCTGTGCCACATACTCCAATAATGTTGCTACTTTATCCTAGGACCAGAAGCAATGGGCCCCATTGATTATAGACTGGAACCCTGTAAACTGAGTCAAGACAAATCTTTTCTTTTTCTGAGTTGGTCACCTCAAATATAGAGAGTTGATGAACATAGTAAGTCTATGAAGGAAACTCTCACTGCTGAGAGGTGTATGGAGGCAAACAGAGGCATGGGCCCTCTTGGTGGTCGAGGAAAGTGTCTGAAGAGGTGGCGTTTCAATCCTGTGTGAAGAACAGGGAGCCTAGCACGTGTCTAGGCATGGGTCAGAGTGCTGGTAAGCACATGGTATGAAAGGGCATGGCTATCTGTGGAGAATAAGGCACTATGGTGCAGGAAGGAAGAGGTCATCCACACAGAAAAGGTGAGTGACCACACCATGGGGTTCCCTTGTTAAGTCGAGGGGAGGAATGAGAAGTAACTGCTAGTGCGAATGATGGGTTCGAACCACACATCGGGCATGCTGTAGAAATGTAATGCACAATCTTCTCTGTAAAAATGTAGCTTCTTCATTCTTTCGGATAGTAGAAACATCACCCAGGACCTAGATTCTAGATTCTAGACCAACAGTCATTTTACAGTTATTTTCTCTGTTAGGAAAGACTCTTTGAACTCATCTTGGCCCTGCAGATCTGGATTCTACCTCACAGAGAGCATCTCTCTGTGTCCTCAGTGGCTTCTCTGGTGCACTTGATCATCTTTTCTTGATCTGCCCAGGTTCCTACAAATCAAAAGTTCCCTAGTTACTGACCCTATGGATTCTCCCACTAGTTAGGAAAATGTACATGGGAACTGATGGAATTCTGTCTTCTCTCTTCATGGAGGTAGTTCAAGTGTATCATCCAGAGCAATGGCTAGTCCTTGGAGTATGGGGTGGTAGAGGGAAGAAAGGCATGATGTGGATTCAACAGGAAGAAAGCACAGGTCGATAATTCCATTTTTTTCCTAGTGAGGCTTTGACTATCTTGGCTCATGTTTTAGTCATCTACCCTTAGTGTCCAGTAGCAGGGAGGTAGGCAGGAAAATACAGCCAATCATTGTGTGTGTGTACGTGCATGTGTGTGTGTGTGTGTGTGTGTGTGTGTGTGTGTGCATGTGTGCATTCTTCTCATGAAAAACGGTCTTCAGAAACTTCCATTGCACTAGGGAATATCAGGATGTTCTGACAGCAATGTAGAGAAGGAACTTACTTTTGCTTTGCAGTGTCAAAATTCAGAGTTTTAATATCGAAAGAGTAGCATTAGAACGATCTTGTAAGAAAAGGACATTTAGAGTATTTATCAGCTGAGCTCCTGGACTGACCCATCGGTGAAAGGGACTGGTCAGAACAAGCTTTCCCATCTCACCCCAGAGAACAGACAAGGGTTTCCTAGGCTATCCGTGTAGAGGTGAAGAGAGGACCAGGGATCAGATCTCTGCTTCCAGAATAGGGTGAGTCGGCCTTCCAGAAACACAAACACAGGCCCGTTGTTCTGCCAGGAGAGGCCTTTCCCTGTGTGTATCCTGGGGTGAGAGGATAAATACAAAAGCTAGATGTCAAGGACAAAGGTTGGAGGGATCCTCCCCTCAGAATTAGGGGTCAGATAAAGCCAGGAGGAGGAGCAAGTGTTGGTGAAAGGGGTAGGAACAGTTTCCCAGGGTGCATGTGTTGGGAATGCTTAGGTATTAGTGTCATACCAGGGAACCTGGAGCTGAATTAGGAAGTACTGACAAGCAGAGGCACTTATGCCTTGGATGAGGACTCAGTTCAAGGCCTATGGGGCTTAGTGGGCTTATGTGACCACGAGTCTTCTGCCATCAGTAACCTCCTGGCAAGGCCTGGTGATTTCCTACCATCTTCCTCCAAGGACCGAGGAAGCTGATGAGTTTGTGGCCCTTGGGATGGGATGGAAACAGCTGTCGTAGGAAACGCCCATCTTTGTCCTCATCAGAACACTTTTGCTTTTCCTTTCCCTTGGTGAGAGCTTGGGAAATGCGTGACAGAAGGAAATGGGAGTGGAGCGGTCCACCGGGTCAGTTGCGGGAACTGCCAAACAGTGTGACCCCGACTGGGAGGCTTCGCTGAATTTATCATCCCACTCCCACGGCGTTCCAGGTTGGAAGTCGCAGGTCAAGGTATCCCAGGGTTGGGTTCTCCGAAGGAATGTGAAGGAGGCTCTTTTCCACGGCCCTCTCCAGCTTCTGCTGGTTTGCTGACAGTTTTGGCATTTGTTTCTTGGCACACAGGCCACCACGATCTTTGCTTTTTCTGTCCTTGTAACGTGACTACCTCTTCCTCTTCTTCCTTATCCCCCACCCCCATTGTCTTACTGTGTAGCCCGGGCTGGCTTTGGATTACTATCTTCCTACCTTATCCTCTTACATTTCAGGATTACAGGTATGTGCCGCCGTGCCCGACAGGGACTTGTAATCAGTATGAGTTCACTCATAATGAATTAAGGTCTCACCTTGCCCCGGTTGACCCCATTTTTGCCTAATTACATGTTCTGCCATTGTATTTCCAAGCAAGGCCACATCCTAAGGCAGTGAGTTTAGGAGGTCAGCATGAGGATATCAGGGGCACATAATTCATGATACTTGTCGTTCTCAAGGCCAGTCCTCCAGGGTGTCCTCAAAACACTGCTTCTGAACTGTGATTTAACACAGCCTGCTTCTCCTTGCCTCCTGTTTGGTTCAGTCAGGTTCACCACCAGAGCTCACTGGAAGTATCGTAGCTCCCATGGTTGGGTTCCTACTTCTCATGTGCAGAACAGAGACTTAACGTAGTTCCCTTTGGCTTGACTAGATTTGCATCTCTGGTCACCATGGTGACTGGTATAAGAAGCCCACTCTAGTCAAGTCCAGTTCAGTGTGGTCAAATTCACCAGTTTCATAGTCCATTTGGGTTTAAGCTTGGTCAGAATCAAGTATCTCTCTCCCCTTTCCTCTCTCTTTGTCAGGGATAGACTGCTGTGCCTATCAGGGGATGTCATGGTGGAGGGTTAGGAGGAGTCACCTGAGTTCATTGTCATTCTTGGCTGGCATTCATGTCCTAAGTGCTATCAGGTTGTCGTCTGTCAAGAACCCCAGCTCTGAAACCACCCGGGTCCATATCTCAGGACTACTCTGGCCCCCATAGCTCGGATTCACAGACTCTGTCCAGCTTTTCCCTCGAGACTTGGGGGAACATGCTTGCACCACCCACAGCTGCTTCCCACACAGGACAGTAGGGAGCTGCTCTCTACCCCTGAGTCCTGGACTCTGACCGTGGGCCATCGGTGAGTTTGTGTGTTGCGTTTGCCAATGTCTCAGGGATCCTGGTAGAAGGCTAGCTAGCTCCACCCTCTCTTATTTCTGGATTTCCTGAAATGCATTTGAACATTCAAGTGTCATTTTTGCAGAACACATTGCTTACTGACTTGATTTCTTGGTCTTCTCTAGTAAGCTGGAAGCCTCTGGTTACCTTGCATCCTCTGCATCTGGCAGCTACTGGCCAGATGTGGGTGCTTAGTGGAACCGTTGACCGAGTGACTCCAGCTCTCGGGTGGAGAGAACGTGTGACGTCTGCAGCGTCTGCTGCGCCTGAGGAGTGACAGTGCAGTAAAGAAAGCGTGGGCTCTGGGGGCTGTGCCGCCCCTCGTTCAGATGCCAGCCCTGCCATTCGGTACCTGAGCGTTACCTCCAGTGACTTTGCTCTGCAGTCATTCCTGCCCCCCCTCCCCCTCCACACACAGGAGAGAAACAACTTCATAGATCGAGACTGGGTGCAAATTAGATAATGTATATACAGACTTAGTACCTCCTGCTGCTTAGGTAAGTGCATCAGGAAAGGCGGCTTTTGTTATCATAGTGCCCTCTTTAGCTTCTGGAGCCTTCGGAACTCGCAGGTAACATCATTACTGTGAGCTCTGAAGGCAGGACTAATGCTGCTTTGCTTCAATATGCACTTGACTCATGGTTGAGTTGGGCTCATCACGGTGAGCTCTTGCAGGCTCTGGAGACGGGGGTCTATGAGCAGCCATGGTGGCCCTATCCCCCTGGTGTCAGAGATCCGTGGCAGTCTTGGGTTTGACATTCAAAGGTCTTCCAAAATGATGCATGATTCTGGCAGCTGTTTGTTCAGGTAGAAGAAGGAAAAAGCTACTGTGGTTTAAAAATAGAACTACTTCCCCCTGCCCCCCCTGCTCCCGAAAGTACTGGGAGATGGGTCTGGACTTCCAGACACAGCAGGGATGGAGTGGGAGATTCTAGACTTGGGAGAAAGAACTATATTTTCCTGGCAGGCATTCCTTTGGGAGTTTGAACATAAGCTGCTCTGTGTCTGTGTAATGTGCTTGCTGTAAGGAAACAGTGGAGCCTGGTACCCCCTCCCCCCCTCTTCTTCATCAACTTCTATGTTTGGAAGGGTCAGGGTCAGCTTGGGAAGCGATGACATCATTACTCTATCTCTGGGTCAAGCGGATGCCAAGTTGAAGGCCAACCCCTATTTTCCACCATTGGGTCTCCCTTTGTGGGGCGACTTTTCCAGTGTGCTGTTCTATTCTGAGCTCTGCACTTTTATTTTTATGGAGGAAATTGAAAGGAGTCTGGCGAGTCTGAAATGGTAGGTGAGCTGGTGAGGAACACTGACCTCCTTGTCTGAAATGCAGCAGGGGGAAGAAAACTGCACGTGAATGGTACCCACAGGCCTCACATCGACCGGCTGCTCCGAGTGAGGCTTCCTGGGGTTAGCAGTAAAACTGAACTAAGCTTCAGACCCGGCTGCCTCCCCTAGCCCCTTGGTATCTGTTTTTTTTTTTTTTTTTAATTCATAAAACGGAGACAAGAATAACAATCCCAATTAAATCTCTCTGAGTTTATTAAGCTTCTAACAGCAACAGCTGGTCACCTTTGAGCGTGATGTATAGGGCCTGTTTGTCACAGCAGCCCTCAGAGACGCATTTTACTGTTTCTGTTTTACAGGTAGATGAAAGGGGAGCAAAATGGAAGTTAGCCAACTCACATGAAGCTGCATAGCAGATCACCATCTCTTGGTTTAGGCACGCTTCCCCAGAAGGTGGCATGCCACCGTCTCTACAGTTCTTGTTCCTGGGGACACAGAGCTATGTGCCCTTCCCCACCACAGGACCAGGAGGATAATTTCCCTTTGGGAGTACCTGGTCTTTACTCCAAAGGAAGTGGAGGAGCTGCAGAGCTTCAGTTTCAGGTATAAGACTCATGTTTCTTGGGGGTAAATACTGGGTCCTGGATTCAAGGCGCTGCAAAGTAGGTATGTTTGGGAATTGTTGAACTTGGAGACATAGGGAAATAGAGTGTTCCAGAAGACCCTTCCTGCCTATGGTCTATAACTCTAATAATGGAAGCAGGGCACAGCCACAACTTGTGTGTATCCTAAATTACATGCTTCTGAGCTAAACAGCTTGGGCATAGCTTGCTGTACATTTGGTCCCCAGGGAGTCAAGGACATCCCAGGGTCTCAGGGAGAAGAAGATGAGATAGCTTAATGGGGTCTAGTCAAGATAGTTGGAAGGACTTTGCAGGACTCTGCTCACCAGTAGTTTCCTGTTGTGGAGCAGATACCTGTTTAATGATGTAAAGATGTGTTGCATTTGTTTGTGCTGCAGAATACTTGTTTAACTATGTAGGGATGTGTTACATTTGTTTGTGCTGCATTCGTTTAATGATGTAAAGATGTGTTGCATTTGTATTGCAGAATAATTGTTTAACTATGTGGGGATGTGTTACATTTGTTTATGCTGCATTCGTTTAATGATGTAAAGATGTGTTGCTTTGCCTGCCTAAGGTATCTGATTGGTCTAATAAAAAGCTGAACAGCCAATAGCTAGAAGTAGAGGGATAGGCGGGGCAGAGAGAGTAAGTAGGAAGAGGAATCTAGGCTACAGAGAGAAAGAAGAGAATGAGAGTAAAGAGGAGATGACCAGGGCCAGCCAGACGGCTGTTAGCTAGCCAGACACTGAGGAAGCAGGCAAGCAGGACCTACAGAATGAAAGAAAGGTAAAAAGCTCTGAGGCAAAATGTAGATGAAGAGAAACGGGTTAGTTTAAGCTTTAAGAACTAGTAAGAAATGAGCCCAAGCTAAGGCCGAGCATTCATAACTAATAATAAGTCTCCATGTCATGATTTGGGAGCTGGTTGGTGGCCCAAAGGAAGCCTGCTACAGTTTCCACCAAGTGATCTGTGGACTGTGTGCAGTCAGGATGACATGTCACCCATGAGACTTCAGTCAGACCAAGGCCCCTGATTTACCTCATTACCGAGGTGGGTAAGGACAGGAGATGGGCCTGCTCCATAGGTTAGTCAGTTGACACTGAGCAAACAAAGTCTATGTGGTAGCCAGATGACTGTTCTCTTCAACTGCACAAAGATGAATCAGATAGCCCTGCCCTTGGCGAAGTCTAGCGTAGCAGACAGAATTATAAAGAAAATTACGGTGTGTGTGTGCACATGTACCTGTATTGTCTGCGTCTTTCTTATGTCTGTGCCCCAGAATCTTCTACAATATGGAAAACAAGGTTTTGTCCTTGCCTGCCACCTGCCACTCACTCTTCCCTGGAGCAGAGGGGTAACTCAGCTCTTAGCTGGCGTGGGGGGAAATTGACGTCGCCAGCCCTAGACTGGAAGGAGTGATGTGTTAATTGAAAGGTTGTTCTTCCCCAGTGGCTGCCCCCTTCCTCCCCTCTGAGAGAGGCTCTCTCAGTAGGTGTGTTTGCCTGCACTCCTCTGTGTGACTGATCTGCTCTGTCAGGGAGGCCAGAAGTTCTCCAGCTGCTCAGTGTGGCCAGATGGATAAGGCAGGCCAGTCGGGGTGTGCACGGCGGCCACATTAGGGAGCTCATTTGCCTTCAGGACTGGTGTATTTTCCCATCAGCTTCATCTGTTATGTCGTAAAGCTGATATTGTGAGCTCCATTTCTTAGGCTCCTATATATCCATGTTCCCGTCAATTTTAAAACCACGAGGGAAGGGTATAATTTACTGTTAAGTCCTATCACAGGATAAACACCACTACAGAAACATGAAGGAAAGGGCTGTGGGGGTCAAAGAGGAAGGGGTGGCAGTCAGGGAAGCCTTGGCAGAGGAGGTGACATTTGAAGGGAGGTGCATTAGCTAGAGGAGACCCAGAGGTCAACAGCCTCCAAGAGTGATCATCATCTCCACCTCAGCACAGGGCAGGGCCTCTCAGAATGAACTTCACATCCGCCTGTATCACACAGAGATGGTGGGCCCTGGAGAACATTCTGAGAGAGGTGTGGGAGTCCCCAAAACACGGGAGGACCACCCTCCTCCCCTTCTCCACCGTACCCACTTCCTCTTGCACTGCTTACTTCCTCTGCCCTCTTCGCCTCCTCTGCCCTTCTCACCTCCTCCATGCTCACCTCCCACCTCAGCAGCGCCAGGGCCACCTTCGTGGTGGGGGGCCTGGAACACAGGACTCCGATCCAGAGCTGACTCGCACATGAGCAAGTCACTGAGTGGAAACCTTTTTGAGGCAGGTGGGATAGGAATCTAGGGCTGAGAGTGTTTAGAGGTTCAGAAAACCCAGGCACTGAGAGAAAGGGGGCTTTTAAAAGAACTTGGAAGAGAGACTAGGGAGGGCAGTTCAGTCAGTCAAACAGGGCGGACGAGCGCAGGGTTGAAGGATTTCTCCGGGCGACTGATGGTGGGCACACGCACGCATTAAAGGATTCTAGGAAAACCCACCGCATAGGCGGAACACTGACTTTAGTTTAAAACAAAAGACTTCAGAATGATCATTGAATATTGTTTGTGTGCAGTTAATCATCGCACATTTGAGAGGATTATTTTCATTGATGTAATTAGTGACTGCATTTTCTAGAGGACATTTTTCATGTCGAGCAGATAATGACTCCAAAGCTGAGGGACAATGGAGCTTCATGGCAGACCCCAGTGACAGGATAAAAGTGGATTTGACAAAGGTGCCCCTCTTGTACCGCAAGCACCCTGGAGAATCAGTGAGCAGACGCTTGCTTTTTGAAACACAGATGAAACCCTGTGATAACATTACCCTGGGGACTCCAAGTGATTTGGTCACACTGGAACCTTGCCAGTTCAGTTCAGGTTCACTTAATCAACTTTCATCTACCCTGCTGCATGCTGGTTATTAAATACTCAGCTAAATAAGACATAGTGCTTGGCCTTACAGGAACAGAGGCAAGTCAGTCACACAACACTAACAACACAGGGAGCGCTGTCAAGGGTGATCACGGGTGCTGGAGGAAGGGCACCACGCAGCCCAGAGGACACCCAAGGCTTTCAGGCCATGATGCCCAAGGGGCATGTGGGTTGCTATTAAAGTCTTCCTTAGAGCTAATGCTCATGGGAACCTTCCTGGTGCTCGTCTCCTAAATCCCCTTCATCCTTATGAGGCTCCTGGTTCTTGCCTCTGGACCATCTACTCTATTGTCGATTGGAGCCAGCATTATTATCCTATCTCTCTGCTTCCTTACCCATAATCCTTATGCTGATCCGTTAGATAGTATGTGACAACTGACCATAGCTGGCCTGGTTTGATCCGTGGCTTTGCACCATGGAGGCCTCTGGTGAATTAATTAGACTTTCCTGGATGTTGGGGTCAAAGCCAAGTTCTAGGATGGGGGTGCAATGGGAAGGTCACTGTAAGCAAGGGGGTGGCAGGTGTCACAACTGTGCACTCAGAACTCCTGGAGATCTGGTGCAGGGTTTTGGGGTGACTGGCTTGGGGTTCTCATATTATGGAGGTTCTGACTTGTGGACCAAGTCTTTCTCTTCCCTTCTCTTCCTCTTTATTTTTTCCCCTTCTCCTCCCTTCCTCTTCCCTTGCTTCTTTTTGGAATCAGGGTCTGCCTGTGCAACCCAGATTGCCACGGAACTGACTATGTAGCGCAGGCTGGCCTCAGATTCCTAGGATTGTACCCATGAGCCATCACACCCAGCCCCCACGTACATTTCTCGTTCTTTACTTGTGGCCTCTGTCTTGGAACGGTGTCGTACCTCTACCACACTGTTCACTCCTCCCCTCCTGTCTATTACATTTGTGCATAATCGAGGAATGGCTTTCCCAATTTCTCGATCTAGTTGGCATTTCATGATACAAACTTGGCAGTGTGTGGGCCAGGAGCCACTTACTGTTTGCTTTGCTTACAAGGGGGCTGAGGCCTAGCAGAGCTGAGATCTTCTCTGACTGGTATGGGGAATGAGTTTCCATTGCTGACCATGCTCTCAGGCCGAGAACATCTGAATATTCTTTTTTGTTTGCTTGTTTCATTTTTCTTCCCCAAGACAGGGTTTCTCTGTGTAGCCCTGGCTGTCCTGGAACTTGCTTTGTAGACCAGCCTGGCTTCAAACTCACAGAGATCCACCTGCCTCTGCCTCTGCCTCCCGAGTGCTGGGATTAAAAGTGTATGCTGCCACCACCTGGCCTGAATATTCTTTTTTAAAAAAAGTTTCTTTTTTTTTTTTAAATTAATGTATTTAATGTGCATTGGTGTTTTGCCTGCATGCATGTCTGTGTGGGGGTGTCAGATCCCCTGGAACTGGAGTTACAAGCAGGTGCAAGCTGCCATGTGGGTGCTAGAAATTGAACCCAGGTCCTCTGGAAGAGCAGCCAGTGCTTTTAACCTCTGAGCCATCTCTCCAGCTGAATATTCTTATCTTGGCTTCCAGGTACAGTCTGCCCTTAGACTCCGGGGAGACTCTACCTTATGCTCCCAATCTTGTTTCCACTGTGTGGACATCACAGCTTCTTGTCATGAGTATTTCACCATCTGTTACTAGTTTGAAGCGGCCCTCTAGTGCTTCATGAAAGGTTCTGAGGAATCACCTTTGGGTCAGGGGTTGATGGGCCTTGGCTCAGAGAGACTCCGCTGATCAGCCCTCCTGCTCCTGTATACTCAGGCCACGGGGTGTTTAGCTTGTCCTTGCCTCTTTAGACTTCATGCTACTGTTGTAACTCTACTTGGTAGAGTTCTGGATCATATCCCTTTAAAAAACGTTCTTCTTCCTGTCACCACTTTGTATCTTTTAAAATGGCAAACAGGAAGCTCCAGGCTAGGGGTCTAGATCAGGGGCTAGCCATGCTCCACAGGGACCTGGTTGCCCATACATCCTCTCCTCTGGTTCTGGCAAGCCCCCTGGGTTGAAGGCCAGCCCTCCAGGGAAGCCACCAATTCCTCCCACATGCACCGAGGCCGCCTCTGGCAGTTCTTCAGGGAGATGCAGGAAGGTTTTGTGCCAGACTTTTTCTTTTGGGACACCAACCAGTTCCCAAATCACGACCCAGAGACTTCTTACTAGTTTTGAATGTTTGGCCTAGCTTAGGCACATTTCTGGCTAGCTTTTATAACTTAAATGAGCCTGTTTCTATTATCTAAGCTCTGCCTCATGGCCTATTTACCTTTTCTTTCTGTACACCTTACTTTCACTACTTCTGTGTCTCACTGGCTGCCTGGCTTCTTGCCCCGGGCATGTCCATTGTTCCTCCCCCTCCTCCCCAGATTTCTCCTCCTATTTATTCTCTCTGCCTGCCAGCCCCACCTATCCTTTCTCTGCCTAGCTATTGGCTGTTCAGCTCTTATTGGACCAATCAGGTGCCTTAGGCAGGCAAGGTGAAACAAATGCAACACCTCTTTACATAATTTAAACCAACGTGGTATAAACAAGCGTAACACGTTTTTGCCTGGTTAAACCAATATTCCACAACAAGATTTCATTCCGAGGGCTGTTAAGTCCAGCCTTGAAAACAACCTTGCCATCTACTTAAAGAACATTTAGGCCAGGTGGTGCTGGCATACGCCTTTAATCCCAGCACTTCGGAGGCAGATCTCTGTGAATTCGAGGCCAGCTGGGTCTACAGAGTGAGTTCCGGGGCAGCCAGGGCTGTTGCACAGAGAAATCATGTCTTGGAAAAAAAAAAAAAAAAAAAGAAAAAATTTAGGATGTATGACAGTGCACTTGTTGACGTCAGTAGGAAGTCTCCTGTGAGTTTCAAGAAGGTAACTTCCAGCTCTTGGAAGGCTTACTGCACAGAGGGTAGTATGAAATAAGAGGGGCGGAGGCAGTTCTGGCCTGCTTGTCATTTTTCATATGCTCGTCTTCATTGTTTTGACTTTATGTTATCAAGTTTATGATTTATACTTAATTTTTTTTTTTCGAGATGGTTTCTCTGTGTAGTTTTGCGCTTTTCCTGGAACTCACTTTGTGGACCAGGCTGGCCTCGAACTCACAGAGATCTGCCTGCCTCTGCCTCTCAAGTGCTGGGATTAAAGGTGTGGGCCACCACTGCCTGGCTTAAATTTTTTTTTTCTTAAATCAACCCAATTATCAAAGACTCCCTTCAACCTTTTCCTCATCAATAGTATCTTATCTTGGCTTATATTTCAAATTGTATCTTTGATGTATTACTTTTTTTTTTAGTTAACATTAAGTGAATTTAGAATGCTTCTAATAATAATATGTCTGTATATATTAAATCCTTTTAAATATTTACAAGGGGACCCATATCATACTTTGTAACACACAAAACAAAACAAAAAACCCAACAGTTTTGTAGGAATTCTAAGTAACTAGAATTTTGTTTTTGTGGAGCGTGTGTGTGTGTGTGTGTGTGTGTGTGTGTGTGTGTGTGTGTGTGTGTGTGTATGTGTATACAGAGGCCAGAGTTCATCTCAGGTATCTTTTATCCATCATTGCTACCATGTTTTTTGGAGACAGGGTCCTTCATTGGCTTAGAACTTGCTAGAGCTAGGCTTAGCATTAGGCTGGTCAGCTGGTGAGCAGCAGGGGTCCTCCTGTCTCCAGTTCTTCACCACTGGGCTTATAGGTGTGTGCTCCCACGTCCAGCTTTATGAGGGCTCTGGGGCTCTCACTCGGGTCCTCATGCTGGTGGGTCAAGCGCTGTACCCACTGATCCGTTTCCCCCTCCCGTGACTGGAATTCTTTGATATCACCAGATCCCATTCTGTTCTACTTACTTTTCTTTCTTCAAGACAGAATTCTCAGAAGATGCTCCTTGAGGCAGGCCTCCTTTCTGGTGATTCCTTATGATGGAGATGTTGAAGGCCTCTCTTACCAGCTGCTTCATTTTTACTTGCTCTCAACTCAATAACTACTTTCATGCTTACTAGATTCATGACTCCACATGACAGTAGGACACTCCTGGTCCTACCTTGACTAGGTCATTCTCCTGGGATTCTACAGAAGGAGGGACATTTTGAGAGGACAATGGCAATGGAATTCAAACTTCTAATTAGAAGGATATGGTGACATGCCAGAATTGTCCAGAGGGATCTTTGGCTTAGGTCTAGAAATCTAAGGGAATTCATCCATCCCCTGAAACACAAACCCTTGGATCACTTGTCAGCCACATCAGAGAACAGAAAATGAAACAAGCAAGAGCCCATAGCAAAGGAAAGATGAGAGAGGGATGGCTGGCCAGATCTTCTCACACCCAGTTAGGGTGCCGTGTGCAGAAATAGCATTCGTGTGCAGGGACATGAATGCATTGTGACCTCATTCTCATCATGTCTAGAACGTCTGCCCCACAGCACCCTGTGATCACTGCATGGCAAAAAAGAAGGATTAAGTAAAAGACTATCTGAAGAAAGGGCACTGAGGCAGGTCCCCAGAGGGTGACAATGTGTGCAAATTTGTGACTTAGAGTCATTTATTCTTTTTATGCAACTACCTTCATAGCAGCTTTATGCCATTCTTCACTGGAATAGAAATTAAGCCACAACAGTGCATGATAGGAAATGATTATGGTAGGTACCTAGTGCTGGGGTTCCAATAAGAAAATGCCACCATAGGCTGAGCCTTTTGGTCCCCAGTCTCCAGTTTGTTCTATGGAATGAGAAGAATATGTAGATTTTCATTCACATTAGTATGCTGATTTGAATCAGAGTGTCAGAGTTGTGATGGACACATGACTGCATGGTGGTTTTCTGGCTGTTTCAGTGCTTTGTACTTGAACCTACCAGTAGGCAAGAACAGTTATTTCAAATATTCGCTTGAAATGAAGCCTCATGCTCAGACCATGGGGACCAGCCTAAGCCAACAGGAACTGCACTAGGTCCCTGTGTAACATGAACCTTAAAGGGTCTTATTAATAAAAACAAACCTGAGAGCCAGGTATTGGGGTGAACACTGAAAGATCAGAGAAACAGAACAAGTCACATCCAACCTCACCTTGCCAATTCCTCAGCTGATCCTGTTTCCTCAGACTGAAGGTCTCTGAGTCCTCTCCCGAATGGATCTCAGCTGAACTGCTGCTAAAAGCCAAAAGCTTAACAAGACTCTAGTTCCTGGTCCTCATTCCGTATATACCTTTCTACTTCCTGCCATCACTTCCTGGGATTAAAGGCGTGAGTCACCATGCCTGGCTGTTTCCAGTGTGGCTTTGAACTCACAGAGATCTGGATGGATCTCCGCCTCCAGAAGGCTAGAATTAAAGGTGTGTGTGCCACCATTTTCTGGCCTCTGTGTCTCTCTAGCGTCTGTTCTGTCCTGTGACCCCAGATAAGTTTATTAGGGTACATAATATATTGGGGGACACAATATCACCACATCCCTGCCACAGCTGTTCCCCCTGCCGGGACCCTATAAAGAGTTGAGATGACTTCATCAGCCCCTTCCTCTGTCGACATGAGCATAACTGTCTAGAGTGGTTGGAAATGATGACCCTGCACTCCTGACCCCGCCTAAGGCCCCTCCTTCCTGTCTCCAGTGGGCTTGGTGAGAAGGTAAAATAAAAGACAGCCGCTTTGGGTTTGGCCCACCCTTGGCAGTCTGGATCTTTTTGCAAACTCTTACCCGAGCTGTAGAAAAAGAGCCCACTTCATTGCTGCTACACACTCGAGTAAATTAGTCCTTAAAGAGATGAATGCAACATCAACCCTGCCACTAGCTCAGCAGGTGTCTGAAGGGAATGGACGAAGCTTAAGACACCTACGATGCACATAGCACTTCATGTAGTTATGAGAGAGTTGTTAACCTCGTAATTGCTAAAGGCCACTTAAGACATCTGTCACTTAAAGAGACGGGTCTGAGGGATATGGTGTAAATCACTTTCACTTCATCCTCTAAACACCGAGTATATACTATTCTGGCTTCTGGGCAGCACCACGTGAGCCTGTTCGATCTCCCTAAAGAAAAGCCTAGCAGTAGTTAAGCCTGAATGTGATGCTTTGGAGAGTCCTGAGGGTTGTCGCAGTAAAGGGTCATGTTGCAAGTGTTTTATATCTTATGTGGTTTTGAAAGTGTCATTTATTATAGGATTCAGGTGACCTCTCCTGAAATTCATTGCTGGGAGAAAGCTTCCTTGACCAAATTCGTTCATTAGTTTTCCCAGAAAACCTTCACGGAATGTCTTTTGTGTTATGAGAGCACTCGGAAGTTCTTTTGTCTCATGTAGGTGCTGTCTAACTTAGGTGTGCATTTGTGCGTGCTCTGTCTGGTGGGAGCACCAAATGTCATCCAGGATTCAAGTACAATAACTACCTTTTGCCAGCTACAACTAACTTATATTCTTCTTATTTTTCTTTTACTATTGATTCAAACTATATTATAATGGGTGATATTTTGACTTTATTATAACTCATTGTTAGGATTTCCTGTGGTATAGGAAAGTCTGTAGGCTTTCTCTTCTTCCTGTGTCCTCTCACACTGCTCCTTGGTACAACCAGTATTAATTGTGTGATGTGTGTGAATTCAGGTGTGCAACACACACACACACACACACACACACACACACACACACACACACACACACACACACTCTTATGGGTTTCGTTCCAGATACTTTACTGGCACACCGAGGGCAAGGGAGGGTTGGGAATGGTCCATCCCAAGTGACAGGCGATAAGGAGATGCACTGTTAGAAGGGAATCATAGAGATGATGAAACTCCATGAAAGTTGATCTGCTCTTGATTAGCTCCCCGCAGAAGAAATTGTAAACAAGCCAGAGAGTATACCCCTTCCTGTGTTGAGCCTGTCTCTCAGCAGCTCTCCATCCCCTGGCTGCCACACTGAACACACATACTTCCGTTATTGGAAAACACACATTCATACACACACATGTATATAAAGTGTATATTTATGGCATATCTCCTTCATAAAATACAAATGAAATAATACACATTGTTTTTCAATATTTCCTGTTAATTTTTACTGGGCTTCTTCCTGTAGCCTTCTTTTTTTTTTGGTTTTTCAAGACAGGGTTTCTCTGTGTAGTTTTGGTTCCTGTTTTGGAACTCGCTCTGTAGCCCAGGCTGGCCTTGAACTCACAGAGATCTGCCTGGCTCTGCCTCCCGAGTGCTGGGATTAAAAGTGTGCACCCTGCCGCTCGGCAGCCTTCCATTTTTTTAAAAGCATGTCTCATATAGCCCATGCTGGCTTCAAACTTGCTATGTAGCCATGGCTGAACACCTCATAAACCTCCTGTCTCTCTACCTCCCAACAGCTGGGATTATAGGCATATACTACCATGCCTACATCAAAAAATTTATTATTATTATTATTTCAGTGCTTGGGATCAAACCCAGGGCTGTGCACCTATGAGGCAAATGCTCTACTACCAAGCCACTTCACCAACTGTATCATTTAAAAAAGATTATACAGTATTTTTTAATTTTATTACAAGATAGTAGGGTTCCATATGGTTTTTAAATACCCCTTTGATTGAGTTAACCCTTTTCCTTGTCCTTCAGTCTCCTACTCTCACCCCGCTCCTGCTCACCACTCCTAGTATTCTTTCTCTACTTTTATATCTCCTACTTTCTACTATTCCCCTCCCCATGACCTCTTCCTAGTTCTCTGGCTTGGACACATATCCCAAGTGCAATATACAAAGTTAGAGACTCGGAGTTAGTATTCACACATGAGGGAGAGCATGTGGCATTTGTTTCTCTGTGCCTGGGTAATGTCACTCAATACGTTTTTAATCCCAGTTACTTCATTTGTCTCAGATTTCATTTTTCTTTGCAGTTGAACAAAATTCCATTGTGTATAGGTAACACATGTTCATTATTCATCCGTCAGTGGATGGGCAGGTAGGCTGATTCTGTTTCTTAGCTATTGTGACTAGAGTGGCAGTGCCCATGGATGAGTAAGGATCTCTGTAGTAGGATGTAGAGTCCTTTGGGTATATTCCCAGGAGTAGAATAGCTTGGTCATATGGTAGTTCTAGCTTTAGCCTTTTGAGGACTTTCTACACTGACTTCCACAGTTACTTCACCAGTTTGCCTGTCCACCACCAGTGAGCAATGGTTCCTTTCCCCTCCACAGCCTCTCTAGCATTTGTAGTCCTTTGACTTCTTGTTGATAGTCATTCTGACTCAGGTGAGATGGAATCTTAAAGTGGTCTGAATTTGCATGTCCTTGATTGCTCTGTAGACCAGGTTGGCCTCGAACTCAGAGATTCCCCACTTCCTCTTCCTCATCAGTGTTGGGATTAAAGGTGTGTGCCACCACCACCTGGCTCAAAAGAAGGTGATGTGATCTCTTTTTTGTTTGTCTGGTTTTATTTTTGAGACATGGTCTCACTATGTAGTCCAGGCTGTCCTGGAACTCACTATGTAGCTGTAGACCAGGCTGGCCTCAAACTCATAGATTCTCCTTCTCTGCCTCCTGAGTGCTGGGAGGTGTGTGCCATCATGCCCAGCTATGTTGAAAACTTCTAAAGTGTTAATTAGCCATTTATATTTCTTATTTTGAAAATTCTCTGATCAGATCTATGGATCCATTGTAGATTGGGTTATTTGTTTACTTGATGTTTGTATTTTGGTAACTACATATATGTATGTGTATGTGAATATATATGTATGCATTTTAAATATTAATGCTCTGTCAGATGCTTATCTGGCATAGATTTTTTTTCTCATTCTCTAGGCTGCTTCTTACACTCTAGTAACTGTTTCCTTTGCAGTATTAAAGCCTTTTTTTGTAGCCGGAAGCTTTCCTGTGTCCTGCCCAGTCCTGCAGCCGCTCAGACCCAAATAAGCACACAGAGGCTTATATTAGTTATGAGCGTATGGCCATGGCTTGTGGCTCAAGCTTCTTGTTAGCTGGCTCTTAATACTAAACTCAGCCCATTTCTATTAATCTATGTTGCCACTTGTTCTGTGGCTTTACCTGTGTGCCATTACACACAGGTAATGTGGACGGAGGTTTGGCGTCTCCCCTTACTCTCCTTTCTCCTTTCACTGTCTCCCTTGGATTTTCCCATCTGACTCCATCTTGCCATAGGCCAATGCAGCTTTATTTATCAACCAATCAGAGCAACACATATTCACAGTGTACAGAAAGACATCCCACAGCACCTTTTGGTTTTATGAGGCTCCTTCTGTCAGTTGTCATGAACAACCAGAGTCCTATTTAGCAGGTCCTTGCTTCTTCCTGTACATTGTGTGTACTCACTACTCTTCCAGCAGTTTCAGAGACTTAGGTTTAAATTGGGGCCTTTGATCCATTTGGAGCTGACTTTTGTGCAGAGTAAGAGATGAATCTAATTTCATTCTCCTGTGTGTACACATACAGTTTTCTCAGCATCGTTTGTTGAAGATGTTTTTCTTCCACTCTGCATTTTTACCGTCTTTGTCAAAAATTAGGTGGCCGTAGTGTGGAATTAAGTTCATGTTTTCTATGCTGTTCCACTGAACTATGTTCCCATGGTTCTATTTTTTGTTTGTTTGGGCCAGTATCCTGCCATTTTTATTACTATATCTTTATAGTGTAATTTGAAACTGGATATGATAATGCCTCTAGCATTATTCTTTTTGCTTAGGATTTCCTTTGTTGTTTTTTTTTGTGTGTGTGTTTGCACATGAATTTTAAGTTTTTTTCTCTTTTGTGATGAGCATGGTGATTTTGATTATGATTACATTGAATATGTAAATTGCTTTTGGTAGATTGGTAAAGTTTTCAATTTTACCAACCCATGAGAATGGGAGGTTGTACTATCTTCTCTCTCTCTCTCTCAATTACTTTCTCCATTTTAAAGTTTTGAATGTGGTCTTTCATCTTGGGTTAAATTTACTCCAAGTTATCATTTGGGGTGAGGATGAGGTGAATAGGATTGTTCATAATTTGTTTCTCAGTATGTTTGCTATGGGTATATTAAAAAGGCTCCTGCCTTTTGTATGTTAAATGTGTGTCTTGCCACTTTGCTGACAATATTAGTTAAAACTCCTAGGAATTTTCTGGTGGAATCTTTAGGATCTCATACATATAGCAACATATAATCTGCAAACAAGGATACTTGGACATTGTCTTTTCTTATTTCTACCAGTTTTATTTCCTTCTCTTACTGCTCTAGACAAAACACTACATTGAATAGGAGTAGAGACAGTCTATTACTCTTGGTTCTGATTTTGATGGGATTGCTTTGAAATTTTCTCTATTTAGGACGATGATGGTTATGGATTTGTTGTATATAGCCTTTACCATATTGATGTAGGAGCCCTCCAGCCATGTTCTCTCTTAATGATAAAGGATTTTTATCATTAAGGATTATTGGATTTTGTAAATAGTCTACAATGTATGTTTTGAGGTGATCATGTGATTTTTGCCTTTAAGTTTGGTTATATGATTTATTATACTTATTGACTTATGTTGAACTGTTCCTGCATCTCTGGGAGAAAGCTAACTTGATTGGGTGAATGATCTTTTTGATGTGTGCCATATTCAGTTTGCAAGTACTTTGTTGAGAATTCTTTGCGTCTATGTTTAGCAAAGATATTGGTCTATAGTGTTCTTTTTTGTTGTATTTTATCTGATTTTTGTTCCAGCATACTGGTAGTTTCGTAGATGGGGTTTGGAAGTTCCCTGTTTCTATTTGGTAGGATAATTTGAGTGCCTTCGGCTGTAGGTCTGCTTTAAGGTTCTAGTAGAATTCAGCCATGAATCCATCTGGATCTGGGCTTTGTTCAATCATGAGTTTCTTACTACTACAAACTCCTTGCTCACTGTAGGTCTGTTTAAGTTACTGATCTCATGTTAATTTAACTTAGGTGAGTCAAATGTATGTAGAAATTCATTAATTTCTTTTAGGTTTTCCAATTTATTTGAATATGGGTTTTTAAAGTATGTTCTTAAAATTTTCTTAAGTATCTGTTGTGATCGCTCATTGTCCACCTCTAATTTTGGATCTCCTCTCCCTTTCTTTTAGTTACTTTGGTTAATAGTTTACCAATCTTGTTTATCTTATAATGAAATTAATGAGCCAACTTTTCACTTCATTGATTCTTTATATTGTTTTTTTTTAAATTTCTTTCCATTTTATTAGTTTCTGGCCTGGCTTTGTTTTTTTTTTCTTCTTCTTTTTTTCCTGTTGGCATGAGGTCCTGGGAAAGGTGGGTGGGGAGCTGTGTGGTGTAGGGAGAAGGGAGAAGAGGGACCTACTTGGTGGTACCATTTGTGCTGGGTCTTGGAAAAGGCTGGTAGGGAGTTGGGCAGCCTAATGCAGAAGAGGGAGAGGGACTGCTTGGCAATGGGAGGTCCCAGGAAAGGAGTCAGGGAAGAGTTGTGAGGCCCAGGGAGGAGGAAGGCTTGTAGTGCTTGGGAGCCCATCATTCCTTACGCAGGTATTATTTTCGTAGTGATTTCAGACTGTCAATACGTGAGTGTGCTCTACAATTTTTATCCAAGTCTCCCTATTTTGTTTTGCCTAGCATGGAAGACACATTTTGCTAATACAGTCAATAGTCTCTCTTTTTTAGGTCAGTAGGTTTACCTCTTTGCATTTTAAGGGCACACACACACACATGTATTTATGTGTGCTAGCATGTGGCTTTTTAAAAAATATTTATTTGATTGTATTTTGTTTTTTGTCATTTTCCTAACTTTTGTTTCATCAATTCTGTATATTTTTGTCTTATAATAATAATATTTGAAACTTGGATATAGTTAAGCCTCTATAAGTATTGGACAGCTTTTATAACACATTGCAAAATAAGAAAAAATATTCACACTTCTAGGTCCTCCCCCTTATCTTACTCTTATATATATATATATATTTTATATAATTCCAAGGTTTATAACGTAAGTGGAGCTGAGCTCTGGAAAGACAATTACACACCCAGTGATCACCAAGAGCCCTTTCATCCATGGCTTTTCCATTCATGGCATGACTGTAAACATTTTTACTTATCTTTGGTTATCCAGTTCTTTTTATTTTAAAGACTCATAAAGTGTTATACATCAGAAACTTTGCATTATTAAAATCTATCTCCCTTTGCTGGGCATGGTGGCACACACCTGTCATCCCAGTGGTTAGGAGGCAGAAGGATGGTAAGTTTGAGGCCCACTTAGGCTATATAATGAGACCATTTCAAAAGCAGAAGCAAAGCTAAATAAAACAAGCAAGTATTGTTCTACAAGCTTTATACATAAGGCACATACTTACTAGTCAACATACTTTTATCATAAGAATTTTAAAAAAGAGAATCTCTCCTTTTAAAAATTTGTGTTTTATGTGTATGGGTGTTTTGCCTGCATGCATGTCTGTGAAGAATGTGCATTCGCTGCCTGAGGAAGCCTAAAGAGGGCGTCAGAAGCCCTGGCTCTGGAGTTGCTGATGGTTGTGAGCTGCTTCGTGGGTACCAGGAACCAAACCTGGGTCACCTGGAAGAACAGCCAGTGCTTTTAACGGCTGAGCCATCTCTCCAGCTCCCATTATCTGGATTTTGGAGATACTGTTCTAGCAAATTTTTGCATTAAACGTTACTAAAAGGAAGGCTGAAGTTCTCCACTGGGGAATGTATTTTAATTCCAGAGCACCTATAGGATTTTTTCAAAAAATTCTTTAACTTCAGGGACCCCTCGAAAACATGGCTCAAAAGATTGAGACTGTGTTTCCTTGAATGAAAGTTTCATATTGGGAGATCTTAAGCAGTTGGATTCATCTCTTTATTTCAGAAAAATTTTCTCTTCTATGTCTTCATTTTAGGAAACTCACCCTGTCAAGAAGTGGCTCATGATGGCTGCTTCAGCATTTTCTATTCTCATTGTTGCCTTAAAAGCAATTCTTTTTCAACTTTTTATTAAAACTTTTTAGTGTCCATAGAAAAATGGTCTTTATTGTGACATTTTAATATGTGCATATATGTCCTTTGTTCGTAGCTACTCTCCATTACCCTCCCTTGCCCCTGACCGATTCTCTTCCTACTCACAGTAGTCTGTCTCCCTTTTGCTTCCATGTTAAATCATCCTCCTGCCTCAGGCTCCCAAGCACTGGGATATTAGGCATGCCCACCATGCCTGGCATAGAAAGACAGTTTAATCATGCAAAGATTCTGATAATATAGCTTTACGAGCCTGTAAGATAACAGACATTTTATAATCTATGTAAATGTGTATGTATGCTTATATGTATTCACAAATACATCTGTGTGTGTAAACATCTGAGTTCTACATTTGAGAGAAGCAGATACTACCTCTCTCCTTCTCCCCTTAACCCTCTCTTGTTTCCTCTTCTGTCCTAAATCCTTTTCTTTTCCCCACCACATGCATAGTCTACCTTCCGAGATCATGTGAGATACTCTCCCTCCCTCCCTCCCTCTCTCCCTCTCTCCCTCTCTCTTCCCCTCTCTCCCCCTTTCTCCCTCTCTCTCCCACTCTTTCCTCCCTCTCCCCCACTCTCCCTCCCTCTCCCCCACTCTCCCTCCCTCCCCCACTCTCTCTCCCTCCCTCTCCCCCACTCTCTCTCCCTCCCTCTCCCCCACTCTCCCTCCCTCCCCCACTCTCTCTCCCTCCCTCTCCCCCACTCTCCCTCCCTCCCCCACTCTCTCTCCCTCCCTCTCCCCCACTCTCTCTCCCTCCCTCTCCCCCACTCTCCCTCCCTCCCCCACTCTCTCTCCCTCCCTCCCCCACTCTCTCTCCCTCCCTCTCCCCCACTCTCCCTCCCTCCCCCACTCTCTCTCCCTCCCTCTCCCCAACTCTCTCTCTCTCCCTCCCTCTCCCCCACTCTCCCTCCCTCCCCCACTCTCTCTCCCTCCCTCCCCCACTCTCTCTCCCTCCCTCTCCCCAACTCTCTCTCTCTCCCTCCCTCTCCCCCACTCTCCCTCCCTCTCCCCCACTCTCTCTCCCTCCCTCTCCCCCACTCTCCCTCCCTCCCTCTCCCCCACTCTCCCTCCCTCCCCCACTCTCTCTCCCTCCCTCCCCCACTCTCTCTCCCTCCCTCCCCCACTCTCTCTCCCTCCCTCCCCCACTCTCTCTCCCTCCCTCCCCCACTCTCTCTCCCTCCCTCTCCCACTCTCCCTCCCTCTCCTCACTCTCTCTCCCTCCCTCCCCCACTCTCCCTCCCTCTCCTCACTCTCTCTCCCTCCCTCTCCCCCACTCTCTCTCCCTCCCTCTCCCCTACTCTCTCTCCCTCCCTCTCCCCTACTCTCTCTCCCTCCCTCCCTCCCTCTCTCTCCCTCCCTCCCCCACTCTCTCTCCCTCCCTCCCTCCCCCACTCTCTCTCCCTCCCTTCCTCCCCCACTCTCTCCTTCTCTCTCTGAGTTTGGTTATTTATACCTTACATAATGGTTGGTGCTTTATTCTCTAGACTCCTCTATTTTTTCCCCGTTTGGTTACTTGTGACTTTCCCACGCTATTCCTCTATATCCCCACACTCAGTGTTACCTGTTCTTGCTTCTTCCCGTGTGATTTTATAGAAACATCTTATTGTTTTAATAAAATTCCTCCAAGTACAGCCTTCAGCTTATTACCTTTTTACCTTCAGCTTTACATTCAAATCGTTGGTTCCATGGTTTCTTTTCTCCCCCGCCCCCCGCAACCCCGCCCCGCAAGAACCTAAGTTAGCTTTCCTTATAGATTGACCGCAAGCACATAAAAGTGCCCCCTCCAAAGCAGTTCTTTCTTTCTTTCATAGAGGGCTCTGGCCTTGCAGCCTTGCTTCCCACTTCCTGTCTCTATGTGGAGCATAGCTTGCATTCTTTCTTTTCTTTATTGTTTTAGATCTTTATTGAAAATAGATTTTTGGTACAGTATATTCTTACTATGGTTTTCCCTCTCCCGACTCCTCCCAGATCTCCCCCACTTCCTCACCCACCCAGGTCCATATTGTTTCTTAGGATACACTATGGGTCATTAGGATACAAACAGGCATCTAAAAAAAAATGAGATAAAATGAAATCTAACACCCCAGAATAGGAGAAATCAACACAAAAACAAACAGAAGGAAAAGAGCCAATGAAAAGGTACAAGAAACACACAGAGACACACAGATTTGCACAAACAGAAATCTCATAAAACCGTAAAACCAGAAACCATAATATATATGCAGAGTATCTATAAGGTTAAAAAAAAAACCAAATCAATGAAGCAAGCAAGTAAACAAACAAAACCCTGATAAAGTATGATGATATAAAGAGCCTCCAAAATGCCACTGAATTCATGTTGTGTTGCCCAGCTACTGCTGGGTGTGGGGCCTTAAGAGAGGTTTGTACATTCGATGAGACCGTTGGAGAAAATTCACTTTTCCTTTGAGAGTGGTTGACCGAGGACAGCTTCTGAGTTAGGGATCGGGGCACGCGTCCACTTCTCTTCTCAGAGCTGGGACTCCGTCTGGCACAGACCCGTGTAGGCTCTGTGCATGCTGCCACATGTGCGTTGGTCCTGCCATGTTTTCCTTGCGTCACTCACCCCTCTGGCTCTTGCAATCTTTCTGCTGCCTCTTCTACCTGGTTCTTTGACCCATGAGGGGAGGGATTTGACGGAGACCTCCCCTTTAGCACTGACTGTTCCAAGGTGTCTCACTCTCTGTACATTGTCCAGCTGTGAGTCTCTGTATTTATTCCCATCTGCTGCAGGAGGAGCTTCTCTGATGGTGGCTGAACAAGACACTTATTCGAGGGGCAAATCTATCTGGAAGGATGGTAATGGAGGAGCTGGGGCAGCCTGTGCTACACCTTCTCAGAGCTCTTCCCAGATCTCTTCCTCTGCCCTGAGTTTTCTGCTTTTTGCTCATCTGTAGATGAGAGGATTGAGCAGTTCTCAGTGCAGTCTATGTTGGACACCTGATCGTTTGAATATTCTTTTAAATCAAAATTTCAGTGCTACAAAATGACATGAGGTTGAAAAAGATCCCTCCCGCCACATCTACCTCCTTCTGCTGAGCTAACTAATCACACTGACTGGTTTTGTGTCTGTCCTTGGGGCTCAAGAGTCAGTACATGGACAGCTTTGTGATTCAAACAGGGTGATTGTACTGTGGCTGGGATGTGGTTTGAGTTGCATCTCTCAGGGCCTCACATGCTGGTCTCTTAGCGGGGTGTGGTATGGACCTTTAAAAAGTGGGGCCTAGTGGGAGGTAATTACATCATGAGGACACTGTATTCCTGAAGAATTAGTTTGTTCTTACATCACAGCGGTTATGAAGGAACAAGACAGGCCTTTCCCCTAGTCTAGCTTTCTGTCTTGCCCCATGACCCCTCCCTGACACTCATGATTCCGTCATGACATCATCTACCATGATGTGGCATGGCTAGGGGACCCCCTGGAGAGGGCCATCCCTCTAAAACTGGCAGTTAAAGAAAACTCATTTTCTAGCTTCAACTATTCCATTACAGTAGTAGGGAGTGGACTAAGACGCATATTCACATGCCTGAATTCGCTCCTTGCACGCTTAGACTGGCAGTGATTCCATTGTAGCATCCATCCGTCTACGTGAATTTTCTACAGTACAGAATGCTCTTGAGACTCACACCTGGAGTCTGTTGTACAGTCAGCAATGGGTCCTGAATGTTTTTTATTTTGTTTTTAAATTTTTCTCATGGGCTCTTGGAGCTGGCAGGATACCTGGAGGACTCAGTAAGGGCCAGGGACAGTCACAGTGGTCATGCTATTTTCTCAAGGTGAAAGGACAGTCAGTAATGTCTACTCAGATGTCCAGCTCATATATGCATCTCTGCTCATCTGTCCTGCCTTAGCTTCAAATGACTTGATAAAACAGGCGTACGGATGACAAGGGAGTCTATTTCAGCAAATGTAGGACACCAGAGGCCAATGCTTTCTCTTGAGTTCTTCCAAAGCGTGCTTTGTTTTAGCCTATGAGACGTGAAGTTTATACAGCTGGCCTCACTCATACGATGTTTTTAATGAAAACAAAATAGTTACATCTGAGATGTGGACAAAAACAAGCTAACAAATCAGATAGTTTAAATAAAGATCTTTAAGGAGAGATGAGATAAACTACCCAAGGTTTATTTTTAATAACCAGAACCCATGGATCTCATTTTCCAACTTTACTTGTTACCATCCATTCAGGATGTCAGATAACAGTTTCTCCAGGGGGCATTAGGAAGGATTTTTCTGGTGGGGCAAGACTTTCTCCCATGGTGCTTCAGAGCCCCCCACATCCTCTGTAGCTTCTCTGAGCTATTAGAGGTATAGCATAAACCAGGAAGGATGCTCATTCTTATTGGAGAGAATCTTTAAAGCATTTGTTTAAGTGTATTCTTGGCTTTGTGCCAAGCATCCTCAACCACCATCATCTCCTGCCACTGCCACAAACACCACGATGGAGGTAGAGTCAAAAAGCCTGGTTTTAATTTCTGACTCTGCCAACCCCAATTCTTGGCAAAATTGTCTAACCTCACTGCCTCTGTCTTATCATGAGTGAGATGTGGTAGTGATGGTACCCTTTGGAGGATAGTGATGACCACATAAGGTCATTTGTGGAAAGTTCCCAGCCAGGCATCAGGCTCCAGCTGACACTCATAGAGTATAGGGATATTTCCTTTATTACTTTCTCCCCGCCATCTCTTGAATGGAGAAGTGCTGGTCCTCACAAGGAGTCTCTTACCATGTCATCAAGCCATTAGAAAGGCAGGGCCCAGATACTTGGCTTGCTGAATACAGAGTCTGTGCTTTGAAACATGACTGGCCTTTTTAGCATGCCTAAATGTACCTCTGGGTGGCTCGATGCTTTGGGGAGACACACTGTCCTAAGAAGATAAAGGTCTTTGAAACTCCTCATATAATGGAAGTATTCCCCCAAACAATATTAAAGTTTTCCCCTGGCTTTTATTTTAGGATGGTGCTTTTCTTTCCTGATTAATATTTCATTCAAAGACTGAGAACTACATGTTGCATCCTGGTTTACTCTCTGGAATCCTTCTTATTCTCACAGTTTTCGTGTGTTTACTACCAAATTGTCTTAGCTGGAGTTACCCCATAGGGTGAAATTAGAAGGGGTGTTTCTAGAGTCTCGCTGGTAAGTGTCATCCCACCAGCTAGACCTCACTCTAAAGTTGTTTGATGGGACAACCTAGAGTTATTTGCATGAGAGAGTTGTTTTGGAGATTTGCCATTTAATCTGGCCACGAGACTAGAGCATTGGTTATTTTGATATCTTTTTTGTTGTTGTTTGTTTTTGAAGAGAGTATTGAACGCACCTGGAGGCACTGTTGGTTTTCACTATTCATAGTGATCAAGTCCTATCAAGTCACTGTCAACATTCAGTTGAGTGGCTGCTGAATAGTTATTTCTAGGGGAAATGCAGGGCTAGGTTCATGTGACACCGGTCACATTTTGTCAATCTCGTAAGTTCAAGTATTTATCTGTGCAAAGATGCTTTGATTAATACATAATTGATTTATAAACACATGGCACAGTGCTCTATTCATGCCTGAGTAAAGCTTGCCTAACACACATATTTTCTTCATGAGGTACTTCATGGCCTCATTCTCAGAAACACCGGCCAACACTGCGGTCCTGCCCTTGGGGGCCATCTGAAACAGTGGACTCATTAATAAAATGCACAAACCGCTAAAAATGTGGCACCAGAGATGCCATAAAGACCACACTTGCTTACAGCCTAAGAGCCAAAACAGGGATGCAAAGCCTGGCTTTGGCCCTCACGGGGAAACTCGTGCGTTGGATGAGTCAGCTCTTTTGCAGCTCTGCGCAGGCCCATGAATCACCATTCTGAGGTTACAAATGTATTTTAGCAAGTAAGGCAAATTTGCAAGCATGGAACCCACAAATAATGATGGTCAACTCTATTTTGTTTTCAAAACGATCCTTTTTGCCCAGCTTGAAGCTTTAATTTGGAGGCTTGGGTAGATGGGTTGAGTTGCTGGTCTCCCAATACTAGGCTCTCTGCCCTGAAGCTCTTGGTACCTCCCACTTTAATTTCAGGCTTGGAAGATGAGATAATAAAGTTGGTGCGAGAAGAAGCTTGAAAAACCCATGTGTGTTCATGTCCCTTCTTTTTTTCTTGGCCTCTTGCCACCACCCGGGGAACACATAGGCTGATGTGAGAGAGGAGTGTGAAAGACTGGAGAGCTGTCCTGTGCAAGCCTAGTTCAGATCATACAACTCTGCCCTGGCAAGAGCGGAGCACAGACAGACGTTTTGACCCAGACAAGACAAGTTCTACTTTCCTCTGGGTCCAGAGACCATGAGAAACAGTTTTGACTTAAGTCATGTCTTGGGTGGTTTTTTGTGTACCGGTCACTGATAAGTGACTCCAGTGTCTCTAATTTCAGTGTGGCGTCTTTCACCTTCTAGATCCCCCAGAAGGACATTAGGCAGGCACTGCAGCCGCCTTCATGTCTCTTTCTCCCCATCATGTGGAAGTGAAAAATGAAATCCATCATCCCAACAGAGACCAGGGAAGACGGAAGAAACCTGAAGGCTAGGGAGGAGGGCGTCAGGTGGGGAGAAGTGAGACTGTCATTTGTCACATCTGGTTCCCTACGCCTTGCTGAGGATGTGCTCATCCTTTTAACTCCAGTTTGGTTAAAGATGATTATTTTTTTAAGTCTTAAAAAATCACCCATTGATAAGAGAAGTTACTTTATTTTTTCATGGATAGGAAGAAATAAAAGCAGCAGCCAACAGGAGGGGCAGAGGTGGAAAGAAGGGAGAAGCTGTACACAGAAAATAATTTCTCATGTTCCTGCCCAGAACGTGAAAGGAAATTCACAAGGGCAAGAATACATCAATAACCACAGTGTCTCTTCCTCTCAAAAAAAACTGCCGGCCCCAAGGCATAATGAAAGTTTCACTTAAGAAGACCATAAACCTTTTAAAAGTCATATTTTTTAAATCAAAATAATTTTCTTATAAAACATTAATTCTCAAAATGAATTGTAAAATATGGACACAAATGGCTAAGGCTGTTTTTTTTTTATTTCTGCAATAAAGCTAAAATTTCTTAGGGAAACTGACAGCTACATAAGAGAGTGAAAAACGTGAGTCAGGAGCCGTGTGGAGTCCAGCTTGTCTTCCAGCCCACAGTTGCTAAGCAGCCCGGACTCCATGCCAGGTGCTGTAGGACTCCCCAAGAGAGGCTGCCAGAGGGTAACCTCAAAACACAGTTGGAAAATTAATGAAGAAAGAGAGCAAGGAGGGGTGTATGGTCGGGATTGGAGGGAGGAAAGGGAAGGGGGGGTGATGTAATTATATTATAATCTCCAAAAATAAAAGAAATAATTAAAAAAAAACTCAGTTGGAGCCCCAGCTGCGATTTCAAGGCAACTCGTCATTCTTTCAGTGTTCTGAACTTATTCGTGGATGTGAGCTTTTAAAAAGGAAAGACCCAGAGAAAATTATACAAAAATATAGGCCTAACCACGGTAAAGTACAGCCCTGAGTAGAACTAAAAATTCTGTAATTAGCTGAAAATTGCCTTATAAAAATTTATCCTAATGTAGCGTTTTCCACTTGATATTAAAACAAAAATCAGCCTGGTATGGTGCCTTACGCCTTTAATCTCAGCACTCTGGGAGCTTGAGGCAGGAAGGCAGTCCTGAGTTTGGGACCAGTGTGGGCTGATCTGCAGAACCTACATAAAAAGTAAAGAATTTTTAACTTGGAGCCTATATCCAGAAGTAAAGCCTCAACTCCTGAGCCATCTCCCAAGTTCCCTTTTTATGAATTTTTGAGGAGTTAAAAAGCTTCCCTCCTGGAGGACCAAGGTTCAGTTTCTAGTACTTACACAGTGGTTCACAACTGCCGGTAACAGACGTCCTCTGCTGGCCTCTCTGAGCACCAGGCATGTGCACGGTGTACAGGCATAGATGCGGGCCAAACACTCCTGCAAAGATCTGTAATTTTATGGAAATTTTATAGCCATTCTGTGCCTCGATTTCCTCCCCTGTATGTAGCATGGCTATAGCAGCATTACTTGGCATCGTCTGTTTGAAGTATGCATTGAAATTGTACAGGCAGATGTTGGTTCTATGTCAGCATCACCCAGGAAGTCCAAGCTTCCTCAGCCCTTTCCCCATCATTCTCTGAGCCAACCCTAGTGTGGGGTTTCATTCCACACACATGGACAGACTCTTCTCACTTACCCCGCTAGCAAATAGATCCCTGCGTTCCTTAGGAAGCTCCTCCCATACAGGAGATAAACAGTTAGCACGTGTCTGGCCATTTTTGGTTGGCTACACTTCACTCAGCTCCTTTGATGGAGTGGCTGGAAGAAATGGGGACAAGTTCTTCTCCTAGCTCTTTGGAGATTCCCATTCCCAGATGGCTGCTGATGCCTCTTCTGGCCTTTCAAACCCTGCTCACTACCCCTACCTCAGGCCCCTGTTTCTCTACCCCAATGTGGAGCTTCCTTCAGCTTGCTAGATCTCAAAAGTTCCTAACCAGCCGGGCAGTGGTGGTGCACGCCTTTAATCCAGGCACTCAGGAGGCAGAGCCAGGTGGATCTCTGTGAGTTTGAGGCCAGCCTGGGCTACAGAGTAAGTTCCAGAAAAGGCTCCAGAGCTACACAGAGAAACCCTGTCTCAAAAAACAAAAACAAACAAGCAAAAAGTTCCTAGCCGAGATTGAACCTGTGACTGTTTTTGGTGGCTATTTACACTGTTATTACATTTCTAGGGGTTGTACTTGAGGGCCTCTAACTTGCACATTTTCTCATTTATAGTTTTCTCTCAATTGAAATTACGGACATGCCCGTAACTCCAGATCTCTAGGGCTTTTTTGCTCATTCCCAGGAAAGTCTACATATTTGGCGGATCCAGGACGCTGTGCACCTGGGAAAACTGAATGCCCACCCTTGTTTTCTTTCTAATGTTTCTTCGAATCTATTGAAACTCAATTCCAGTTCAGAGCCTCTGCTGACTCCCAAGCACACGCCTGGAGTCAGCTTCCCGACTGACTGTCAATAGATCAATTCTCATCTCGCCTTATTTAACTCGCATGCTCTCTTGAGTTTGTGTTACACAAACAATATAAAGCGTGGGGGGTCACTAGGGGTAAGAAGTAATTTACACTCCCGCGATGAGTTCCCTTTCGGAAAGGGCTGACGTCAGCTGACCCAGCCTCCAGCCATAATTCTATATCGCTGTCCACACTGACCTCCATCAATCTTTCCTCTTCCAATTAGCCCCCTTCCCTAAAGACCTCTGACTCACCCACAGTTTCATGGCACCCAGGAACAGAGTTAATTAGAAGTTAGCTTTCCTAGTAGTTCTTCCTTTCCTTAGGGGAAAAAAAAAATCCCCCCCCCCCCCCCGTTCCTAGAAAATGGGCTTTAAACCCAAGCAAAACAGAAACTCTGACGTGGTATGATGAGCGAGTTTGTGAGGTGGAGTCTGTGTTGTTTGCTTGGGAGCAATAAAAAGAGTAAAGGAAGACCCAGGCAGACTGTTTTACCGTTGAAATAACAATAATGGCTGGCGTCCGCATACTGTGTGTCCGGTGTGACGTCTCATTCTGACCTCTCAACTCCATTGTTGATCTAAAAGGCCCCTACGTACAATATGCTTTATAAACAAAAGGGATACTACTGTGATAAGGCTAGTATTTTCAAAATATTATGAAGTGCATCTAAAGTTTTCTCCCCCATTTTGTCCCTGGGAAAGGAAGCAGGGGACTTAGTTGGGACATAGATGGGACATTGGGGTCAAGGGTAGAAAGAAAGAAAGGAATTCAAAGTCCCAACCCCTCTACTTTGGGGGGGTTGGGAAGAAGACAGGGGGTGAAACAGTGGAAGAAATAAATAGGAGCAGATGCTAGCTGATGGCCCTTCATTGGCTGGAGCAGGGGCACTGTGAGAGTGTGTGTGTGTGTGTGTGTGTGTGTGTGTGTGTGTGTGTGTGTGTGTGTGTGTGTGTGTGTGGTGCAGCAGGCTAGAACTGTTGGAGGTACAGACGAGGTCAGAAAAGATGTTGCTGAGGCATCTTTTTTGGGGCCATGGTGAACAGCGCCTTCCTGTGTGAGTCCCAACCTGGGCAGTCAGACTGTGAGGGTGACAGGAAGTCTGGGCCCTGAATGTCACACTAGGGCAGAAGTGACAAATGTATGTTTCTCTACTATGCAGCCTTGTCTTCCAAGCAGCAGAAGCCCACTGTTGCAGATGAAAGGTTTTTTTTTATTTGTTTGTTTGTTTTTTTCTTGGTCGTACTTATAGCTGGAAGGGCCATAGAAATGTTATAGACAATGGAACGTAAGCAAACGTTTGAGTTGGACTTTTGGGAAGGCCTCTTCCAGGAGACCATCCTAGTTGGAAGACACTTGGCATCCTTCTACAATACCTTATTTATATTGCAGTACGTCTAGATGGGCATTGTGGCAGGAGCTCCAGCAGCCATCTGATAATGCAAATGGATGCTGAGGACAGAAACGGGTCCACAAACATACAGGAATCCGAGGGCTGCGTTACCCCACGGCTCTGGCACACAAGCCCTGGATTAGCTCCCTCCAGGTATTTTAAAGTGAGAGAATAAATTTCCTGTTTTAATCTATGATTATTACACTTTTGAGATGCCACACAGAGTCGGGCTGGAGACACTGGAGCAGATGGTCGGGCAGTTTTGACACTAAGTGGTCTTGATCCAACTCCAAAACCTAGCAGAACATGGCCATAAACCAACCTATTATTCTTGCTTAGTGAGATTGTCAATATATAATTGATTTTTGAAATGAAAATCAAAAGCCTGTAGATTCAGTTCCTTCTGTAAAGCGGAAAAGAGACATTAAGACATTTAAGGGGAATGGATTTACCAGGGGACAGCAAAGAGAGACGTGAATGGTGAGCCCTTAACCTCAGGAGCCCAAGCAGGTCCCCATAGCATGCATGCTGTGTGCTCACCAAAAGTTTCTGAGTGTCTGCCCAGACTGAGTTGGAGAGAAAATATCTGGGAATAGCTGGACAGAGGCCACTTTCCAGTGTTCTGGGGACAGATGAGTTTCACCAGTTTCCCGACCAATGATTACAGAAAGCTCTATCTTCTCACATAGAGACCATCTAAGACATGGATGTCTTGGCTGAAATGTGTAGAGCAGGAGAAAGGCTGTGAAGGGTGTGTACACAGCCCCCCAAGCAGTAAGGACACCTGCTTGTTAAGTGAGTTCTGTTCTTCATGTTATTAGTGAGAACTCTGTCTGTGACTTCTACCCAACATGCTGATGTTAAATGTGCCCATCCTTTGACACAGCAATCCCAGTTCTGGGAGGTCATCCTTATCATGAGCCTTACACGTGTGTTCACTGTAAGCACTGTGTGAAATAACAAGTCAGGACACAATCTAAGTGCTCCCAAATATGGGGCTGAGGAAGTAAATGAAAGTGTAACTCCAAGATAAATATTCTGCAGCCACTAACAAGACTGAAATAGATGTGGAGGTCCATTTCTGTAGCTCTACTATGAAACAATTCTAGTATACTTATTTTTATTTTTTTTTAATTAATTTTTAGTGTACAAAATGACATTTCACTGAGACCTTTCTTACATTAGTATACATCAAGTGAGAAGCATTCAAGAGACTTCTGTATGTAAATTTGATAGTATTGTTTAAATAGCAGCTTATGAAATGAAACTTAGAGAAATAAGAACAAAAGTGTTTCTTTGTCATGGTACTGGTGAGCACGTGCTTGAGAAATCTCCAGTTTGTACGATATGCTCTGACTATAAGCAAAAAAGGCAGATAGATTCCATATAGCGGCGTGGATCTCTATCCTAAGTTGAATGTTTTAATGATTGATTATACATTACTGACATGGTGTAGAAGTCAGGAGACAGATAGCTTATGCATTGACTGCCATATGCCATTCTTGCTTTTTCTCCACATGAGACAGGAAGGGGGTCTGAGGACAGCAAAAGGTGTACTGAAAATATTCAGGAAACCAAAATGGGAAAGTGGGAGGGGCGACTGAGAGACCACAGCCGGACTGCACAAGGCAGAGCTGAGACCTTGCTGCTTTTTCTCATCTCCTTTAGCTGGGAACCTCTCTGCTGAGGGATGTCATCCCTTCACCCATGTTTGGTAACAAAGACCAGCAGAGGCAAAGCTACAGTTCCTCACCAGGGTTAAGCCATGTCTCTGAGCCAACATTTGCCCTCTATATCTCCACAGTGCCAGTCATCTTTATGCCACCGGCATTTAGGTTGCATTCGTCATTCAACGGGACAGATTCATGGTGGGTAAACAGTTTTTTGTCACCATTTCCATTGTGAGTAGTGTGCAGACACAGTTAAACATTTGAGAATGGTGGGTGACAGATGGGCTGTTAAGAGCACTCTCCTTCACAGTCCTTAAATGGGACCTTTTGATACCAACATGTAGAGTGCTGATGATCTCGCCCAGAGAGGATGTGTGAACCCCACATTGTCCAGTGCCTGGATCCATATGCTTGTACAGAATCCCAAGCAACATGCCCACAAGCCCCCACCCAGCTCCCTAGAGGCCACTGACAATTCCACTAACTCCTCCCCCAGTCTCAGTACTACCAAATACTGGTCCCGTACCACTGGATTCTTGGGGTACAGGTCCCTGGATATGGACTTACCAGAGATGGAGTGATGCAGGCTCACCACCAATTCTGGACCTCTTTTCCTTCTATTATTTGTTTAGAGAGAGAGAGAGACAGAGACAGAGACAGAGACAGACAGAGACTGAAGGGAAAATAGTAGTGTTCATGTCTTTGGAAGAAGTACCATGGAAGCTGGCCTGTGTTAGACACAGGATGCCCCGAAGTCCTGAGGTCTGTGTTTAGTACTTCTAATTCCTCTCTCTGCATGTTTGGGCCCAGAGTTCCAGAGCTAGAGAGCACCTTCTTTGGGACTTCTCAGCTGGGCTTCAATGTGACTGAACCTGAGGCCCCTTCTTGTGATTCCGTAGGTGCCTTGCTCCCAGGTCACTTACGCTTGGTGACTTGCGTAAGCGTGGGTGGGGCACTTGCTTTATTCTCCATCTTCTTCCCTTCATTGTCCACCCCTCAAAGGAGATTCATGTCCACTTCTGAGCTTACAGCCTTCAGCTTGATAACCTCCAGCCACCTAGTATGTCCCACATTAGAAGGTAAGGGCTATTTCGAGACCCACCTCCTGGGAGGTCTAGAATTTCTACTTTACCCCATCAACCATGGGGTGAGATGAGAGTAAACAGCTCAGAGAGAGAATTCAGTGATGTTGTAGCTACAGATAGGTATCCAGGGAGCCTTGGGATAATGGCAGGGAACCAATTTGAATAGCTTAGTTTAGATGTGCGTCTCGGTTCCATTTTGTGGCTACCTTGTCAAGGATGGGTTAAGGAAAAGTGAGTCTCTATACAGTTGGTTTAAGGGAAAGTATTCACTGAATGCAGATATGCCACAGAATTGCCAAGGTGGCACCTGGGACAGGAGCTGGGAGAACACATATTCCTGGCTTCTTGCTCTGGGACCTTTGGGCGAGTTTGGGCACCATTCAGATTTGGGGGTCCCCTTTTGCCGCTGTCAGTTTGTAAGGACTATGATAGGAGCCTGGCTAATGTGACTTTCAGGTGTTGGACCAGTAGGCCGTGGGCCTGCTTGTTAATGAAGATCTCTGCTGGGCAGGCAGCACAACACACGGTGATGAAGACTGAGCGCAGGCCGCACAGTTATTAATGGGGCATCGGAGCTGCGAGCCGCGCAGCAAAGTGATCTGCCCTTCACGCAAGCCCGCTAGGACACGGAAAAGTCGGCTTGGAGGGGAGCCAGCACCGGGCTTGTCATCAGAGTGAAGGAATTCATTACGAGAGATCTCATTCCAGCGGCTGGAGACAGGGCTTGGAGTGGAGTTAAAGGAAAAGAAGGGGTGTTACCGGGGAGACAGTGACTTAAAACTTGTCCCTTGTTGCAGGCCACACTTCTGTACCATGTTTATGACAGGGCCCTGAGGGTCTTGTGCATGCCTGTATCACATAGTGACACCCGGTGTGTTCCTCCTTCAGCATAGGCCCGCTTGCTTCCTAGGATCAGGACGAAGGCTCCATGGCGTCTCAGAGCAAGGGTGGTGTTCTCAGCAAGGGGAAAGACGTGCTGCCAACAGAGGGGAGGTCATATCTAGTGTCGGGAAAATGACAGTTTGAAATCCAGATGTGGGTGCTACACTTGGTGTAATGTTTGCAAATTTAAAGGAGGCAAGCAGGTCCGGGAGGGGGGTACCAGGAAGTGAACATTCATGGTGGCTTGGAAAGCCCATGCCCCATGTATACAGGTGGCTACTGCTCACCATCTGACAATGGTTTAATGCGGGACTCTGAGCCCTGTTCCTGGATCTGAGCTTCCAATATGTCTCCTAATTTAAAAGCATTTAATTTTAAAATATCCCAAAATGTTATTAAAAAAAAAAAAAGACAGATTGATCAAACAGAACCTACTTGTGGACTGAATCTGTCTTGTAGGAATCTGAAATCAGAGGAGTGGCCTTCCACAGCTGTGTACGTCCTAATTCTGAGGGCCCGTGAATGTACTGTGTTACACAGTAGAGAAGAAAATCTACTGTTGCTGTTAGGTAGCTAATCACCAGGAGATAAAATCTTGGGTTACCTAGAAGGGCCAATGCAGTTACAAGGATCCTCCAAAGTGGAAGAAGTGGGGGGAAAGTGACCTAATGTGAGAAAGATTCAGTATGACAGCTTCAGAGATGGGAGGAGGCCCTAAGCCAGGGGACGCAGAAGCCTCTGAATCTTGGAGAGGAGAAGTAAGTGGCCTGCCTTAGGTCCTCCAAAAGAGAAAGCAGTCCTGCATTTAAGTTGGTTTTTAGCCCAGGCAATCACACTGGAATTCTCAACCATGGAAGTAAATGCTTGTTGTGGTAACTCGTCACATAGAGAACTACGGTCACCTCCATTTTCAAGCTCTAACCTGGAGGCTGAGGAGCAGGATGGTAAGAACAACAAAAGAGGAACACTGAGTCCATTTGCCTTTCCTAAAGATGTCATGCAGGTGGGATGCCGGAGCTCCTCGGGGACTGTTTTGATGCACAGTATCTGGCCAGCTAAGTTGATGGCTCCGAGTTCCTGATTTCCACTTACTAGTCCTGCCCTGAGGGCAACTTTTGAAGGAGTTTCCCAGAGGATCTCCGAGTCAATCACCGGTTTCTACTTCCTATGACAGAGCCCTTAGTGTCCAACAAACACAAATGGTGTCCTGTATTTCTCAGGCTCCCTTATAATAGCTGGATGTCAACCACGACCCATGTGATGTCACCACACGTGACATAGACAACCTGCAGGCTTGATTCCTCAATAACCCCACAAGTCCCTTCATTACTTTATGGACCCTGGAGGTCTTGTGTTCCTCATGATTAAGTCACTGGAAAAGTACTGTCCCACCTGTGTAACAAGCAAGATTTCAGAGTGATCCGTACCTATACTAGCTGATCACTTTCCCAGTCTAAAAGGGGCCAAACAAGAGGAAGGATCAGATGTGAGAATTGAGGAATCTGGGAGAGCCGAGGGTAATGGCTCAAAGTAACGGCCACGTTATTCTGGTACAACCTGGAAGGCACTAGTAGGAATTGAACATGTGTGGTGGCAATTCAGAATATCATTTAAAACTTTGAATGCTTAGGCACTTATTTATGTACTCACTGGTTTCAGAAAGTGTGTATGTACTTTTACAGGTATGTGTTGGTTAGAGGCCAATGAGAGATAGGTGGAAATAAAAATATTAAGTTAAATTATGGAAGTGGCATACAATTTTAGAATAAAAATAGGAAGGTGACATTTGTGTAACTGAAACCTGAGGATACAGCCATGGGAAATCAGGAGGCTTGGATGCCCCTGGGAAAAATACACAGTATTCAGCTTCCGGGCTGGAGAAACAGCTTAGAGCTTAAGAGCACATAGTGCTTTTTTAGAGGACCTGAGTTTGATGCCCATCATCCATATCATGTAGCTCACAACAGCCCGTAATTCCAGCTCCAAATCTGATGCCCTCTTCTGGCCTCTGAGGAGAGCACTGTATAAATGTGGCATAACTCATACAAACATGTGCACATAAGTAAAAGGAAAAAATAAATCTTAAAAATAAAGGGGCTTGTTACGTTTATGACACTCATTCCTAGTGTTCAAGACTGGGTAGGTATTTAAAATCTGCTAGCACTTGACTGGCCAGCTCCATTTCTGCTGACCTTCTGTCCCTTAGTTCTACCACACTTGTAAGGGCAGTTCAAATCCCATGTGCTGTTTGAAGCTTTACTGCATAGTTGGATCCTTTTAAGGTGGTCAGGGGTTGTCCCAAGGGCTTTGCTCATGCAAGGAAATCCCTCTTCCAACAGAAGCACACTCCTAGCCCTCAACTCTTCTACTGCACCTACTCATACATTACCTAGACATGCGGCCATGAAGTAGAGTCCTATGTCTCTGCAATGTGTCTTCCCATTTAAATTGTAAGCTCTTGAACAAGGCTCATTTGATTTTTATAATATTTCTTTGAACTTTTCATACTTCCAGGTAATTTTCAGTAACACACAAGCAGCAGTTGTTGTAACTTTTTAAAGTTAAACATCTATTTCTCATGCTTCAGAGCTTTTCAAAGCACAAGCCAAGAACTTCTGGATAGCAGAATTGAGCTGTCTTATGACATAAGGGTAACGTATTGAGCTTTCTGTTAGACGAAACTCAGTTCTAATGAAGTTGGCAATCAGAAAGGTCATGAGTTATGTTGTTACCTGGATTATTTAAATGGTCATGTTGGGGAAGTGTTTGCACACAGGCTGTCAAAGTTATGACACCTGCTGAAGCAAAGAGACCTCAAAACTTGCACATGCGTGCACGTGTGTGTGTGTGTGTGTGTGTGTGTGTGTGTGTGTGTGTGTGTGTGTGTATGTGTGTGATTTTTGGAAAACAGTGGGCTTTAGGTGAATGTGGGGAGTTCTGAATTATTATTTTCTACAATTGTTTACTTATACATATGTATTTATAGATACATATGTGTGTATATATATCCTTACACACACACACACACACACACATACACACACGAGGGATACCACAGTGAGCATGTGGACGGGAGTTCAAAGGACAACTTACTGGAATCAGTTCTCTCCTTCTACTATGTAGCTCCAGGCTTGGCAGCAAACACCCTTACACACTGAGCTATCTCATGGGTCCTGGGAGTAGGTCAATGTTCTATTAAATCATTCATCCTTCTTTTTTTTTTTTGAAACAAAAAATGATCTTTAACCTCTGAAAAATCACTTTCCTAATTCCACTTGGCTTTGCTAGCTTCAGCATCTCCCAGTGGTATTGGCAACCCCCATTCCCCCAACCCCTCCCTCCCCCATCTCCAGGCTAACTCTAAAGAGATATGGCTATCAGTGGCATCCGATGGGAGCCTGGGCAACGACACACATGAAAACAGTCACATGCTCTGGAAAATCAGTCTGGCTTCAGCACTGTCAAATTGAACACCTCTTGTGAGTGCAGAAATTGCCCAAGTCAAAGCTGTGGAGAATTCTAGAAACCATGCCATCTAGCTGCTTCTGTCTGGGCAGTAAAGGCAAAAGTTCTTGTGAGGGTGGTGCTTGCTGCTCACCATCAGAGCAGTGCATCTGAAGCAGAGGGCAAACTGTCCCCTGCCAGCTTACCAAAGCCAAGAGCGTGTCTGGTGCTAGCAGGCTGTGGGAAAGCCCTCCATCTCATTTGCCCTTGTCGGATTACAGATTAATCAACAAGCTTTGGGGGATATTTCAGTACATTTCAAAGCAAACGTGTATCCTTTGATGTAGCAGTTTAATAACCAGGAGTTCTTATACCTGTGAAAAGGCATGAAGTATATGTCCGTGGAGGGGCATGATTAATTATGATAATGAAAAAGCAGAGAGAACTTAAATGTATTTAATAATAGAAGGGTCAGATTAATTATAGGAAATCCTTCTTGCCATACTGTGAAATTTTGTGTAGCTCTTGAAAAGAATGAATTCAATACACAAGATGGTGTAAGTGCTTTGGAAAGGACACCTTATATATTGAATTCCAAACTTAAATGAATTACCATATGACCCAGAAGAATGTTCCCAAGTGTTGGAAACATGTCTGCAAAAAAAATGTGTGTAGCAGTAAATATGAAATTTATTCACAATAGCTGTAAAGTAGAAACTCCCAAGTGCCCATCAACTGATAATTGATCAGCAAATTATGGTATGTTCGTATAACTATTTTTCAGCCATGAAAAGGAATGAAGTATTGGTGCATATGTGAATGAATAAAGCTTAAGAATATGCTGAGAGCTGGAGAGATGGCTCAGAGTTAAAAGCCCTTGTTGCTCTTGCGGAGAACCTGGGTTTAGTTCCCAGCACCCAGGGGGTGGCTCACAGCCATCATAGGGAATCCAATGTCTTCTTCTGATCTCTTTAGGCACCAGGCATGCATGTGGTACACATACATACATGGAAGCAAAACTCATACATCTAAAATAAAATAAATATTATTATTATTATTGGTTTTTTGAGACAGGGTTTCTCTGTGCATCCCTGGCTGTCCTGGAACTCAGGCTGACCTTGAACTCAGAGATCCACCTGCCTCTGCCTCCCAAGTGCTGGGACTAAAGATGTGCATCATCATTGCCCAGCTGTAAATCTTAAAAAATAAAAAAGTATCGTGCTCACTATAGGAATTGGACACAAAAGGTCAAACACCACGAGTCCATTTGTATGCAGTGTCTGGAAGAGGCAAACCCTTAGAGATGATATAAAACCTGTAGTTTCAGAGACTGAGACCCAGAAGGGAGTGAGCATGGCTGCCAGTGGGTATGAGGAGGATTTGTTCAGTGCTGATGAAATATTCTGGAATTAGGAAAGAGGGCTGCAAAATTTATGAACAATACACTAAACACAAGTGAGTTGATTTAAATGATTAATCACTTTGTTCTAAATTTTAAATGGGTATGGTATGTAAATTATATATCAATAGGGTTTTTTTTGTTTGTTTGTTTTTGTTTTTTAGAGTGAGTTGGTCCGTTTCTCTGAAATGAAAGCATGACCCCAGTACCTTGGCGGGGTAAAGAATAAGATGTAGAACAATATAACACTTCTTTTTATAGCTTGGCCAAACAAACTCCATGATGAAGAAAGCCCAGAAAACACTTAAATCAAAGGGAGTATAGCACAGGAAATGGACCTCAAGAGTGAAAAGCACACCCCATTGGTGGGACAAACTAAGGAGACATAACTTTCAGAGACCAGGGATTGGGCTCACTGTTGGGAGCAGGAACCATGGAAGGCTTTCCAATGGGGTTTGAGGCCATGGGAGGATGTAGCCACTACCAGAGATGCCACCAGAAGGAGAGGAATGCCTTTAGCCTCTCTCCTCCTCTCAACCTCTGGTCTCCCACCACTTTCCATTGGTCTTAACTGCTTATAAGTCCAGGGGGGAAAGAGAGTCTCAGAAGCCCAGTTCAGAGAACAGAGGGATACAGAAGTGAACAAAGATGGATAAAAGTGAACATGCCATTGGCTCCCATGGCTCCCATTTTGCAACTTAACATATCTCTCATTTGCCTCACACCGCCCACAATGTTGGAACCCTCTTCTGACAGGGGGTGCCCCAAGAGCCCATCAGATGTCATAATTGTTCCAAGAGTTTCTTTCCAGCTTATACAACCCTTCCCAAAGGTCTGGATGTGATGTCTCATGATGGCATTGACTTAACTGTAAAGTTAAACATCATCACACTGATCACAAGATGGAAAGAAATGAAAAGCCAAAACCTAATAGGAATATTTGCAGCTGCCTGTCCTCTTATCTGCAAATAGATCATGAAACCATAGTTGATATTTATTGTTTCCTCCCTCTACCACCGACCTCCTTAGCTGGTACTCCACTTGGTCAAGGTTGACCCGGTAGAGTAACTGAATTCCAAAGTCCTGGAAACTCAGTATCTGTAGCAGCCAAAACGTCATTGGATTGTCACACTGTTCTGTTCATCTTCCCTTGGAGATATGAAGCTGCACCCCAGATTATCTCCAGTGAGGGCCTCCTGCCACCACTCTGTGCTCAAAGCATAGCTCCTCCTGCTGATGGCATCAAGCCTATTGATGCAATAATGCAAAGATAGAGCCAACAGTTACTTCTTCCACTGTGTGTGGCAGCAGCCTTTCTTAGGGATATCAAGGACAGGAAGCAAGTCTCTGACATAACAGTGAGTGGGACCAATTTGTGACTTTGGTTCCCACATCTATAGCTAGCTAGGGGACAGGAACTCTGAGCCTGTGTTACCATTGAAAGCTTGTAGTCTGACATGAAGTACAGAACATAGCTTCACACTATGTTCTGTACTTCATATTTCATATTTTCATACTACCCTAAGTCCCCCTGCCTGTCTTTTCCCTTTTGCCTCAGGGTTTTTATTTCTGTGAAGAGACACCATGATTATGGCAACTTTTATGAAGAAAACATTTCATTGGGGTGGCTTGCTTACAGTTTCAGAGGTTCAGTTTGGAGGTTCAGTTCATTATCATCATGGTGGGGAGCATGGCAGCATGCAGGCAGACGTGGTGCTGGAGTAGCTGAGAGTGCTACATCTTTCAGGCAACAGGAAGTTGACCGACAGTCACACTGAGGGAAGCTTGAGCAAAAGAGACCTCAAAGCCCGCCCCCACAGTGATACACTTCCTCCAACAAGACCACACCTCCTAACAGTGCCACTCCCTTTGGGAGCCATTTTCTTTCAAACCACCACACCATCTGACACTGTCTCTAAGTCTGTAACAAGCCATTCTATCAGGCCAGTTTCCTCTGGGAAATTCAGGAACACAGTGTGGCCAGTGGATTCTGTGATTGTGAAGCTACTGGTGCACTTTCTCACTATGAAATTATTACTTGCTCAGAATGTTGCATGGGATACTGTGGCAAGTGAGTGTCCCTAAGCCCATGAGTAGTGGCACTGGCACAAGAATGCAGAACTCATCATACCAGGGGATCAAACTGAGGCAGGTTAGCTGTTGGAACTGTTTCCAGCTGCATGAGCTACAACACTGTCCGGGATGGATATGGTGAATTCAGCCTTGCTTCATGTTTCTTTCTACTCTTAGCTGTGATCACCTGTACATACTGCTCACACCATTGCATTTTGGAGTCTGGCTCATATGAATGAACACTGAGTGTTCCCCCCAGAACAGCCCCTAAAATGCTCCCCATGGAGTACAATGGTACGGATTCTCTCTTGGGATCAGAATTTGGGGCATGATCTTGAGAAGAACAGAATCCCAGTTCAAGAAACTGCCTGATAAAAGGTCTCGACATTACAGAGACTTGGATAGGATGGACTGGCTCAATACAAAAAGAGACCAGGGCCAGTCGCCTGTTTAAACCTCCGGAGTATTTTCATACTACCCTAAGTCCCCCTGCCAAGGCTCAGCATCCTACATCTTCTCAACTAGTATCCCAATGATAATACATGAGACCCAGGTAGACTTTGTGTTCAGTTTATGCTATAATTGTGCAACATGGATGATTAGATTAGGGGCCAAATCTTCCTATGTCCACGCAGTGGGTGTGGAAGGAACAGGTTCTTTAGATTCCAAAGAAGTGTGCTGTATCTGTTCCTGAGGCTGAGCTGATATTCTTTTCTATGAGCTCTCAGCATGTTCAGAAGACGAGACCACCAAGTAGCTTATGCCAGTTGATTGTCTGTGACAAAATAAATAATTGTTATTGGATTCCAAAGAAGACCTTGACTCCAAGGAGTCACTGTGTTCATGCTGTAGCAGATGAGGTACCAGAACTAGAATTTTATCTTGAGAACTTGTCGTTTTCCTTCGTTCATTCCTTCCTTCACTCCTTTTCTCCTTCCTTCTTCCCTTCCTCTTCCTTTCCTGAGACTGGCCTCAAACTTGTGAACCTTCTGCCTGAGTCTTTCAAGTGCTAGGATGACAGGTGTGTACCACCAGCACACTAGTTTCTTAAAACGACTGCATAAGGGGCGGTGGGGAGCGGGGGTCAATTCCAGGGACCTAAGTGAAAGCCAGGTCAAAACTGGAATACCTGTCATCCCAGTGCCACCATGAGACATGAGCGCTGCCGAGTGGAGACAGTACAGTCCCAGAAACTTGGGCCAGTTAGCCTGGCATATTGAGTGGAAAACCAGGAAAAGGGACTCTGCCTTTCAAGGTAGGAGGTAAGGACTGACATCTTAGGTTTGCCTCTGACCTCTACACATATGCCATGGCAGTATACCCACATTCACACACACATGCATACACGAGCCACTGTAAGAATGCTATCACACAGCAAAATGGAAACTTCTGTAGTAGACAGAACGAATGTACAGTCAGATTAACGTAGACACCTTTTAAATATCAGAGATTATTTTTTTCATAGTTCTGGAGGCTAAGAAGATGATTCATTGTTGCTTTCTAGTGAGGAAGCTTCCAGGCTTATAGATGGCCTCTTCTCTGTGTGCTCAAGGTGGTGGCTGAGACCTGGTGTCATCTTCCATAAGGAAACCAGTCCTGTCATATCGAAGCTCCACCCTTACAACTTCACTTAACTTCTGTTACTGCTGTTCAGGTGGTATCTGCCAGTACAGTCACAGTATGGGTTAGATGCTAACATATGAAACATCCTTCATGAATGGAATACCAGGCCACTTTCCTCTCTGCTTTTCTTCTACTGGTGTTAGCAAGTGCCCAGAGTCTTCACCTGTGCAGGTACCGAACCAGCACAGGTCTTACACAGGACCAATGGAGTGTCGTCGTTGATTACTGACCATTCACATCTGCCTTCCAAAGTCAGGGCCATACTTCCTAGGGCTCCATACACTGCAGAAGAACCTGCCATGTGCTAAAAGAAGGCTGTGGGGAGTCGGCAGAGGTGGGCAGGGTGGCCTCTTCACATGCCCACAGATACTGCCCACCGCACATTCTGGCACAGGAAAACGGCAGCTGTTACCATCATTGTATCGGCTTCCTTCTGGGGCAGTCAGGCCCATTTTAACCATTAGGTACCATAGGCATAGTGCTGTGGTCAATGTGGTTTTAAGGGATCCCTGAAAATGTTTGAATGGAGGGAAAATGTTTCCCCCCGCCCAAACAAATAAATGAAGGGTTAAGGAGATGGCTCAGCAGTTAAGGGCATTTGTTCTTCATCTAGAAGATCCAAGTTTAGTTCCCACCACCTAAAACAGGAAGCTCACAGTTACCCGTGACTCCAGCTCCAGGGGATCCAATGCTTTCCTCTGGCCTCGGCAGGCACCTGTCCTCACATGCACAATATCCTTTCTCCTCTCTCCCCATGTACACATAAGTAAAAATAAGTCTTAAAAATGCACAATCTTTACATTTGGAGTTGGTGGTCAATAGTTTTCTCACTCAAGGCCATGCCCTGTCCTGAAGCACTGATTCCTGATTTTAATAGCAGTGTATAAGCTTGGTGGTTGAATAAAGCAAGGAGCAATTCTAATGGAGCATTTTAGCTCTAAAGTTCCCAGGGGAGTTGCCTCTGGCTGTTGTTGGACTTTTGCCACAGTCAATACTTCCCTCTATACAATCTGCTTCTTTTTCTCTCAGAATTATTGATCCCATGGGGTAAACCCCCAATAAAACTTTCTATATTTGCCTACTTTCCATTATGATGTCAAAATACTGGAGGCAAAGTAACTTATTAAAGAAAAGTTGACTACTCAGAGCACAACTTGGGAGGTTGACTGTCCCACCAGCGTGACAGTGGTTATTATAATGGCTCCCCCGTAGGTGCGTCACATTATGGCAAAGGGCGCCATTGCAGAAGCAGGTGTGTGAGGAAGCATGCTCGCGGTGAAGCAGGACACTAGAGCAAGAGGGTCAGACTCACTCTTTGATTGCAACTCATTTCCATGAGTACCCTCTTTTTCTTCTGGGTACAGAACCTCCAGTGACTCATCATTTTCCACATCACCTCCTCACATTCCCACAGAGAGCCAGGCTCCCACCGCATGAACCTTTGGAGAATGTATTTATACTTCAACACTTCATATATGTTAGTCTCTGTTCAAATCTGCTTCCTGGAAACTCAGCCTGGGACAATTCCCTTAGCTTTGGTAGGGCATTGGGGAGCATTGCTTGCACCAGGGCCTCTCACACTTGATCTATGAAACTGCAAGCACATTTATCACCTGACATCAGAAACCTCTCTTTTCTGAGACATGGTACCTTCTGGTTTACTGACAAGAACCCTCTTTTCTTTAGAGAAAACAAACACACAGACTTAGTTAAAATAGTGAGTGCAGAAACAAATGCCTAGGCACTCAAAGTTTTAAATGCTATTCTGATTGCCATTGCACATGGTCCGTTTTCACGAGTGGTTTACAGGTCATACAATAATCATCATCATCATCATCATCACCTTCAGCTCTCCTGGGCTCCCAGCTTACTTGATTCTCACCTCTGCTCTTTGATTTTATTTTGTCCTTTTTTTAAGACTCAGTAACTGATGAGAAACTAGGGTTGCCACAAACAACTCTGAAATCTTAGTGGTACAGCAAAACAAAGGTGGGGTTTGGTAATGCCAGATTCCTTCCAGTTCCTATGATTCTGAGCCTCACACAACTGTGGTTCCTGAGACTAAGACCAGAGAATTAATGTAAGGATCAACATCTTTATCTCAGATGTGAGCTCCTTTCTACTCTGAGTCTCCATATTCCAATCATAATAGTCTGGTGAATATTTGCATGGACCCACCTGATATGTTTCATATACAGGCAAGTAGAGATAAGACACAAAAAGGTAAAATAAAAAAGGGAAGAATTGAAAGGGAAAAACCTAGGCATGGTGGTGTGTGCTTAGGATCCAACATTCAAGTGGCAGAGGGAAGATGATGAATTCAACAGCGATCTTAGCTGTATAGAAACTTCCAAATTAGTCTTGGCTACATATAGAAACCAAATGTAATGAGTGAGTGAGTGAATGAATGAATGGCAAACACTTGCACCAACTGGAAGTGGATTATCAATGGAGCTAGACTCAGATCATAGGCCACTGAGCTCTGAGACCAGATTTGGATACAGGTAACTGTGTGTCTCATTCTTGTTTGATAAATGTGCTTGATGCAAGTAAGTTGGAACAGCAGCCCGAATCATTGTTTTAAAGCTGTGGCATTGAGGTATGGCTTCCCTCCTCAAGAAAGGGAGCTGACATATTCTGTCCTTTAAATAGCTCTTTTTAAAAGTTTTATTTTATTTTGTAGGTGTGAGTGTATGGCCTGTATGAATGTATCCATGCTTGGTGCATGTGGAGGCCAAAAGTGGGCTCTGTATCTCCTGAAGCTGTGCATATATATATATATATATATATATATATATATATATATACACACACACACACACACACACACACACACACACACACACACACACACAGAGTTATGAGCAGTCATGTGCTTGTTGGGAGCTGAACTCAGGTCCTCTGCAAGAACAAGTGCTCTTAACTGCTGAGCCATCTCTCCAGCACCTTTTAATTCTCTTGAAGGATGATGGCTTTCCTGGAAGCTCTAGGCCTGGGAATGATATCATAACAGAATGCGGATGTTATCTCTGGATTGGCTATGTTACTCTGAGACCAAGAAATAAAAAAAAAATCACACATGAAGATCAGTGTTGGACTTGAGAGCACTCTGGTTTAGGCAGAAATAGAAATGAAATAAAAGGTAGACAAAAGCAAATAAAATTCATAAACCCACAGATAAAATAAATGCTAAAAATAATAGTGAACAATATTATGAATAATCCAGAGAATTCACTTCAAATAAAATTAATTTTATGAAACAACCCTATGGGGTTTTATAATAACACTTAAGAAATTAAAGGAGCAAAATAAAAAAGATGAATATTCGTAACATGTAACTGGAAAATAAGTGAGTAGAAAAACCGGTACATAGGGAGAAAATAATAAGTTATGTTGTTGGAAATGAACAAAAATTGAAGCTGAGAAACCTGACTGATGGAATAAACTTTAGACTTGTCATAACGAAGCAGCGAATGAATGGAACTAAATATAATGTTTGAAGAATTCACCAGAAAGCAACACTGAGAATAAATAAAGCATTTTAAGAACCCGAAGGCACATTTGGGAAGCCCATCTAAATACAGCTTCTGGAAGAAGAGTTTGAATAACAGGGACACAGTGTTTGAGAGCATCACGGGTGAGAATGCCCCGGAAGTGAAGAGATGTGATTGACAGCTCACCCTGAGAGCAAGAGGGATGCATAAAAGCAAGCTCACATGGAGACAAGGTGGAGAAACTGAAAGATGCCAAAGACACAGACAAAAGCTTTTAAACACTGCCAGAGTGAAAAGACATTTTATCTATGCATGAAACCAGTAAGAGTGACATCAGACTTCCCCCCCCTGCAACGGTATTTATGGAGAGTAGATGAATTTCTCCAAAGCTCCAGGGGAAGGAACTGCCAACCTCACGGTATAGCCAGTCAAGAATGAGAGAGAAATAGTCCAATTTCTAGAGACTTAGAGTCTGAAATACTTTGCCACCCTTGGAAATTAATCATTAAAAAATAGTCTTCTATAAGAATAAAACAAAAGCCGAGACAGAGAGCAGGGCCACAGAAAACAATGAGGGCATACAGATAAAGGAACTGTGTTTAACAGTTTGCCTAAAAATCATTAAGTTTACTTTTGTGTGTTGAAAACTTCAGTGTTAAAAAGGAATAAATAACCCATGAGGGCATGGAGTAACCAACCTTTACTGTAAACATGTGAAATTCTATTCATGTGCTAGAGGAATATGCCACATATGAACAAAGAGACTTCATGAGAAAACTTACGTTTGAATGGTTATGGTTTAAAAACTAAAGATAGCCACCAAAAGAAGAAAGACAATTTATGAGCCATAAGCTAGCAGAGGCAGAGAAAAAAAAATACAGAAAAACATTATCCACCCATCCAAAGGCAGGAAAAGAGGTAAGAAACAAAGGTAAAGCAGAAACGTGAAACACAGCGTCAAAAATAACTTCAATTATACTGGTACTCAGCAAAGTTTGAACACACCGAGTTCATGTGTTAAAAGGTAGATTGTCTGACTGAATTAAACCAAAGCAAATCAACCACTAGCACTGTGGCCAGGGAGGCGGATCAGGCCTTGCTCAGCCATCCTCAGAGACGCTTCCTCCGGCAGCAGATGGGAACAAATACAGAGACCGCAGCCAGACATTAGACCAAGAGTGAGAGACCTTGGAACAGTCAGCCCTACATGGGATGTCTCCACCAAAGCCCTCCCCTCAGAGCTCAGAGAACCCCATGGAAGAGGAGACAGAGAGTAAGAGACAAGGGATGGAGGGCACCAAGAAAATAAGGCCCTCTACATCAACTTGATCAAAACTCATCTGAACTCACAGAGAGTGAAGCAGCAGGCACAGGGTCTGCACGGGTCTGCACCAGGTCCTCTGTACGTTTTATGGGTTCCAGTGCAGTGTTTTTATAGCAGTGTGCAAACAAGGGGGTCTCTGACTCTGGTGCCCTCTCTTGGGCTCTTTTCCTTCTGTTGGTTTGTCCTGTCCAACTTCAATGTGGTAGTTTTTGTTTTATCGTATTATATTTTACTGAGTGATACTTTTAAAAAATGAATGAATGAATGACCACCATGAATAGCCACTAGAGTAAAGGTTAACAACTGAACTGTCATTTATACCTGCTGAGAGAGGGAAAATCAATTTTCTCCAACAGAGCGACACGATGTATATCAACCACTCCAGGGCAGGCCTCATGTTCGGGCTTTCTTTGTGTGTGTGTGTTTTCATTTGGTTACAGTGTGGTGGGTTTTTTTTTTCTATTGGGGGTGTTGTTTTATTTTATTGGCTTTGGAGGGTTCTGTTGTTATATTGGGATTTTTTTCTTTTTTTGAGAAACACTTAAAGTTGGGTGGGTAGGGAGGATCTGAAAGTGGTTGGGGAGGGGAAGAATATGATCAAAATATATTTAAATTTCAAAATTGTTTTAAGCAATGAAAAAATAGAATAAAAAGCCCACAAGGACACACACATGGTGTGCTCAAGGGCTGAGGGTGCAGCTCTAGTGCAGCTCAAGGGTTAATGACTTGCTTAATCTGAATAAGGCCCTAGGTTTGGTTCCCAGCACCAAAATCAAAGCAGAACATTTAAAAAAAAAAAAAAAGGACAGAAAGTAAGGGACAGAAAAAGTGTACCAGGCATACATCTCTAGAAAGAAAACTGGATCTTACTTTGACTTGAGTTGTGGGCAAAGCGGTTGATTCTCAAGTCTAAGGTTTCCTGATATCTTACCAATTCAGCCATCCAGGGGACCATAAACTGCTCAGTTTAGAAAAACTGACATCATTTGCCCTTCTAGACTGGCTTTCAATTGATTGTTGATCCTACTGTCTACATGGTTCCAGTTCTCTTTGGCCCTAAGGCGCGTCACCTTGGATTTACACTGCCCATTGGATTGCTGTATTAGGGCAACTACAATATACTGGAGCAACCCAGACAAGATAAGGGCTTCTGAAGAAAGCTCTGCCTAAGTGCCAAGTGTAGCAGAGGCCTCCGTGTGGGCAGCAACAAATAGGAAATACACCTGGATTGAACACGATCTGGGGGGGGGGGGCTGCTACCCTGTCTTGTCCGACCCAGCTCTTCTGAAGAAGGGTGTCGGCAGCAGGAAGTGATGCTCTGTTGCGTGGTAGGAAGTGGTTCAGAAACACTGCCTTGGCAGCAGGAGCAGATGGGCAGTCCAGAAGTGATCCGCAGATCCAGATCTACAATTGGCCGGTCAGATTTGTGTCTCACCTTGGAGAAGACAAGGGGAGAGGGGCAGAGAATGGCTACGTTTTGGTGCTCTTTGTGTTCAACGATGTCAGTTCCCAGGTGTACCCTACCTAGCAGCCCACAGAGCCTTGTATAGTGACGCAAATCAAACGTTCCACTGGGTCGATACAGAGCAATTATTAAGTGACCTGCCGTAGGGGATTGGAGTCACTGTTGTCAGGCTGCCGTCCTCCTGTCAAGCAGGGGGCAAGTCGGGCCTCTAGGAATTGCTATTTCATAACCCAACTCAGGCAGGGACAGTTGCAGTGGGGATATTTGTTTTTTGACAACGAGGCAATGATCTAAACAGAATATAGATAGGTAGAGAGATGATAGACAGACAGACAGACAGACAGATAGATAGAAGGGGTCAGAGCTGAGACAATCCTCAAAGAGTCTGAACTGTGGAGAGTTGCCAGAACAGCAGAAAACATGAGGCACAAGGAGGAAGGCCCTCACTGAGGTGGGATGGTGGGGCTGAGTTACTTCGCTCTGTGGTCCCCTGTTGCTAGCCAGGGACTAAGGAAATGACAGTTGCCCGCGCAGTCTGAAAGTGTGCCCTCCCCATTCTGGCCCCCTTTTGAAAGGGAAGCAGCTGGGCCCTGGATCCCAGAAAAGCTGGAGAAACTCTGTGGCTTCCTCAGAGAATGGCAGCGGGCACCGGGGCCTGTCCATCTGCCACCACACCTTGCCTCTAGTGAAAACTGTCCAAGTGTGCGGCGGCAGCGGCTCCTCATTATCCGTGCTCCGGCCTGGCTGGCTGACGTGTTGATTCCATGGCTGCCAGGCCTGTGGGGATGGTTCATTCCTGAAGACTCACACCCCTTTTCAAGTTGAGTTTTGTTTTTGCTCATCATTTGTTTGTGCAAACATTTCCGGATTAATTGAATACTCTTCCCTGTTCCAAACAAGACACATGCTCGCCTTCCCTGCACAATATGGCCATCTTGGCATTTGATCGTCTGCACACACTTTGATTTCTGAGGCCCCTCTGCTGACAAAAGACCAGTCTGAAGTAACCACAGGCTGCTGCGCTGGAGAAATTGGGTTTCATTTCTGATTAGCCTCTTCACTTTCAGGCCCTGAAAAGCTCATTTTCCATAAATCTAGGTTTGGGTATCTGCAGGCTCACCTTGAGCATGCCGCCGCATATCTTTGGCTCATCCCTTTAATTACAGCTGTGGGTTTGGAAACTTCTCTAGTGTGTCATGTTTCCAGTAAGGGGAAGAAAGAGAAGAGCTCTGGGCAGATTTTAGCAAGTAGCAAATTAAAAAAAAAAAAAAAGAAAGAAATTGTTTTTCTGCAATATAATTTCACTGTCAAGATTCAACTGACCGCTGAAGACGGCAGCTGGGGGTTCTCACGGTTGCCTAATTTTTATGATTGGACACCCCAGCTATGTAATCAAACCAAACCCCAAATCATCAACCCCACTGTTGTCAACTCTCTCTTCCAGGTGCTGCTTAATCCTGTTGCTGAGCAGAATCAGGGTAGTTAAAAAGGGGGTTCCCTGTGTTGGAGGCAGAAAGATGTCCTGTCTGTTATGGCTTCGATATAGTCTGTCCCTTTCAAAACTCACGTTGGAGACTGATCCCTACCGTGAGGTATAAAAAGGGAGGATACTTAATCCTACTATAGTGTTTGGAGGAGAGGTCTTGGGAAGTGATTCAGGTAAGATAAAGTCATCAGGGTAGGGCCCTCACTCTTGAAACTGCTCAGTTGATAAGAAACAGGGAGAGCGAGACACACACACACATACACACACACACACACACACACACACACACACACACACACACACACACACACACACACCTCTTTCTCACTAGGTGATGCCCTGAGCAGCTTCATGACTGCCCACAAAAAAGCAAAACAAAACAAAAACACCATCACCGGATGCAGGCCCTTGACATGGATTCCCAGAACCAAAAGCCCAAGAAAACTTCCTTTTTTTTTTTTTTTTTTTTTTCCCTGTAAAACTTCCTCACTCTGTAGGCCTGTGCTCTTAGTAATGCACTGGATTAAGACATGTAGAACCCATTACTATCTCAGTAATTAAGTCAGGGATTTGAGGGTAAGAGATTGTGCTGGGTCATCCAGGGTAGCCCTCATTGTAATCTCACAAATGCATAAACGTGGTGAAGGAAAGTGAAGGGCGTCAGAGGGAGATGTAGCCAAGGTAAAAGGTGGCAGAGATGTTCTGTTACTGCCTTTGGCAATGGAGGAAGGGGGTCCGTGGAAGCTGGAATCGGGGTGAGGGATCAGCTCCTGTCTTGTCTCTGCCTGCTGACCGATTGAATCTAGTATGCCGACATCTGTGTCAGACTTGGGGCCTAAGTATATGACGACATGGTTGGGTTCTTTTTAAGACCCTAAGTTTGTGGTAGTTGTTACAGTGCCCAAAGGAAACGCTGGAATCTGAATTTCGCAAGATGGGCGTCAGTGTATGCAAGGCTCTGCAGGCGAGACACATGTGCTGCAGAGCCGAGCACTGCTGGGATGTCCTCACATCCACGTGTCCTCAAGCCTCCCCTCACCTTAGCCCACTGCAACCCAGTGGCCGGCGCCACTGTGCCTCTGAGACTTTGTATATGTACTTGCCCTCTTGCTTACACTGGACACTTCTCCCTCCTTACCTCACCTCAGAACTGACGCTGTTTGTCAACTCTATGCTGAACCTGTCTCCTGTGGAGGTTTCCCTTCAGCGTCCATCCGTTTGCCTCTGCCCGCTCTTCTCATCTTGCCGTTGTGTGTAGCTGCTGCTTTCCCTCGGCCCAGTCCCTGGGTATCCGTGCTGTGGGGGTTCCATCCAAGAGATGTCTCCTTCTGTATGCTTTTGTTAGATCTTTCCCCCACCTCATGGGCTTTCATATGATGATGGCAACCTAACCCAAACCTCTGCACAGATCCCTTTCCCGACTTTCATATATTCAGCAGTCTACTTTAAACTAAGTCTGTCCCCTGCTAATCCCCTTTCTCTATACATAGCCTTATCCGTGTAGCAACGTAAGCCAGAAACCTGGGACTCCTCGATCTCCTCCAGCTCACTCCTCCCTTCTTCTCCCAAATCTAATTAATCATTTCTCTCTATCGACCCAGCATCATCCTGGTTTAGGCTACCTTCATCTGTACCTGAATTATGACATGAGCCAAAGGCATCACTCAGAAATAAAAATGTCATCGTTCTACATAAAACACTTTAACATCCTCAGGATAAACTATAAGCTTTTCACTAGCCGTAAGACCGGGTGTCTTTTTGTCCTTGCTTTTTGTTTGTTTTTTGGTCTCAAGCACCCTCTCCACCCCTTTGGCCTCTTTTTCTGACACCTTGCCTTCTTCAAGCTCTGTGCCTCAGCAATTGTGAACTGCTTTATTTGTCTAAATTCCATGCTTGCTTTTGTCCCGGACTGTACACACATTGGTTTTTCTCTTCCACAAGCCATGCCCCAATTCTAGGACCAGCTATGTCTTCCCTACCCGTGAGTCTCAGCTTAGCTGTTGCCATGGCATCACCACCTTTTCCTCGGTATCCTGATCTCCATCTGGAAACCTTTCTCTCTTTTCCTTTATCTCTGTGCTTAGATGGTAAACCCAAATGCCTGGCATCTGTTGCTAAAGGGGGTTAATTGCCCTTTTTTTTTGCATCATCACAGTAAAGGCTGGTAGATGAGCTCTTTTTCAGATGGTTGCTCTGGTGGACGTATCCTCCTTAGACTTCATACTAGTATATATGAAAATGCAACTTTACTTCTCTATCTTCCTGACTAGCTAGAAACTTCTTGAGGGTGAGGATAATACCTTGTTCATTATATTCTCAGAACCAAGGATAAAGGCTGGAAAATAGGAGGCATGAGAGGAATGTGAATGCAGTTTTCTTCTTCAGTGAGAACAGAATAAATGTGGGGAAAGCCCAGAGTCTGTTGGTTGCAATATTTCCAACTAGACTATTCCAGTTTATGGAAATGATCATCAGCAAGATTTGTTAAGGCTGCTTCTGTCCATGGTAAAACATGCAAATAATTGTGCAGAGTAGAAATGTAACCAAATCTAAACCTAAACAGAGAATACCAGGAAAGAGACTTTCATTTCCAGAGAGATGAACAGACATACTTTTCTCTATGTGTTCCTTCAGTAAGGCAAAGTTCCCTGAATAATATATGTAGCAAACCAAAGATTCTGGAAATGGAGAAAAGACAGACAAGGGAGAGTTCTCAGGACTCATAAGAAGAGGTGGTGGTCATGAATAGAGGGGGTACTCATCAGGCCCCACCCATTCCTGGGAAGCTGGTAACTATTAGTGGCCACTAGAGGAGGGGTGCCATTTTATATAATGGTACAGCCATTGGGGAGCTAGGTTGAAAGAAGAGGTTCAGAGGGAGTGAATGAGGACACTAGAGGGTATGGGGGTGAGTGTAATCATGCTATATGTTACATATGTACGAAACTGTCAAAAACAAAGGAAAAAAGATGTGATAGTGATTTCTTTGGGTTTTCTTCTTTCGTCACACACATTCCAGAGTTGGAAATGAAGAAATACTAATGGCGACAGACACAGAGTTCAAATGAGAGCCTGCACTTTCAGACACAGGACTTGGAAAAGGACAGTCTAGCAGTACCAGAGCTGTCCTACTCACGTCAAATACTACAGAAAAAAACAAACAGTGATCCCACCCTCCAACACTGGTAAAGGATGAACTGGGTGCTCAGACTATGAAGAAGGCCCCACGTGATGTGTACTGAAGCAGAGTCATAGAACACTTAGTAGGGAGCCAGGGCTTTCATGCCCTCTTGGTGGTAATAAGTACCTTCACTGCCCAACGTGACATCAATGGAGACCACTTGAGGAGCCTCTTATATGACAACAACAAGGTGCACATTCTACATCCTTGCTGGAGAGTGTCAAGGTATCACTAGGGGCCCTTGGGATCAAGGTCTCTACCAACCCTGGTAATGGAAGGAGCATTGTCCCCGTGCACTTTGGTGTAAACAGAGACTGCAGAAAACATAAACTTCCACTAGAAATAATAATTTAGCACCCCATTTTCTCCTTCCAGATTGGTGCCATGTACCCCAGCTAAGGCAATGCTTAAATGAGATGCTAAGGCACATAACACATTATCCAAAATGCGTAGGTGTCAGCAAAAATCATTCGTTATAACATGAGCCAATAAGATCTAAATGAGAATGGAACGTATATCCATCAGATAATTTTTTTTTTTGGTTTTCTGAGACAGGGTTTCTCTGTGTAGTTTTTTGGTGCCTGTCCTGAATCTCTCTCTGTAGACCAGGCTAGCCTTGAACTCACAGAGATCCGCCTGGATCTGCCTCCTGAGTGCTGGTATTAAAGACGTGCACCACCACGGCCCGGCTTTCCATCAGCTAATTTTAACGTCTCTGATTATCTGACAAAGGTTCTAAGGTGAGATCACAACACACTTCAGCTGGTGTGTTGTGAAAGTGATTTCAAATGCACTGGAGGCAAGTGGGAGAAATCAGCTGATTTGTGAAAACCTCACTAGAGGAACAGAAGCTCTGAAATAGAACCAGATGGAAATGTTAGAACTGGAAAATACAAAACCTGAAGTAAGAAGCGCAATTGATGTCTCAGCAGCTGAGCAGAGAAGACGTGAGAGCGACAGTGACCTGGGAGATGGGTGATAGAAGCTCCTCATCTTAGCAGCAGAGAGAAGACAGTCTTACAAACGGAGCAAGCCACGGGGACAGAGACCTAAAATTCTAGTGCTTGTGTCGCCTGAATTCCGGAAGGAGAGTAGGCATGGAAACAGCTGAATAACGTCTGAAAATAGCCCAAATTTGACAGAGATAAAGACACATATTCAAGAAACTGTATGAACCCTGAGCAGGATAAATGCAAAGAAGTCTATACCAACACATGTCATAGCTAGACTCCAAACTAAAGGCAAGGGAAGAAATCCCAGAAGCGGCAGGAGATATGTTATCTCATGCATAGAGAAAAACAAATCCAAATGCCGGTGATTTCATATGAGAAACCATGGGGTCCAGGAAAAAAAAATCTCTCAAGGATGTGTACAGACGGTAACTGCCAACAAGAAATCCTGTATTTAGTGAAAATAACCTTCAGGAACGAAGAGAAACCAAACTATCCCTCCTCCCCTGAAAAAAAGTCATCCAAAAATCCAAAAAACCAAAGCCTAAACTAAAAAGGAGTCATCTCCAGCAAATGTGTGTGAAAGGAAGAGAGAAAGGAAGTTCTATAAACAGAAAAGACACAGGAAGGGACACAGAGACACCAGGATCAAGAACACAGCAAGCAAAATTACTCTAAGGGTTGCAATAGACTTAGGGAACGTTCTGGACTTTAAGAGTAGAAGTGAAAATTTGAACTGTGCGGTGGTTCTAAGTGTACAGAGAATCTAAAGCAATTATATTAAATATGGGGAAGGGTAAAGGGCAGAAAAAAGAGCAATACATTTATACTTCGCTGAAACTAGTAAAATAATATAAGCGTTCTATGATAATTAAAAAATGTGTGCATGTATGATTATGATGCATGTGTGTTTGTGTGTGTGTGTGATATCTCTGTGTGTGTCTGAGGCACATGGGTAGAGGTTAGAGGACAGCATCCAGTGTCTGTCCTCACCTTCCACCTTGTTTGAAAATGGGTTCCTCTGTCATTCACCAACATGTACACCAGGCTAGCTGGCTCTCGGCTGCTGGGAATTCTGTCTCCAACTCTCATCTTGTTAGAGGGGCACTGGGATTGCAGATGTGCTCCACTGCACCCAGCTTCAAGGAAGTTCTGGAGACTCAAACTCAGGTTCTCATGGGTCATCTCCCCAGCTCTGTGAAAAAATGAAAACTGAACATGTTCTATGAAGAGAGAGAGAGAGAGTCAAAATATTCCAGACAGGACTGGGAAGATGGCTCAGTGGTTAAAGTGTTTGCTTCATTAGTGTGAAGGCTGGAGTCCAGGTCCTCGGAACCCACGTAAATGCCAGGTGCATGTGGTGACCTGTCTATAATTCCAGCCTTTGAAAGGAGAGCCTGGGGGTCCCCAGAGTAAGGAAGCTAGTGAGCCTCTAGAGAGCCCTGTAGATGAGCTTTGGTTTGGACTGAAGGACCTGGCCTCAATGAAGAAGTCCAAGAGTGATCAAACATGATTCCCACCATCAATCTCCACAACCACTTACCACACACACACACACACACACACACACACACGCACACGCACACGCACAGGCACACAATGAAAAAAAATATTCTAGATCTCTAAAAATAGAATAATACAAAAAGTTCAAATGACCTACACAAATCCAGAAATGAAACAAAAAGATAACAGAAATAGAAAACTTTGACCCTAGACTATCAATAACTAGGTTAGCTGTAAATAGTCCCATCACACCGACAGAAGGACAGATGAGCAGAGTGGACTTAAAAAACATGATGTCAATATTTGCTACATACAGAAACTTCATATATAGCAATATAGGCAGGGTCAGAGCAAAAAGGACAAAAAATCATGTAACCAGACGTGGCTTCAATACTATCAGATAAACAGACTCCAGAATGGGTCATCAGAGGCAAGAAAACATTGTATAATTGTGAAAAGGTCATTCTACTGGGGAGACATAGCAGCCCTAAGGACATATGCACAGGACAATGGAGATGCATGATGCACAGAACAGACATTGATAGACCAGAGAAGCATTAACAAATCCAGAATTACAGCTGGAGACTGTCTTAGTTAGGATTCCTATTGCTGTGAAGAGACACCATGATCATGGCAACTCTTATAAAGGAAAAACATTTAATTGGGGGCAGCTTACATTTTCATCATGGTGGGACATGGTGGTGTGCAGGCAGACATGGTGCTGGAGAGGTAGCTGAGAATTCTACATCTTTCAGAGGCAACAAGAAGTAAACCAAGACACTGGGTGTGGCTTGAGCATATATGAGACCTCAAAGCCCACCTCCACAGTGACATATTTCCTCCAACAAGGCCATAAGGACTCCAACAAAGCCACACCTCCTAATCGTGCCACTCCCTTTGGGTGCCACTTTCTTTCAAACCACAGAGACTTGATGTCCCTTCCCACAACAGTTAATAGAACAACTAGACAAAGATAGAGGGGAATTCACAATGTCATCAGCTGCCAGGATCCAATCAACAGCTGTAACATGATATTCAACAGCAGTGGGTTATCTTTCAAGTACCAGGGCAAATTACACCTTGATAAATTATATCCTGAGCCATGACAAGTCCTTCAAAAATTTAAATGAACAAACTCTCAAATGTGTTTTCTGGCTCAATCAAATCAAACAAAGACTTTAATCTTATGGTTTTTGTCTTTCTGGTGCTGAAAAACAAATCCAGAGCCACAGGCATGCTAAGCAAACACTCTGCTACACAGGTACATTCCCATCTCCAAACAACAGACTTCTCAATAGCCCAATGGTCCAAGAGCTGTCAAAGGAAATAAAAAATACAGTGAACTACATGAAAAAAAAAAAAACAACATTGCCAATTCATGGTACACAGCTAACAGTGTTGAGAGGAAACTTGGCATCCCTAAGTGGCTTTATCAAAAAAGAGGAAAAATCTCAAACTAGCGCTCTACCCTTCTATACCATGCACCTAGGGAAAGGTCAGAAGTACAGCTCAGTGGGAGAGAGTGTGCCTGACATGCACCCGGCCCTGGGTCCAATCTTCACACCAGAACAAAAAAGCATAAAAAAGAACATAATCAACACAAACAACAAAAAGAACCAGTAAAGATAAGGCATGAATGAAAGAAATTGAAAATAACAGCAAAAGCAGTTTAAAAGGAGCTCAATAATCAGAATTAGGTCTTTGGAAAGATCAATAAATGTAATGATCCCTTGGCAACAATGACAAATCCCTAACCCTAACCCTAACCCTAACCCTAACCCTAACCCTAACCCCTAACCCTAACCCTAACCCTATCAAATTGTCAATATCATGAATGAAACAAGATATCCGGGTAATGTCAGGATACATAAAAAGACAATAAATAAATATTACAAAAGCCTAATTTTTGTTTGTTTTTGTTTTTCAAGACAGGGTTTCTCTTTGTAACAGTCTTGGCTGTCCTGGGACTTGCGCTGTAGACTAGGCTAGCCTCAAACTCACAGAGACCCACTTGCCTCTGCCTCTTGGGTGCTGGGGTTGAAAGTGTGTGCCGTTTAAAACAGAAAAAGTTAATATGTATCTTATCCTATAAAAGCTTACTGAAGTAACTCCTGGTTGTTTCCTAGTTAATGAAGTGTCCTTGCTAGTCTGTGTTCATCTGCTGTCATCCGAGGAAAGGCATTATGAGCCAATATGGCGGACAGTGTCTCAGGAGCTGGTTCCTCATTCCTGACCCTACGGAGTGGGAATGTTTGAAGCTGTAAATCAGGCCTACAGTACAGATCTTGTATGCTAGCAACAATACCCATTCTGTCTTTGCTTGCAGATTGCTTTCTGCCTAATGAGACCCTCTGGAATCCAAAATCATACCGTCCAAGAGTCTCCCGGCTCCCAGCTTCCACGCTCTCCCATCCTCATTGCCTACGGGAGACCTCGGCAGGTGAGTTAGAGGTTGACGTGTCTATTGTGGTTCCTCCATAATTCACAGGTATGAACTAAACACCAAGGCAGTGGGATCAAGTCCTGGGTGATGCACGTGAAAGAGTCCTCTAGAAGGGACTTCTGGAGTGTTTCTCCTTCATGTTTGGAAGAGTCCTCAGCAGATCTCCCATTTCCTCCTGGGAGCCGATAGGCCTGTCACAGGGTAGAATCTCTTGAGAAAAGTCAGACATCAAAAGGATAAACTGACAATAAATAAAGGCATGGAATGAAATGATCCGGGACAAACATTAAGTCAAGTATTTATGTGCAAAAGGTGGATTTCATTATAATCAGCATTGTGGGGGGTGCCCTGTAAAGAACCCCAGATATCAGTAGCAAGGTTATTATCCGACAGTGAAGCTAGTGAAAGAAATCAACTTAAAATGAGTGAGGGTTCTAGGCACACCCCCACACCCCTCATACCCCCCATACCTGCATAACACATCCCCTACCCCCCCACTCACACCCCTTCACCCCCACACCCCTCATGCCCCCCCACACCTGCATAACACACCCCTTACCCCCTACTCACACCCCTTCACCCCCTCATCCCCCCACATACCCACACACCTACATAACCCACCCCTTACCCCCCACTCACACCCCTTCACCCCCTCATCGCCCCACATACCCACACACCTGCATAAACCACCCCTTACCCCCACTCACAACCCTTCACCCTCTCATTCTCCCACATACCCACACACCTGCATAACCCACCCCTTACCCCTGACTCACACCCCTTTACCCTCTCATTCCCCCACATACCCACCCACACCCTTACACCCTTACACCCCCACCACTCCACACCCTGCCCCCACAGCTGTAGCCTACAGACTCACTTCACTCTTGACAAGCACTGGAACAACTCTAAATAAAACATGGGCAAACAGAAAGCAGATGAAAATATTAATATTGCATGATCAAAGGAATTTACTCCATGGGTGTGAGGATGTTTCAATATTTGTATTTACTAATGTATTTCACATTAGTGGATCAGATAAGAAAACCAAGTGACTATCTCCATGAATCTCTTTGAGAAAATTCAACTATTCTTGGTTTTAAAAAAACTTCACAAAAGGAGATTCAGTATATATTAACCTATTGTGCAAGATCCAGCTTTGTGCCTAATGGAATGAGAGGAAGCAACTACCCAAAAATGGGGAGCTGGGGAAGGACATTCTTCTTTCTCTTGAGTCATTTATCACAGTTGTTGGTGTTTAAGCACAGACAGAGAAGAGAAAGATGTCAATGGTTTAAAAGTTGGAAAAAAGATACAATTATAATCATTAGCAGAGATCATGGCTGCCTCAAGAATGTAACAGAGAATACATTGAAATATTGTCTAGTCAGACAATTTAGTAAGTTAACTGAACAAAAATCTTATATGGAAACAAATAACCCTCATATACACAAACTATGCCAATAGGAAATAAACAAATGCAAACTTAAATACTGAAGAATACGCCGAGCAAGCACTAGATGATCTACAGGTAGAACAGCATAAATGCTGCTCATGACCATAAGAGGTGGGCACGGCACAGATGAACTGTGACTCAGTTAATGCACCTCTCTACAAAGACCTTAGTTCTCTCAGAGATAAACAGAAATCATAATACGCTTTCGGTAAGACGCAAGCTGGATGGCTTTGGAACTAGGCGACCTAATTATAGCATTTATCTAGAAAACAAACAATCCTGGGGATCTAGGAAAATTCTAAAAATTAAAAATAATTGTCCTGTGGCTGCCTCTATCAGATAGGAAAATGTAGTATTCAGAACAATGTGACACTGGACCTAGACAGATAAATAGACTCATGGAAAAAAACAGTCTGAAGATAGATCTCGGAGCATGGAGGAATTCACTGTGTGATAAACACAGCTTTCACATCAGTGGGTGGGCTGATGACATGGTGGCACTTAGCCCTGTTCCCGCCTTCCACGCTCTCCTCTGTTGCAAAGGTCCTGGCTGGGAGCCGATGCACCACATTCCCCCGATCCTATGGTCAGCCGCCTTCCGTTAGGTTCTGCAGCTGAGATGAGCTTGGTACTGAGTGCAGGGGTAAGAAGCCTCTGGATTTCTTTTATTTTTTATTGAGAATGGAATGCACGTACATAATGTGCTTTGATATAATCCACCCCCATTCCTTCCCCTTCAATTCTGCTCCTGTTTCCCCACCATTTTATCTCCCAAACTTACGGATTTGCTTGCTCTATTGGTATCCCCTGCTTCCCCCCACCCAACCCCACTGGGTCCACTCAGTTACATACATACACTGGATGTGTGTGTGTAAACTGGAGTATCCATGTAAGTCAGGGAACTAGTAACACGAATTCCAAAAGTTTTTTATTAATAGGAAAAACCTGGAGCTAGGTATTGGAGTGAAAGCTGAAAGATCAGAGAAACAGAACAAGCCACAGCCAACCTCACCTTGCCATATCCTCAGCTGATCTTGCTTCCTCAGACTGAAAGCCTCTGCGTCCTCACCCCTGAGGGTCTCAGTTGAACTGCTGCTTAGTTCCTGCCTCCTCACACCTTATATTTCGTTCTCCACCTAGCCATGTCACTTCCTGGGATTAAAGTCATGTGTGCTTTCCAAGCAAAAACATCAGATCTCAAGTGCCGGGATTAAAGGCATGTGCCATCACTGCCTAACTCTGTTCCCAGTGTGGCCTTGAACTCACAGAGATCCAGACAGATCTCTGCTTCCCGAGTGATAGGATTAAGGGTGTGTGCCACCACTGTCTGGCCTCTATGTCTAATCTAGTGGCTGGCTCTGTCCTCTGATCCCCAGATAAGTTTATTAGGGTACACAATATATCACCACATTTAGGGTACACACTGTATCACCACAGGAACTAGTAAGGGACCGTGATTGGGGTGGAGATTTCAAGACAGTATGAAGGGAGAAAGGGGAATGATGGAACAGGAAAGGTAAAATGGAACCGAGATGGGATACCAGATATAGAAAACAGTATGGGGAGGGATAACCACCACTAAAGATCTTTGAAAATGCCATATGGAAACCTAATATAGAAGCTTCCTAAAATATACACATACACATATATGTACAGACACACACACATACACAAAGAGTTTAATAGCATTACCCAATAATGGGGATAAATGCCTTTCTCAGGCACCGGAGCTATCACAGAAGAAGCCCAGTGCCAGGTATGTGTTACCTTTACCCAACTGTGGCTTCTTCTGGTGGGGTAGCTGTGCCACCAGTGGTATGCAGCAGGGATGCTATGGGAACTCATGAGAATGGTTGTGCTTTTAGCAGCATCATTGAAGTACAGGTCTCAGGGTTCCTGTAGGATGTCTATAGTGAGGTTCCCATAATTCATTCTCTCTCTCTCTCTCTCTCTCTCTCTCTCTCTCTCTCTCTCTCTCTCTCTCTCTCTCTCTCTCTCTCTCTCTCTCTGTGTGTAGAGCTCAGCTGTGAGCACAGCCTAGTGTTCCCCAGCCCCAAGGCTCCCACAGCTTCCTGGCAACCAAACCCCTTATCTTTTTTGCTTCTTTTACCCTTCTACTGCCTTTGTATCAAATTACTTTCTGTCTGAAATATCTAGAATCCTTTCAGATTTCCTGAGAGCACACTAACTAATTTAAGAAGAAAATAACTATTGAATAATTGATATTGGTGTTATTATGGGTCATCAGCTTCTGGAGAAAGAGAATTTGAGTCCTCACATCAGACCTTATATTAAAACATGTCTCAGATAATCAAAGTGATTGAAAAAGAAATGTCATAGGAATATATAAGGAAACATAGTGTATTGTAAAGCATAATCTCAGAATTGAGATATTACTAAGCTTTAACATGCTGCAGACAACAGAAGCATTTGAAAATTTAATTTCATAATAGTGTTAGAATGAAAAAAATCCCACCATGAAGGAAGTCAACAAACAGGAAAAGTACTTGGAATGCTCAGCCCTAGACAAACACCAAGACCCCTGCAGGAAAAACAACAAAGATCATGGATGGAAAGGGAAGATAAGTGGGCCTGTGAAACAAGTACTAACAATTCGCTAACAAAGCCTGGGATTTTCTTGGTTGGGAAGTTTCTGATTATAGTTTCAAGCTCCTTATCAGTTATTGGACTATTCAAAACTTCCATTTCTTTTTGATTCAGTACCTGTGTAGGCATTTATCCATTTATCCTATTATCCAACATTACAATATTCTTTTATAAATTTTATTTATATTATTTCAGTCATAATGTCTCATCTCTCACTTTTTATTTTTTCAATATTTTTATTTATTTATTTATTTATTTATTTATTTATTTATTTATTTATTTGTGTGTGTGTGTGTGTGTGTGTGTGTGTGAGAGAGAGAGAGAGAGAGAGAGAGAGAGAGAGAGAGAGAGAGAGAGAGAGAGAGAGACTGTAACTGTGTGTCACATGTATGGATGCCTCTGGAGGCCAGAATGTATCAGATCTTTTTGGATCTGGATTACAGATGGTTACAGGTGGTTGTGAATCACCTGATGTGGGTGCTGGAAGAACAGCAAGTGCTTTTTAACTGCTGAGCCATCTCTCTGCCTCCTCCTTTCAGATTTTACAATTTGGCTTTTTCTCTTTTTTCTTAATTAATCTAGTTAAAGTTCTGTGACTATTGTTTTTCTCAGGAAGGGTTGGACATGTCTCTGATCCTGATTGTGGTGATGGAATCAAGTTATATGTGGTATTCTAATGCATCAAACTGTACTCAGTAGTATGTATAGCTCTTTGCATATCAATTATAGCCCCAACAAAGCTGCTAATATACACAGTCACTCATAATAAGGAAACTGTACATTTAAATCACAATAGATTCATTTCCACACATCATTTAAGTGAGGATACAAAAGCAGTTGGTAACTTAATGTGGTGGTTTAAAATATATTCATAAATTCTTTGAAGTCTTGTCCCACAAGATGTAGGGATTAGCTTTGTCCCCTTTGAGTATGGGCTGGACTTAGTGACTTGCTTTTCAAAACACCACAGACATGATGGTTGTGACTTCTGAGACCAGTTCTTGAAAGACACTGCTTGCTTTCTCTCTGGGGAAGAGCAGTTGTGATATGAACACACCGCAGAGTCCCCATGAAGTCCACATGGTAAGAAATTGATGCTTTCTGCCATGAGTCACCTGGGTGAGACATTTTGAAGATTGATCCCTCCACTCTGCTTATGTCTTGAAATGACTGCCTCATTGGCCAGCTTTGTGAGTGACAGTGAACAGCATCACCCAGCCAACCTCCTTTTAAACTCCGACTCCCAAAAACTGAGATAGGACATGTTCTAAGCTATTAAACATGTGGTCATTTGTTACACAGCAACAGATAACTAATGAACTTTCTGTTTAGCGAGTGTGTGGAATAGGCAGGCACCCTCATAAACTGTTGGTAGGAATATAAATCAGATCATTGCTATGGAGATGTATTAGGCAACACCGTTTACAGTAAGAGTGTAATTGTACATTTAGAAATGTTCCTGAAGATACACTTGCACAGGTGTGGAATGTTAATTAAGCAACACTATTATTATTGTAGCCATTTTTGCAATGGGAAAAAAACCTGAAAGTGATCTAAATGTAGCTGTTCCTGGGACTAATTACATAAATAGGCTATGTCTACACAATGGCATTCTATGCCAAGGATAAAGAGAACAATATAAATCTATAAGCAAGAAGCAAGAAAAGTATGTTGCGTGCTACCATCATGTAACAGAAAAGAGAAGGATGTGGGTACAGTATCTTTGCATGGACATCTGGTAACTGTGGAAGAGATGGGAATTAGGACTGGGAGAGAACTTCTCACTGTTTACTCTTTGGGAGGTATTTTTTGAAAAATAATTCTTTACCATGTGCATGTACTATCTATCCTAAAAGTTAAATAATTTGAAAGCTAAAATAGATGAAAAGTCATTCATATTAAGAGACAGATTCTAACAACATGTTGATACAGAACTAAAAGCCTTCACGAATAGACTATGACTTAAGAAAGTTACAATCTAGGTCTATCTCTCTCTCTATCTCTGTTTCTCTCTCTATTATCTGGAGAGAGAAGAGGCAGGAGAAGCATTGCCTGGAGTTTAGATGATGAGAAATGGGATTTGTCAGTAGTTACCTAGACCCAAGGAGAAAGGTAGTATTTAGATGTCATAAGGACTTCAGTACTAGAGAGAGATACTTACAATGCAGGAACATTTGATTCTGTGCTTAATAAAGTAAACATCAATTACTCTATTTTAGTTTCCTAGGTTTTTAGAAGAGAGCTCCTTCATATGAGACAGAAGTATCACAGTCATTACAAAATACAGATCTAATTAGAAATTTTAAAGGGGTATTTTAGTTTCTACATCTGTCTTTTAGGAGTTAGATTATGTGACTCAGACCAAAGCTGAGCAGCAAATTCTGATCTATTGTTATGGAGTTTCTTGGCTTAAAAACTCAGATACAGAGTCTATTTTTGTTTAGTTTTGTTTTGTTTGAGGGCTAGTGGAGTAGCCAGCTGATCTCTGCTGAGCTCAGTAGGAAGCTGGAGGCAGGGACTGAAGCAGAAGCAATGGAAGAATGCTGCTAACTTACTTGCTCTTTATGGCTTGCTCAACCTGCCCAGGGATGGCACCACCCGCAGTGGGCAGGACCCTTCCACATCAATTATCAATTAAGCAAATGCCCTGTAGACTTGCCTGGAGGGCAATCTGATCGTGACATTGTCTCAATTAAGATTCTCTCTTCCCAGATATATCTAGGTTTGTGTCAAGTTGACAAAAAAAAAAAAATCAGGACAGTGTAGAGACTGGACCATGCAGAATTACTACCCTACTGGACTCCCTGTCAGCCCACTTGGAAAATTTTCTTTTACAAGTAGAGGGGAATATGAACTAAGATCATTGCAAATTTCCAGAATTTCTGATACCATTACAGAATATTTTGTGCTATGAAGCACCTATGTAGCAAAGTCAAATTGAGCTTTGGACATTGGAAAGTCAGCAGGGCTCACACACTAGGTAAATGATTTAAATGACTCAACCGTCACACTAGCCTCCTGTCATCACTGTAAGTAAGCTTTTCCATAACCACCAATTACTGTGCTGTATAAATGTTACACTTATTCAGAAATAATTGAAGATGTAATGTGTTCACTTGGTGACTGGCAAAGGTGTATTGGGTCTAAGACTGGCACCTCATTTAGAAGAATGAGGGGAGATTGTTAGATAGTTTAAAGGTTGTATTTATGTATTATCCATGTATCATCCATGTGCTTGATGTTGTTTTGAGACAGGGTCTCACACTGTAGTTCACGGTATAGCCTGGACTGGCCTTGGCCTAGTAGCTATCTTCTTGCCTTAGGCTTTTGAATGTTGGGAATTATGTGTGTGTATGTCATTATACCCAGCTCCAATTTTTCATTCATTTATTTAACTTATATGTATTGACCATATCTTATTTGCTAAGAGTTAGGGCGTGTTTTAGGGCAATCTGTTATGAGAAACAGCAAGAGAGGGAGAGACTCCAGACAAACCACCAAAAAAGATTTAAAGGGAACTTGACAGCTCTTTTCAAGTGTGTAAAGAGTAGAAGCTTATCTGTGTTTTTCCAGAGGGCACAATTAGTAAAAGTGAGTGGACGATAAGGGAAGGCAGACATGGGCATAAATTACAGAGGAATCTTTTAACTTTGTGAGCTAACCAACAATGGAATCTACAGCCTTGAAAAACAGCCATCTTCCGGCAGGTCAAGGGAACTGCCCACATGAAAGAGATAAGGAGGATGGGGCTCAGAAAGATGAAATGCCCTGTACAAGGCCACATGGCCAGTTCTTGAAGAGACTGCCTTAGAACCTAGACTTTGAGACAGGCTAGGCTGGTCAGTGCTTGGCACATGATGATCTTAGCATTTGCTTTTGCAATCTCAAAGCTCCATGATATGTTGCAATGTTGATAAAGTACATATTACAAGGTTAGCACGGGAGAGCGTAGCCCTGAGCCAGCAAGTAAACACCCACATTTCAGTCTGGCTTTGAAGTTCAATACTTGTGGAATGGGCAGGAGCTTTGGGATGTATTACTTTTTTTTCTTATTTTTTATATTTATCTATTTTTATGTGTATCGATTTTTGCCTGTGTGTATGGAAGTACACTATGTGTGTGAGTAGTGCTTGAGGAGTTCAGAAAAGATGTCGTATCCCCTGGAACTGTAGTTGTATATGGTCGTGAGTTACTGCATGGATGCTAGGAACTGAATCCAGGTCCTCTATAAGAGTAGCAAGTGCTCTCAACTGCCAAGCCATCTCTCCAGCCCCATTTACTTTTATGTATGTATGTATGTATGTATGTATGTATGTATGTATTTATTTATTTATTTATTTATTTTAATGAGAAGTAGTTAATGCTTATGAAACAAAAAGTAAAGTAAGAGTGGCATGTAAGTTCAGAGGTGGTGGGGCCTGTGATGTGAGCTTGCTTTATTAGTGAGTCCATAGTTTCCATTTCCTGGCAAATGTTCAAGACGGAAGAATGTCTTACACTCATGCATCTCTATTCTTGTCTCCTGGGCTCTTCTGCACCAAGTAATTTGAAACATCCTGGATAAGAGGAGGAAGGAACTGCTAACCAGTTCTTATCACTCTGGAGATAAAGAGTGGCGGTACATGAGGAATGATGTGGAGCTTCTTTGTAGGTCTCCACGGCCTATGGGGAACTCTGGCTCCATCTGACCTGTCGATGTTCCAAGCTGGTGTCAGGGCCCATGGGCAGGCATCCATCTCAAATGTTCCTGTCTTCTGTTTAGGGGATAGGCCCATGCCTGTCAGCTGTGGGTCTGAGGGATGGGTCCGTCCAGATTCAAGAAGACTTTCAGTTCGCCCCCAGGATACCAGAGGCAGTACAGGCTTGTGTTCTGAAACTACAGAACTTTTCTGGGGCTTCTTCTGAGGTGCCCTAAAGTAGCAGTTCCCCAAGTGACCAGAGACAGCACCCCCGAGAACTTGTTTAAAATGTAGATTCCATCCTCACCCAGAGACACGTGTTACAAGCTCTGGGGAGCCCTGGGGTGGTCTCAGCAGTGTGTGCTCTACCACAACCTCCTATGATACTGGTGCTTGCTGGACACTGAGAGCTGTAAACAGACCTTCAGGAGCAGGAAGAGACCTTGGATTTCATCACTGATGCCTAGACTTGACCATCAGACTCCCTTCCCACTAAAAGTGAACGCTCACATTAGGAATCTACACAGTCTGCCTCGAACACACAGCAAGGAGCAGAGAATGCTATCGGGGGGGGGGGAGGGGGGAATGGGAGATGGTTCCATTGGTAAAGGGCTTGCCATGAAAGCGTTAGGACCTGAGGTCACAACCTCGACATAAAAAGCAGGCAGGAGTGGAGCGTCTGTAATTCCAGCACTGACGGATAGACAGGAGGATCCCTGAGGCTTACTGGCCAACCATGCAGCTTAACTGGTGAGTTCTAGATTCAGTGAGAGTCCGTATACTCCCCAGATAAGGTGGAGAGTATTTGAAGAAAACATACAACGTCAACCTCTGTACACCTGGGCACACTCACCCACACAAAGCTGTGGTGGGGGTGGGTGGATGGGAAGAGAGGCCGTTAGGTGGTGTCGGTGTGGCCCTGCCAAGGTTTAAGTGGCGCCCAAATGTTTCACAAATTGAAGTGGAAGTGTCGGCACACCACAAACAACGGTCCCGGCTACAGAAACTGTGCAGAGACCCCCGGACCAGCTGCTTGTTGCATAGTTCTACCTGGGAAGCTGTCACCACGGCACTTTTGCCCGCTCCAGTCTCACCTGAGAAAGCCAAGGCCTGGCCATTTACATGGCTCATATCTTTGATTACTAGAACGTTACCGGGTTACATATTTAATAACTGAAATAGCAGTTTTCTACCTGTATGTGAGTGCTCTCTCTGTGTGTATGTATGAGAGAGAGAGAGAGAGAGAGAGAGAGAGAGAGAGAGAGAGAGAGAGAGAGAGAGAGAGAGAGTCTTTCACTCATCAGATGTCTTAGGCTTGGTCTTTTCCCTCCTCCCATCCTCACTTTGTTCTTCCTTTTGCTTCTTTATGGCAGGCTGTTTGTGTGGCAGTTGCTTTATATTGATATAAACACACTCCCCCCTCCAACTGAATGAATGTCAGGAGAGCAGCAGGAAGCCCATTCTCTCTTTGTTGCATCCTATCCCTTCGTAGCACATCCTATCCCCGCTATAAACAACTGCCGATGAATGACAAGCCCTATCTGCAGAATGCATAAAAGGAAGCGAAGAGATCGTCCACATTCCAACACCAGCCCGGGGATGAGGGAGGGGACAGCCATAAACCCAAGAGTGAACCTTTTCCCAAAGCAGGGTATCATACCCTCTTGCTGTCTATGTGATCATGTTTACAGAGACCTGAGCAGATAAACAGAGTGCAGAGGGGAGAGAGGATGCTGGAGAGGGTGCAAGAGAAGGGCAGGTCCTGAGCTCACTTTAGCAGTAGAGAGGTTTGTGGGCTGGGTGATGTCACCACCTTTCTGGTTAGAAAGCGTCATCTTTCTACTCCGCAGTGTTCCCTTTCTAAGTGCTACTCTGGTAAGCAGACTGTTGATTGCTTAGTACAAATCTTTCTCTTCTCCTTGAACGCAGCTTATTTCAGAATTTAACCCTAAGATCTTTGTGTTAATCCTCAAGCACTGAAGAAAAGAAGTTGGGAAGGGAAGGACAAGACAAACAACGTCATTTTTGACCCTCAGTTCTAACCAAGAGGCCCAGGCACCAGAGAGGAGGCTCAGATGTTAAAAACACCTGCTTCTTTTGCAGAGGTCCTGAGTTCGGTTCTCAGACCTTTCTGTCCTCTGCAGGTACCAGCCATCACATGTACATACCCCAAAACAGACACACACAAGTACACCCTTTTAAAAATGAAACTAAACCTTAAAAAAAGAAGACCAGAATCCTCTCTCTCACTGGACAATTAACTAAACCCTTGAGATGTGGTCCTCTATGGCTGGAGCCGGGGCAGAGTGGCTCTGCTCTTAGCTATAGAACCCAGACCCAAATGAGGACATGATCTTTCCTCCACTGCTTAATTGATGCCTGTTGACAGCCTATATAAAGCAGATCCCAGCTTTATGGATGAAACTGGGCCTCTTCCTATAAACCTCTCTGGTAGTTAAAGAAAGGGCAATCTTTTATGAATAGGCCAATCTGTGTTGGCCTTTACCTGGTTGGCAGAATTCATTCTAGTCGTGTGTTTGTGAGTGTTTTTATACAAAACCTCTGTGTGCTTAATAAAGGTCAATAGAACAGTAGGCAGCCTGTTTTATCCCATTATGTCCCTGTCTCACTACAAAACAGCCTAGCCTGCAAACCTTCCTGACAATGGCCGGCTTTGAGGGAGGCCCTACCACAGAGCTCAGCATGGCAGGCCTGTCCTGCTGTTTTATTTCCAGTTGTTTTCCTGGGCCACATCTGGATCCTGGGATGCACCAGGGTGGGTACAACTGTCCTTGAACTATGAGCAGGATCTCCATCAAATTTTTGGATAGTCTTATGTTTCTGTAGGAGTCCCTGACCTGGAAATCCTGAGGATGTGGGCATTGGCAGGGCCTTGTTTGAGGGAAAAGACCCATAACAGTGTATAGGTTATGGAATGGAGGGTAGTTCTAAAGAAATGAACCACCAGAACAAATCAGTGTGCCAGCTACCTTTCTCCTTGTTGTGGTTAAATACCAGACAAGCATGAATTTATTGAGAAAGACTTGCTGTGGCTCACAGTTTGAGCATGGAGTTCATCATGAGGGGAAGGTCATGGGCACAGGAGGGCCTCACAGCCATGCCAATGGGGGCATGGTCGTATCTTGGCAGATCTGAGCAGACCAGAAGAAGGAGGATGCCAGGACTCAATTCATGTTTTCATTCATTCTAAGATCCTTCCAGCCCACCAGATGATACTCAAATTCAGGGTAGCTTTTACCCCCTCAGTTAATCCCAGGAACACTCTCACCCCAAAGTATGCCTCACTAATGCCCTAGGCATTTCATAATCCATTGAAGGTGACAGCTGATCACCACACCCACAGAACATTTTAAAATGTAAAATTATATTAGGATGGGTTTTAGGAGGGGACCTGAGGTGACATCATAGAGCCCTTGTTATGTGCTAACCGTCTCTGATAGTTCTTAATACAGTGGAGTCTCCCATTCCTTCCTCCCAGTAATCACCTAGTGTTGATATTTTTTGTTTGTGTTTGTTTCTTTTTGAGACAGGGTTTCTCTGTGTAGCTTTGCATCACTCTGTAGCCCAGGCTGGCCTCGAACTCACGGAGATCCGCCTGGCTCTGCCTCCCGAGTGCTGGAATCAAAGGCATGTGCCACCACCGCCCGGCTCTAGTGTTGATATTCTTACTGTCCCTAGTTAACCATATGAGTGAAAGGATGTTAAGCAATATGCCTGGGGTCGGTGGTGTACTTTAGTGGAGAACAAAAGAGTCTAAGCCAGGTTCTGCAAATCTAGCCTCTATAACTTAACTCTTACTACAGTTGAATCATACTATCCTGTTATAGAGGGTAACCAATAGTATTGGTAATAACCTATAATGTTTGAGGGTAGGCCAAGGAACCTTTTTGGCCAATGACTCAACAAGATGTAACCTATTCTTGGCACTTGGGTTTTACTTGGTAGCACACGGTACTTACTTCAGACATGGTTGCCTCTGTTATATTGCAATACCATTTAAATGATTTTATATAATTCAGGAAGCTTCTAGAATAGTAGTCTCCATGTGACTTTTCAGAAGGCTTTAGTGTCCCTTTCTATACCTTGACTCTTCCACCCCATTTAATCTTCCTGTTCCGTTTCCCCCTTTATAACACTATCTTCTATTTTCCCTTCCTTGGAAGATCCCCAGTTCCCTCCGAGTCCCTCGCAAGTTACCTAACCACTGTGGATATTCTAAGTGAAACACCCACATATAAGAGAAATCATGCAGTATTTGTCTTTCTGGGTCTGGGTTACATCACTCAGGATGATTGTTTCTAGCTCCATCCAATTATTATAATTTCATTTTCCTTAACTGCTAAATAATATTCCATTGTATAAATATACCACATTTTTATTTCATATTTGTCAGCCGATGGACATCTAGACCATCTCCAATTTCTGGCTATTATGAATAGAGAGTAGCATTAAACATGAGTGAGCAAGTATCATGCCCAAGAGTCTACAGCTGAGTCTTGTGGTAGATCTATTTTCAGCTTTTTAAGGAACCTCCACACTGATTTCCATACTGGCTGTACCAGTTTGCACGCCCACCTGCAATGCATAAATGTTTCCCTTTCCCTAAATTGTTGCCAGCATGAGCTGTCACTTGTTTTATTAATCTTGGCCATTGTGACTGGGGCAAGATAGAATCTCCAGGTCGTTTTAATTGCATTTTCCTGATGACTAAAGATGTTGAACATTTAAAAAGTATTTCCTGGTCATTTGTGTTTCATCTTCTGAGAACTCTCTATTTTGTTCTATACCCCGTTTCTTTCTTTCTTTCTTTTTCTATACCCATGCCTAATTGTTTTATTTGTCTTGATGCTTAGCTTTGAGTTCTTTGTATATTCCAGATAATAACCCATTGTCAGATGTATAACTGGTAAATACTTTTCCTATTTTGTAGGCTGTCTCTTCACTCAAATGATGGTGTCCTTTGCTACACAGAAACTTTTTTGCTTCGTGAAGTCCTATTTATTGTCAGTCTTAATGGCTAGGCTACTCAGGCCCTGTTCAGAAAGTCCTTTCCTGTGCCAATGAGTTCAAGCCTACTCCCCACTTTCTTTCCTATCAGATTCAGGGTATCTGGTCTTATATTGAGGTCTTTCATACATTTGGAGTTGAGTTTTGTGCAAGGTGTGTGGGAGACCGTTCTCGGGTTCCTCGTGGCTTTACCCAGCAGGTCCGCATAGAGGATGATTAGGACCATGGGCCTGAGTGCAGGTGTCTGAGATGGTCTGCACTTGGCTGTGCTGGGGGAGGAGGTCTTTTGCTCCACCCCTTGGCGTCTCTATAAAAACCCTGGGGCAGAGACAGTCGGGGCCCGTTGGAAAAGGTTCCAGGCCCTCTCGAGGCTATCCTTTATTTTCTGTTTATCTCCGCGATATTCTCTGCAATAAATCCTTCTATCTAATATTTCCTGCTGCTCGCACTCAAGAAAACTCTGGGGAACTGTGGGGGTGGTGGGTAAACGCCCCACAGAATGGCGCCATGAACAGGGACTAAAGAAAAAAGAAAAAAAGGGACTAAAGACAAAGTAATAGGGACTAAAGATAAAGGAAAATAATAGTTTTATTACAGAGTTTTTGGCAAAAGTGCTGAGTTCAGCCCTGCCAGTGGATAAGGCATGCCGGTGTTATGGGAAATATATGTATTTTTATATATATTGAGAGGCAGGGGTTTTATCCTCGAGAGAAAAGGAAAGCGGACTGGAAGGATGTCTGATGCTGCAGCGAAATTCTCTTCTGTCAAAATTTTCTATCTTCTATCCCTTTCTCAATTTCTATCTGTGAAAAATAAGTATAAGGTATAGTGTAGTAATATAGTGTACGAAAAACTTAAAAGTATAAGATTGTGTAGAAAAAAATAAGTAATGCAACTAGACAGAAACTCAATTTTCTAACTTTGGGGGCTATGAATGCAAACTGGGGGAAAAATTCTTTGGGCTTTATGGGTAGTAAAAAAAGCTTTTCTGTGAGCTTATGGGGAAGAAAAAGTTTCCTATGGAAGCTTTTTGACCTGGGGGACAGCTGAAATGCTAAGTCCAAGCGGCAGGAGAAAGTGATTTCTCCCTGAGGCAAAAATGGGGGTGTAAAAAGCCAAAGTTTAAAGTTGGGAAGTTTTGGGAAAAGTTGGTCTTTCTCCTGGGGAAAAAAATCTTTCTCAAACTATAAAGCTTTTCTTGGAAAATTTGGGGGGAAAATTCTCTAAAAAGCCTTCATCTTTCTCAAAAGCTCTCAAACTTAAAAACTAAAGTCTTTCAGAGCTCACTCCAATCTTCCTGGTCCTTTAGCTGAGGGCAATGCGATGGCTGATAAGTTAACAAAGATAGTAGCATTATCCCAAGTGGAAATGGCTCAACAGTCACATGCTCTTCATCATCAAAATAGCAAAAGCTTAAGAAAGCAATTCAATCTTACCAAAGAAGCAGCTGGTCAAATAGTTAAAAGATGTGGGGTATGTCCAAAATATTTTCCTGTCCCTCACTTAGGGGTAAACCCTCGAGGTCTTCTTCCCAATCATCTATGGCAAATGGATGTTACGCATATTGCAGAATTTGGCAAATTAAGATATGTACATGTGACCATTGACACTTATTCAGGATTTTTAATGGCTAGTGCACAACCTGGAGAAGCTACAAAACATGTAATTATGCACTGCTTGAAGTGTTTTTCGTATATGGGTTTACCAAAAATTATTAAAACTGATAATGGTTCTGGATATAGTAGTAAGGCATTTCAACAATTTTGTACCCAATGGGAAATTGTACATAAAACAGGTATTCCTTATAATCCTCAGGGACAAGGTATTGTGGAAAGGGCTCATAGCAGTCCTAAAATACAACTTCAAAAAATAAATATAAAAAAGGAAGAAATTTACCCTCTATCGCCACATAATGCATTAAATCATGCTCTTTTTGTTCTGAACTTTTTGAATATGGATGTCTATTAACAGTCTGCTGCAGATAGATTTTGGCACAGTGGCACCCAAGCAACTTTTGCTCAAGTGAAATGGAAAGATCCCTGCTCAGGATTATGGAAGGGTCCCGATCCTGTGTTAATATGGGCTCGAGGACATGTTTGTGTTTTTTCACAGGAGGAGAATGAAGCTCGGTGGTTACCGGAGCGTCTGGTAAGGAGCATGGAACTAAGGAAGGGTCAGCTCTAATGATGTTCCTATAAAGGAACCAGAATGAAAGTGGCTCGATCAGTGTTTCTGGGGTTTTGTCACTGGTTGGTGCAGGCAGTGACGAAACAGAGTTCGGAGCTGTGCCGCTTTTGGCTTTACTAGCTCCTTTGGAAAAATACTTTATATCACCTAATAGCTGTGTGGTATTTGGCAAAGACCTTACTGCAGCTAAATACGGTAATTTCACCCTCACTGTGAAGTGAAGTTTTTCCGTAGAACAAACCAAAAGTACTGCTGTAATAGAAACGTTTGTCTGAATTGAAGCACTTAGGGGAACTATTATGAATTTGGGTGAAGGGACAGCCTCTAGTTACAAACCATCTACTGCTGACAGTGCATCTCTGCCGGTCCGGAACAGCTGAGAGAACTGGCAACTTTGGAGTGTGGCGTCATCCTGGGAAGGTTACAGTCCCCTAGCAACAACTATCACAATTCTATAACAACAACACTCACTAAATCCCAGTGCTTTATAACAAAGCTGACTATAAACTCTAAACTTTAGCAATGATGTACGTACTTCCTGTCTAGTTAAGACAATCTTTCTAATAGAGATAGTAATAATAATTAAGAATAAGAAATAGAAAAAGATGAAAATAAGATATGTGAGTTTGTAAAAATTCTGTCTTGTTAGATCTCTGTGTTAAGAAATCTTTAGGTGTTTGCTAAATTAGATATATGCTAATGGTAGCCCTATATAAGTTTGTAAAATAGATCTATAGAGTTCCTTTAAGAATATAAGCTTGCAAGAAATATCTAAGGTAGTCTTAAGACGTGTAGTAATAAGCTTGTAAGAAGTGAAGATACTAGTTGTAAATGTAAGTTTAAATAAGAAATAAGATAAGAAGTATATAAGAAGTAATAAGAAATATATTTGCTAAAGTAGTTCTATAGTTCCCTTAAAGAGTATAAATAAGTAGATGTTAATGTTATGTGTGAATTTGTAAAAAAGTGTAAATGTTAAATATGAATCTATTCCTAATGTACATGGTGAAAGAACCCGAGACACAGAAGGTTAGTGTTCCAGCAGACTGCAAAGTAGGCAGTCTGAATGGTTTCAAAAGTTCCAAAAGCCGCTAAGAAGCTAAGAATGGCGGAGGCCAGAACCAGCACAAGGCATCCACAGCTGAGATCCATGGAAAATCAACGCAACACAGAAAAACCTGAGCTAACATCAAAAACGGTGCGGTTTAGAATACTACTGTACCTAAAAAGGTCTCTGGCTTGAGAATAAAAGTTCAGAGATGCTTGTTTGAACAAAAATTGTTAACTGCAAAAAGTTTTGGTTGAAAAAGTCTCTTCATATTTGGAAGTGAAAGCCTGATACTAGAATTTATTTCTTGTTTGAACTTTTTGAACTTAAAATGAGATAAAATTACAAAAAGAATTTGGTTATGGATTCTTCATATTTGGAAGGCTCGTACCAGAATTTATCATTTGAATTTTGGGACTTAAGAAATGAAATGAGGGTCGGGCGGTAGTGGCGCACGCCTTTAATCCCAGCACTCGGGAGGCAGAGCCAGGCGGATCTCTGTGAGTTCGAGGCCAGCCTGGGCTACCAAGTGAGTTCCAGGAAAAGGCGCAAAGCTACACAGAGAAACCCTGTCTCAAAAAACCAAAAAAAAAAAAAAAAAGAAATGAAATGAACAGTAGAGATTTCATTGCAATGGGACAATTTTGAGTTTATTCATAGTAATGACCTAGGAACTGTTTTCTGGAATTGGGTTAAAAATGGAACTGTTTATGAAGAAATTTATTTCTACCTAGAATCAAGATGCAGTTTTGTGTATGCATATATGCTTTATTAATTGGTGATTCATGACTTGTTTTGTGGAACTGTTTATGTAAAAATGAAATTACTTACAGAACTGGTTTTGTGTTATAAATGGAACTGTTTAAATGGAAAAGTTTGGGTTTTATAACTAGGCTTGAGATTTTGCTTAAAAAATTATAACGAAAAGGGGGAGAGTTAATATTCCTTAGTCTAATTTCAAAAGTTGTTTGAGTGGATTAATGTCATGTTTTTGTTAGTAAGAAATGCAAATGGGGTATATTAAGAGACTACTTTTAAAGTGTGTAAAGAGTTTTATTAAGAAACTGCTTTTGGATGTTTTGCTAAGTTTTCAAAGTGTTAATGGTTAGATTGAAAATATTGCTTTTCAATATGGGTTTGTAGGAATTGTATGAGTTTGGGTTCTTCTAACTAGGTTTGGGATTTTGTTTAAAAAATTATAAAGAAAAGGAGGAGTTATGAGATTGAATTATGTTTGCAGAAATTATATTTACCCTATTGATATTAATACACCCTGATTTTGTGGAGTTAAGGAAATATTTAAGTTTGATGTGAATACATCGAAGTTTTTCCTATGTTCTGTTAGCAAGAAAATTCAAGTGATTGAGTTAATGTTGTAAGACGGAGAAAATTAACTATATATAGCACCATATATGCTAATTCAAATGGTTCTGTTAAGAGTTTGCTTTGTGAGATTGGGAGAATTGTGACTATGTATAGCAATATTTATGTTAACCTGTTAATGGTAATGATGAAGCTAAGGGATTCTTTAAGTTTGTAGTCGCCTTAAGAGTTTTTGGCTTAGAAAGGGCTTGAGGCAGCTAAGACCGCTGTGGTCACCTTGGACCTAATTCAAAAGAGAAATGCCATCTTTATCATCCTCTACTCCCATATTGGGAGGTGTAACAGCTATGGAGATTGATGTAAGCCATTAATAGTTATTTTTTTATATATTAAGAAAGGGGGACCTGTGGGAGCCCGTTCTCGGGTTCCTCGTGGCTTTACCCAGCAGGTCCACATAGAGGATGATTAGGACCATGGGCCTGAGTGCAGGTGTCTGAGATGGTCTGCACTTGGCTGTGCTGGGGGAGGAGGTCTTTTGCTCCACCCCTTGGCGTCTCTATAAAAACCCTGGGGCAGAGACAGTCGGGGCCCGTTGGAAAAAGTTCCAGGCCCTCTCGAGGCTATCCTTTATTTTCTATCTGTTTATCTCCGCGATATTCTCCGCAATAAATCCTTCTATCTAATATTTCCTGCTGCTCGCACTCAAGAAAACTCTGGGGAACTGTGGGGGTGGATGGGTAAACGCCCCACAAAGGTGATAATACAGATCTATTTGCATTCTTCTACATGTAGCTATCCAGTTTGACCAGCACCATGTGTTGAAGATGCTGTCTTTTCTCCAGTATACAGTTTGGGTTTCTTCATAAAAAATCAGATGTCCATATCATGTGTGATTGTGTTCAGGTTTTCAGTTCTATTTCACTGGCCAATGTGACTATTTTTATGCCAATACTGTGCTGTTTTTATTACTATAGCTCTGCAATACAACCTGAAATCTGGGATGGTGATACCTCCAGTAGTTCTTCTATTATTCAGGATTGTTTTGGCTATCCTGATTTTTTTTTTTTTGTGTGTGTGTAGTTTAAGATTGTTTTTTTCAATTTCTGTGAAGAATTGTGTTTGAATTTTGATGAAGATTGAGTTAAATCTGTAGGTTACTTTTAATAAGATGGCCATTTCCACAATATTAATCCTGCCAATTCATGAGCATGGGAGATTTTCCACCTTCTTATGTCTTCTTCAATTTCTTTATTCATTGTCTTAAAGGTTTTACTATGCATGTCTTTCACTTGCTGGGTTAGAGTTATTCCAACACATTTTTTTGAGGCTATTTTGAAAGATAACTGTTTGTCTGGTTTCTTTCTCAGTCTGTCAGTTGTATATAGGAAGGCTACTGATTTTTGTGTGTTAATTTTGTATCTTGCTACTTTGCTGAAAATGTTCACTAGCTGTAGAAGTTTCTAGTGGGGTTTTTAATGTCTTTTATGTATAAAATCATGTCATCTGTAAAGAAAGATGTTTTTGACTTCCTTTCCTATTTGAATCTCCTTGATCTCCTTCAGTTGTCTTATTGCTTTAGCTAATACTTCAGGCACTATATTGAATAGATATGGTAAGAGTGGATATCCTTTCCTTGTTCCTGATTTTAGTGGAAGTGCTTTGAGCTTTCCTGAAGACACTACTTACTTACATCATTGAACATGGAGAAATTGAGCTGGTGCCCAGCTAGAAGCGTCATTTCTGCTGACTAGTGTTCATAAGGTTGGAAAGCACTGTACACACTACCAGAGGAGAAAATTAATCATCAATTTCACCCAGCTATGAGCTCTATAATCTATGGAAATGACCTGCTTGCAAGAAATAGTTGAGCAATAGTGGCACACACATTATAGGAGTAACCAATCACATCTTAAAATTATGTTTAAGGCACACTCCATGAGATGAAATCTGTGCCAGACACTGCTAATGAGGGGAAGAACCCGAGACTAGTTACATCACAGGCCCTACTAATATTCTATCAAGTGTACATAGTAATAAAGTGACTCCTAAATATATATATTGCTATACCCATAGATCACTGAATTTCTCAGCCCTCATAAGAGGAGCTTCTTTTTAGAGTAGATGACAATTAACAAAGAGGCCTTCAACTGGATGATGTGCAGAGTGAGAGACTTTGGAGCGCTCATTCCTAAATGGAATGCCTTTACCAATCTCCTCCCTCAAAACTCAGAGATCTATACCAAAGAGGAGATGGGAGTTTTATAAGAGGCAGATGTGGTGGATGTCTCCAAGGAAATAGAGCTGATGCACATATGAATACACAGAGACTGTTGCAGTGTGCATAAGCCCTACACAAATTCAAACAAAATCCCAGAGCAAAGGAGGGGAGGTGGGTACAAAGCCCCGTTCCTAACCAAGAAGATATTTTTCAATTGATACCTGCTGGGTGAGGAAAAATCAGTCTTCTTCAATAGAGTGATGCTGGGTTTATCAACCACACTCTAGGACAGGTCTCGTGGTCAGGAGTAGTTGTTGACTAACAAAACTGACTTCATGTTTTTGGTTTTTGTTCTCATGTGCTTTTTTGCTATGATTTGGTGTGTATTATTGTCTGTCTTTTTATTTTGTCTTAACTTTTTTTTGTTTGAACAAGAAATATGAAGTTGGGTGGGGAGGACCTGGGAGGACTTTGGGGAGGGGAAAGAATATGTTCAAAATATATTGTAAAAAAATAAAAATATAATCTATTGGTGAAATTATTAAGGCCACTCCACGTAGTTAAAAGGAAAGTTTATTAGTGGCGTAACTTACAAATGAAGGGATAGGTAGGTTGCAGGGTCTGGGGAAGGTGTATTGCAGTCCAGTGGTGTTCTCTGGAGCTCTGCTCGGTCCACCTCCACCATCCAGGGTCCAGGAACAGAGAGTGCTGGCCCATCTGGATCTCGGGTCTTCAGGGTCCTCCCTTGGCCCCGCCTTGTAGGCATGACAGTTACCGAAGCCTCAATGGGGGTTGGAACTTCCAGATCAAAGCTGGAATGGCTACCCACTACAATAATCAAAATAAATAGATAAATAAATAAAATAACAAGAAAAAAAGAATCTTAAGGCTAGAGAGTCGCCTTAGTGCTTAAGTGCTCTTTCAGAGGACCTGGGTTTGGTTCCTAGCATCCATGTAACAGTTAACAACATCTGTAACTCCAGTTCCAGAGGCTCTGACACCCTTGACACAGGCATAAAATAACTTTTTTTTTTTTTAAGGATGCATCTTAGAGTTTAACACTCACAGTGAATTTAAACTACCTCACTATCTTGTCAGCAGTAGATGCTACTACTGGGCTGCTCCAGTCATCTAGATGCTTTTAGAGAGGAGAGGAATGATCCTTGTTCTGTCCCCAAGCTGCTTGAAGTGTCTCAGGTTGTACTTTCTGCCCTGACTGCTCAGCCCTTCCCATGGACCCAGAATTTCCAATGTGATGCTCACTTCCAGGATACTGAGAAGGTCTTTATGTCCATGTCCCACCCCCTGCCCCTTCATCGTCATGCCCTTCAGGACCAGGCAGGCAGCAAAAAGAACATCAGAGCCAGCCTGCTAAGCACTGTTGATTCACACCCCAAGCCCTCTTCTTCCCAGCTCTGTCCTCATTTTTAAAGTCACATCTTACAGCCAAGTGAGACATTTTGGGGCCTCTCTCATTGCACTAGTGTAATAGAAACAGTCCTGGACAATTAGTGCCCAAGTCTGGACACGCTTTGTGTGGCATTCAGCAATTCATTAGGCTTAATGAGCAGCTCTTCTTCACTCTGGTGCCGAATCTTTCCTCATTACGTACAGTATACAATTAGTCAAGGGAGGTGATCTGTTGAAATGCTTGTTCAAGTTCACTGTTCACCCTGTTATGTGCCAGAGGCACCATGTTTCCAGAGAGAGAGAGAGAGAGTTCTGAATCTCCAGCTCAGGTTATGGCTGGTGCAGCTGGGCTTCTGTTAATTGAAGCCAGGACAGTCCCAGTTCCAGGCAGGTTCACAGTCCTGTGGACAGTCTGAAGTGCTGGAATATACTGGAACAGCAAGAAAGAACTCTCCGCGCTGGTAAGGCCTCCAGAGCTCGGGACTGAGGCAGGCTGAGGGAATGTGTGTGACAGGCACTTTCAATCCCTCCTCCAAAGTGCCAATTTTAACTTCCTCTACAATATGCAGGGAAATTGTTCTTTCTCAGGGTACAATTGCTTTGTTCAGACGAGGAACCATTCACCTGGAGTACTGTCTGCCTGGGAACCAGGCAATCGCCCTTGTGAGATGAAGATTTATCTTGGACCTGGGATGTCTTAACAATCTTTCCATCACTTCATTACAAGGTTATGCTTCCGCGCCCCTTGCCTCTTGACAGGCAGCGTAGAGTTCTCTTGCCTCTGCCCGTTTGATTTTCTTTTGTCCCCCTGCCGTGTACCTTGGAGAGGGAGGAGTTGAATTGCTGGTGACTAGGATGTAGACTCAGAAATCATTTAGAAGCAGCTGGAGCAGGGCTGCACACATCCATGAAAAGACCTGGAAGGCTGGTGGGTTTGCTCCCTGCCAAACAGCTTGTCTTTTCCCTCTGAGTAAGGAGATGGGAAGTCACAGCACATGGCCACCGCAGTGTTCCAAACGCCCCTTGATTTAATCAGTCACCCCCAGTGTGTGCTGTCCCCCCACAGGCTGGCAGCAGTCATGGCTCCGCTCTCCTTCTCTCATTTGTCATTCTCACTCAGAAACTCCTTCTCGAGGTCTCCTTCATTTTCTTCTCCGCTTTCTTCTTGCTTTCTCTCCGCTCTCTTTCTGTCTGGGGCAGCCTCATCCCCCTTGTCCTCTCTCTCTCAGGGCTCTGATTTTTCTCCACTAAACCTGACCAAATAACTCTAGATGTGATCCACCGTGCAGCCCCGGCATGATCACCTGGACACCTTTCTTGCCTCTAGATCCCAGTGAAGTGCCTTTACAAGTCAGAGTGACAGTGACGGCTACCTCTCTCTCCATAGATTTGAGTCCATCATAGTACCCCAAACACAAAACAGATTGAAACCGCTCATGAAGGGAACACACATCCCCTGCACCCAGGTTGTGTTCTGGTTCCACCTAAATGGGTTGAAGCTCTGTTCCTTGCCTGAACTCTCCAGGAAGCCAGACTTGTACTGCATGGGAATGGAGGGTGGGGTGGGTGCTTGGGGTTGGGTGGGGGGCTGGCTTTCACCTCCATCTGGCTCTGCTTCCTAATGGCCACTCAACCTTGAGCTTCATAGCCTCATCTGCAAACTGGGGATGACAATGGCAGCATAGACCACAGGGCTTGTTACGGGGCTGGGATGGAATGATTCATGCAAAACGTCTAGTATGGAACACTGGATGCATTATGAGAATGATGGATTTTTACATTGATCAACTACTACAAAGGAGGAGACAGTCTACTTTGACATGAAAATGCCTTTGCCCGCTGTTCTCTGTTACACATAGTCCCCCCTCACTGTCTGTGGAACAGTTCATGAATCAGTTCTCCCTTTCCCACCCCTGAATTTATTTTTGGCCCTCGACGCTTGTGTTTTCCAGTGCCCTGGATCAGCTGGAACTGGCTTCATACAACCTAACCCCTGGGAGAAAAATAGCTTTTCTTCAACAACACGAAAAGATTTTTTTTCTACCAGTGAAAAACTGTAATAATCATTATTGATATGATATGAACAAGTGCTCCTTGTGATGTTCAGTGAGGACTTTGGCTATGAGGTTTTAGAACACTCTCCTTTAATACAAAGAGCTGTAAAGAGTTGATGTCAAACACATAGAATAGTTCACATTCCTTCACATTAACAGACCCTCTCTTCACTGACTCAGTGTATTTGGCACAATGTATTTTTTTTTTTAAGAAAACGTTTCAACATTGGAGCTAGGGGCTAGATAGTTTATATTTGTTCCTAATTAAAAAAAAAAAAACCTTAAGAGCCCCAGTCTATTGACTGTAATCCCACCCTCAAAAAGTGGAGGCAGGAGGATTTGAACTTCAAGGTAATCTTTGGCTCCTTACTGAGGCTGGCTTGGGCTATATGAGACCCTGTCTCAGAAAATAAAGTAATAAAATCAGCAAAACCAACTCTGAGGACGCTGCCCTGGGCCCTCATGTATAGGTTCCTGCTGGAACTATGTTTTGGTGGTACCATTCCGTTTTCCTTGTGAGTCCTTTGGATTTGAGGGGACGGATTTTAATTTTCATTTGTTTTGGATGTGTAGTGGTGGTGACAGTGGCCCTGGTTGTGGCTGCCTGTCAGCCAGTTGGTCCTGTTCCTGCTACCTGCACCCCCCCTTTATTCCTTATTATCCATCTTTTTGGAAATTTTCTTTTACAAAATGAATGAATGAATGGAATTCTGTGTGCTGCTCACTAAGTCTGACTCAGCACCTATTGAGCCCTGGAAAGTCCTTTCTAGCCCTTTGAAATATGCAAGAAGAGAGTGTGGTCAAGTGTCACAGCCCTGTCGAAGCTCTCAAGCAGTTTGATTTATGGTCGATATCCTGACCACATGCAGATCATTGCTCTATAATCAGTGAGCCTTGATTTGATTTGAATTATTTAAACCAACTACTTTGCTTCAACAGCTTAATTATTCTGCAATTAAACATATATGTTTTTATTAGTCATGTCTGTGAAGCAACCAATTAGAAAAGAATTATTGAATAGGTATATCAGAAAGAGACTTTAAATCCCCCTCTCTCAAAATTACAGCTGGAGAAAGTGTATTCTAAAGTTCTGAATGATGTTCCTAGGTTCATCAAGTCCATTGATTTATCTGCTTAATTTGATCAAAATCTCTATCAATTTGATCACACATCCAGTTTGACTGACAGCTTATGCACAACACTGAATTGACCCAACAGTTTATTCAAAATGGTCGTTATAACAATCACCTTCTTATGCTCACTTACTCATTTAGTGTGTGTACTGAGCCTCTTACTGTGTTCTAGGAACAGGGGTATATTAAGGAAGAAAACAGTTCCTGCCCTTGTTGAGTTACCTGTAGTGCAGAAAGAGACAGTAAGTGAGAAAGCCAGTAATCCTCATAGGTTGTTCCTGGGACAAGTACTCTAAAAGGAAAACAAAGAGTTGAGAATATGGAGCATCTAGTGTATTGAGTCTCATAGGGGTGCGTCAGTCTGTGAAGGTGACATTTGAACCATGAAACACTAAGTATGGTCAACACTCCATGTTGATCTGCCACCCACCCACTTTCTTCTGGACCACAGCCTGGAAAATTTAATTCCCAACCAATCTCCTTACAATTTGTAAGAAATTGCCTCTAAGTTGGCATCTGCCATCTCTAGAGTTTTCATTTCTGCAGGCTTTTGTAAATTGTGAAATGTGCATATTTTTCTGAAAGCCACAGAAAATATTTTATGATTCCTCTGTTCAGCCACACGTATCTTCTGTAGTTTTTTTTCCCCTCTGTGATTTAAGGGCTTCTTTTATTTTCCCACAAAATAATGGCTCTTGTAAACAACTCAAGCAAGTGCCCAGACAAAGGTCTATTCAGAGTGGAGAGATGAAACATCCCACCACAAGTAAAGTGTCTCTCTGCCTCTCAAGTCCTACTTCTCAGTTAGTAGGACTCATTTTCATCAAACTCCCCAAACACCGCTCCAAAATAACAAATGCCTTTGAAATCCTTGCAGTTCCAGCCACACATCACATCTGTTGTAAGTGTTTGGTTTCCAATCAAAGGTTCCTTCCTCCTGTTCTGAAGTCAGCTACAGAAAGCACCTGAAGCTTGGGGTTTGCCCATAGTTTATTTAGATGACCCGAGATGCTAATTGCATTTGGAAGTTTCTCCGAGGGTAGAAACATCATAACTGCCCATGTGCGTTTAGCTTGTCTAAGTGAGTAAGACTTGGTTCCATGTAGAAGGCAGAATATCCAAGGCCTAGGTCATTGTTCAGAAATAATATTGCCTAGAATGTATTTGTGCTCTTTATGTACCAAGCATTTCATTGAAACTTAAAAAAAAAAACTTATTTGTTAAACATGATTATTTTCATTCTATGAGTAAGGAAACAGGCATAAAAACTTATTAACCAGCTGGGCGGCGGTGGTGCATGCCTTTAATTCCAGCACTTAGGAGGCAGAGCCAGGTGGTTCTCTGTGAGTTCAAGGCCAGCCTGGTCTACAGAGCGAGATCCAGGACAGATACCAAAACTACACAGAGAAACCCTGTCTCAAAAAACCAAACCAGACCAAACAAAAACAAAAACAAAAAACAAAAAAACCAAACAACAGAAAAAACCCATAAAACAAAAAGCAAAAAACCCCACAAACAAACAAACAAACAAAAAACTTACTAACTACACCAAGATCACAGAGTTAAAACCTGGCAGAATCAATAAAAGAAATGTAAGTGCCCTGGATTTGTACTGTAGTTAGTTAATGTTTTGTTGCTATAGTAAAATACCAGAAACAATTAGCTTACAAAGAGAAAAAGCTTGTTTTGGTTCCCAGTTGTGGATCTTCCAGCCCATGACTGTTTGGGCTCCTTACACTGGGTCTCTGGTTGAGTCAGCATATCATGGTAGGACCGTGTGTGGAAGCAGAACTTCTCAGCTCAGCACCAGAAAGAAATGACTGACTTCCCACAACTGTGCTTGAGAACATTTCCCAAATGACCTGTGGACCTCCCCCTAAGCCCCATCTCTGAAAGTCTGCAGCATTTCTCAATAGTGCCAGCCTAAGGACCGGGTCCTCAACCATCGGCCTTTGGGAATATTCTGGTTCTAAAGTAATGCAATTTGGAGTTCACTCTCTCAGGCTGCTCCTTACACTGCTCATCAGTATCAGTCAATGAGGGCCTCAGGAATTGCCTGTATGGCAGATACACTGCAAGGGTTTGGTATCATAGATGGTTTATGTCCTGGCGCCTCTTCTGATTTTTTGGTGACCCATTCTGGTAGGAAGATGTTGAAAGTTTGCTTCTTTGGCAGTTTTCTGACTTCCTTTATCTCTAAGCTCCGTCTGTGTGTTCCGTATCGCTCTTACTTTAAGGAACCAACAAGGCAGGGACTTTGTCATTGAGTTGCAGCAGAAATATAACAGCTGGAACCATTTTTGTTTCTTTAAAAATTAGCTATTTCTACTTCGTCATTCAACACATGAGGAAATTCAAGCTTACAAAGCCAGAAATAGTCCCCAGACCAACTTGACTCAGTCCTTGGTCTAGAACCCAGGTCTTCTGGCCACTAATCCCCTTCTGTACACACCTCCTTCCTTCCTCCTCTCAACTCCTTCCGAGAGCTGAGGTCCCAGAGAAGCTCAGAAGCAGATAGCAATGTTGGGGAGAGGGGAGTTGTGGGGGGCAGTAGGAAAAGGTGAATACATTTTTTAACCAAATAATATCCCATTAAAATATTTTGAGAAGTTGCCAAAATGACTAATTTTATGATGTCAGTCACCTACCTGGTTCAATTAATCCCCCATCTCTTGTTCCCTACATTGCCTCATTTCTGGATCAATATGCAATTTTAATGTAATATATATGCTCCCTAGTGGTCCAACCTCATCTCATTTGTCTTTCAAAGAATTAATTCAGCTATATTTTGGGGGGCTTTCAGTTGATATTATTTTATTTACCATGGACACATCAGTGATTAATGTGTATTTTTCAGGCTCCTTTTTTTTTTGTGCCAAGATTTGACCCTTATTTTAAACTGTTATTGCCTCAATGACCCAAAGCCAATATATGTTAAAATAAAGCACATGAACATGAGCATGAGCATACCCCAACATGCACACACACCAATCTCTTCCTCCAGGATTCCTCTCCATGGTTTGTGCGATGCCAATACCATGACCGATGCTGGCATCCCAAACACTGCTTCCCTGTCACATTCTATTATCTGCCAAGTCTTATGGGTCTTAGCACTGAAATTCCTCATCTGGCTTCTCCTTGTCCATACATGGATGCAGGCTTCCTTGTATTTAAAACAATGCTGACTTGAGGTCTAGTAAGTACAAAGAAAACCGAGCAAGTCATGAGGGTACAACCAAACATCCCTCTGTGACTAACATGCAAATGAGAAGCACACTGGTACCTAACCTATGTGGGGCTTAGCCTCCTCAGTGACTGGTGCCTGGCATTTTACTAATGATGCTTAGAGAGTTGAAGACCCCATCCCCCATCAAAATTTAGCATCAGTTTAGCAAGCGAAGCCACCACCAAGTTTGTGGACCACTTAAGATCACAGCCTACCTAGCAAATGTAGGGAAGAAGATCATGTGCCCTGGGGACTTGAGAGATGACAATTCGCCCAAGTGATGGAGGGTCCTGAGAGATGAGGCTGTAGATGCTGAGGACTAGTTCCTGTGGTGACTAAGTAGGGTGATAAGGTCCCATTTCCCCCAAAGGGATCCTGTGATTAGTTAAAAAACCTGAAGGATTCAGAAGTGATAAGGTCAAAATTAAAACTCCTAAGGTAAACCTCAGGGGCCTTCACAGTCAGAGTAGTAAGAGCAAAGCATCGAATGTCCATTTGTGAATGTACTCAGCCCTTGTTATACCAAATTCATTGTGTGCCTCACAATAGGTTACAGTGAGTAGTTCTGCATACTGACTGCCTTTGAAATGAGAATAGCACATTCCCATGGAATGTCCATGAAATGGCAGCTCACACGCAGAGTTCCTTTCTACCAGTTTACCCTTTCTCCTCTACCAGGTCTTGTCTCTAGACTTTGAATTTTAATTTTCCCTCTAGTTGTGTTTCTGCCTTTGGTCGAAATCCTACCTGTTTAAATAGCTATTTGCTTAGAAAAGCTTTCTCTGACTTTCTTAATAGCCATCTAAAAACTTTCAGATTTACTTGGATGATTGGAAAATAGATTAACATTGCAGGCCAGCTATTTGGAAAAGGCTCTTTCCAAGGCTGCCTATCTTGTAGAGAAGAATTATTACATGGCATCAAGTTAAGCCAGAATAAATTTTGAGGCTCAATTGAATAGTAAGAATAGATTTTCAAATGCATCTGAGTTGCTTCCAACTCTATCAGACTCCATTCAACTGCCCTTGAAGATATCAACAGGCGACCCAATTTGACCTGATTTCTTCAGGAACAATTGGATTGCTGCTGAGGAATGCAGCGGACTCCGACTCTTGCCTCCTCATGAGAGATTCGATGGTGTGAAAAAAAAATGAAGGACGTAAACTTGAAAAGCATGCAGTGGACGTCAGCTAAAAAGTTATCAGATGACTTTTGCCCTACTTTGTTTTCTTTTGTTTTCAGAGGTTCTTTTTCTTCTTTTATTCTTCTCTCATACATTACATCCCTACTGCGGTTTCCCCTCCCTCCACTCTTCTCAGTTCTCTCCTCCATATCCCCTCTACCCTAGATCCACTCTTCCTCCATTCCCCCCACCCGTCCCCCAAAAAGGGAGCAGGCCTATCAACCAAACATGGAAGGCACAACAAGTTACAACAAAACTAGACACAAACCAGCATATCCAGGCTGGACAAGGCAACCTAGTAGGAGGAAAAGGGTCCCAAGAGCAGGCATAAGAGTCAGAGACACCCCCAATCCCATTGTTGGGTTCTGTGATGGTCACTTCAGTATCTGTGATTCCCCTATGAGCCTGACTTCATTGATTCTGTGTTCTGTGTTCTCCTGGTGTCCTTGATCCCTCTGGCTCCTGACTGCCCCCTCTCCTTGACCCTTCTGCAGGGTTCCCCTGATTCCACCTCGTGTTTTGAAAGAAGTTCTTCTTAGGTAACCCAGGCTAGCCTCCAATTCAGTGGGTAGCCAAGGGTAACTCTGAACTACTGATCCACCATTAAGCCACTTTTTAACACTTACATACTGTTGTTCTGGAGCTAGGCAATAAGACGACTGCCACACCTTGTTCATTAACTTGTCTGTGTTAGTCCAGGGAATGTGCTGGGTTTTAAGGCTATAGGGGCCAGATAGAAAACCCATAGTCCTATATCTCCCTCGTACAGCTCTCCTCACTCTGGTTTCTACTGATTTGGGGACTGGAGTACCCATTCTCTGTCCTGAATCCATACAATCTGGGAGCCTTTGCCCAAGATTTAAAGGTGGAGCTTGTGGTCCTGGTTTAAGCCAATCAATACTTGGATCATCCCATGATCACAATGATTGGTTGGAGAGTCATCAGGTAAGCCTAGCCTGCTCGAGTCAGAATGAATCTCAGATTCCTAAGACGGCCTTCAGAAAGGGAGCATTGCTCTTTGCGCAACCTGAAAGGCTTAGAGCCTATGTACACTGAACCACTGCAAGAGAACTGAGATCATGCAGGGGTTACTGTGGGGTTTAATCCTTCATTATAGCAGGAGGCTCAGCCCAGAGAGGATGAGAAACAACTACAGTGAATCATTCAAGCCCAGATTCTAATTGTTGCTGAAGCTAGCCCCATACTCCTATCCTTTTTTCCCCCCAATAGTTCAGAGTAAATTGTTCAGTGAACCTAAGCAGAAAAAAGAGGCGACCTGAACCTTTCTTCCGTTGTAAATACTTTAGTATCAAGAAAACTGAGACTAATAGGAAGAGAGCCACAGGAAGAAAGGGATATAGCAGTATTTGTAGGGCAAAGATCTATGTAATCTTTCCTCTCTACCGACCTTTATCTCCAGAAGGATTCTGACCCCACTGGGCAAAAGTGAAAGAAAACGTGGGTTCCCAGTGCAGCTCCAGAATTTTCAGTGAGTTCATTTCCTGTGTGCCTCTCTTGCCCAATCAGGTACACACAACCCTGAAGTAAGCCTGACAGATATAAGATGTATTGAAGCAACCAGCAACTGGGATCACAGTGGGAAGCTACAGAAAGGATCCAGAAAACCCTACTTTGCTCCAAATGCTTGATTTTGTTTTTTGTTTTTTTTTTTCACAAAAGCCAGAGAGGTCAGAGTTCTGGGAAGAACAGTGTGAACGAGAAGAGCAGTGAGCCTGCTGACTGGAAGCAGCCTGTTGAGAACTGAGGGTTCTGACTCTCAGATGCCATTTGAGAGCCACAAAAAAAGCCTCTTCCCGTGATATCACGGCAGGAACTTTGGCATGTTTTAGATAACAGAAAAATGAATTATCTAATAGCACAGCATGCATGTTCTTGAGATAGGGTTTCATGTAGCCCAGGATGGCTTTGAATTCCTTATGTAGTTGAGGATGATGTTGAATTCCCGATCCTTTCTGTCCTGTGGGGGTCACAGGCGTTGACCACCATGCTTGATTTATACGGTGTGAGGATCAAGCCTAGGGCCTCATGCATGTTAGGCAAGCAATCCACTAACTAAACAATAGCCTCATCCCAGGCTGGCCTCTCTCATCATCCTCCTGCCTTATCCTCTTCGATATTTGCCTACTGGTGTGTATCACCACATCCAGCCCCAAAGCAACCTTAAAGGAAGCTTGGTAATTGGAAGTTTTGTCATAGAGCTTCAAATGCTGCTAGATCTTTTACATGATGACAGCCACTGCTACCTTATATGTGTATTTGGACATTATCATCATCATCTTGACCCTAGTGAAAATGACAGGAAATGTCCTCTCGGCATTTGACTTCTGTTACGTCCTCCCATTCTTCAGAGGGTGGAAAGCTCAGAGTATTTGCTGACCTCTCTTTTAGCTAAATTTCCTGTTGAGAGGTAGGTTTCTCCAACTGGATGCACCAAATGAGGTTTGAAAAGTAAATGTGGGGTATTGTTTCTGCAGTGTTTTGCAGGCAAACATACTTGTGAACACATGATGTTTTTGTTTTGTTTTTGTTTTTTGTTTTTCTGCAAGAGAATTGCAGTGACTAGTCTCTGGCTTTCTGAGTATCGAAGGTGGGCCGTGGAGTATCTCCTCTTACCAGGGCATATCTAGCAGGTATGGGTGTGACTTCAGAGCCTCTGGTTGCAACAGCAATCATATCCTCCTTCCCTGGGTCACCGCCAGGGTGCCATTGAGAAGCCAGCACCTTCAGGGAACCATGGGAGTCTCTGCTTTCCCACTGAGGCCACAGTTTCCCCTGAGGCTGCTGAGTTCTTTAACCCAGCCCATTGCCTTACTGCTGCTCTCTTAACAGTCAGCAAATGCTCCCCACACGACCTTCTAAGTCTGGTCTTTCTTGTTTTCTGTCACTGAGCCCTGACTGAGGCAATCACCATGACCAGAAGGTACTTGGGAAGAACACTTGCAGCTTGGAGTACTAAATAAAAGAAAATAGAACTCCCTTTCCTCCCTCATGGAGCTCATACTCCATGACAAAGAATACACAGATGTAAATCAGTTGATGGCTGGGAAAGGTGAACCACGTATTGATCAAGGAAGCAGAGAATAGGAGGAATGGGGAGAGAGCATAGAAGTGACTCGGTTTGGTAACCAAACTTAAAGAGAGTGAGGGTTTTTTTTTTCCTTATAGAAAAACACAAAGATTAACTCAAAACATACCAGAGACCTAAATATAAGATTAAAACAATATATGTTTTAGAGGAGAACAGAAGGGGAATATTCACAACATGGGATTTGATAATGATTTGATTTGTTTTTTAAAGATTTGTTTCATGTTATAATTGTGTGTGTCCGTGAGTACAGGTGCCTATGAGGGAGTCAGGTGTCCTGGAGCTGGAGTGATGAGCCACTTGACACAGGAGAGTTCTGGTAACCAAGACTAGGTTCTCTGCAAGAGCAATGCATGCTCTTGACTACTAATCTTTCCAGCCCAGGTAATGATTTCTTGACATGATATTCAAAGTACGGGCAGCAAAAAACAAAACAAAACAAAAAAAAAACCCCACAGATTAGCTGGACTTGATCAAAATTAAAATCTTGTACATCAAAGGACACTAGCAAGACAGTGAAATGATAACCCACAGAATGGGAGAAAATATCTTTAAAAAAATGTGGGGGATATGGATTATTACGAAGAATTACAGCTAGACAACCGTATTTTAAAACTTGCACATAACCTGAATAATTCTTCTCCAAAGAAGACATATACGTCTGGATGATGAACGAACACACAGAAAGTAGTCAACATCACTAGTATGTTAGGGAAATACAAATTTGGCTGAATGTGATCCTAGAGCATATTCATTAAGATGACTAAAAGGAAACAGCAATAATAATAATGATTGTTGGTGAGGATGAGATTCAAACACATGGGTAATTGGCAGGAGTGTATAATGGTGCAGCCCCTTTAAATATATGGTGGTTACTAAAAAAATAGAAGTTGCTGTATAAACCAGCAACTCCACCCCGGGTATACACCAAAAGGAAATGGTAACAAGACATAGCCATTTGTACAATGCTCATAGCAGCATTAGTCACAATAGCCAGAAGGTCTAAGAAACCCAAATGTTCCCGAAAGGATGAGCGGATAAACAAAATATAGACAAATAATGGACTCACTTCATAACCAATCTTGGGAGCAAATTCTCACACATATCACAATCTGGATGAACCTTGGAAACTCGCTAAGCAAAACAAAATCCCCCAAATGGATAAGAATCGCAATGAGCTGTCTAGAGCAGTCAAACTCAGAAGCAGAAAGGTTTACTAGATGTGAGATTGTTTCATCTTATAGTAATGTCTATTTTTAATTTTGGGGGAAATGCCACAGTGTTTCTCATGGGGTTGGAATGTTTCTGAGCCAGGTTCTCAGGACAGTTAAATTAATAGAAGCAGCAAGCAGAAAATGATTGCCAGGGTGGGGAGAGAGTGGTGTAATACAAGATGTGCAGCTTCAACTCTCTGAGAAGCTGGCTCTGGAAGCCATTCATATCTGAGTGTGTTTGTTTCAGGGCATCTTCCAAGGTCCCTTGTCTAGGCATTGTGACAAGATGAAAGGAAAAGAGCAAAACAGCCTGAGAGTAAAAACACCGGGCCCCTAAGAACTACTATTATTTATCCTATAGCATTAAAAAAAAATTCCTGCAATGAGAACAGGAAAGTGGGAGCTGTTGATGGTGAGAGCGCTCTGCTCGGCCTGGGAGCCCCACAGTTAGAAACTCCAGCATCGTTGTTTCCTCATGGCTACCCCAGGCATTTCTGCTGACGTAAGAGTCCTGGTTGACAATGTTGCTCCTGCTTGTTCTGTCAGTCAGGTTACTCCAGTGGCCCCTGCTGGGTAGCACACACTCCTGATTTGATCACCTTTTACTCCCTACCCGCTCTTTGCTCTTTTATTTTTGCTTACTACACAGTTAATAAACCCACTCATTGGAAACCGAGAATATGGGTACAATAGGTTGTTCTCCATAGGCATCGGTGGGGGTGTTTATATTTAAGTAGGGCACAGGGTTTCAGTTGCAGAAGTTCTGGAGGTAGTTGGTGGCTATGGTTATACACCCATGGACATGTACTGAATGTTGAATTACTGTCTACCTAATGGTAAAAAGAAATGGTCATTTTTATGTTACATACACTTTTACCATGATTGAAAAAATGAGAAGGATCTAAAAGATGGATTTTCACCAGGCAACATTGAAAGAGGCCTAGCCTCTATGGGATATGAGGAAAGGAAGAGTTAAGAGACAGAAAACAAAAATATAGCTGTGACAGTCCTGGAGAACTTGAAGAGTAGGTTTGTTATTCGTGACTCACCCCGACATGTACTTTCATGGGAATAATACACATATACTTTATGTAGCATACTTTTTTTTAAATGATAAGTTATGATGCATCTGTCTAATATAAATGTTGTATGTTCCAATCAAGGCAGAATTTCATGTCCCCATGTGTCCATATTCAATCTTAGACTCAACTCCTTGGCAGGATATTGTTATACATTTATAATATTAGATAATGATGCCATTTGAAAACCAGCATGTCCAGGTTAGCTTGTAATGGGCATACCATGTACTTTTATTGCCCTGCGCTTCTCTGTGACATCATGGTAAAAATCTGATTCAATTATGGGAGAAAATCTATTAGGAAGGAGTGTCAATGATGTTTTTAAAAGGAGCTGTAAGCCCAGGAATACTTTGATTGCAGAGTAATTAATTCCAAGGGGAACCTCTCTGAGAGGAGATAGCTTATTTGGTCATGAGAGCTTTCATAGTCATGAAGAAGAAAGGGGAGCACAATTCCTTTATTAAATTGGCATTGCATCAGGAAAAAGAACTAAAATATGATTGATTGCAAATATAATGTGGGTGAAGGGAGCATCTGGTTCAGGCGCAAATAACGCAGGCTCTCCAACATATGGCGCCAATTTGTGTTTATGCCTCTGTGGTCCACCTTTTCAAACTGAGATGTCTTTTGCAAGATGGGCTGCTTCCGTTAGTGTGAAACACATTGCACTGGGGGGATGGAGGGTCTTCCTGACCTGTCTTTGAGGAGACGGACCATATTAGTGCAGGAACTTGTAGTATGTGCGTGTCTGCAATTTATTTACAGTCAGAGCTGTAAACGCTAGAATGAAATAGTGTTAAGTCCAGTGGGCTGGATTGGAAATTGGACTCCAAGTGTCCAGGCAGAAGCTCTTCAGAGGTTTAAGCCTCTTGAGTTCTAATGTAAAATTGAACAACTGGCTTCTCAAAGCACAAAAGATGGGATTTTGTTTTAGGTCTTTGACTCTGAACCAAAAGGGATTTGGCTGTGTTTGACTTGAACAAAACCATAGAAGACAAAACAGCCTTGTTACAGCTGGCTGCAACAAATGAACCTACCTTCCACCTTTTCTAAAAACAGAGTTGTGACGGTGTCTCCCTTCCCTGTGGTGTGCCTGTGTTTGGGTGTTCTCAGTCACTCCTGCTGCCACACAGAGCTTGGCCACTGCCCTCTGGGCTGCATTCCTGGCAGCTCACACAAGAAACCCAGGAAAAATACCTTTGGAGGGAGTACTGTAGCTGACCACTCCAGGACACCGAGATGACAGAGAACAATGTTTCCTTTGGTTTTAACATCTGCCCCTCTTTTCAGGACACAGAACTTTGATCCTTATAGCCCCTAATTTTCTGAGGAAGGGGTTTTAATCAGTGGCGTGTGCTACAGTGCTTCCCTCTCGGCCTGATGCTGACAGGCAGTTGGTACCTCAGCCCACAGCTGGCTGTGCATCATTTTCAGGTTGCATCTTTGCTGAGCATCCTTGCCAGCAGCTTCCTTCTACCTGTGCAAGAGTCTTCCATGAATCCCGGGCGTCCAGGGTTGAATGTAAATCTTTACTAACACTGCAGCGGTCTCTGGGGGTCACTGCTAATGTTGAAGAGGAACAATTGCCTGTTGGTTTGTAAGCGCCATTGCTAGCACCTCTGGATGCTTCTGGTGGTAGAATGCCAAAGCCGATCTTGGCGTTGGAGTCTTCACTTTATGTTCTGATCCAAGGAAGCATTGACAGTGGATTTGGTAGACACTTCCTCACTTAGAAGTGACTTATGTCAGCGTGTTTCAGGAGGGCATGGCACAGCATATCTAGTTCTTCTATCTTTTTTCCATACTTGAAAATCTCATATCCACCCAGCTTTTAAAATTATGAAGTTTATTTCACATACTGAAGATACCTTCTATATGTTTGGTCATGAACTTAGCCTTTAATGGCTGAGCCATCTCTCCAGTCCTGAAGGTACCTTCTAAAGGCCATAATGTCTATGAAAATTCAACAACTGAATAATAAATGAAACTAGAAGCTTGAATTGATAAGCATTCCCTGATTCAGGCATATACCCAACCAATGAAATACAAATGGATAATGCTTCTATATCTATTTTTTTGTATGTAATAGCAGCTTCTTCCCCAAGAAGCTTCTCAAAGAGGCCAACCAGGTAGACTGGGACAGAGATAATTGAGAGGGCTATTATTCTTTGGACCTGGAGTGACCTACCAGAGATCCGTGACATTGCAATCATAGCATCTATGATTGCCTGTACAAGACACATGCATGATTAGACTTGCCCATATTTTTGAGCCTCTCATCTCAGACCCAGAAGCTGTAGGTTGATGCTGGTAGCAAATGGTGAGGGGTTCATGAGGCTCTGCACCTCCCTGAATATTTATAAGCATTTAATGGTTGCTAGAGGACAGATAAATATTTTCTTTAGTGGTATAGCTACCTGTAAGAGCCCAGGACCCTGTAGTAACCTGAGTGAAATGTAGCAGGTCATGAGAAGGAAGGATGGAAGGAAGGAAGAGAGGGAAGGAGGGAGAGAGGAAGGAAATGGACTGGGTGGGAAGAAAAAGAGACAGGAGCATGAGAGGTGCATATGATAAAAACATGTATGTATAAAATGCCATAATGAACTCCCTTTTATAACAAACATATTTCAATAAAAACAAATTTAAGCCAGGCGGTGGTGGAGCACGCCTTTAATACCAGCACTTGGGAGGCAGAGCCAGGAGGATCTCTGTGAGTTCGAGGCCAGCCTGGGCTACCGAGTGAGATCCAGGACAGGCACCAAAACTACTACACAGAGAAACCCTGTCTTGAAAAAGCAAAAAACCCCACAAAAATAAAACAAAAGACAGCAGCAGGAGTTCTAAACTTTATATATCTGTAATGTTTTCTGTCATTCTGAGAGAGTTGCCTTCTCATTTGATACTAGTCTTTGAAATGCCAATGTTTTTAATTTAGGTCCAATTTATAATGTTTTTCCTGTTTTGTGATTTTGGTGCCATCTGGTTTTTTTGTTTTTGTTTTTGTTTTTGTGTGTGTGTGTTTTTTTTTTTTTGCAAGCATTGCCTCATCCAAAGAAATGAAGACCTACATCCATGTTTCTCTCCGAGAGTTTTATAATTTCAGCTTTTACACTTGTGATACATGGTGTGGGGTAAGGGTCAACTGAATTCTTTCCCATGTGGTTATCCTAAGCTGTCCTAGCATCAACTGATGAAAAATCGCCCTTTCTCCAGTGAATAATCTTGGCATCCTTGTCAAAAAAAGAATTCTCTGCATTTATGTGAGCTTATTGCTAGATTCTCAAGTCTGTCCCGTGGGTTTTATACGTCTATTTTCAAGTCAACATTTATTATTTTGATTATTATAAATTTGTAATAAGTTTTGAAAGGGAGAAGAAACTTGCTCCAATTCTTTTTCTTCACATGCTTGTTTTAAAATTCAAGACGTATGGAATCCCTTAAGTTCAGTGTTTAGTTAATAATTAAATGGTTATTGTTTTTAATGTCTGGAAGCAAAACAAGCAAACAGCCTTCCAGTCTTCCAGAGGAGTCTGTTTATGTCAGGACTTAACTTCAACAGCTAGGAAGCCTGTGACCCTGCAGAGATTTATGGCCAGCTAGAGGTTTAAGGGCCACTCAGGTCTGTCCTGAGAATCCATGCTTTGGGGACAGCTGTACTCTCCTAGATTCCTAAAAATATCTCAGAGCTTTGCAAAGTACTCATTCTCTGGAGCATCCCATTCCAAGACTTTTCTCACAAGTATTTTGGTTTAGTCAATCATTCACATAAATATTAATTTTTATCTCAGGCAGCAAGAACTAAAACATTTGTCCATAAATATTTTTTGAGTCCTTATCCTTGTATCAACTTAAGTTTTAGGTCAATGAGGTAAAGACCAGCTTTCTAAGAAAGCCTTCCAGGAAGCCAGCAGACAGACACAACGACCAGCTTGCACTGGTGTCTGCTCCCCACTCTCCTCTTCAGGGAGGTATGGGGAATGTGGGCTGTTATTTTGAAGGGTACTTTTGAGTTGTGAACTGGAAGACTAGGGTAAGTCAAGAGGCCATTGAGGTCACTGCCCTTTATGAGACCAGCTCTGTTTCAGGAATAAACATCCCTGGGTCGGTAAAGTTTTATAGTTACCTTTCAATTTTTTTTTTTAAATTGTGAGTTTGATTGTTTTGACTGTTATTTTCATTACTGTTATAGAGTAGTCTTTTGGAGGCCCGTCACCCACATTTTCCCTCAGCAATGAACTTTTGAAAGGTACATGCTAATGAAAATTTCATAACTGGAATTTTAATGTTTCAAGAAATTAATGGTGACTATATAACCTCAGGGGAGAGAGAGAGAGAGAGAGAGAGAGAGAGAGAGAGAGAGAGAGAGAGAGAACAAATCTATCACTTACCATGAAAGCAGCAATGGCATTTCTGACTATACTCGGGCACAGGAGATATACATTTCCTGAAGAACTCCAACACTTACTTTTAAAGCATATACTTTAAAAAATAACCATTTTAAGGGGTTTGTGACAGAGATACCTTGGCATGCACTAAGGCAGGAAATATGTTATCATGCCCAGAGGTTTGACTCTTTAAAATAAAAAGACATTTTTCTCAATTAATATCTCATTCTTCTTCTAAGTTCTCTTGCATACATATAAAAAAATTGTAACAATTGCCGCCAATATGTTGACTCCCTCAGTGAAGGAAGATTCTTGCAAGTACCTGACATCTGTATTATACCCTGGCATGGGGTATTTCAGATAGAAAAGCAGCCAACCAAATGCAAATAGTGATTCCATTTCTTAAAAAACAAATTCAAGTTGCCGGGCAGTGGTGGCGCACGCCTTTAATCCCAGCACTCGGGAGGCAGAGCCAGGAGGATCTCTGTGAGTTTGAGGCCAGCCTGGTCTATAGAGGGAGATCCAGGACAGGCACCAAAAGTACACCGAGAAACCCTGTCTCGAAAAACCAAAAAACAAAGAAACAAACAAATAAAAAACCAAATTCAAGTTATAGAAAGCTTTCAGGATGTCCTAAAAAGGTTGAGTTGTACTAGATACCATTGACATGAATATGGTTTCATTTTGATTTTTTAGAAGTTATGTGTGTGTGTGGGGTATTTTGCTTGCATGTATGTCTGTGCTTGATATGCAGGTGGTGCTTGTGGAGGCCAGAAGAGGGCGTTGGACCCCCTGGAACTGGAGCTATAGATGGTTGTGAACCATCGCGTGGGTGCAGGGAATCTAACCTTGGTCTTCTAGCAGAGTAGCCCCTGTTCTCAACACTGAGCCATCTCTCCAGCCCAAGAATGTGGCTTTAAATCCAGTTCAGAAGTTTAACATTCCGGATGAAATTTCCTGGCGATAAGAGAAGCACAAACTCTGGTAGGACCCGGCACTGAAGCTGTGGCAATGTTCTCGCTAGGAGAGCGATGATGGAGCACAGTGTGTTTGCCGTTCGTGGGATATATGCATATAACCAGCCAAAGTATCCAGACCCTACTAACCGAAGCAGACGTGTTTGCCATAATTTACAGATATTCTGTGTCCAATTACACATACTTCTAATTCCAGCTGCTTGGGAGACTGAGGCAGGAGGATGGTGAGTCCAAGGCTAGTCCCGGCAAATTAGTAGTAAGTCTTTCTCAAAATGAAATAAAACAGAGAGTTGAGAGTATAACTCAGTAGTGGAGTGCATGTCCGGCGTGTGTGAGACCCAGGCTTCAATCCCAGTGCTAAATCAATGTTTTCACAGGTATTTTTATGTATGTACACAATGAGAGAGGCACATGGGTGCTTTGGACAAAGCCAAGGTTGGACACACAAAGGTATTTGAACTTGCTGTATATGTTTTCTCTCACACTGAAATTTTCTCTCATACACCGAAATTCATACACATAAGATTAACTGGAATTTTAGAAAAATCTGGGGCCCTTTGGGGAACTACTTTATAAATCTATTCAAGTGATATATTGCCTTACTTTTGTGAAATAGTCCTCTGAATTTTGATTTCATTTAAAGAAAAGCTGATCATTTAATAATAAAATATTGGACATTTTGGTTTAGAAAACTGCCAAAAAACAGTGTACTTCAAATAAAAGTAAAAAGAGAGCATTTGTGCAAGGGCGGAGTTCAAACATTTGCGCATTACACTTTGCAAAGGTAGAAATGAAGTTGGCTTCCACATGGAAGGATTTGTCCTGAGTGTCCCATGAACCTCAGCCCTGCACAGAACGTGTCTCCATCATGAAAGGCCACAGCCTACCGAGAAAATCAACCCAAAGCACCAGAAGTTTCATCTTTAGTAACCATCTAGATTCAGTTTTGAAAATGTTACTAAGTGTTATGAAAGAACAAAGAATAATTATACCAAGTATGCTGTGAACACATACTGGCCAGATAAACAGCAGATATTCTGTTAGAAACATATTAGACTAAAATACACATCAAGATCCACCAATATGACATGGGAACTCTGATTCTGTTCTTTAATTTCAGATATTCAGTCTAAAGAATTTTTGAGAAACAATGTACCTATTTGTGGATATACTAATTTACATTTTCTAGGAAAATTAAATTTGAAAATAGATAGAATGGATGGGTCCACTACTACCATGATTGTAATTTATTTATTTTTTGATGGGCTCTCACTGTATATAGCCGTACTTGCCTTAAACTCTTGGCTTCCTACCTTCTGAGCGCCGGGATTACAGGCATATACCTCCACATCTGGCCTAGTCAACAGTGTGCGGTGTGTAAAGATTACATAATTATAGTTACCCTTAGTGCCTCTTTTACTCTCAGGGGTATCTTGGTTGATAATCTGTGTGACTCTGGTTGTAGTTATTTATCTCGTACTCAGGCTTCCTGAACTTCCTGGCATATCAACACAGTATCTCTCCTAACACATTGGACTATAATTACTGTAAGGAAATAAAATGCTTTGTACCTGGGACCCCAAAGAGTAGAGGCATGGGGACAATAAACATTTCGGGATGACAATACATTGCCCTGAGACTTTAGGCAGATGGACATGGGTAACAGCCTGAGCAGAGTCAAAGGCCCCAACTCTAGTGCCTACAGAAGGTCTAGCCCACTACCCTGCAAAACCACCACAACTTCAGGACTGCAGGCAGGCAGGGGTGCTGGCCGCTGCTGCAACAGGGCAGTGACTGAGCATCTGTGCGCCTCTTTCAGCCTGGGACTCTGTGAAGAAGATAAAACCCTGGTCGAAAACTGTGCCAGCCAGGCCTCCCAGCTCTCCCCGGGAGGGCGAGAAGCTGGTGCTACTGAAAAGGTAAGGGGAGATCGTTCCTCATTCTTTACAATCACACCTTACTGTCCCAGAGCCCAGACCTCTCCTGGCACCTGAGAAGAACCCTCCAGTGCCCTCGCAGCCACTTACAGAAAACCCAGAACCTAGAGCCTCAGGTCCCTCCTCTTCCTTTCTGGATGTCAGGGCTGTGTTTATGTCTGCCGAGGCAGATGATTGTAAGATTCTTCTGTGGGGAGAGTGTAGACCTCCAGGAAAGACCTATACATCCTGCCAGTGAAGCTCTCCTCTGGGCAAGACCTGGAGTTTTCCATCAGCATTTGGGCATTTTTCCCTTAGAAACAGCCACGTGTGGGAGAAACAAAGGCCAGTCTCCACAAATGGAAGAGAGGAACCCCGAGGAAAGAGACAAGGAGACACGAAACTTTTAAGTTTCCTCTTAATTAAAATCCTCAGAGAGATATTGCAACCCTGAATCAAGAGGAGCCGTAAATATGTTGGGAACTGAAAAACCACAACAGAAATGAAATCTTCTGAAGAACGTTCTGGAGATAAAATTGAGAAAATCTCCTAGAAAAGCCGTGAGGGGAAAAGGAGTTGGAAAATGAAAGCATGAAAATGAGAAAATGAGAGTTGAGTTGAGGATCGAAGCGTTTTGCAGAGATTAAACGGGAAGGGAATTATTAAAGAAAGTATGTAAGAAATCCCAGGGCCGAAGGCCTCACATCTCCACACATAAAGGGTGCGAGCACTCTGCACAAAGAAGAATTTCAAAGAAGACCCACGCTAATGTGTATTACAGAGAGGGAAAGCAGGTCACATACAGAAGATCAGGCATCAAAGAGACTCACCGTTGGCACCACGCAGAAGACAGGAAGCAATGGAGCGTGGCTACAAAACCTGAGAAAAAGTCAATTCCAAGCCCAGATCCTTAACCCAGTCAGATTATCAATCAAGTGTGTGGGTACAACAATCAATTTTACATACTTGTATTGTATGACATCGCATGGACCCTTTCTCCAGGAGCCCTTGAAAGATGTTCTCTAGTAAGAACCAGTGTAGACGAAATTCTAAACCGTCTTATTACGTAAGAAACACAAAGCCAAATACAGAGTTAAAAGCCCAAGAGATCAGAGCACTAGCCTTTAGCTTATCACTTGCTGCTGTCCTTCCCCTGAGAGAGAGACCTTCTCCTGTGTGACCTGTCTTTTTATTGCCTTTCTGTTCTACCTTCTCATTGGCTCTAAACCCAACCACATGATTTCATCACTGCCTGTCTACACAGACCTCCAGGTCTCTATGGTTCGTACTGAGATTAAAGGTTTGGGTCACCATTTGGCTGTGTCCTTGAACACACAGAGACTCTGCCTGCCATGTGATCGGATTAAGGGCGTGTGCCACCACCGCCGGACTTCTGCTAAATGGCTTGCTTTTAGCTCTGATCCCCAGGCAACTTTATTTATTAACATACAAATAAAATCACATTTCAGCACAAATAAAATATCACCATAAACCAGTAAGTTTTCTAGGGTTACTCACTGGGTGACTGAGAAGCGGCACCTCTGAAAGCTCACCCCAGCATGGGTAGTCGACTACTCATGAATGCTGCATTCTTGGGGCTCCCTGCCCAACTTACAGGCAGTTCCACTGAAGAGTGCTCTCTCCGGAAACTGTGCACTGGGTTTCTAATGTTCAGGAGGGCGCCTCGTGAGTTTTGTAACTTCTGTGAGGTCCATTAGCTTCCTGGGTTTTATGAGACTCGCCTTGTTCCAGAAGGGAATGCTTCGATTCAAAAGAAAGAGTTATGCAATCAGAGATCTGGAGCTGGAATGGAAGGATAGTGATGAGTCGGCTCAGGGAGGGTACAGTGCCACAGCCAAGGACCTGGGGGGCTGGGAGGGGGGTGTCCAGGGAGGAAGCAGGATCAAGGGAAAGATGGTGTGATAAAGGGGTTGGGGGTGGGGATCTGAATGTGTAGAGAGCAGTGTTCCAGAGAAGTTTAAACAGTGGGGAGAATCAAAGATATGTTGACATTGAAGTAAATGGCAAAGCAACATAAAAGAAATAGTATTAGCTCGGTGAGACACATTTACACAGACATAACTATATAAATTTTAATATTAAATGAGCCAAAGACCCCATTTTAATCGTGTTGGAAAATGATAGTCAAGTCTAGGGAGCAGTAATATTGATGAATCTGCTTAAAAACACACTAAATAATGATTTCCTGGACTCCTATTGTGTGTCCATCCCAGGCTAGGCTGCAGATATGGCAAGATGGAGAGGCAGGGACCGCACAGCCTGATGGGAGAGACTGAAAAGTAATCTGTTAATCGGATGCTCCCAGCAATGTCTCTAAAGCCTTGGCTACAGGTGTGTCCCACTTCTTTCTGAAAGCTTTGATCCTTTAAGTGGATGGCGATTTGCACCTTGGAAAGGGTTCTTCAGTTAATCATTCTTTCACAGCAGGGCTCTTGTGTATAAGCATCTGTACAGTCATTATGTTTTTACACATACATGTTGTATAGCACTTTCTCACCAGCCCAGCCTGGTGAGTGCTCCAGATCCCTACCCACCTCACCCTCTTCATACTCTCTCAGCTTGCTCAGCCTGTTCACCAGTCCAATCTAGTGAGTTCCCCAGATCCATACGTGCCTTCACCCTCCTTATACTCACAGGCCTAGTTTAGGTGCACAGCTTGCACACCAGCTCTGGGAAGCCCAGAGCCTCACCCACTTGTGTTGTTCCCACGCTCTCAGACCTGGCTGGGGCTGCACAGCCTTGCACTATCCCAGCCAGGTGAGTGTCCCAGATCCCTGCCTGCCTGTGGCATCCTCATACTCCCAGGCTTAGTTCAGGTTGTGCAACCTGCATACCAGGCCAGCCTGGTCAGTGACTCAGATCTCCACCTGTCTTCACCATCTGCACACTTTGAAGCCTACCTTGGGAAGTGCAGCTTTGGTACCAGCCCAGGCAGAACCAGCCAGGAGTCACATTCACATGCTTTATTGGTCACCACTGAATTGGAATCACTTCTGACCCTTCAATCAAAAACACCGAACAGCTGAAAGACTGACTGGCCAACACTATATTTGAAGTGAAATCAACCAAGCTTGGGCAACGGTAAAAACAGAACCGAGCCGGGCGGTGGTGGCGCACGCCTTTAATCCCAGCACTCGGGAGGCAGAGCCAGGCGGATCTCTGTGAGTTCGAGACCAGCCTGGTCTACAAAGTGAGTTCCAGGAAAAGACGCAAAACTACAGAGAAACCCTGTCTCGAAAAAAACAAAAAAACAAACAAACAAAAAAAAACCAAAACAAAAAACCAGAACCGAAGCTCCATGCAACAGAGGAAGGCTAGAATCTCATATCAGAGACACAGTCAATGAAAGAAGTCCACATGGCCAGCCAGGTCATATCACAAAAATACAAACCCTATAAAAGGCCAGGACACCATGTCACCCTTACCCCACTCCATTAATCCTATAGAAATTTTCTCCATTGAGAATTACCTAGACAAAGTGGAAGACACAGAATTGAAAAGAACAATAATAAACATGCTGAAAGAATCCAAGGAGATTCAAGAGGACATGAACCTCAGTGAACTTAGGAATAAATTCTCAAGTGAAGATCAAGAAAGCACAATGGATGGATAAGGTGATGAGGACAATGCAGCATTGAAAACTGAATGCAGTAAAGAGATAGAAATGATGGGGCACACTCAAGAGGAAATGGACGTGGAATTGAGAACCTTGACAAGTCAATTAGACAACCCAAGGGGAAGCCTGACAGGTAGAATGGAGTAAGTAGAAGATAGAATATCAGAACCCGAAGACAATGTAGAGGAATTGAACCACTCATGCAATGAATATGACAAATTAAAACTCACAAAAAATATGACTCACCATGACAAGACCAAATCTATGAATCCTAGGCACAGAAAGATAAAAATCCTAGGTTAATGCTGTAGATCAGATCTCCAAGAAGATCATGTGAGAAAACCAAGAAAATTAAGAAAAGACGTACAGATAGAGGAAGTACACAGAGCACCAGATAGACAGGTCTAGGAAAGAAACTTCCCATGACATATATACTTAAAACACGAGATGTCCAGAACAAAGAAAGAGGGTACTGAAAGCTGCCAGAGAAAAACTACAAGCCACATGTAAAGGAAAACCCATCAGAATGACAGCTGACTTCTCAATGGAAACTTTAAAAGCCTGAAGAGCCTGGAGCACCGTACTGCAGGTTCTTAAGGACAGTACAGGCCAACCTAACCTATTTTACCCAGCGAAAAGTCTGCCATACTAATGACTGCTGGGAGAGGGAAAATTAGACTCTCCCAGGGGTAAGCCCCCTTATTGGTTATCCAATACAAAGTGGTCAGCCCCTGAAACACAAACAACAAACACAGACTTAGCAGGTTGTGTTTTTATATTTGTGCATATGTACATACACACACATAGATGTATGCAGAGACAATAAAAAAAGAGGCTGTCCGTTTGAGAGAGATGGAAGGGATTGGGGGTAGGAGAGGAAAAGAGGAAAGTAATGTGATTTTATTTTTATTAAAATGTATTAAAAATAAAAATGAAATAAAAATTATCTGCCATAGTTGAAAGTGTAAAAAACAAAACAAAACAAACAAAAATCTTCCCAGTATACAAAGACACTAAAAGAATTCCTGTCTACCAAACCAGCTCTACAGAGAATGATAGAAGCAATACTTCACACTGAAGAAATAGGCATAGACAAATAAATACAGAAAGAAAACAAATGAAGCTATAATTATGGGAACACAAAATAGAACTAACATCACAAACAACAAAAAACAAAAACAAATAAAATGACAATAATCAACACACACTTTTCAACAATAACCTTGAACAATACTAATGGCTGCCACTCCCCACTCAAAAGATGCGGTTGAATAGATTAAGAAACAAAATCCTGAGGCGAGAGAGGTGGCACTGGCTGCTCTTCCAGAGGACTGGGGTTCAATTTCCAGCACCCACATGGCAGCTCATTTGTCTGTAACTCCAGCTCCAGGCGGTCTGACAACCTTACACAGACATTTATGCAGGCAATACACCAATGTACATTAAAATAAATAAATAAACAAAGATTTAAAAAGAAACAAAATTCATCTTTTTGTTGTCTACAAGAAATTCATCTTGCCTTTAAGGATAGGCATCAGCTTAGAATAAAAGGGTGGGAAAAAATTCTAAGAAAATGGGACCAGGAAACAAGTAGGCTTTGCTATCTTAGTATCTGATGAAATAGACTTCCAGCTGAAATTCACTGTAAGAGATAAAGAAGGACACTTCATTCTGCTCAAGGGAGCAAACAGTTCACAACAAGGCATTACTATCCTAAACATATATGCGCCAAACTCTGGTGCACCCAGTTTCATAAGATGTGCACTACTAGGCTGGGTGGTGGTGGCGCATGCCTTTAATCCCAGCACTCGGGAGGCAGAGCCAGGCGGATCTCTGTAAGTTCGAGGCCAGCCTGGACTACCAAGTGAGTTCCAGGAAAGGCACAAAGCTGCACAGAGAAACCCTGTCTCAAAAAACCAAAAAAAAAAAAAAAAAAAAAAGATGTGCACTACTACAGTTCAAGACAAAGATTAACCACAACTCAGTAACAGCAGGTAATTTCAGTAGCCCACTTCTTCCAGTAGATAGGATACCTGAACAAAAAATTAATAGGAAAATGTTGGATATAAAGTACATCGTACATCAATGGACCTAACAGATATCTAAAGAATACTCCACCCAAACACCAAAGAATATATATTTGATTCAGCAGTCCATGGAATCCTCTCAAAATGAACAACATCCTAGGACACAAAACAAATCTCAACCAATACAGGACAGCTGAAGTGACATTGTGTACCCTATCTGAATCACAGTGCAGTAAAGCTTAAAATCAACAGCAAAAGAATCTCAGTAATACATAGCTCATGGAGATTAAACAACACATTACTGAATGATGTTTAAGTCAAAGAAGAAATCAACAAAGAAAGAAATTCCTGGAAGTACATGAAAATGAAAACACAATACAACAAAATATTAAAAGTAACCCTGAAGGCAATTCATAGTTCAAAGTGTCTACATTTAAAAAACAAAACAAAACAAAACAGAGCACAAATAAATGACTTAATGATGTAGCTCAAGAGTGTGGAAAAATAAGAATAAACCACATCTTAGCCTCTGCTCTGTAATTTGTCCACTGAAAAAAATATGAACAAAGACCTCAAGTAACTTCTTATCCCTTCTATAAAATACATGATGTCTTTCTTCAACTTGATAATGAGGCACATGCCGCTAACCTTCTAACTTGCTAAGTACAATGAGAACATTTTCTTTTGCAAACACACACACACAGACACATACACGCACATACACACACACACACACACACACACACACACACAGACACGCAGAGAGAGAGACAGAGATGGGAAGAAATCTTTGGGTGGATGAATAGATGACCCAAGTCAACTATGGCTTGCTTTCTCTCAGACGAATTTTCAAATTTCTTTGGTATACATTTGGACAAATCTCTTTCATCTTCAGAAAAGTACTAAAATGTCTCCTAAACTATCAAAGACTTATAAATCCAGGATCTGAAAAACAAAAACAAAAGAAAATAACAACAACAACAAAAAACTCCAAAAAACCAAAACCCAAAAAACTCTTTAGAATGTAAAACATAACTAAAAAGTTAAATTATAAAAATTTAACTTTTATGCACAAAAACCCACCACAGTGTTACCAGGGCCCACTGCCATACAGAAACCAGCACTGTGTTACAGAACCTGGTTGGAAGAATGAGTGACAGTTCTATAGGTTTTGGAAAAAAAAAATTGATCTGGTAGTTATTTAGTTACAATGAACACAAATAGCTATGGGAATGCCCAAAGCATTGTACTTAATCACATCTAATGCTTTACATTAGGTTCTGAAACCCTTCTGTCAAAAGTCACAACTCGCTCAGTAAGTATTTATTTAAAGAGTTCAGGAGGTTGGCACAGCAGCACACTTCAGCCGGGTAGCAAGAACAAAAGGGGTCCTGTGCAGGGAGAGAAGCACAGGTACTTCGGGGAGAATGTGCCTGGGCTAGATAGCCTCACGCCTTTTTCTTCCTTGGCTCCTTCAACTCTGGTACTAAAAAATTACAAGGGTGCAGGTACATTTACACTCTCGTGCATTTATCAGCCTGTGACATTTATTGGGTCTGTCTGTGCAGAAATGTGAACTGCCATCATGGAAGGAATTCAAAGGAACTGCAAGACCAGACCTTTGTCCCGAGAAAATGCACATGAAAGAAATGAGCAGATGCCCAGAATAACACATCAAGAGTGTGTGAATGGAGTAAAATCTCTAGGTACACAATTAATGAAAGGCTCCTTGAGTGGAGGAATTGAGAGAATTGGGTCAAGGTAATCAGCAAAGCTCTTACAAGCTGATTTTGAGGCTAGGTTTGAAGGGTGAATGGAGCTGGATGGAATGGAGAAAGAGGGATATATGCCTCATTGCTTGGGGCATATAATTTTGGATGGGTATAATTTGTGGCTTGTTGATACAGTGCCTTTTGTCAAATTAGTTAACAGTGTAACTGAAATAAGGTAATGTCACACTAGAAATGTACCTAAGTGCCATCGGTGAAGGCGATGGGGCCAGGGTAGCATTCTCTGTTCTCTTTGAATGCCAAGTTCCAGGCTCACCCCAGGTCTGACTACAAATTCTTCTTAAGAAAAGAAGACAGACTGTACCAAGGAAAGCATTCTTTCCATTTAGAAATAAAGAGACTTCAAAAGAGAAGAGTTAACTTTGAAGGTTCCATGAAAGGAATTAACCCTAAATGTGCCATGAAAGTATACCACTAAGGAAGGATGTGACCTATGAGCCCCCCAGGGATTGTGGAGTAGAAGAAATCTAAGTGTTCCCCATAAGGTAGGGTGGTAATCATTGTCCAGTATCATGGTTAGCTTTAATTATCAACTTGACATAGCCTAGAGTCATCTGAGAAGAAAGCCTCAGTTGAGGAATTGCCTAGATCAATTGGCCTATGGGCATGTCTGTGGTGGATTGTCTTATTAATTGATATAGGAAGGCCCAGTCCACTGTGGGTGTCACTACCCCTAGGCAGGTGGTTTGTGCTGTGGGATGTTTTGTATGCTGTGAATATGTGTTGCTCTGATTGGTTGATAAATAAAATGCTGATTGGCCAGTAGGCCAGGCAGGAAGTATAGGTGGGACAAGCAGACGAAGAGAATTCTGGGAAGAGGAAGGCTGAGTTAGAAGATGTCAGCCCACTACCCAGGGAGCAGCATGTAATGGAACACGTGGCGACATACAGATTAACAGAACTGGGCTGAGTTTAAGTGTAAGAGCTAGTCAGTGGTAAGCCTGAGCTAATGGCTGAACAGTTTTAATTAATATAAGCCTCTGTGTGTTTACTTGTGGGACTGGCAGGTGAGAGAGATCTGTCCTGACCACAGGCCAGGCAGGACGCAGGAAAACCTCAGGTACAGGTTTGGATTGTGTAAGAAAGCTAGCTAAGAGTGAGCCAGCGAGTGAGCCGCCAAGCAGAATTCATTCATGGTTTCGGCTTCAATTGCTTGCTTGAGTTCCTGCTATGACTTCCCTTCAGTCATGGTCTGTGACCCAAAAGTGTAAGCCAGATAAACCCTTTCTTCCCTCTGTTGCTATTTGTTTTGTCCCAGCAACAGAATGGAAACCAGAGCACCCATGTACCAGGTACTGAAGATAAGGTTACCAGTAAAGGGATGGGTTGAGGGTGGAGTGTGGCAAGGAGACCCCATAAGTCTAAGCCACTATTTCTTAATGTAGGAAGTGTAAGGCCTGAAGATGAGTGAAAACATGGTGGGCACTTGGGAGACATAGGCGTTTAGAGGAGGTGGGTAGATAGCGCCAACTGACAAGTGACAGTTGGCATGTGAATTGGGTCTTGCAGATCCATTTGCTGTGTTCCAGGTGAGGTAGGTGGAACATCTGAGGCAGTGGGATAAGCCGGCAGAGAAATACAGAAGCAGAAAAGAGCCATGTGTTCAAAGAGGCCACGCTGCATCTTGAAGGAAACTGCCTATGTTGTGGGCAAGAAAGTTGAGAGAGAGAAAAGATGTTTTGGTACACATACCAATCAGCTTTCTCAAGGCAGTTTCAGTGGCAGAAGTTCAGGCTGGACCACTCCGCTGACATTCTCAGTCCAGCCACATCCATGTGGTAGCAAACGGTGTCATCACATCTCCTGAGTTCTTCGTCAGACCAGCTGTAGGGAGAAGAAATGGGTCAAGGGCACCTATGGCCCAAAGGAGACTTAACGCTCCTTTTAAACATTAGCAGGCCTAAGTTATAATTTTTATTACTTGGGTGAAATCAATCATAAACACAAAAAAGAGTCTTCTACAGAGGTCAGGAGAGCTGTGACTGGGTTCGTGATGGAGTTTGGAGATCACTGGCATGATGCAGTCTGCGTGCTGGTTAATGAGGCATTTGCTGTAGTTATTCCTTAAGCTGTGTTTGTTTTGTGATATTCTCTGTATAATTTTTTTGCAGTAAAATTTATCAGTAAGATTCTCCTAGGAGTGAATCGAGTTTTGTGTAGGCACGTGCCATAGATACGGACAGAGAGCTTGATAGAGGGGGACCACCTGAGCCACAGGGGCACTGAGAGGAACCATGGTGGCAGAGATCAGCTGTGGCCCACACTGGCTGCTCAGAGCCTTGAACTGAAGGCACAGTGAGATCTGACATGCAAACTCTCCACCCCCAAAACCTGCCCTCACGACTCAATAATTTCCTCTACCGATCTCCTCAGGCTCACCTTGCTAGAAAGCCTCAGGTCTTTGTATTCCACTTTGTTGAGGTGACTTTTAATATTAGGTGACCTGAAAACATATTCATTGACTCTTCAGTTTGATCAATATAGGTCTGGGGCCGTTGAAACACACACACACACACACACACACACACACACACACACACACACACACACAACGACATGCCGTGCCTTTTTTGTCTTACCAATAATCTATGCATCACGCAGACCTGACATTGGCTTTCAGAGCACATCCCCAGTTCCTGAGGCATGTTTGCTTTATAGTAAGGAGCTAAGCATCTCAGGCTGTGGGCACCGGTGTCAGGAATACTCGAGTTCAGCTAAGACAATGAGCAGGATGCTAATACAGCGGTAACTAATGCAGCTAAACAAACATATTCCCAATCCCCCTGACATCTTTGAATATCCGTCTCAGGCATCTCTGTCCTGACTGGCCAAGAGCTTTATTCACCATCTGCTTTTCCTCTGGATAGGGGAAGCAGGGTGCCTCGAACAGAGAAGCCTGTCAGCCTCTATTAACTATATACACAAGTAAAAGTAACTAAGGTCCACTGTGTGTGAGTGAAGCTTTGATATGGTCCCTGTAGTAATTCTGGCTCATTCATTTTAGGGAGTAGGTTTGAACCTTGCTGTCTTTGTATGTATATTAACTTCTTGCAAAGACAGAGAGGATATAGTGTGAATAACAAATTAAGGATCAGATACTTTAGGTCAACGGGGCATTCACAAATGTTCAATGTCATGGCTAACATCAATTGAAACCATAATACCACTTGGCAGAGAGATGAGATGGAGGTAGAACCTTCAAAATGTAAAGAGAGTGATCCAGCAATTTAGCCAGTGCATATTAAATATTCTTACAAAACAGCTTGCTTTGCATTGCTTTTATGCAAACTCCTGCACCAAGTTTGTGAGGGACTTAAATTTGCATTTCTTCATACCCTGTGGGTCATTCCTGATAATGAAGCATAAAGAATAGGCAGGTGTTACATGGTTTTCCTGAGGAGACACAACCAAGTCTATTCATCCTAGATAGGACACTGGAGATACATCACAGCGTGATTCTACCCAGGCCTGACTCAATAAACCAGGGGGTTTATTGTGGTTATTTACAGGAACACGAGTGACTCAGTTGCACCCAAAGGGCCCGACCCAGGGAGGGTGATGACTTCCCCAAACCGCATCACTAGTGTACCCCACGCAGTTTTCATCTCCACTTAAGAGTCTCCTCCCCTCTCACCGTTGTTTTCTCACATAACCTCAAGGAGAGTCTTAGGAGTCTTGTAGATTTTCTGAGCTTCCTGTGTGTAGCTGGAGTTTTCCTGCCTGGCCCACAGTCAGGACAAATCTCTATCACCCGCCAGTCCCACAGCCACTCAGACCCAACCAAGTAAACACAGAGACTTATATTGCTTACAAACTGTATGGCCGTGGCAGGCTTCTTGCTAACTGTTCTTACAGCTTAAATTAATCCATTTCCATTAATCTATACCTTGCCACGTGGCTCGTGGCTTACCAGCATCTTCACATGCTGTTTGTCATCGTGGCGGCTGGCAGTGTCTCTCTGACTCAGCCTTCCACTTCCCAGCTTTATTCTCCTCCTTGTCCCACCTATACTTCCTGCCTACCCAATGGCCAATCAGTGTTTTATTTATTGACCAATCAGAGCAACACATTTGCCATAAAGACCATCCCACAGCACCTGTGCCTCCTGAGTTTCATTAGCTTCCTCACCCCTACCCCTGCCCTGTGAGTGTGTGTGTGTGTGTGTGTACAGAGACCAGAGGTCAACCTTGGGGGTCATTTACTAATAGTCATCTATCTTGTTTATTTACAACAGATTCTCTAACTGGGATCTGGGGCTCACTGACTTGGCTAGGATGACTAGCCAGTGAACTTCAGGGATCCACCTGTCTCCTACTTTGCAGCACTTTGTGCTTAAAAGTTGACACCGCCTTGCCTGGCTTTCTATGTGAGAACTGGGAGATTAGAACTCAGGTCTGCCTGCTTGTACAGCAAGTACGTCACCACTGCGTCCATCTCTCCAGCTCAGCTTCCTGGGTCTCATGAGCTACTCACCCCACACCAGGAGGAAATGTTTCAATTCAGAAAAAAAATATAGACAAACAGAAATTCAACCAATCAAGCACAAACTTTAAATATATATTAGATGAAGAACTTTCTGGAGAACATCTTACCTATTGTCTTCATGCATCAATGGAGAGAATACAGAGTAGTTAGTATAATGTTACATGCCCAGTCAGGCATATATAGTGAGATATTGCTTCAAAATAAAAACTAACCAAATGAAGAGTGGAGACTTTGGAAGCCTAGTGAGCTTGGATACATAGAGAACCATTTGCTGATTGATGTCATAGGTAATTTCATTATCTTTACTGAAACTCAGATTTTTAACCTATAAAATGGCAGTGATTTTAATATATCATACTTATAATTATGGTTAATTGTACCACACAGCAATTTTGCTCATTACTTGACTGCCAGCCTGCCCTGATATTTCACGTTTCAGATAGACAGCACCAGGAAAAAATATCAAGATTAAACCTGGAAGGTACCAGGAAGGATGGAAGGATACACTTGGCAGAGTTGGAAGGACCCAAGGTTTAAGATTCCCCCTGAGGGCTGATGATATGCCATCTACTTAATGTCACAGAGCGTGAGAGCTGAAAGTCCCCTACATGTACCTCCTCTGAGGTCAGACATTGATTCTCGAGAAATGTTCTGTTCTCCGAGGCTTTAGGAGGTGGGTCAGATGTTGCAAAGGAATACACAGATCCCTTTCTAGGAAGGCCCCCTACCAAGCCTTGAAGATCTCCATAGCCAGCAGCTGTTCCTTCAGGATCACCTCAGTTTTTGAGGCAAGGTCACATTCCGCTTGAACAACCTCAGCCAAGGTCAGAGTCGACAATGGGAGCTGAAAGCACTTTTTTTTTCCCTGCATGTTTTCCAGCCAATGAGTGAGGGAAATGGTGGTGGGAGGGCCTGGCTGTTTCCACCTTCTCACCCACCTCTGGATGGAACCCTCAGTGGAATAGCTTCCATCAGCGCAGCACATGGCTTTCCCACTCCGTGTCCGTCTGAGGGTCCCCCTTGCCCAACTTTATTTCCTCCTTTCCATGTCACGCTGTCACTCCACGAGAAACCCCTTTTACCCATAATTCTGTCTCAACAGCTGTCTGCTTCCTGGCACTGACTGGTCACCTATTGGCTGGGGTGGGGAGGAAGCATGAGTACTCGTACCAGTGAGTCAGTGACCAAGAATGGGCAAGAACTCGGCACGGGTTGAAGAGGATGAGAAGGGTTATGAGGGCTCGTTGCAGGAGGGCTCTTGGCCGCCAAGAACAGCTCCAAGAGCTAGGGATGGAGGGAAGAGAGCAGTGTCTCCTTCACTGTGGGCCGGAGACAGGCATGGATACAGGAGCCCAGTGAACAAGATGAGTCGTGCGTTATACAGATGCTCTCCAAGCTCGCACGCTACCAAGTTAGACAGATACATGAGAAAAGGAAATCCCTGCTTAACCCGGTAATGCGGGAGTTAATTCAGCTGCAGGTCTCTGGCAGTGGCATGCATTTGAAAGAGAAGTATTGCTTGCTATAATCTGTCAGGTATCTTTTGCTTTTGGAGATGCCTGTCAATCATGTAGCCTTGCATTCCCATCATGGAATGGAACCAATCAGATCACTGAAACCCTTGGACCGAGTGAGTAGTCTGGGGAGAGTAGATATCAGAAGAAAGAGATTGCTTTCAGGGATTGATACAGATGGTGAGGAGACAGTGGTTCTTGCTCTTCTTACTGGGGCAGGGAGTTCAAACATGGTGTGAACCCGAAGCTCCTGGGGACCACATCTGGAGAGAACCTGCCTAAGGATGAAGCCATGGTGATGATCTAATTTGAGAACACTTTAGACAAAGGGAGAAAACTGTGTTGTTTCCTTGAGCCATTTGGATTTGGGTAGGTCTCTCTGATATTATTATTAGATTTTGACTAATACAATACTTGTTGTCCAGATTGATCCTGTGCTGAAACCAGCAATATCCTGGAAAAGTGTTCAGCTCCTAATCAAATACTAACATGAGTTTATGAAACATAAAGCTGCCTGTTCCTAATAGGGATGGCCTAATGTGTCTTCCTTATGGCTTCTAATGAGAAATCAATGACAATCGTGTGTGTGAATCAGAAGTAGCAACTTCTCTTAGATCTGCCAATGTCTGTAACACCTAATTCTAAATAAGGGCTAGGGTATTCTGTCGGGGAAGCATCAAAATTTTGTAATATGTTGAGTGGGCCAGGGAAGTAGCTGGAGCTCTCTGGTTCTGAGAAGAGGCAAAATTTACAGTCCACAATGACCTTCTTTTTGACAATATAAAATGCTGCCTTTAGAAGCTGATTAGTAAAAATCAATGCATGCAGAAGCCTGGGGAAACTGTCATTACCAGTCCAGAAAATGATTTTGTGTGTGTGTATGTGGTGTGTGTGTGTGTGTGTGTGTGTGTGCGCGTGCGTGCGGCATAGCTAAGACAAGGGTGTTTCCCAATGTTCTGAAGGGTGTTTGGGTTTCCTTAAAAGGCAGATATCAACTTCTGCAGAAACGCCGTGATCTGGAAGTAGGAGGTGTCAAGACAAGTGTGGATGACTGAATTAAGAATGTTGAGAAAGGGGGGTTGGTGGATACCAATCCACATCTGTACATGAGATAGAGACACTGTCAAATCTTGAAACCCCAAAGTCCAACTGGCTTTCTGCACTTCTCCAGGGTTCTCAAACCTCCATATGCAGCTGCTCCATAATTCACTGTTACATATACATTTACGTTCTTCGGTGGTGAAGGCAGTCATGGTAGTCGCCAGGCACAATGCAGTTTCTTCCTGTTGCGTTATAAGAGTCTATGTCTGAGGAGGGAGGGGGAACGGGTTGGTATATAAAGTGAAAGAAAATATTTATTTTCTTTAATAAAAAATTATTTTAAAAAAGAGGTTGTGTCTGAGATGCTCAGTGAGAACATTTCCTAGAATTTCTGCTTCGAAGATAATGCTTCATACCATTTACACCCCCTACCTACCTCCAAGCCTGCCACCACAGTCTGATCGAAGACATTCGGGGGTTCAGCTCACTCGTAAAGCGCTATCACTTCCTGATTGCTTCCATGCTTGCTTCCTTATGCTCTCTGTTTCACTGTCTCCTGCCCTCTACCACATAGCAGTACCCAACAGCTCATCAATGTGTCTAACAAGTACTGTGTGCCTGTCTTAGTTGTTGAGGCCATACGGTGAACAAGACCAACAACGAATCAGAGCTGTTAGAGTTTATTGTCTCTGAGTAATGCCGAGTCCCATCCAAGTCAGCAGCCCGCCCGAGAGCTTCCCGGTGTCCACCCACATTCTTTCCCATCTCTTAGGGAAGAATCTGTGCCTCTTCCCCAGAAAGCTGAGACAACTCCTTTTCCCTCCTGAATCCTTACAGGAACTTCTTGGCTCTTCATGTCTTAGCTAGATTGTTTATTTTATTAGCCAGCCATTTTTTTTTTTTTTGCATAGAGGTATTAGTGAAATAGAAATGAAGACCTCCTGTGGCCCAGGGTGTGCACAGTATGAAGAGGCAAGGTCAGACCGGGAGGAATTCCGAGTGAGGCAGTCACACCTGTGCTCTTCAGCGCATCAGTCCACTTTATTCTCTCTGGCACGTTCTTAACCGGCACACTTGGCAAGCTGGAGAAAGAGCTAAACGTTTACAAACCATGAAAATCTTCCTGACTCATTAGTGCTTGCTGGCAATTTTGCCTAAATTTGCTCTGTTTTTCATGAGATTATATTAGACATACACAAGTCCAAATTTGTTTTTTGAGACTTTCATTTTTTTCCTTTTATCAGAGTGTAATAGCCTATTTCATACCTATATCATGCCCTTTAAAGTTTTTATACAATAGCATGATTACAAACCATTTTTAGGAGAAGAACACACATACATTTAATTGACAAAAGGGGTTAAAACACAGACATGTACTTACGATGAATCTTTTCCATTAGAAGTTTTTGGCATATCATTTATATATCTAATTTTCTATTTTATATATATATTTACATTTATTCATTTGTGTGTGTGTGTGTGTGTGTGTGCTTGGTTGTGTGCATAGGCCAGAAGACAACTTACAGAACTCAGTTCTTCTGCTGGCCTTCTAATTTTCTCTATGGGTCCCACCATTCGCTGCCCTCTAATTTTGTACTTTTTATGTTAAGTTTTATGTATGACTCTTTCAAATAGCTTGTAATTGGTATTTGATTTATATATTAAATGGTCTCTAAAGGCTCCTGTCCTAAATCCTCAGTTGCCAGCTGCTGAGGCCACTGGGGAGTAGCAGAATCATTAAGAGCTGCTCTCTCTCTCTCTCTCTCTCTCTCTCTCTCTCTCTCTCTCTCTCTCTCTCTCTCTCTCTCTCCCCCCTCCCTCCCTCCATCTCTTGCTCTCTGTCTCATTACTCATTGCTAGGAAGTAAACAGTTTCTTTTCTTTTTGCCCATTTTCCCACTTTTATTGTTTGATAGTTTCACACATTTATTTAAAGAATTTTGATCATTTCCATCACCTGTTCCTCTCACTCATCTCCTCCTTTCTCCTACCGGCATTCTTCTTCTTGGTGACACACCCTTTTTCTTTTGTGTCTTCTTTCTGGGTACAGCCCACTGAATTTTAGAGGTTCTTGCCTTAGTGGGGGCGGGAAGTTATTCATTGAGCAAGGGTACCCTGTCTGCAGCTACACTACTGAAAGAAGGGATTCCCTTCCTCCCAAGCCTTAGTTGAAGATAGTCTCTTTGGGAGGAGTAGGGCTTCATAGGTTCCTTCCTCATCCATGATGGAATTCAAGTCTTTTTTGTTTTTTAGATATTTATTTAACTTTATTTCATGTGCATTGGTGTGAGGGTGTCAGATGCCCTGGAACTAGAGTTACAGACAGTTGGGAGCTGCCATATGGGTGCTGGGAATTGAACCCGGGTCCTCTGGAAGAGCAGCCAGTGCTCATAACCTCTGAGCCATTTCTCCAGCCCATTCAAGTCTTGGGCTGTAGTTGAGCTCATGAGTGCAATGGCCATGCCATGTCTAGAAGACATCTGTTGGCAGCACCTCTCCCCATCCTTGGCTCTTGTATTCCTTCTGCCCCATTTCGGGAAGCTCTCTGAGCCTGGGTGTGGGTGTGGGTGTGGGTGTGGGTGTGGGTGTGTGATAGCCATGCCAGGTGATGCTGAACATGGTACGGTGAGCAATTTTTTGCTATGTATTCCCAAAGATATACTCCCTTGACACAGGCCCCACAGGTAATGGAGCTGACCAATTATAGACTGAAACTAGAATCCAAATTAACCCTTCCCTTCCCTTCTTTAAGTTCATTGTGGGGGTGGGGTTGTCATAATGATGGAAAGGCGGCACATGTAATTGGATTCAGTTTTTTTTTTTTTTTTTTTTTTTTTGGTTTTCGAGACAGGGTTTCTCTGTGTAGCTTTGCGCCTTTCCTGGATCTCACTCTGTAGTCCAGGCTGGCCTCGAACTCACAGAGATCCGCCTGGCTCTGCCTCCCGAGTGCTGGGATTAAAGGCGTGCGCCACCACCGCCCGGCCCTGGATTCAGTTTTTAAGCATCAGTAAAACCTGAGAGTTCATGCCTCTTAAAGAAGGGAGACAATCCATCTACATTTGATAGAACTTCTGATGTATTTTAGTTGATTCCACCTTTTGTGTTTTCCCTGGGCAGTTCCTTTCCCTTTGTTTCATTTTCATCTATTAGATTTCAATTTTTAAAAATTAACTTTTGATCTTTATATTGGCTTGAAAATTATGCCTCTTGTTGATTTTTAAAAGCTCAGCACACACACAACTTAGTGTTGTCTGATATTTTAGTTTTGCCATATTTAACTCCTTAAAATTAATTGATGTTATTATAAAGTACATTTAAATTGCTTCTAGAAAATGGGCCTTTTTCTCAGCCTTGCACCAAGTTCCTTCAGTCTTGTTGTTTTCTTCCCAAAGTTTTCCAGCCCTTCCAAATGATGGCATGGGCTTCTAAACTCTTTCAGTATTTCTCTCAAAATGTCTTTTTTTTATTTTAGCTTCTCTACTGAATTATTGATAGGATTTCAGGGTATAAAACTGTAAGTTCCTTGTTATTTTTCCCTCAGCCTTGTGATTATTCGATTCTATTGTTTTTTTTCTATGCATTGTTGATAAGAAATATGTTGCTGCCTTATTGCTTTATAAATCCTGCATTTCTCTGCTTGTTTATAGAGATTTTTCTCTTGATTCATGCAGTCTAAGGTTCATCACAGTATAACTCAATGTGGATTTGTTTATATTTATCTTGTTTGAGCTCAGTGTACCTCTTCAACCTGAAGATGAGGCATTTTAAAATCCTCTACCCTTTTCTTAAATATTAGCTTCATCCAGTATCTCTGGATCACAATCAATAAATCATACATCATTGGCCAAATTTGGCCAGTGCAAATAGAGTTTTATTGAGACAAGCCACACCCATTATGTACACAATGTGTGTAGCTGCTTCTGTGCAAATGTGAGTGGCTGTGAAAGAGATTAATTAGCTCATTGAAAACCTAAAACATTTACTATTTGTTTTATTTTGCAATATATGAGTCAATCTCTGATCTAGGCTCTCATTCTGGAACATGTATTACACTTACAGAGACTTTTCACCCTATACCTTGTGTCTATTAATCTTTTGTTGCAATTACTTTGATTTTACCTCTCTGTATTGCATTCTAAAGAGTTTTCTTAAGGCTATATTTTAATTAATAAATTTCCTTTATAATTATGTATAACCAAATATTTAATATACCTATAGAAGTTTTTAATCAGTTACAGTTTTACTTTTATAGGAATTTAGCTTAAATCCTTTTTAAAATAAACACTTTAAACTTCTATTTTATGTATATGGGTATTAGCTGCCATATGGGTGCTGGGAACTGAACCTAGGTCCTCTGCAAGGGCAACCATTGCCTCTAACTGCTGAACATCTCTCCAGCTCTAAGCTTAAATTCTTAAATGTTGTTTTCCATTATTGTATCTGATCTGTTCTATCCTTCTCTTAGGCATTTAGATTTTTTAAAGATATATTTTACTTTTAATTGTGTGTGTGTGTGTGTGTGTGTGTGTGTGTGTGTGTGTGTGTGTGTGTGTTTGTGTGTTTGTTACGTGCATGTGAGTGCAGGTGCCTGTGGATTCCAGAAGAGGGCATCAGATCCCCTGGAGCAGGAGTTTAAGGCAATGAGCCATTCAATGTAGTTGTTTGGAACCAAACTGTGGTCTTCTGTAAGAGCAGTAAGCACTCTTAATAATTAAACCATCTCTCTAGCCATTCACTGGAATATTTTAAGTGGTTTAATCACTTCATTTTTTGGGGTATTTAACCTGCTATCCGTGTCTGTGGGCTCTTGTCACGGTGCATTGATTTCTCTTCTCTTCATGTAGTATTTTAGTGTCTCCTGGTTCTAGAGATTTCTCATTCTAGAAGTTTCAATTTTGCCTTTTATAGACACTTCAGAGATTTGTATCCCTGGGACTAATTTCTACATTAATTTCTTGCCTTAATGATTTCTGCACCCATGAGTCATGAAAATTTGCTGTGCATGCTGATATGTGCTGCAGACTTCCTTCCTTCCTTTCCGTTTTCGTTCTCCCTGTCACCCCTACCGTATCCTTCCATCCTTCCCCTCTTTCCTGCCTTTCTCCTTTCTTTCTTATTCCCCCCACCCCGTGTTTTTCCCTCTTCTGTCTCCCCAACTTTAGCTCGTACCCCCATTCTCATTATTGCTATGTCGGTCAACAGAAAATGTGCTCTGGTTTTATGACTTTGTCATTGCCCCTTCTAACAAAAATAATAAACGGACAACACAATTCACATTTTCAGGTTTGAGATCCATATCAATGTTAGTGCACAGAGATAGACTTTTGTGGCCACACCCAGAATTAGGATATGAAACATATATCCCTAAATTGGTAAAAATTCTTCACCATTTCCTGAAGCTAGATGCTTCTTTGTCTTTCAAAGCATTGTGTTAACTTTTAAATTATTTGTTTTGTGTGCTCACACACGCGTGTGTGGCAGTCTCCCTGGAGTCTGTTCTCTCCTTTGGCTCACAGGTCATTAGGCTTGGCAGCCTTTGCCTGCTGAGCTGTCACGCTGGCGTTGTATTGAATTCTTGTGTTTTGTTCTGGGCATTGTATATACATCTGTGGTCCAGCCACAGGGTCCAGGAAGGTCAGTCTCTTGTCTCCAGGACTACAGTCCGTTTGTACCTACCGTGTTTCCAGTAACTGCGGTCTGCCAGAACAGCTATCAAAACACAAACAGATAATCACATCACCTGCTGAACTTGTCAGCATTTTCTAGAGAAACAGAACCAATAGGATGTGACGTGCGTAGGAAGAGATTTGATTTTAGGAGATTTGCTCACACTATTAGGGAGGCAAGTCCAAAATCTGCAGGGTGGGCTCTCAGGCTAAAGGCCCGCAAAAGAGCTGATGCCAATCAAGCCCATAAACTGTCTTTGCAGAAATCCTTCTTTCTTTCTTTCTTTTTTTTTTTTTTTTGGTTTTTCGAGACAGGGTTTCTCTGTGCAGCTTTGCGCCTTTCCTGGGACTCACTTGGTAGTCCAGGCTGGCCTCGAACTCACAGAGATCCACCTGGCTCTGCCTCCCGAGTGCTGGGATTAAAGGCATGCGCCACCACCGCCCGGCGAAATCCTTCATTCTAGAGGGAAGTCTGTGGAACAAATATCCAGCCCTCCAAGCAGCTGGATAGGGGACTGCCCACATCACAGAAAACAACTTACTCCATTCAAAGTTCTCTAATAACCGTTAATATCCTGCAACACTCTCACAGAAACATCCAGGATGTTTGACAACGTATTTAGAAACATCAAGTTGGCACCTAAAATGAACCATCTTAAATCTAACTCTGGTCATCTTTGCACACACATGCATTGTGATAAAGCATACTTAATCTGCAAATAGTGACAGCTACAGGGTCATATTTTCACACAACATAATACAACTCAGTCGTGCATATGTCTGAGATGTACTTGCTCTTATGAAAGATGCAAAGTTCCTGGGTCATGCTCACTCTTCTTAAATATACTACAATGAAATATTCTGGTATAAAGTTAACAATAATTGCATACTATTACCTACATATAAATCATATAATATATAATAAGGGGTCTAAAAGTAGGAAGAAAACAAAGATGTCTGATACACAAAGACTTATTTGTACCAAAAATAAAAAAGAAACATAACAGCCAGAACCCTCAGTTCTAGGACTGGGTACATGGTTGTAGGTTATATTTATAGCTAAGTTCTTTTTTTTTGAAACAGGGTTTTGATACATAGCTCAAGTCACCCTTAGAATTTTGTCTCGCTCCCCTGAGAGCTGAGATCACAGCTGTATGCCACCATATCTGCCATACATGTTCCTTCTTCACAACTCATTCCATATTCTCTTTGCCCCCACCAAGCATCTCCTCTAGTTACAGTCCTTTGCTTGCTAGGTTGATGTATCTTCATTCCTGGATGAAGGGTCTGGTTCTTTGCTAGGTCTGCCGAGACTGTACTATTGTACTTTTCCATTGACCTTAATTCCAGGACATGATCTACTACTAAGGAGTCATGTGTTTCAGACATAACTCTTCCTTTCCTCCACTGGGGAACAGTAGACCTACTTCTCCCTAGTGATGAGGACCATCCACCTAGCCAGAACAGAATTCTTTTTCTGTCTGTTGATTTAGAGGCATGGGAGGCCAAAGGGGCTGCAAGGCATTTTTAAATGTTGGTTCAATAGAATTACTGTTGTGTTTCCTGGCTGAACTGAGACCTGCAGGCCAGCAGAGCATAATGGCATAGGTTCAGGAAACAAAAATTTTGTTAGTAGCTCACTAGGGCCACTCTTACTGGAAAACCCATGGAAGAATTAACAATATTTAAAAGCCAGAACAAATGTAATAAACCTTCCTATAACATTGTTGAATCCACAAGAGTGTTGAAGCATTCCTATTCCAGGTGCCAAATCCATCTGAACTGGAGGACTGGCTGGATAAAAAGTCTACACTATATATCCTTTTTTTCCTTTGTACTGTGCAGAGCCATATTCTAGAAAGAAACACCGGTGACCCATTTTTTAAACTAACCCACACACACACTACTTTTTTTTGTTTGTTTTTTTTGAGGCAGGGTTTTTCTGTGTAGCTTCACACACACTACTTTTAGTTTAAAGAAGAAACACAGTCAATTAGAGCAATTAATTGAAATAAGCAAGTACCATTCAAGCAATTACATGAAACTGTTAGCAGGGTAGATAGAAGCTTGTCATTGAAGCGTCTACAGCATCTTGGTCTTGGACCGGAAGTGGACTAGTCAGTCTTCTTAGACATTGGATATATCTTTTACATCTCCAAATTCCAGTGTCCTTGTTTGCCCTCCCTCCCTCCCTCCCTCCTCCCCCTCCCTCCCTCCTCCCCCTCCCTCCCTCCCTCCCTCCTTCCTTCCTTTGTTCCTTTTCTCCTTGCTTGCTTTTTATCCTCTTTGTGTTCTTTTTAGTGAGACCTTTCACACCTATACAAGCAGGCAGATGCATTCGGTAACTTAAATAAATGAGAATGGAAGAAAAAGCAAACATCTCCACAGACATTTACGCACCTGCCTACACTTCATCAATTTCCTACAAAGTGCTCAAACCCTGTGCCCTAAAGTGAACTTTCCATCATCTCCCCTCACCGTATTCTCCCTCTTCTCTTTCCTTTCTGGGGATCTCATTGGATCCTAGTCATCCAATCGTTTAAGCCCGTAGGGTTAGTGATTATTTTTCCTCTCTCCCTAAAGCCACGAGTCATTCTGTGGACTATACCTTTAAGTGTTTGCTGAAAGCCTATTGGCATTACTGCAGATCTCAAAGTCGTCAGGGTTTGCATCGATGACCACCAGGGCTCCCAGCCTCTAGTGTTGCTTTTAGGCACTAGTCAGAGTTGCTGTTTATGTGGTGTGAATATCTGAACACTGCTCTGCATCCTGTTATCTTATTTCTTTCTTTCCCCCTTACTGCCGTCTCTTCAGGTGTCTACAAGTGGGACAGTGAGAGACGCACCTCTGAAGAGATCGAATTAAGTTGTGTTGACATAGTCTCAGGGTGCCACCTTCTGCACTCTCCCCCCCTGAGGTCAGAAATGCTGCAGAGTCACAGCGCTCCTTCATGAAACTTACTCCTAAAAAAGAGAGACTGAGGACATCACTGTTTATCAGCTCATCCTGACTTCTCCAGACTTTAAGCATGGCACCATCCTTATGTTTATTGTTGATGCAGGGTGAGGGAACTGATGTGCTAGACGGAATGTAGTATATCTCCTTTCATGTTTTCATCCACAATGAACCAAGGCAGGATCTGAGAATACTCCAAGAACAGGCACAAATCCTGTGCGGGTCCTTTGGTTTAGCCCTGAGAAGACGGGGCAGCTTCCCTTTCGGGTGTTTGGAGAATCCTGAGCCTGCCCTATTGGAAATGTGGCCACCTTGCTGGAGAGATCACACGAGGGACCTCTTGTGGAAAGGCCATATGGAAAGAGAGAGTATGGGAGGGTGAGAGTGAGAGAGAGGAGAGAGAGAGAAAGAGAGAGAGAGAGAGAGAGAGAGAGAGAGAGAGAGAGAGAGAGAGAGAGAGAGAGATTGATTGCCGAATGGGATCTTCTAGCTGACTCCATCAAGGCCCTATTCACAACAAAGAGTTAGCTTGGACATTCTGGCCCGATAGCACGCCAGCTCACCCCAGGCCCAGCTGGCAGCACTCAGAGCAGCAGAGTTGCCCGAATGAACCTAGCCAGTCCACTGAACATGGGGATAATGCAACGGCTTTTGTTTAAAGTCTCTGTTTAGAAGTGGTTTCTTCCACCACAATAACTGAATAACTGAAGCAGAGGTCATTGATTGTGTGTGGGGTCTTATTTAATTATTCATTTAGCTGGACTCCACTTCCAGGCATTCAGTTTGTTTTTCTGTGGGTTGAAGTTAGCCATTCAATGCAAAAATCCCTCTAGTTCACAAGCAGTACAGGGCCTTTTTTTTTTTTTTTTAAAGAGGAACTCATTTGATGGTCCTTATTAATATCTGAAGCCCAGCAAAGCACACGCATAACAAAAAACCACAAGCTCTAGGCTATGTATTGAATTGGCTAGATTCTTCCTGGTCTCTTCTTCATTAGGAAGTGCAATTATGTTGGCCTGTAAGACGATCGTTTAGGGTCTGGAGATACATTGATCTGAACTTCCCTTGGCAGGGAATAAGGGCGATACCGGATAGAAGAATGGTGTAGTTTTAGTTTGGAAAACTTCTACGAAAAAAAAAGGGGGAAATAAAAGAGAGCTGTCAAAGTGAGTATTGTCCATCACACATGAAGATGCGATGGACACTTGACCCACTGGCCACAGGGACATGATAGTCCCCCTTCCCTGGAATATAATTGACAAGGGAAGTAGTTGTACTGTTAAGGATCTTCCCTCCCAGGACCCTCATGTGCAGTGTCAATGGAAGCGATGCTGGCTGTTGTGAGTCAAGAAGTCATTCTGTAATGGGCATGATGGTGCACACTGGTAACCCCAGTGCTTGGAGATGGGAGCAGGAGGATCAGGAGTTCATCCTAACTCCACAGTGAGCTTGAGCCCATTCTGGACTGCACAAGTCCCCATCTCAATGAATGAATGAATGAATGAATGAATGAATGATGTCTTTATGCCCGTTCAATGCTCTTTCGCCTTGTGCTGGTAGACATGAAGGACTAGAAGTCCCCAGGGAATGAGAGAGCTCTCGGACAGAAGGAACCTAGCTATCGGAGTCATGCTAGAGAGCAGAGCCTTTTGCCAACCAGGAACACTCACCATGAAAGGTTACAGGGGAAAAATAACATTCTGTTTTATTTGAGACTTTAGAAACTTGAGGCTCATTTGTTACAGCAGCTAGCATTCCCTTCATTGAACACAATTGTTCATTTATGCAGAAATCTGCTTACTCTTTTCATAGAGAGATCATTGCTAGTTTTGAATGTATGGAGGAGTTGATTCATTTCCTTTAGCCTCTCTTCTCATATTTATAAGTAGGGCTAAGGCTGTGCACTCTGCAGGTTCTTTATCACCCTAAATGAGATCTTATGACACCTCATTGACTGAACAGTACAACATCCCTGTTCTGAGCACCCTGGACACCTCGGTCTGGCTGAATCAGCCTGATAACCTATGAACTGAATTCTCTTAGTGTCTGCATTTCTTTCAGACAGGTCAAGAACTTACCAGGTGTTACGACACTAGTCATGGACCCCTGCTGCCTGACTTCAGAGGGCAGATGGCTATCACTAAGCTACCCTGGGTAGAACCATATAGGACGCCCAGCACAGAGCCTGGCACACAGTAAGTGCATCATCACACACATGAATTTTATTTTCCTTCCTGTCTGAGGAAAGGAGGCCGATGAAGCAAATGAGGATACATGAACAAAATACAGGGGTGTGTGTGAAGCGTTCGTGCTATTGATGTACAGGAGGAAAACTGATGCAGAGCCTAACCCAGGATAGACCTTGCTTCAGGAAGCGTGGGACCGCTGGGTCCCTCACATCCTTCTCATCTCATTCAATTCAGCCCATCTTTCTTGAGGCAAGCCAGCGTAAGTGTCTCACTTGAGATGTAGCTGAAAAGCAAGACGGCCTTTTCAGTTTGGGTCATGCGGCACTTTACATACTTGCAGTACTTTTAAAAAATTACAGAGCCATAATGAGAACGCTCGGCTTTCTCTCCAGTCCTACCCGATATTATTAGATCATCTCTGGAAGCGCGCTCGCAGCGCTCCTTTCAAAGAAGGAGCGGCAATTTTCCCCGTTCTAATTGCTACACCGAGAGCAATTTGTCTTGGGAGCTGCGGAACCACTTTCTTCGTTCACCTGAAGTTTCATCAAAGCCATATGCTTAATCAGTGTTTGCTCATGTTTATGGTCTGGTGCTTACTGACAGCCTGTGCAAAAAAGAGTAAGTCCCCATCTGCATCAAAGTCCTCCTTAAATTCCCCGGCATGCTGTTTCTGCTGTAATTTCAGTAGACAGGTGATTTTTCACCGCACCTTCCTGGGTTGCTCTCCCCTCCGTTCCTGGCTCTGTTTCCCTACCCGCTGTGTCTGGAAGATGTAGTCTTATTTGTGCCACATGTGGTAGTGCTCAGCCTCCCTGCTTGCCTTGCTCATCCGCTCATCTCAGTACTTGATGCCACCGGAAACTGATGCTCTCCGCCAAGTCATTCAGAAGCTGTTGCTAACATGTCAGGCAAGCCAGGCCAGAGGTTGAACTGTGGGGATTGTGCCTTTTTTGGACAACAGCAGAGACCCTAAAGCAGCTCTAGTGGCCCTAGGAGCTAAGGAGTTTAACCCAGGGAAGGTCATTAACCTTAATGATAATCACCGGCCTAATCAGCCATCAAAGCCCTGGAAAAGTGCATTAAGACCACCTCCCCGGCATTATTTGTTTACTGAAGCGAGGGAGGTGGCTCCGCTAACTGCTACTCATTAGATAAGGGTGGTTTGTAAACTGAGGGCACCCTGTGGTGCTCCAGGGCAGGCACTACCTCACTTTGACGTCTTCATTGCATTTGGCTGAAGATTCCTCAAGGCAAAGGAGACAGTCTGTCATCCATGTCTGCTGAGAGGGAAAGAAGAATGAGTATCTAGCCGCCTAGAAAGACTCCTATTGATGCCGGGGATTGTCTGGGTCTGTGGGTCGATTCCTGTCCTGCCAACACACACATCCACAGCAAGTCCTGCAAGTGCCGCTTAAAAGCCCAGGTTTTCGAGTGTTATATAAAGTTGAGGCATTATTTTACTACGTAGAATTCTTAAAATGTTAGTAGTACCATGTCATGACAGCAGGCTTCTTTGAATCTCAGGGAGCCCCCGTACAGGCAGCAGAAGTAAGGCACAACATTAAACGCTTGTTTTGTTTGCTCCTTCTTAAGATGTGGGAAACACACACCACTTGGAACAGAGGCAGCCACAGACTGACTCCCTGAGGACATGGCGCACATTTTAAGATCTCACCGAGCCGTGACTGTGCCAGTGCTTCTTGGCCACAGTGGCTTTTCCCTCTATCACACATTCGAAAACGCTACATGAATAGCTTTCTCAGTCAGCGTTAGCAGGTACTCAAGAAAGAGAAAAGGGGGATGTGGTGGAAATCAAGCCCTTTAGGGAGTTCAAAGATCAGACATTAAAAAACAACAAGCAATGGAGAATTAGACAAAATCATGGGAGGAAAAAAAAAAGACCTCAAAACAAGGTGCATGAAAACCAAAACATTTCAAGATCCATTGTGTCGGTAGATCAAAGCCCAGACCCACCATAGTGGAGAGCGCTAGCTATCACCAGGATAGATCGTTGTACACACAGGAGAGAACACACATTACTTCTTTATGATGCTTCGGCTGGCTTCCAAGCAAAGACCAACCTAAGTGATCAGAGCAGAGGCAGTGGTTAAACTGGCCTTATAGCAGGCATTCTAGAGAGCTTCTCTACCAGAGAGTTTAGAGCCTGAATGCCCACCTCCTAGAGGAGCCCTTTCATTTGACAGGATCCACATCTCATTGGCAGTCTTTTCATGGGAAGAGTCCTCTGCCTGTGCTTCAGTGAGCGACCCTTGCTGTTCACCTGGCAGGAGATGGGGAAACCTGTTCCTCGGTTTTAATTTAGCGGGCTTAAATAAGTGCAAGGCTGGCTGAGGATCAGGATCACAGTGTGATGGTAGGGAGTCATGGTAGAGAGACTTGGCAAGTGGTGCTGCACAGATTTGTCTAGACTCTATTTAGAGACCAGCACGCGATGGAGGGTGATAGATTGCCAGTGCTGCGTCTAGCTACCAGGAGTCTATATTTGCCTCCAAACCAGAACACTTAAAACAATGCTCAAAATACACCAAACTGTGCACAGTCACACACACACACATACACACACACCCCTTGATAAATGGAAACTTTGCAAACATGGCTGCAAAGTCAGACTTCTGAATGCTGATTTTGGTTAAGAAAGCCTGTCTCTTACATAGATAGGGCAAAGTTTCATAATTCCTGCTAGTTTACAGTCAGAAGAAAAATGTCTCTCTCAATCCTTAACAAACAGATGGTAGGAACAATCATCATGAACAAGTGCGATTATAATGAATGATTCCACATGAAATTATCGTGGTGTCTGTCAACATGGATGCGTCAATGGATAGGTACCTCCTCTGTCAGCTATGTGGTTATCCATGTCGATAACCGCTATATGGAAATTCAACTAGGTTTTCCAGTAGAAGGCAGAAAAATGGGACGGTTTGGCTGTTAATTGAATATTTGTTTGGCTGTTAATTGAATATTTGTGTACGTTGAATAATTATGGTTGTTAGGAAATAATTACTGCAATGGAATACATGAGACAATCTGATCCATGGAGGGACAAGTGCAGCCAGTCCTCACTGGAGAATTGGTAGGTGTGTCTCGACTAGCTTGAGTGGTGGTCTAGTTCTCATACATTGGTTACTTCATTGTAACATAACACCTCATAACTGTTTATGGCTTAGGAGGATTGTTTTTCTCTTTTGTTTTTCAGGGAAAGTCCTACAATTCAATAATTAGACTGATACAGAACATTATCTCCATGAAATCTAAGGCATCCAGCCCTTCCAGAACCCTATCAAAGAAGTATCTGGACTGATCAAGTGTAGGCAGAGGAGATTTCAAGCTAAACTTGAGCCTCAGTTTAGTTTCCTGGACTTGAACTATCATACAATAGTTTCCTCAGCAGATTTTGTATCCCACCTACAGCAAAGTATCTGCCACACTTCTCACTTGCAGGATGACACAAAAATTAAATGAACAACTGAGCTCAGTGATTTATTATAAATATGTGCAAATTTCTCAGTATGGTTGTAGACTTACCCTTGGTTTCTGAAAATGCTTTGAAATTTTGCTTTATATTTTAGATGTATGTTGTTGTGTGCACACAGATTTAGTGACCCTGCGCCTCTGGATTGGTAGTTCTCAACCTGTGGGTCGTGACCCATTTGGGTCAAATGACCCTGTCACAGAGGTCACCCAAGACCATTGGAAAACACAGATATTTACATTATGATTCATAGTAGTAGAAAAATTGCAATAATGAAGTAGCAACAAAAATAATTTTATGGTTAGGGGTCACCACAACATGAGGAACTGTATTAAAGGGTCACAGCATCAGGAAGGTTGAGAAGTACTGCTCTAGATTGAACTCCACAAGTCTATCCCAGCCCTTTCCTGCTCTCCTTAGGATGGCTGTCTCAGGAAGGAGTTGAACACTTCCCCTTCCCCAGGTCTTTTAAGCACTGATGAACCATAGAAGGGCATGCCCTGGTTAGCTGGTCTGTCCCATAAGTGTTCCGGAATGTTTCAAGATCCCCCTCCATCCTCTTCTTGTCAGAGGCATGGGACAATTCTTCTCCAACATTCACTGTGGAATAGTCAAGTTCCTGGGGGTTAAACTAGGTGTGGAGTATGCCCATGTCTTGGTCCCTGGGAGTTGTTCGGCCCTCAGGCTTGCCCTACTGTTCCTCCAGCAGGTTGTCCTGTGGTGGCACTGGGTCTGGGGCAAGTTCTGCTCTTAGCCTGCTCTGGTAAGCTAATGGTGTGACCAGACATTAGGATTTTCTTTTTCTTCTGCTGAATTGGACATTTTGTCATTTATGAAGTATCACTTTTTAATTTCTGGTAACACCTTTTGCCTTGAATTTTGCTTTGTCTTGTATTTACGAAGCCGCAGAACTTTCATTCTGGTTAGTATATATTTCCCCACTGTTTCACCCCCGGGTCTTTCTACTTCTTATACTTTGGATGTTTTCTGCTCTCGCAAGAATGTGCTTTGTTTTATGTTAGAAACCTGACTTGTGGTCTTTGACTTTTAATTAAAGCATTTGGTTCACTTTATGTAATTGTTATTATTTGAGACTTGCTATCTTTGGATGAAAAATAGTTTTTATTCTTCTATTCCTTACTCAGACCTTAGTTTGGTGGATGTTCTCATTATCTATTTCTATATAGTAAACCACTCTGAAACGTAATGACTTAAAACTAGCTTGCTAATCTGGTAAAGATTTAGTAAGTCAGAAACTTAAGACGAACTTGGCTAGCAGCTGATTTCCTTTCTGCAAGTCTGGCATCTAAGATGGTTTCTTTACTCATGTGTCTGGATCCTGGTACTCTTTGGTCAGCTGGTCTCTCCTGCTTCCTCACTCTTCCTCTCTCTTCTTCCTTCTCTTTCTCCTCTCCCTCCCCTTCCCCCAAACCCTCAAATAGTGTCTCATTCTATAGATCCCAGTTGGCCTGTGCATCTTACTGTGTTTGGGGCATATATACAGTATATGTGGTATATATGAACGTCATACAGTATATATGATGGTCATACGGTGTATGTGGTATATATGAAGGGCTGCTGGGGGCATATATATGGTATTGTGGTATATATGAAGGCCACTTTCTAAGAGGCAGAAATGATAAATATAAGGCTAGGTCATGGCTAGCCTAGAATTGTCACAAAAACACTCTGTCATATTCCACCAGCCAAAGCAGTCACAGGGCTACCCAGGTTCAGAGGAGTGGGGAAATAGATTCTGTTCCATGTCAGCAAAGAGTCAAGGCCACAAAATAAAACCACGTGGCATGAAGTGTGTGGGAAGATAGATATTGCTGTGGCTATCTCTAAGAAACACCGTCTGCTACACACACACACACACACACACACACACACACACACACACACACACACACCACACAGGGGCGGAGGGAGGATTTCCTCATTGTGGTTTCTTTTTCTTGCCCATTTGTTTTGTTTGCTTTCTAAGAAATGAAAAAAATGTATATTGGATTATCAGGTTTCACAGAAAACTTTACTTTTGCCTGTTTCTGGTTAATGAAAAGACCCAAGAATCTTATCAATGTCACCATTCTCATATATCTACCATTTTCATGTATTTAAATTTTACAAATAATTAAAACGTATCAGAAATAATTATTACCAAAGATTTGTACAGCTATTATTCAAAGAGGGGGTCAAGATCATGATGGGGAAATTCACAGAGACAACTTGAACCAAGCTCAAAGGAACTCACAAACTTTAGACCCATGGAACCTCCATGGGATCAGACTAGACCCTCTGCACATGGGAGACAGTTGTGTCGCTGGGTCTGTTTGAGGGGCCCCTGGCAGCCTGATCACAATCTATCCCTGGTGCATGAGCTGGCTTTCTGGATCCCATTACCTATGGTCAGACACCTTACTTACCCCTGATAAAGTGGGGAGGGGCTTGGCCCTGCCTCAACTGAATGCACCAGACTTAGCTGTCCCCACATGGGAGAACTTACCCTGTTGGAGCAGGGGATGAGAGGTGGGGAGGAAGGTGGGAGAAGGCGGGATGAGAGGGGGATCTGTGGTTGGTATATAAAATAAATAAAAAAATAATTTAAAAAAGACTTGTCTACACTATTCTGCTTGCTTTTTATTCCTTCCCATGTCTTCAGTCTCTCTTTGGAGATAATTTTCATTTTGTGTCCTTTAGTGTGTCACGTGGCATGCCTGCTTGTAACAAAACCTGCGATTCTGAAAAATACGTATCTCTTTCATTCTTGAAAGTATTTTTCTGAATGTAGATTTCTATTTTGCCGGTATTTCACTTGAAGCAATTTTTCTATTTGATTTGGCTTTCCTATATTGTGGAGAGTAAGTTTAATTGTTGCCTAAGAGTCTCTGTTTTGAAGGACCAGGCTTTGCAGTGTTTATATTTGCACTTTTTTTTGACTTTGCTTATTTGTTCTCAGTTTTATTACATCACTTTGTGACTTTTTACTGAATATTTTGCTGGTGTGCCTCGGCATCTTATAGAAGGTGGCTATGTGTCCAGATCCTAAACACGTTTGCTTCTAATTTGTTTCTCTTTAAATTTTCAGTCTATGTTTCTGGCTACTTTTTTTTGACCATCTACTGGTTGCTACACATTTTAGTATAGAGATAACATGGTATGTAAGAAACCTAAGCTTATTTCTGGTAGCCCACAAGGTGATGTTGGTTATCCTAATAATCCTAACACAGACTGAAATTGAGGTTAGTTCAAGAGCATGCCATATTATTCCAGCTCACATTTGTTGCTAAAGGGGATGCCAGCCACAGCTGTGGATGTTTATCAGGACTCCTCCTTCACAGTGGGTCCTGCAGTCCAGTTTCATTCTCTTGATGAAGCTGGTGAAGCGTCTGTTTAGCTCTTGGTTACCCGGATGACTTGGATCTCACTGTCATTGTTCCCAGAGGGAAAAGGGACTGAGGCCGGCTGCACTCCTCTGTTCTGCTCTGTGCCTTTGTCTCCAAATTCTTCACTTTCTTTCTAGTTCCCTTGTTCTTTTAGTGCTCCTCAGTAGGAAGGACTTACACATCACCAGGCCCACGATTAATAGAAGAATCCCATTCTCAAAACACTTACAGTTATGAAATAAATTTTTAATTCTGCTTTCTCCTCACCTGAATCTATTTAAAAAAGAAAACTAATGGTAATAATGTTCATTTCATGTCACAAGCTTAACTTAAAACAAAAAGAAACGGAAGGTAATCAAAATGTGTTAAATGAGGAACTGACCCCTTCCAGTTCCCATAGCATCCTCAGCCACTCATGTAACTCCTTCCAACTTGGGTGACTAATAAAAAAGCTTATTTAAAATTGAAATGGATATTTGTACTTGCATAGAGCATAAAATCAGTCAGCTTTCCAACCAATGAAAAGTAAATTCAGTATTGCAAGTGGAGAGATTATGGTGGGTAACATATAGGGTGTTTACAACTGAGTAAATATCTGGATCCAAGGAACATAGGTCATCTCTACATACTTCACAGTATATTTACAAGTATCCCTTGGCTGTCAGAGGGTAGGCTAACTATGCATGAACACAAAGCTGAGTAAGCCACAGCCTTCAGACAATGAAAAGTTTTTCACGACTTTGTCATCCTACCTGATACCAAGGTGTAATGACAAAAACAATATATTACAAAGCCATAGTACAAGGGGAGGTGTGAGTGTGGCACTGAGAAACAGGAAGGTGACATCTTGGGACAAAAGGAAACTGTACTGAAAGATTCGTGAGTACTTGAACTTTTGGGATACAATGAGGAGACATCTAGAACCAATGTATAAAGACTAGGCTGCTTTGTAAAGGATGCAGGCACAGACAGCCTTCCACCTGAAAAGCTAAATCGAGGAAAAAGCTAAGTCTAAAAAGTAAAACAGTTAAAAGTTAATGGGAAGAAATGGACCAGAATATCCTTGTCATCTTGAATAACAAGTCCTGACAATACTCAAAAACACACAAAAGCCAAAATGCAAAGTTAGTAGATTTGACTGTGTCAATGCTAAGTATTCTGACCAGTGACATGAGTCGGGGATAAAGTTACCAGATGAGAAACTTTTGGGAAAAGATGTCAACAACATTTTCAAAAGGCGGAGAACACAACCCAGCACACAAGTAGTGTCTCATTCTGATCTCTACTCAAATATGACCAGTTGCAGAGGACTTCCTGTCCAAAATATCGCCCAAGTTTTATTTTGTCTCCTTAATTTTTCTTATAACAGCTATCAAAATGTATCATCACATGATACGATTATTTGTCCATTTTTCTTTTTTCCCAGTAAGTTGTGAGCTCCACAAGAGAATTTTTTCCCCCTGTTTCCTTCATTTTATGACCTCAGCACATGCAGTGGTGTCTGGCACATAGTGGACCACCAGTGAAATCTGTTAGATGAATGAATGAGCAAACTCCTGAGAATGAACAAAGGTAAGAAAAGACCCCTGTGGGAAAATATCAAGGGATGCATGTAGGTACTTCCTAAACTGATTTTGAATTTTTGTTTGTTTGTAGGGGAGATGGGAGGAAAGAGATCTTTAAGAATAAAGTCTATGATTTGGATCTGAAATGTTTCCCCCAAAGACTCGTGTACTGAAGCTTGTTTCCCCATGTAGCAGCGACCAGAGAAAGAGCATTTTGAAGTGACTGGGTCATGAGTGTTCATGCATTAATGGTTCATCATGGAAAGGACTTTTGATGTTCTGTCTACCCCTGTGACCGACAGCAAGGGAACCAGCCAAACTTGCACCGAGAGCCCCCCAAATCATGGTCAGAATACAGTTTCTCCTCTTAATTGTGTTCTCAGGTGTTTGTCTCAGCAACAGAAAACTAACATACCCTACACCCGTGTTCTTCATTTCAAACATAAAAGCAAGCATTAAAAAAATTAAGTATCCATATAAGTTAAAATCACAGAGAGAAAAGATATTTATCTCAGGAACATTCTCATTAAGGAAGTCGTAAGACCAACAGGAAACCGTGCAGAGTGGAAAGCTGAATGTCTCTGCCAGGAGGCTATTGCTACATGACCACACATGCACTGTCCAGTAGCCAGACAAGAGGCTTAGTCATCCCAGGGCCTTACGTCCTACATAATCTGTGCGCTGCGTGATCACGTAATCTGTGCGCGTGCATGGCGTAGCTACTTCATATGCGTATGTGTATGGGGAATCCATAAAAAGCAGGTCACAGACTCCTCCCCCCTCTGCTTCTTCCTCTTTTCTTGCACGACCATTTCCATAGGCCTAAGCACATCTTTCCTTAATAAACTCTTATAGTGGGCTTTGCTGTACCTCATGGCTTTTCTCTCTCAGCGAACAGCACCACTTAATGAATAACACAGCACCACCTAATAATAAAACCAACAGAGGCCACTGCGTTGACTTATTTAATTGCTTTAGACAAGATCTGTACATTTCTTCTTGTTCGTTTCTAACTTGTGAATAGTAAAAGTGGTTTTCAGCAATCTCCCTGTCTCACTAGTTCAATAAAATACTCAAACTGTACATTAAGTGGAAATACAAGTTAGTAATTTGCTGCAAATTCCTTTGATTTAGAGAGAAATGCTCATGTTTTGGCTATTGTTACCTGCAGTGAGGATCCTATTTCTCCTGTGGGGGATTCAAACTCTAATAGAAAAGTATAGGCCTGGTATAAAAGAAATGTATGCTGTGGGAAGCCTCACTGACAACCATGGGAATGAGCAGAGGGATGGTGGACTTCATTTGTCACAACAGTGTCTTCACTAGCACAAGCCTTTATTTAGCCAGAAGAGAACCTGGTCGTATAGCCAGGACTGGTGCAATGTATGACCTGTGGCCAACTTGGCGTCCATTGGTTCTCCTAGGGAGTCATTAACATCGGAAAGCTGGGCTAAGAGGTCAGCCTTCCAGCTGCCTTCTCCAGGCACCAGTCACATCCTGTATAATTTCTATTCTGACTCCAATGATAGGGGCAAGTTTTAACAAGAAAGAAAACTAAGTTTGCTAAATTCATGAGCACATGCCATCAAAAAATACGGCATTTTGTTACCAAATTGTTTGATAACTGTCTTAGGACCATGGGGGTTATGGATGATAAATTCTGCTACATTATCAGAAAGGAAGGCTTATTATGAGAGGAGGGAAAAAAAAAAAGAACTTCTGTGGGCAGAGGGTCAGCCTGACACTTTAACTAGCACTTTGTAAGACCTCAGATTCGGAGGGCAGCGCCTTCAGGAAGAAGAGGCAGGGCTGGCAGACGGATTGCTCTCAACACTGGCACAGAAGTTCCTATCTGAGATAACGTTTTGAAAGCATCCACTGAGCGGAGCTCCCCCTGGCTCCTCAGTAGGCTTCCATGCCGAGGGTGGATGAAAGTTTGAGAATGAGCCGATCTGTCAGTCACTGTGGGGACTGTAGCTGCCCTCTCCTTCTTCTGTTCTGCATCTGAGAGCTCACACTGCTGCCTTTGATTCCCAGCATCCCATGACTTGCGCAGCCGCAGGTTGCCAACTGGCACTAGACGAACAGCAAACTCAGTATTGACATCATCTGGCCAAACGCAGAGCCGACGAAATGAATCTGCCCGATACATGTACATCCTGACTTACTTTGGAACACCATTCCTCAGCTCACAGAAGGCCGGTTGTGCTTTTTCCACACTGCATCCCAAAACTCACACACCACCAGCCAGTGTGACGAAGGGTAAGGAGGGCGAGAAAAACCTGACATTGTCAAAAGCACTTGGAGCTGTCTGAGGGGGGAAGGTTGTGCATCCCATGTTATGTTCAGAGTATTATACCTCTAGAATTTCCATTTTAGACCATGTGACTTCACCTGGTTATAATTTGTATTTTGCCAGAAGAGTCTGTGGAAGGGTCTCCCCTTAGGAGACATTACCTCATCAATCCTTCCATGGTCCTCTGGGAGAGAGGCGATCAATCTTGTTATGGAAGAGAAAGCAAAAACTAAATTTCTAGCAACTCAACTGAGAGGTGTGGGCCCCAGTTCATAAAAGGACATGATAGGGCTCCTGAGTCCACAGCCAAGACTCCTGCCCCTAGAAAACTAATTGGAGGCAGAGCCTTCCTGCCTGTGCATCCCTGTCTGTCCCCAATAGAGGATTCAAGGCACCTCCTGGTACTGGCTCTTGGTTCTTCTTAACGCTCTACAGCAGCATTTCTCAACTGTGTGTTGAAACCCCTTTGGGGGTCGAATGACCCTTTCACAGGGGTCCAGTATCAGATACCTTGCATATCAGATATCTACATTATGATTCCTAACAGTAGCAACATTACAGTTAGGAAATAGGAATGAAAATAGTTTATGATTGGAGTCACCACAACACAAGGAACAGTATTAAAGGGCTGCAGCATTAGGAAAGTTGAGAACCGCTGCTGTACAGTTTACCCAACTCCCCACTGTATTTTGAATTTATCCTAAATGCACAAATTATTTCATTTAGTTCCATAAACATTTTTGTAGCATTTAATCTCTTTGTCCAAATTACAAAAATTTAAAAACAAGTTCACTGTTAGTGATTTGTGCCGTCCGGTTCATCCAGCTTACTTTTTCTTCTCCTCTGTGACCAGGGAAAAGATCCCGGTGAATGGGTTTTGAATTACAATGATGCTGAGCTCCTCTTAAAGAATTGAAGGAAGGCAGAGCAAAGGGAACTGACTTCAAACTTAGAGAAGATGTGTTCCTTGAGGTTGAAGAAAGTTTCATGAGAAATGACTTAAAAAAAAAAATGTGCCGGGTGGTGGTGGTGCATGCCTTTAATCCCAGCACTCAGGAGGCAGAGCCAGGTGGATCTCTGGGAGTTCAAGTCCAGCCTGGTCTACAGAGCGAGATCCAGGAAAGGCACAAAGCTACACAGAGAAACCCTGTCTCGAAAAAAAAAAAAAAAAATGCTCCATGTAGTCAAAACGAAGGTACCACCGAGATGCAAACAGGAAATGGAGCACTTTGTGTGGTCACTGGTTTATCAAATACACGGCACAAGTGCTGCAGGTGGGGGAACTGGGGTGCAGAGAGATGAAGGAACTCAGACCACACAGTCGGATATGGATATATCTGAGCTGGCTGCGAGCCTATGCAGAATACTAAGTCACCACTAAGTATTTCCTTAAAAATCAATCGGATGGGACCTCCCTCACACCCACTCACCTTCCATGGTTTCTCAGAACCAGAAAAAGCATCTCAGCTAGTCTCAGAGAGCTGTTAGATCAGGGAGAATGTGCTGGGGGTGTTTTTGCATGGCCTTCGTGGTATCAGCTCAAGCCAGGTTATTCCTTGGTATAGATAAGTGAGCAAATCTCGTGGGAAGACAAAAGCCCTAATCATGCAGAGCACCTAAGTAGAAATCAATTTGTTCCAGCAGCTGCTTGGAGCTGCCTCGACCTCAGAGTACATGGATAATCCTCACGCAGGCATGCTCTTCAGGGCCCAGCTTTGGAGGAGCTGGGTCGGATAGACCCAAGACCTTGTCACTAGCAGGCAGCTTGAGTGCTGCTTCTCAACAAGGGGAGGGCAGAGGGGCTGTGCTCTTCACCAAGGCAGGCTTTGAACTTGAGGGTGCTGCACCTGGAGCTCAAGGTCATCCCTGCTCTCGGTATCACTCTCCGACACCCTCCTTGGGTTGTGTCTACGATAAGGGGAAAAAAAAATGCTGAAGTGAACTCAAGTGGTCAGATGCTGCCCTCCCCCCCCCCCCCCTCCCTCCTTCCAACAGTTCGAATCAAGTTAACATACTTTGTGGTCACCGCATCATAGAGGTATTAGCTTTGACACTGGAAGTTCTTTCAGGAACAGGCTTCCCAGAAATAAGTCTGTTTTATTGCGACAGTTATCAGTTATTGCTCATTGTCACCTACACATTCTCCTCCTCCATGTCTGGTTTTATCCATCCTTTCTTCTTGGCTCCACCTCCTTCCCAGCTCTTCCTCCTTCCTTCTCTCTCCCTCTGTCCTTCTTTTTCCTTTCTCCGTTTCTTCCTTCTCTCTCCCCCCTCATCCCTCTCCTCTCCTGTGTCCTAGGCCTGCCAGTGGCCCTCACGGTGCTTGATTCTGTCACTGGCAGGGCTGAAGGCAGCTCTTGGCCCCTGCATGAGTGCAGTTCTGGAAATGTTCTTTAATAGAGAGTGACTCTTTCTTCAAACAGAGCGACTATTCAAGGCTGTTTTACTACCTTCCTGTTGCTGCTACAGAAAATCCCCAGAGGAGGTGAGGACCATCTATCCATGACATTTGTCACTGTAAGCCCCTCGAGACACATGAGTGTCCAGGTACCTCTCCTGAGGACCTCCAACCACCAGGTTCTTCCTACAGAACTGCCCAAACAGCCTGACCCAGCCCCTACCCTACAGAGGAAAAAGTCCAAACTCAGTACTTGAAATCCCACCCATCCCAACCCTGGAAAACTCTGCCCCCACCCCCGACCCCAAGAATCACTATATAAACCCTGTCTTCTGCTCCATTCTCTGCTGCTTCTCACCTGAGCAGAGGCAGCCACCCTCCTGGCTTTTCCCCTCCCAACAAATCTCTTGTGTGAGGTTTGTTGTGCCCTGTGACTTTGTGGTATTCCTTGGCTCTCAACTGCCAGGGTATCTTTCCCTTCAGAGCTGCAATACTGACAGTCACTCCATTGATGATCAGGATTGATCTGGCTGAGGCAGCTGGTCGGGCAGGTAACGCCTTCATGTATGTCCCTTCTACCGCCGCACTGGGTCCAAGAGGCTGACATTCCCCCATCAAAGAGGCTGCTCTTCAGTCAGGGTTTGTGAAGAGCTGCGCTCTCCTTCTAGAGCCTCCAAGCAAGCTCTCGGGGCCCATTTGTGGGACAACGTAGTGTAGTCAAGCTTCTAGGGACTGAGCACCACAGCAGTCTGTGCTTTCAAAAGAGAGTGAGAACAGCAGCAATGGGGGAGCGGAGAAAGATAAAGAGAGAGAGACAGAGACAGAGAGAGACAGAGTAAGACAGAGATACAGAGAGACAGAGAGAGACAGAGACAGAGAGAGACAGAGACACAGAAAGAGAGACAGAGACAGAGAGAGACACACAGAGAGAGACAGAGACAGAGACACAGAGAGATACAGAGAGACACAGAGAGACACAGAGACAGAGAGAGAGACACACACACAGAGACACACACAGAGAGACATACAGAGAGAGACAGAGAGAGACAAAGACAGAGACAGAGAGAGGCAGAGACAGAGACACACACAGAGACAGAGAGACAGAGACACACAGAGAGACAGAGAGACAGAGAGGAGAACTGTCACAAACTTGATGATTCAAAGCAACACAAGCACATTTTTTTTTTTTCAGTGCTAACATTGCCCCTGAGACTCGGGGTGTGCTAGGCAATCACTCTCCCACTGAACTATGTCCCCACCCCCTTTCACTCTTCACTTTGAGGCAGTCTCACTATGTTGCCCAGGCTGGTCTCGAACTCATTCTATAGTCCAGATTGGCCTTGAATTTACCATTCTTCTACCTCAGTCTTCATTGCAGGCCTGGGCCACTAGACCCAGCTCAGAAACATTATTATTGTTGGAAGTGAAAATCCTAAAAGTGGAGGCAACAGTTTCATCTACAGAATATGTCACTTCACCATACCCAGCTTCCAGGGATGCCTGCAATCCGTGGTTGATGATCCCTTCATCACGTTAAGAGCCAAGACGCTGAGGCATGGTCAGGCCTTTCTCCTTCTCCTCTGTTTCCATTGTTACATCTCCTCTGACTCTGCCCTCTTGCCGCCTTATAAGGACCATTGCTATTGCATTGGGCCCCCTGGATAATCCAGAATGAGCTAGACCTTAAACTCCCTAAATTACGTCTGGGAGGACCACATGGACATCTTCTGGTGTGTGCTTTTCTTTGTACCACAGCTGTGAAGCCACTGATTCCAGAAACAAGTTGCTGGTTAGATCTCCATTCTGAGAACAGGCAGCCATAGGCCTGAGGAGGAGCTCTGTTTTCAAAAACAATGCTGACGGACATGGGCAGGGCCTGGCATTGATACAGGATGACAGCAGCTTCTAGTGAACTTTCCTGCAACGATGATTGAATGTGGGGAAGGCTGGGTCAGTAACATGGTCAAGCTGCACTTCTAGGGGTGCAGTTCGGGCATTTGCCAGCCTGTGGGTGCCTGTGTTCAGTTATAAGCAAACCTCTGTTTGCTTAGCCATAAAATGGGAATACTGAGCCATAGGACTAAAGTCATGCATATAATATACCTACCTGGCTCATAGTTGATGGTTCAGCCAAGTTAATTCCTTTACTGCCTTCCTTAGTGGTTAGACTAAAGGTCAAGAAAGTAATTACAGTGTGGTCAAAGTAATTAGGTTAAGAGTAATTAAGCAGGTGTCTGGGAATGGGATCCTAATCTAAACTCAGAGGATATACCTAAACAGTTCAATGTGAAAAAGCAAAATCGACTTTTTCTCTTCCAGCTTTAGCCTAATTGCATTTTATGTCTCTAAATTGAATAAAGTGTGTAGGAGAAGACCCAAGCTATCGCATGCCTGTGGTTGGAGAACTGTAGGAAGCATGTGGCATTTTCTGTCATTCCAAATCATGAAACATGAACCACGGTATCAGTAAGGGTTTAGGTGCTGTCCAGAGCAGCCACCCAACAGAGGCCAGCAGAGGCCAGCTCCCTTTTCCTGCTTTTACTCAAACTCTTTCAATAATGCCTTCTGAAATAGACTGCTTCAGTGTTGGCCAGTTCCTGTTACAAATTTCATACTTGTTTGTAGCCAGAAAGCAGTTCCCTAAAGTTTTTAATCTTTAAAGAAAGTTTTTTTTTTTTTAACTTAAAATTGTGTTAAGATCTATTTGTTTAATAAGGTTGGTGGGCATGGAGTATGTGCAAGTGAGTGCAGATGCCCTTGAAGGCCAGGAGAGGGCGGCAGATTTCCTGGCCCTTGAGCTGCAAATGGTTGTGAGGGGCCTGAAGAGGGTGAGGGAACAGAACTCAGGTCTTCTGGAAGAGCAGGATGTATGCTAACCCCTGAGCCATCGCTCCAGCTCAGTTTCTATTTTCTCATTCTACTTCTGCCCTCTGAATTAACAGAACACAGAGTCTTCATTTCCATGAGATGCCTCCATCCTAAGTCTTCTCTAAATCACAATTCCAGTAGTTTTCCAATTACTATTTATTGGCTGCTTTCTTTCCAACATTTCCCAGTCTCCTAGTCGTCTGTCTCTTTTTGTTCTCAAGTTATCATTGTCTTTCCAAAACGGATCGCTCAGAGCCAACAGTGTTCTAGCTGTGCCTGAGCTGGTGCCCAGGATGCGGAGACTTCTGTTTTTGTTGGGTCTGTGTCTTATTTGCCCCTCGATGGAGTCAGATGCATCTGTTCTTTTTCAAAGGAGTCATATAATATAACTGTTATGCGGCTTTTCATGGCCAAATGTCCCATCATATTCCTAGGCTTTTTTATAAACTATATTTGTTTCCCTCCCATCCTTACCTGTCTGCTTGACTTATCACGGTGTACACATTATAAAAAGAAAAAATATTGCCGGGCGGTGGTGGCGCACGCCTTTAATCCCAGCACTCGGGAGGCAGAGCCAGGCAGATCTCTGTGAGTTCGAGGCCAGCCTGGGCTACCAAGTGAGTTCCAGGAGAGGCGCAAAACTACACAGAGAAACCCTGTCTCAAAAAACCAAAAAAAAAAAAAAAGAAAAAATATTAACCTAGATCTTATTATCCATCCAATTAGCAATTTTACTTTTTAATTTATTTTTATGATTTTTAAGTGTGTGTGTGTGTGTGTGTGTGTGTGTGTGTGTGTGTGTGTGTGTGTGTATGTGTGAATTTGAGTGCAGGTGCCTGTGGAGGGTTGAGGAGGGTGTTGGGTACCCTTGGAACTGGAGTTATAGGTGATTGTGACCTATCTGATTCGGTTGGTGGGAACTGAACTGAAGTTCTCTGCAAAAATAACATTCATTCTTAACCTCTGAGCTATCCCTTCAGCTCATTTTTTAAATAAATATATAAAGTTTCTGTGCCTCTTATTTATTTAAGATCTCAATGAAAAATTTATTGTCATTTGTTTTTAGTAATATTTCAATATAATGTTTGAAAATTTCATACATGTATACAATGTATCTTGATCATATATACCCCCAACTACTCTCCTCCAATTCCCCTTGGGACTCCCTGGCACATCTTCCTTCCAACTTTATGCCCTCTCTTTTTGGTATTTTTTCTTTAGTTATTTTGCTTTTTCATTGTTTTATGGATTTGAACTTCTTCATTTTTTTATTTGGTTTTTGAGAATTTCATATATGAGTATTTATATCATGTTTCCACACTCTTCTCCCTCCAACTCCTCCCACGTTCCCCTTCTCAAATTCATGGCCTCTCATTCTTGAATTCTTATTTTTACAACACACACACACACACACACACACACACACACACACACACACACACACACTATTCATAAACACAACCTGCTGAGTTCTTGGGCATTACCTATCAAGGAGGTCATTCCTGGAGAAGACTGAGCCTTCCTCTTTCAGTAATCATTAATTAATTGCCTGTAGTTCTTCACCCATTTTTAAATACATTTATTTATATATAAAATCATATTTTTAATCCACTGAGTCCAATTACTGCTGCCCATATGTTCACGTACAGGGTCATCCCTTGGAGCATGGGTAACTATCACTGGCTACTCTCAAGGAAAAATGACTCTCCTTGCCCCCAAAGCCATCAATTGCAAATAGCACCACAATTAGAAAAATTTAGCTGCTACCCCATCCATCTATCCATCAACAATTTGCAGTTGCCTATTTTCCTCTGTCATCCTTGTTCATATGCTTGTATAAATTTCTTCATCTTTATTCAGGTAATTTTTCATATCCCAATTCTAAAGGCCAAGTTGTTAACATTTTCCCAATCGTGTTGCACTGTCTTTTTATAATTACTCTTTAAGGTAGATGCCTTGAATTCCATAGTAAGACAGACCATATTTGTTCAACAGTTCCCAGTCTCAGACACGAAGGTTGTGCTTTGTGCATAAGATGTTTTTCTTAGGGTGATTTTGACACAATCCTTGAAGTCAAATTACTTTTTGAACCCAAACAAAAAAAAATCACACTTCTCAATTTAAAATGGTCTCCATTTTCAGCTTTTGCTTCAGCCCTTACTTCTTTGGAACCCCTAATATCCCCTTCCAATTTCAGACAAATAGAATAGAGGAATGAGACACGATCTGGAGAGTTCATTAGTTCCGACAGGGGTTTCACAACTCATAACCCTATCTCCATCAACAGCATGCTAGGAGCCCCCTGTTGAAGGCAGTTAGGAGAGCCTCCCCCTCCCCCAATTGCTAGCTGGCTGGTGCTGACAATTTGTGGAGGCCACACATTGTAAGTTCCCTGGGGATAGGCTGTGGTCACTTTCACTTACTGTATCCCAGCTTAGCCATTGGAAGCTCTCAGTGAATATTTATTAGTAGAAAGAATGAAAGAATATAATTAAAGATAAGGCTTAACAATTTAAATCAGCCTTGGGGAGATAGCATTTCATTCACACTAATGAGTAAATTGCTGGTATTAGTTATTTCCCCAGGAACAGGTTTTACTAGGAGGAACAGCCAGTGGGAAGCACTTTGCTTCTGTTTGAGAGAAGAAACTGATGGGTCTGAGACACCTAAAATAGGTACATTAGAATTTTGCCTAGGGCCAGCATTGTACTTTTAAAACCCGGGCTATTAATGCTATAACTAACCACAGACTTTGAACCTGTAAGACGCACAGAATCTGTATTTTAAAATGTATGGAATGCTTTTATAGCTTGCTATGGTTTCTGATTAGCCTATTTAATGTGGGGTGAGGCTACCAATTCACAGAACTCAGCTCCGATGTTGCTGCTACTGAGGGATTGATTTTTGAACTCCCATCCCCATAGATAGAAGATGGTGTAAGATCTGTATATAACCCCTACACATCCTCATGAATATTTCAAATTGTCTCTGAATTACTTATAATACCTAATACAGTGTAAATATTGTGTAATTAGTTGTTATGCTGTGTTGTTTGGAGGAATAACAGAAACATCTGTACACATTTAGTACAGATACATTTTTTTCCCCAAACGTTTTTGGCCTAGGATTAGTTGAACCCACAAAGGTGGAACTCAGAAATATGAAAGGCTTACTGAGTACTGAGTTCTATTACTCCTCGTTAGCAGGGAGCCAGGGTACATGTATTCTTTCCCAGAATTCTTCACTCAAGTAAGAGCCTGACACAGGCAGAAAGGAATGTGGGGGCAACTGATTCTCTAAGTTTGCCTGGGGTTCTTCTAGTTACATACAGGGATTTCTGTGTTACCAGAATACCCCAGTCCCGTGCAGCCAGGGTAGAGGCAATTGGTTACCCATTCCAGGAACTGAAAATAGTCCTGCTATAGACTTTATGAATTAGGCAATGCAGCTCCAGTGGCCAGGACCTCTCTCAGTGTTCCAACCAGGGTCCTCTGTGTTGGTAAAGTGAGAATTTTCCTCCCTGCTTCCTCTCCTGGAAATATCAACACTGTGTGGTGTGATCCAGAAGAGTCTATGCCAGAGAATTCTGTACAGACTTCTTTTATGAGCTTTCAACATGGGCAAGAAACTTTGAGAGCGGAAATACTTATTTCAAGAAAATCATCTTTAAATTCCAGTGCCACAGTAGATGAACTCATTAATATTCTATTCCTACTTGCATGACTATGCTTACCAAGCTGACACTGAGAGCTGTGTTCTCGGATAAGCGAACAACAGAGCAAGGTGCTGAAGTAGACCAGAGCAGTAAGTCTGTGTCTGGGAGTGGTGGTCCACAGGCACCCCTGTGGCACATCTGTCCTGCCATGGCAGTCAGAGGGGCTGGGTCTTTTGATTAGAGAGTGGAGAATGACAATTCTCTATAATAATTCATCCATTTTTAAATGTATGTATTTACATAAAAAATCATATTTTTTAATCCACTGAGCCCAATTAGAGTCAAAGTCGTGGTTTGACTCATTTCCCCTTGGGTTCCAGCACAGACACTCTCACCCTACTACTCACTTTCTCTGAACATCCACACTATGCATATGTAGAACATCTGCTCATCACTAACCATGGATCTACCACAGCATCTGACTGTTAGACTACTACCAAGCTGAACTGCTGAAAACATCTCCTGGTGAGGATGGTATGGCTTCCCCTTGTCTTTTTTTGTTATGGATGTTCCCTCCCGAGTGTTTTTACTATCTGCGGGTCAGAAATCTTTCCCTCACCTGATTACCATCCTTCTCTCCCTGGGTTGTAAGCACACACACTCCTCCAACTGCACCAACCGCTTCGAGTCAGATGGAGGGGTGGAGATCGAAGGTGAAATAGTAAAGACTCAGGATCTCCAATTTCTAGAGCACTTGAAAGTACACGGTTTTCCTTGACATGTTTTAGAAAAGTCTCCATCTGTCCTTGACCAGATTTTTCTCAGGCACAAATATTTAAAATAAATGGAAGAAAGAATTTATTGCTTGGGCTTTCTTTTCATTTTCCTTAAAAAAATTGATAGCTAACATTTTCTTAGCATCTTTTCTCATACTTTTTCCTTATAAATTTAAGGAATGTGTAATACTGTGCACTAAATAAATCTACTATTTTATTGAAGATGATTAAAAATCAGGGCTTGGAGGATGAGATTATTGTTTGGGGCAATAAAAGACACAAGCATACCAGAATTTTGAGTGGAGGCCCTTTATTTATTAGGGGAAGGGCTCAGAAATAAAATTGAAAATATGGGTTAAAATGAAGCAGAGAGTCCCAGTATGTTCTGGCAAGTTCTATCCTAGTCTGGCAAGTTCTGGCCTGAGTCCTACACTGAGGCTGAGGCTGAGAAGACAAAAACCCAGTGTGAGGGGGGAGAAGGGCTGTGATTTGACCATGCAAGGGCTAAATGTAGACAGGTAATGAGGGTGTATTTGTGCTGCTCTTCTAGGCGATGGACTTCCTGGGCCTGAGCCCTGAGCCAGAGGAGCAAGCTCTGGGCCTTCTCACCTCATAAACAGGACTTAGCTTGCTTTCATATCCCAGAGACAGTAAACCTGGAGAACACAGCTATTATCACTGATTCACAGATGCTAGGTCATTTCCCAAAGATAATAGTCAATTTGACTCATTTCTCTCCCTCAGCTCCAAAGAATCAAAGCCCTGTTGATTTTTTTCATCCATGGTCACTCACCCAGTTCCAGGTCTGATCACTTCCTGCTTCCCTCTCTGCAGTGGGTTCTGTCTTCAGCCTGTCCTTGCTTCAGTGTGCCTGGGTACACATGTGGCCAGTAGGATTCAATGTAGATGCATTGTCAAAACCCAGCATTGTTAGTTAGCTTCTTCTTGGCGTTGATTGACATCCTCCCAACCCCTACGAGGTTGATGTGCTAAAGAGTTGCTTCCCAGGGTGGTGCCACTGAGAAAAAACAGGACTTATGGTCCTTGGGTTGCTGGGGTCCATGTCCTTGAAGGAGATTATGTGATTATTATGTTATTTCTTTATCTCCATGCTTCCTGGCCACAAGACAAGCAGTTTGCTCTCATACACACTATTCACCTTTGGATCTGACCCCTCAATAAAGGCTTGAAGCAACAACTGATCCACCTGATCTTAAACTGGAAGCTTCTACAACCATGAGCTAACCTAACCTTTTCTCTTTATAATCATCTCAGCCATTTTGTTATAGTCACGGGAAGCTGATTAAAATACTTAGTCAAATAATGCAACCATATCTTCTCCTCCCCGCCTACAGTGTGATAAATGTTTCCTTTTGATGGTCAAAGTCTTCCCTGATATTTCTTCAGCCTTATATCTGATCCTCACCAGCCTCTTTGTACTGTAAACAGCACTTACACTTCCCCTGCATGCTTGGCCTTATCTTTCCCTGCTTGAGCCCCTCCCCCTTTTCTCTACTTTATGTCCATTTCAGCGTACAGATGTTGCTCAGACATCATCTTTCTGGGAGAAGCCACACGGGGGTCCCCAGAGGCCCTTGCTTACTCATTATGTGGAGCCAGGTGACTCTCCCCTTTCTGCTTATGTGAATGCTTCACTCTAACTGTTCATAAAGTTTTCTATTTTTCACGTTTGCCCATTTATGTGGTCAGCTGAGAGGCAAAACCATGTTTTCCCTTATCTGAGGCAGCAGGATAATATCTTGAAATATTAATCTTTATGCTTTTGTTTTCTTCTTGTCCTTGTAAATGACTTTTCCTCTGCCAGAGGCATCCACATTGCCTCAAGCAGAAAAATGGGAATGAGAGACATGCCAGAAATTGTCAATATTCCAGATTTATTTTAACCTATAAAACAGTTCTTAAAAATCAAAAGGGGGCTGGCAAGATGGCGTAGTGGGTTCAGGCACTTGCTGCCAAGCCCAATGACTTAGGTTTGATCCTCAGGATCCACAAGACAGAAGGAGAGAACCAATTCCACCAAGTTGTCTTATTTTTTCCAAATATGGCACACAAGAACTACCCAAAATATCTACACATGAATTCAATTAAAAAAGAATCTATAAAAACAACAAAATAAAAATCAAATGAAGGTTGTAGCATGAATCCTAATTGGTCTTAATAAAAACCTGGAGCCAGATATTGGGGTAAATGCTGAAAGACCAGAGAAGCAGAGCAGCCAGCCACTAGTTCTTACCTCTACTGAATCCTCAGCCGAAAGGGACCTGAGCTCCTGTCTCCTCCTGCCTTATATTCCTCTCTCTGCCCAGCCATATCACTTCCTGCCTCTACCTCCCTAGTGCTGGGATTAAAGACATAAGATCCCAAGTGCTGGGATCAAAGGTGTGTGCCACCACTACCTGCCTCTGTTTCTCTTTTAGACTGGATCAATCTTGTGTAGCCCAGGCTGGCCTTGAATCCACAGAGATCCTTTTGCCTCTGCCTCCCAAGTGCTGGGATTAAAGGTGTGTACCACAACTGCCTGGCCTCTATGGCTAACTAGTGGCTTAGCTCCACACTCTGATCTTCAGGCAAAGTTTATGTGTTAGATCACAAACAAAATATCACCACAGAAGGTCTAAGAGTTTTGTGACACAGTATACAATATAATGATGGAAGTGGAAAGAGAATGTGGCCTTGCTGAGTTTTGCCTGTTGCCTGAAGTCTAATCTCCAGAGGAGATGGTGTCTGCCTCTAGACCCTCCCCAAATCTATCAAAACCTGAACATATAGATACAACCGGTGAACACCATAGCCAGAATGCTTCAAAAATCTACTCAGAACCATCCATATAGACATCTCCTGTGATTGGGCCATGATCCCTAATCAAAACCATCCACATAGACAGGGTCTGTGATTACTGTGGACCAGGATACACAGGACAGCACCAATCCTCAAGGAGGAAGAGACTTCACTACCCACAGAAGTAGAAAAGGCCCAGACCGAAGACTTGGGAAGATATTTTCGCTTGCATTTTTTTGCTGTTCCATAAGGTAGCCATCAGCCTCATGTGGATCTTGAGCATTCAAAACAGGGGGAGTATGATAAGAAACTGAAGGTCAATAGCCACATGTGGCTGGTGACTCCTGTCGTGGACAGGCCAGGTCTTGTGTGACTGTGATGTTCAGCTCAGTTGCTGACACACAGTGAGTGCTCATAAGTGTTTGATGACTGGAGGTACAGAAGCAATGACTCCATGCTGACTACTGTTTCAAGATACACCCAAAGCCTTTGCTTGTATTCTCTAGTCTGCTGAGTGTTTGGAAGATCCTGCAGTGGCCACCATGTAAAACAGCTGTAGAAGAATTGATTTTTTTTTCTAGTGTGCATAATTTTCAAGTCATCCACACCACTGAATACCTATCTATTGAGCGTGACAACCACTATATGACTTGAATCCAATATTCACCAGTTGCCATCACTTATTATTCTCTCTTAAAACACTTGGAACAGAACTTGAGTAACATACCTTTTCACTGCTGTGAAGCTCAGTGTTGTTTCATATGATTGGAACTGGATTGGCCCGGATGCTACTAACCTGTAGATAAGGAGCACAGCCCATATTGATAGAAGCTCTTTCTGATGTTCTACCCAGTATTTCTACTGCTGCTTCCCCTAGGAGCTGCCCCAACCCTCTGAGAGCTCCAAACCTGGGTTTGCATGAATCTAAGAATGGCCAGCCAGACCCCAGGGCTGAGAGACCAGGTAGGGCTCAGTCCTGCAGCAGATGCTATGTGCCAGGTCTCATTACAGAACATTTGTTTGGTTCATTCCATTTAATTTTGTTTTAATGAACCACTTTGCTTCTGGCCCACCTCTTCCTTTGGGGATCGAAACTGTTCATTAAGTCAAAAGACTAGAGTGAATCAAATTATCAACAAATCCTTGTAGATTCCATTAGGTGTAACTTTCATTTCTTTTTACATCAGCAGATTTAGAATCCACTCCATCACGATTAATATCTAGACATCTCGCCATGCTCCCATCTTCCATGTCCCTCTCCTTCACCTTGGCAGCTTGACACCCTCTGCATTCCAGCTCATGGAGGAAGAGACCAGTAAGGACCCCCAGTTACAGACCAGCCAGAACTGAGGCCTAGGTCTGGCACAGCTGGGGATAATTACAAATTCCTTTCCTACAGAGGCTGTCTAGCCCTAGGGCCAATGAGAATCACCTGGGCTGGTTATAACACAGTCTGCTGGCCCATCCCCAGAGTTGTTGATTATCCACAGATCTTGGGAAGGAACCAAGATTCTGCAGTTCCAGCAAGTTCCCAGGTGATGGTGATTCTGGCCTGGGAAACATGTGGAAAACCATTGTCTTAATCATTCTGTGATGAGCCTTCAGGGAAAGTAGCTTTGGGTGTGTGTTGGCCCTTCCACGTCACTACATCTTTGCATTCACATGCCCCAGAACACTAGTCAGCAAAGCTCTTTCTTGCTTGGATCCAAGAAAGCAACAAGTTTGAAATAGGAAAATTCTCATTTTCAGTTCCCAAAACTGGAATGAGTTTATTTGGGGTTTCTGTGAGAATTTGGGTAACCTGGTTTATGTATGGTAGAAATCAGTGAGTCATGGGGAGTCAGGACATTGAACAATTTAAGCAAATCTCACTACAGCCTTGCTGTAAAGATGGCTAATTAGGTGGAGCCCTGAGGAACGAATGAGCCCACTGTCACGGAGGATGTTGTTTTAGTTATATAATATAAATCATTCCAAAACATGTGTGGCAAAGTAGACTCCTTTGCTTTTCATTATTTAGATAAAAAAATTTCCCCAAAGCCACAAAACATTTACTTCATTCAATTAATCTATTTAAAAGCCCCACTTATCATCCAGATGTTTCAAACATAGGTCTCTGAACCGTCAGCTGGATGAAGTGTTTGCCATCACCAGATGTTTAGCTGTCAGGAGTGCACAGCTCTGCTTGAAATGTTCTGGGAACCTGGATTTTTCTCTGTGCTTAATCACTCTTCTGGTCAATAAATCCCACTTTCAGTGTAACTAAATGTCACAGTTGCAATTTCAACTCCTTTCCTCTTGTTTCTGTCCCCTGTGTAGGGAATGAGCAATACTGTTCATTATCTGTTGGTAATTATTCTTAATTTATTCGAAGACAGCTAGTCACTCTTTAACTTATTCTTTCTTCATGCAAAATTACCTCCAACTCTTTTTAAAACTCCACCCTCCCAGATCCGAATCCCGGCCCCTCTAATTTGCTTTTAACTGTGTTCTTGCTACGTAGCCCAAGCTTGCCTCTAAACCTTGATCCTCCTGCCTCAGCCTCCTGAGTGTTGGGATTGCAGGCATGTCCTGGAAACACTGGGCTTTCAGGCCTGTCTTTGAAAGCTCAGGCTTAGATCATGGTTCCTGACTTAGCTGCTCTTACCATGTGGGTTCTGAGTCAGAGCTCCTTCCTTAGACTCCCCAAGACCGAGCTCTGAATCTTGGGTCCTCGGTCCTCCTTCTGCTAAGTCTCCATGTCATGAAGTCACCAGACATCATCTCCACTTCTCATTAAGGATTTGGTGATGTGGCATGGGTTTGTTACTCTTAATAGCATTTAAAAATTTTTTTATTACATTTATTTGTTGGAGATGGGCGCAAGAATATCATGGCATGTGTCTGGAGATCAGGCAGCAACTTGGGGTACCAGTTCTCTCCTTCTACCAGATGATCCCAGGTCATCAGGTTTGGCAGCAAGTGCCCTAACCCATTGAACCTCCTTGCTGGTCCCTTCTTAATTAAATTTTCAAAATATATCAATGCCAAGATCCTATCAGATGGGTGCAAATGGATTCCGTTATAGTTAAATAAAAGAATGTTGGGTTCAATGAGTGAATGCAAATTTGATCATCGTTACTTGTGGTTCACTTTGTTTTTTTTTTTTTTTTTAAGATATGCTATATAAAAACCAGAAGATGGAACAGCTATGGGATCTGTGATGAAAGTAAAAGGTACCTTTTAATTGTGAGAAACTGCTGCTGCTCTAGACGATTCCTAGGGGAAACTCAGGCTAACGCTAACCATCAAGTGGGTTCCTTCACCCCAATCTTTACCCACTCCACAGACCCTGATGTCGGGGCCGTTCTAGTCCCTTTCTTCTGATGATAGCAGTTATCCTTTTCTTTTTATTGATTTATTAGAGAGGGTCTTGTGTAACCCGGGCTATCCTTGAACTTGGTATGCAGCCAAGGATGTCCTTTCACAGCTCTGATGATCCTGCTTCACATTCTGGGATATCAGACATGTAGTACCGTACTTGGGGTGTGTAGTGCTGGGGATCGAACCCAGGGCTTAATGCATATTAGGTAAGTGCTGTGCCAGCTGAATCTCATCACCAGTTCAGTTAGCATTTCAAAATATTTATTTATTCTTGGAAATTTTCATACGTGTATACAATGTATCTTGATCATATCCAAGCCCCACTCTCTCTCTCTCTCTCTCTCTCTCTCTCTCTCTCTCTCTCTCTCTCTCTCTCTCTCCAACTCCCTCTGGGTCATCCTAACACACCTCCCTCCCACCTCTTGCCCCCCCTTTTCCTTTTTTGTTTTTTAAAGAATAACCCACTGAGTCCAGTTAGTGCAGCCCATAAGCTTGTGGGTCTGAGGTCATTCGCTGAGTCCTTGGCAACTTTGCTAGCAGTGGCCACCCCCACCCCCAAAGAACAAGGGACTCTCTTTCCCTAGTACCTCTCAGCTGCTGGCAGCTCTTCAGCTAGGGGTGGAGCCTTGGGACCTTTCTTCCAGTTGTGGTAGAACAAGATCTTCACCAGCTGCCCTTAGATCAGCAGTGATCAATCCTGACTGATGTGTTATTCAGCAATTGCTGTGTAACACATTTTCCCCAAACACAAGGGCATGTAAACATGTCCTACATCACAGGTTTTGAGGGCTAAGAAGGGAGTATGTCTTGGCGGGGGCCCCCTAGCTTGGAGGTTCAATTGCTTTAGCTTCTCATTAGAAAGATCCACATCCAAGCCCATGACAGCTGGCAGGATTTAGTTTTTCCAAGGTCACTGCTCCGAGGTCTCAGCTCCTCTGCACTGGCTGGCTGGAGGTCCCGCTTGGTTCCTCACACAGGACCTCTCCATGAGTATCTCGCCACATGGTAGCTCGTGTAATGAGCCAGCAAGAGGCAAGGGGGCATGTCAGTGAGACATAGTTGTAGCCATCAGGAGGCAGCCAACTTCGATCAAGTGGCAGAAATGCTGTCCCATTATTTGTTTGTTTCTACTTGTTAGAGGCAAGTCAGTAGTTCCTGCCCTCATTCAGAGGCAGGATAACACAAGAGCCAGAGTGACTCTTGGGGATCCGTGGGTCCTCTCCTAAAACCACAGTGCTCTGTACTAACCCCAGGGCATTTAATTTTAATCAACCAACGAGGTACACATTACAGACAATAATGAAAGTAGACAATTGCTTACCATCACAATCATAATTCAGATATTTTCCGTAGCCCAGGAGGTTCCTAGGAAGACTCTTCTGTAATCAGCTCCCTTTCCCTATTCCAGCCCATGAAAACCACTGACCAACTTCCCTTCCTTCCTTTTTAATTTTTGGTGTGTATTTGTGTGTGTTTATGTATGTACATGTATGTGCAGGTGTATGTGTCTGTGTGTGTACATGTGGAGACCAGAAGTTGACACCGAGTGTCTTCTTCTATCACCTTCTGCCTTATTTTGGAAGACAGGATCTCTAGTGACATTATTTTTGTTATGATTTTGTCCTTTCTGTTCTAACTATTGCATTGTGAGAATTCTCTCCATCATCCAGGTACAGTGCATCCCTCAAAGGTCTGTTTTACAGCCACATTTCCAAGTATAGGCCTGCCATTCACTTGGCTAATAGTCTTTCAAAGGTTAGTTTTAATTTTGATGAGGTTGCGTTTACTATTATTTTTCAATGTTTTGTGCTTTCTGAGTTCTAAGAAATTACAGTCTAACCCAAGGTCATAAATATTTACGATTTCTTTGAGAAATATTATTGCTTAATGCTTACATTAAGGTCTGTGGTCTATTTTTAGCTAATTTTTGTGGGTGCTGTGGGTCAGGGTAAAGGTTCATTTCTTTGTTATGAATGTTCATCTATTATGCTTCCCCGCCCCCCCCCCCCGCCCCCACACACAGATTGCCAGGATACTTTACTGGACATCAGCTGACCACATAGTTGTGAGTGTGTTTATTGACTATTTTCTGCTCCATTGACTTAATTGCTTAAATATTGCTTAAATAACACACCTGCTTGATTACCAGAGCTTTACAGTATGTCTGAAAATAAGCAATATGAACCCTCCAACTTGGGTCAATTATTTAATATTTTACCAATTGGGGAGTGTCTGCATCTCCTCATAAATTTTAGGGAAAGCCCGCAGGTTACAGAATCACTCCTGAGATTTTGTTTGGACTTGGGTACAACCTATAGAGCAATTTGAAAAGAACTGATGTCTTCTTTGGATATTCCCATGTGCAGCCATGTTATCTCTTCATTTTACATGCCCTTGGAGTTCTTAATTTTAAGTTATTGTTGTTGTGTGTATGTGATGTTATGTTAGAGTCAGAGGACACTTGAGGGAGTTGGTTCAATTGTTCCACCTTTATGGAGGCTCCAGGGTTTGAACTCTGGTTATCATGCTTATGTAGGAAGTGTCTTTACCCACTGAGTCATCTTGCCTCTCCTATCTCCTTAGCTTCCTTCCTGTGGCATTTTCTAGTGTTCAGTGTTCAATATTATACATATTTCACCAAATTCATCCCTACACCTTTCTGATTTCACTGCTATTGTAAATGGCAGTTTAATTTCTGATTATTCCTTGATAGTGTGTAGGATTACACTTGATTTTTTATATTCCTTTTTGTATTTATTTATTTATTTATTTATTTATTTATTTATTTATTTATTTATTTATTTATTTATTTATTTTGTGTTTTTACATCCTGGCTGCAATTTCCTCTCCCTCCTCTCTTCCCAGCTCCCCCTCCCCACAATGTCCTCCCCACCATCCACTCAGTCTCCTTCGTTACTCTTCAGAAAAGGTCAGGTCTTTCGTGGATGTCAACCAAACATGGTACATCAAGTTGCAGTGATGCTAGGCCCTGCCTCTCCTGTTAAGGCTGGAAGAGGTCATCCAGTAGGCTAAGATAAAAAAAACACAAGCGGGGCTGGAGAGATGGCTCAGAGGTTAAGAGCACTGACTGCTCTTCCAGAGGTCCTGAGTTCAATTCCCAGCAACTCCATGGTGGCTCACAACCATCTGTAATGAGATCTGGTGCCCTCTTCTGGCCTGCAGTCACATATGCTATATACATAATAAATAAATAACTCTTAAAAAAAAAAAAAACACAAGTGACAGCTCATGCTGCCGAGGATGTAGAGCAAGGGGAACACTCCTACATGGCTGGCGGGAGTGCAAACTTGTACAGTCACTTTGGAAATCAGTATGGTGGTTTCTCAGAAAACAGGGAATCAGTACAATTGATTTTTGCATATTGGTTTTTATATTCTAGGCTCTCAATACTTAAGTGTTATGTTTGCCCTCTTTTGGATTCTTCTGAATTTTCCACGTAGGCTTTTGCTCCTCCCCCTGTCTGAAGTACAGGCTTTGCTTTCTTTCTGTCACCTACAGCAGTTAGGTAGACTTCTTCCTTGCAATCACTGTGCCCTTGAAATGTTTCCTTGCTTTTTGCCATGATTTTAATTTCAGCGCATGCTCTTTATGCAGGCTGAGGAGGTTCCTTCTGCTCCTGACTGGCTGAGAACTGCCTTTGGACAGATTTGGAGGTTTGTTAATTCTCTCCTGAATTGAGATCATCATTTTTTTTTTGCCTTGTTCTTGGAATGCTAAAATTGCCAATTCCATTGATTTTCAAATATTCAACCGACCCTGCATTCCTGGAATGGTATCCAAGTATAATAAAGCATAGTTGGTTTCAGTTTTATTGAAATCTTAGGATTTTTGCATCTTGGAAGGGTTAAGACTACAATTTTTCTTTTTGAGGTTTGTTCTGATGTTAAAACAGGAAGATGCTGATTCTCTAAAGAATCAGTATCTTTTAAAGGAAATTTTTGAAGGAGAGAAAAGGGAACATTTTCCTATCTACCCACATACTTCCTGTTTCCAGCCACCACCATCCTTTGTGGGTTTCTGATGTCTCTGGGCTTCCTTCCTCTTTGCTGATATTGCCATGTTGGCTGGTGGCAGATGATGTTTGGCTAAAGTATTGTTGGTTTCACTTCCAGAGTGGGAAGGGTTCCTTTGTTCCTGTCATAGTTCAGGCACAGCTCTCCATCACCCACGAATGAAATCCCTTTTCTAAGTTAGAACTGTATCCTTCTTGTGACTATTCCTCTGCCTGCTTTAAAATGTCATCACTTATCATTGGCTTTCAGAATTCAGTTTTAATGTGCCTTGATGTTTCTTTATGTTTATTCTACTCAAATTCATTGAGATATTGAATCTCCAAATTTATGGATTCCATCAAATATGACCATTTAAAAATTATCATTGTTCTTTATTCTCTCTCTCTCTGGATCATTTGTCATTCTCTGGATGAGCTGTGGAATTGTTTTGCCCAAATGTCCTCTGGGTAATTCCTTGATCTGGAGGAGTTTCTCCTTCAACATGCACAGCTCAGTAACAGCCAGAGATCAGAGATTCAGGGGCGCCCTCTGGATTGCCTGAACTTTCTCTGTGAAGCTAGTTTGTCAATGAAGAGATCTTCCCACTGGGGCCCCCTGAATACCTCCCTCTGCAGCCTCACTGTGTACAGGTGTAGAGCCACTGGACTTTGACTTCCCTCTTTCTGCACTGAAGCCCAGACGGTGTGCTAGCTATGAGGTAGTGCAGTTGTTCAATTGAAATTCTAGTCTTCCTTCTGTCAGGAATCATGCTGCGACATCTGTTACTCAGTATCTGTGGTAAGAAGTTTCTTGATGGTTCTCAAAGATTTACAGTGTAGTAGACCTTTTTGTTGTTGTTGTTACTATAAGCAAATACTGGAGGAAATTAACTTTATGAAGAAATTAGGTTTCTTTTGCTCATAGTTCTAGAGACTCAAGGGCATGGTGATGGTGTTGGGTTAGCTCTGGTAAAGACCCTTTTGCTGTGTCATATCATGGAAGAGCAGGAATATGTGGAGAGAACCTGAAGTCAGCGAGGTATCCCATAATTCCTTCCTCGGGCACCCCCAATGGTCTAACCCTCCTGCTAGGTCCTATATTGGTAAGCTCACATCCCAACACATGAGGACCAACCTCCCAGTACATGAGCTTTGTGGGGCAAGCAATACCTAAACCACGATATCTGCCTTCTGCTGTTCATATTTTGTGTGATACCCTCTTCTGGAATTGATCTCGTGACTAAACGAACAGGGTACGGTAAAGTATAGGTTGGCATTTCTGTAACTGGGGTGCCGAAGACGAAGCAAGCTGCCATGTTGTAGTTCTCTACATGGGGGAAACTGAGGGTAGCCTCTGGACAGCAGCCAACAAGTAACTCGGGTCCTCAGTTCGACTCTCTACAAACACTTATCTTGCCAGCACCCACGTGAGCGAGCTGAGTGCTCTTCTCCAAGTCTAACATCAGGCGGACCAGCACCTTCCCTGCAGCTATGGGAGAGCCCGAGTCAGAGGATGCACCTGAACTGGAACCACAGAACATTGCCGAGAACTGTGTTGTCTTTTTGTGTTGCTAAGCTTCGCAGTTGAAGCAGTTTGAATGTGGTTGTTTTCTGTGCTCTGTCTGGTTTTGTTTCTGTTGTTTAAGGCAGGCTGCTCACTAGTTCCACTCCATCTTGACCATAAAGAGGTCCTGGACATTCAGATGAAAATCTCCAAGGGTAGAACCCAAATATCAGTCTCTTATAAAAACCTCCCAGGTGACTCCAGCCTGCAGTCCTACACGAACGTTGCCCTCTTAGATCAGCTCTTCTCCACTTTCAATGGATGTGGAAATAACATGGGAATCTTAGAACATGACGACTCTGACCCATGGGGTCTGGAACTTTGAGTTCTTAACCTTCTCCTAGTCCTTCTCAGCTTGTTGCCTTGCTCCCCACACTTTGAACAGCAAGGACTCGGTGCTCAGTACCCTCTGTTTATCCCATCTCTTGAGAAACACGAGAGAAGTGCCTACACATTTCATGGAGAATGTTTGAGTTGCTCAACTCTCTAGCCTAAAAAAATTATTTTTATTCTTTGACAACTCCATATCTGTGCCTAATATATTTTGATCATATCTAGACCCCCTTACTCTCTTGTCTTCCCACTTGCTCTGGACTCCTTCCCAATAAATTCCTGTGCTGTTTTCATGTCCTTTTAAAATATTTGTTTTTATTTCTATGTATGTGTGTGTGTGTGTATGTGTGTGTGTGTGTGTGTGTGTGTGTGTGTGTGTGTGTGTGTGTGTGTGTGTGTGTGTCTGTGTGTCTGTGTGAGTGTTCAGGTAGCCACAGAGGCCAGAAGAGGGTATTGGGTCTCCTAGAGCTGGAGTTACAGGTGGACATGTGAGTGTCTAAGGTGGGTGCTGGGAAATGAACTCGGGTCCTCTGGAAGAGCAGCAAGTGCTCTTAACTGCTGAGCTATCTCTCCAGCTCCAAGTCTCTTTTATTTCTTCTTCTTCTTTTTAATGGCACACCTAGTTTAATTAGGGTTGCCTTCATGAGCATGGGTGTGGAATTATTTACTGGAAAATGGGAAACTTACCAGTGGCTACATCACTCAAGAAAAATGACTCTGCCCACCCTACCAGCTGTTAACTGCCAATAGCTTCTCATGAGCCCCTCCCTCACCCATCTCACGCAGGTTGTATGCAGGCAGTCTCAGCGGCTGTGATTTCTTGGATACAATGGTTACACCGTGTTTGGAAGACTGTGTCTCTCAACACTCCTTCCCTTCCTCCAGCTCTTGCAATTCCTTCTGTCTCACCTTCTTGGACATCTCTCTGTTCCCTTGAAGGCTAGCACTCAACTGCCACTTATTATTACGTTGATGAGCTATTCCACTCCACCTTATTAAAAAGCATCACTCTTCATTACTTGGAATTTTGTGTACTAATTTATTGATTCAACAACTGTTTTTTTTTTTAATCTATTGCTTGAGAGGGAAAGAAGGTGATGCACCTCCACCCTCCCCCCCATCTCTTGTCACCTTAAGCCATTTTCAGTCTCTTGGATGAACAGATGGGTAAGGAAGTATGCAATAATGCAGGCTGACTGATGCAGAACACGAAAGTAATTATGAGCTCATTTACATGGTGCAATATTTAGGATGTCTTTTAGAAGAGGTGAGGGTTAAGTTCAGGACATGAATGATCTTCCCAGAGTATGAATTAAAGAGCTGGATTCCAAGAGAGTGAATCTTGGCTTCTGCCTCTGTGTCTGCTCTTTGGTGGGGGCTTTACTCAGTCTTCACCTGTGGACCCCCACTTTGACAGTGGGGACCACACTATTGTTTCTGTCATGAAAACTGGTCTCCTGTAGCCATCCCTGAAGCCTCTGAACTCTGAGATCTGTCTACTACAGCTTCTGTAGCCCACTGTCTACACTGTCTGGGTTTAAGCAAAAAGAAAATTTAGGGAATGTATCTTACTTTTTAAACTTGTTAGTTTTATTATACAAGTTTTACCGGCCAAAAATGAACAACTCTCATTTTTTATCTCTGCTCATTTCTCAGAAGTGGGGCAGAGGGAGTGGAGAAGGGGACAAGGACAGGCCTCACATTTATTTTTTCCATAGCAGCACTCCAGACTCTCCCCAGCCCCGCAGAGATTGCACACTGCGAAACCCCTTTCAACATCCTTCCCACATTTTTCAGATTAGCTAATGACAGGAACAGATGGATTCAGCAGTGTGGAAACAAGGCAGAAAAGCTCAGACTTTTCTCAGTTGGCATCATTGTGGACAAAGGGCTCACATCTTTGGTAGAATGATGATTGCAATGCAGGTATGTGGACTGACTATAAGCCAGGGTGGTGGCTGGAGAAATGGTTCAGAGGTTATGAGCCATTGCTGCTCTTGCAAAAGACCCACATGGCAGCCCAACACTATCTATAACTTCAGTTCCAGGAGATCCAATGCTCTCACTGACCCCCCGAAGTTATTACACTCATCTGGTGCACATACATACATGCAGGCAAAACACTCATACATGTAAAAAAAATTAAAAATAATAAATAACCCATGTTGTTTCTCCTTAAAGTAGAAAAAAATCAGTCCCCCACTGTCTCTCTACAATTCCTCTGTAAAACAGAAAGGAAGAAAAAGATAACAGGATGGAAAGAATGAGATGGGACCCTCCCCACAGTCAGAACATGAGGCTTCTTTGCTGTTATTACATCTAAGCCTAACTTGAACTGTGGCCTCAGCAAAGGTGTGTTAGAATCACAGAGCTCAGAAGCAGCTCTGCAGAGTCCCAGTACTGCTCACAAGTACTAAGGGCACTGGAATCCTTCAGCCAAATAGGAGCCTGCCACCATTGCTTGGGAGATTAATTTCTTCTATTTACTCCCCCCCACACACACCAAACTCCAGGGAAACAACCAAAATGAGTAAGCACTCCTGAATATTCATGACCCTATTTGTAATATGGTGAAGTGAGTGAACAGGGCCATGTATCAGTTAGTTTTTGCTGCGTAACAAACCAACACAAACGTCAGTGCTTAAAGCAATAACCATTATTCTCACTGCTCTGCTGGGCCTTTTTTTTTTTTTTAAATGGACATTTTAAGAATTTTAGGCCACATTATTTGAAGCCAAGTGATTTGAATTACTCATCTCTTATCTGGATGATTTAGAAACGACTTGGATGAGGCCTCTGTCTTTAATCTCTAGGGGATAAAAAGGCCTATTTCACAGTGGTGGAAGAGGTTCCAGATTGCTGTGGAGATGGGTGACCTCAGCGAATGCCACTGGGTTTCAAGCCTCTGCTTGTCTCTTGGTTGTTCGTGACCCATGTGCTAAAGCTCGCTCATGGCCAAAGACAGATTCAAGAGATGAAGAAAGAGAAGGCAAGCACATGGGAAGGGCATGCGTCCCAGGAATCACGGAATGCCTTACGTAGCCCATTTCAGGTTAAACATCAGTTTTTCCAAACCAGCCAAGTAAGTATGGGGTGGTGGCTAATAGAAACTTTCAGAGTTATTTGTTATCCATGGCCAACCACATCCCACTAGGTGGCTGATGTGTTTAATCTTAGCTCATCCTATTTACTCTTCTTCTTGTGTTTATCAGAAACACCTGTAAGCATCTGTGGCCTCTGCATGTGTAGTTTCTTCAGAAGGGAGCTGTCTATGAGTTCCTATGCACGTGCCCATCTCTAGCTGAAGGACTGCTACTTCCATAATCAGCTCTCACCCCGTGACCCAGGTCACAACAGTAAGAACACCGAGGTTGTCCTTCGCTGTCACACCCAATCCCTTTGTTACTCCCACTGACTGTGACAACTCTAAGGTCAAGTAACTGATTTAATGTTTTTCTTTCTATTCCTTTTGCCCAGTTCAGAGCCTGGTTCATGGTAGATACTCAGCAAATGCTGCTTCATTGTATGGCCTCTGATCCACCCGAAATTCTTCATCTTTCTTTATCCATCAAACATCATTTTGTTTTTACTTTCTTTCTCTACCCCCGAGTCTAATCTGTCATCATTTTCCCATTTGAGTTTAGGTCGCTGTCACTCACCTTGTATGAGGTGTGTATAATGTCTAGAAATCCCCATTTCCTTTTCTGCTTTCTGGGGGTCTGTGAGGATGAAATAACTGAAGACTCCTAAAACATTTGGCAGCGCAGCGCTTGGCTTGTGGGCAGACTCCATTAGTGTTAGATTTTATTGTTGTTCATGATGTCATTAGGCTATTGCTACCACAGCATGAGCCTGCATTTTCTAGGCAACCTCAGGGGTCATCCTCAGGGTCTCCCCCTGGCCTGGAGCTCATCAATTAGGCTAGATTACCAGGTTAGGAAAGCCCTAGGGATCTCCCTATATCACCTCAGCTTTGAGGCTACAGTAAGCACCGTACCCAGCATTTTCACATGGGTTCTGGGGGAGTGACCTCAGGTCCTCACACTTGTGAGGCCAGCACTTCACAGACTGCAGTCTCTTCCCAGCCCCCGCCTACTGTTTTTGTGGCTTTGGTCATTTCTATAATCACTTTCTGAGACCCAACTCATCCAACAGCTTTCACTCAGTTGTCTTCTTTTTTTTTCATTCTTTCTTTCCTTTTCTTTTTCTTTTCTTTTCCTCCCTTCTTTCCTTCCTTCTTTCTTCCTTTCTTTCTTTCTTCCTTCCTTCTTCTTTCTTCCTCCTCTTCTTCCTCCTCCTCCTTCTTCTTTGCCTATGCTGAGTTTTGAACCCATTACATCACAAACACTGAGCAAGTGTTCTACTACGAAGCTCTACTCCAGTCCTTCCCACTTGCCCTTTCTAATATACTAACCCTTTCTAAGCATGATGTCCTTTCTTACATGCTCCAAAAGCCTCCCTTGGCTTCCCATTGCTTGTTCAAACCTCTCAGGACTCTGAGCAATGCCAGGCAACTTGCCCTTGTCCTGAATATGCCTGGCCATTTTAACCCTGCTTACTTTGCACACACCAGATTTACAATGATGCTGTGAGGCTTGTAGTCAAGGGCCCTGCATCTTCAGAGGTCCCCGCAAGGCTGAGCATGTGCTTCAGGACTCCAGAGGAAGCGGAAGATGGGTGAGAAGCCCAGGAGCACTGTTGTACCCTACCTTATAGTGTTCAACCTGGAGCTGCAGGAGAGGCTGACTGGCTGCCACAACCATCTCCCCAATTGTCCGAACCTCGGTGACAGTCTGTTCCTGGTCATGATTATAAGCAGCTGGACTCGACCTCCAGGAAAAGGGAAGAAGTAGTAACAGTTCTATCCTCTTAAAGCTACTATAACTCAGATTCCAGGGCCACCTCAAAGTCATGACCACCCCCCCCCACCCCCCCGCTTCCAGACCCCAATTCACGGGATTTCCTCTGGACAGGAAACATTGTCTGAGTGAGAAACTGCAGAGGAAGTTAGAAAGCAATAACTGCTGTGGAAGTTGTGAAATAGGTAGGAACTTTCAGCACAGCAGCACACCACAGATTTCTCTCACACGGGCCGGAGGAGAGACTTCAGTGAGTGCTCAGCAGAAAATCACACTGTAGAATCATAGAGTCAGAAGCCAGGAGCTGGGGAGATGGCTCAGTTGCTAACGTGTTCCCTATGCAAGCCTGAGGACTTGAGTTTGGACCCCCTGCACCCACGTAAAGTCTGGATACAGTAGCATACATCTGTAATCCCAGCACTGGGGGAATGGAGGTTGGGAACAGATGGGTCCCAGGGGCTGGCTTGCTGGCCAGCCAGGCTACCTGTCAGTGAGCTCCAGGTACAGCGGGAGACCCTGTCTCAAAACACAGTGAAGAAAGAGCAACTGAAGAAGGCACCTGACCTTGACCTTTGGCCTTCATACACACACACACACACACACACACACACACACACACACACAGAGGTAGGCATCAAAGAGGAGGTAGTGCCCTTGCCAGCATCACTCACAACATCATGCTATCCTAGAATTCATGATGCTGATATTTATCAGCTTTTGATCATTTATAACTCTACCTACTTTTTAAATTGTTATATTTCATTCTTTCTAATAAGGAGCCTAAAAGGGGGCACATCAGCCAGCCATCATGTCTCTGTTCTGGTGAGACAACGGCCCTCTAGAGAGCCCCCATTGAAGGGCTCGCTGTGTTGAAGGCACCAGCCAAGATTGTTCCTGCTCTGTCTGTCCTCCTGTCTTCTCAATAATCCTGTGATGTCAATGTTATTGCTACACTCATTTTATAAAAATGAAAGCTGAGACTTGCAGGGGATAAGTACTTTGTTTGCAGCCGTAGTGTTGGAAATCTCCAGCTGAGGCCTCATTCCAAACCCCACCCAGATGTTCAGCTGGGAATCCGCCCTCAGAAAGTGCATCAAGCAGTGGATCCTCCCCTGGAGCTCCTCAGGACCATGCCTACAGGGTATTTAAGGTCTGGTCCGTAGACCTTCCACGTTGTTTCTCCTTTTCCCCTGAGACCGCTGGGGGATCCTTGGCTCATTAAGTCTGGACTTTTAATTTGGTTTGATTTGCTTACTGTAGCAGCAAAGAAACCCACTACTAGGGATTTTTCAAAATACTTATCAGTTAGGTAAAGGAGAGTCTAGGGTTCCACCCACTCCCCTTTTAACAGAGTTTCACTGTATAGCCCTGAATGGCCTGGAACTCAGTTTGTAGACCAAGCTGGCTTTGAACTCACAAATATTCACCTCCCTCAGTCAGAACATTCTATCACCTCTTCAAAGCATTTTAGAGGCTATTTACCTTAAGATGTGATTGACAAAAATTACTTCAAATAATATTCCATGTGTAAGCAATCAGTTTTCTCCAAGGTGGCCAAGGGCTTTATTCTGTTACTTCATTTGGTAGATGTAATAGGCTCTTGTGTTGTTTTTCAGGCCAGTTCTTGGTGTTCGGCAGAGGCTTTCCCCAAAGCACCAAGTTAACTTTACAACTTCAGTCTCCGAAGGAAGTGTGCTTTGGTCAGGAGGGAGGATACCCTCACCAGGAGTGTCCTGCGACTGCTCTGGGAATGGGTAGGATTACACAAGGCTTCTTCCCAGTCATGCTATGCTTGCCCATAGTTACGTTCTGTCTGGCTTCACTGTTGTCTGGGGCTCACTGTCCTCCCCCAAGCGAGGGATGAGTGGAGCAGTGAGTCACAGGTAGATCATCATTGTCTTTTCAACATCTGACAGCGGGACCCACAGATGCTTACAAGTTTCCCCCATTTTAATTCGTCTGTCTTACATAATAGATCAGAGTAAGGGCTGTGAATCACTTGGAAATGATGAACCACTGCCTCAGGTAGGGAAAGGGCTATGCCAGGTGTGTGGTTTTTCCAAACCTGAAGGATTTGCTTCAACTACATTCCCAGGGGTATAATCACAGGGTGTTACACTTTCCAAAGTGCCATGCCTACTCAGCACTTCACTTGGTGATCATTAAAAAAAAAGCTTTATTAAAATGTGATTTACATATTTGCATATCATTTACATTTTAACAGGTTAGTGCTACCATCAGCACTAACTTCTTTCAGAACATATCACAGCCCTGTGTGAAGATCTCTACTCAGCATCTGTCTTTCCATCCTCCTCTTCCACCAGTGCCAGTAACCATTACTCTACTTTTTGTCTCTATGAATTGGCTTATTCTGAACATTTCCCATTAATGGAATCATAAAACATATGGCGTATTCTTTTATGTTTTCAAAAATCACAGCATGTACTGTGTACTATACTGTATTCTTTTTCATTACAAACGAATAGTCTATTTTGTGGACATATCACATGGCTAAGGATGTTGGGTATCTTATTCATATACTGTTGACCATTTGAATATCTTCTCTGGAGAGATGTCTAATCCTTGTCTATTTCAAATTGGGTTACTTGGCCCTTTACAACTAATATATAAGATCTCTGTACATTCTGGATAATATTTGCAAAATTTTGTTTGATCGCATGGATTTGCCTTTTCTGGTGAAGAAAGCACAAGTTTGTATTATCACTGAAGTCCCATTTATATTTTCCCTTTGTTGTTTGTGGTTTTTATTTGCACATCTGTGACATTATTGCTTAATTCAAGATCAAAGATTTACCTTTTTTTCTAGAAGTTTTATAATTTTGCCTCTTCCATTTAGGTCTTTGGATTATTTTTTGTGTATGATATGATATAAACACTCCACTTATTCTTGCATGTGAATATCCACTTATTCCAACACCCTTTATTGAAAATACCATTCTTTCCTTCATCGAATTATCAGGCATCAGCCTTTAAGGCTATAAATGAGCTTTCACACCATTCTACGGGCCCATACATCTGTAAGTACAGTAGCACCACATCATTTTGATTACTGTGGCTTTGTAATATGTTTTAACAGAGGGAACCGGGAGCCCCCAGCAGGGTTGGTGTGTGTTTGGGGGTGGGTCTTGGCATTTTCACGTACATTTTACAATCATGTCAATTTCTGTGAAAAAAAATGAAGCTATTTGTGACTTTATAGGTCAATGGATACATAGCTTAGTCTGGGTAGCACCTGCCATCTCAATAATTGAATGACATATCCATGAAGATGGTACACCTGACATTTATTCAAGTCTTCTTCAGTTTCCTCTGTGTTGCTTTATAGTTTTCAGTATAAGTCTTGTATTTTGTGTGTGTGTGAAATTTATTTCTAAATGTTCTTTTGATGCTCTCACAACTATTTCTTCAACTTCATTTTGAGTTGTTGACTCCTGGCACGTGAAAATATAGCTGATATCGATCATTGCTCTTGTGTCCTGATGTCCTTGATGTCCTGAGGTCTCACTTAGTTTTTTTTTTCTTTCACTCCAATCATGGTTTGGAGCAAAACTTTTCAGAATTTTTTTAATTCAAGGTCATGCCATCTGCAAGCAGCATAGTTTTACTTCTTTGCTAGGCTGAATGCTTTTTTATTTCCCTTTCTTACCCAGTTGTCCTGGCTTGATAAGAATTTTCAGTTTAGCTTATTGGAGTAAAATGAGTTTGGAGTTTCTTTTCTCACAAGAGAAAAAGTCAAGGCTACCCCATTCATGGTGGAAGGAAAGAACCAGTTCCTGAAAGCTGTCTTTTGACTACCACACATGCCCCATGACACATCCCCTATGACACATGCCCTCATACACAGAAGGCCAAGAATGTCAGGGTCCTCAACATCTTGCAAATAAATCTGTTTATTGATATTCTTATTTCCTCATCCCCAATGAAGGCATATGTGTCCTAAAGGAAGAGGCTTTAAAAAAAAAAAAAGAATCCATTCTTAGGTGTTTCCCAGGGTCCTATCAATCAGACATCATATAGTACTCTCTCCCCCCATCACCCTAAACAATATAGTGGATATAAAGGACAGGGAAATATGGAAGTTAAATAATTGAAACAAATGATCTTGGGTTGCTTTTCATTTATATTCTCCATCTGCTGGTGTCCTGGTTAGTTTTATGTCAACTCGATACATGCTAGAATAATTTGGGAAGAGATAATCTCAATAGAGAAAATAATCCCCTAAGATCTGTCTGTAGGCAAGACTGTTGTGTGTTTTCTTGACTAGTAGTTGATATGGGAGGGCTCAGCTCACTAGGGGTGGTGCCACCCTTGGACAGGTGGTCCTGGATGGTATAAAAAAGCAGGCTGAATAAGGCATGGACAGCAATCCAGTAAGTAGAACTCCTCCATGGCCCCTGCATCAGTCCTGACCTTTAGGTTCTTGCCTTGACTTCCTTCAGTGATAGACTGTGCTCTGGAAATGTAACCCAAACAATCCTTGTCCTCCTCTGGTTGCCTTTGGTCATGATGTTTTATCACAGCAGTAGGAACCCCAACTAAGACAGCTGGGCTATACCTATGGGATTTTCCTCTTCATCCTCTTCACTCTGGTTTGGGATATCTGATAACTTTTCCTCTCGTGTCTTCAAATGTGGCCATACAGCTCTTCAGTTTTCCAACGTTGAGTGCATCCATTGGTAGATAAAAGAAAACTTCCACAGCCAAAACATAAAATTCTTACACGAATCTTAAAAGGGTCTTATTAATAAAAACAAACCTGGAACCAGGTATTGGGGTAAACGCTGGAAGATCAGAGAAGGAGAACAAGCCACAGCTAACCTCATCTCCGCCAACTTCTCAGCCGATCCTGTTTCCATGAGTCTTCAGACTGAAAGCTTCTGAGTCCTCATCCAAATGGATCTCAGCTGAACTGCTGCTAAAAGCCTCAAAGCTTAACAAACTTAGTTCCTGGTCCTCACACCTTATATACCTTTCTGCTTCCTGCCATCACCTCCTGAGATTAAAGGTGTGAGTCATCATGCCTGGCGGTTTCCAGTGTGGCCTTAAACTCACATTTGGAAAATAAATGTCCCAAGTTTGAAGGCCTCATTTGTTGTCAGGCCTTGGCTGCATCTGGGGTTGCCTCGTCTCTCTATTACCTGCCCAGGGTAGAGAATTTCAAGTGTCAACATAAACCTAATTTTAATATTTCTCTCAAAAAGAAGTGAAAAATATGTCTAATTATAAATGATGCTGCAGACTACATTAGGAAACTGTTCTATTCCTGATTAAAAAAAAAAACACAACCAGTCTGGAACGGTGTGTTATTTTTGGAACTCCCCCACCACAGGGACACAGCTGTATAACAATGGGAAGAAGCATGCTGCAAGCACAACTCTAGGTTCTGGTCCTTCTTCTATAGCTTGCTGATTGTGTGGCCTTGACAAGTGGTCCCTTGAGCTCTCTGGGCCTGAAAGGCAGGGAATAGATCATCATGAGCTCTGATGATCTGTAACGCAATAAATGGAAACTGCTGCATTGGGACAGGCAAAGTGGTCCACACCTTTAATTCCAGCAGCACTCAGGAGGCAGAGGCAGAGGCAGGCATATCCTTGGGAGGTCAAGGATAGCCTGGTCTACATAACATCTTCCAGGCCATCCAGAGATATATAGTGGGGCCCTGTCCAAAAAAGGGAGGGGGGGGAAGAAAGAAAAATGCGGTATGCAAGCCAACGAATGTGGAAGCTGTCAGGAAGCAGGCTGCAAGAGTGACATCAGCTACGAGGGCAGCAGCAGCTCTTCAAGGAAGATATGCATTGCAGTGTTGACGTCCCCGCTGCCAGTTGGTATAGGCTTTCCTTCAAGGAACACAGCAGAAGGGGATTTATATGTAGAAGGTACTAGTGTGGTGTGCATTCTGGACAAGGATTGGTTTTCCTAGATGATTCTCAAAATCTTCTTTTGTCAATTTATTTTATTTTGAATGATGTGTATATGGAGTGCGTGTGTGAGTATGGGCATGTGAGTACAGGTGAGTACAGGACACCAGAAGAAGTCATGAGATGCTCTGGAGCTAGAGTTACAGGTAGTTTGAGCCACCCCCCAACATGGGTGCTGGGAACCGAACTTGTGTCCTCTGGAAGGGCAGCAAGCACTTTTAACTGTGGAGCCATTTTTCCAGTATCCCCTCCCCAGATAATCTTAAGAGTTATAATGCCTCTGAGCAGAAGATGGCACAAATGAACAATCTCCTGAAGACTGTAAATACATTGACCAACATATTTGCCCATTTTGTTTTGCTTTCCTTGCAGTGCAAGGGATCAAAGCCGCCTTTTCTCACGCAAGGCAAATCCCTTTCCTACTGAGTTACCCACATCCAGTCCATGTACTTGCTTTTCATTGCTGAGAGTCATAATGGAATGGACTAAGGTCTGTCCAGTGAAGGTCTAGAAAGGGTCTCTTAGCTGTGGGCACCCAACCACTGTTAATGTGTGGCAGCTTGTCCAAACTTGTCTAGTTCAGTCCTTTTCTGTCATCCCAGAATGATCATTTGAAGACTTTTTCTTTTCTGGAGTCTTGTAGACAGTCACTCCCACAATCATGAAAGCATACTTGTTTCCAGGTCTGCTCAATCTAAGGGTTTTCTGAAGTAGTGAAATCATTTTAACCCTTGTTCAGGCAAATCTGTTGGTTCATCTTCTTGCCTTAATAAAAATATCTGCTCTCATTCATCCCAAGGCCACTTTCATCATGCTGTGGGTGACGGTGTATGTGTGGAGTCTGATTCTCATTGCCTTGGCAGCAGATCCTTAGGCTTCTTCACAGATGTGGAAACTGATGTGGGAGGAGAAAAGCAACAAAAAGTCAGGGTTAGAACCTAGGTCTGCTGTCATCTGCAAGTTGCCGCCATTACTCCAGGTGCGCGCATGTGTGTGTGTGTGTGTGTGTGTGTGTGTGTGTGTGTGTGTGTGTGTGTAAAATATGTATTTAATCTACAAGAGAGGCAATCTGTCTGGTTTGCATTTGAGACTGAAAATGTTGCTGATAGTAAAATAAATGAAGCACTTTGAATCTTGGAATTGGCATGGCATAGTCTCTCTGTTCTTTGATCTTTTCTTCAGGAAAACAGTTTAAAGGGGAGTTTGCATCCATGGGGCACAGTGAGGGTTAGGAGTGGTGCCTCTTGCACATTGTCATCTCCAGGGTTAGTGTCATGGTCATCATCATTGACCTCATCATACACTGCCAACACCCACAGAGAAGTGCCTCACGGAGCTCCTGGCCTCTACCACCTCAGTACCTCCCAGTGGCCACAGCTTCTCCTGCCTGCCAGCTTCCACTTACCTGGTGGTCTAGGTCTCGGAAACATATTTTTGCTTTATAATTTCAATAAGCACAACAATATCTGTGTGGTGGTGATATTGTGTCCCCAATATATTGTGCACCCTAATAAATTTATCTGGGGTCAGAGAACAGAACAGCCACAGACATAGAGGCCAAAAAATGGTGGCACACACACCTTTAATCCTATCACTTGGGAGGCAGAGATCCATCCAGATCTCTGTGAGTTCAAGGCCACACTGGAAACCGCCAGGCATGATGACTCACACCTTTAATCTCAGGAGGTGATGGCAGAAAGCAGAAAGGTATATAAGGTGTGAGGACCAGGAACTAAGTTTGTTAAGCTTTTAGGCTTTTAGCAGCAGTTCAGCTGAGATCCATTTGGATGAGGACTCAGAAGCTTTCAGTCTGAAGACTCATGGAAACAGGATCAGCTGAGAAGTTGGCGGAGATGAGGTTAGCTGTGGCTTGTTCTGCTTCTCTGATCTTCCAGCGTTTACCCCAATACCTGGTTCCAGGTTTGTTTTTATTAATAAGACCCTTTTAAGATTCGTGTAAGAATTTTATGTTTTGGCTGTGGAAGTTTTCTTTTATCTACCAATGGATGCACTCAACTTTGGAAAACTGAAGAGCTGTATGGCCACATTTGAAACACTTAAACGTGGAAAAGGAAACCCTGACATATTGAGAATTGTGTAGAAAACAAAAAAGATAATATTCTGTCTTTTCCCAACTCTTTTGGCAGCAGAACAAATTTTCTAAAAAGAACCAGGCCACATATAACCTATAAACCTATAACATATAACCTATAAACCTATAATATATAACCTATAAACATATAATATATAACCTATAAACATATAACATATAACCTATAAACATATAACATATAACCTATAAACCTATAACATATAACCTATAAACATATAATATATAACCTATAAACATATAACATATAACCTATAAACATATAACATATAACCCATAACATATAACATCAAAGCTACTGAGGTTGAGACAGGCATGCAGAACCCCGGCACACCCTGAGCTCCCATCCCTCTGGCCCATCTATTCCCTTTTTTCCAACTCCACACACAGTGATTGCTGAGACATAAGGTCATGACATCATGTCATAATATGATGTTTTAGAGCCGCCCCTTGTCATTTAGATCATTCCTAAAATAATCTTCTTTTAAGCGGCCTGCTACAAACACCTTGTAGCTGATTTTTTGGCTCTGTATGAATATGCATTTATTTCCTTAGGACAATTCCATAGAAATAGAATTTTTACATTAAAATATGTATATATGCCTCTCTAAGGCTTTAGAAAATCAAGTTTGTGAAAACAAAAACAATTTCTTCTAGAAAGTCTGTACAAATGGACCTAATTCTGGGCATTTTCATTACAAATAAAATCTTAGCCAAAAGTCTTGGTAAATGGCAAAAGTAGAAAATTTAAAATAAACTCCAGGAATCATCAGTAGAGGAAGAGAGATAAGGCTGCCAGACAACTTCTTTTGTCTTTGCCTCCTCTAACCCCTCCTCTCTCTCCTTCTCTCCCTCCGTCTCCATTCTTCCCTCCCCTTGGGCATTTCCTTCCCTCCCCAAAGCATTTGATTCTTTAATGGTCGCACAGAACTTGAAAACAAAGGCCCCACCCTCAAAGCACTTTATATTTAAGATAAACAACGAGGTGAAATGTGGAGAAAGTCTTGCTAATTTCTGGGTACCAGGTTCAGGAAGCAGTCTAACATAGCAAACACTCTGGAAACAGGCCGGTCAAGGATGAAGCTGGCCCTGATGATGAGAGCGCCACTTCTCAGAGCCCTGAAGTACAGATACAATGTATCCCAGAGGCAGTAAGGCTCCATTAAGGAAAACAACTTCCTTGTAGTCAAGAAGATGAAATCTGTGGCCTGGGTGGAGACCTAACCTTCCAGTTGGGCAAAGTCAATGATGTGGCTAAGGGACCAAGTCCCTTCTCCGCAAGAAGGCAGGGCCATCCCTAGGAAGGTGGACTCACTGTAAGTCATGCTTAAGAGACAGGCAGAGTAATTATCCCGTTAATGATATACCGTACTTTTCCTCCCCAGAATTCTCAATCCCTAGTGCAGTCTCTTAAGAACGCGACCATGATGCTTTTGAAGTCTGCCCCGTTATTCAGAAAAGTGTAACCTTTCATTTCCTTCTATCCTTTTCCTAAGCATGCCTTTCTTAACCCTTTGGGCTTCATTCTTTCTCTGAAGTACCTCTCTCCACCCTACTGAGGTCATGTGGCAACCTCCATGCCAGCTTAGCAAGTGTTTGCCTTCCCCTTCTCCATTCTCTTCTCTGAGCAGCTGCTGCGATTTACAGCTTTCCTTCTCTGGCATGTTTCTTTTGAATACTGATACAATTGTCCTTAAACTTCTGTCCACTCTTAAATTATTTTATGGTTGAGACTGAGAACCTGAAGAAGAGACCCAAATTTCCCCAACGTCATCCGGCAACCAGGAAGGGACTCTCCAAAGTTTCTGGTAACAATCTGACCACAGAATATAGGCGTACCCGCCACCCTGACCTACAAACATGTGTCTACTAGGTACATGGCCCATTGCTGGGCCACATCAGTGAAACAGGAAGTCCCTGAGGGCTTCATCCAGGAGACCCGTCTCCACGTCACCTCTGGCTGTCCTGCTCCTGGTCATTTGTGCCATCACTAGTCCTTGAAACTTGAGGTTCTATAGTGTCAGTCATGTCACATGGGTAGAGTAGCCATGAGTGATACGGCCGTGGAATGGGTATCGCCTTCAATTTGTGTAGAGTATAGTTTGAAATCAGTGAGATCTCTCTCTTTCTCTCTCTACAGAAAGCAACTAATGAGGAGAGTAGGTACTGGAAATTGTGAGTATATAGCAATGCTGTCATTTTTATTTGATCTGCCCCTTTTTAGTAGGTCTCTGAGGGCCTTTAAGTTAGCATTGTGTATAAATCTGAAAGGTCTTTTAAATGAAATTAAATTTTTTCTGTAGATAATTTCTTCAAATGTAAGTCATCCTTCATAGCCTTTTATACCACAGGTCAGAGCCACTTAAATTCCTGAGAAATATTTACATGACCCTGAGTACGTCAGTATGTAAAACAGATATAAAACATTTACTGATAATAAATCATAAAGAAATTTGTTTTTTAAGTAATTATTTTATACCCAAGTTTGCCATTTATGAAAGATGAGAACAAAGTCTCGTGGTAATGAGCTGGTTACCCTTTCTTATCTCTTCATAAAGAATTAAATCTTGGCTGAATATTTTATACTACAGGACACAGAGCTTCTTCCCTGGTTTTCAGAGTTGGTTGATATTTTGGTTTTATAATTATCAATTCTGAGGGTGCCACTTTGCATAATTATGATGAGAGAAGTTTGTTGAGGTCATTTCAGAGATGGTTGGAATCTCTGTCATAAATCAAGCCAAAATTTACTTAGTGATCTTTTAAAAATTGAAACTAAAGTCATCAACTTAAACAGCAACTTTTAAATGTGTGTGTGTGTGTGTGTGTGTGTGTGTGTGTGTGTGTGTGTGTGTGTATGTGTGTGTATTTACTGAAGCCAAATAGTACTGCTCATATATACATGAGTGAAGGGCCACCCATCTGAAACCATGACCAATCAGCAAAGGACCACATGACTCAAGAGGGCTGACTCTTCCCTAGCTCAGCAGCCATCAACTGTTATTAGTGCCCCAGTTATGAATTGGGACTCCTCTGTCTACCCCCTTCATATTGGACAGTCAAGCAGTAACTTCTGAAATGAAACATTCTGGGACTAGGGAGGTGACTCCAACACAGTGAAGGTTGGAACAAAATGCAAATTCTTTATGTGTTCGATTCTGAATTGTATTTTAGTTGCTGTATGTTCAGAAACTTTTTACCATTGCCCAATTTCTCACAACATTCACATTCAGTTAGGTGACCCCATAGGATTGTGACTCACAGTTGAAGAAGCTGTTCATAGTTGACCAGGGACTCCTATCCACAGCCCAGTGCTGGACTTGGCAAGGCTACAGAATTTTTTTTTTTTAATCCACAGATTTTTGAAATCTTGAAGCATAGTCCACCAACTTAAATCTACTCTCCTAAGATTCTGAGTGCTGTGTGCATCCTTTGAGAACCTTAGGGACAGATGCTCCATCCTCCCAGGTCTCTGACATGGGAGGTTTCTAGAATTTAATAGTGTGCAGATAGGACTGAAAAATTGTAGTCTGAAACCAGTGCCTCTCTGATGTCAGATTTTTGCCTAAGAATTGGGCCAAATGTAAAATAATCATGAAAAAGGAAGTTAGGAAAAATAGATTGGAGTAGAAATATTTTCTCTATTGTAAGCATGAATAAGCAAGGTGTGGTTGCTCATACCTGAAATTCCAGCACTCAGGAGGATTGCCAGGAGTACTAGGCCAACCTGAGCTCCGTAGTGAGTTCCAGGTTAGCCTAAACTACAGAATGGGAACCTATTAAAATAAATACACAAGCTAACAAACAGATGGATTCCTGTTTCACTCTTGTAAAATAAAGTCTAAATAGTGGGGCAAGATCAGGCCTTTTAATATTAACTTACCTGAAAGAAGGATGAACACCAGGGCAAGGTCGTGGGCGGTGGGGGAAGAGATGCTCTGAAGTTCAGATCAGTCCGTCTTAAGCAACACTGCCTTACCACTCCATTGCTAAGTAGCAGGAATGCTTAAGAGCAATCATGCCAAGCTAAGTTGTTGATGCTTTAGAAAGAGGCTACTCTTTTTTTCCTGTGGATCAAGCACTTAATTACTTCATTTGTCTGGGCTCTCATTGTAGAACTCATTACTAAATCTATCAGGACCTAGAGGGTGTCGGGATGATTTAGCTGCCTTATAAATGTCTCTACATTCTCTAGTAATTTCCATTGTACGTTAAATGCTTCAGTATGACAGAAAGATGTAACTTATCAACGTGACTGAGAATGACTTTGAAAACATCTTTTTCTCCTCTTCTTCTTTTAAGAGGAGAAAAGAGCTGCGGAGGGAGCCTTAAACCCCACAATTAATATTTTACTCTGTGAGCGCTAAACCTGCTCTTGTTCAAGCCCTTGATTGCTTTATTAGAAGTAATTGCTTATCTTGGTTTAAGAAAATTGGCTGAGACAGGCTACCTACTTGTGTGTCTCACTCATCGAAACCTTGTATAAAGTATTTTCAATGCATTTTTAACTCTTAAGGTTGAGCAGGCTAGATGGGAGTCTACAGAAGGAAGAGGTATGCTCTTTTAACGTCAATCCATTACTCCTATTAAAAATATCATTCCATCCAATGTCAAATGGTCTTTTGGTACCTAATGATCTTGACAAGAACAAATATAACCATGCGGATTTGAAATCAGGAGAGAATAGGGTCATTTGTCTGTGGTGCTGTGGGAGAGACATTTTCCTTTTCAATTTTCTTCCTCGGTTTTCTTATTACAATTACTGTTTGGTTCATTATGACAACCCTCATCATTATGACTTTTCAGGCTCACAAGCTGGGAGAAGATTAATGGTAGAAGAAAATACAGTGTTTGGCATTAGAGCTACATCTGGCTGTTAATATAACTGAGTGGAAATACATGAAATCCATTTACAAGATTTATGCTTGTTCTGGAGAGGGTGGTATAGGTATAAAATGTTAAGATGTACAACCTGAGGTGTTGGCAGGTACCATGTGCATGTCAATTATTCATTCATTCTTTCAGTCAACAAGCCTTGAGCATCAGTTATGTGTGCATGTTGTGTACAAAGTTTGAACTAAACCCTAATAATAAGATCCAGCCTGCTAAGAACATGGGGTAAGAAGGATACATGGGGTGGCCTTTGTGGGCGGAGAACTAGTTACCAGGTCTTGTCTACCCAGAAGACTAGAATGTAGCTGAAGTTTTTTCCAGTTCTGCCTGGCCTGTGGTCTAGACAAATCTCTCTCACCCACCGGTCCTGCAGCCACTCAGACCCAAATAAACACACACAGCCTAATATTATTTAAAATTTCTCGGCCATTAGCTCAAGCCTACCATTGACTAGTTCTTACACTTAAACTCAGCCCATTTCTGTTAATCTATATGTTGCCACATGTTCCATGGTTTCACCTGTATGCCTGTTACATGCTGCTCCCTGGATGGCAGGCTGGCATCTCCTCACTCAGCCTTCCCGTTCCCAGAATTCTCCTCTCTCTTTGTCCCACCTATACTTCCTGCCTGGCTACTGGCCAATTGGTACTTTATTTATTAACCAATAACAGCAACACATTCACAGCATACAGATATCCACAGCACTAGAATCTTAATTCTTGTCACCTAGTGGAACCTATGTCCATGAGAATGATGAACAGAGGTTCTTTTTCTCTGTCTCTGTCCCTCTGTCTTTGTCCTTCTCCCTAATCTTGTGGTGTGTGTGTGTGTGTGTGTGTGTGTGTGTGTGTGTGTGTGTGTGTGTGTGTATGCACACACGCATGCCAGAAGTTGACATTGGATGTCTTTCTCAACACCTTGTCCATTTCAGGGTCTCTCACTGAATCTAGAGTTGGCTGATTTGGCTAGACTTTCTGGCCAGTAAGTCCCAGGGATCCTCCTGCCTCTGTCTCCCAGGACTGAGATTGTAGGCATGCACAACTGTCATGCCTGGCTTTTCATATGGGTGCTGGCCATCTAAAGTAAGGGCCTCATCCTTGCACAGCAAACACTTTACTTGCTGAGCTGTCTCCCCAGCCCCTCCCCAATCAGAGGTTCCTTTTTTTACATTTATCTATTTTTATTTCATGTTCATTGGTGTTTCACCTGCATGTATGTCTGTATGAGGATATCAGGTCCCCTGGAACTGGAGTTATAGGCAGCTATGAGCTGCCATGTGGGTGCTGGGAATTGAACCCGGGTCCTCTGGAAGAGCAGTCAGTGCTCTTAACTGCTGAACCATCTCTTCAGTCCCCAGAGGTTCCTTTACGCAGGCCTTTGCTGAGGATAACTGAATCAACATAGGTGAGAAATGCAGATTCTTTGACCCATTCTGTAGTAAACAAATGATGAAGACTCCACATTATGCCTTTATTTCTTCTTATGAGAGAATGGTTTGTTGTGACTAAGAGAAAAGTTCTGGTCACACTGCCTCTTTTCTTCCATGCTACTGAGCATCGATGTAGCGGCCGCTCCTATGGTGTGTTTGGGGGTTTCCCCTTGCTGCTGTGGGGGCCCTGCTCTGGAACTCTAGAGAGTGGAGCTTTGTTCCTGTACCCTGGAGGACTGCTCCACGTCTTGTTTATGAGAGTTCTCCAAGTGTTCTTTCTGTGAAATTTTCTTCTTAGCCCCGTGGCTTTGGGCGGGATCTTTTACAAGACCTTTGACACCCAAGAGTCATTTCCTGCTCGGATGCCTAAGTGTAAGAGTTTTGTCATTGCTCAGAATGAGGAGTCCACTGCAGTTTTGCAGCACTACTTAACACACAGATGGGGAGGGGCTCAGAGGCGTGGTTCTTTAGTCACCCATTGTCCAATAGGTTACAGTCAACAGAGGATGCAGAAGATGCCAAGACAGAAGATGCAAAGACTTATTACAGAATCCCAGTCTCCAAGGAGTCTGCAGTTTGATGAAAGAGTCAGAGAGTTATGGAAGCATGTGATCACAGCTTTGCTAGCAGTATGCGGGCCGAAGATGAAGGCACTACAGCATCAGAGAAAGGCTACTTAATCCAGGAAGGTTGAAAGCATACGACATTTTGCTAGATAGTATAATTCTTCAGAAAGTTGATTATACCCTAAGATGTTCGTGTCTCTGTATTAAGAATCTGGGAAATACTGTACTATGTTTGCCAAGGGAGCATCCTGTTATTCTATTTCATTAGCCCTTAAAGTATGAAATATCCTAGGGGATGTTTAGGGAATATTCCCTACAAAGATCTTAACAGAGCTGATGCTGGCTGCAAGCCAGAGAAGTGGGAAGAAGGGCCGAAACAGTATGCACAAAGGCAGGGAGACAAAAGGCAGATGCGCAGGGCGTTGTGCATATGAAAGGGGTGGGGCTGGAAGGGAAAGGGGTGAAGCAGGAGGAGGGGGTGGCTGGGGGTGACCATGGAGAACCTCGTCTCCTGAGTGAGCAGCCTAGATATTGTCTGGAAGGCATGAAAGAAGATGAGATAATATTGGTCTTTGAACGGGAACAAGACAAGATTAGATTTCCAGGGGATGAAATGAACAGACAAGGCTGGAGGCAGGAAGAGCAGGGGGAAGACTGATGGAACCAGGGCTGTGAACATGGTCGCACGGGCTTAGACGAGAGTGATGGAGAGTGGGGAAGGAAGGAATGGTTCATTAGACAGATAGTTGATTAGATGGGATTGGGTGACTGGAGAAGGGAGGGATGAGGAAGAGGTAAACCCCCCCTTTCCTTGGCCATCAGCCTTGCATGAATCTAAGTTGACTTTTATGAGAAAATGATTTTTTGGGTATATATGGTACTGGATATTGATTGAACTCAGGGCCTCACATAGAGTAGGTTAAAGTTCTACTGTCATGATATATCCTTAACCCAATAATCACTTTTAGGTAAATATGATTGTGACATTTAGTTTTGATTGTCAGCTTGACACACTATAAAACCACCTGGGAAAGGCATCTCAGTGAGGGACTGTCTAGATTAGATTGGCCTGTGCGCTTGTTTGCGGGGGATTTCCTTAATTTGGGCTACCTGAGGTGGGAAAACCCACCTTGAATGTGAGCAGTACTGTTTTTATGGCTGGACCCTGAGCTGAATGAAAATGAGAGGATGAACTGACGACCGGCGTGATGTATTGTTAACTCATTGAGCACTCACATCACACAACAGTTCATTGCTCTCCTCCTTGACTGTGAATGGAATATGACTGTTTGCTTAAGCTCCTGCCGCTGTGACCCTCCTGCTATGACAGTCTGCAACCTGGAACGGTGAACCAACATAAACTTTTTCTCACATAAGTTGTTTTTGTCAGGGTATCTTATCATAGCAACAGGAAAGAAAACTATGAAAAAGTCCAAATACAAAATGATGTCGGGACAAGACAGACTTTCCCTTCAAATCTCCACAGTGTGGAATAACTTTTAACTTAGAAGTCACATGGGGCAAATTCTTTGAGACTTTCTGTTCCAAGGAGTTACACGGACTTGTCTATCAACTGATGTGGGGTTCGGGCCCTGTCATCCTTTAGAACAGATCCCTTGCCAGCTGGGAGCAGCCCACACCTAGGATTGGCAGTATTGGAGTCAAGGAGCTCTGTCTATTGTCACCCCACTCTGGAGTGAGAGACCCCCCAAATTGTCTAGGAGTGCTATTGGCTTTTGCTGTCTCATCAGTAGGAAATCTGAGTGCATGCTGAACCTCAGTAAATTCTCAGAAGCAGGATGTGTGGACTACGACCTCCTTCAACAAGAGAAGACAATATGCTGTGGCCAAAGCCTGGGAGCTGTTTCCAGTTGCCCTTCCCCGGGTCTAGCTTGCTTTTGTTGTTGTTGTTTTGTTGTTGTTGTTCTTCTTGGTAGAACAACTCAGCAAAATAAAATTCTAGTTTGTTATTGGACATTGTTTCATAATACATCAGTGAGGCTAAGAAGTAAATACACAGCAACCCTGTGGACAGAAAGAAAGAATCCTATTATCTTTGGCCTTTCAAACCATCTCACACATTTTATATATATATTACGCCTAATACACACACACACACACACACACACACACACACACACACACACACACACAGACACACACACACACACAGACACACACACACAGACACACACACACAGACACACACACACACACAGACACACACACACACACACACACACTGCCTGAAATGAGATTGTTTTGTTTTTGTTATTGAGGTTTTTTTTGCGGGGGGGCAAGGTCTTTTTCTCCTATGAGATTGTAATAAACATGCTCACACCATAAGCAAAGTCAGAGTAGGACAGAGAAATCTTTGAAGTATGGTTTGGCTACCCATCCTCGTTAAAAATGACCAAGACCTAACAATATGTACAAAACGATAAGATATAAATAAAAAGTACAAGTTTTCCTTTTAAAGTACTTTTTTTTTTTTTTGGTTTTTCGAGACAGGGTTTCTCTGTGTAGCTTTGCACCTTTCCTGGATCTCGCTCGGTAGCCCAGGCTGGCCTCGAACTCACAGAGATCCGCCTGCCTCTGCCTCCCGAGTGCTGGGATTAAAGGCGTGTGCCACCACCACCCGGCCTTAAGTACTTTTAAGACAAATAAAGCAGGGCCTTGGAAGTCTGGCTTCTCCTCTCCTCCCTGTATCAAATTCACATCGTGGTTTTAGTGGCGTGGCGGAGAGTGCGTTTCATCTCTGGTGGCACTGCCCGTTCTGGCTTTGTGGCCTGTCCCTCTACTTGAAGGTGACCACATTTAGATTCTGCAACAGGAAGTAGAGTGACAGGTCTCGGCAGCTTTGACTTTAGCCTTCCCGCTGCTGCTGTGGACTCACCCTCGTGGGGCCTCTGCTTCTCTGTGTCCACACCATCAAGCTCATCATCTTCATCTCCATCTTCTCCCTCGCCATCCCCTTCCTCCTCCTCTTCCTCTCCAACTTCTCCCTCTTCTTCATCTGCCTCACTGTCTGCCCCCTGCTCCCCATTTTTTTTTTATCCTCCTTCCCATTGGCAGGTGCGGTCTCTTCCACAACTTCCTCCTTCTTCAAGTCCTGGGTAATGATCTCCCACAGCTGAGTATGACATGGTGGGACACACCAGTCACCAGTTACAGTGAGTGGGAAGAAAGTGAAAGTCTGAGACTCTGGTCAGCAAGCTGCTGGAATCTACAAGGCCATGAAGGAGGCAGCAGCAGACAGCCAGACCTGGGAATAATGCAGAGATGGATTCTTGGAGCAGCCAGTCAGTAGGCTCCGGCCTGTTTTTACCATCAGCCTCCTCCTACACATAATGCAAACTAACTCATCATCTGATATCACACATAAGCCATCTTATCCACCCTCCTCTGCAGAATTTCAGATTTTTCTCTCAACATTGAGCTGTGTCTGTCTCTCCCTTGAGGCACTTCTGCACTGTTATATTCCATTCTCAAGACAAGGATGCCACCTACTCTACTTCTAAACCTTACTGAGCCTCAGTATCCTTGGAGCTGCTGGTTAAGTTCCTGGCTCACCCATCCTGTATTTCTGAGTCAAGAGAAGGGAGCCACAACCTAGGAATCAGCGTTTTAACAGCAGCCCCCTCCTTCAGAACCCCAATGGCTCTGGCTTGTTGAGGAGACCATGCTTTGAGCAGCCCCATATTCGGCTACTGCAGAATAGTACTGTTCTCCAACCATAAGACCTGGGCTTAGTTGATTCACACACACACACACACACACACACACACACACACACACACACACACACTCTACCAGGTCTGTGCTGTGGAATAATCCTTCTGTACACTGTGAATATGTATTATTCTCATTAGTTAATAAAGATTGGCCTGTAGCTGGGCAGGAAGAGATTGGGCAGGAGAGCCAGAGTAGGAGGATGCTGGGAAGAAGAAGGGCAGAGTCAGGAGTCTTGAGGAGATGCAGAGAGAAGCAAGAGGGGCATGCTGTACTAAGAAAAGGTACCAAGCCACATGGCAAAACACAGGTAAGAAATATGTGTTAATTTAAATGTAAGAGTTAGCTAGTAACAAGCCTGAGCTATTGGTCAAGCATTTATAATTAATATTGAGTCTCTGTGTTGGTTATTTGAGAACTGGCGGGTGGAAAAGAAAAGTCCGCCTACAGGTCTGTACCTTGGGACAAGTCACTTCAACTCCCTGGATTTGGCTCACTTTCCCCTGTTCTCTTCTCTTCTTTTTTCTCTTCAGAGGGAGTCTCATTATATACCCCACATCCAGCCTACCTTGAACACATTGGTGACTTCCTGTTTCATCTTACACTGGAATTGCAGGCATACACAACCAAGTCTGGCTTTTGTTTTGTCTGAGAATTTTATACATGCATATAATGCACTGTGATCAAATCCCCGCTTTTATTCTCCCCTCCATTTTCTCGCCATCCACCCACTACCGTTCCCTTTCAACTTCACGTATGCCCTTATTTTTCAAACCCACTGAATCCACTCAGTGAATGTGGCTGTAGAATAGCCTATTGAAGCATGGATAACCTTTCAGAAACTGCAACTCAGGGTCTTATATATGCTACCACTAACAACCTGACCCCTGTTTCTTCCTTCTAAGCCTGGAGGAACAGGAAACAAACCTGGAGAGATATTGCCCTTGACTTCCTAAGCTTCCTTGCACAAATATCTTTCTTTCTTACCTTCTGCATGCCCGAATACTAACTGCCCTCTCTCTTTCTCTGGCACCCAAGCTCTTAAAGATACTTAGCAAGGACAGCAGGCGCAGGCAGATGCCTGCTGCCCCCTCTCATCCCTCTGAGCTGGATCTTACCAGTAAGTCTCCCCCGCCCCTCCAGCTCTCACCCATTCTTTGTAAGGAGTGTCCCAAGGGCTCTTCTTTCTCCCCAGATGTCAGGCCTAGCCAATGCTCCCACATTTGAACATATGAACTCATTTCCAGCTCACAGAGAAACCTAAATCCACAAAAAAAGTAATTATCTCTCTCTACCACCAAGCCTCCAGGCTCAGCTGCGGCCATGCACCGCCTTTTCTGTTCTTTCTGTTACATTGTCTTGTCTCCTGGCTGACTGAGTTATCTCTTTTGGGATGCTCTGAATTCTCTCTTTCATGACTTACTCCTTCAAGGCCCCATCTTTCCTGTCCCTTTACCTCTTCCTCTCTATGATGCATTTCTGTGGCCGAGCAGTTAGTACTAATAACAGACTGATACAAGACTTTCAGTGCTTCGCACATGTATCAACATAATTTGATATATCACTGATATATATGCTTTTGAAAAGAAATGTGGAAGTTGTCAGAATCAAAATGGAGTCACTCATATCAAGGCCAGCAAACAAACAAACAAACAACAACAATAAAAACCCCATCAGTAAATAAGCTGAGTAGTTATAAAACAGGGCCACACACATGGGCACCTAATAGAAACTGTCCCAAAGACTCTTCTCAAACCTCAACCTTGCTCAAAGGGCACCGTAGCCTTATCAGAAAGTATGTTGACAAGGATATCTGCCCATGTATGTCTTACCTCAGACTGACACTACTCATGGCTTCAAGATAGCTGATGTCATCCTCCTTAGCTTTATCTGTAAATCTTGCTCTTGCTTCACCCCCTTTGGATGCACTCACAGATTTCATGGGTGTGTATTCCCACTGCAACCCTCTCCTACTTTCAAATGAGCACCAATATTGATTGGGGGAAATCTGTCAGCTTGTATGTATGTGTGTGTGTGTGTGTGTGTGTGTGTGTGTGTGTGTGTGTGTGTATATATACATGAATATGAAGGGGGCAGAGTTGCTGTGTTATTTGATTTATTCTAGGAACTGGGCATTAGGTAATGGTAGGAGAAAAGTCAAGGCCGGTTGTGTGGGCGGCATGGGGAAGGGAGGAGTCAACTGAGAAGGTGGCTATACCGCCTGGCTTACTCACATGGGCCAAGGTGATCACAAGTGTCCTTTCAAAGAGAGACAGAGGGAGACATAACTATGGTAGCAGGTGACATGGTGATGATTAGAATGACATGAAGAAAGGGTCATGGGCCAAAGCATGCAGGGTGGCCTCCAGATGTTAGACAAAAGGCAAGGAAATGAATTCCACCCCCAGAGCCTCCAGGAGATATGAGCCTTGCAGATGGTGTTTCGTTGATTGGCAAAGATGATTTGGGGCATCTGGCCTCGAGCTGTAAGAGGGTAAGTGTATCCTGTTTGCAGCCTCCCTGCGTTCGTGGTGATTTGCTACAGGAGCAAGAAGGAACAAATACAGTCATCCAGCCTCAAAGTGAGAGTGTGGCGCTGCATCCCTGGAGAAGTCTGGGAGCACTGTTGTGCTTGCAAGGTGGTCTTTGTAGAGCTCTAGCTAAGCATCGATGCTGGGCTGAGGTCTGAGCTGCTTGGTCAGCAGGCCAGAAGCAAGAAGTGCCAGACAGTGTGGAGGGCAGCTGCAGCTCACTACCTGCCTCTCCAGATGAACTTACTCTTCCTGTCACGGAGACTAGCAGAAATTAAGAAACGGCATTGTTGATTTTCGCTTTCTGAATCTCATTCAGAGAATTAGACCAGTGTGGGGAAGAGTACCCCTGGAACTCACTGTTTCTAGCTTAACTGACTTGGCCAGCACATTCCAACCAGGGGTCCCCTGGGCTTTTATGTGGTCTCGCTGGCTTCTTCTCACTTAACATCGCTACAAAGCATTCGCCTATGTCATCAGACATTCTTCCCAACTAATTTAGAACTGCTGGCAAGCCGTTACTTATTTAACCTTCGTCCATTATGTTTTCTAGTTTTCTGTGTCACCAAGAGTGCTGAAGTAGCTCTGTGAATACAAATTCTTGTCAGTGCCTGTGACACTTCCTGGGAATGGATTCCTAGAAAGGGGATTACTCTGTTAAAGGAAGTGATCTTGATACTTCCTGCCAAACTGCTTTCCTGGCTGTCTGTCTCCACTTTCATTCTTTTTTTTTTTTTTTTGGTTTTTCGAGACAGGGTTTCTCTGTGTAGCTTTGCGCCTTTCCTGGATCTCGCGCTGTAGACCAGGCTGGCCTCGAACTCACAGAGATCCGCCTGCCTCTGCCTCCCGAGTGCTGGGATTAAAGGCGTGCGCCACCACCGCCCGGCTCACTTTCATTCTTAATAACACTGGGTGCAGCCAGCCAGTGTTAGGCATTATGTTTTAGGTCTTTCAAAGGAGCACTTCTTGATAGTTTCTGGTTTTCTTTGCTACTGTGGAATTGAGGATGAGGTGAGCTTGCACACTGGTCTCCAGCTGGATGTCTCCTCTGGAAGCACTCTTGTCCCTCCCTGGACTTTCCTGAGGCACCTTCAGGAGCCACATTTTAGTGGAGGGGGTTCTGATGGGGAATATAGCTTTCATTCAGTTGGTATTATGGAGAACAGTGTTGCTTGACAATTAAATACATTCTCAATGAATATTTTGCATACAAGGTAGACTTCTGTTTTAGGTCAGATATTGACAAGAGAGAGAGAGAGAGAGAGCAAGCAAATGACTGTTTTCAGATATAGCTAGCAGGTCTCTGGCAGAATCACAATTAGCATTCACTCTGCTGGAACTTTCTGCCATGGTTAAGACATTTCAAAGTGCCAGATTCAGCGTCTTAAGCATGGGGAGTGTGCAATCTCAGTTTATTGCTGAAACACATTAAGTGGCTGCTCACCATCATGGATATCTTAATTAATAAGAATCACTTTTATCACTTGGAACTTTAAAATCATCTTTTTGATTCTCAGTTTTACTGCAACAGATATAAAAATAAAACACAGCCCTGCAAAGCTGATGCAACCTAAGGGGAATACCTCTCACGTCTCAGAGGTCCATGCAGGGAGTGATTAAGCAGTCTGTGCTGCGTGTATTCCCAAATTTATATTTCTGTTGAAACGCAATGGTTAGATGGAAAAGCAGTAATTGCTACACTGAGAACAGAAATTAATACTGACTTATCTCCTCTCCAAACGGCAAGGTGTATTTTTTATGTACAATCTCAGAATGCTAATAAAACAATCTAGTTTCCATTTCTCAAAATTAGAGAAGCCTGCATTTCTGATGACTATTCTGCTTTTTTTAAAAACCATTTTAGAGTTATCAGGCTGTCTGGGATCTTTAGGGAACTTCTGCATTAGATGAGCCAACATGCAAACAAATATCCATGTAGCACATAGAAGGAGTAGTAAGGGGGGTGGCAGAAATGACCAGAGGGGTCCCAAAATCAGTTGCATCAGCATCATCTTGCAACTGATCAGAAATTCAAATTATCTTCTAAGACCTAAGGGTTAGGAACTCAGGGGACAGGGCAGGGCAGTGTGTGTTTTAATAAACCCTCTGATGCGCCTTCAATGTGTTTAAGGACTGCATGCCTTCTTTTACAAATGGGGAGGTGAAGCCCAGAGAGGTTAATTATCATCACCCAAAGCAATGGAGAAGTCAGTGGTGCTACAGAACCAGAATGCCTGGTTGCTAGAAAACTTCAGTAGTCTTGCTACAACAAGCTGCCTCCCTGAGATGCCAAACAAGGATGGCAGTATGTTTAGCATGCTCTGGCCTCACAGTGAGGCAAGACATCAGGTTAACATATTTTTGAAAGGAATGCTTAATACTTCAAGAAGCCATTAAGCATTAGGTGAAGCTTATCCACCAGCTCCTCCATGATTTGGATGAACTAAATCCCTGGGCTCTATAGTTTAATCTGAAGCATTTGGGAGAGTTCTTGATTGTGATTATAAAAACATGCAGGAAGGTCTGTGCAAACGCCACCTGGATAGCTGCTATGGAAAACCTAAGGCTGTAACTTTATACCTTTGAGAGGACTGTCATGTTTAAATGGCTGTAATCCCTGCCAGTGAGGACAAATGTCAGGAAACATTACCTAATTGCACCTGCACAGTCTACCTCTATGATCTGTAAAAGGAAACTTCTTCAGTTCATAAGGGAAACTCACCATAACTGCAGTTGGAAAATAATTTTTTGAAACTTGTTTTTATGTCATGTGAAGAATCTCAAGGATGATAAAGAAAAAATGAAATAGTTTCTAGCTCATGATGACCTTATCAAGCAATTAAGTATCTCTGTATTTAATCAAGTTATATTGAACAGGATGGAAGGAGGCATTTAGACATTTATTTGATTGAATCCTTTTCAAAGTCAGCAAGGACACCAAATCTTGTTAAGATCAAGATAGTGATATCCCACTTTTCACAGTAGTTCCTGGTCCAGCAAGGAACAAATGAGCCATATGGCACTGTCTTTGCTAAAATAGAGGTCTATGTGCACAACGTAAACATATATCAAAAGTGTGCAAGGCACCGGGACACCTAAGTCATAGATGTCATCTCCATCTGCTTGCATCTCTCATAGCAGTGTTGGTCATGATAGAGACACTCTATACCTGTTCATTAGCATATTAGTTGATAAGTAAATCGTGGTGTATCCACACAATGGGACACTGATTAGTGATGGAAAGGAATGACAGATGCGTGCCACAGGACCCCAGACATGCCAAGTGAAAGAAGCCAGAGGCCAGAGGCCCCATGCTTTTTGCTTCCATTTATAGAAAACTTATAGAAAGTGTAGGTTATAGTTGAATGGGGAAAGAAGACATTGGCTTGTAGCAAATAATCACAGAATTCTCATAGATTCAAGTGCCCATCTTGGAGACCCCAGTATGCCACTGGAAGATCAAGATGAGACTGAGAGAATTTTGTACCAGCTTATACCAGCACTGGTTAAAGGACATACAGTGTGAGCCTCTCATTCAATGTCAGATTTTCTAATGATTACACTAGAAAAGTGTGGTGGCCCACAGAGGCTTCCTAGTAAGACCTTACTGAGGATCAGAGATGCATAAGGGCTGCATAAGGAGATGAGTTGGCCACGGGCATGTTTACTAGGTGTTTGGAAGGGTCTACACTTGGCTGTACAGTGTGCTTCGATTTTGCAAGGGGGAGGTCTTTTGCCTCTCTTCTTGGTATACTATAAAAAGCCCTTTTAAATAATGCTCTTGGAGGCTGAGTATTGAGTCAGGGCCCTCCCAAAGCTATCCTGTGTCTCTGTTTTCTTATTATCTCTTTCTTTCTACCTAATATTTCCTAATTCCTCTTTCCTCCACCCAAGAACACTTCAAAAGGTGGGAGCAGGTCAGAGCTGGACTCCAACAGACTCCCACAGAAAAGTATAATGAGGCCAGTGAATTTTAATTTTACTGTTAGTTTTATTTAATCTAGTATATATACAAAATATTATTTCAACAAGTAACCAATATTTTTTTAAACTGAGATTTTATATTTTTTTATACTGTCTTCAACAGCCAAGCATATATTTTATATGTAGATACTCGTCTTGACAATACACTTTTCAGCATTCACTTAGCTACATGTGGCATCACATACTGCAGGGACGGATTCACCATCTCCTGGATGTGATTTTAGATGTCTGCCTTAGTCTATCTCCACTCCAATCCCACTTCCTAGTTATCACACTTCCCCTCTGATCTCCACAAACAACTCTTACAGAATGCCATGCTGTTTTGTGTTGCTCCACTCACATCCCCCCTCCTCTCTCTCCCTGAAGCCCAAGGTCTTAAATACCAGCTGACGATGATGACTCTTAGATTTCCACTTCCACTGAGACTGCTCTTCTGAGTCTTTATATCCAATTACACAATCAGCTTCTGTCTTGTATATCTAATAGATGCCGAACGTGTACTACCATTGAAATGAGCACTGATTGTGGAACCTAATGACACTATCCTGTTTTCCTTTAATAAGCCCTATTCATGGCAGCAAATGGCAATAGCACTTACCTGGATATTCAGCTAAATGTCTCTCTTCTCCCCAGTCCACATCTAACCCACTAGCTGACTTTGTGACCCAATGTATGGATAGTCTTCTCCACCACCACAGTTATAACCCACCCACAAGACCATCACCTCCCTGGTGCTTCACAATGATGGTCTAACCAGTTCCTCTTGCCTGTCATCTATCTGCCCTCTAGAAAGAGATGAGATTTGAAATCATAAACCATATCATATATTTCTTCTGCTCATGGCTCCTCCATTAGTGAAAAGGACAAGAGAGTGTGTTCATTATCATTAGTTATGAGGAAATGCAGACTAAGTCCACAGTTAGATATGCAGTAGGATGGCTATCATAAATAAGACAGACAACAACCAATGTTGTGACTGTAACATAGCACAGTTGCCTTCAGAAATAACTGGGTAGTTTCTGAATTGTTAAACATAAAACTACCTTACAATTCAGAATTCCACTTCTTGATATCCATCTGAGAGAAATGGTGAAAAATATAAAGTCTACATAAAGACTTGCCCGCGGCTCTCATAAGCAGCATTGGTCATGATAGAGACACTCTACATGTTCATCAGCATATTAGTTGATAAGTAAATCATGGTGTGTCCACACCTCGGGATACTACTTAGTGCTAGAAAGGAATGACAGATGCATGCCACTGGACCTCAGACATGCCAAGTGAAAGAAGTCAGAGGCCAGAGGCCCCATGCTTTTTGCTGCCATTTATAGACATTTCCAGAAAGGGAGAACTTACAGAGACAAGTGTAGATGACAGTTGAATGGGCGAGGAATGTTCCCACGTGGACTTATGGTGATAGTTGCACTCTTCATATTATACAAACCATGGAGCTGCACACTCGAAATGGTTGGATTATTGGATTGTACGTGCATAATATATCCCAATAAAGACTTAAACAAACACCCTAAACTTTATTACACACAGTAAAACCCAAATTCCTTAGCATGACCCATCACATGGTTTATGATTGACTTTCTTTCCTACTAACCTGTTCTTCATTCCAAATGCAGTGTCCTTTCCTAGCAACCTTCCAGCACACCAGGGTCTGTTCCTGAGGTGAGAGGTTTGCTCCTGAACTGAGGTCGCGCCTTTCCTACATCCTCAGATACTCACCTTCTTCTTTCCTACTAACCTGTTCTTCATTCCAAATGCAGTGTCCTTTCCTAGCAACCTTCCAGCACACCAAGGTCTGTTCCTGAGGTGAGAGGTTTGCTCCTGAACTGAGGTCGCGCCTTTCCTACATCCTCAGATACTCACCTTCTTCTCAGCATTCAAGTTGTAGTTAACAAACTTGGTCCAAATCCCTCCCAGCCAAGACCAAGTCATCCTCTGCCACTTCCCAGCTTTTGTCCTCTTTATTAACCACTTTCTGAAGGTCACCAGCATTCAAAGCTCCTTCTCTGCTCACATGTTCACCACTGATCCCCCCTAGCCTGCCCCATGTTCCCAGTTGAGGGCCTTGCCAGAGTTTGAAACATCATGTTCTGAACAGTGAGTTCAGGAAGATCTTAGGAACCAGGCTGACTGACTAACTTGTTGAATGTTCTTGGATGTTTTATTTAATTTTCCAAACCTTAAATCATTCTTCTGTTAGAAAAACGGATTAAATTATGTCTCTCACCCCATAGGACTGTTTGTGAGGCTGGGATCATCCTTGTGTGAGAGCTCTTTGTATAACAAGCTGACTGTGACTATTTTATGAGGTGACCCTAGGATTCCCTCAGAAGACCCTTCTGTTTACATATTTCAGGGTCAAGAGAATACTGCAAATGAACGATCGAGTTGTACACTATGTACCAAGGTGAGGGAGGCCAAGTGTGCATCAGCAACTGCTCTTACATGGCAATGTGAAGAAGCCAGTGTTCTGCCCACAGGTTGGACAAGCAACATCCGGTCCCATTCCCTAATTCCACAAGTAATGAGAGCCTCATAAAACCTCACAGGAGCCTGGGCTCTGCTTCCAGATCCATGTTCTCCATTTCAGTTTGTTGGATTCTGTGGACTTTACTTCTCTAGAGACAGGATGTGAAGGGATGTGTTTCTCTGCCCTTGGTCTTTCCTGGTGAGAGGAAGAAAGAACGGAACACTTACTTGATTTGCTGAGAGCATGAAACCCCAAATTCCAAGCGGAGGAAACTATTTCAAAACTTGTTCACTTCATAGACGCTATTAATGGATAGTAATTGCTACACATCATCCCTCCAGTTGCTAAATCCAAACACATGCCCAACTTTCCACTTTTCTCTTCCTCCTTTTTTTTCCTGTTTGTCTTTTTCTCTTCTCTCTCCTTTAAATGTAAGTCTTGAGAAACTTCATCAAATATTCTGCTAAGAATTCTTTCAAAAGCAACCACAAGCTCTCATTCAAACTAAAATGATTTCCCAAGTGGCACAGTCTTTTAAACTGTAATTCCTTGTAAATTCTCTAAAAGTAATGTATTTTTTTTTCTGACTCTTAAAATTGACCTGCAAATTGAATATTGGTGCTTCTAGGAATACAATATACTGTTCAATAATATATTTTCCCCTTAAAAATGTGAAGAAGGAACAAGAAGATGGTTCAGAGGGTAAAGCGTTTGCTGCGGACCTGAGTGTGAATCTCCAGAATTTCCCATAAGGCCAGGCGTCGTAGCATCTGCCTGCTGTGCCAGTGTTCTCATAGCAAGAAAGGAGGTATAGACAGGAGAACCTCAAGAAGCTGATAGCACAGCTGGCCTGTCATGCACAGCAGCCAACAACCAAGAGACCCTGTCTCAAACAAGGAAGGAGGCGAAGATCAATACCCGAGGCTGTCCTTTGACCGCCACACATTCGCTGCGGCAAGCATACACCCACAGTCACACCACAACCGGCACACACGTGCGCCTATATCATACACACAGTAAAATTTTTTTTCCAATTTATTTGTGAAGAGGTTGCCAAGTATTTGTTATCGTCTCGTATTTCTGAGGCTAGGGCCAAATCAATTCTCATTCTCTTACATGTTCTCTCCTTCACTCTCTTTGTTCTTGGTGTCTAAAATTGTACTAAGATGTGTCTATTCCAAGCTGCCTAGCGGTTTACGGGTCCTCACCACCTAAAACCACACATCTGGGAGCTTTCTTATATGGTTGCTGTTGTTTTAACACTTGGCCTTGCCATTAGTGTTCTCCCACTCACTACAGAATTCTCCCTATGCCCTTCTTTCTTCCTTAGTAATAAGTAACAAAGAGTTTCTTTCTTTCTTTTTTTTTTTTTTCAGAGTTATGGGTGGAAAGGAAGGAAGAGGATCGAGAGAACAGGTGTGAGGTTCTTCCTTTGGATCTGAGGCTGATTCTTGACTGTCACACACACGTGTAGCACAGCCTCTGTTTGGGATTTCAAAGTATTTTCCTCAGACAAATGTTGAAAGGAACCATGATTGGTTCTGGATGTGGAACTCAAACATCGTTCCTCTAGCACTCTGCCTCCAGCTCCGAGTTCTCCATTTCAGTTTGCTGTATTCCATTAGGACTTGACTTTCCGTGAATATTTATGGCTGTACTTTCAACTCCATTATTCTATTCTAATATCCTATTATTTTGCAGTAAGAAAGTAAGTGCAGTTATCAAAAGCAGGATGAGGTCTAAATTTCTGTCTCATGGGTTTTTGAAAATGTTGGCTCCCTTATTTAGTTCAGGACTGCAGGTAGGGAACATTTTTCTTATTTATTGATTGATTAAGTTGATTAATTTTTTTTCAATAATTAATTCAATTTAAATTTTATATAATTTAAATTTGATTAAATGAACCCTCTTCATTATCCACCCTTGTGTCTCTTTCCCTCCCACAGACCTTCATCCTTCAAATAGGCCTGTTTTATATATATATTTATATGTGTATATATTTGTATATGTATATGTTAAATATGTATATATGTTATATATATAAACAGGGCTATAGATACATATATGTGTGTATAGAGAGAGATTTATACTTAAAGATGAGGAAACATGCTGTATGTGTCCCTTCTCCCAGCGCCTTCTATCATTGCCTCCTTATTTTCTCTCTAGAGGTAGGTAACCTTTAAAACATGGTGTTAGGCTCCTAAAATTTAGCTTCATGTGAGGGACACTTGTATACACTAAACGTTTAAATGAAAAGAGAGACTGTGAAAGAAAGTGGTTGCATTCCTTGACTTCATAGTCCTGGGAACCAGTCAAAGAAATAATAATGTCCCAGCCAGAGTAATCAGAGCAGATATGGCTAATAGATTCGACTTGAGTTGAAACAAATGATTGATAGGGGCTGCCTGAGACAGCTGTGTTGGAAAGAATTTTAAGGCCACATCTGGGTTCACTGGACAAAATGTGATTAATGATGTCTGCCCTGGTTGTGAGAGGAGCTGGTGGTGGTAGTCCTGCCACACATTTCTAATCCCTGAATAAGATCCTCTGATGAATAGAACCGTTCATCCATGAGGTTTCCAGATTGTAGTAAAAAAGATTACAGCATAGCCCAACAGCATGGAGATAGGATGCTAATGTTGTTGGGCCCGATTTTATTCTGCTTCAAGCCAGAATAATTTTCAGACTTGCCAGAGCCAATAAGTTGGAAAATAAAGTATGCCATATCTGCACTCCCACTGCTTGGTTTAAACTTAAACACATGACTGTAATACATCCCAGTGCAGACACAAATAGATGTTACATAGAAAATGGTATGTCAGCTGTCCGAATTATCATTCTAATATAAATCTATTTCTGTCCTAGAAGGTAAAGATAGGGTCTTTTTCACTTGCTTTTTTAATGTATTGTTCAGTCAACAGAGAGGGATATAAAGATGAGAGTGATGTTTACTAATATTGCCTCTACCAAAGATAAATAATTGAGAAAAACCCCTCCATAGAACCAGGCTGCAGGCAAGCCTGTAGGGCATTTTCCTAATTAGTAAATGAAGCGGGAGGGCCCAGTCCATTATGGGTGGGGTCACCCCTAGGCTGGTGGTCCTGCATTCTATTAGAAAGCAGGCTGAGTAAGCTGTGGAGAGCAAGCCAGTAAGCAGTATCCCTCCATTGGGATACTATGCATCAGTTGCTTCCTCCGGGTTCCTGCGTTATTTGAGTTTCTGTCCCAACTTCCTTCAATAATGAGCAGTGATAAGGAAATATAAGTAAAAATAAACCCTTTCCTCCCCAAGGTGCTTTTGTCATGGTACTTCATCATAACAATGATAACTCTAACCAAGACAATAATGCTAGTACTTTAGTGTGGAACTTTCTAGAACATTTTCTGTGTATACATGTGAACCTAAGGCATACTGTTCTCCATTGGTTTTAGCTACATTTATTTCACATGATGATATTTAGACACTAATAAATTACATAGATTACACAATAACATTACATAGATAATATTCCATTATGTGCATTTACCGTCATTGATACAATCAAGTCTCATAAGCTTTTATGCTTTGGGATTATAAATCACATTTTTAAGGATATGTTTTTATTGTTTATTATTATTTAAAATTTTTGCATGTGTATATGTCTGGGTCTCTGTGTGGATTTTCAAATGTGAATGCAGTGCCTATGAAGACCCCCCAAACAGTATCAGATCCCCATTGGCTGGAGTTACACACAGTTGTAACTGGGTGTAACCAGGTGTAAGCCACGTGTCAGATGACTACTGGGAAAGGAACTCTAGTTCTCTGGAAGAGCAATGTGCACTTTTAACTGCTGAGCCATCTCTCCAGTCCCTACTTTTATTATTTTTAATTATGTATTTGTGTGTATGTCTGTGTGAGTTACAAGCAGTTGTGAGCCATCTGATATGGGTGCTGGGAACTGAACTCTGGCCCTCTAAAAGAGCAATACATGCCCTTAACTTCTGAACCGTCTATCCAGCATCCTAGAAACATTTCCATGAATCCTTATTAAAATCTGTGTGTACTGTGTTGTATGTGTGTGAATGTGTGTTTGTATATGTGCACATGTACATGCTAGGGTCCATGCACATGGATGTGAGCCAATGTGGAGGCCAGACTTTGATGTTGGGTGTCACTTTCGATTGTTTCCTTATCTTTCAGGACAGGCTCTTCACTGAGGCAGGACCTTATGAACTGGCTAATCTGCATGGGGTAGCAAGCTCCGCACATCCATTTGTCCCCTTTCCAGCCCCTAAGCTCCGCGCTAGGGTTATGGATGCTTTCCACCAAGCCTGGCTTTTACCTGATGCTAGAGATCCAAACCTCGGTCTTTATGCTTTTGTGCAGGCACTTTACTGAGTGAGCCATTTCCACAGTCCCTAGTGAATATCTTTGTACTAACGAACTTGTGCACTGATTACTTCCTTAGAACACTGTTCTTAAAATACATTTGATGGGTCAAATATATGATTTAAAAATTTATCTTAAGTGTTTTTTTTTTTGTTGTTGTTGTTTTTGTTTTTTGTTTCCATGTTCGAAAAAACTACTACTAATAAGCCTAATTGCTTATCAGGAGATTAACACAGGCCACTTTTCCGAGTGAAGAGGCTGCACTGCCACCCATCCACCACCCACACAAGCTCTCCCCTACTTCCTAATATCATAGAGTTTGATGGTTGTGACCACTGTTAGAAACTGCGGGAGCCAGTTCAGAAGCAGGCGTTTCACGTGGAGCTTCTGGAGCAGAGCTAAAGGATAATCCTGGGACTTGCTTGACTCTGAGGACCTAACAGGATTCCAGCTCTCCCAAGGGACCACCACTCTGCTTTGTATCTCCTAGGACCTGGTCTCATGTTGGCTGATTGTGCAGACCCTGCAGTTAATTTGACCAACTTGTCTGTGCGTTCACTTGCAGGCCTATAGGATTTGGGGGGGTGGGCAGGAAGGTTGGAGGAGTCTGGAGGAAGACTGGCTTGTTATTCCCTTTCTGAGTGAAAGTTATCAGGAGTCGGAGTCAGTGACCTCTTTGGAGGGGCAGTTCAAGCTGTTGATGGATCAGAGCCATGGTATTTTATCTAAACACCGTTCCTCTATTTCTCCTCGGACATATTCATCTTTATGCCAGCCAATCATTTTCTTTTTTCCTTGGCTTTTGCCTGAAAACAAAAATCCTCTTTGTCATTTCTGACACGTGTGCAAGTGTTCAGTGTACGGTGAAAATAGCAAAATAAATGACTCATAAATTATAATTAACCGCAGCTATCCAAAGTAGAAGCTTAAACCATAAAATAATCTATACCTATACATTTATGAGTGAAAAGTTGACTCTACATTTTATTTGGTGATTCCACTCTTAAAGATTTCATTTTCTTCATACGCGGCTATATAGGGATCTGTACTACAATAGAGGGAAAGTTGATTCAAATAATCTATAGGTGAGTTTCCAAATAAGCACTGCCTGGGAGGAATGGTCATCATCAGTGGGGACTGAGCTTAGTTTCATGCCTAGAAAATTCTGTGAGGCAAACACACACACACACACACACACACACACACACACACACACACACACGCACGCACGCACACAAACATACACACACATACAACTGTATACACATACACTTACCAACAGATACATATACACACCTAAACATATACACACATACATGTACCCAAATATACATACACAAATACATACACACACACCACCACCACCACCACCACCACCACCACCACCACCACCACCACCACAGGAGAATGAAGAAAATGTAATTTTTCAAATTTTATTTTCTAAAAACATCAATGGTAGAATCTTTTCCTTAAAATGACCAAACCATTTATCAGAGAAAACAAAACAACACCAAAAACCAATTGGGGAATTAGAAAGACTTTGGAATTTATTCCTGGGACTGTCCCACCTGTAGCTCTGCGTGGGTGGGTGTGGTGGTATTGTGTTCCCCAAAATATTGTGCACCCTAATAAACTTATCTGGGGTCAGAGAACAGAAAAGCCACTAGATACTTAGGATAGGCATTGGTAGCACATGCCTTTAATCCTAGCATTCCAGAGGCAGAAATCCATCTGTTCAAGGATACACCCAAGCATGGTGACTCACGCCTTTAATCCCAGAAAGCAGACTTTAATCCCAGGGAATGGTGGTAGAAAGCAGAAAGTTATATAAGGAATGAGGACCAGAAACTAGAAGCATTTTGGCTGGTTAAGCATTTTGGCTGGTTAAGCTTTTAGGTTTTGAGCAGCACAGTTCAGCTGAGAGCCATTTGGATATGAGAACACAGAGGCTTCCAGTCTGAGGAAACAGGATCAGCTGAGAAGTTGGCTAGGTGAGGTTAGCTGTGGCTTGTTCTGTCTCTCTGATCTTCCAGTTCACCCCAATATCTGGCTCAGGTTTGATTTTATTAATAAGAACTTTTTAAAATTCCTGGTACAGGTAGGTGGATGTGATTCAGAGAACAGTGTGCTGTTTGGATGAACCACATCTCTCAGGTCATTTGCTCCGTGTCACCATACCTCACTATTAAGGGAAAAAAAATCCCTCACTTAAGGAGCATTCATACTGAGAATGCTGGTGGCCACAGGAATCAGGCTCTGACTTAGCTGTAGAGTCTGATGTTCATGGTGACTGAGCTTTGGGCGTCTTCTAAGTAGAATGCCAAAGGTCCCACACTAGACAAATACAAAGACAGGGTGGAATTTATGGCAAGGCTGGCCCTCCAGCCACTGAACATGTGGATCTCTTTCCTTTATTCCACATAGCCAGGGGAAGAACAGGTCCACACGAGAACATCACCCAGTTCTGCACAGAGGAGGACTTGAGTGTGTTGAGTCTCATGGTCTTGTGACTCTTCTGTCAATATTGGAGATAAAGTGGGCAGTCATCTGACATGAGAGGACCAATCGCAGAATGCAGTGAGCATTTGAAGCATTTAGAATTGGTCACCAAAGCAAAACCAAGAGGCTTTCACCAAGGACCATGGAAAGGGACTAAGGAGTGTTGCTGGAAGATTTTGTCTGTCATAATTGACCAGGAACGATTTTGTTTCACAGCCGGTATCAGAAAGGAGAATTTGGTTGGTCTTACATGATTTATTCCCAAACATAACTTTGAATCAGTGGGAAGGAAGTGAGTTTTCATCTGTGATTTAATCATCCCCCGAGGATAGTTACATCCTAGGTAATTACCAGTAACTTCAATTATTGGCCCCTGTACTTAAAAATTGAAAATTCCTTATAAATACATCTGAGTCCTTTCCAATAAGCATGGGCTATGCTATATAGAGTTTGGAGTCATGACCCAGATGTCACTTTATAGCCATTTTCTAATTTAATTAAATATTCTTCAAAAGCGCAAATTTAAATGACTAGTGTCCACTAACTAGATATGCCCCATTCATTTGACCAATTTCTAAGCTATTTCTGATTTTTATTATAACAAACTCTACAATGAGCATGTGTATACATCATTTTAATGATATATTTTTGGTTATTTTTAGGATAAAAATTGTACTGTAGCCAACCTGGAGAATTTTATCCCAATCATTTATATTTTAATTCATTTTACAAATTGATATTATACTGTACATATGGATTGCCACTGAGATTTTATACTTAGTAAATTGTAGGCATTATTTCAGGGCATTAAATATTCATTGAAAAATATGATGAGTTTTTTTTAGTGGCTACAGGATAACTTACCTTTGAATATGCCATCATTTCTTCTCTTCCCCTCCCTCCCTCCTTCGCTCCCCCCCACTCCCTGTCATTCTTCTCTTATTGACTATTCCAGTTTCTACTCTTTTTACTGTTACAAATATCCTCTGCCACCATGAATAGCCTCATGCATATATTTCATTTAATTAAGAACACGGAACAGAGCAATGAACTTCCACATGCATCACTCAGCCCCAGCAATTAACACCAGCACGTGGACAATCTTATTTGTCTATAACCTGCAAGTCTCTGCTCCCTAGAGGGTTGTGAGGCACAACATCCAAGATGTTTTCTGTCTCAGGAGATGCACGAGGAAAATGGCCACTTGAAGCAGATAGCATTATGACCTCTTTATGTCAGACACATCTGATACTCAGTAATTTATTGGGCAAGTGTTTGAGGATTCACGGGAAGTAGAAAATGCTGTTAGGAAAGGTGGTTTTCATGTGAACTGATGCTTACTGTCATCTTAGTAAATTTAGATTATACCTGATTGAGAGGGAAAATGTCATCCCTGATGCCATAGCCAATGAAAAGCATTTGAGAAGGATGAACTGCTCTGTTTTGATAAAAACAGTCATTCCTGAATCTCCAAAAATCATTCCAGAAAGTGCCAACAATCACTAGAAGATGTATTTGCTTAACGCATAGTCTACCATTCCCTGTGGCTGTGTGTTGTGATTTTAGTGCCGGGAGCAGGTAGAGAGGGAAGGGGTAGTTTGGGAGAAGGGAAAATATTCATTATGATTCTCTAGAAATGCAGTAACAAGTTGGTTTTCAGTGTGGTATATACCTCATACCTACCCAGTTGGAGCCATGTGAGGGACATCAAAACTATCAACACATCCCTTAGAGATCTGAGTAGGTCATAGAGGGGGGTATCCGCACAGACACTCCCCTTTCATATAGTCTAGCTCAATTATGTCTGCATAGGCTTCTGGGCTGGTGAGATGGCATTGTGGGTAAAAGCACTTGTCACTCACCAAGACTGATGACCAGAGTTCAATCCCCAGGACTCAAGATAGAAAGGCAAGAACAAACTCCTGCAAATTGTACTCTTACCCCCATACATGTGTCATGGTATGCTACACCCATACACACACACACACACACACACACACACACACACACACACACACACACACACAGAGAGAGAGAGAGACAGAGAGAGACAGAGACAGAGAGAGAGAGTTAAGAACACACATACATGTTTTTGTTTATATATATACTATATATATAATATAAAATTGCCAGTTTTTTCTTCATCCACACAGTCCAGCTTCTTTATAGAGCCCCAGCTCTAGCTTTGGTTACTCAGTGACTAGTGATTCTTTAGGATGATCTGCTGAGATATTGGGCAATTGATTTTTAATCCTTTCACTCATCCTAACAGTACAAGAAAAGTCATGTTTCCAGTCACAACACGAATCTTTCCTTACTTCTCTGTTTTTGAGGGTTGTGTGTAATAAGGGTGTATGTGTGTGTGTGTGTGTGTGTGTGTGTGTGTGTGTGTGCATGTGTATGTATGAGTTTGTGTGTGTGTGTGTATGTATGGGTTTGTCTGTATGTGTGTATATTTGTGTGTGTAAGTGTGTGTTTGTGTGTGTGTGTGTGTGTGTGTGTGTGTGTGTGTGTGTGCGCGCGTGCTTTGCTTGTTGCTTGCAGTGCTAGGGATCAAGCCTGAGGTGTCAACACGTTCGTCACATGCTCTACTCCTGCGCTACCTGCCCAGCCTCAGTCCTGTTGCTGAGTCCACGTGTGTGCTTCCTCTTTTCTTTCCCATTAATTGAGCCTGTTGGCCTCTTTGGAACAGCCAGATTTAGCTCTCTTTTCGTGCGTGCGTGTGTGTGTGTGTGTGTGTGTGTGTGTGTGTGTGTGTGTGTGTGTGTTTGGTTTTTCGAGACAGGGTTTCTCTGTGTAGCTTTGCGCCTTTCCTGGGACTCACTTGGTAACCCAGGCTGGCCTCGAACTCACAGAGATCCGCCTGGCTCTGCCTCCCGAGTGCTGGGATTAAAGGCGTGCGCCACCACCGCCCGGCGTGTGTGTGTGTTTTAAGTAGATTTTGTTTTCTCATTTATGTCTCAAGCTTTGCTTTCATTTTCAACACTATTTTCCCAACCTTGCTGCACCGCCAGGCCGTTTCTCTTATCAGCCTCCCCACCTTCTGTTTTTGTTTTTGTTTTTGCAGAAAGACAAAGCAAAAAGGATGCTGGGAGGGATGCATCTCACCCTTAAACGATTGTCTTCTTCTGAAAATAGACCGTTAGCCTAAGTACGGTGACAATACTCTCTCTTCTCAGAAAATCATCAGCTCTAACTTGGAGAGGTAACTTTCCATAAGCCTTGCTTTGTTGACCCAGTCCATTTCGGATGTCATTTTACATGTGAAAATCAGAGTTCAGGATTGACTATTTCAAGATCAGGGGAGGGTGAAATCTTCCCAAAACAGAAGAAGATGTGAAGTGAGGCCGATGGAGGATAGTTGTCCTCTAATTTGCGGGGAGAGATCATCCCCAGAGTACTTAGGCTACAGTTGCAGAGTCATGGCCTGTTTTTCTCTCATTTTTTTTTTTTGTTTGTTTTTGTTTTTGTTTTTTTCGAGACAGGGTTTCTCAGTGTAGCTTTGCGCCTTTCCTGGAACTCACTTGGTAGTCCAGGCTGGCCTCGAACTCACAGAGATTCACCTGGCTCTGCCTCCCGAGTGCTGGGATTAAAGGCGTGCGCCACCACCGCCCGGCTTTTCTCTCATTTTTTGCTAAGGCTTTTCAGGGGAGATGAAAAGGGAGTAAGAATGAACACCAAAGAGAAGGGAGCTTGTGGAGAACCAACATTAACAAAGAAGGAGCAATAGGAATTTTCCTTAATGAGAAATAGCCAAAGATGTGTCAAGGGTAGAGTGACCTAGAAACTTAAGCTTTGATCTTGGGACGATAAAGGGCATGTCCATTCAGTTTAAACTCAGGATAAAGACAGGATTAAATTAAACAGTGTTTAACAACAAAGAGAGCTAAAAAGGAGGACATGGAACTATCAACTGACTTCTCTTTCAGTCATACACGACCACATGTCTTCTTCAAAATCGCAGTATGTGGTTCTGATGAGCATCTGTGCTTGACTATTTTAATGAAGAGCTTTAGTTTCACACAAAGTAGCATTAATATAGGCAAAGCATGCAAATGTTTTGTTTCTCATTTAATGATCCTTGTGGGGCATCATATTTGGACAGCAAAGCCATAACCAACAATGACAGCATGACAGCTAATGCAATTTATAACTTAAATACTTACAGCCCAAGTTTCTGCTGTGGAATATTCCTTTATACTGTGTGACTATATGTTGCTGTGATTGGTCTGATAAAAAAACTGATTGGCCAATAACTGGACAGGATAAGGTTAGGTGGAAAAACTAAACTAAGGACAGGGAAGAAGAAGGGTGGAGTCTGGGGAGATGCCAGCCAGCCTCCAAGGGAGCGAGAGATGCTAGAGAACAGGTAAAGTCATGAGCCATGTGGTGATACATAGATGAACAGAAATGGGTTAATTTAAATGTAAGAGTTAGCTAGTAACAAGCCTGAGTTATTATTGGCTGAGCATTTACAATTATTATAAGCCTCTGTGTGGTAATTTGGAAGTGGCTCCCGGGATGGGAGAACTCCACCTACAGTTTCAATAAGGGCACAAAGAGTCCTCTAAGGATCAACCTTCAAAAGTACAAATTCATTAAACGATAGCAAATGTCAAGTCAGCCAAGACAGACTTCCGAAAGTGTCTTTGTCCTAACAAAACATCAGCAGCAGACAGTTTTAAAGTCATGACTTGCTCACTTCCAGTTGCATAAGAAGCACATGATATGTTTGAAACATCATCAGCTCTAATGTTTTTTTCTCCCAAAGTTTTTGTTGTTCTGTTTTCCCTCCATTGTATCAATGGTGTTTATTAGCCAAGAATTGGTGAATACAGTCTAGAAAAAGGCAAATCTCACATTTAAGGACATCTTCAAAGTTCAATGCAGAGAAAATAGTCTTCAAGCCAAAACCATTTTGGTTAAGAGCCAAGCTCTTAAGGGATGGGTTTGGGGAGAGTTCCTGAAAACTTGACTTTGTGTATCAGGTTCCAAGGCTGGAATTGACGTAATTTTAGAGAATTTATGTCATGAACACTAAAGGTGGCCCATGTTGAATATGGCCTCCAGGGGGAGATGTCCAGGTCCCCAGGATTCTGTCCACCATGATAGAAGATAAGGAAAGCATTTAAGAAAACAAGAGAGGGTTAATAGGCAGGTATGAGAAAAAGAACAGCAACAACTCAGCCTATTTCTATCAACAACTAGAGATTGTGATAGGACCTTTAATGTGTATAGTAGATTTGGTGATAACAGATGCTGTCACTCAAGGCCTGGAGGAATGAGCTATACCTAGCAGAGTTCAGACAGAACATTGATCTCATGTCAGAACAATACATCAGTATCAGGAGAGCCCACAACATCCACATTGAAGGTGAGACAGTATGGGATGAGTAGATTTTGGATTTGGATAGTCCTCCCCCAACCAGAAATGTATGTGCTTTGAAGTAGAGGAACTGAATTCCATGTTCAATGGCAAGTTTTGTTCTATTATAAAAAATGGGACCAGGTTTTTATTTGCAGTTAACAAAAAAACATTTTCAATTTGTACATCTGAGGTCCAGTGAAATTCAAATTTGTAACATAAACAATCCGTTGCTATGACAAACATAACTCTAGTGAGCACATACTCACTTTTAAATTTATTTTAAAAATAAAAGCCCAAGACTCCAATAAAAAGATGCTAGAAACTCTTGTCAACAGCAGTTCTTGCTTGACTTTCCTTTAGGTACTTGGCATAGCTTATCTCCCCGGTTCCTGGAAACCTTGAGACTTGGATTTCCTCTTTCTTTCTGGCTCTTCTTCACATTTGAAGGGCATTCTTACTTTCATGTGCCTTACCATTCTTGTCTAGGATCCCTGCCTTCCCGGCTCTAGTCCCTGGGAAATTCAGTCAGAGCACAAGTTTCATTATCCCTGAAGTTCTGCTGACTTGAAACCTAACCCTCTAATCCACTTCCATCCGGAGCTCCAGACTCACAGGGTCAGCTCTCTCCAGGAGGGCTCTACCTTGATGTCCTACAGTCTATCAACCAGCATTTTCAGTTCATTTTGCTAGGGCCCAATGCCTGTCACAAAATGAGTACTCAGCTATGTATTATGGATGCAATTAATCATGTGCCACAATGGCCTGGGCTTGGTTGTTGTTCACCTATAGCAGGACTATAAAGATCTCGACAACAAGGTGCTATGGTTTGAATATCATTTGTTTCCATCAGAACTCCTGTGGAGGTGTTGGTCCTTAAGGTCACAGTATTTTTATTTGTTTGGTTGTTTGTTTATTCTTCTCTCACACAATACATCCCCACCACCGCCTCCCCTCCTTCCACTCCTCCTGGGTCCTCCCCTACCTCCCCTCTCCCCTGGATCCACTTCTCCTTGGTTTCCCTTCGGAAAAGAGCAGGCCTCCCAGTGATATCAACTGAACACGGCTTAACTAGATGCAATAAGACTAGACACAAACCCTCATATCAAGGCTGGACAAGGCAACCCAGGAGGAGGAAAAAAAGGACCCAGGAACAGGCAAAAGAGTCACCGACCTAAGATGATAGTCTTGAGAAGTGGGGTTTCACGGGATGTGTTTGGGTCATGAGGCAGAGCCCTTGGGGATGACTGCTTTTCCTGTGAGAATGGGTGAGCTGTTCATAAGTTAGGCCCCCATTTCTCTCTCCCACTGGTGCCAGCTTGCCTTTCTGTGTTTTGTCACGAGTCGACACAGCACAAGACCCTTAGTGGATGTGGCTAGCCACTCTTGAACTTGGCTGCTTCGCTGAAGTGTGTAACCCACACAAACTCCTTCAGAGATTACTCTGTTCCAGTATTCTGCTGTGCCAGCAGAAACCCCACTAAGACACGGGATTAGTGTTCTTAAAACCTGCTGTTCTCCCAGCATCCAACAGTAACAGTGTCTGTTACTGACTGTAATACCTGTTGCGGTTGATGTCTTTCGAAGGCGTGGAGCTAGAGAAGAACTGCTTTGGAATTTAGAGACGTGAGAGACAGTCTCCAATTCAGAAGCCAAGGAGAGAATTTGTGGAGCGCACCTAGTAACAAATGGCTTTAAAACCCAGTAGCTTACAACAGTCCTTTCTTTTTGCCTGTTTTCTGGAGTCAGGAGCTGAGGAAGGGCTTGGTGGCATGGTCCTGTGAAACTGATGGGGTTGCTGCCATCTCTCAAATGTCTCCCTCCTTTCCTGGGAGTTATGCAGGAGCTGGACTTTCTACCATATTGCGTCTCTGTGGTCTCTCCTGCAGGGTAGGCTCAGAGTATCTGTACTTCTATGGTACCTACCTTTCCCTAGCACAAGCCCTCCAAGAAAAGCAGATGGAAGCTACATGGCCATTTCTGGCAGAACTTTAGAATTTACATAACAGCCCTTCTGCTGCATTCTGCTGGTAGAAAGGGAATCCTCACAGCCCACCCAGACTTAAGAAGAGGCCTTTCAATGTGAGGCATGTCAAAGAATTGGACAACACGGACTTGGGTTAAGTTCCTTCAGATTTGTGGGCTTTGGATAGCTGTTGAATTTTAATGGGTAGAGAGATTGACTAAACAGGATTCTGGTTGAATAAACATTTATGGTATATGGGGCTGGAGCAGAATCTGAGTCACAAACAATGAATAATCCAGTTGGCAAGAACATGCACTTTGCAGCGGGAGGGCTGGGAAACCATGCTGGGAAAACAGCAGGGTCTTGCATGCTAGGGTAATAAGTCAGGACTTTCTTCTCCTTGTCATTAGGGATGGAACTCACCCTTGGCTATAGTAGAGAAGTGCCATGGGTCTTTCATGCCAGCAGTGGATAACTCTTGACATGTAGAAGAGGAGCACAATCAAAAGACTATTTTTAGATCAATCTAGCCCGGGGGTTCAGCAGAAACTGAACAGGTTAGACTATATGCAATGAACTCATTGATAAGACTGTCACAGTGATCTTGGAGAAGTTGGGGCCCTGCCTGAGTCAAAAGGGTGGAATTGATTATGAAAAAGAAGGAATGGGATAATGCTGTGAAAAAAAATAGCAAGACTGGGGGGTTCCTGCTGGCTGGAGGGTGTTCTTGCAAGCTGGAGGGAGCTCATGTTGGCTGGAGGGATCTCCTGCCAGCTAGAGGGGACTCTTGCTGGCTGGAGGCATGGCTCTTGACAGCTGGAGAGTCATCTGCTTTCTCAGGGCAGCACCAAGCAGCTCAGTGTTCCCATGGGGATCTGAAGACTCCTTCATCTAGGGAGGGAGCTCCTGTTCCTACCTTAGGCATCTGATTGAATAGGGACAATTAATCTTCATTTAAGCAATATACTCTGTAAGGTTGTGCTTAAAAATTCAAAATCCAACAGTTGAGATATGACATCAAGGGAAAACTGTTTCCAGTTTTTGGAAAAAAAAACCTTGGAAAATCTATTTTCCAAGTTCTCCTTTGTCTCTCCTTCTTTCCTACCACCTGCTTAATATATATCATATGTTGGACCAATCTATTTGCTATCACCATAATGTAAATTTCTTTATGTAAAAGAACACATAAGAAAACAGACTATAACAATAACATGAAGAATATTTCCTATTCTCTCTTTTACCTTGTTCAAGATGCTTTGGTTCAGCCTCTTGGTAATCCACATCCTGTGGGTCTGAGCTGGTGGAGCCCTGGAAATCACTCGCTGTTTTTATTTATGGTCCATTCCACTGCTTTGAAATTAAGTTGACACCCAGTGTTAGTAGATATTCATTACCTTTCTAAAATGCCATTTAGAAAACTGATTGCTTGGGGACTAGATGGCAAAGAAGGGGACATTTTACACTCAGAGGATCGACTCTGTTCATGGAATGGTACACTGAGAAGTTCTCCTAGGCAGGCTTTTATGGTGTAGCCTTCGACCAGTAAGTGGGACTCTCCTGGGCTTTTTTGCATCTTTCTATTTTAAAATAGTCTTAACCTTGTTTTAGAGTAAAGCTTTTGTGTTCTATAAAGTATTATGTATATTGACATCTAGACATAAATAATGAACCCCATCTAAACCAACATTTCAGCAAGGTAAAACAATTTGAGAGGTTTATTTATGCTAGAATTAAAAAAAAACCATGACAAATGAGAAGAGAAGAAATGATCCAGAAGGAGTGGAGAAAAGAGAAACACGCCTTGCTTCATAAAGAATATCCCACATATGGATGCCTGTGAGGCTCCGAAATCACTCAGTCCTGGAAGTTGTGAACCAAGACTTCTCCAAAGTGCTTTTCTTTCCCCCAAAGAAGTCATAACAGGAATATATATAGATCTATAATGCCTTTCTGTTGGGGGAAATGAAAGTACTTTCAAAACAATCTCATAACACTCTGATGGAGGAAATGATGGCGGGTTTTATATTACCCCTCTCACACAGGTGATGGAGGCCCTGATAAATGGAGTTGGTGGCAAAGTCACAAATAGATGCCAGGCTTTCTGATGTACAGCCAGGACTTGAGTAGTTAAATGAAAAATATGTTCCCTGGTTGCTCAGCCGTTCCTCATCTGTCAGAAAGAACCTTTCACATCAGGATTAACCCCTGCTCATTCTTGCACAAGAAATGGAGATCCTACCCTAAAATTTAAATTTGCAAAACAATGTCACGAGAATAAATGCTCAGACAAAAAACAAAAAAAAAAAATTCACTTGGACAGCTAAACTCAGAGATGCTCAAAGTAATCTGTTGGTTGCCAGGGGCTGGGAGGAAAGGGAGGCAGAGTTGCTGTTCAGTGAACATAAAGTTTGAGTCATAGAAAATGAGGAAAGTCTAGAGAGCTGCTGTATGGCACTATGCCCTTGGTAACAGAAATATACCAAACCCTTAATTTTTGGTTGATAGAACTCTTGCTATATGGTTGCTTTTTGGCACAATGAAAGAATTTGATTTGGAGTGTATGTACCCAGGCCCCAGAGACTGCCTTGTGATTATCAACTGACCTGCTATAAGTTTGGGGAGCACAATGGTTCATCAAAATTGGGGATCATATGTCTCTTTTGAGACCTGATAGCTATAAATGACCTCTCCAAGCACCCATAATTTCATGTTCTCTAAAGTCATTACCACCTCAACATTTCCATGGGGTTTTTGCTTAAAAATTCAATCTATTAGGAATACTATGGGCTTGACACAGAACTTGGATTAAATCCTAACCCTACCTTATCTCGTGACTTTGAGAAGAATGACATAATTTCTCAGCCCAGGTTTCTTTATCTGTAAAATGAGAACGATACCCTTGAATTGGGGTTATCAAGGAGTTTAAATACATAATATAAACAGAACATTTTAGCTCAGAATCTGGGATGGAGATTATGTTCAATATATGACCACTCTTTTCCTGTATGAGACACTTAGTGAGTTGTTGGGAGCAGCCCTCCTGGAGCTGATGCTCAGGCCCACATCTACCTGCCAGCTAAAGACACACTGCGGGGAGCTGACTGGCACCATGAATCCAGGACTGGAGCTCTATAAAATCTAAATTCTTCTGGTTCTTCCTGTTAGCCAAATCTTTTGACACTCTTACATCGTGATGGTCCCCCATGGTGTGAATCTGTCTTCCCAAGATAGAATGTGAAACCCCCACATTTCTCAGCTTCCTTTGCCTCTGGGATATAGTCATCTGACTTAGTTCTGCTAATCAGATGCACATGCAGAGACAGAGCTAGAGAAGCGATTCCATGCAGAGGCAGAAGGGGTGCAGGGCCTCCATGCTGCAGGCACAGATGGTGGAGAGGCAGCATGGTTCTGGAGTCATCAAAAGCAGCGTCTCCCTGTTTTGCCAGCTCTGCAATGAGGTTCTGAGGCCTGTTTCTGCAAACTCACTCCACAGCCTCTATCTTTGGTTCTTCCGGAGACCCCAACTTTCATGATGCTAAGTACCCTACGATTTCATTTCTTCTTTTTACCTGCCACAGGCCCTTGCATGGATTTTATGACACAGCTAAATGTAAACAAACAAACAAACACTGTAATATTCCCATACATGAGTGGACTTTAATATGAATCAGACTTTCTATATAAAAAGGGCATCACCCCATTGCAGCCCAACGTTAGTGGTTTCTTGGTGCCCAGCAGGGAGTTCTTACAGTCTTAGTCTCAAGAGCTCCTCAAGGATCCCACCCTATTCTTAACCACCTGCAAGCCACACTTAGAAGGCTGGTTAAAGAGGCGAACAGTGAAAGGAAACTTCCACACTAGCAGGTTGGGCTTACTGAATAAACAGAAGTTTTCCCTTCCAAAAAAACTGTGGGTTCTTTGCATCAACCTAGACTTGTAGGAAAGTTTTATATTGATGGATCTAACAGTTTCAATAAACACACATTTTCAGTAAAGCTGTTAAATGTCATATGGCAGCAATAATATCAATTCATTCACAAGTATTTCTTATGAACTATCACATGTCAGGCATTGCACTACGGCTTAGCACACATGTGATGCTAGATAAGTAAGAGCCACTATCGATTATCCCTCAAGACTCTCACCGCTGAGTAGGAAGACAGACAGACAGTTCCAACATCATGTTGTACTAGGATCTGCTTCTCCCAGGACTTTTCTTTTGCCGGTAGATTATCTTAATATTTCCACCTCCAGGAAAAAGGATTCTGTCTCATACCTGACATACTGTTCCCTAACATTTGTATAGAATCAGCACCCGAATTTAGGCCAACGACTCATCTGTAACTTTAGTATCATAATACACATTGAATTGTTTATACAGAGTTTATTCACAGCTGGAGGGGAAACCAGTGGATTTGGGTCAGTATACCCATATTTCTTAGAATCCCTTGCTTATGAGTGGCAGTACTTTAGCTAGTAGGGGTCGTTCCATTGGTGTCTGACAGGATTAGAAACAAAGCTGGAGGAAAGGTCTCAGCAAAGAACTGAGGGTGAGCCATCTCTAGAGGGAGCTAGTAAGAGTACTGTCAACGAGTTATACTTGTCAAGATTCAAAATCCAAGAACATCTCACTCCCGGATTAACAAAGCCATGACTGTCCAAGTAGATGTAGGTAATTGCTTAAGAATAGATTGGGATGCTGTTATGGTTTGGCTATGGTACCACCTCCCCACAAAAGGCTCTTATGTGTGAAGGTTTGGTCTCCAATGCAGTGTTCAGAGGTGGGGCTTTAAGGAGGTGATGGGGTCACAGGGCCTTTCTTAATGCTTTAATCTACTGGTGGATTTAAAATTTGAACATACAGGAGGTAGTGAAATTATGGAAGGCAGGACATCACTGGGGAAAGTAGGCTCTTCTGATTGCTCTCTCTCTCTCTGTGCTTTCCAGTTTCCCTGAGCTGCAAATTTTGCTTTGCAAAATTCTCTTGCATCCATGCTATTCTGCCTTACCACAGGGGCACAGCAGCAGTGCTAGCCGATAATGAACCAAGACCTCTGAGACCTTGAACCAAAACGAACCCACTTGTTTATATTTGTTTTTGCCGAGCTATTTGTCACAGCAGCAAAACATCCTAGTAACACAGATACTCTTACAAAGAAAGCACAATGGCCATGGCCCAGTTCCAAAGACATCTGCTATTATGTTGATGCTCCAATGGTGTTCCCGCAGCACCTACCATGAACATTATCCTGTACAGATGTTGGCCAGTATCACTGATACTGCTTCTTATATAATTATTCCTGCCCCCCCCCCCAAAAAAAAAAGGCCTTTTGATGAAAACAAGACAGGAAAATGTCATTGAAAGGCTACAGAGGGAATTTTGCTTTTGATTTACATATTTTCAACTAGTTTTACACTCAACAAAAAGTTCTAAAATGTACAGAGTTCCTAATATCCCTAACCCTGCTTCCTCTAAGGACATAATTATAACCATAAGTATCAAGAATAAGAAACTAAATTGCCCCAATATCATTTACCCAAACTTGTATTTGATTAAAACTTGTATTTGATGTCAAAATGACATCACTGATGTCATTTTCTACTGTTCTAGGATCTCCCATTTCTTTGTAGCTTCTGAGTTTGTGTGACAGCTCCTCACACATTTCTTCTCTTCCGTGACCTGGATACTTTTGAAGTAGTTCTCTATAATGCCCTCATTTTGGTTTGCTATATGTTCTCATGATGAAGTGAGGCTGTGTGTATTTGTTACGTGCACTAGAGAGATGATGTTGTCTATCCTAGCAATTGGGTTGGGTGTTTACATGTCTTATGATTAGTGATGCTCATTTACATGGTTAAGTTGGTGTCTGCTGGCTTCCTCTGCTGTGAAGTCACTATCCTTCATTTTGTATTGATGACTATCTTGCTGCAGAACACTGGGTCTATTCAAATCTTATTGTCCTCAAACTTCAGCCTGAACAGTTTAGTAGATTTTTTTTTTGAGTCTTGCCATCCTTGCACCCTTCCACATCATTGCTGTATTATCTATTTCTCTCATTGCTCTTTTCTCAGTAAAATTTATTGGAATTCTGTTTTAAGAAGTTTCTGTTTCTCTCAATACATTTAAAAAAACAAAACACAGGTATTGTGCATCTTAGACTGACCTTGAACTTGTTACATAGCTAAATACATTTTTGAAGTATGAATTTTCCTGCCTCCACTGGGATTACAGGCATATACCACAGAGCTGGAGATCAAACGTAGGTCTCATACACCCTAGGTAAGAACAGTTCTCACTGAACAATGTCCTATGTAGTTATTTTGTGGTTCATTAATTATTTAGACTTGAGACTCATGGATATTTATTTTATCCTGTGATTTAAAACACAACAGCATCATTGTTTGGAGTTCAAATTCTCCCAGACTTGGCCACAAAGATTTCCTTTAGGCTGGTACCTCCACCTTCTGATGCCATCTTTCTTTGGGCAGCTCTTGAACTTGGACACCATGAATTGTTCCAGGCTCACCTTTTATTTCCATGACCTCAGCCCTAAAAACCAATCACTTCCCATTTAGGGAACTCGTTAAACCCTGAGGTCACATCCGAAGCCAACTAAACATCCCCAGGGTGGCACTCAGTATCAGGATTTGGTAAAGGTCCCAAGTGAATCTAATGTGCAGTTTCGATGAGAACCAGTGGACCTGATCGGTGTTTGCTAACTTTCCTATGTCTTTAAAACCTCTGGGAATTTTGTCTGCTCCAATAGATTTGGACGAGAGACTGGATTCTGCTTTTTCTGTCATGGTTGTTTGGCAGACTACACTCCCTGAAAGAAAAGAGGGCAAGATCACATATCCTCCAGTAGCAAATACCTTAAAAATCACTCGTGGGTTTGCACGTGCCTTGTGGCTTTGAGGAAGCAAGCGTTTGCTATGTTACTGCTTCCATCATTTCTTTTCCAATTAGCTGGAGTTCATGGCGAAAGGGTCTTCTTGCTACATACACAGTGTGGACAAAGTCAAGGAGATTGATCGAAAAAGCAAAAATGGAAAATGGAAGCGTTTGACTCTGAAAGCAAACCGTCACAACGAACCAAAAGGAGTGGCCACGTTTTGTTTTTTCCCTTGTCTTCTATTACCCAACAGGCAAAGGGTCTTGGATACATCCTTTTGAAACATGGAGAGTGATAATAAAAGAGCATTTTCATGCTGAAAGCATAACAAAAATCGCAGATGTGACTATTCATCTTAGGAAAGACTGATACAAAAGGTGGGAGTCTTCTGTGGGAAGTAGGTCATTATGCTGGACTTTGTTTGAACAGAATCCTCTGGGGATGTGGTCTCCTTTTTTTTTTTTTTTTAATTTTTTTTTTTAGCTCAGTTTTCCCAGCTGTTTTTAGCTTGCGCATAGTCTAGTCCAGCCGCTAAGTTGCTCCAAGGTGGCTGGTCTCCAGGAGAGTAACACAAGGTCCAGAGAGACCCAATTGCAGTTAGTCACATTTATCTGGGTTCTATGGAGCCATGCCGTTTGCCCCTTACAACATCTCTTTGATTTTCCAAAAGAAGGTCATCTGTAGCACTCCCTCAGCTTCCAGATACCCAATGTTTATTCACTGGGGAGGGGGGTTGTCTTATGAAAATGCAGAATCCCACATCTTTGGTGGGAATGAGCATCCCTGCTTCCTTGGTGATCTTTGGCACACACTCCACCTATAACAGACAAGATAAACGCAATAGATAAGATTATGCACAATTGGTTCAGCAAAGGCGTGTTTTCATTTGCTAACAGAGCTTGGTTTCCCACCCTTCTCACCTTCTAGGTGAGAGCCCCTGATGGCTGTTATACATGTCACCCTTCCTCCCAGGCCTTTTCCACCAAGATTTAGAAATTCTTCGACTTGCCCTCTGGGACTTTGTACTGTAGCACTTGCTTCCACAAAATAAAGGAGAAGAGGAAAAACTAACCCAGCAAAGGTAGATAATCTATCACCTTTCGTAAGACAAGCTGATAGTTAAACGGTTTCAGTGCATTAAGTAGTTAGGAACATATTAACTGTGATTTTTACAAAAAAAAAAAAGGTTCATTCTGAGTTTATGATGATCTCATTTTATAGAAGAAAGAAAAAGGATGGATTTCTGTTTTATTGAGCCCTAAACCTAATGCTTGGAAGAAAGGCCACAGTACTGGGAATTGATGAAGCTGGTAATGCCTTGTACTAGAACATCATTCATCTGCCAGTCAGAGTTGACATTGTCACCCTGCTCTGCCCACACAGCAGAGACTAGCAGAGACCATACAGGTCCAGAGGTCATGGTTTCATCACTTAGGAGCACAACACAGAAATCTGAGGCAAGTGCTCAACCACAAACGCCACACATCTGGTGTGTTGGCTGCTCTGATCCTCTTCTCTTGTGGCTGCTCTGGTTCTTCATCTGAAGATGTGTTAATGCCTCACAGGAGTCAGAACTATGTCTTTAACGCCCCCCCCCCCCCATACCTGCAAGCAAATGCAGAGGTGGAGGTTGGGGATACTCTTTTCCCTCTCATCTCAGGCCTCAAAGTCTCCAATGTTGCAGACATTTTTGAAACATTCTCTCAGAGGAGACACTCGTGGGGACCCTGGGAAAGGGATTTATACTTTAATAAGACAGGAAAGTTGAATTGCAGGATTTTGGTGTGTAAACTGACTTGGACTGTGGTGGTATTGTGTTCCCCAAAATATTGTGCACCCTAATAAACTTATCTGGGGTCAGAGACAGAACAGCCACTAGATACAAAGGCTAGAAAATGGTGGCACTCACACCTTTAATCCTAGCATTCCAGAGGCAGAAATCCATGTGTTCAAGGATACAGCCAAGCATGGTGACTCACGCCTTTAATCCCAGAAAGCGAGCCTTTAATCCCAGGGAGTGATGGTAGAAAGCAAAAAGGTATATAAGGCGTGAGGACCAGAAACTAGAAGCATTTGGCTGGTTAAGCTTTTAGGTTTTGAGCAGCACAGTTCAGCTGAGAGCCATTCAGATATGAGGACACAGAGGCTTCCAGTCTGAGGAAACAGGATCAGCTGAAAAGTTGGCCAGGTGAGGTTAGCTGTGGCTTGTTCTGTCTCTCTGATCTTCCAGTGTTTACCCCAATACCTGGCTCAGGTTTGATTTTATTAATAAGAACTTTTAAGATTCCTGCTACATTGGACCTAGTGGTTTAGCCATATCCCAGGATGTGCCCGTGTGTCTATTTGGGATAATTTCAGGGAACAATTCTGACTTTCTGACCACCTTGTGTTTCTAGCCATACTTTGAGTTTGCCCTGTTCTGATCTGGAAACTCTTAGCCTCAACTACAGTCATTCTTTTCAGGCAGACACTGTTAAGTGTGATGACCAAGCATGCTTTGAAACTTAACTGTGAGTTTTAAAGCAGAGTGTGAAACCCACTTAATAAATCACAACTAGCATGCTTATTTTCAGAAAAAATTAATAAAAGTTTCAGGCTGCATTGTTTACAGAAAAAGCCTTAAATGGTGAACTATTATTTGCATCTGTGTGTATATATGTGTGCCATGATTTGCAATGTAAAATGTATTTCTTATTTGGGATCAGTGTTTGAAATGTTTAATAATTGCTATTTAGTTCTTGACTTTGAATAGCACAGGTTAAGAGCATGACTACTGTTGGATTTTGAATCTTGGCTCTAACCCTTGCTAGCTGTGTGACATTAGGTAAACTGCTTAACTTCTCTGTTTTAGATTTCAGTATTTCACATATGTGAAAGAAGAAAAAAAAAATGAAGCTACCTGACTGGATCAACATGAGGATTAAGTATAACAGTTTGTATAGTGCTTAAAACCTTACCTGGCAGCGTCTTATGAATGTTTGTGGGTTAAAAAAAAAGTGACCAAAGGGAAAATTTTTTTTTTGCATAATGAACCAAGGCAACAGTATTCCTTTTCTATGACTATTTATAGTCTTGTATGCACATACATGTATCCTTGATTAAAAAACTGCCTGTTCTGAGTGACATTCTCCCAAGCAGGATACCAACCACAGCGCCACTGCTCACTTGCTGTGTGACCTTTGACCAGCTCTTTGGCTTTACAGACACGGTGCCTTCAAGTGTTACCAACAGAATGTGTCCCACCTGGTGCCCACCGGGACTTGGTGAGGCCATTCCCAGAAGGAGCTCGGACTCTAGGAAACTGCTGCTGCTTCTGCTGTTAGGATTCAGACCGTGTCCTTCCTGCACCCTTCCCCGAACCCAGAGGCAATCCCTCCTCTTTGATGTGAATGGCTTGCTTAAATCTTTATTTCAGTCCCTTGTGCTGAATCAACCACATAGGGGCTCAGATAAAGGCCAGGACTCTAAGAAGGGAAGTCATTGTGAGGCCCAGGGGGTGGATTCAGACCGCCCCACTGTGCGCTCTTCAGCCTCTCCATCACCACTTAGCTAAGTCTCTTGAATGTCCTTTTACCTCAGCGGGTTTTCCCATCCCCTTGGATCATTCTCAAGTGTCACAATGCAACTCTGACAGCTGTCTGCAGCCGGAGGGTCACATCCTACTGCTTTTCCCTTCAGAGGCAGTACGAAAAGTGTTCAGGACAAAGCCGCCTGTCCAGACTAGATAGGTACCCCCCCACACACACTTTTTTTTCCATTATCACTTGTAAATACTTGGGTAGCATAAAAGGGCTCATTAGCCAACGGGGCTTTCAACTCCAGTCCTTTTCTTAAGGACCCTTGGCAAACCTATTGTGACAGAAATGTAAAATTCTGGAGGACTCCTGGGCTTGAAGATCTGCAATGGCTTCGCTGTAATTCGCCCCCTCTTCTCCCACGGCACACACTATAGCACTTACCAGAGCTTTTAAACATGAATAATGGGGCGATATTATGCAGTATCAATCTCTCCCCCGACCACAAGCTCCTCAAGGGCAGGGGACCTGCCATATTCATCTTTGTATCCCCTGCAACCAACTGGCACACATCTCAATCAACGTCTACAGAATGGAAGCTGGCTGAATTTATACCCCGGGTCACAGTGTGGAGCTCAGACGGCTCTGGAGCTGAAGGCAAGAGAAATCATTTATTTCTCACTGCCTAACTCCGCACTGGCTTCCCAGGGATTCAAGACACCACAAAGGTTAAGGTGATTGTGTTGGTGCCTTTGGTGGAAGATCTCCTTGTTCTTAGAAGGGAGGAAAATGAAGCCAGGTCCAGCGTGCTGCGGTTTTGCTATCTAGGGCTAGAGAAAGCCGGTCAGAAGGAATGTGTCTTTACCCAGCAGCAGAACCGCAGACAGCTGCTAGGGCCGTTCTTAACAAGCTTGGTCCTAAACACAAGGCATCAGCTGTTTTCTTCCTTTGCTACAGGCGCGTGTCTTTGACTTAACTTTAGTTTCTCAGCAGAAATACATAAAATCATCTTTGGAGACCTTGGCTTGTGTTCAAGCCAAGCACTCGGCTGACTATTTTGCTCTAGTCTTATTGCCAGACAACACCGTCGTTAACGTTTCCCTTTACAATCCAGGAAACTGAGGTCCCAAGAAGTTTAACCAGAAAGCGGGTTGGAGATCAGCTCCGCTCGGACGCCCTCGCTCCATCACCGACTTCACTCTGCACACCGGTGGGAGCGTGAGCGCGCGCGTGAGTGGCCGTGCGCTTCCGTTTCTTCGCGAAGCCTCCTCCGGCTCAGTTTCCCCCCGATTTCACTTTTAGGAGACTAAGTCCCGTTCTCCAAGGTTTGACCTCACTCGGCCATCTCCCTCCCGCGTCCCAAGGACGGACGGCCACTCCCTCGGCCACTTCGGAGTCCTAGCCCGGGCTGAGCCTGCGTGCTCGGCGCCCGCCCCACCGAGTCCCGCGCCGTGGGGCTGCCCCGCGCCCCTAGAGCTCCCGGGGGATCGGGTGGCCCCGCGCCTGGCCCCACCTCCCCTACCTGACGCCCGCGCGGCCAGCGGCTCCGTAGCCTCCGCCCACCGGCGCGCCTGCGCTGCCATTGGCTCCGCGGGCTGCCCGTCTCCTCCGCTCCGTCCCGGAGGCAGGTTTAGCCAGAGAAGCCGCAGTCCCGGCGGCTCGGGCGCAGCGCGGAGCGCGGATCGCGGCGGGCATGGCCCTGCGCGCGCGAGTCCCTGTCAGCAGCCCAGACACGGCGGCCGTGAACTTGGCGACGCGCTCCTGCGGCCCAGCTGCGGTCATGTAGTCGCCGGCGGCGCTCCCCGCAGCCCGGGAGCCGCAGCGTGATCCAGACGCAGCCCAGCAGCCCGGGCTTCCCCGGGAGGCGCCGAGCGCCCCGCCACCCATCGGGTGGCACTTCGGGCCGGAGAGGGACATGGGGGAGAAAGTTTCCGAGGCGCCCGAGCCGGTGCCCCGCGGCTGCAGCAGCCACGGCGCTCGGACTCTCGTCCCTCCGGCGGCAGCCGTGTCCTCGGAGGGAGCTTCCTCGGCGGAGTCGTCCTCCGGCTCGGAAACTCTGTCGGAGGAAGGGGAGCCCGGCCGCTTCTCCAGCAGGTCTCAGCCGCCGCGGCCGCCGGGCGGCGCCCTGGGAACCCGGCTGCCCGCCGCGTGGGCTCCCGCGCGCGTGGCGCTGGAGCGTGGAGTTCCTGCCCTGCCGCTGCCGCCTCCCGGAGGAGCGGTACTGCCGGTACCCCGGGTCAGCAGCGCATCCCAGGAGGAGCAGGACGAGGAGGTGGGCACCGCCTATCCCATCCCGAACCCTCCAGGTCCCGTTTGCAGGGACACCTCAGTCCCGGTGTTTTGGAGAGGGGAGGGGAACTAAAGGCGTTCTGTCACCAGCCTGGGATAGTCACGGTTCTTTGGGTCCTTGACTTCTTGTGGTTGACCCCGCGCGCTTTTCTACAGGGGCTACCCGACGGTGTGCTTTGGAAATGTCACAGAGCCAGTCCCTTCCTATCTGTATCTGCTGGGTTGTCAGCGTCAGAGCGTCAGGATGTGATCTGAAAGCTTGGCTCATCCCCACAACTCAGATCCGATTTCTAGAAGTGGGAGTGCTAACTCCTGAAGTCTTGGGTGGAGCAGGAGACCTGGAACGTAGGACGCGGGTGGGAGTGGCGGCTGTGGAATTGCACTATTGGGATGTCGGATTGGAGGGTTCCCTGGGGCCGCCCGTGGATGGTTTTGGTGATCACTTCACCTTCCGTCGTCGGGCAGAGGAAGATTCCCCACGCTAAGCCTGTCTTCGCACAGACATGAGCACCTACTGCTCCCATTCGGACTCAGTGTCCAGAGGAGCGCTGTAGGATACTGTGTAGAATGCATCTTTCCTTCTTCAGAGGACTTTGTCCAGCCTCATTTCCTGGAAGGCTGTGCATCCAAAACTTGTGGTTCGCTTCCTGACACACTGAGTTTCGTGATCCCCTAGGTTGCTACATCTGGCTTGCTTTTCTCTCTTCCTTCCTTCTTTGGAAGACAGGGAAGGAAGATTCTCCACGCCTTTAAGATTGTTTGCTTTGGATGTTTCTTGTGGGAGAAATCATCTTGATCAGACAAGGCCATAAATAAAACATAACCCTAGCATAGTCTCCTTGTGAAATTAATTCCGCAGTGCCAGACTGGTATTTTCCCCGTCTCTGCTGGGGTTAGCACTAGGAAACAATTGCCTTTGTCCCTAGAAGTAAACAGAGCCCAGGGTCCTGGTACTAGCCCCCTGTGTGCCGGGCTTGGAAGCAGGGACCAGATCTGGCCACAGCTAGCAGAGGCAAGTCCCAGCCTGGCAAAGATGGAAGGAACCTTGACTGGTGGTTGGCCAAGGCTCTGGTGGTAACCGTGACCCATTCCTGGATGCCTGTGGGATTGCAGGAATCACAGACAGGTGTCTGGAGATCTGCTTTCTAGAACTCTTTTGCTTCTCAATTGTGAGGTCTGGGTGCATTTCATTCCTTAGAAGCTCAGTTCTGTAGTCAAAAGTGGAGACTTTCAAGGTAAAGTTCACTCTGACAAGAATGCTGTTTCTGACCTGGAATTTTGGATAGCTCTAAATTCCAGACTGAGTTTAGTCATTCCAGGAGTTGGTTGAGTGACACACCCACCCTAGATGCTGCCAGAGAACAGTGCAGATGGGTACATCTCTCTTTGATGTAGCTAGCATGTTGCCTCTGGGTAACTGGCTATAAATGATTCTGTTTAGCTAATGTGGTATGCACAAGTCTTGAAGATGTGGGGGTTGGGGGCGGGTAAGGTCTCATTTTTGATCCTGATTGTATAGTTGATTCATCGTCTCCACTCAGAGTGACAGTGATTTTCTTTCTCCGAAGTGGATATAACGGTGTCTTATTTCCCTGGCAAGGCAGTGATGATTGGTTGAGTGAAACGTATTTTGTGCTTCCGAGTAGAATGGCCCAACGATTTTGGTCACTGTTTGTGGAAGTTCACAGACAGTGCTGTGCCAGTCCGTGGCAATTCGTGGCATGCCTTAGCCTACCAGGGGGATGGTGGAGTGAAATCTTGATTTGCCCTGACAAGTTTGAAACAAAACCAAAGTGGCTTTGGAAGTGGCTCCCCTATTTCAGCAGCAGAGAAGTAATAAAACTTGAGGAGGGGCGTGAAAGCTCATATATCCACACTGGTGCTGATGTGGTACACTGGGTGAAGCTGTGGAATTGGGCCTTTTGTGGAATTATGACTTTGGGAAATTAACTAAAACTCTTTGGTCTTTCCTTAGGAAAAGCACACATTTTAAATTACTGTTCTAGAACATTCAGAAATGGCAGACTAAAAGTACCCCCTTTCCCCATTTCCTGGGCACACCTGTGTTTGACTTCTGGTTCTGTCAGCTTGAGGAAGCATGTGCTTATGGACCGTTGGACTCTGTCAGCCTCAGTTTTCTCACCTCTTAAATGGGAGCAATAGCAATAGCACTCTAGACATTTTATACACACCCGTAGGCATCATCTGATTTAATCTCCGCAGAGTAGCTGATATTTAGCGCCAAGTAAATATCAGTGAGCATTGACTTTTGAGTTTATTGCCTATAAAATTTTGCGAAATCGAACTTCAAAGTTGGGCTGACTTGTTATTTCGTTAATGCATAATTTATGTACTATCTACTTTGAGAGAATCCGAGGTTTTTGTTCCCGTTTTAAACAGATTTATTATTTTAAAACGATGTGCATGCTGTGTGTGCACATGGGTGCAAGTGTTAAAGTTGGAGTTACAAGCAGTTGTTAAGCCCCCACCCCCCATGAGCTAGGAAGTGACCTCTGACCCTCTGCAAGAGCAGAACTTGCTCTTGATTGCTGAGCGGTTTCTCCAGCTCTCAGCTTGTTCCCCCTTCACAAGTGTGTGTGGGGGATTCTTTCTGTTTATTTCAGGCTGCGTTGTGACAAGCACCTGGGGCTGGTAGTGTTAGCTATACTGTAGCACGGCCCAGGCTAGAAAACGTTAACAGGCTTAAGAGCAATTCCTAGAATAGAAAGGCATTCATTTCAATTTAAAAACTGCTGTGTAGCTTGGGAGATTCATTTTTTTCCCCCCAAAGAATTTTTAAAAATACTAACTCACTGTATTTGTTTTTAAAGTGCAAGGAAATTCTGGTTTCTAGCATGTTCCTACAGTGCTGATTTTTTTTTTTTTTTTGACAACCTTGTTAAAGCTGTTTTGAATATCTCTAGTAAGGGTCACAGTGTCTCATGGTTTAGCTCACTACTAATACATGTGTACGTGTACCAAGTCTCAGATGCTTCAGTCAGACCTGCCGGCTTTGGTGTCTTAAAAACTAGTTGAATGTTGGCATTGATAGATTTCTAAGATTTTAATTTGCTTTTGTTATACTGTGCTCTTGGGATAAAATCTATAGTCTTACATGCCCTGGGCAAGCACTTACCACTGAGCTACAAACACAACTATTTTTATACTTAATATTAAACACATGAGGGTCAGAGCAGATGGGTGACTTAGTTTTGTTAAAAACAAAAAACGCACAAACCAATGTGGCATCTGCCTTATGTCCTGGCTGCAGACCTGTGGATGTGGGGTTCTGTATGTTGATGGGTTGCACACTTCATTTCTGATCGACAATCTAGGTTGGAGGACTGAGCGCCCTGCCCCCCCCCCCCATTTAAGCAATTTGCCTCTAAGGCAGTGGTTTTCAACCTGTAGGTCATGACCCCTTGGGGGTGTCAAACAATCCTTTCATAGGGGTTGCCTAAGACCATCTGCGTATCAGATATTTACATTATGATTCATAACAGTAGAAAGGTTACAGTTATGAAGTAGCAATGAAAATAATTTTATGATTGGGGGTCACCACAACATGAGGAACTGTATCAAAGGGTCACAGCATTAGGAAGGTTAAGAACCATGGCTCAAAAAAAAAAAGACAAAAGGGGTTGGGATTTAGCTCACTGGTAGAGTGCTTACCCAGGTACAAGGCCCTGGGGCCTTAGTTGAGGTGGTTGAGGGGGTTGGAGGACCACATGACTCAAAGGCATTCTACCTTGTATTTTTCCCAAAGTACCTTATGGTCCCAAAAAGGTATCATTTGGTAGCTGTTGATGGCAAACTCACTGAGCACAGGAATTTTACCCAGGATGCCTAGCACCTGCCTCTAATAAATGATCGGGAACTTAGTAAACGTATGTTGAATGATGAAACTAGTGGTCTGTTTGATTGAAGGGTGACTGACCATATGTCTATTTATTTTGTCTGTTGTGAATTCAGATGCGTCAACCTTGTGGCTCCTCCTTACTCATTAAAATAAACAAGCAAGCAAACAAACACCTTGTAGCTTACAGGAGAGGTATTAGGTATCAGGACTTTGTATTTTTTTCAATAAATGGGAGCACAGTAAAATCAGGCACACCTGCTTTTCAGTCTGTGTATTAGAATTTGAAGTGTCCAGAGCCACCCCGAATGGCTAGAAGGGGCTGTGTAGTTGAAGGGCTTGCTGATTTACTGTGTGTCAGCTGGTCATATTCTGCTGTACCAAGGGACTTGTTTTATTGACAAAAGCTGGGCAAGTGTCCCTTATTAACTATAGGCACTATTGGGGAGTGTCTCTAATATGTTCAATTAAATGGTGTCTAGATGGGAGGACTTCCTTTAACATCATTTGGGGGATGATTGTGTTTTGGGGTTCCCCACATGACAGTAATATAATCTGAATTGGGCTTCAGATTTTTATTGGTTATGAGAATAAATAGCAAAAAGAAACCATGAATTCAGACATGCTTTTTCATAGACTTTATATTTTATTAACCACAGAAGCTACATAATTTGAAAAGAGAAGTGCATGAATCTTGGCATATTTATTATTTAGTCTACTTTTTGACTCGATTCCTCAGTGCGAGCCATGAGATTAAAACAGCAGTCAGCCTACGAATGTATACGTAATCCCGCCCTGAGGCATCGTCCCGGGCAGACATCACGGAGTTTGACATCACGGAGCTTCTCATGCACTGAGGGAGCGAGGCGTAAACACACGGTGGTTATTTATTAGCCAGTGACAGAGGTGACATCTGAGGCAGCAGGCTCTGAGGGAGTCTGTGGCCAAATTGCATGAATCCATGAGCTGAAACCTGAAGGATGAGCAGAAGTTAGATGGAGGAGAAGAACGGAATGAGCCGGAGTGAGGCAGGTCACCGACGGCAGCCAAGTTAGACAGCTCCTGCAGGGACTGTGGGCCTCCTGCTTGGCATGGAGGAAAGGAGAGCATGGAGCAGGTGATTGAGAGCTGAGACACAGCTGAGGAGTACGGTAGCCCCGTGGACCTCATGCTATAAGGGCACTGGGGGCCATTGGAAGATTTGAAGCAAGGAAGTGTGGCCTGTTGAGATTTGTATTTGCAGGAAGTCAGGCATCTCAAAGCCCATGTGTTGAGAACTGAAGGTCCAGCCTGTTTACATGGTCCTGAGTTGGAAGTGATAATGTGAGAAAGTGGCCTGGTAATGATTAGTGTGTGGATGAAATGGGGAGTGGGGGAGGGAGGAGGTAGTTCAGGGACTCCAGGTAAGTACGCATGAAAGATGGCCAGCAAAGAATGTCGATCGATTCCAGAGAACATCAAGCTGCTGTTCTCTGTGTTATGTCTTCGAGGGTTTTGAGAAGAATAGTTTCAGAGGAGGGTCTTACCTTACAAGTGCTCATTTCCATAGTAAGTGTAGAGACAGATCTACTGGAGGATAACCTGGGGGAGGGTGCTCCGAGATTGTGTCCCTGTGGGCAGGAATCATAGTGCTAGCATGCCAACATGTACTTGTAGCCAGAAGGTTTCTCCAGTCCCACCCGGCCCTGGGGTCCTGCAGCCACTTATAAAATAATCACTTAGAGGCTTAATATTATTTACAAACTGTATAGTCTATGGCTGGCCTCTTGCCAGCTAGCTCTTATATCTTTTTTTAAAAATTTTATTTTATTTTACAATATAATTTAATTCTACATATCAGCCACGGATTCCCTTGTTCTCCCCCCTCCTGGCCCCCTTCCCTTCCCCCCAGCCCATCCCCCATTCCCATCTCCTCCAGGGCAAAGACTCAAATTAACCCATTTCTATTAATCTATGTTTTGCACTGTGTTCCATGGCTTTACTGGTCAGTTGGCATGTTGCTCCTTGGATCGCAAATGGCGTCTCTCCAGACTCCACCTTTCTCTTTCCCGTCTCTCTCCTTGGATTTCCCTCCTGCCTCTAAGCTGCCTTGCCATAGGCCAAAGCAGCTTATTTATTAACCAATGGGAACAACATATTTTCACAGCGTACAGAAAGACATCTCCCAGCATATACTACCAGAGTCTGGCTTGTTGGAGTGGATTTTCCTATTGGAATGGAGTTTTCCTTTGCCACATCTGGTATTCCAGGACACGGCAAATATTTACACCTTGCTAATATTTTTGAGCAGGGGGAGAATCTATTTGATGACTCAGATTTAGTGGGTACAGTGTGTGAGTTCAATGGGTTTTGTTTTGATCCATTTGTTCTTGTTATTTAGTTTGGCCTTCTGAGGGAGGGCATGGAAGTGGGGTACAGATATGAAAACTGGAGAGATAATAGGAAGGGTCTATAGTCATGTGGCCCACACTAGGAGAGAGCTGAGCAGAGGTGACAGTATGTTCTCAGAAAAGAAGATTGTGTTTTCAGATAAAAGACAGCCCTGTCACTTCTCATCATGCTCATGGATTCTGTGGCTTTGTCTGGAAAGGGCTTGTGCTCACTTCTTTCATCCCTTTAGAGCAAACAGCTAGTGTTTCCCTGCTCTGGAGTCATGGTCCCATCCTAGTCCAGTCACTTAGAAAAGACAACTTCATCTAGGTTTATTAATACCGAGTCCATTTACCTCTTGCAGAGGGTCACTGAAAGAATGTGATGCCGCGTGTTCATCTCCAGCATGATGTATGGCATCTATTAAGCATTCCAGAGGATGTTTGCTCTATTCCTGAGGATGGGGATGGCTGGTTTATGAAGAATGTTGGTGTCATCGCTATCATAGAAAGGGATAAGCAGAGACCCAGAGTTGCTCCCTGGGTGGACTGTGCTGTTAGGACATCTTGATGGTAGTCTGGAAGTCTCTTTTCTTTCCGTGTAGGTAGATATGTAACACATATCACCATTAATTTCATGGGTGGAACATTTTTATGAGATAGTACCAGCAAACTTTATGGTGCATGATTCATTAGCCCTTCTGTGAAGACGCTGACTCTCTTTTCCACGTGGAACCTGTTCTTAGTGATCAGTTATCAATTAGTATCCTTAAGGACTCTATGAATATGTAAATGACGAGGTTGTTAGACGAGGGGTGATGTCAGCTGTGTGGTGAGGCAGGAAAGATGACTCGAACTTCATCCGATTTTCCAACTGAAGGTTCGTGAACTGAGAAGGGAGTAAGATGGAGGTCGGGTGATGCTTTGGAAGTCAAATCCAGTTCACACAAGTATTGGGGTAAAGAGGTGAGAACTGTAGTCCAGAAGCCACCCCAACTTCCCAGAGGGGGAAATCTGGACATTCAGTGGAACTTGAGAAAATTCAAGAACTCATCTATGCAAAGTTACCCAACAAAAAATTCCGCCCCCTCCCTTTGAGACAGTATACACCTTGGAGCTTACAGTAATCCAGGAGCCCTTGGCTCTATGTAAAGACGGCTGGATCGGCTGGCTGTGCTCTTCTCTTCCCTAGTGACTGGGCTCCTGCCCTTGCACTGGTTCAGGCTGACACCTGCACAGCTTTGCCTCATTGGCTTCAAAGGTTTCTGCAGTCTTCTGTGTGCCCCATTGCTTCTCCGTGACACAGTATGCTAATCTTAGTTACTATAGGCTAAAGCCTAGTATGAAACACAAGATTAAGCAAGGGGCCGCTGCTCCTGTAGCTCTGGACACTTGTTTGTCTTCCCATATTTGTGCTCCTTCACCTGTCTCAGAATTCCTGGGAAGGACTGCACAGTAGTGACATGTCTCCCAGGGTCAGGAGAAATCATCCTTTAAATGTAGCAAAAATGTAGGCTCAGGACTGCGGCCAGCATCCTCAACACAGTGTTGCCTCCTGGTGATGGAAGGGTGTAGAACCTGCCTGAAGTCCCCCGGGGATTTCTGTAGCTTCTCTCACTGCGGAGTTTTCCTGCTTATTTAATGAGTTATATTTCTAACTAGACACGTGTCTACGACAGCTTAGAAATTTGTATCCCAGGCCCATAGTCTTTTGCTCGCCCATCAATTCTCCGCTCAGACACAGTCAATATAATTTTGATTATGGTACTTACTTCCACTGAACCTTTCAGCCCAAATGCTTTGTGATGATATTAGAAGTTGCAGGGAGAAGGTGGGCGTGCCAGAAAGAAGATAGAGACACCGGCACATTTGGCTCCTTTTCCTTACTGATTTCATAGGCTGTCATGTGGAAAATGAAATTTTAATTCTAACGTTTGGAACTTGGTCATTTAACACTTTTCGGCACAGAGCAACCTCCCAAGTGAGCCCAATTTGATTTGGGTGTATGAGCATGAGTTAACTAGCTCTGTCAGATGTGGATCTTTGGGCTTTGGCCTTAGCACTCAGTTTCCTTTTTAACCTGGTGGGAAGTCAAGTGTGGCATTCTTTCCTGGGTGGTGATTTTGTGTGTTTCTGCGTTGGTGGGAAACTACCATTACATCTTGGCCTTCTGATCCCTTGCCACTGCGGGCATTTCTGTACACAGGGCTAGCCAGGCAATGTAAGGAGGGCCTCCGTGCGGCAGCCGTGGCAGGGCAGGAACTCAAGTTGGAATCCGTGTTGCCCATCTTGTGTCGCTCGGTTATTGAGACTTACATTCTGAGAAGCCATACTTCCAAAATTGTCCCACGACGATGGCAGCAGGCCTCCCACTCACTGTTGAAGTGGTGTGCAGATGTAGTGAACGCCATTCTGTGCATTAAGGTTGGATGTCACATGTCACAAGTTCTCGTGGATCTGGTGGTTCCATAGAGACAGACACACACAGCAGTAACTCAGGGAATCTGCCTTTCTACTCGCGCAGTGTTAACTCGACTGGCTTCGTTGAAATAATCCTAGCCCTCACCCAGGTTTTAGGTTTTAGGAAGCACCTCTAGGGGCTCCTCACAGGAGTTTCTGCAGAGATCTCAACAGCCCCGGACACTAGTCTTGAGAAAAAAAGTGCAGAAGGTCCACTTTTAGGAAGAGGAACATGGCATGCCTCAAAAGAGTCCAGTTACATGGTAGAGGAACCCAAGGAGACATGGACCTTCATGTCCTTAGGGCCCTTATCAGACCAGTAAGTTGAAGCACCTCATTAAGTTAGAGAAGAAAAAAAATATACTGTATGCTGGTGAATGAGAGTCACTTATTATGTATCGGGACCCTGTCTTCTCATTGTACTAAATTACAGTACCTTGAATTATTTATCTTCTGTTTGAAAAATAGCCCCGATAATGGCATTTAAGGTAATATTGTGTTTCTTGGAAAATCTTTTTTTTTTTTTTTTTTTCAGCAGAAACTTGCCCTCAGAAACTGTCCCCGTTCTTTGTTGACTAATAAGGAGATCGTCCCAAAGGTGCCTGTAAGACCTTTCAGGATGAGCTTGAATTCATTGTGATGCATAGGTCTTTGCTATAACGTGAATTCTGTGTGTAGAGGACAAGAGAGTCACCGGAAAAGACAGCTCTGGGAGCTCCTGATTTTCTTTATCAAAACGTTCTTAACACCTCGGTTTTACACATTACCACTTTTGAAATCGAAAATAGTCCTGTTGGGAGGAACTTGGCTTAGATATGTGAGCTGCCTGAAGGTAAGACAGTCAGAGTGAGCTGGCTATGGGGAGTCAGTCATTCCAGTAGGGGACTGGAACCAGTTATGGGTCACTCCGCTGGGGGAGCAGAGCTGGCTATGGAGTGTTAGTCCACGGAGTAACGCTCTGCACTTCTGGAACCTGCAAAATTCTTACTGTCTTGTATTCTATTTAAATTATTTCTGCTGTCTTCTGGGCACGACATGGATTTGCAGCAGCTATAGTAACATGCACAAAGACCTACATGCGATGCAGTCAGTAAAAATCCCCCAAACTGCAGCAGGAATAAGGCAGGGTCTCAGGAAGGCCCTCCCCTGCCTGAGGAGCTATGGGCAGTTGACAGCTGCTGGGGGTGTCAAAGTCCTTTTTCTTGGGAGTGGGGTCACTGGTATGTCGCCATGCTCCATGGATAGCCCCACTCATGTACGCATCATGGGCAGCACTAATCGTACTCTGTGGGATTTTTAAAAAAGCATGGTGTTGGGAGAAGGAATATATTGGGGGTGGGGACTCTAAAGGACCTGGAAGCAGAACATGTGTAGGTCCAGGGAGAGTTGGAAGTGAAAAATGGGGCATGAATATGATCAAAATACACTGTATACGTGTATGAAATTCGCAAGGAGTGAGTGTAAAACTTCTGAGTCATCATTTTCTGTGAATTAGGTTACCTGTCATTCATCTGATTCTCCCCTTTCTTTCACATCTCAGGCTTGATCATAAGAATCCTCTCTAGAACATGGTCTCCTTCTCTGTGACAAGGAACTTTACTGCAAGACAGTCGTACAACCCTTGTCAAACAGAACATTCTGGCAGGAAAGGCCTTTTTGGTTGCTGACTCCAGTGAGTCATTAAAGATGAGTTTGAGAGCTCTGTTTCCCTTTTCCCTTCTCTGTGGTGCCGCTGTGCATCTTCCTGCCTTATCATTCTGTGCCGAACAGGCCTTTTCGTGGTTGTTGTTGTTGTTGTTTGTTCGTTTAATGATTGGACATCTTATGGTGCTTGGGAGCTTTTGCTCTGGGTGTCAATCATTTCCGAGGACTGTTGAAGATGTGAACACAGAATAAAATTACACGTGCCATTCATAAAACTAGAGCCCTTCATTGCTTCCTTTCTGACGTCCTGTGTCTCCGTTCTGCTTTCTGAAGGTTGTTCCGGTGTTATCTGGGTATTGGATGATTCAGAGTACTTACAGTTTGCAGAGCTCCCCTCTGCATGGTTTCTATTGCGATCTCACTCCTGCTATGTACAGATTCCGCCACATAGGTTAAGAGCTGACCTCTCTTCCCTCCTGTAAATCCTGAGATCTTCAGGATGGGAACAATATCATATCAACTCACATTCCTGTAGAGCCCATGGCATCTAGTGGATAATGATAATAGCACATTGTACAAATTGCAGTCAGTACCATTCTGACCTAATTGATTGGTCGATTAATTTAGGGCAGGGTTTCTCGGCCTGGATTTGAACTTGTGATCCTCCTACCTCAGCCTCTCGAGCTCTGGGATTATTTATATGCACCACCAAACTTGACCTATTCGGAAGGTTTCTCATGTATTTACCCATTTAGTTTTGGCACAAGTCTTTGAAATTCAATGTATAATGAAACTGGTTCACTTTCTACCCGGTAGCAAAGTGACCTCCTGGGTATCATACAAGTGAGGAGGACATGGATAGTGGAGGGCAGAGGTGGGAGAGTAGCAGGTACGAGGAGACCATAGAGGAATACTACAGTCCCTGAGGTCTCACCATCATGGCTAGCTCTGTGGCCTGGATGTATGAGGCGGTACATGAATGATGACTGAATGGTCCAATGGCGGCTGTGGTTGGCGGGTGTGAGTGAATGCTTATTGAGGAAAATGAATGCTTGTGTTACTGAACGATTAAGCAGGTATGGGTCCCTGCGAAGTGACAGAAGAGTGTGTAGTCTGAAGAATTTTCCTTAGATACCAAGGATAAAAGCTGCATTCCTGGCACTTAGGTCATTCATGAATGGCTTGAGTGTGTATCTACAAATGAAGGAAGTTGACTAGAAACCAGTTCTCCTCTGGTTGGCTTTGGGAGGCTGTCTTTTGGGAGGCTAATTCTTGGCTATTCATTAAAATTACATGTAGTGAAAAAAAAAAAACCATTTTCAGCCATAATCTTAAACGCTTTAACTTCTGATGGCATTTCTAGCTATCCTCAGCGATCCTCAGCTGTGCTCACTAGTCTGGGGACAAGAGGATATGTTTGCAGGAATGCTGGGTGTGCTGTCCACACTGTATGGGTGCCTTTTGCCTTGGCTCCTGGCTGGGCAGGCGGTTAGGCTCTTCATCTTCACCTATGAGGAAACCAGAATCCTTTTTAGCTCTGTTCCTTTTTGGGGGGAGGGTGTGTAAATTTCACTGTTTCATCTGCATGTGATTAGTTATAGAACTGATTGGTAACGTTTTTCTTTTGATAAACTGCATAATAGGTTGTTGCATTTTCTGGTCTGTGAATGTGAGCATATGATCTTTCACCACAAACGATATCAGGATATAACGGATAAGTTAAGAACATGTTTTTATGGTGTGCTGCATGATGTTCTGACCCCTGCTTACATTGTGACATGATTTACGCTAATTAGCTGTGATTGTGTGTGTATGTGTGTGTGTGTGTATTTAAGATTTGTGCATCTATTGTAGCAGAAATTCTAGTCAGTATATGTATTCATGAGTCCTTCAGGTTAAGCTGATTTAAACCCAGAGAAGCATGGTTTGTAAAGCCTCCCATTGATTCATCATATCCAGTAAACGGGAGGGGTCTGCCTCTTCCTTCCCAATGCCTGCCAGTTTTAGCTGTCTGAGGCAGGACTGTCCTTAGACAGTGTTGTGATGCAGCTGTTGAGACACCATTTACATAGAGACATACGTCTTAATACTAAAAGTTATTATTCTCAGTGGGACTGCAAAGGGTAGTTTTTGGGGTTTGCTCCAAGAACCTGGAATTGAAGAGTTGCTTCTTTCTCTTGAGTTTTCTCTGCAGATTCTTGGATCAGTGGCAGGATCTTCAGGTCCAACCCCAAAAAACCCAGTGTGGACTTAGCCTTCTTCCTACCTACAGCTTTTCTTCTCAGGCTCCATGTCACAAGGACATCAGGACTAAATCCTATAGTTAATAGCTTCTGATCACTCATGTTTAAAAGATTTGTGTGTCCTCCATCTCCTAGGTAACTAGGGCCTCTCTGTACTTTGCAGGACCTCGGCACTTTCCTACCCTCAATGTGGACACATGTGAGAACACACTGGTCTTGGCCTTTTACTGAAATGCAAGCTAGAGGCTGGCTCTTCGTGCCTACACTATCAGTGGGCTCTTTCATAATTCGCTTGTGAGGAACCTGGGCAGTGCATTTCCACTGTCAGGCTTTCGTTCTTAACATGAGTGGTGAGTTCCTTTTGGGGCGCTGCAGTGTGGGGCTGTTTCAGTGGCTTCAAGGGTTAGGAGGCTGTGTCACAGGTAGATCTCAACCTTTGCACCCCTCTGGGAGAACAGCCCTGTGTTCCAGGTGCTCTGAGATGAGGAACAAGTGAGCTGGGATCAAGAGTCCACACAGTCAACCTCCACTCTCAGTCATGTGGTGACCCTGTGCTGGATAGTTTTATGTCGACTTGAACCAAGCTAACGTCATCTGAGAGGAGGGAGCCTCAATTAGAAAATGACTCCACAAGATTGGACTTTATGCAAGCCTGTAATGCATTTTCTTAATTAGTGATTGATGGGGAAGGCCCAGCCCATTGTGGGTGGTGCCATCCATGGTGGTCCTGGGTTCTATAAGAAAGCAGGCTGAGCAAGCCATGAGGAGCAAGCCAGTAAGCATCATTCTTGGTGGCCTCTCCTCCAGGTTCGGGCCCTGTTTGAGTTCCTGTCCCGGACTTCCTTCAGTGATGGACCATAGTGGAAGTGTAAGCCAAACTAACCCTTTCTTTCCCGACTTGCTTTTGGTGTTTCACCATAGTGACCCCAACGAAGACAGGCCCTAAGGAGCCTTCTGGAGATGTGGCAATGACCTCCTTCTGTCTTTGGGTCATCTTTACGAATGCTTAAGAACTGGCAACATACATGGGGGAGGGATAATTTTAACACAAAGCAACATATTTTCTGCTACAATTAGAGTCACTTCTAAGAAGGCAAGCCAACAGAGGCTCCATGTGGGAGGGATGGGGTTGTTCCTTTAGGAAGCCCTTCTGAATTCCTTATTAATAAGCCAGCTACCGCTACTAGAAATAAGGCAAAGGGATATTAGTAACCAATGACTTTCTACAACTAATATTCCAGTTTGTATCCCTGACTCTCCAGCACCAGCAGCCATTAAATTCTCCCAGGCCCTTACCTCTAGTTGAACCTGGATAGTGGGATGTAGTTCCCACAGAGGATGCTTAAAATAACTGCCCCAGAGCTTAATTCTAGAGAGGACCAAACATTTAAATGTGTTTAGGGGCCTTTTTGTGCTTAGAGCCATACTCAGTTTTCCAAGTATGGCTGGCTAGTCTTTGTCCTTCTCTTATGAGAAAGTTACAAATGAGTTGTGGAATTAGTGCATTTGTTCTCTTAAAAATAATGGCAAGACTCTGTCAAAATTGCTTTAGTCAGGCTGTAGTGAGTGATCCTGTAACCTCTCCCCTGTGTCCCTTAGAGATCTTTGGTAGTAATTAAGAGCAAAGTGAAACACAGATTTTGTAAATGATGAATACAGGTTTACCAAATGAAGCATAATGATAGGTGTGAGCCCTGCTGAGAAGTTGGATGTTCACCGTGTCCTGAAAAACCTATAATCAGATGGAGACTGTTGCGGATGGATAAGATACCACCATCTATGGTTTTGAGACACTTATTTGAATATTTAAGGACACCTGATGATGTACATTTAGTGACTGCTGCTTTTTAAATATTTGTTGGCTTGGGCATGAACTGGGAAATTATATGAGGGAACAGCTAGTTAAATTTTGTTCCACTTTTAAGTTCCACAGGTGTTCAGACTTTTGCTTTAGCCCTGTTGTATGGGTGAGTGACTCTTTAGGTATTGTTCACTGGTCTCCGTCAAAATAAGTTGGATTTTTGAGATAACTCTAAGTTTGGTATGGTTCAAATAGTTGCTTAAGAACTGAGAAAATGGTGTCTTGATTGGAGTGGAATTTTGAGCAATGGTTCATTTTAACCCTGATTGAATAGTGGCAGTTCCTGCTACTGTGTTCAGTGCTGGCTTGGTGAGTCGGCTGGGGCCAGTCAACTGCTTGAGCTCAAGTCTGGTTTGGGGAACTCCTTTTTTTTTCTCTTTGCCTGTTGATTTTCCCTTATTAAAAGACGTTTTTCCCCCTCATGTGCATGGGTTTGTGTGTCTGTTCATGTATATGCCATGTTTGCAGGTGGGTGACTGAGGAGACCAGAAGAGGGCATCGGATGCTCCAAATTTGGGGTTCTAGGCAGTTGTGAGTTGCCTGACATGGGTCTTGGGAACTGCACTCAGGCCCTGTGGAAGAGCAACAGGAATGTTAACAGCCAAGCCATTTCTCTAGCCCAGTGGTTCTCAACCTTCTTAATGCTGGAACCCTTTAATATGATTAGTCCCTCATGTTGGGGTGACCCCCCCACCATAAAATTACTTTGCTGCTACTTCCTAACTGTAATATTAGTATTGCTACTGTTATGAATTGTAATATAAATATCTGATATGCCACCCCAAAGGTTGAGAACCATGGCTCTGGCTCCTGGCTTACACCTTTGAGGGCAGAAAGGGAGGAAGCATTGGTGTTATGGCTGGACTTTCAGAGTATCTGCAGAACAAGGGTGCTCACTCACAGTGTTTCACATAACAGATGCTGGTGAAGAGCCGATTGATTGATTAGAGGACATGAAGTTTGGTATTCCCCCCACACCCCTTTGGCCGTGAACTGTTCTTGGGGGTAGAGCTGGTGTGAAAACTCTCTCTCTCTCTCTCTCTCTCTCTCTCTCTCTCTCTCTCTCTCTGTGTGTGTGTGTGTGTGTGTGTGTGTGTGTGTGTGTGTGTGTGTGTGTGTGTGTGAAAGGCTTTATTGGATTGCACTGCATGCATAACACTGTAGAAGTCAGTGGCTGGGGAAGGAAGGGAGCAAGAAACACATGAAAAAAGGGATCTGTTGTATGCCTGAAGCACACAGAGGCAGGTTAGGTGACACTGCCTGTGGAGTGACTTGGTCCCAGTGTGCATAGTGCATGATCTGCAGGTAAAAATGTGGTACAAATCCAAGATGGCTGTGGGAGAGGATCATGAAGAGGAAGATGAGGAAGAGCAGTGGGTTGGGGATGGGTACAGGGAGGAGAGGTAGCTGTAGGAGGAAGGCCAGAGGTAGGAAGAAGTCTAGGGGGAAGAGGTGGGCCACAATGGGGAGAGAGTCAGGAGGAGGAGAGCCAAGGTGAGGAGCCCCTGGGCGGGAGGCAGACACAGAATAGGCCTAACAGCTTAATCTAGAAACAGACTGTCCATGGTCAGTTGGCCATTTTAAGTGTTAGAAAGATGAAAGGAGGTTGTATGTAACTAAATCATTTGGTCTATGAGATATGCTTCTGAGAAAACCCCATCAAAATAGCTCATAGATGAGTTCTAGTAACAGACAGAATCCCCAAAGCCTCACCCCGTGTTCCTTCAGGGTCTTGAGGTTATCTTCCAGTTTTCTCTATAAGCCTAGTCACTGGCAGTTTGGTTTGCCCATGTTTCTGGGTGATTCTTTGTGCCTGTGAAATTTAAAATTTCTGGTATAAAATTAACCAGCTGCTTATTTACGGCTTTATAATTTTCTAATCAAACGTACTGTGTATGCTTTCGGCAAGGATCTGCGTGTCCTAAGGTAATCAAGCAGTCTTTGCACCAATACTTTTTAAATCATTATCTTAAGGGACTCTTTGTTTTTGTTTATTATAGGGCCAGAGTTGAGTTGGTATGAATTTATCAGACGATCTATCTTTTGAAGTATTTTATTGGGATTCATTTTCTACTCTTGCTTTGAAGAGAAATTTTTAGTTTCTCAGGGTTTCCAGTTACTCTCAGTTTAGAGTAATGCTTTTTTTTTTCCAAGTTGGAATTCCAGAGACCACCTTAGTCACGCAATACTCCCGCCACAGGTCTTTAAGGGGCCTCTCACCGCACCCCCCCAGTAGTTTTTGGTAGGAATAAGCCCTGACAGGTGGAGACCCCACATGGATTCTGTCTTGATATGGTAGTCTGTGGCCCTGAGCTAACTGAGGTTTCTGAGACTACAGATTCTTATGACTTTCTATCCAATCCTCCAGCCTCAGACCTCTTGTGATGCAAACTCCTTGCATTTGCAGATGGGGAGGGAGATGAGCCTTTTGGGGCGAGTACTGAGGAGAAGTCTAATCCCCAAGAAACTCTCCCTAATCTGCAGTTAGAGTTTACTGTGTGGGGGTCACAGGTGACCTGGTGACTGCTGTGCCCATGGTTGAAACTTGGGTTCTAGAGAAGCCTAGATGACTTGGAATCTGGTCTGGCTCCCCTGTGTGGTTTTTATTACTAATTAAATTATTGAAATCTAGACATTGGAGAGAGTGCCCAGAGCTCGATGTGTCTTATCTGAAAGGTCAGCTGTTTGCTTCCCCTTTGCCTACCCTGGCACAGGAGCAGCTCCTTACATTGGGCATAACCGTGGACATTTGGATCCGCTAACACTTGTATCAGTGGGTTGTGATGTCTACTCCCCTGTCCACACTGGGCTGTGAGAGAGCAGAGCCCTCTTATTCATCTTCATAGACACACCAGTGACCTTTCACTGTGCCACACATCTCTGTTGAGAGTATACTTTGTAGGCCAAGGGACATAGCAGTCCGAAAGGAGCACCAGCCACCAAAAGACCAATAGGAGACTGTCAGGACAGTGTCCCCTCATTGGGCCTTGTGGAATGTGACTAGGTGTGGAGCGCAAGTTTTTTCACAGTTTAGTCAATGTCTCCAGGTCAACATGAGCAACTCAGAGTCAGATACGAAAGAGAGATAATTTTATACCTCCAGAGGTCTGGAATTATGGTTGCCCAATGGTCACTCATTAGGGATAACTTCCTGGAATTGGATCAGCTGGACTGGGCTCTTCTCACTACAGTCTGGGGACGGGGGCAAACAGATGTCTGAAGGATTTGGTAGAGAGGATGAAAGCCACATGATGGCCCCCATCATGATGGAGGTGAGATGTTTCTTCTCTGTATTCTAGAAAGCCCACTGAATCAGGGTTTTACCTTCTCAAGCTCTCAGTGACCTCTGTATGCAGGGGGAAGTTCTACAGAGGGCGTGGACACTGGGCACTCAAACCTCTGAACAGATAGGCATTTCGACATGTTTGCAAAATCCTGGGCAAGAAGACGGACTCTGTCTTGAATACATAGTTAAGAACTGCCCTCTCTTCCCCCAGACTAATTAATTTCCCTGACAGCAGTGCTTGCTGGCAGCGCCTTTCCGCAACTGGTTGCTGAATTGCAGTGCTCAATAATCTGTGTAATAACATACTATAAAAACATATAAAGCCAGGAGAAAAAAAAAAAGAAAAGGTTCTTTCCCAAAGTGGCCGAGCCTTTGGAAATGCTCACTCACATCTGCATGGAAAGGAGGACCTTAAATCTGTCAGCAAAGGACCAGAGAGGAGGCTCAGCAGCTCAAAGTGATTGCCTCACAGATCTGGGAAAGCCTGACCCACAGGGAACGGTGGCTCTCAGCTTGGCTCTTCCTGCTTCTCCTGGGAGCTTGTTCACACGCCTGCCTCAGTCTGTCCCTTCCCACAGTGTGCCTGAAAGGAGCCTCCCTGTAACACAGATGCAATCAGGTCAACGGCCATTCATGGACCCAAACTCCAAGGCAAACTAATAAAGACAGGTTTAGAGCACAATAAGCCAAACATGTAGCTTGTGTTTTTGGCAGTGAGAATTGGACAGGCGCTGGGGAGTGGCTCTGGGCCCTTTGGCTACATTGATGTTGCCCATGGCCTGGGGTGGTGTCAGGATTTGGCTGAGTGACCCCGATGCTGCGTGTCTGCACATATTCAAGGCATGCTGGAGTTGCTTGCAGGGCCAGGTTGTGGACATAGCAGACTTGCTCTCTGTTGTGTGGAGGGAGATGTTCACCACCCAGTGCCATGGCCTAGGGCCTGAGAGGCGCAGGTGCTGTGCTAGGTGCTGATGTACATCAATCATTTTCTTCCTCATAGGAGGTATGTGTGAGGATGAGGTTGTTCTGCTTCACCGATGAGGACTTGGGAGCTTTCAGAGAACTCAAGTCATTGTTACTGCATCTTTTGGTTAGAGAGGGGATGGGCTTTGAACTTGAGTGTTTGACTCTCCAACATTTGACTTGGTTTCCCGGTTACCCTTACCTTCAGCAAAAGACACTTTCCTGAGTACAACCACAGGTTCTGACTCCGTGGCTCTGCTTAGGTTGTTTTTCATGTTTCTGTATGTTGTTGTACACACTAAGTTCTCTTGTGTGTGAAAGCATACTTCCTTTATACTCTCACTCCAACCTAACTTTTAGAGGAGTAAGCCCATCTCATCATAGAATGAAGCACCTTTCCTGTGGTGACAGGTGACCGACACACTGCTTTAAAAGGTCACCGATTGACGGGATGCCGTTTTTGGATGTCTACCCTGATCATTTGTGAGTGAATTGTCAGAAGGCAAGATGACTTTCAAGGAGTACCATTCTCATCAGGGGTACAGTGTTTTTTTATTTCCTTGAGCATCCGAAGAATTCCAAGTTCACATTTTGTAAAAGGAGGATTTTGTTACTCAGGTTTAATTTCGCTGAACTCGTGGTGGTTTGTTGATGTGAGGAGAGGAAAAAACCAGAAACCTGTCAAGGTGTCCTTGTCTAAACCAGCAGAAGGGGACCTTGTGCCGGGCACAAATGCAATGTTCTTTTCAGAGCTAGCTCTCATTCCGGCCTGTCACCCCAGGGCAGGGGGTGTACCCCTTGTGGAGGATGATAGGGGAATGAAAACCAAGCAAGAAGCTTGCTGTTGAGGAGACAGTCGCCCACACAATTCTTTGCATATTGTTAGCATGTTGATTTGCAGAAGGTCTGAGCTCTATCATCTACAGTTTAGTATCTGGGCTTGATAGGCTTCCCACTCCCAAGCCTGTCGGTCCTAAACACAACAAAGAGCAGCTAGGCATTGGATTACACCTGTGTCAGCCAGGAGGCAGGGCTGTGGTGCGTACCAGCCCCAGGGTGTATGTTCCATTTGCTAGAAGCTGTCAGGTCTTATCAGCCTTTCGTTAAGGCATGTGTGTGTGTGTTTTTTTCCCTCCTTGAAAACTCATAAAAATTCATGTTGTGGTATTAATGCCTGCAGGGTCCTGTAGAATTCGGCCGGTTGCTTCTGCTCTTCCCTTGTCATGGATACATTGTCTTCAGACATGTGGGCACAGATGTGTGCTTGTGACTCTCTACTGGAGGCTCATGTATCTGCCTAAGTGAGTTTGCCAAGAGGAATGAAATAAACGAATTTTCCTCCCGGTGGTTCAGTGTAACCAAGATATTCCTGTGCATATTCTCAGAAGGCTTCATTCTGGGGGAATATTTTATATTTCAATAAACTTGTGCATGGGTTCCTAGGTGACTACTTTGCATACCTGTTTATTACCACAGCGATAGCCTGCTTATCTGTATATTTTGAAAGAAAGCATCTAGTGGATCTGTTTGCTGCGCTGTGTGTATGTGTGGGTACACGTGTATGTGTGAGTGCAAGTGTATGTGTGGGTGTGCCTATAGAGGCCTGGGATGTCATCTCCTCCACCTGTTAGAGACATGGTCCCTCAGTGGCCTAGCAGTCACAAATTATGAGTGTCTGTTTTGCCAGGGAGCCCCTAGTATTCCCCCATTTCTGCTCCCCCAAGACTGTGGTTACAAGTCTGCGCTACCACATCTGGCTGTCTACCTAGGTGCTAGGGATTGAACTTGGGCCCACATGCATTCAATGAAAACACTTTAATGACTGAACTGTCTCCTAGATTTGTTAGTTTTTAAAAAAAAACCAAAGAGCTGTAGTGATGTCGCTCTTTGTGTTGTTAGAGACAACAAATTTATGGACTCTTTATGTGTTGTGTATGCCGTGTTTGTATATTTTATATGTATACGTGTAGTGTGTGTGGTGTACATGTCTTTGTGTACATGAGTGTAGAGGACAGAGGCTAATGTCAGGTATCTTTCTAGGTCTCTGTCCACCTTATATTTTGTGACAAGGTTTGTCCTTGAACCTGGCAATCAATGATTGATGAGACTGACGACTGACCAGCAAACTCTGGGGGATCCACATGTCTCTCTCGCGCTCACCAAATTCAGGGGTTCCAGACACCTGTAGCCAGGCTAGGTTTGTTTACATGTATACTGCTTATGTCCTTATCTGAACTCAGACAGCCAGCACTTTATGTGATGGAGCCATTTTCCCAGGCCCCCAGTTTGTAAATCTACCCCTGTAACATATGCTCTTATGCCTTTTAAAAATAGAAAAAAAAAGGTATGAGGTCAGGCAACTGTGTTACAGAAGAATTTCAGGACTTTCAAGGTGTTGACTTGATTGAAAGGTTCAAGGTGGTTTTTTTTTTTTTTTCTTTCTGATAAACTGAACACAGGAGTACTATTTAAAAATGATTGTGATCCAGTAATTATAGTACAGTGTTATTAAAATGTTCCGTAGGACAAATCGTGTCCCATTATGCTTAGTCATGTAAGATGAGACCTCAGGCATTGGGGGTGGGGGGCTTTTGCAGCATTTTTATAGTAAAGCCATTACACCGTGTTGCGGTGCGTCTTTGTGAGCCAGGGAAATACATGGAACTCTGCAATGCTAGCTGCTGAGCCTCCACATTGAAACCATTTGGAATTGTGCCTGCAAATTAATACATCATAAAAGCTCAGTACAGTGATGAATTCTGAACAAAGTTCTGTAGTGTTTGCCTCTTATTATGAATGGGGAAGTTATGGCTGTGTGAAATTGGTGCGAGCCGATCGCCTGTAACACAGGGTGTTGTGGCAGTCAACCTTAACTGATGGCCTTGAGTGAAACAACTCCCGTGGAGCCTTTCTGATGGAGGAGACTTGGGCTCCATGGGTACTAGCCTCCTGGATGGAGTGCTAATTGTCTGTGACTTGTATCTTCATATTCCTGTGAATTTCTATAGGGAATATTGGCTGGAAGTTGTTCTCTGGTCTCCTACCCCTGCCTTCTGTCTGCCCCCATCTTTTCCATCCTTGTATCCAGGCAGTTCCGTTTTTCATAATTCCTGATTTTTTTTTCCCTCAGGTCTCACAGAAGTGATAACTCATTTTGTTAGAATGGTGGCGATTTTAAAAGTGGAGGATTATGACTTCAGTTGGGGCTTAATCAGCTTGAGCAGGTGCATTCTAAGTAAGAGAGATACTGTTTTAATGCAGATGTCTCCCCTAATTCAGAGCAGGGGAGACATGGATGGGAGATGGCACTGCAGTTAGGTTAGAATTGTCTCTAAATAGATTGTTCCCCCCCCCCCCACCTTGAATTCTCTGGTACTGCCTACAGTGTCCCATTAATAAAAACGGGGAGATGTACAGCAGGAGCTGAGGGTGACTGTCTTAATTTTGTGCTCCGAGAGTTCAGGAATGCTTAAGGAAAATGAGATCAGGTGTACACAGAACTTTGAGGGGTGGAATTCGGTCTGGGGGATCTGAAGTGATAGGAGATGGTTATGCAATTCTAAGGCAATTTCACTTAAATGGCATTTGTCTCCACATAGTGGCTTCATGGTGAGGTTCTGGAGTTGTGCTTTGGCTTTGAAATACTCTAGTATATGAGAAAAAGAGAAAAGATGGCCAAGTGTTATGTCCAGAACACCAGGGCCTTTTTAAGGTACGTAACATCTTTCTGCAGATATAACTCCATTTTGCATTTTAGATAATTTCCCTAGTGAGAGCAACACAGTAAATAACCTGACCAGAAAGACGTCGGCCATATAGCAGGTAGTTATGCAGCAATTACTGTTTATACTTATTTCTTTCCCTTACTTTTTATAGTTTGAGCATTTTTTTATATGTTTCATGATAAAAGTTAATGCAAGGTCAATAGCCTAAGTGTTCTAATTCATTATTCATTTATTTCTCCACTGATCAATTTTTTAAGTACCTATTATGCACAAGGCACTGAGGATAATGGTAGGAAAAAAAAAGAAAAAAAAACAACAACAAAAAGAAAAAACAAGAAAAAGAACAACAAAAGAACCCCAAGATGCTCAGATTATGATCTCCAGGGAGCATACATGCAGAAATTCTCATCTAAACACCGTCAAACTGGATTTACAGCACATCAAAAAGATTATGTAATATGGCCAACTTGGGTTTATCCCTGGAATGAAAAGATGAGACCACACATGTAAATTAATCAATTTATATACCCCACGAACAGAATAGACAAAATGGCATGCTTATTTCAACAGACGGAGAGAAAACATTCAAAAAATATTCAGCATTCTTCATGAATAAAAGTCAACAAAGTAAGTATGGAAGGTACTTGCTTCAAATCAGTAAAGACCATATATGAAGAAACCAAAAAACTAACATCATATTTGCTGGGATTAACGTTAAAAAAAAGAAGAACTGAGATGTTGTCTTCTTAAGCTGTGGAATAAGGCAAGGATGCTCCCTCTTATAGTTCTATTAAGCAGAGCAATCAGGCAAGAAAGAAAAGAAAAAAAAAAAGAAGCAGCAAAATTTTCATTACTTGCTGATACCATATCATGATCATGTGGAAAGTCCTAAAGATGATACAAAAACTATTGTAATCCTACTGATGTTATTTTTTAAGAGAGTCCACTGTTTTTTGTATGTTAATATTGGTATTTATACATCACCAACAAACAGTATGAAAGGGAAGTTAAGAAATTGAGTTGTATTAGCAACAAAAAGAATGAACACTTAGGAATTTAAGAGGTAAAGATGTACACATTAAACATTCATAAGATGTGGGAGGAAATGTACAATGCCAGGAAAAGATGTCTCAGGTTCCTGGATTACACAGTAATCCCAACTCTCAGGAAGCAGAGGCAAGAGGATCTCTGTGAGTCTGAAGCCAGTCTGGACGATAAAGTGAGTTCTAGGACAGCCAATGCTCCATGGAGAAACCGTGTCTCAAAAACAAAACAAACAAAACAACAAAACAAGCTGGATTAAAAACATGTAACATTGGAAACTCTGAGACCTATTGGAAAGCCATTATTGAAATCTAAAAAAGAGACAGAGATGGTAATGGCTTGGAAAATGACAGGATGAATATCGTTAAAATGTCCACACTGCTCAAAGCAAACTGAATTCTGTTGCCATACTATTTAGTTCTTATCAAAGTAATGTTTTCTTTACATAAATACAAAAATCCTAAAATTCATATTGAACCACAAAAGGCGCCAAATAGCCAAAGCATTTGGTCCACACTGGAGACCTCATGCTTTCTGACTTTAAATTACATTATCATTACAACTGTTTGGTAATGCCATAAAGCATTCAGACTGGTCTGTCAGAACAGAGGACCTGGAATAAATCTCTACATTTGTCATGAACTCATCCTGGACATAGGTCCTGAGAACATGAAGGGAAAGAGAAGTCTCCAGCAAATGGTGCTTGGGATGCCATCTATGTGCAAAACAACGTAATTGGTCCAGGTTTGGTTGACTTTGTGGGTGGTATGTGACAGGTGTCCAGAGTCTTAAATGTGAGACTCAAAATGGTAAAACTCCAGAAGAAAATATAAGGAAAAGCTTCTCAGCTGTAGTCACATGTGTTTTGAAAATGACACCAGAAGCACAGGCAGGAAAAAGCAGAGAGATAGTCAAGGGAGATTATATCGGACTAAATATTTCCTGTGCAGTTGAGGAAACATGAAAATGAAAGTGTCACTGGGGTTTATTGTACAAGCATGGCAACCAGAACACCCCCTTCACACAGAAACCATACCACGAATCTTTGTATTTTCTCCAATAATTCTGGACTCTCAGAGTACACGGTGACATTTGGTCTTACTGTGGCTTCTGTTCATGGGTGTATAGTTGGTTTTTACCTCCTTTACGAAACTGCATCCCGTAATACTTGATTGATTGTGACAAGTGGGAAGGATCCAGACTATAGAATGACCTGGCTTTTTAGTTTCCACTTTACCCTTTAAAGCGTCTGTGTTTCTGTGTTTAAGTCAGCAAAAATACGTTTACAACAAGTGCTCCATTTATAAATATAGTGTGTTGTCATAGGAACACTCTTAGGTACAAGCCTGTTATCCTCAAGGCAGGATTATAACCTTTCTAGAAGACAGTATAGCCAGTGAGAGTATTGGTGAATATCTGATGAGATTAACACCCAAGGATTAATACAATTTATACCAGAAATACAAATGACCCAGTTTTACAAAGGGCGAAGGATCTGAAAAGATCCTGTGAAAGAAATCCAAACAGTTAACAAGTAGACAAGAAGGTGTCCAGTATCGCCAGTCATCAGGCAAAATCAAATGAAATTCCTGAAACAATGAAAGATAACAGGTGTGGGCAAAGATATGGAGAAAGGTAACGTCATATGTTACTAATGGGAATAGAAGTCAGTGCACCCATGGTGGAAAAAAAAGCATCGTTGCTAATAAAAAAAAAAAAAATTACAGAAAGCCCTATCCTATGATCAATAGTCCTGCTTCTGGAAAGTGTGTGTGTGTGCACACACACACATGTGCGCTCATCCACGAACCCACAGATACGTACAAATATATACATCTACATACAAAGGAAGCAAAATTAGAATGTTGAAGGGATAACTGCCTCCCATGTTCATTGTATAACAACATCACACACACGGGCTAAGATATGGAAACAATCTAAATGTTGTTCAGCAGGTGATTGGGTAGAGAGTGTGTGTATGTGGATAATGGGATACTGCTTTCAGGATTAACAAAGAAAGTCCTGTTGTAGCAACAGCTAGAGCTGGAGGACAGTTTGCTCAGTGAAATGAGGCACAGAAACACTGTCATCTCATGGGTGTGTGGAATCCAAAACAGAGTTTGATTACCAGGGTTTTGGGGAGAGGGATGTTGGTTAAAGGGTCTAAATTTTGACTTCTGCATGATGGCTAAGTTCTGAAGATTTGACAACAGCTTGCTGAGAATTTACAGTACTGTATTGTATACTTGAAATCTGCTAATTTAGGTCTCCAATCTCTCATCACACACAAATGATAGCACTATGCAGGTGATAATGATAGACATATTGATTGGTTAAGCTTGATAATCATTTTACAGTGTGTGTGTATGTATATAAATTCCAAGTGGTACAGCTCCTAAATATATATAATATTTAGGTTGTCTGTGATATTTAGGTTGAGATTAGTGTGTCAGAATGTTCAAAAACAGTTCTATGTACTTGTTTGAAGAGGGCCCACACTTGGTTCTGAATTTCAGAGCATTTGAATAGCCTGGGCAGGTTTTTTTTGTTAGTGCTACAACACAGTACCTACTGTGAAGAGGAAGGTATTTTTTTTTTGGGGGGGGGAGGGATTCATAGTTAGAGATTTCAGTCCAAGGTCCGTTGGCTCTATTACTTCTTGGGTTCATGGTTTGGCAGAACATCATGACAGGAAGCAGGTGGTGGGAGCACAGCAGTTCACCTGTTGGCGGGCAGGAGGCGGAGACAGACAGGATGCTTGAGCCAGCTACTTCCTCCTCCAACCTTTATCGCACCTGGGCCTGCAGCCTACAGAATCATGCTGCACACACACAGTATATAATTGTTCCCTCGTTCATCCTCTCTGGAAGCATCCTCACAGACACAGCCAGAGGTGTGCTGGACCAATCTCCCAGTTACTTCTCAATCCCATCCGGTTGACAAGATGAATCATCACAGTAGCCAGAGAAGAAAATAGGATTTTTATATGATTCCGTGTTTTGAAGGCAAAGTGAAGCAATTGCTTGGGAGAAGCTTTTCTTGTTACTGAGGACTGAGAGATTTTCCACACTGACCAATGGGAATGTTGAGTATTAACACAGAAATGTCCTAATTGCTTTGAGATTCCCTCTCCTCCCAGTCAGAATGACTATCATCAGAATAGAAATGACAAGAAATGCAGGCGAGGACATAGAGAAGGAAGAGCCCTTACTCACTGCTGGTGGGAATGTAAACTTGGGCGGCCATTATTGGAGTCAGTGTGACGGTTCCTCAAAAAAATAAAAATAGCCAGACGGTGGTGGTGGTGGCCCAGGCCTTTAATCTCAGCACTAGGGAGGCAGAGGCAGGCAGATCTCTGAGTTCAAGGACACAGAGAAATCTTATCTTGAAAAACCTAAAACAAAAGCCCAAAGAAAACAAAACAAAAAACAACTTTCAAGAAGCAAGGATGGAGTAGTGGACTTTAGGATGGGGTGGAGGCTTCGACACTCATTTAAAACTTACTAGGCTTCACCTTTAATGATGAGAAAGAACCACATCAGAGTCATAGTGTTCAGCCCTGGTTACATATTAAAGTCATTTAAGAATTTTAGGAAAAACAAAACATCACTACCACCATTACCAAAAATAGGGCCTAACTCCAGACTAAATAAATGTGCCGTAACTTCTGTGTGGCTTTGCACTCCTTGGAGACATGGATTTCAACAGGGTTGGGAACGGCTGCTCAAGAATGTTGGAGAAAAAAAAAAACCACCAAGATGCAGGGAGACCAAACTCAATCCATAGTTCTGCCTGTAAAGGGTTGGTTGCAAAGTCCTTCAAACTCGATCACTTGTGCTGTCCAGCAGCATCCTGGGAAGTCTTCGTCTTGGCTTCAGAGTGCTTAGAGACAGAGAAGCCATGCAGGAAAACAGATGGGGAGAGCTGTGATGGGCATCTTATTGTGGGGAGTGGCATCTCCACCGAAGTTGGTCCCTGCTCTCTCTTTCAAGCTTTGTTGTAACCATCAGCATAAACAAAGTCAGGGCAACTCCATAAAGTGATAAAACAAATTGACAAGCTCTTTAGAGCTCACATTGAAAAACTTCATGTATTAATTATGGCATTGTCTCCAAAGGTTCTTTAAGATTCTGCCTGGAATGTCTTCACTGGTTTTGGTAATCACAATGTGTGTGGTTAAACTTGGACTATCTGGAGCTATTTGAGGAAAGATTATCTTAGTACCAGTTTTCTCATAAGCCAGGGGTTTATACCGGTAGAGAATATCAGAAATTTAAAGTATTTACATGGCGTTTCTCAGTCTGTGCTGCCATACGGGTTTCTGAGTAATTGAGCTGGTTCATACTAGTGCTCTGCTGGCACCAGAGAAGCTGGTTGCCTGGCCCTTCAGATGCTGCACTTGGGAGCATTATACATGCTTGCTCTGTCCCATGGCTGTCCTCTGACTTGGATGCCTTCAATCTTGTAGCTTTAAAAATAGCTTTCCCACGATAGTTTATTCTTTTTTAAAAATTTTGAATTTTTTTGTTTCAATCTGTCAATGGAATTAAAAAGTAGGTAATCAAATTAGTTGGATTATGGGTCTAATAGTAACATTTTCTCACTAAACTTTAAGTCTTAGGAATGATATCAGTGAATTGCAGCAAATGGACTTGATAATTTCATTTATGTTCTGGAAAGGTGGGCTGGGTGGAGATTTCTCAACTGAGGTCAGGAATTGTATGTGAAGCTGTGATGCAGGGCCTTATGTAAAAAGCAGCCTGGGATTTGGAGTTTTCATGTAGAGTATGTCCACTTTATCTCTCAACTTGAATATTACATTTTACTTACTAAGTTTGCCTGAGGTAATATAAGACACCTATGTAAAAGAGAGGAATCCCATTAGGTTCATTGTGGCAGTGAGCTGTGATGAGAAGCGGGTGATTTATTTAGGACCTTTTGTGTGGGTAGGGGCTTTGTCTTGTAACACACCTATAAATTATGTAAATTTGAATGCAAAGCCATTATTGACCTTTGGACATTGTGGAGCTAATAACAGAAGTTTGCTCCTATGTAACTTGACAATAGCAAGATCTGTATTTTGCGTAACTTAATGCTTGGGCCCTTTGTATATTATCGTAGTGAGATTCTATTTAATCCTTGATATAACCCCATGAGGAAAGGGTTTTACCTCCCTAGTTTACAGATAAGCAAACTCAACCAAGAGCATTTAAGTAGTTTGGCAAGGGCTGTTTAGCTAACCAGGGCAGATCCAGGTTTGAATTACCTGCAGGAAGTAAGACTTGAGACCCTCAATTCTCACAGGCTGTGTGTGCTCTGTTGTCTAGAGGGATGTTCCAGAGGCTTTACTGGCTACTGGCTTCTGGGTGGTCATTATCAACAATGGCTTACTAAACCTTTCCGCTTGTAAAATGTTCTTCTTTGGATTATTTTCCTGTCAAAATATCCATAAGAAGAATGTGGGCATCATGGGTTGTAATTGCTTAGAATTTACAGTTTAAAGTCCTAACCGCCAGTATATTAGCGTGTAACCTTATTTGGAGAGAGACATTGCTGATAGAATTAAGATGTGCTCATGCTGGTGCAGGGCACGACTCTGATCTGATGGGCAAGTGTCTCTGCAAGAAGCAGAGAGTTGAATGCACGCAGCCCATGTGACTTCCTGACTGCCAGAGGAGGGCTCTGAAGCTGCTGGTACCTTGTGTCAGCTCTCAGATAGATGCCTGGAGAATGCTCTCATAAGCAGAATCCTAGGTCAAAGAGTCGGAAAGACATCACTGTTGTGTTATTCAGTGTTAATCAGGAACTGAGGTTAGCTAGCGGAATCTTCCTGTGGCTTTTGCAAGGGCTCAGGAGCCTTACCTCTTTACGTTGCCCCGAAGCTCAGGCTGAGGAGCAGCACTCAGAGTTCATATGTTCCCGCAGAGCAGCATGGCTCAGCCACCCAGAGCACTGCAGGCTCCATTCTTTCCCTTCCTAATTATGGTCTGTAGTCCCTGCTGCTATCCAGAGGTAGAGGGGAGGACTGGATCACATATCATTAGCCCAGGACAAGAGTCCAAATCAGAGTGTGGTTTCTGTCAAATGTCTTGCTGTGGTGCTTTGAAATGCTAAAACCAAACTGTCAGCAAGGACTCTATTTGGAATTGGAATTTGGGGGGAGAGAGCTTGGTTGAGAGGTCATGGTAACTTGGCATTAAGGGCACCTTTTGGGGCCAGCCTCAGAGGGTCACTTTCAAGCAGTTGAGTGAGCAGAGTGGCTAGATTTGGGAGCCACAGAGACTCTAAAGTGGGGGAAATCTAGATGGGCTCTTGAGTGTGCGGGAGAAACCCCAGAGCTGATGTCATGATTCTTACAGCGTCCTGTTTGTGGTTTGAATTCCTCCCAGAGCCCACTTGTCCTTCCTGTGTTTGGACATAGAGATGCCTCTATTTATGAGTTGCTCCCCATGGAGGCTTATGTGGTTACAGTTCTCCTATCCAAATGAACTCAAATGGGAGGGACATGCTGTGTGGAACCTTGCCTGAATGACAAGTACAGATGTCTCTCCAAAATCGTGAAAGCTTGTTTCATATGCTCAGTCTCCACAAGCTGTACCTGAACCACATCATACGAGACCATTTAGAACTTTACCCGTGGGCTTGGTTTTGTTGCTTGTGCCACCAGTATCCAAGAATCCCATTCTTTTGGCACGCGCGCACACACACACACACACACACACACACACACACACACACACACACACAGCCAAGCTGATTTTCAAAAAAAGACTCTACCAGTCCATTCTAGAAAAGTTCGACAGTGAACTCTCTTATGGTAACTTACCAGCAATGTGTTATGCCACTTTTAAAAGCTGTTGACAGTTTTAAGGGTAGCATGGAGTTCATTTTCACCATATATATATATATATATATATATATATATATATATATATATATATATATATATTAGTACAGGCGCTTCCTTTTCCTTTCTGTTTAGTAACCAGTAATTTGTATTAATTTTCTTTGTAGTCCACTAACCACTTCTTATTATTTTCTATTTATCTCCCCCAAATTGTGGGGTTGACTTCGTACAGCTACAGAATCGATCCCCCAGTGCTCTGATCTCATCTGTCGAGAGGACATAGGACTCTTGTCTATCTCACATGACAGATTGTTCTAAGACGGTGTGACCTCTCCCACCATAACTGTAGGCTAAGGGAGCTGCACATTGGGAAAGGGGGTGGGGCGGGGTAGAGATCTAACTAGCCTGGGGCGTTTTATAAAAGCCTGGCCTGGGGAGCCCTGGGATGCCTTTCACTCTCCCAATGGACAAGTCATTTTTGAAGAAGTGGTGCCAACTTGGAACATCTTCAAAATGAAGATCCTCTGCACCCAACTCTCCCACCCCGTCCTCAGACTCAGACTTGGGGTGTGGATGTGTGGTTTTCTACGGGATAGGCTGAGGTAGGTGTTTGATCATTCTCAGGAACTCCATAGAAGTTAAATTCTACCTGGAGAAGTCTCCGTGCTCTGCCTGACTGGAGTTGGAGTTTTAATTTTTATCTTACCCTCCTTGTTTAGACCTTAGACAGTGACAGTGGGTACATTGGCTTCCCACTCGGTAGGGAATCTTTTTTTTTTCTGGCCATGGGGTGTGTTTTATTTTCATCAGTCATAGAAATAATTTTCTATACTATCCCAGGGCAAACGGGTGAAATTTGTCAGTCTGATTAGCGTGTGGGAGGGCCCCCTTCGGAGACCTGTGGGTCAGGGACATCAGTGTGGAGTGCCTGGGTGGGTTCACAGTGTAGCTTGGGGCTTGCATTCATCTTGCAGGGGGCTCTTCCTCCACATCACCAGGTGGTCTCGGAGATGATGGGGTGGGGTGGAGAAATCCTCCAGTCTAGGCTTTTAGAGAATTTTACTTTTCTTTTCCTGCTCAGGGGAGTCTTTGGTCGGCATGGTGACCTTCTCCTGTGTCTGAGCTTTCTTCAGCTCAGCCTTATGGAAGCTGGAGATTTCCTTCATGTCCAGCTTGTCTGCCATCTCACCGGACCTTTCCCTCCTGGTTAGAGTTCCTTTCATTCATCTCTGGCTGTGTGTGACAGCTGGGGAGCCAGGGCTTGGCTCCTTTATTCGTAGAATTCGGGTACTCTTCTGAATTGTTTTCTAAGGCTGGTTGGTGGATTTTCCAAACAGGTTGCCCACCTTGTGCTCATTTGTTTCTGGTAGATGCCCATCGTCTAGTTGTGTAGGTATCCTAAACCTGCAGGATTACTTCTGCCCCTGGCCACTGAGCTCTGACCTCTGCTCTTAACCCTTTCCTCAGGGTTGTTTTGGAGGATGATTTGGTGCCCAGAAGCTAGCAGCTCCTGGGGTGGCACACACTGGAGGAAAACCCCTGTGAGACCCTAATTCACAGGAGGCTCATGTTACAGGGCCCCTCGGGTGAGCATGCTCCTGGGAGCCTCTGGCCTAGCTCAGTGAGGAAAGTCTGTTCTAGAGTTACTTGCTTTCTGTTACTGGCTCTTTGTTTCTTTATGAACCTTGTTTTCCATATAATGGATCTTGTTTCTTCCTCATGCTATCTACAATCATGCTTAAAAACCCCGTTTGTGGCTTAACTGTTGTGTGTGGAACCTCAAACCATGTGACTGGCTTTTTGCTGCTGTTATTTGATTTTTTTTTTTAATTAAATTCAGTCTTGGTTCCATTGTTTTTTAAATTTTGAAAAATTCAGGTCGGTTTTCTCCCTGAGTTTTTTTTTTTTTTTTACTCACAAGGGGAAAAAGTGGTCACATCTTCATGTGCTGCTACTCTCTGTGACACTTGAGGGAAAGATAATCTCCATAGTGCCTGTGGAAGCAAAGCAGTGTTGACCTTCTCCATGACAAACCATGGTGGGTTTAGGGCAAGAAAGGGGCTTATGATCCAAGTAGGTTATATACGTGTGTGAAAATGCCAGAGTGAAATCCATCATTTTGTACAATTAATATATGCTAACAAGAAGATGGCGGTCCAGATTTCCAAGAAGAGGAAGTTTGTGGCCGATGGCATCTTCAAAGCTGAACTGAATGAGTTTCTCACTCGGGAACTGGCTGAAGATGGCTACTCTGGAGTTGAAGTCCGAGTTACACCAACCAGAACAGAAATCATTATTTTAGCCACCAGAACACAGAATGTTCTTGGTGAGAAGGGTCGTCGGATCAGAGAGCTGACTGCGGTAGTCCAGAAGAGGTTCGGCTTCCCTGAGGGCAGTGTAGAGCTTTATGCAGAAAAGGTAGCCACAAGAGGTCTGTGTGCCATTGCTCAGGCAGAGTCCCTACGTTACAAACTCCTAGGAGGGCTTGCTGTGCGAAGGGCCTGCTATGGTGTGCTTCGGTTCATTATGGAGAGTGGGGCCAAGGACTGCGAGGTCGTGGTGTCTGGGAAGCTCCGAGGACAGAGGGCCAAGTCCATGAAGTTTGTGGATGGGCTGATGATCCACAGTGGAGACCCTGTTAACTACTATGTTGACACTGCTGTGCGCCATGTGCTCCTGAGACAAGGTGTGCTGGGCATCAAAGTGAAGATCATGCTGCCCTGGGACCCAAGTGGTAAGATCGGCCCCAAGAAGCCTCTGCCTGATCACGTGAGCATTGTGGAACCTAAAGACGAAATCTTGCCCACGACCCCCATCTCAGAGCAGAAGGGTGGGAAGCCAGAGCCACCTGCCATGCCCCAGCCAGTGCCTATAGCATAACAGGGTCTTGGCAGTTGCATCTGGAGGCTGGATGTTGTCCTGTACAAACAGACGTTTAATAAAATCTTGCACAAAAAAAAAATATATATATATATGCTAACAAAAATGAATTAAGACAAAACAAAACAAGACAAAACCCATGAAGCCCAAATTGCTTCTCCACTGGCCTAATCAGACTACAGAAGGAAAGTGTGTGTTATGGGGGCAGGTTTCATGTCCTATCAGCCACAGTTTCTCAACCTAGATTTGTGAGCCGTTAGTAAGAGGACACTGGGCTTGTCTGCTTGTACATAGCACACAGGTTGTGGTGTCCTTTTGTTGTGTATACAAACAAAAGGACACCACCACATGTGTGCATGGCACACACCACGGTCAAGTTGAGTCCTGAAGAGAAGGCCATGCTGCTTCTGCTTCCCTGATGTGAGGAGCTGAGTAGGCCTGTGGGAAGCACTCTTTGCCCTTGGGTTCTCTTCTGTTATTCTCCTTGTTTTAGAATATTCTGAACATGGAAATTATAGCTTTTTATATATTATAAAAAATACATTATTAATATTCCAGATGATTAAAACACACCCCTGACCAAGAGGTAACACTGCTGTGAGCACGTTGGCTACCTACTTTATGTGCATACATGTACCTTTTATAAAGCCAAGATACAATTCATGAAAGGCATATGATTTTGTAATCTAGTTTTTTTCTCACTTTAGATATAAGTGTTTTTCCATATGAGAGAAAACCAGACTGTTAAAAAGTGATTTCATGTTGTATAGATACATCAAAATTTCATTTCCTATTGGACATAAGATGATTTCTGTTCACTCTTTCAGACTGCTGTTGTAGAGCACACTTCAATTTTACTTTCAAATCACTCTTTGCATACTTGTTGGAGTTTCCTCCTGGGGTAAATTCCTAGAAATCCAATTGATGGGACAAAGAATGGGTACCTCTGTAAGATGTTGGATCTGTATTTCCATATTGTCCTCCAGAAAAGTAATGTCATACGTATTACTGCTTTTTTCATACTGTTAACTTAAATTCAGAGGTGTTATTTTTTTTAAACACGCTGTTAATCTGAAATATGGTTACGTGACAAATCAAAATACTTAACCATTTAATTGTGGTTAGAAATGAAATAGCCTATCATTTCCGTTGCATGACTGACTGAGTTGAAAAGTGTGTTTGTGGCAGTTTGTCCTTCCCCATCTTGCTGTGTCTTTGCACATTTTTCTGCTGGGCAACCAGTCCTTCTCTCATTGACTGGCAAGAGCTCCGTATATTTTTAGAATATTGATCTCTTCCTAGCAAACTTAGCCATATACTGTGGAAGACAATTTCCATTTTATTGTAGCTTAAAAAGTTCTGTTTAGTTTTCTTTCTTATTTTCAAACATTATATTTTGAAATACCATGTTAGTTATATTTCTTTGTTTTCTTTTAGTTTTGATGGTTTGTTTCTGTATCTCTCTCTCTCTCTCTCTCTCTCTCTCTCTCTCTCTCTCTCTCTCTCTCTCACACACACACACACACACACACACACACACACACACACACACACACTTAGAAGTCGTTAAGTGTCCCCTGCTCTTAACTTTGCTGTAAGCTCAGGGGCTCCCCAGCTTCCCCAGGCTGTCATGACCCCTGGCAGTGTGGGTGTAGTGTGTTCCCTGGAAGGAGCTGTGGGGTTCTTCATTTCAGTGAAGGCAGAACAAGGTGACTGGCTGGGAGAAAAACCAAAGGCCAACATTAAAATTAGCGAAAAGGTGGCTTCCTTTTCTGCGTGGCCATATTCTCGTGAGTTGAAGCAAGTCAAAGCTAGGATTCTTCTGCCTGCCGTGGGTCTCTTCTGCTGCTCCTGTCCCACTTTACCATTAGCATGTGGTACTAGGCAAAAATTTGGAATACAGAACATAAACAAAGGTTCTGAAGGGAGCTAATTAGGACTGGCAGTGTGGCTCAGTGGTGGAGTGTATGTCTAGCATCTGTGAGGTTCTTGGTTTGGATACCCAGCCCTGCAAAAACCAAAATGCTTGATGTGGAATATTATTTTAAGATACGTTACATTCATTTGTGCTGTGGAACATTTGTTTAATGATGCAAAGATGTGTTGTATTCTTTTATGTTGCATTTGTTTAACTCTATGAAGCTGTGTTACTTTGCCTGTCTAGACCTGATTGGTCTAATAAAGAGCTGAACAGCCAATAGCTAGGGAGGAGGAAGGATAGGTGGGGCTGACAGGCAGAGAGAATAAATAGAAGGAGAAATCTGGGAAGAAAAGGTCAAAGAGGAAGAAAAAGAGAAGAGGTAGATTCCAGGGTCCAGCCACCCAGCTACACAGCAAGCCACAAGGTAAGAAGTGAAGAAAGGTATACAGACATATGTAGCTAGAGTTTTCCTGCCTGACCCACAGTCAGGACAAATCTCTCTCACCTGCCAGTCCCACAGCCACTCAGACCTGACCAAGTAAACACAGAGACTTATATTGGTTACAAACTGTATGGCCGTGGCAGGCTTCTTGCTAACTGTTCTTATAGCTTAAATTAATCCATTTCCATTAATCTATACCTTGCCACATGGCTCGTGGCTTACCGGCATCTTCACATGCTGTTTGTCATCGTGGCAGCTGGCAGTGTCTCTCTGACTCAGCCTTCCACTTCCCAGCTTTATTCTCCTCCTTGTCCCGCCTACACTTCCTGCCTAGCCAATGACCAATCAGTGTTTTATTTATTGACTAATCAGCAACACATTTGCCATACAGAACATCGCACAGCAGACATAGAGAAGGGTAAAAGCCCAGAGGTATAAGGTAGACAGGATAATTTAAGTTAGGAAAAGCTGGTTAGAAATGTTAGGAAAAGCTGGCTAGAAATAAGCCAAGCTAAGGTCGTGCATTTATAAGTAAGAATAAGGCCCTCTGTGTGATTTATTTGGGAGCTGGGTGGCGGGCCCCCCAAAAGAGTAAGGAGTAGAACAATCAACAACAAATGACCCCAACCCAAAAATAAGTCCCCAAAGAAACCGATTATATTGAAATACAGTTATCATCAAAATGCTGAAAATCTACTAGAAATGTAAAGATCTAATGCCTCTCCTTTTCACATTCTTCCCAAGAAAAAACTATCAAAGAAGAAATACTTTGAAACTCAGTTTGTGAAATACAGTTATCAAAATATTAAAAAAAAATCTCTGTCTAGAAAAAGATCTGCTCTTAGATTAAAGCATTGGCTGACAAGATTTGAAGCAGCTCTAATAATTACTGTCGTTTCTGAGTTGTCATTGGGACAGATGATGGTCTCAGATAGCGAAACTATAATGGGATGTGGAAGCATCAGGTTTGTGTGCACTTGTCGCCTGCCCTTGGGAGTAGAGATGTTAGACATTAGGTCACGGAGAACAAAGGTGTCATTGCTGTCCCAGCTCATGCCCCCTGAATTCACTCTTGCTGTTGCTTGGTCTTCCCTCTGCTAATTCATCTCTTTCTACTAGTAAATAGAATAGTCATGTGGCCTTCATTTAGGGACTGCAAAGTAAAATCAGGTCTTTGGATGGATATTTCTTTTCTTCTAGAGGAAATAAAAAGAGTCAGTTACCATATAAACTGGAAAGAGAGTGCCAATGAATCTGGACAGCGGCTGGGACTAATACTTTGTGAGTAATTTTTGTGAGACTGATTACTAGTGAGTAACATACTGTGTCTGGTTTATTTTCCAGGAAGCAGGAGAGGACACAGGACCCTTTCTATAAAATAAGGTAGTATGGTAGATGGGTCATAACTACACGAAAGTCAAAATAATGGAAGTGAATTCAGTTAGCAGAGTTTTTGTGGAAAGATTCTTGGTGGAGGTGATGCTGATGCACAGACCTAAAAGGATGAGGGGCCGGGAGGGGTCAGGATGGGAGCAGAGTTCTGTCAAGCAGTCACAGATCAAGGTGAACCGTGTGAATTGAGGTTGGGAGACACAGAGTTGGCCACATTTGATCGCCGAGTGGCAGCCACTAAGAATTAGTGTAGAGAGCAGGGAATTCAGTGGCCTAATAAAAGAGCCAGAGAGGAAGCAGGAAAAAAACTCTGCATATTTGCAAGGGTTTGGAATTCATTCAGTGTGCAAGAGGAAGGCTTTAAGCTTGAGGATGGTAGGATCCAATTAGTGCCTACAAGGACCACATAAAAGGATGCTGAGTGAGGAGTCAGGCAGAATGAGGTATGTGAGGAGACCAATGAAGCTGCCAGAATGCTAGATAGGTGGTACAAGAGATGGAGATGAGAGATCTGAAGGTAGGGGACAACCAGGACTTTCTGACAACAGAACTGCAGGATTGAGTAGAGGCAGAGGCCAAGAGCAACCCTTAGGTTTTGTTTTGAGTAACAGTGACATTTACCAACATGGGGTGGAGGCAAAGAGGGAAGATTTGTATTATCATTTCACAAGTAAGGATTCTTTGACCATGCTAAGTTTGGGATGCCTATTAGACTCTCAAATATCAAAATTGTATATATCACTGGGTAGCTAAGTCAAGAGCTTGGAAACTTTTGCAGTGGACACCCAATTGTGGCCACCCACATGAAGATAATTAGTGGTATAGTCATTGATGGGTTGCTTAGAAGCACCTCAAAACAAACAAAAAGAATTCAAATTTGACAAAATCAAAAGCAGATTAAAACAAATATACAAAATACTACCAAGGAAATGGAATAACCATGCAAATGGAGCTGTGTTCAGGGACTTTAAGCATAGTATTGTGAATTCCTAGGGACCCAAACTATTTCCTCTTATCCTCAAAGTTTCAAACGATCTTAATAATAATATTGTTAGTACTGGTAGTACCCCTGTTCTGAAACTGTGAACTTGAGGCAAAGCAAGTTAATAACTATTTTTGGTGCCATTCTGAACTGGGTCTTTGGGGATGCCTATGAAAAGGAATGTAGACGTAACATTTAACATTGATAAAGAACCCATGAGTCTTAAATTCCTGTCTGTATTAGTAGGAATTCATGATTAAAAACCTATGTATTGAAGGTATACAACATGATTTGATATACTATGTGTCTGGAAAGATCAGTGCGGTGAAGCTGATCCACATAGCAGCCATCTCAAGCGCTCTTTGTCATTAGACACGTGAAATCCACTCTCGGCAAAGTTCCGTTCCCAGTGCAAACTGCTGTCCTCCTCCTGTGCCTTCGCTCTCGATGTATTTATCGTCCATAGTTACAGGTTTGCATTCTTTGACCTACATCTTCCCATCAACTCTCCTTTCTTTTCCTATGTACTTCTTTTTTTAGATTCCACACGTAAGAGAAATTATGCAGTTTTTTTAAAAAAAATTCTGTGAAATAAGTTTCACTTAGTATAATGTCTCCCTGTTTTAGTCATATTGTCAAAAATTGTCACAAAACAATCTCCTTTTTTAATTAATTTTTTTTTCAGATGGGATCTCGTGTAGTCTGTGCTGGCCTCAGTCTCAACGTGTAGCCAAGCATCATCTGAACTATGGGGATTATGGGTATGAAGCCATCACATCTGGCTCAGGTGGTAATGGAGACTGAACACAGGTCTCCATCTGTCCTTAGCAAGTGCTCTACTTTCTGAGTCACATCTCCAGCCTAGGGTTTCCTATTTAAAGGCTTAATAGTATTACATTGTTTCTGTCTTTGTATTTCTTTATACATACATATATAGAAATATATAGTTATATAACAATTGTATATAAAATGATTATATTTATAAATTGTATATAATTTATAAATAAAATATATGTTATGTAATACACACACATGCACACACACACACACACACACACACACACACACACACACACACAGAGCCAACTTTGCCCTTTGGTAATTCAGTAGTGGTCTTTTAGGTTTCTTGGCCATGATGGGTAAACTGAGTGAACATGATGTGCACATATCTCTGTGGTTGGTTTGTTGGTTTGTTTGTTGTTTTCATGTCTTTTTTTTTTTTTTTTTTTTTTTTTTTTTTGGTTTTTCGAGACAGGGTTTCTCTGTGTAGCTTTGCGCCTTTCCTGGAACTCACTTGGTAGCCCAGGCTGGCCTCGAACTCACAGAGATCCGCCTGGCTCTGCCTCCCGAGTGCTGGGATTAAAGGCGTGCGCCACCACCTCCCGGCTTGTTTTCATGTCTTTACATATTCAGTACCTGGGTTTCTAGTTTGGAGAGCAATTTCGTTGTTGGTGTTTTGAGGAATCTCCACACTGTTTTCCATTGTAGCTGTACTAATTTACATTCCCGCCAGCAGTACACTGAGGTTCCCTTTTCTCTCCACACTCACTCACACTAGGTCCTTGTTGTTCTGATAAGAGACATCTTGACAGATGGGAGATGATATCACGTAGGGGGTTGGATTTGCATGTCCCTGATGGCTAGAGACACTGAGCACCTTTCATGTGTTCTTGCTATTTGAATTTCTTCCATATATATACGATTTTCAAGACAGGGTCTTTGTGTGTAGCTTTGGCTGTTCTTGAACTCACTCTGTAGACCAGACTGGCCTTGAACTCTCAGAAATCCACCTGCCTCTGCCTCCAGAGTGCTGGAATTAAAGGCATGCACCACCACTACACAGGTATTTTAAGTGTTGCTCATTTTTTTTTTTTTTTTGGTGTTGAGTTTGATGAGCTGCTCATATGTTTTACATAGTAGCCCTTTATGAGATATAGAGTGCAGTTTACTCATCATGTATTTTAAAGATATGTTTGTTTGCTCACCCACTATAAATGCCTGGAAATGCCAATCTAGTTTCAATGAGCATTTCTGTAGCCAGATTGCCTCTAATTACAACTTCCTACTAAAGGAGTTAGGGCTGCTGGGAAGCACAGTGGACTCCAAGTCGGGGGTTGAAAATGGGAATCATGAATGAGAAACAACTTGTTAGCTCTGGAAAGCAAGGAGGCGATCCCAGGCTACAAGGAGCCGTCAGAAGGACTCAGGAGGCTTGCACTGCTGTCCATGTGCAAGTTTGAGGGCCGATAAGAATAATCCCACCAAACTGAAATACGTCAAATGTATTTAAATCTGTGACTTCATAATGATATAAAAAGAACTATTAGTCTACCTTTGAAGGAGGAAATTAACTTGTTACTTTGAAAGTGATAAATAGGGGGATAAGGGAATCATTTATCCCGCCTTTCCAATTGGATTTGCCCCTCAATATGATGACATAATTGATCAGAAGTTTCTGTGTGCAGGACTGTTTAGCTAACAAATGAAGAACTGATGGATAGAATATTACAGTTTTATAAGCGCTAATGAAATAATGGACCTTTAATAGCCACTAACGCCAACACAAACAACATGTAGGCATAATATGCCTATTCATGGAAATATACAACACTAACTGGGATCTGTTATCTTTGTTTTCTTGGACATTGTGTGCATGTGTGTGCATGCATACATGCACTACTGTGTAAAGGTCAGAGGACAACTTGCTGGAGTCAGTTCTCTCCTTCCGTCATGTAGGTTCTGGAGTGCAAACTGAAGCAAATTTGGTGGCAAGGTTTGGTGGCAAGTGCCTGTAGCTAGAGTTTTCCTGCCTGGCCCACAGTCAGGACAAATCTCTCTCACCTGCCAGTCCCACAGCCGCTCAGACCCAACCAAGTAAACACAGAGACTTATATTGGTTACAAACTGTATGGCCATGGCAGGCTTCTTGCTAACTGTTCTTACAGCTTAAATTAATCCATTTCCATAAATCTATACCTTGCCACATGGCTCGTGGCTTACCGGCATCTTCACATGCTGTTTGTCATCGTGGCAGCTGGCAGTGTCTCTCTGACTCAGCCTTCCACTTCCCAGCTTTATTCTCCTCCTTGTCCCGCCTACAGTTCCTGCCTAGCCAATGGCCAATCAGTGTTTTATTTATTGACTAATCAGCAACACATTTGCCATACAGAACATCCCACAGCAAGTGCCCTTACCCACTGAACCAGCTCACTGGCCTATTTCACAAATGAGAAAGAGCCAGATGCTGTTCAAATCTTAGATCTAACCGCCATGTAGTCATGGAGGTTCTGTTAGCAAAATCTGAACCAAGGATAAGTAAATAAATTATAGGGAATAAGCACATGGAAGAGGAACCTCAGAATTAAAAAAAAAAAAGACTTAGAAATATTCCCCTCAGTTGTAGTGTGTAGACATTATTTTTGTCTTAGTCCAAGTAGACCGAAACTGTTTTGAAGCAATTGGGAAAATTCTGTGGTTGGATACTTGCTCTGAAGGAATTACTGTTCGAATTTTAGATGTGATAACCATATTGCAGTTATGTTTGAAAAGACTTGTCATCTTGGAGAGACATATCCTGAAATTTATTGGTGTAGTGAAATGATGTCTGGGCAGGTGGGCAAGTGGGCGGGACAGAGAAGGAACAAGAATGGTAACGAATGATGAGCAGAAGCAGCTCTGCTTCTCTGCTTGTCTAGATATGACATTTTTCACATCTTGTCAAATTATTCCTATTCTTCTTTCTACTGAGGATTACTAGATACAATTATGTTATTATCCATAATTACACATCCTGAGAATTCTCGATTCTGGGAACGTTCAAACAAAATCAGGCACTCAGCACTTGGTCACTTACTGGTCCTGAGTTGGGCTACGTTGCCTATACTGTTGGGTGGTGTTCTTCCTGGGGGTTGGGGTTGGGCACAGCATTGATTGTGCCTTCCAGTGTGGCATGCTGTGGTTGCTGCCATGCTCCTGGGCAGGGAGCTGGAATGCTGGGAAGAAGACACACCAGGCTCTTACTTCATGTTGCGGTCATAACCTTTGCTACAAAAACCATTCAGTGTGAATGTCAGAATATGGAGCATTTGAGTTTTCTTTCAGTGGCCTGAATGACTCTTTAAACAGATAGATGGCTGGCGTGTGTTCAGATCTGAATCCCAGGACAGAAATGGTTCGTTCTTTTCCTTCCTTCCTTCCTTCCTTCCTTCCTTCCTTCCTCCCTCCCTCCCTCCCTCCCTCCCTCCCTCCCTCCCCCCTTCTCTCTCTCTTTCTCTCTCTTCTTTCTCTCTCTCTCGCCCTTCCTTCCTTCCTTCCTTCCTTCCTTCCTTCCTTCCTTCCTTCCTTCCTCCTTCCTTCTCTCCCTCCCTCCCTCCCTCCCTTTCTTCCTTCCTTCCTTTCTCCCTCTCGCCCTCCCTCCCTCCTTCCTTCCCTTCCTCCCTTTCCCTTTCTCTTTCTTCTCTCTCTTTCTCTCTCCTTGTGGTTGAGTCAATTATCTAATGTTATAGAATTAAATATAAAAAAGTCATGCAGAGTAGACTTAGAAGATACTCAATTAACCTGTTTCTGTTGTCAAGGAAACATAGTTCCGAGGAAGGGACTCCTTGGATTTGCGGGAGTCCTGACAGAGGGGGATGCCTGTGTGGAGCTTCTCTTTTTATGGGGATCATCTTGAAGCTGCTACTGTGTGCTGTGATCTCTAGCATTATGATGCCTGCACAGATCTATACTTCCAGCACCACAGCCCCACGTGTGGAGTTCAAGGAAGTGATTGAAACTACACGGTGTGAGACTCTAAAACAAGCCGATGATAGGTCAGTGGGAAAGGGCGCTTGCTGTCAACCTTGACAGTTGGAGTGTGATCCTGGAACCTGCATGATGGAAGGAGAAAACCCACCGTTGTAAGCTTTCTTCTGACCCCAACATATACATATGCACCATGATATGCATGCATGTGAATGTTCACATATCCATGTACAAACACACACACACACACACACACACACACACACACACACACACACACACACACATACACAGAGAGAGGCATGCACACACACCTCAATAAGTGTAAAACAAACCAAACACAGTGGACAGTTGAGGGATTTGGAAAGAGGTGATCTTCGTAGGAAATGTGGTGCCGAGTTGTAGCTAGAGTTTTCCTGCCTGGCCCACAGTCAGGACAAATCTCTGTCACCTGCCAGTCCCACAGATGCTCAGACCCAACCAAATAAACACAGACTTATATTATTTACAAACTGTATGGCCGTGGCAGGCTTCTTGCTAACTGTTCTTACAGCTTAAATTAATCCATTTCCATTAATCTATACCTTGCCACATGGCTCGTGGCTTACCACTTCTTCACATGCTGTTTCTCATCGTGGTGGCTGGCAGTGTCTCTCTCACCCAGCTTCCTGTTCTCTCAATTTTCTTTTTTCTTAGTCCCGCCTATACTTCCTGCCTGGCCACTGACCAATCAGTGATTTATTCATTGACCAATCAGCAACACATTTGACATACAGACCATCCCACAGCACCGAGTAGAACATACCCGTGTCTCATCACCTTCACACCAGGGCTCAGGCTGCACTTTTAAATTTCCTTTCAGCTTCAGCTGCATTTTCTATGCCAAATTTTCCCCCATTGACATCTTTTTCTTTTGCTAGTCAAAATAACATTTTTTTTGAGCAACATAATTCCTGTGAGTTCAGTCTACCTCCAAATATTAAATTGTTTCCTTTCTGTTTAAGCCATGATTAAGTTTAAATGCAAATGGAAAATTCATTTTGCTCTCTTATTGTTGCTGATGGTCCTGATTCTAAGCGACTTATTTGGAAAGAGGATCCTGACATGATTTTTATCACCTCCAAGTGACCCAGAAAGCTTTCAGGGGAGAAGATGAGAAAATGAGTTTTGATCAAAAGCTGTAGTAGTGACTGTTGGCTCCTTGAGTTACCGAGTCCTGTAATCCTGACTCTTCAGTTTTAAGTAACTGTTCATTTTCAAGTTGAATTTTTTCATGCCTTTGGATGTTGACTACAGCATTTAAACAGTGGAGGGGGAAGTTCAGCTTGACTGGGTTTTTCTTCTTTTCTTCAGATTGAATGGAAACTTTAGATTCTTTTAGGTGGATGTATGAATAATACCGTAGCTTGCCAAATCTTAAATTCTTGGAATCTAGCAAACAGCTTTATGTAAAAGAGATTACTGATCAGACCTTCATTTTCCCAGAGTTTGGACTTGAGGACTTATCTAGCACATTCCTGGCTTTGGGGCCAGTTTGCAATAGATAGAGCAAAGGGTGAAAGTATTTATTACAAACTCACTGTATGAACCAGAGCCTTCACTCAGGGCAGCAATCTAAGCTCTTACATTCCTACCGTCTTAATGGAGTTACTTTGTTAATTTAAATTATTGAGAGAGAAATCTTTTTGGTTCACCTCAGCTTATATGGAGGTCTAGGAGAGAAGCAACCTCAGCTTTAGGAAGTCTAGTCCATGGGGGGAGAGATATGAGAGATACTCATTTGTGCTGGCTCGTTTTATGTCAACTTGACACAAGCTAGAGTCATTGGAGAGTAGTGAGCCTCAATTGAGAAAATTCCTCCATAAGATGGGACTGTAGACAAGCCTGTAGGACATTTTCTTAGGACCCAGTCCATTGTGGGTGGGGCCGCTCTAGGGCTAGTGTTCCTGGTTCTATAAGAAAGCAAGTTGAGCAAGCCCATGTGGAACATACCAGTAAGCAACGCTCCTCCATGGCCTCATGTCAGCTCTTGCCTCCAGGATCCTGCCCCATTTGAGTACCTGTCCTGACTTCCTTTGATGATGAACAGTGATGATTGATGAAGTGTAAGCCAAGCCCCTTCCTCCCCAAGTTGCTTTGATCATGGTGTTTCATCCCAACAACAGTCACCCTGACCAGGACACCATTTCTTTACACTGGCTCACAAGGGCTACAGATAGGAATGGTCAGGCCCAAAGGAGCTGGGGTTCACACTGATGCTGCCATTTCCCAGACAGTGATATGGAGGTCACAAGCACAGGGCACCTTTCTAATGAATAGCATTCTTTGTTTCAGACAGCTGTGTTACAAGCAGTAGATTTCACCCGGTGTGGTAATCCACAACTGCAGTCCTAGCAGCTGGAAAGCTAGAGCAGGAACATAATGAGCTCATGGCCAGCTAGGGCTAGCCAGTGAGACCCTGTTTCCAAAAAAAAAAAAAAAAAAAAAAAAAAGGAAAAGAAAAAAAGCCAAGAAACCAAAACCAAAACAACAACAACAGCAACAACACCCCCCCCCAAAACAGAAAACCATAATCAAGACTGAAATAGCTGATTTTTAAAATTGAAATTGGACATGATGTTGTCTGAAGTGTATTTGACCATCATTGTAGCCATGTTGTGACCTTGCTGGGGATGGTAGTCCTTTAATTTTGGGAAGGAGTGTGGAGGTGACAGTGCATGATGTTAGACTTCGGTGGAATCTTAGAAACCTCTTAGTACAGAATTAGAAGTGAGTTTGGTGAAGGCTTCAGGGAGTGGGTGGTATCTGCCTCCCTAGAGCCAAGGAGAAAGTGTTGGGCAAATGTCTGTTTTGAGGATTCACGGTAGGACAGGACTCACAAGACTTGTACCAAGTGTTCCAGAGCATGTGAGCAGGAGGGATTTGAACCACCATCACTCCAGCTCTGTTACCTTACATCTGATGAATCTAAGACACTAAGACTCAGGGCTATGGAGAACTGTACTTTGACTCATTTCTTAGAGGTATCATGGGAAGATGTGTTAGGATTAAGCTGTATTTTCTGTTTCTGGATTTTTTTCCTATTATTTTGTATTTGCACTGATTTTATAGACAGCTATTTAAAATACAATGTCCTAAATTTAGTTTCTTTCCCCCAGTCTGAAGGGGATAGAGAATTTTATCCTAGTTAATTTGTTAAAATGTTGAGGAAGATGGTGGCCAGGTTTAGTAGTATAAGAACTCCGCTGACAGTAGGTGGTGGTGGATTTGATGATTCAGTCACAGAATATTTAGTTTCAGTTTTGTTTTAAGGACATGCTGCTGACCCCCGGGTGGAGCAAGGTTAGTTTTTTCCACTGTGGTTAATGGAGCTGATGTCTGCACGTAGAGAAACTTTTGAGTGTGTATGTGTGCACATATGGCGTGGTGTCTTTGTGTATTTCTTATGCAGGTGCGTGTGTATGTGTGTACATGCACGTGGAGGTCCCAAGTTCAATATCACGCATCTTCCAGTCTCTCTACCTTATTCTTTTGAGGCAGAGTCTCTCCCTGATGTGGAGCTCACTGATTTGACTAGACTAGCTGGCCAGCAAGCTCCAAGGACCTGCCTGTCTCCATCCCCTCCGCAGTGGGCTGACCTTCACATGGGGCTCCTGGCTATTCAAACTGAAGGACTTCTGTTTGGGTAGCAGATACTTTAACAGTTAAGCCATTCCCCCAACCCTGAGAAAAACTTTTTCACACATTTTCCCCAAACAGAATAGTGTCTGAAATCTCTCAAGGTTGTTCCACTGTCCTTGCTGGCTAACCCTCATAAAGCCAGAAGGTTCGATGGAGGTTACCTGAGGAGAATCTGCATCAGTAATCTTATCAACTGGGGACCCTGACCACTCCTAGCTAGCCAGCTGAGACAAGATCCTGGGCACCTTACTAGTGGCTACAGCACTGAAGAAAATGTCTCTCCTTCCCTCATCAAGCATTAATTTCAAATAAATTCTCAGGGAAAGATGGGGCCTTGTGAGCATCTCTCCTTCCATGATGGGATTGTGTGTATCTGTTGTGCAGGTGGTCATGGGTGCTGTGTATCGGTGCACAGTGGCAAGTCTGCTGTTGGGGTGACCAACAGCTTTCTGACTGGATTTAAAATGTGTTTCACAGAGGGAACTGATGTCGGACACTATAAACCCAGCCCAACAGTCATGGCTGGGGAAGCGATGGATAATGTCTTGCTAAATGGACATGGTGTGCCAGTCAAATTGATTCTAAATAACTGTTCATGTTCACAGATTAGCACTGCTGTCTGCTTTGGGCACAGATGCTTCTTACATTTGGGCAGTGCTAACTACAGAGAATCCTAGATGGTTAAAGGGGTGAGAATAAATGATTGCCTCATGCTGAGCTATGAACGGAACATCTGTATCATCCTCTCCAAGGCTCAGGGAGGTTTTTTTTTTAGAAGGGTAGAAAGAATGCAGGAGCTAGAGCAAGTGGGAGAGTGGTGTGTGGAAAGCTGGCTTCTGGGCATGACAGGACTGTTGCTCTCCTGAACTCACGGCACCCGTGATCACCTGTACAATAGACACACAATCCCATCAGGGAGGGAGAGATGCTCACAAGGCCCATCCTTCCCTGAGAATTTACTTGAAATTAATGCTGGATGGGGGAAGGAGAGACATTTTCTTCAGTACTGTAGCCACTGATAAGGGGGATCTATGCTACTGTACACAACCCCTCACACATGATTCTGTAGCAGTTGTGATTCAACTCATTGGCTCACTAAAAGATGGCATGAGGGAAGACTAGTGGGGAAGAGGAAGAGACTCTGTGAGTGTGGAGAAGGGGATGAGAGTAGGCAATGGGGACAGTGACCGTGAACAAACTGCATCATAGGCGTAGGTGAGCACGTCATAATGAAGCCCAAACCCTATGTGCATAATAATAAAAAGCATTTGAGACCAAAGAGAAGTTAAATATAAAGCTATATGCTTTTATAACGAGCCGCTTTGGATTGCCTGAGTTCTCTTGCACCACTTAGAATTGCACTTTGAGTTTTGACTTTTCACATGTTAAAACTTTGGGGAGGCGGCTCGTTGGCACTTGCTGCACACGTTTGATGATCTGAGTTTGGACCCTCAGATCTCACAGAAAAGCCCGGTGCAGTCATGTTTTCAATCCCAGTGACCCTCTAAAGGCAGATAGAAGGAAAGACAACCCCCAGAAGCCCCGAGTCAGCTGACTGGCTTCTGTAGCGACAGAAGACCCTGTCTCAATCAAGGTGGAAAGGCGAGGACCGACTCCTGAAGGTTGTCCCTCTGTCTCTACGCCTGTATCATGGTGTGGTATGTATGTGCTTGCGCTCACACAAGCTAACGCGGACCCCACACCCACGTTTTTTGTTTTTTTCCTTCAAAATTTAGTCCTTTCCACCTTTCTCTTCTCCTGTCTTCCTCCTTTCACAAGCTGTTTCTCGGAGTTCATCCCCCTCCCCCACACCTTGGCTCATAAAGCATTTCAGAGAAAAAGAGCATTTTCTTTATTCACATACGATTTAGGTAGTCACCTCTTTTATCCTATGTTGCATGTGTCCTGAATTTACTATAACATATTGACATGCTCTGGAATGGAGGTTGATAGCACAGGAAATGGCAGAGTAGAGATGGCAGTTGAGACAATGTCCTGGGTTAAGTTTCCTCTTCCCCTCCTGCTTGCTCCACTGCCCATCTGTCCTGGCTTAAACTACAACCCTCTCTTCCTGCCATTCAGTCAGCCACGTGGAAGAGAGAAGATGCTGATCGTTAATCACTGTTCAAGGTTATGCTTTAGAAATAGTTTGTGCTAAATTGTTTTGATTGGCTTTAGAAGGAATGCCACTGGTTACAGGCAGACATCAGCAACTGAATTGTGACAGCAACGTGGATCTTAAATGCCAGTTATAGACTCTGATTTGAATGCTTCTTGCGGAAGCCTTGCACTTCTTCAAGTGCTAAAAATGATCTTCAATTGCTAGCTTTAAAAAGTGACATTCTGTCACTTCTTAGCTCATCATTTTAGCTTATGTAGGAATAACAAAAACATGGTATAAGGTAGAAATCTAATGTAATTTTTCCAGAAAGCTAGTGTTATTATGGTGGGTAAGAAAAGAGCCCTCATTATCTGCATTCCTAGGGACGTTATTAATTTTTTAGTGACTTAACACCAAGCATTTGAAGACCCACGTGCCCTTTATTTTCTATTTAGCTCCAGTTTGTGCTTCGCTTATTCTTCAGCTCTATGGATGATGTCAGACGTGTCACAAGTACTTTATGAAACCATTTATCACAATTGTAAGAGTAGGTCTACTAAGTCAAGATACTGGAGCCCTAAGTAGTGGCTCTAGTGACGAAGGCCTCGCCCGAGACCATACCATGCTTCTTAGCAATGCCTAAGCTCAAAGGCTATAATCTATAAAAGCTTATTGTCAGTGTGATCAAGAATTCAAGAGACTTTTAAAAATGATTATTTTAACATTTTATGTGTATGGATATTTTGCCTGTGTGTATGTCTGTGTACTACATGTGTGCCTGCTACCCAAGGAGGCCAGAAGAGAGCATCTGATCCCATGGAACTGGAGTTACAGATGGTTGTGTGGGTGCTGGGAATCAAACTCAAGACCTTTGGAAGAACAGCCAGTACTCTGAACTGACTTTTAAAGCCACTTTAAACTAAGTCATGCTATTGCTGTGTCTTCAAGCCATTCATGTAAGTTTCCAACTGGAGATCTTCTCTCTGCTTCTAAATATAATGTATTATAGATTGGTTTTCCCAGTGTACTTAACTGCTGAAGGTAAGGGATTAGGAATGTCCCTGCCTTAGAAACAAGCTCTAGTGACCTTTACTTCCTGAGTCTTGAGCCAAGTGAATAGCCTTTTCTTAAACAGTGTCCTCATCCTCTTTGGAGAAACTTGGCATGCTTTTCAACAGCTTGGCTCTGGGACCATCAATTGGGACATCACTTAAATGTTCTGTACTAACCCAGCAACTCTTCAGATGTCTAAAGAAATGCTTAGTTGGAAAATCCCTTTCCAGGAGAATGTTACTTCAACCTCTGAGACCCCCTCTCTCATGCTCCCCTGTGGCTGCCCTGTGTCCTTAAGCACAGCATCTAAATATGTCTTCTCTGTAGTTTTAAAATATCCAGGAAGCTGTTTTTAGCAAGTGACATTGGTGTTGAATACAATCAGAGGAAAGGTATACGTGTTTGCTGGATATGGGAGGTGGAAAGGTAACTTTCGTAATGCTTTATATAGCAAAACAAAGAATTCCCTAGGATGAATTTATTTCTGTGAATGGTTAAATAATTGCATCTAACTGTGGCCCAAGTGCTTGTATCGTAACCTAAGATGATCTTTTGAACCAACGTTCCTTTGACAGGGGAGTGCTGTGCATGCAGCCTGGGGAAGAAAGCCTTGATTCCACTCTGGCTGGCTCCGCCCTCTCTTGGCATGTGTTGCCATAATTGCTTTGTGAGAGTCGCTGCCCGATTCTGCTGTGTGCCTTCACCTTTTCTGTCTTTCACATGTGAGACAAAGGGTGGGGTTTTTTTTTAAAGCTGAACTTTAGAATGGGAACAACATGGGAATTAGATCTGGCCCTAATAACCTGTACTTTAATTACATCTGATAAGTAATTTATATTATTGATTGTCTATAAGTTGAGGGAAACGACTTCATTTGCAGGGGGAGAGAGAGAGAGAGAGAGAGAGAGAGAGAGAGAGAGAGAGAGAGAGAGAGAGAGAGAGAGAGAGAGAGAGAGTTTTGTCTTCAGTATTTCCATGCTATTTCAGGTTCTGTGGCAATGTGGTAAACTGTGGACATGACATGAAAAAAAAATAGTCTTAGTTCTGAACTTCTTTTTTGCTATAGTCATTTTGGGGAAGCTTTACTCAGTTATTTTTACTGGATTCTCTGTGCTATGATTAGAACAAGAAGACTTAGGAGAGTTTAACTTGGCATAGAAGAGAGGCGACTGAGCAGAAAAATGTTTGCTGGGAAAAGGATCAAATATTCAGGATACTCAAGATGGATATCCAGTAGAAGCAGGGAAATAAAGCCGGACACTGAGTTATGTCACCGCCACAGTTTGTATTTTGGGTTCCATATGGAAAATGCCTTAGGTGTATATTTAATGGTAGCAGAGAAAGACAGTAATGACTTGATAATGTAACTTACTTTTCTTTTTGTTAAATTAAACTCTTCTGTCTTCTCTGTGGCATCTCTATTGAGTTTTTACCCGTGTCTCCTAAGAAAATGGCCTTATTAATTTTAATATTTCATTGCAGGCTAACAATCTCAGAAGAATAGATTTGCGCCTGATTGAACTGGATCCTGAGATGTTTCTAAATGAAAGCCTTGTCAAATATTCTATTTTCCTTCCGTGTTTCAATATTTGAATTGTCATCTAGCAGAATGGCTTTACTGGGCCTGGTTTACCCATGTGGCTAAAATGAAGTTGGTTTTTTATTATTTTTTTTTACATTATTTGCAGAGTAGTCATACTTGCTAAATTAATTCTTGAAGCAAAATTCTTACTGTAGGACTTGCTGTTTTGGGATGACTGCCATCCGATATGAATTGAAGCTGTTTAAATGAGGTGAAGTTTAAGAGAAAGCTTCAGGTTGAGGTTTTGTTTTTTTTTTTTTTTCTATTTAAAATAACTCATTTTCGCTTAGCGGTTTGGACATTGTGCTTATAGGATAAGTAAAAGGTTTGTGCTCTCGAAACTTAAAAAGACCTATAAAAAGTGGATGATGTTTCCCCTGTCTACCTTCTCCCCATGGCTGGAGCACAGCGCTCGCCTACTTTTGTGGTGTAGCATTTCCTACAATCCATGGGGCAAATGCTGGATCTATTAGTGTGGAGGTCTTGCCACTTATAAACAGTGCTGATGTCTAGCTGTTCATACGAAATGCTGATCCAATTTGAACTGCTGAGTCTTGTTCCGAGGATGCGTTTAGGGTTGTGTGGCAGGGAAATGGATAAAACTTCAAGTATGATGAACAAGAGTGGACTATGATGAACAAGAGAGGCCGTCCCTGCCTGAGGGTGTGCACACCTCTGAGGTTATGTGGACAAATGGGACCTATTCCAGCCGCTAACCCTGGCAGTGGTCCAAAGCCATCTGTGAGCCATTTCCGCCGAAGCACTTGTCACATCTTGCCTCATTTCCTCAAGGAATCTCTACCCCTTTCCACTGAAGGGACGTTCTTCGCATTTAGCCTTTGTTTCTGACCATGCTGCTGGCACGTCCTCAGCACAGGGATCGCTTCCACGGGAGAAGTCTTTCCTGGTCCCATGAAGCTCCTCCAGGTATACAGGAGTGTACATCCATGTTCAGCTGCCTTTGCCCTGTCACCTGCCCCTGCATCCTGGGTTATCATTGCCTTCACTCGTACCTCCTCTCCCTTCTCAGTAAGCCCTGACTGACTCCGGCAACCCCTCCCCAACCTGAGGCAGGCTTCACACTCCTTTTCCTGCTGTAGCAGTCCAAGTACGGGGACAACAGGCATGCATCACAATGCTCAGCCTGCCTCACTCTTGGAATCCACAGTGTCTGGTATTGAGTGTTAGCAGCATATGGTGGGGCTGAATTGGTCCTTTTAAAATCCCTATCGTAGGTCACGTTTCTTAAACACCCAGTTCTATCCTTCATGCTGTGTATCTGTCCACTTATCTGTTTATAATACTTGTGAAAGTATACAGCTGGGTCTGGGATGTAGCTCACTGGTGTAGAGCTGTGTGGTACCCACATGGCCCTTGGTTCAAGCCCCAGCATGATGAACAGAAGAGTAGCCACATATGAGTTATGCTATTCAGCTTTTTTTTGCTCTCTCAGTGGGGCGGGGGCGGGGGGGGGGAGCATCAGGTTCTCACTTTTAGGGCCTGTGTCGGATCCCCTTTTGGTTTCTTCTTGAAATGGGACTCTCTTTATCTTTTCAGAGAGCCTAACCGACTTAAGTCTAGTTTGTCATGGCTCTCAAAGGTTGCCATGACTGTTTTTGTTGTTGTTGCTGCTGCTGCTGTTTTCTTTTAAGTGCTGAGGATAGACTTCAGGACCATGTGCATGCTAGCCAAGTGCTCTACCACTGAGGTAACCACTGTGTCCACCATATTGAATAACACACTCGCTTCCAACCCAGCTTACAAAGCAAGCCGTTCTTCTTAAACTGAAGGTTCTGCTGGCTGATCCATGCCAGAGTCACCTGGTGATGCTGTTTCAAGCTTTTGCCTGTCTTGACTTTTGTTGCTATGGGTTATGCATATGCTATGCTATGCATCCCATGTGATCCTTCTGGGGTCCCAGGAGAAAGAGCAGAGATGATGAAGAAGCGTTTCTTATGCAAATGAGTCCACTTGATTCTGTGGGAGAAAGGAGAGCTTTATTTGCAGGATATGCCTCTGTGTGGTTTGAGTACTCCCTTCAAGGGTGACTTCTGGCTAACCTACATGGCATCAATACAAGAGTTGACAGTTACACGGCATTGTTTTGTGTATTTTATTGTACAAATGAATAGGCCATCTCAGAAGCATGAGTAATAGTAAAATGCAGATGAACTAAAAGTTATATATTTTGAGCACTTTTTTGTATTTAATTAGAAACTTACATAATTTAAGTCTTACTCATTGTTTGTCATGTTTAACTGTTGCTTATAAATTCCTGAAATTTTATCAGTAAGCTTCTATGAGCTGGTACAAGCTGGCTCCAGTATGAACTAGCTAACCCAATTACACCTTGAACAAAAAAAGCCTGGGCTCAGAACATTGTCATTTCTGTTCACATCCTCTTGGTCAAAGCAAGTCTTCTAGCAGAGCTGAAGTGAAGAAATGGGCAAGCCCACTCAGCCGGCAGAGGGAGGAGCTGCAGAGTCACATGGGAAGGGTGTGACCATACAGAGAGAGGAGAACATGGGCAGTGGCTTACTCTGTCGTGTGTGTGTGTGTGTGTGTGTGTGTGTGTGTGCGCGCACGCGCCCTAAGTTACATATTGGACTAATGTCTAAGTTATGTTTGAAATGCCCATTCATACAGCTTATGAGGAAACCCATGATTATACATTTGTGAGTCGATTTGATGAAGGTGAGCTTTTCTTAAGACCTGTAGCTATTGTTTAGGACAGGTGGAGTGAGTTTGGGTCTTGTATGTGTGTGCCTGTTGCTTCGTAGAGAATTGCTCTTTTGCTATTCATTTTTTTCCTGTTTATCGTCATTTTTTTCTCTTTTGAACACCTTTGTATGCCACTCCTCAGCTTTTCTCTTGTATTATGTCTTAGATCTTAGTGGTCTACATATCATGGATCCTTTCATAGAATTTGTCGAAATTCCCTCTTTTTTGTATGGTTGATGATTAGCTCCTAATTATGATTATTACCATTGGGAAGTTAATTTTAGATATACTGGATGACATTGGTCTAAAAGATTGTTTTTGGTTTTCTCTAGTAAAAGTGTAGATCTGGTGAGTGGATGACACACCGGTCAAAGACCACATATCCAAGAATATTTGGGCAGTACAACTTGGCCTTGATGGGGAGTGGGGTAAAGGACACAGAATTGGGTGGGTAGGGAAGAGGGGTTTAATCTGGGAAGATTTGGAGGAGAGAGAGTGAATATGACCAAAACACATATGAAAGTCTTAAAGAAATACTAAAAAATATATGAAAGTAAATTGCTTTGGTTCAAGGAAAGGTAGACCCTAAAAGCACTGTTTAAAATATTAATTATTTTTTAATAATATAGGCCAGCTTGATTTGACAGAGCCAATTCTAGAACAGCCAAGCTCAGGCAGTGAAGAAAATAATCTAAAACAGAAAGCTGGTGAATATGTAATTGAAAGATCTCTGAATTCATGAAGGGCTAGCCTGGTCTACAGATCAAGATGTAATTGAAAAATCTCTGAGTTCAGGACCAGCCTGGTCTACAGAGCAAGTTTCAGGACAGCCAAGCATAGGCAGTGAAGGAAACCATCAAAAACAGAAAGCTGGTGAATATGTAATTGAAAGATCTCTGAATTCATGAAGGGCTAGCCTGGTCTACAGAATAAGTTTCAGGACAGCTGAGCATGGGCAGTGAAGGAAACAAAGCTGATGAAGATGTCATTGAACCACGAGGACATGTTCCAGCCCAAGTAAGCAGCAGAAATTGGCAGCTTCAGCCATGTGGTTCTGGCTTCAAGGTTAGAAGAAAGGCATTACGGAACCTTCCTCTGTGACTAAGAAAAGCCACTGAGGCCAGGCTTGTGTCTGGGGTGTCTATGAACGGAGGCCTAGAGAGGCTGTTGTGTGAAGCTGAGAAGTTGAAACCTGGATTATCTTGGAGATCCCAAGATGTTGGAGATGCCTGAGTCATGAGATACCTGCTGAGGAAAGCTGCTAAGAGGGAGTGGAACCAGCCCGAGAGAGAGAAGTGTGTTGTAGTCAATAAAGCTGAAAGGAGTTGGAGATCTGAAGAATGCTTTGACATCAGACATGGAGACACAGCGTTTGGAGTTTGCCTGGCTGGTTTTCTGTCTTGCTTTGGTCCAGTATTTCTCACTGTGCTCCCTTTCCTATGTTTTGGAACAGTAATGTATATCCTGTGCCATTCTATGTTGGAAGTATGTGATCTGTTTTTTGATTTTGATTTTACAGGGGATTACAGTTAAGAGATTGCATAAATCTCAGAAGAGACTTTGAACTTCAGACTTTTAAATAAGTTTAAGACTTTTATAGACTATGGGGACTTTAGAAGTTAGATTGAATGTATTTTTTTCATTTTTATATGGCTTCAAGCCTTTGGGGGCCAGGGAATGGAATGTGGTGATTTGAAAGAAAATGGCCCCCAAAGGGAGTGGCACTGTTAGGAGGGGTGGCCTTGTTGGAGTAGGTGTAGTCATGTTGGAGGAAGTGTGTCATTGCGGAGGTGGGCTTTGAGGTCTCATATATGCTCAAGATAACTGCCCAGTGTCTCAGCTCACTTCCTATTGCCTGCAAGATATAGGACACTCAGCTACTTCTCCAGCACCATGTCTGCCTGCATGCTGCCATGTCCCACCATGATGAAAATGTACTAAATCACCGAAAATGTAAACCACCTCATTAACCTCATTAAATGTTTTCCTTTATAAGAAAAAAATCTAAATTATACTACTTCTCTAGATATAATTTTTAAAATGTATTCTTTAAATACAGGTTGTCACATAGCCTAAGACGCCCTCAAACTTACTATGTGTCTGATATCCTTCAGATATTCCTCCTATCTCTATCTTCCAAGGGCTTGGATGGATTACAGGGCACTTGGGTTTATGTGGTGCTGGGGCTTAGACCCTGGGATTTGTGAATCATAGACAAGTATTCTACCCATGGAGCTACATCCTTAGCTTCTAAGTTTTATATATATATATATATATATATATATATATATATATATATATATATATATATATATATATATATAGTGCATTATATTTCACAGGATACATTTACATCATTGCATTAATTACCCATTGCTGTGTCTAATACTTTTAAAAACTGACTGCTTAAAATAGCAACATCTACTAGTTTCTGGTGGTAGAGAGTGTATTGAGTCTTTTTCTGTCCCACCAGCCAGCTCCAAAATAATGACACAGAGACTTCTTATTAATTATGAAATCTTGACCTATAGCTTAGGCTCGTTCCTCACTAGCTCTTATAACTTAAATTAACCCATTTATAGTAATCTATATTCTATCATGTGGTGTTACCTCTCTCCCATCTTGCACCTCATTTCCTCTCCATGCCTCCTCCCATCTCGTTTTCTCCTCCTCTTCCTTTCTGTGCCCAGAAATCCTGCCTATACCTCCTGCCTGGCTATTGACTGTTCAGTTTTTTATTACACCAATCACAGCAATACATCTTCACACAGTGTACAAATATCCCACAACAAAGGAATGTGAGCATTGCTTGGCTGAGTGATTCTACTTTGATCTTTCTTAAGTCTGTTCTTTGTACCAGGCCTGTAATCTTATTGGAAGTCTCACCTGGGGAGTGCTGTGGTAGTTTCAATGATAATGGCCCTCATAGGCTCATAAATTTGAATACTTGGCCACCAGGGAGTGGCATTTGAAAGGATTAGGAGGTGTGGCCTTGTTGGAGGACATGTGTCACTGGGGGTAGTCTTTGAGGTTTCAAAAGCCCAAGCCAGGACCAGCGTCTATCTCTTCTTGCTGCCTGTGGATCTGGATGTAGAACTCTAAGCTCCTTCTCCAGCACCATGTCTGCCTGCATGCCACCATGCTCCCTGTCATGATGACAATGGTCTAAACCGCTGAAACTGTGAGCCAGCCCCAATTAAATGTTTTCTTTTATAAGAGTTGTGTGATCATGGTATCTCTGCACAGCAATAGAAGACTGACCAAGGCAAGAACCTACTACCCTGGTCACTGATGCTCCATAGGCAGTTGGAGCTGCCATATGCAATACAGTGTTGCATAGCCTGCAGTTCTTTGCAGATAATGTGTGGAGGGCCTCAGTTCATTATTGTCTATGAGCCTGAGAACTCCCTCAGCTTCCTGTGCCCTCACCACAGGGTGATCAAGATGAAAGTCACATTTTCTTAGTAACCTAACCTTGAAAGTGATGATCCCGTAGTGTTTGCTGTGTTTTTGTTATTGGTAGCACATCACTAGGTTCAGTGTATTTTTAAGGGGAGGCAATTACATAAGGGTGTGAAAACAAGGAGGATGTAATTCCTGGGCTCTCTTAGTGATTGCCCAGCACAGTTACATGGTTGTGTGCTAGCACCCTGTAAAGTTATTATTACTATTGTTATTATTATTTTGTAGATTAGAAAATGAAGATCTGGAGAGACTAACTTGTTTCAAGGCCCGTGTGCTAGAATGTAATGTAGTGCGTTCTTCAACTGGAGTTTGCTTCGTCAGAGTTGGAAATGTTGGGGTCCGAGTGAGAGCCAAAGGTCAAGCTATACCAGAGGGGTTCACTGTGACTCCACCAGCCCATGCTGGTAAGGATGGCCCTTGGCATCTGCAAGTTCTGCATCAGCAGATTTGACCAGTTGCAGGCAGAGAAATATTGTTAAAAAGGAAAATTGCATCTGTGCTGAGCGTGTACAGTTGTTTATCTTGTTATCACCCCCTAAACAGTACAGTGTAACTATGTTTATGTAGCATTTACACTTTATTCATTATTGTAAGTAATCTCGAGGTGATTTAAAGTATACGGGAGGGGGGATGTAGCCCAGTGGTACTTGCATAGTATGTGTGAGGTTCTCAGTTGGATCCTCAGCACTGCCACAACGAATAAAGTATGTAAGAGGCCATGTGGAGGCTAGATAAACTTCATCATTTTATCAAAGGGACTTGAGCAGGTGCACATTTTGGGATCTAAGTGAGATCCTGGAACCAATCCCCTATTGATAACCCTACAGGGTTAATTGCATTCCATATGTGCTTGTAGAGAATAAATAACTAAATGCCAATGGCAGTATGCCTTTGTTGGTTATACCTACCCCTCTGGCTTTCTTTGTGTTTATTTCCTTGGCAACAAAGAGGTAGCCAAGCACAATATAGCAAACATGTAAATGCTTTTTAAGCTGAAAAAAGACCATCAACTCGGATTATTTGTATTATTCCAACCTGTTTAAAATGATTGCTTTCTATTGCCTGCATCTTAAGACTGCAGTAATATAGTTTGTCAACAAAGCAGCCATAATTAGAATCTTTCCTTTACTTCAGAAAACATTGGAAAGAGCAGTATGATAACACCCATTTATCTCCCTAAATGGTGTGGTGCCTAACAGACTTCAACCCTTAATGCAAGCTGAGAGATAACCAACACAGTTTTCCTTCATTATTATTATTTTTAATGATAGTGATTTTAGCCATGATGCTTGCTTTTCTTTTAACAATATACTTGGCTTTGGGAATTACCGTTGGAAATTTGGGCATGAAGAAATACTATCTTGAACTTTATTTTTTTTTGTGGGGTGTGCGGGGATGGATGTTTATTGTTCTGAGGCAAATACTACCATTGCTTCTCCCTGCTAAATCTTCCCTAGATCACTTAAATTAGTGGGATTTTAGGCTTTGTTACCTAATGTGGATTCTGTTGCCTTTGAAGAATTATGTGACTTCGTTCTTCTGACTTACCGGAGCGGTTCACATAGTAACCTGTGATGTCATGGCTTGTCCAAAGGCACTGAATTGTGCTAGATCCCCCCATAGGTGTGAATAGTCCATGCTTGTCGTCTGTTTCACTTTTTCTTTTTTAAAGACAAAGTGTCTCAGTCTGTAGGCCAAGCTGGCCTCGAAGTCATGGTAATCCCCCTGCCTTAGCCTCCTGAAGTGCTGGGATTACAGCCACAGACCACTGTGCCCAGTATAGTTATTACTCACTATGTTATTACTATTATCACTCACTTGTTCTGACAGTGCTGTGCTGTAGTGTAGTAATATACATTGACGTGATGTAGCACGAATCTTAGAAGGTCTTATTAATGAAATCAAATTTGAGCCAGGTATTGGGGTGAACGCTGGAAGATCAGAGAGACAGAACAAGCCAGAGCCACCTCACCTGGCCAACTTCTCAGCTGATCCTGTTTCTTCAGACTGAAGGCTTCTGTGTCCTCATCCCAATGGCTCTCAGCTGAACTGCTGCTCCAAAGCCTGAAAGCTTAACCAGTCAAATGCTTCTAGTTTCTGGTCTTCACGCCTTATATATCTTTACTTTCTACCATCACTCCCTGGGATTAAAGGCTCGCTTTCTGGGATTAAAGGCGTGAGTCACCATGCTTGGCTGTATCCTTGAACAGATGGATTTCTGCCTCTGGAAGGCTAGGATTAAAGGCGTGTGCTACCACTGCCTATCCTAAGTATCTAGTGGCTTTTCTGGTCTCTGACCCCAGATAAGTTTATTAGGGTACACGATATTTTGGGGAACACAGTACCACCACAATGTGACATCAAGAATACACATTGATTCTCATTGCCACTGAAATCATGCCATTCCCTTTCTGCTTTTCCCCTTTTTACCTAATCAAGAGGCGCAAGTTGAAGGAACTTAGAGCTGTGAGTTCTCATTACTTCGCCACGTCTACTACTGTTACCCGAGTGACTGCTGCACTTCTATGAATCTACTTATTTCCAGGTTTTTTTTTTTGTTGTTGTTGTTACCTGGTTGTACTTGTCACTGCTTAAGTGGGTTCTCTCAAGTGTGAACACAATTTTCTCTGCCAAACTTGCGGAAGCCTTAGACTGTGGTGCCAGGTCTAAATACTTTCTTTGCAAGTTCTCAGCCTTGATCCCAAGGCTCTCCCTAATCTGCCCTTTATCATGTGTTATCCAGGAAGCTCTCTGTCCTGTACCATGAATTGGGCTCATATTCCTTCTGTTTTGGCCAGAGTATTCACATTTCTATCCTTCACATATGCTCTGGCCGGCTTCCTGGCATTGTGAAAGGCCATCTGAAGTCCTTTCCAGCAGTAATTTAATTCATCTCCCACAGTGCACTTTGCTGCATCTGTCTTCAGATGGCTACAGAGCCCTTCCTCAAATTCTTTCTGGGCGCCTAGAACCTAGAATATAGCTTTCTGTAGTGTACATTTTTCTAATAGTGTGCCTTACTCGTGTGTGTGTGTGTGTGTGTGTGCGCACGTGTGTATGTGTGCACAGATGCATGTATATGTGGGGACCAGAAGACAATTTTGATTGTCATCCTAAAAAAATGCTATTTACCTTTTTAGAGACAGTATTTCTTATCAGCCTGAAGGCGCACCAATTAGTCCAGGCTAGCTGGCCACTGAGCTCCAAGGAGCTACCTGTCTTTGTTTTCCCAGTGTTGGGGTTATAAGCACACAATCCCACACTAAGCTCTTTTCTGGGGTTAAGAGGATTGAACTCAGGTCCCCATTCTTGCAAAGCTTATAGATTGAGCCATCCCTCCTGCACTAGTATGGCTTATTTACCTCAACATTTTAAGCTCCATACAGAAGCTCCCCCCTCCCAATACAGCGATGAACACCATAAGATTTCTTTGACTTAGCCAATTGATGGTGTGTGTTGCCTGTTTGCTTTGTGTTTTTGAGCCACTAGATGTGATATTTGGCTTCTCCTGTTGAAGGAATCCAGATCCCTGCCTTCATGAATCTTACATATTGGTTAAAGAAGCAAATCTGAAATACTGGCCAAGAAGGAAACGGGGCTGGAATAAACTGGGTTTTAGGTGAGGTGGTGTCTTAGGATTTTTATTGCTGTGAAGAGACACCATGGCCATGGCAACTCTTTTAAAGGAAAGCATTATTTGGGGCTGGCTTACAGTTCAGAGGTTTAGTCCATTATTGTCATGGCAGGAAGCATGGCAACATGCAGGCAGACATGGTGCTGGAGAGGTAGCTGAGAATTCTACATTGGATCCTCAGGCAGCAGGAAGAGAGAATGACACTGGGCCTGGCTTGAGCGTCTGAAACCTCAAAGCCCACCCCTAGTGACACACTTCATCCAACAAGGCCACATCTCCTAATAGAGCCACTCCCTAGGAGCCTACCACCACAGATGGGTTTCAGGGCCCATGTGAGAAGTCATGTTTAAGAAAGTCCTATACTGGAAGTTTGGATGTAGAAAATGGAAGTAGCACTGGGTGATTCTCTCTGCTGGGCATGTAGAGGGTAGAGTCATACTTGTCAAATAGCTCATACCCTTGATCTTTCTCAAGAGCTTAGCCAAGGATTTGAAGGGCTGTGGTTGCTGTGGAGTAGAGGGGAATTTGTCTTCCAGCTTTATGAGAGGAAATTTAGAGGCTGAGGAGATGGCTTAGTTGATAAACGAGCTTGACATGTTAACATGAGTACCTGAGTTCAAATCCCCAGAACTCAAGGAAGATAGATGGGCATGGTGGTGAACATCTGTATCAAAGAGATGGGAAAATCACTCAGGCTTGCTAGCCAGCAGTTCTAGGCTATGTGAGAGACTATGTCTTAAGAAATAAGATGGCGGGCTGGAGAGATGGCACAGCAGTTAAGAGTACTGGCTGCTCTTCCAGAGGTCCTGAGTTCAATTCCCAGCAACCACATGGTGGCTCACAACCAACTATAATGAGATCTGAAGGCATGCGTGCAGACAGAGCACTCATACATAAAAAAAAAAGAAGATGGAAAGTGGTTGAGGGAGACATCTGATGTAAGCCTCTGGCCCCTACAACGTGCTTGTACACACATGCACACACACATCCACAAACATGTGCACACACCTACACACAAAAATTAAAAATTTAAGTACATAGAATTTTCACAGAATAGGTTAAGCATTTTGTAACTGAGTATTTCTGAAAACAGGAAAATAAAGTAAATCTGCCCCTTAGGTGGGTGCTGCCAGAGCCAAAACCAGAATCTGGGTGTTTGGTCCCCAGACAGTAATAAAAGGAGGCAAAAGGTCAATTGTAAAAAATGGGAGTTATTGGAATGATATTCGGGAAGTTACGATATAGTCCAGTTTGGGGAGTGAATTTGCCAGAGTGTGGTGGTCTTGATGCAAGGCAGTCTTTTGTCCAAGATTGTCCTTCCTTTCTCTCCCTCCCCCTCTCCCTCTTCCTCCCTCCCTCTCTCCTTTCTTTGTTTCCTTCCTTCCCTTCTTTCTTCCTTCCTTCCCCTCCCCTCCCTTCCCTTCCTCTCCCCTCTCTTCCCCTCCTTTCCTTTCTTTCCAAAACCAATCTTTGAGCCAGCTTGCCCTGTAATATCAATACCTGAGAGAGGCTAGAAAAGAGAGCGTTCTGCCAGGAAGAACACTCAGATTAGCTTCTCTCTGAAGGGGTTTGCAGTCTAATTTGGGAAGCAAGAAGCATCACTCCAGAGTTATTCTGCACTTTCTCATACAGTGTGAGGTGCATCTGTGCTAACATTCATGCTGAGAGAATTGGCTCATTAATAAACAGGCCAATCCAGCTGCAAGTGTGTTAGGCAGTACCTATTCTGAGTGTAAAGAAGGACACAATGCAGAGCTTTTAATGCGTTAACGTGAAAAAAGAAATGAAACCCACAAGCCATTAACAATGAGCCCGCTCTTGATCCTTCCTTTCTTTCCTCCCTTCCTCCCTTCCTCCCTTCCTCCCTTCCTCCCTTCCTCCCTTCCTCCCTTCCTCCCTTCCTCCCTTCCTCCCTCCCTCCCTCCCTCCCTCCCTCCCTCCCTCCCTCCCTCCCTCCCTCCCTCCCTTCCTTCCTTCCTTCCTTCCTTCCTTCCTTCCTTTTATAACTTGGAAAGTATTGAAAATTTAAGCCCTTAAATGTTTAATGACTTCAAAAATCCAACAGCCGTGTCTAAAAGTTAGGGATGGATTCTCAAAGGAGAAGAACCAAGATGCTGGTAATGAGGAAAGTGAGTCATGTGACGTCACAGAGGACAGGCAGTTGCACTGGGGCTTAGGGCGTTGCTGGGGGTTCCTGCAGAGGGGCTGTGTACCCAAAAGACCCTTTTGGTGTGTGCTTCTCTGGGTACTGGACTGACCACTGCCTATCAAATTTCACTTAGATTTTTGCTTTAAATAACTCTGAGCTAATGTGAATGTGTTCCCTGCCTCGGATCTGCCTCCTCTAGCGTATTTTCCTTAGAAATTGCCTGTTTGCCCGCTGATGAGGTTGGGGATGTTATTCAATTCGGTCCCATTAAACTCCACATTTAACCCTTTTCCATTTATTCAGTAATTGCAACAGCTTCCCTGGGTATGTTAACTCCACTTAGCAGTGAAAATAAGTTGCTGTGCGTCACCCGTCTGTCTCAGGGTTATCTGTGTGTGTGTGTGTGTGTGTGTGTGTGTGTGTGTGTGTGTGTGTGTGTGTATGTAACTGGGAAAGAAGCAGCAGCACTGAGCATATTGATCAGAAGACAGTGTGGGCGGGACTCTAGATTCAATTAAAGAAACTCTGATAACCCCACTTGATTAGGTTCGCTGGCTTTTCTCTTCAATTGGAGAGACCATTCTAAGGTTGCTCTTTGCTTGGCAAGCGTATATCCCTCATCTGACTTGACTTTCTGGAAAAAGAAAACCCTCCTGTTTTAAAGTACACTAAATGTTGGGTTCACATATATTTTATAAATTACAAAAAAAATATTTTCTTTCTCTTGTGCCTTGGGAAAGAAAAAAATGCCTTTGTTTTTACCTGTGAGACAAAATTCTTGGGTATATAATGCATGTAAGTTCAAATATTGAGTATATTGGTTTCATTTTTCCCAAGCAAAATTGTATTTTGAGAGCCCATATGTCTTACTTTGCCTTGTAGTATCAAATCTCTATTTCATCTATTTATTTATTTTTGCAGTTATAGAGCAAATATTATTCACTGCATTTCTGAGAAGATTCAATAAAAATATAAGAAACATAAAAGAAATGCTCAGAGGCTGTGTAAATTATTTTTACTTCATAGACTGAGTGTTGATCAGGTGAATGAAAAATCTGTCTTGGCCTTCTAGTAATGACCAAATCCAGGCAGCATCTATCGTTGTTTGGGTATTTGGATGTCTAACCTAAATCAATAGCCTATCTAGTTTACTGGGTGACAAGTATAGATAAAAATTATCATTGTTTTAACAGAGGACACTGCCTTATCACCGAAGAGAATATCTCCAGAGCCTTGCATCTTTTACAGTCTGCAAACTGATCACAATTGGACAATGCCCAGGGACCCTTTAACATTCTAATTGTACCCTCATAGAATAAACATCACACTGCCTCATCTCACTGGGAGAAGAAATTGCATATTCCTCATTAATATGCTGCTATCCCATTTCCTCCTGATCGAGTAGCAATATTTTTCTTCAGCCTTTTACAACGGAAAGTGAAATCAGCATTTGCGGTATAATTCCCTGTATACATTTTCAGTTAATCGGATTTTGCTTCCATAAATGTGTGGTCCTGAGTGGAAGATGTGTGTGCAGGCACCATCGAGGGCCGTGGAATTCCCACACAGTGGTGGGGCCTGCTGCTTTCTCTAGGCCCTTCCTTTCTGCTTTGCTGCCTATCTTTTTTTTTTTTTTTAAACCATGGGGATGGCTGGGAAACGCACCCTGGTTACTGATAGCATCTGGGTTCTTCAGTTCGAATCCAGTGTGATATCACTTAAAAAATGATTCAGAAAATGGAACGTGCTTACAAAGCATGGGGGGGTGGCAAAGCAGAAATTAAAAGAATATACAGTGCTGAAAGAGTCCCTTAAAGTCCTCACAATGCTTTTCTAGGGGACATGTGTTTATGTTGGACACAAGGGTGACTGTCCACAGAGTTTATTTGGTGGCCAGGTGACTTGCTAATGCCTCTTCAGCAGGAGCTAGTGATCTCCATAGAGAACATGGCATGAGATGTCTTTCTAGGGCACCAAATAGTAGCAGAGGATTTGGTGCTTCGTGACTCTGCTTTCTAAAGTTTCCGTCCCAAAGCTATATACATAGGCTATGTGCTATGTGTGGTTTCAGGCACCGTTGTGAACATACCCTCGATTGTCAAGCTGAGCCCTTCCGATTAGCCTGTCTAGACTAAAAGGGACTGCAGCTCTCACTTGGGAAAAACAGTGTCACAAAGACCAGCCTATTTCCAACCAAGTTTTATGTAAGCCCAACTGTTAATTATAGAACCGCTGTGGGGTTCCCCTCCCGTTCGCTCCTTTCAAATCAATATCAAATTAAAGCTAAGCAAGTGGAATTGCCAAGGCAACAGCTGGCATATAGTCTTTCAAGTGAAACGCCGTACTGAGAGGAGAATGAGTTACCTGGATTGCTGAACTGAGTGCCTAAAAAAGCTGCATTTTGTAAGATAGGCATCCTGAACCTGCAGGGTGTGGTGGGAAAAGATCCTGCCTTTCAGTATGGACACTCGTCCCTTCGAAGGTGTATTCTTTCTGTGCCTTTGGAATGCCCGACAAGTGTTGGGCACTGTGCCCTGGTGTAGGGATGCTGCAGAGTAAGGAAGTTGGTCCTCACCACAGCAGGAAGATGTTTCTGGCTGACAGCTGGCAAGTCAATAGTAGTGAGACCCGAAGTTGCAGTTTGGAATCTGTCAGCTGTTAGTTGCTATAGGTACCCACCCATCTACCTAATGAGACAGGAGTATGCATACACAAGTTCTGAAGTGGTTTGCATATGGAAAGTGGTGTGGATGTTCAAGGTTAGATGATTTCTAGGCCAAAAGGCAAGCTGAGCTACTTTTTCCTTTAAGGATTCTGTTAAGGCACCTTGGCTTTAAGTATCCTTAATTAGTGGTAACTTAGAATTCGATGCATTTTTTCTGATGTTGGCAATAGGGAATATCATAATTAAAATCATTCGGTCATTTGGAAAACCTCATTTGAGGGTTTTCTTTTCATAGAATCTAGAGATGCAAAGAAGACATCCTCATGAGGAGTGTCTAGCCCAACAAGAGGACACGAGCTCTGTTAACACAGTTGCTGCTGTCTATAACACACTCCACTAAAGGTGTCAGGTACTGAATGAATGAATGTCCGAGAGCATAAGGCATTCCTTCTGAGTCTTCTAGGATAAGTCCCTTTCTGGTGGGAGTGTTGGTAGGGGCCCCCTTGGCATGTAGATGAGTGTCTATGTTTATCACAGAGGTGGGGTACATTCTCCACATCGCTCATGTATAGTAGTCACCAAGAGATGGGCTGCCCTGGGCATGAGCCTCTTTAGCCTACACGTGGGATTGTGGAGAGAAGTTTCACCTCGCCTCAAGGCTGGCCACAACTCACTCAAAGAACATGTATGAGTACTTGGTAAGTGGCACTGTCCTGTCTCCGGTGGTTCCTTTATGTTAACGATAAATATGGGAAGGCTAGAACTCCTGATTGCGCACTAGAAACACTTTCTGTTGCAAAGTCAAATGTTTTTGTGGCTTTTGGGTGAGATTTTAATTTTTGTGATTAAATGTTTTGGGAGTGGTAGCACATATTTTAGAAGCATTACTTATGCACATATCATTATCTTGCTAATGTGAAAATAAAGGTAGAACAATTAAATACTATAATTCAGACTTTTCATTGATGGGGGTTGGATTTCCCAACCCCTGTGTGATTTTTTTTTCTAGTTAATTTTATTTAATTAAAGACTGCGTCTTCTTAAATGCTTAATTTCCCTTAGCACCAGAGAAGTATAGCCAGGCTCTCAATATGTTTGTCCTGCTTAAATGTGAAAAATCCTATACTACCACCCAGTGCATTTTTATTTTTGAAAATACGGTGAGTTATAAACTTTAGGGAGAGTGCTATCAAAGGGGATCATTTCCTCTAGTCCATCGGTTATCAGTAATACGCAGGTTGAGGAAGATCAGATTCAGTGGCGATCTGAACACTGTGGGAAGAGAATGGATGTCGCAGTTCTTGGCTGGTATGGTACCTGCTCATGCCGTGTGGTGTCTGGGTCCGCTAGGCGTTCTCAGTGTGTTGTCTCCTCATCACGTTAAGATGGCTGTTACACTTCTTTTTTCTTTTTCTTTTTTTTTTTCAGTGATTAACAGAAGATTTATTTATGCAAGAATAGAGTCATCCTTGCCAAACTTAACAGGACATCTTTAAAGTTCGGTTCAATTTTCCTTCCTGGATAAGTCTTTCCTTTCTGTCTTTGTCTGTTTTGAAAATATAATACCAGAAGATGAGGGGCCCAAATGCCACCACAGCCCCTAAAAGTGAGTTCTTTGGAGTGGGTCTGAAACTAGGATAAACATTTGTTGATTTTGCATAGGCCCAACAAATCAAGGCAGGGTCATCGATGTGCGATGTGTGTTTGGGGTCGTTGTACTGAAGCAGATATTCCCGTTTAAGCCAGACCTTTAAGCTCAAGCACTCAACCTGCGCCTTTCAGGTCTCCAGAGACATGAGGGTACTGGGGCTGTTATACTTCTGGTATTGCCTCTGCATTCTGGGAGTGGTGAAGCAGAAGGTCAAAGACGCGTATATCTCTCTGCTCTGAGCTTGCCCTAACACTTTTTAAACCACATCACTGGCCAAGAATATTTTGTAGACACAATGTGGAGATGTTGTCTTTTTTTTTTTTTCTGGCCTGGGCATGTTATTTTACAATATATCTGGACTCTGCTAGTGAGATAAGAAAAAGACAGTTGGCAGTCAACTCCAGGGTCTGTTGTAACATTTGAAGACTTTCTGGTAAGCCTGTGAGAGTGTTTGCCACATCAGCTTTGAGATGATCAAAGAACATTCCATCCAGTGAGAAGACGAATCAAAAATAAAATAAAACCAAAGTAGACACTTGCATTTGCCCTTAATAACTGGGGAAAAATAGCCTACAGAAGAACTTTCTTAATATTTCTAAATTCAGGATGCATTCTGACATAGTTAGCAATGATTCAGTTGTAGGAGATGAGGTGAATTTGTGGTCTAAATTTTTATTTTGAAGGAAAGAGAAGAAAACGAAGTAGCACTTTGTTATATGCTTGCTTTTTTTGTATGTACCTAAAATACACATTATAGATCCTCACAAAGCCAGAGAGAACCATGGATTCTAGGTGATTGCTTTTCTAGTGGTGATAGTAGTTAAGACATAGGTCTGGAGTATGTCACTTTTGTTTGCTTTTGCTTTTATTTCTGAGTCAGGGTCTCACTTCACAGGACACACTGATCTCAAGCTTGAGCTCATCCTGCCTCAGCCTCCTGAGTGTTGGGATTACATATACACATGAGGTTAACACTTAGTATGTTTTAGTGGTATTTTTACTTTGTTGTATTTAAAAATACTTTTTCTCTTTTATTCTGCTTCATGGAGTTATCTGATTTATTCTTTTCCTTAAACAGTTTTTTATTTTTGAGATTAATTGTGTCATTTTCCCTTCCCTTTCCTCCCTCCAAACAATCCCACATACCCATCCCTTGCTCTCTTTCAAATGTATGGTCTCTTTTTCCTTGATTGTTGATCTATATCTTTCTATATATCTACATATCTCAACATTCCTAAATGCATAAATACAACCTGCTCAGTCTGTCTCATGTTACTTACACATATGTGCTTTCAAGGCAGACCATTTGGTATTGAATAAGTAGTTGGTGTGCTCTTCCTGGGGAAGGCGATTTCCCCTGCTCTCAGCATTCTGCAGTGGCCTGCAGTTCTTTGTTTAAGGTTGAGGTCTCCTGACCTTTTCCCTTTCCACATTAGCATGTCTAGTGGCATCATCCCAGGCTATGAATAGGTAGCCATTTGGTGAGATTTCATGGGTGTCCCTTCTGATATTTCTTGGAGATGCAGTCTCCCAATAAATCCCCTATTCCTTTGGCTCTTGCAATTGTTCTCTCTTCTAAAATCACCCCTGAGCCTTAGGTGTGAGAATTGTGTTATAGATGTATCCATTGGGACTGGGCTCCACAACTCTGCTTTTTGGTCAGTTGTGGGTTTTTTGTTTTGTTTTGTTTTGTAAGTCTATCACAAAGAGAAGCTTCCTTGCTGAAGGTGTGAAAATGACACTTAGCGGTGGACATGAGGACACATTTAGAATGTAGTTCAGGATGATGTTGTTTAGTAAAGCGGTGGTTGTAGGTTCTCCTCCAAGATCCATGACTTTGATAGCCCTGAGTGTTGGCTAGGTTTCTGCACTAGGCATGGCTTCCCTCCTGTCGAGAAGATCTTAAGTTCAATCAGACATTATGAGCATGTGTTATGGACCAAGCATTCCTCTAGATTCTGGATATAAAGTAGTGAAAATGAGAACTCTACTCTCAGAATATCCACTCTAGAGCACTAGCTGTGGCTCCATACTCTGATCACTGGGATTATTTACATAAAAATACAGTTTGCATTATTCTTACTCCCTGTCCAATTTACGTTTCTGTCTTTGAGAGTTCTGTGGTCTGTACATTGCACATAATAATTAAGCAATAGTCTTCAATTTCTCATGCAAAACATGGACAATCAAAATTTTGGGAGAGCAAAGACTTCTCTTCAAGAGTCTGTCACATCATTTGATTTTAAGCTCTTTATTTCACATTTCCATCATCTAAAGTCCCATAATTACAGAGTCCTTTTCTTTTCTAATTAAATATTATAATACAGTGAAGGATTTTCGTTTACTTAGGTACTTCTTAATATGCTCAAGAGCTCTTAATGTGCTACACTTAGGGCATGTAAGGAGCTTAGTGTAAAGTCAAAGGGGTGGTGTCATTTTAAAAGAGCTATAGCCTAGTAATTAGAACGCTGAGCATGCTGGATGCTTTTTATTGCTTCCATCTGTTTAAAGATAATGAAAAGAAGAAATTAAGAACAAGTCTATGTGGCGACCATAGATGATTTAGCTACAGAATGTGCTTTAAAAAGAAAAAAGGGGTGCTTCGATAGAGATATTTATTTAGTTGTGGAGTATTTGATAATTTTGATATTTCTTTGCTGAATTCTCTCTATTGTATTCTCATGCATGTACTGTGTGCTCCTGTGTATGCTCTGTGCATATGTTTTAGTACCTCAAGAGTAAGTCATAATAGAAACAGTCCTGTCAAAGTATTCTGTTCATGGAAGTCAGACAGGTTCAGAATAATCCGTATTTCTTTTTTCCCTCAGGACTTAACCTCATGCCTCGATTTCTCAGCAACTGAACAGGACAGATTAGAATTCCTGTCACCAAAAAGCTTGAAATCTAGAATTTGATTTTGAGATAGGCTCTTAATCATAGGACACACTGATCTCAAACTTGAGATTATTTTGCTTCTGTAGCTGAAGTTTCCCTGTGTCCCACCTGGCCCGTGATCAGGACAAATCTCTCTCACTCGCCAGTCCTGCAGCTGCTTGGACCCAAGTACACACACAGAGGCTTATATTAATTAAAACTGCTTGGCCATTAGCTCAGGCCTACCACTGACTAGCTCTTACATTTAAACTAACCCATAATTCTTATTTACGTTTAGCTACATGGCTTGGTACCTTTTCTCAGTCCTGCCTTCACATCTTGCTTCCTCTGTGTCTGGCTGTCAACTCTTGCCTCAGCCTTCCTCTGCCCCCATTCTCCTCTCTGCTTATCCTGCCTGTACCATACTTCCTGCCTGGCTACTGGCCAATCAGCATTTTATTTATCAACCAAATCAGAGCAACACACATTCACAGCATACAGAAAGACATCCCCAGCATGCCTCAGCATCCTGAGTGTTGGAATTATAGACATGCACCAGCACATGAGGTTCGCATGTTATAATTCTTTATGGTCACCTAATTAATATGTATCAGACACTTCTCTAGATTCTGACAATAAAATAGTGACAATGGGAACTCTGCACTCAGAATATGCACTCTAGGACATCAACTGTGTTCTTCATAATATGATCACTGGGATTATTTACAGAAAAAATAGAATTTGGATATATGGTCCATCATGGCAGCAGAGGTGTGGCATCCATAGCATGATACCTACTCATAAAGAGTCAAGAACCAGAGAGAGGTGTATGTTGGTGCTCAGCTTGCTTTCTCTGTTTTTCTTTTTAAAGGACTTTGTGAATGCGTATGTGTCTGTGTATGTGTAGTCACACGTGTGCACATGCTCATGGAGTCCAGAAGAGGGCATCAGATTACCTGGAGCTGAAGTTCTAGGTGGTTGTGAGCTGCCAGATATGGTTGCTGGTAATCAAACTCTGTTTTTCTGCAAGAGCAGCAAGTGCTTGTAAATGCTGATTTGTCATTCCAGCTCCTGTTTCTTCTTCTCCTCTTCCTCCTCTTCTCCCCCCTCTGTTTTTCATTCTTGGTTGTTCATTCATGGGATGGTGCTGTCCATAGTCAGGTTGGGTCTTCTCTGCTCATTTAGCATCCTCTGGAATTACCCTCACAGAAACACCCAGACGTGGGTGACCTAGGTGATGATGAATCCAGTCAAATTGATAATGAGAATGAACCACCATAGGAGGCATCTAAACCCATGAGACCAGATTAGTTTATGAAGGTAGTGTGATTGTACATGGAGAAGAACAAGGTGGAAGGTGAGGCCTGTTCAAAATTACAGAGGAAATGAAGAACCCAAAGTAAAAACAGATGAACATGGAATTCAGGAAATGAATACAAACTTTAATTATCAGTATGTATAAAAAATGAAAAGATGTAGTTGAGAATTTTGTTAGAGAGTTAGAAACTGTAAAAACAAAAGGCATTGTTACAGTCAGAAATGGAAATAACAAAAATACAGTCCTGAAAGGATAGTTTGGGAAATAAGTCACTTGAAAAGAGAATAACTTAGCTGGAAGATAAGTCAGCCACTTTTTTCCTGAAGTGTAGAACAGAGCTTAAGATCTCTGTCCATCCGTCCGTCTGTCCGTCCATCCATCCATCCATCCATCCATCAGATAAGGTAGGAGGGCTTAACAATCATGTTGGAGTCCAAAGGAAGAGAAAGGGAAAAATAGAACAGAAGCAATATTTGAAGAGATAGTAGCTGAGAAATTTTTCAAAACTCAGAAAATAGGAATAGAATACACACACACACACACACACACACACACACACACACACACACACACACATATATATATATATATATATATATATATATATATATATAGAGAGAGAGAGAGAGAGAGAGAGAGAGAGCACTTCTAAAGAAGTTTTGTGGAAAAGGGAAGAAATGAGATAATAGCTTGTGAGACCTGTGGAAAAACAAGTTTTTTCTTCTCTTGCCAATGCTAGACATGCTATACACTGTAGGAAAAGTGCAGGAGACGTCTGGAATAGGAGTGGTGAGGACATTTGCTTGTCCTGCTTCATATTCTTTGGTTTTCTTGCCTGCTCAGTATCTTCATTTGTCTCTTAGAAGCATGCTGTCAAGGTTGGCATGGCCTTTCCTAGGCAACATTAGCTGGTATCTAATGGCAAGGATAATGGTAACATTCTGCTTAAATGCCCTGGGATCTCTAGCTCTAAATTATGTAATTAATGAGGAAATTAGACCTACTAGTAAGAATGTGATTCCTTAGAAGGGTACTATTATTTAGATAGAGCCTCAAATATGTACCCCAGACTGGCCTATGGAACTCACTTTATACTGCCCTCAAACTTCAGGCAATCCCTCTACCTCTGTGTGTCAGGTTCTGGGGTTATAGTTACATGCTGCCAGGCCCAGGAAGAGTACTCTTTTAAGTTGTACTCCTCACCTTCACTGATTTGTTCTGGTACTTGTACCTTTAAGCAACAGTTCTATACTTTCTTTAGTAATCCTTCTGACTCCACCCCACCCCACCCCTAGAGAGCTATTAAATATGGATAAACCTGCTTGGTGCTTACAGAGATGTCTCTAGTGCCAGCATTTAGCTACAGAGTCATTGCTAAGAGAGCCACCTTGGGAGGCAGACTACAAGAGGTTTAAAATCACATTTTCTTCACTGATGGGATATGGAATTTATTTAGCCTCTCAGAGCTGCAGTTCCCTTACTGGTGAAATGTGGGATGGGCTCTTAGTACCTACAGGATAGTGCAGTTAGGTGTATTCGTGTTTCCGTTGCTGTAAGAAAATGCCTGAGAAAAACGACTTGGTGGAGGTTTCAGTCTGTGGTTGCTTAGCCGTGTTGTTTCTAGTTCATAGCACAGAACATCGTCGCAGGGAACATGTATTAGAGTAAAGCTGACACCCCGTGGTGGCCTGGAGTGAGGGAGAGGGAAGAAGGGAGGAGGAAGAAAGGTTAGATAAACTTTCAAAGGCACTCATCTAGTGATCTATTTCCTCCAACTAGGCCTAATAATCCACTTAGCTGTGGGCTTATCAATTGATTAATGCACTAATAAAATTAGTGGCCTAATGTGTCATTCACCTCTTAGTGGAGCCACCAGCTATGGACCAAGTCTTCAATACATGGGGCTTTTAGAGGAACCTTTCTATTCTTAAAAAAAAAAAGTGTGTGTGTGTGTGTGTGTGTGTGTGTGTGTGTGTGTGTGTGTGTGTGTGTGTGTCTGTCTGTATGTCTGTGTGTCTGTGTGTGGATATATGCACGTGAGTGTAATACCCATGGAGACCAGATGAGGGCATCAGGTCTCCTGTAGCTGGAGTTACACGCAGTTGTGAGCTGCTGGATGTGGATGCTGGAAACAGAACTTGGTCCCTCCAAGAGCAGTACCTGCTCCAAACTACTGATCTATTTCTACATAGTGGTGGGTAAATGGGGACCTTTCATATCTGAACTATAAGAAATACTGGAACTAAAAAATAGGCTCCATGTTGAGAGCCCTTGTTGCTCTTGCAGAGGACCCCTGTTGTATTCCCAGAACCCACCTGTCCACTCTCAACCCATTTGTAACTCCAGTCCTGGGGGATCCAACACATTTCCTGACCTCTGCATGCACCAGGCAAATATGTAGCACGTAAACATACAGACAGGCAAAACACACACATAAAACACACAAATCAAGTCTTTAAAAACATTTAAAAGAAGTAGGGAGTCAACACATGTTCCTAGCATAGCATTTTGCACAAAGAAAATATTCTATATAAGTTTCTTCCCGCTCTCTCTGGTAGAAGAGTAATTTTTACATTGTATGTTAGATTCCCATTAGGGATTTAAATACTAGTCCTGGGCTTCTGCTGCATGGAATTCTCTTTTAATTTTTCTAGGATCAGGTCCCTAGACTATTAGCAACATGGCAGGTCTAGTTTGTCATTGAGGTTACAGTGGTCCAAGAAGGTGATTTTAACTCAATTGTTTAACATCCTACCCTCCTGCATCTCTGAGCTTGTTTTAAAGTTGCCAGGACTGTGTTTACAAATGTCCTTTGGATGGAGCCTTCCAAACTTGACCACACTTTTATTGTGGATGACTCTGAAGTGTGTGTGTGATGGTGCTGATGTTTACACAGCCCTGAACAGCTGGGAGAAAAGTGTATCACTCTTTTTAAAATGTCATAACTGATCATCGGTGTTTGCTGTATGATCCCTTCCTATATGGAATCTCCAGTGTGGGAGAGATTGCACAAATCACACCAAATGAATTGTGTGGTATGCCAAAAACAAAATGGAATATCCATTCCCGCGCATTCGATTTTCACGTGACTTAAAATGCATAGCCTTTGGGACTGTTGTCATGTCATTGGCTGCAGTGTGGCAAGGCAAGCTAATTTAGTAGAGAAATTGGCTGGAGTGTCTCATCTAATAGAAATAAACACGAAACCACTTTAGTGACTCTTCTTTTCAAGGGCTGCTGTTTTTCCATAAAATTTACAAGCTCCTAGATTGATGCAGAAGTCCCTATAACTCATGTGGCTCTGACTTTATAATTTTCAATAGTATTCCCCCCATAAATTAACAGCACGGAGAAAATGTGAGGCCATGTATGTGCAAACCACAGCTTGGGAATGAAAGCTTGGGCAGAGCTGGTAACAGGGCCAGGACTAAATTTTGAACGTTTATAAGGACATGCAGCAAAAGCTAGTGTGAGCTAAGGGTTGGGTTGTATGAACACACCTAGCAGGATAGCTCACCAGGGCTTGTGGGAAGGAGGCTGTATGTAGGGTGAGAACAGCAAACACAGATGTGTATATCCAGATGTCAGGCAGCAGGGTCAGAGGGCAAGGGCCAGAACTTTGTTTTGGGCTTCAGGGAAGGGTATATTCTGGGGCTGTGAAAACATGAGGACTCGGGAGGTTTGTTTGGCGCGCATGTTTTTGCTTATCTTGTATTCAGAGCACCCAGGTTTTGTATGCTGGGTTCTATCCCATGGTTGAGGCATGATAAAAGGCTAAGGGATGATGGAAGAAGGTCTTTGATTTATTCCTTGTTCTCTCTTCAGATGACTTAGCCTTCATCCCCAATTCACTGCTTTGTTGGGGAAGACATTTGCGCCCCACCCCCCAGCAATGGGCTCCATGTGTTTAGACTAAACTGATTACGTATTGAAAATGCTTGAAAGCCTCATGTCTATACTGAATAGCCTCAACTCTTCCCTTATCATTCCCTAAATAATCCAGTATAAACACTGTTTAGATAGCATGTACTCCACTGTATTCGGTGTTATAAGAAATCCAGAGTTGAGCACGGAGAACATTTTTGGCATAGCTGGTAAAAGGGGGCCCAGATGAGTGAACGTTTATAATGAAGTACCACAGAGTCTAGAGTGAGAATCAGTGTTGGGCTGTGTGCGTGTTTGTATCAGGATAACTAGCAGGGAAGGTGGTGTGTATGTTCTATGCAAATACCACATTGATTTATATAAAGGACTTCAGTGCATTTGCTTGCCCTGTGGGGGATCCTGGAACCGACCCCCCACAGACCTAGAAGGACTATAAGGGTTTACATGGTATCAGGCTCCCTGAGGGGATCAACTTTTGTTTTTGTTTTGAATTCTGTTTCATGAGATCCAGTCTGATTTGAGCTGTGCGATGATCTCTGATTCTCCCATTTCTGTTGGCCCTTGTCCTCTCCTTGTCTCGCATCTCTTGTGACCTCTACCGAACCCCCAAATGGTTCATGGTAGCAGTATCTAAGTGACTCCCTGACCCCCAACTATAAGTTCTGAGCTGTGGTTTAACTCCCTGTTTCTTCCTTATTGCTCAGTTCATACCTCACTGCTGACCACTGCCTGTGACGTCATCGATCACTTTGCTCCATACTTCAGTCCTTGGAATGGACCCACTGCGACTAATAGTAGTGCCAGAAAGAATGGATCAATCAATCGATCGATTGACCGATCGATCTGTCTGTCTGTCTTTCTTTTTTCCTTCCTTCCTTTCTTTCCTTTCCTTCCTTCTTACCTTCCCTCCTTCCCTCCCTCCCCTTCTCCCTCTTTCTTTCTTTCTTTCTTTCTTTCATTCTTTCTTTCTTTCTTTCTTTCTTTCTTTCTTTCTTTCTTTCTTTCTTTCTTTCTTTCTTTCTTTCTTTCTTTCTCTTTCTTTCTTTCTTTCTCTCTCTCTCTCTCTCTCTCTCTCTTTCTTTCTTTCTTTCTTTCTTTCTTTCTTTCTTTCTTTCTTCCTTCGTATGACAATTGTATTTGCTATTGATGCTCTGAAAATGGAACTCCTTTTCACTTACGCATCACAGATTAAACGCCTTAAGGGCCAGCTCCATCCTTTGTCAAACAGTGAGATGAGTTTGAAAAGAATCACATCACAACTGGTGATCTACTGTTTAACTCATGCTTTGAATCTTGCATTGCATATTTTATTAAATCCTTTCCTGATTGCCAAATATTAAGGGAACTCTTCCCCTGAAATACTACAGAGGAAGTGACCCCATGGGACCAGAGACTTGGCCCATGGCTCTATACCACAAGCCAGACCACAGGTTGCAATCAAGTTTGTGATTTAAGGAATTGCAAATAAGGAATTAGAATTATAAATTCTACATTTGGCATGGCATTCTTCACTTAGGCAAAAATATCCATGGTCAGAAAACTTCACGTAATAGTTATCTCCAATTTTTAGTGGAGTTTTGTACAGAATTTTTCTTTGAGAAAGTCTTGCTTGCAAACTTCTTGAGTGTTAGTATTTCTTCTGATTGATTATCAGTGGACACGTTTCGGTCTCCTTACTTGAAGCAAGTATGCAAGCTGTGTGTAACTTCGTCTCCCAGCTTATCTCTCTGCCCTCTTAGAACGGGTTAGGAGTAGGGCTTTTGTGCCTGGGTTGGTAACATGTGCCCATGTGATCAGTCTTCATTATCAACTTGATAGGGTACGGAGTCATCTAAGAGTTCCACCTCTGGGTTCATCTGTGTGGCAGTTTCTAGAGCGGTTTACCTGGTGGGAGAAGCCCTTCTGTGAATGTAGGCATGGAATACAGTCATGGAATACAGTGCCCATGGAAGAAAGGACTGAAGGGGTTATGGGGAGATGCTGTGCTAGAGGATGTGTTCCAGGATCAAAGAGCCTTAGCCCCAAAGTGAAATTCCTCTGCAAAGGCAGGATCTTGTTCTGGGTTAAACGTGGACACTAATGACACTGATCCCAAGGTACTATGAAGTCTAAATGTTAATTCATGACAAACACTTAACACAGTGTATGGTACTGGGTAAATATCAAAATGTTTATTATGTGGTTTTATAATTTTGTTTAAGGGAATGCACAGGATATCAGATTTGCTGTTTGAGGGAAACTCTGTAAAATACAATTTGGTCTTTAAATTTTATTTTTTATTTTATGTGTATAAGTATTTGTCTGCACATGCATAGTGTACCATGTGCAAGCCTGGTACCCTCAGAGACCAAAGGAGAGCACCAGGTCCTCTGCTACTGGAGTTATAGATGGCCGTGAGCTGCCATGTGGATTCTGGGAATGGGACCCAGTCCTTTGAAGAGCAGTAAGTGCTCTTAACTGCTGAGCCATCTCTCCAGACCTCACATATAGTTTGTTTCATAATTAAAGATGGTGCCCAGAATCTGGAGGAAGACTGAATCTGGTTGACACATTGCTTGATGGCTGGGAACAGTGAAACTTAACAGAGCATCCAGGCTGGAGTGGAGGATCCAGGGCTAGAGGAATCTAAGTGGTACCCTAACTTACAGAAGAAAACAAAACCACATCCATCACAAACAGACACACCTACATAGACACCGCTCCAAAAACACACATCCATCACAAAGAAACAGACATACACACATGCATGTGCACACACACACACATACACTCACACACCAAAAAAATTAATAGCCCTCAAGAAATGTCCAGAACTCGAAGAAGGAGGAGTTTAGTAACAGTGAAAACACAGCATCCACAATGGATGTTCCTCGTTCTAACCCCCAGGCTAGTGTGTGAGTAACAATTCCACTGGAGACAGACCATGGAACAGCCCGAGATGCACTGCATCTGTGATGTCTTAGACTTTGATTTCAGGGAAGCCAGTCTTAGAGAGACACAAGTTACCCTTCCGCCTTCTCAGAATGTCTGGCTGGGAGGCTACCTGACAACTCACCAAGGGAGGGCTTTGTGAACCCTGGCCCCTCCCTGTTCTTTGCTTCCTGCTGACCATTGACTGGGTGGCTTTATTCTGCCAGATGCTCCTTTACAGGATATGTTGCCTATCACCAGCCCCAAGCCAGTGGAGTCAGTTGATCCTGGACTGATCTCTAGAAAACTGAGGCAAAATGATTGTCACAGCTGTTTTCTCACGTGACGGGAAAGGCGAATAACACAGGCTTCTTGGTTAAAGCGTGCTTAGGGCTGTTTGGAGATGATCAGAGTTGGGGATGGTGGCTGTGGGAGGGGGTCGTGTGGGGGCGACCTACAAGAAATGGAACATGGTTGCAGGTGTGTGTGTGTGTGTGTGTGTGTGTGTGTGTGTGTGTGTAAGCTCCCTTTGACTCAGTAGATGAAGGGCAAGGTGAGCAGAACAGAGTGGAGGCTGGCTAGCATCTGGGAAGGGTGAGATGCGCACAAATCGGAGCCTCAGCTGGAGTGGATATTTGCAGTGCAGCTCTTTGGTCCTTCTCCAAGGAAGAGGAAACTTCTGGGGACCTGTGAACAAGGGGAACTGTTTCTAGGATGAGAGAGTTAACAGTGGAAGGCACAGAAGGAGAAACTTGGCTTTTGACTTGGGTCACTTGATTCGACATTTGAAAGGTGACATTTGATTTGAGCCTTGAATGAAGAAAGGGATTATGCCAGGAGAAACTGGGACGGAGTTGATCTTCCAGATGCCAGCCTGGATGTCAGTTCAGCGTTGAGGGTAAGGGGGTGAGTGTTGAGTCCAGGAAGGCAGGTTGCCGAGGGGCTGGCCAGGGATTCCTAATGCCGTTGCTCAAGGTTTGGTGGCTTACGCTGCAGAACTGGGGGTGAATCCCAGGGAAGGTGTGATAATTAACCTCCTGTACTACGTGAGTCTGTTATAGAGTGTGACAGTCTCATGTGTCCTCATCTTATTTAACAGGAAATAACGTTCCAAGGTTGAATAGAAATGACTCTTGTAGTTGCTGATATTCTGGGTTAGTCGTAGCTCTTTTTCCCTTTGGTCATGCATGAGTCTGAGTTTTAAGGAACATAATTCAAATGCTATTTATTATATTCAGGATAATTTTTGGCAAGTTTTTTTACATCTAATCTTTGATTTGCTTCTCTCATGGGTAGATCATTTGGTCCATAGTTTCTTATAACTCAGGATTTTGAAAGCCATTTAACTCTGTCACCTGATAAGCATGAACTGTATTCTCATGTTTCAGATAAAAATATGTTAGTCTACATGGCAATTTTGTCTGGAGAATTTCTCTGAATAGATAGTTTTAGTTGATGGCAGATAGGCGACTATTAGGAAGAGATCTTCATTTCATTGAGGGTTCCAGCCTCACATCTCATGGCTGTTTTGCACTAACTCCCTTATAAAGACTAGGGCAGTGCATACTCTAAAGACAGCGGAGAGCTGATGTTACATGGTTAATGAGAGGAAGGGAATAGTTCTACTTTTTGCTATTTTGTAATTAAGTCAGTGAGATAAAGATGGTGCTTGAGAGCTTTTTAGGAAATTAAAATACTATTCTTACACTGTAGCTTGCCTGGGATGTTCTCCATTTGTTCTTGAAGCATTGATTAATAGTGTTCCCTTCCACTGAAAAGTGTGTTGATTTGCAAAGAAATTATTTTTTTTTTTTCACTTTACCCATACACAGGTCTACACCCTTGATACAACTTCTTTTACTTCCTGTGTTGCTGTTTAATCTTTGAGCAGTTGTATTTTTATAAATTTGTGATCATAGTAGTCTCTCTTGCTTGGTGCTTAAAATGTTTTTTACATCATTGCATAGTTTTTGTATTTTCGATTGCTGCTGTATTCATTAGGAATGCATTCCGCTAAAACCCAACAATAATGGCTTCAACTGTAAGGAATTTACCTGTTGCCCTTAACAAGCAGTCTTGAACCAGCTGTCTTGGGCTGGTGGACTGTTTCTCACAGGAGACCTTGTGTGCCCTTTCCGCCACCCTTGCTCACCTTTTTATCTCCCTGGTGGACTTCCGGGCCTTTCCTCTGTATTCTAATAGGAAGGCAAAGGAGGGGTGAAGGCAAAGGGTCCCTTGTCAGCTCAGTCTGCCCTTTTGTACAAAAATGTTCCCAAGACTCAAGTAGTAACTTTCCTGAGCATTCCCCTGGTCAAAACCCAGTCCCACGTTTACTTCCCTCTGCCAGAAAGCCAGTGTTAGTGTGTTGGAGAAGGAAGAAGGTGTGTAAATGGGCTTTTGGTAGGTGTTCATTGTGTCTATAAAATACTGGTTTGTTTGCTATAGAAGTAAGGTCTTAGCCTCTTTCTTTGAAGGATTAACCTCTGGCATACCACAGAAGTCTAACATTTTAACATCATAATATTCTAACAGTTCTTATAGCATTCATAGCTGAGAGAGAACTGTGAGAAGTTAAACTGAGCTCCATCCAGCAAGAAGCAGTGACCTCACACACGTCCGAGTTAATTTTTCCCTTAATTTAATCCTGAAAATGAAGCTAATTGATTCACCAACTGTTTCAAGAATGTGTGTTCCGTTAACCTAGATTGTGTTAAGAACATCCAACTCTTTCAGGCATTTATGTGATTAAAATTTGGAAAAAGTGCTGTTTGGTTTATGCGGACACCTTGTCAAACATCTTATATTGGCAAGCTTTAATCCCTCCCATTTCTAGCACAGTTGCATACTGACCAAAATATGCACAGATATTCTAATTATTTCACGTAGTGCATGATATGTAACATCTGGGCTGCTCTGAGTCCAAATCATGTTCAACAAATGAGAACATGAAATTAAAAAACGACTGACTTTCACACGTGTACATGAGTTTTGGTGTGGGAGGCTTGCCCTAATCAAATGCCATGCACAGCCTCCCTCACTCCCAAGGAAAATCTTCCCCAAAGTACTGAGAGCAGGGAACAGTGCCGTTGCTTTGTGAGTTGAAAGGTTTATTAAATGATGTCCCCTTCCTTCCCCGCCTTAGGCCTTAGCCAATTTTTATTCTCCCTCCATTTCTCATGGGCAGTTACTTTAATGTGCATCTTTTTATTTGAATGAGCTTCTGCATGGACAGTGTTGTTTGAATGTTATTTATATATCACATTCTATATTTCATATTGCTTTTTTGCATTATTGCATGGCTTTTGTATTCGTCGTTTATTAGCACAAACAAGTGGTCATATGTAGACTATTATATCTTGAATTTTTATGAGTAAACATGTAAAACTTATGTTTCCAACATTGCCCAGTACATACAATGTATGAAACTGGAAGTGGAGTCTATCTGTTTAACATTGTCTCTGCAGAGAAGGCTTTTGAATTACACTGTGAAAGTTAAAACTTGCCAGTATGGTTATTCCTTGAGTCATAGACGCTGATGTTTTCCCTAAAAATAAGAATAAAAACACTGTATGGGAATTCTGAGAATCTAATCTTGGGCAGGATAGCGTGGGAATTAAACGTTGTATTGACTTATAATAGACCAAAGTCTAGTGACTAAGTTTTGTTGGGGGAGGGGAGGTAGAAAGTCTTGAGAAGGGCACTATCTGCCTTTGTACCTACTTGGGTTGTTGTGGGAGTGTCTGGGATCCCACGAACAAAACCTGCTTACTCATTGAAAGGAACAAGCCTGGGAATATAAGGCTCCTTCTTGGAGGATCTACAGGTTGTAGAAAAGAAAACATTGTACTTGTGATTTGCCTTTTCTGTTTTGTTAAAGAGAATGGGTGATGAGTGGGAAGGTGGGGGAAACCATGGAAAGATGGGTTAGAAACGTAAGACTAGTGAAAAGATTCAACAGATGCACCTTCGGTCTCAGTGAGTTCGGATTCTTTGTTTTAGATGGATTGTGTCCCAGTGTCCTGAGAAAACCTGTAGATGGAATTGCTAAACTTACAGCCGGCGGTCCTTGAGAACTGGAGAGTGAGCATTAGTCATGTCTCGTTTTCAAAAAGGCTGAGATATGGGTTCTGCTATGTTGATAAGGACTCTGGGCAGACTTCTAAACCGAGTCAGTTGTGAGACTGTTATCAGAGCCCTTGGTTGTCAAAAACAGAAACTTTGTGGGTGTTATTAGACGGATACTGGATATTTTGACTAGAAATCCACAGAGCCGGTCACAGGCTCTAAGAGAGACTGTGCAGCTTAGAAGAAGCCAGCCCATGCCCAGGGAATGGACTGAGCACTCATTGCTGCTTGCTGTTTTTGACTCTGCATGGGTGCATGCCAAATTACCTATGGCCTTCCTTCTAAACCCAGAGGCCTTGATAGATATGACTGTTTACTGAGCCTCTCCATGCTCAAGCTGCCTGGCCTTGGAGAGGCCCTGTATATATTTAGTTTCCTTATTTCTTCCCTAATAGAAGGTGAAGGTCTCCCATCCCCATGAGATCTATCCCATGGGTAGAAGCTCAGGTGTAGGAAGGACACGCAAACACTGGACAGTTGCTAAGGAATGATAGTCATTGCAGTGGACGTAAGGAAGGCAGTTTTTTCCAGTGGGAGTCATTGCAGTTAACTATAGCCATTCATACCAGATGAAACTCATACTCCGTTAAAAGATGGTATAAAATGATTATTTTTAGTAGTAGAAACACCCACAACAAGTCTCACGTACAAGTCATAACTGATTGAAGCCAGATCCTGGTACTGTGTGTGATACCTTTAGGCATTTTAAGGGAGGGAAACTGGCTCCTTAATGAACTGGCCAGAAACATCAGGGGGAGGGCTCATCAAGTCGACTTTTGAAGAGTTAGGGAGTATCCTGATGAAGGGAATTAGGATCCAACAAGATTCCTAGGAGATGAAGCAAAGATCTAAATTTAACAGGGTGGAACTTAATAGGATATAAATATTACATTTTGTTCTGATGTTCAAACATCTAGATGCTTCTATAAAATGAATAAAGAGATAGCCACTTAGAGATACGATAGCGTATGTGAAAATCCCTTTAACATTTCAATCATTTCGGTTGAATGAGAGCATGGTGTAAGAGCTAATAGCCTGAAATGCTAATGGTCATCATATATGCTAGTGGAAATAAAGTGACCATCACAAGAAAAGCACCTGCCCTATTTTACTTTGGATAGCTCAGATGACATGCAAAATATCCATGAATTTGAACACACTCAGGAACACTAGTTGGGACAGAGTGACCTAGGTACAAGTGTGTCTAAAAGCTTGATGTGCAAGGGCTGTTAAAACAATGAGTTATTGCCCTTGAGAACCGGGAGATGTGGCAGCTGTCTGTAAAGACAGGTGGGTAACTAGAGGTAGAAGTGTGGGTAGTGGTACAACCATGGAGTGAACGAATAGCTAGAAGCAATGGATGGATGTCAGATGCAAAGAGAAGGCATTATAGTACCAAGAGCTGACTGCACATGAAGGGAAGTAGAAACCTGCATGTCACTCGTGACCACTAACTAGTGTGACCAGCTAGTCCATCAGGGAGACCTCAACATTTCACAGGCATTTTTGCTCCTATTAATTTCACGGGTCTTCAGAGTCCCTGAAAGGCAGACGATGTTCCCCAAGGCTCTTTTTCCTCAGCAGGCTATTGAAAATTTTAATATGTGCACGATGCTTGTGGAACACTCAGAAGGTTTTTCAGACCTGGGAATATTAATTCATCATAAAGCTGTTCTGGAATGCCTTAATAAAGAGCAACATGAGACAATAAATATTTGATTTGAAGAGATGGGATCATAAACCCATCATCCAGGCACTTGCTGCGGAGAAAGACTTTTCCTAATTGGCACTAGGCTGCCATCACACAAGTAGTGTCTCCTTAGGAGGTGAGTAGCCACACACACCCCCACACACACACTGAAGGTATTTTATTTTAAGCTTATATTTAACCTTAAGGTGTTAAAATTTCCTGGCTTATCAAATAAATTATAAAGGTAATTGTTAGGGGAGTTTGGCTTGCCAGAGCCCTAGAGAAGTCCCTTTCACACTTTAGAAAATATAAAGAAGTTGTAAAATAATGGCTCTGTCAAGAAAATTACGTATTGATTTGTCATTCCATACTGGGATTTGGGCTAACAGGTCCAGTGTTGGGTTTTGTTTGTTCATAAAACATATCCCCTTGGAAGGTCATCTAGGAGAGGGCTTTGTACACTTCCAGCATGCATCATCACCACCCTGCTTATTGGACGTTTATAGAGTGCCTTCTGTGGCCATTATTCCAACCGAGGCGAGTACTGACCAAACACCCAGGATGGAAATTAAAAGTTTAAGAAGTGGTGCTTTCAAGGTTTTTGGCTTTTACGATACAAACAAGCGCATGTGTCTTCCCCAGCAATCGTATTTATTGAGAGAAATTAGCATAAAAGTAGTTAGCTGGCAGCATGATTTGAAAATTACAGCCTTGTAAAGGGTCCCCAAGTTACAACTGGAAGCATGCAGTCACCAGAAACTGCATTGTAAAAGTCCATGCCGGTCTCGGGACTAATTTCATTCCTTTGGCATTTCTTCTCCTCACTCCCTGGTGTGCCTTTGAGCTTATTGTTCTGGGATAATGAAAGACCGTCTGAGGGTAAACACTGCCATTCAGCCATTTTGGTTTTGCTAAAAGTTTACTCACTCGTTCATTTTTTTTTTTTCAAGCAGCTGATCAGGTACAATTTTTGAGTGCCCTACTATGTATAGGGTAGCAGTGATGATTTAAAAAAAAAAAAAAAAGAGGGCCGGGCGGTGGTGGCGCACGCCTTTAATCCCAGCACTCGGGAGGCAGAGCCAGGCGGATCTCTGTGAGTTCGAGGCCAGCTACCAAGTGAGTCCCAGGAAAGGCACAAAACTACACAGAGAAACCCTGTCTCGAAAAACCAAAAAAAAAAAAAAAAAAAAGAATATCATGCTCACAGTTCTGGGATTGGTTGGAGAGACGGAGACTACAATAAGGTATGTCCTACCAGCCATGCAAAGCTTGGGGTATCCAGAGCAAAAGTGTTTGAGAGATGCTCTCAGAGAATTGATATTGAGCCCCGTTTGGACAGTGTCTAGAAAATAACCAGACCCGTGGCAGAGAGAATCCTGCAGAGACTGTGGGTGAGACGGATTGCTGGCCATGCACTTGGGAAACCTGTATTTGAAACCCGAGGGAAGGATTCTTGTAGTGCTCTATCAGAATTAGCCGAAGAACTCATTAAAAATGCAGATTGTGAGAGCCAAGTGTGCACTATCCCCTGATAGGATTTTTGTGGTGGTGTGTATTAGCTAGCGTTTGTTGCTTTAATAAGTAAAACACCTCAGGCAAGGTATTTCATAAACGAAAAGGTTAACTATCTTCTCCTGAGGTCCAAAGAACAAGGCGGAGGTTCTAGGTAAGGGCCCCTCACGTCTGCATACTAGGAATACTAGTAGTCTGTCTGTCCTGCTCTCCCTTTCCTTATAAAACCTTGTGAGTTCAATCACGGGGTCCTCTCTCTTACTGTTCTGATCAAAATCATTTCCCAGAGGCTCCAAATCTAAACACCAAGTTTCCACTGACATGAGACTTGGGAGATTAAACTTCCGCTTGAGTTAAGGGGCACAATCATATCTGAACCAGAGCAAGGTGGGTCCAGATGTACCTGATTGTGAAGCCTGGCACTTTCAGAATCTGCTTCTGTCAGAACTGGGGGTTAGGAGGTGAGATTTTTAGAGAGTGTGTTCTGTCCCACCACGGAAAGGCTAGGAGTATATTTTTCTGAGTGAATGAACTGGGCTGTAGAAAAGACAGACACTAATGTGTGGGACCTAGAAAGCTGTGCTGAGAAGCAGAGAGTAGGATGATGGTTGTCAAGGACCAGGTCTGGGAGGGATGAGTCACGCAGTTCTGTGGACTCTTATAGAGCAAACTGTGACTACAGTTAATTATGTAAAATGGAAATTAATAAATAGGTCCTGAGTGAATGTTTTCACCACAAAACATAACAAGTATATGAGGTGACAGGCTCATTTGCATGATTAAATCATTGTAAAATATGTAACACCTACAGAATGTTTGTGCTATAAATGCAGTTTTGTGTTTTGCCAGCACATACTCATGATGGGTTTCATTATAACTTCCTTGATCCTGAGTATTGAACCCAGGGCCTCATTATGACGATATATGCCAACTATGCTTTGGCTCATATTCACCCAATGTCTCCATCTTGTCCAACTCTTCTGCTGGTCCTGTTCCTCTTTCCAAATCCTGCCCCTTCTATTTCATGTCTGATGTGTATGCTTTTAGAAAGTCTAGATCACAAATATGAGTATTTGTCTACTAATCCTGGGGTGGTGTGAACAAACTTGTATTTACCCCAGATAAGTCACTGACAACAGGTGAAAATAACCATGCCACCCAGGTCTACCTTGGTGAATCAGGTAGTTAAATTGGGATTACATAGAACAGCCTTGGTGAAGGATTAGATTACTTACCACAACATGGGTGACCTATGGGGATAGACATCACCTAAGGAGAGTCTCCTTCCCCCAGGATTATGAACTGATACTTACATATCACTGGCGAAGGCCTTTCACACCTGCCCTGTGCATGTCTTATCCATCTTTTTCATGGGGGGTTATTAGTGGCCCCAATCTTCGCAGTCTGGTGCAGGTTATCATTGCTCCCATTTCAAGCCATACTGTGCTCAGAGGAAAGTGTTCTGCAACAGAGAGAATGTATTTGCCTCTTTGTATCAGGCTTCTTTCTCTTAATATGATCTCCAGTTTTACCCATTTTTCTGTAAATGGCATGATGATATAATTTTATTCTCTCTGGCTGAATAAAACATTGTATACATACACTTATACTGTGTTTTCTTATTACCTTTTTTCTTCTTTGTTTTTTTTTTTTTTTTTTTTTTGAGACTCACTATGTAGCCCTGCCTGGTCTGGAAGTCTCTATGGAGACCAGGCTGGCTCTGAACTTAAAGATGTGCACCACTTGTGCCTGGCATATGGCACTTTCTTTATCTATTAATTTGTTGATGAACATCCAGGCTGTTATGACTAGCATTGCAACAAACCCAGATGTACAGGCATCTCTGTTTGTAGCTAACCTAGGTTCCCTGGTGGCCAAGAGTCAATCATTCTGATTTCTATGGTGGCTGTATTGAATTCTGGTCTCACCAGCAGAATAAAGTATCCCACCGCCAGCCTTTCTCCACAGCAGTTATAGTTTTTCTTGGTGATATCCATTCTGACTGGTGTGCGATGTAATCTCACTAGAGTTTTGGTTTACACTTCCCTGCTAAGAACATGGGAACACTTTTTTAAAATATGCTTATTGGCCATTGTACTGTCTTTGAAAGTTCTCTCCATTCACATTTACTGATTGGATGATTCTTGGTGGATTTTTGTTTTGTTTGTTTGTTTTTGATGTATTCCAGAAATTAATTTCTCTGTCTGATATGTAGTGGGCAGAGATTCAATTATACCATAATAAAGCTTGGGAGAAGAAAGGTTTACGTTGACCTTGAAGTGAGGGGAAAATGCTGTGGGACTAGCGTCGGGGATCTTGTGATAGTTCAGGGGAGAGATAAAGACAAATTAAAGCTGTAGTGGGGGTTGGCAAGGAGGGAGCAGAGCCAAGTTGTGTTTTAAAGATAGCATCGATCAAATGTAGCGATCAATTGGATAACTCCTTGCTTCTGGTGGGAATCGAGGGCGCCTTGTGTTTAGGGAGATGTTTCAGAGTTGTTGTTGTGGAGGTGGCCCTGGAGGCAGGTGTGGGTTCCCAGAGGATTTTCTGCTTGTTTTGCCTTCTCTGGTTTTGTTCCTTAGCAGAGGACTGGAAGTTGCGACCTGCCTGTTGCAGATTGTGGTGGAGTCTGCTCTTCTTAGTTGTCAACCCCCCATTCCTTTACCACTACGTAGGTCCTGTAGATGAGGCATCCCTGCAGCAGCCTGATGCAGAGAACTGCCTGGTTTTCTACTCCCTCCAAAGATGCTGAGAGGAAGACAGGCATCTCAGTGGGATACAGGCTGAGGCCCTCCAGTGTGGGGATGGGGATTAACTGTGCTTCTGAGCTCACAGACTTCCTGCATGCCTTCTGCAGCAGGCACGGATGTGGAGACCTGGGATCTTCTCTGACTTTGACCCAGACCATCAGATTGACAGAATTCATCATCTTCCATAGCACATCACACTCCTAAGCTCAGCATAGAAATATTCTTGATTCTAAATTTAACATCAATACTACTTAACGTATTACTCATCCATTATACCGGAATTCACCAACTCTCATATAAATTGGCTTCTTACATCTCCTTCCAATAAATATGGACCATGTGCTCCTTAAGGAAGAAAGGAGACCTCGCATCCTGAGCAGAGAGCCTAGCTTTAATGGAATGGGGCTTCTGGTACAAGCCTACACTAGCACACCTAAGGTGAAGGGTAAGCTGGGGAGAGGCTGGGAATGTCCTTGTTCTGAACCCGTGTGCCTTGCAGTTTATGAGCTCCCAGCTCCTCTCCTGCTCCAAGTACACACTAAATCGAGGCCGCATTCTGTTGACTGTCGTTTTCTTAGAGGACTCCCTGGTTTGTAATCTAGTTTATTTGGTTGTCTTGGAAGAAACTAAGGGAAGAGGGAGGCAGCACTTGACAAACCTCCGTCTGTGCTGTCACTCATTGTCTCCCTGACTCCCTTTGTCCCCCAGGGTCCCTCCTAACTCATTGACAGTCCCCTCCATTCCTTCTGCTGGTGCTCCTTCCCCCAGTAATTAAAGAGGGAATGAGGATGTCAGTTTAACTTCTCCCTGAGACCTGGAGCTAACCACAGATCTTCTTTGAGGGCATGGCCTTTCCCCTCCAGCTCCTTTCAATCCCCTATTAATTCAGATGCTGTATTTACTGAACCAATGGACCCCGATTTCAGAGAGAGCAATGAACAGTGCCACACTTCCATGGGGAGGGAAAAGGCCCTTTGCATGGTGCTTCTCCATCTGAAGCATTTGTTCATTTTTTTTGCGGGGGAGGGGTGTCACCTGTCCCCCCCAAGGGCAAGCCTGGTGTAGAGAAAAGGCAGGACCACTGTACCAATGTGTGGGTAGTTTTGCCAAAAGTTCTTTTCCCCAGGATCCTTCTCTTGACTCAGAGTAAAGACACAGGAAGGCAGGCCACCCTGTCTGCAGAACCCAAAGGAATAGGCCTGCTGTCATGGAGGGTAGGGGGGTTCAGTTGAGGACACCCTTCTGGGCAGCCTCATGCAGCTTTGATCCCCCAACCATGGTGGTTTGTGCCTTTGGCTCCCATGTCACTGAGGTATAGAATGTATATGATCCCATGAGGTACTAAGTCTCCAGCTCCGTCTTACCTTGCCCTTTGTATCTGGCCCATAAACATGCAGATCAAAGGCGCTTATTCTGTGGGTCTCTGAGGTAGAACTAAATCTTCTGTGGGGTTCATTAGAAAAAGCTTGCTTCCCAGGGCAGTGTTTCTTAGTGGCCCTTCATGACTTCTACTCTCCTTGTTTGGTAGGAATAGACCTAGAAAGACGAAATGACCCACCCCAGGCCCTGTAATTTCGGAGCAGTTGAATTACCACTTAAATTCAGGCCTCCCAGCCAATGCAGACTAGCTGTCCTAGATGCTGGGAAAAGTGACTTAGTCAGTTTGACCTGGGATGGCCACCTGCCTCAGATCATCTGGGGCCTACCCCAGAACAGAGGGTAGGTGGGGGTGATCAGTGGCCTGCATTTCCAGCAAGCTCCTCAGGTGTCCTGTCACCACACTGATGTTTGAGATCTGCCGTCGGAAATCCACGAGATTAACTTGTTTTGCCCTTGTTCCATTATAGACATCCTCAATGTGCTTCTTCGGCCCTAATTGCTCTCTGTTTGTGCTTTTCATACTAAAAGGAGGCACAACCTGGCTGAAAAGAAAGAGCTGGAGGCTCTGTGACAGTGACAGTAGAGACGGTTAGTACCAAACACAGACTTCTCTCTCGTCCCACACTGCCTCTTCACGGAAGGAGAGCATCAAAAACTTATTTTCAACTGTCACCACTTTCTTAAGTGGCTTTCTTCCCACTGCCATTTATTCTTCCCAATTGCTTTACTTGTTGTTAGCGAATCTTGGAGATAGCTGGGGTATTTGAGTGGCATTGATGATTAGTTACTAGTGACTCAGAAGTAACAGGAAAACTGGATGGCTGGACAGTATGTCATGGGTGTGTGTGTGTGTGTGTGTGTGTGTGTGTGTGTGTGTGTGTGTGACCTACTTGTGTTAACAGGTGTCCCAGCTTTAGATAGTAAATATGCTTCACATTTGTCCTCTGACCCATTTCCTATTGAAAGGTATCTGGATTCACAGGTCAGCCACCACTCCCTGTGGTATGGAGGAGGAGTGGATCTCGGGAAGAGGTGAGGTGTGTGGGCAGGGCACTGGGAAGACAGGAGGGAGAGGAAACTGTGGTCAGGATGTAATATATGAGAGAAGAACAAAATCCTTTCCTTAGGTCAGGATTCCCCGAAAAGGGTTACAGTGTGTTACAGTGTGTCAGGACTTCCACATCTTCCTGCGGGGGCCCCTCAGCTCTGGAGACACTGAGGTTGGTTTCATCCGTGTTTCTCCAAATCCAAACTGCAGTTTAAGTGGCTTCTTCTGGTTGTGTGTTCTTGAAGGACAGTGCGAGGAATGGTGTAGATTTTGAATGTGTTCTCAAGTGAGATGTGGTCTTGGTGCTGATCTCAGTGGTCTTAGCTTGTGACCAAAGACAAGCTAAAAATAAAGGTAGGTTCAAATTTGTGAGGGTTGTGGAGGCAGACATGCTTAGAACTAGACTTTCATGAGACTCATGTTATAACTGGAATAGGAACATAATGGTGGACTATCTTCAAGGACTGTTGAATTAGATAATAATGCCGGAACACTTTTTAGGCTAGGTAGTACTGATAGTCAGGAGGTAATGAGTGGCATGAATTACTATTGTTCGAGAGAAGGTGCCACTACCAGCCACCTGGTTACCTGAAGGAGCAGAATGGGGTGGGGACAAATCACTGTGTGAGCCAGATAAGGCCATCTGCTTCTAATTCCACAAAGGCCAATCTTTGAAGAGGTTGCTTGGTATAGTCTAGATTGTTCTTTGGCTATTCTTTTGGCAGGTAATAATAGGGAATCCTGGATAGAGCAGAGTGTGGAAGGAGGGGATGGTGGGGTCTGGGAGGAATGGGAACTAGGAGAAGAGGTGAGACCCCTTCCTTCTCAGGGTTTACCTTGACCAGTAAACAAGACCATGAGCTCAGAAAGCAGGGGCAGGCTCAGTTCTGACCCATCTGCAGCTCCCTCACTGGCTCTAAACACAAGATACTCTTTTGCTAGGCCTTCTCAGTATCATTTTGGCTACTACTTAAAGAATAAATAAGTTCATCTACTCCTGCTCCTAGATATGAAAGTATACCTACTGATTTTGCTAATGGTTAAGCAAGAATGCCGGTGAGAATATTTGAAGTCCTCTTTACAGAGGCCACCATTGCTTTTACAACTGTTCTGGTCTTTTAGATGATTAAATGTTTCTCTTGGCAATGGCCACTTATATTTATAAGGTACCCATTATTCTATGCATTTTCCAGGCTAGCCCAGCATCTGCTGCCTGTTGTCATAAACATCTGTCTCCAAACTGCTGTCCCTAAGTGAACTACCCAGTAAGCTATCACTTGACTACCTTCAGTGCCTTTAACTGGGATGGTGGCTAATGGATCACCATGAGTTATGTTAGATGAGTATCTTAAAGGTGACTTAGCAGGCACCCCTGAAACTTTTGGAGCAGCTCTCCATGAATGAGCAGTTGTGTACAACTAAACAATCACATTCCAGGCATCCTTAATAGCTTTGTGTCCTGGCATGGGATTTGGTTTTCGCCACTGTAAGCTAGACCTTGTAGGCTCCTCTTTTTAGCACTCCTTTGTAGCTCTTGAGGCCACCAGTAGACCAAGGATAAGGATAAGTGTTCCCCTTGGCACAGTGACATGGGCTGAGAGATTATGCAGAGATTCACATTTGCTTGACAGACAGGTAATAGCTTCATGATGAAAGAAGAACCGTGGTGGATGATGGGGGATGGAGCTGAGAAGGAAGACACCAGGCCTCCTGAGTGACACACAGTGTCAGCACCTGGGTCTTAGGGAGACTTTACCCTCATCTCTTAGACGTTTGCTTTTGTTGCCCTAACAAACACCAGTGGCTGAGTAATTGATAAAGAATAGGAGGTCTGGAGGCTGGAAAGTTCAAGAGCATGGCATGACATGTGGTTGAAACCTGTTGACGGCCTCCTTGCTGTGCCCTAATATGGCAAAGGACATAATATGATGTGACAGACCAGGTGTGCTGCCTTGGGCCTCTTTTCCTCTATATAAAGCCTTTCATGCCATCCTGGGGCCACCACCCCAATGACCTCAGCTAATCCTAATAGCTTCCCAAGGCTCCACTTTCAAACTATACAAATTTGGGGGTTCATTTGCCAACATATGGATTGGGGTACACATATGAAAACCTCAGCAGTGCTGGGGTAGAGGTGTTCTGATGAATGTTAAGTGTTTTGTTTTCAGTGTTAGGAACCCATCCTACTTTATTAACATAGCAGCCTGTTTGAAAAGACACTGAGGGCAGAAGACATGTTTAAGGAATGTCAGTGGGTTATTCTTCATATTCTGGCAGAAAGTGGGGTAGTGCTGGTTCTGCGGAGACTTTGCGCATCTTTCCATCAGAAGAGGATGCAGATCTAAAGTGGTCCTCCTGCTTCAAGGCTATTCAGACCACCTCTCCAGAGTACATGGAGCCTGACTACAAAACTGGAAGACAGGGAAAGGATCTGTTGTACAACCATGGAGGTGGGGAGATGTCACTTACCTTCCAACTATACCAGGAGCTTTTCTTTCTTTCTTTTTTCATGTTCCGAGTCTCAAGGAGCACTAGTTAATAATTCACACCCAGTAACCAATTAAGGAGAAATTTCATTGAAGCAACAGTGGGTTCAATTAAATGTGTTTGGAAATCAGGTGCATACATTGCTTTGGAAGGAATTTAAATATTTACATATATGCATTGTGAATGCAGTTGTAGGTGTGTATGTATGTTTTATACATACATATTTGCCTGTGAATCAGGCTTTAAAAATGCCTAAAGAACTATGTGCCAGTCACATGTCTAATTAGTCACGCATATAAAATGCAGCAGTTACTTTGTCAGTGAGAAGCAAGGGGATTTTTAATAGCATCCCAGGGTTCCTGGGAAGAGTAAGGCTAATAACTCTTAGGGTTTACAGTAGAAGAATTGGGGGAAAGAGTTTAAAGGAAAAGTTACTTTCTTGGCTTAGCAATATTGCAGTCTGGCAGAATGGCACGTGCCTCTAATCAGCATTTGGAGGAATGCTTCACCCAGGGCCAGCCTGGGTTACACAGAAAGAGCATCTCCGGAAATAAACTGCCGACGATAACAAGAAGAAATGTAGCAAGAATTTACTTAGCATGTGCTTCTCGATAGCTGCCGTGAACTCTTGCAGGAGGTGAAAATGTGTGAGGCTGCCCACTAAGGTTCTAGTAGGCTTCGTGGGGATGAGAATAAGAAAGAGTAGGTGTGGGTTCTTACAAGAGGAATGGCTACCTGCAGGGTCAGAAGAATCTACAAAGATGGTGTGGTGAACGGCAAAGATCAGAGGGTTTGGAAGAGCACTGGAAGAAGGCCACCAGTATTAAGAAGTAAAACATTTGAATTGTTGCTTTAATGGAGACAAATGTAACTGCTGGCTTTACTTTCTAGTTTTTTTTTTTCCTCCCTAAAAGAAAAAAGTCTGCGAAAGAAGAAAGTACCCCTGGGAGAGTGTTCCTCTACGGCAACTCCAAATGGGTCATGACCCACAGGTTGAGAACCACTGCTCTACAGACTCGTGGTGGGACAGGTTCACAGAAGGAACTAGAGGAGCTGTACCTTTGCCCTTTGGTTTGTCCTGGGGAGCTATGGTTAGGAGAGAGAGCTTACCTGGTGTCCTTTGCTCAAAAGAGAGATACATTTTCTAATGACGTTCACTTCCAAGGAAAGAGTCTTACTGGTTCCATTACATGGCAGAGGTTAAAATGAAAGACTCAGGGGTCAGGTCATCGCCCAGCTGAAGCTCCTGTGTCTGATAATCAATTGGTGACTTTAATAGTGCTAGCCTCTCTGAGCCTCAGTTTCTCTATCTGTAAAACGAGCATAGTATCATTATTTGCCTCACGGTTGTAAGACGTATATTGGATGCCGATTACCACCTGGCGTAGTCATCTGTGTTCCATCAGTGTTAACCGTTAGCAGTTAATATTGTCATTACTGTCGTGGCTCTGTATGCTTTGGGTACTGAAGATGCTCACAGGCATGGGCAAGACTTTCCAAGTAAACAACTCAGAGCTCTAACATTTACTAATTTGGAGATTTAAATCTTGAGTAAACACCATCACGGAACTGAAGGTATTTTCATAAGACTTAAAGGAGGACCCCTTGTTTGTGTTTCTTAGCTAGCCCCATGCCAAGGAGGGCGGCTTGTCCTAGGTAGCTCTCTGGCGCTTTCGTACTTTTAGAAGAAGCTCATATCACAGTTTTAAAAATCCCACTTGGATTGCTTCCATAAGCAGCTCTTCCCCTTGGCTTCTCTCCTGACCTCAGCTCCACTTTGCATACTTTTTATATTCTTTTATTTTCTTTCTGTTCCTGTCTGCCTTACCCCTCCCCATGACATGTTCACGAGCTCTGTGGGTAGGCATTAGAGTTTATGCATGTCTGATTTGTTGAATTATGTATAGAAGGGATTTAGACAAAATTAAAAAAAATAATGTATAGACATTACATTTTAGCCTTACCTGGTTAAGTTTTTCCTTTATTTCTGAAGATTTTCCATTGTTTGCTATTTGTAAAACCAAATAACAGGAATGCAAAGTTTTAAAAATACAGTTTTGAATGCTGAAGTAGAAACCCTGATTTCAGTGAGTTGTTGGGCTTCATAACCTTTCTGTTGACAGTAGCTATCTTTTTCAAAGGACAGACCAGGTTTGTAAAAAGATACTGGTTTTTTCCCTCTGACCTTCCTTGACCCCTGGCTCTTACTGTCTTCCACCCTTCTTCCTCAAGGGTCCCTGAGAGTCCTGGGGAGAGTATGACATAGATGTCCACTTGTGGCTGAATACTCCGGTGACACTCACTCTCTGCGCTTTGGCCAGTTGTGAGTTTCTGGGTTAACTGCCTTCTATGTCACGAGAAACTTCTCCGATGAGGTCTGAGAGCTTCACTGATCTATGGATACAGAGATATAAATTTAGAGGGCAGTTTGAAACTATATGCGTTTAGCAAAATAATAGCAGTAGGTTCATGGTGGGGAGCTCTGAGCTCCCCAACTATGAGTTCTTGGTCAGATTTACAGTACTAGGCACGCATTTCCTCCTGTGGAACAGACCTTAAAGCCAATCGGAAAGTAGTTTGTTACCTCACCAATGTTACACCACTATTGCCCCCAAGGGCATGTCTTGCTATGCCTGCCACTACTGTAGTGCATCGGGTTCACAGCTGGGCGAGACTGTTGTTGACTTTCTTCCAGCAGCCTACATAGCACTTTCTGGTACTCTGATAGCCTGCTGGCAGGGAAGAAGTGTCCTGTTTAGTCTATGTCCTATGATCAAAATATGTGGTGACCTCAGCAGTAGGGTCTTCCCATCGAATTCTGGTGGGTAAGCAAAAGCAACAACAACAATACCCTGTATTATTTTGGAGGTGTCTGGGATACCTCTAACCAACACGAGGGGAGGTATTCCACACCAGGCACTTGGCTTTTTATTTGGTGACCTTTGGCTTCTGGAGGAGCATCTCCTCTTATATAGGGTAACTCCAGTTAAGGCGTGTAGGGTACCATTGTTTTGTGGGCTTGACAGGACAACTGGACTCACGAACTTGATGCAGCAGCTGAAGTTGCATGCACAGTATCAAGCCATCAACATACCAGCATGGAATGGGAAGAGGCTCACAAGTCCCACCCCCTAGCTCAGAAGCTATTGACAGTTGGTGGCTTCTGAGGGAGGACAGTCGGTTTTCTTTAAGGATGGCACCTGGTAGATCAGCCATGATCCGTTGGGTAGCCCTGCACTTATAAATATATTGGCAACACAAATTGTAATGGGTGGGTTACTAAAGAAAAGGGGATGACATGAAGTTGGGAGGGTGTGGGAAGGTAGGGGATGAGTCTAGGAGGAGTTGGGGGTGAATTTGATCCAAATGCATCCAATATACGTATGAAGTTCTTAAATAATTAAAATACTGTATTTAAAGAACTGTACAGTGGAGGCCAGCAAGATGATTCGGTGGGCAAATGTACTTGTCACTGGGTCTGGTAACCTGAGTTCAATCCCTGCAAACTGTGTTGTGGAAGGAGAGAACTGATTCCCACAAGCTGTTCTCTGACCTTCACAGAGGTACCATGGAGCGAGTGTGTCTCTCTGTGTGTGTATACAAAATTTTAAAAAGTAAAAAGCAAGTCACACAGGCGTTGATCCTAAGTTTAGCTGACATTCTGCTTGAAGATGCTGTGTCAGTTTTCTGGGTGCATGGGAGCAGCACACAGTGTCACCTTGTGATTATGTGGTTGTATGAGTAGCTAGAGTATCTCTATACCAGTATATTGCATATATCTCATAATATATGCATCATAAATATTCAACAACAATGTATTCTCTGTTGAGTAAACCTTTTGCTTGGTGTGTACACAAATGCAGCATGACTCAGAGTTCAGGTAAGATCATGCAAGCTTTCAGATTCTTCTTAGCTCTCTTCCACTGTGTTCAGATACCTGTTGCCTTGACATCTGTGCCTTTTGACTGAAGGGGATGATGTACTTTCCAAGATGGCTCTCTGATGCTGGTGGCTTGGCAGTAATTACACATGTCCACACATATAGGTAGATACCAGTTTTAGAAATGTTCTGGAAGCCATGCCTCTAACCAATCCTGTCTCATTTTAGTTATGTTCAAGGAATTAGGTCAAGTTCTGATGATCTGAGCCTTACTTTAGCAAGCTAACTTCCACCACTTCCAATGTGGAGCTTTGACTTGAACAGGTGAGACTGCCTGGGACCCTAGGCTATCGGGAGAGGGAAGAATGGTTGCGTGGTACCCCTTGCTCTGTTTTCTTGGATTAGAAATGAACCAGTCTTCCCAGAAGCTTTCTGGTTGCAGATTGAACATATCTTTTGTAATTCTGGAATAAAAGGAGGTGCACATGACTGCTGTGTAGGGGAGGACTCGCTTGTGGGAATGGTTCTCAGGAAAGTTGTAATTCTGGAATACTAGGAAATGCACGTGACTGCTGTGTAGGGGAGGACTCGCTTGTAGGGATGGTTGTCAGGAAAGTTGTAATTCTGGAATAATTGGAGGAAATGCACGTGACTGCTATGTTGGGAATCATTTGTAGGAATGGTTGTCAGGTAAGTTAGGTGGTTTCAGGACAGAGAATGGGGGTGATATCTGGATACTTACCTAGGCTGTCGGAGAGTACAGAAGGCTGTTGCTTGGACTATGACTGACCACTAAGTGAGATCATCTCATGATGACTTTTATGGTATGACACAGTCGGGGAATGAGTTCATGAGTTAATTCCCTGAGATCATCTGATGCCATAGTGTGGTGAAGGCAGGAGGCATGTTTTGTAATTTTAGCTTTTCTTTTCTGCATGTCTCCCTAACGTATTTTCCCTTTCTGCATGTATCCTTAATGTGTCATCATCATAATAGAACCACCGGCACTAATGAACATGCCAAACTGGACGGAGGAAAGCCCTCGAGGCCTCAACCACACATAGTAAACTATAGACAAGCAAGGAAAGCTGGGAGCAGGGGAGGTGGCCTTCCCCGGGGAAGAGTATGGCAATTGGTTGTCCTGTGCCAAATAGTCAGCCCTGATAACATACATACAAGTAATGGAATGAGCAGGGTTTATTTAGGAATATATATATATGTGTGTGTGTGTGTGTGTGTGTGTGTGTGTGTGTGTGTGTGTGTGTGTGTGTATTAGGAACATACATGTGAATATACATGTGTGCATATATATAATATATGTGTATACAGTAACAACTAGTTTTTTTAAAGAGTTCATGTATTTGAAGGAGAGCAGGGAGGGATATATGGGAGAATTTGGAGGGAGGAAAGGTAAGGGGAAAATGTAATTGGTAGGTAGGTAGGTAGGTAGATAGATAGATAGATAGATAGATAGATAGATAGATAGATAGATAGATAGATGGATGGTGGCTGAATAGAACCACAAAATGACCTTTCCCCAAGCATTTCAGTGTGTACTGCGTCCTTGGAAAAAGTTTGAAAAGCTGCATCTTCAGGCCCTGTAGTAACTATCTTATGCACTGGGAACTGTTCTGCTTGCACAGTTGCTTGTTTTGTGTTTTAAGCTTTAGTAAAAGTGAAAACATTTGGTTACTTTGGTCTCTGTGAAAATCCATTGTAATTGTGAAAACTACTGACTGCCGCTTGGCACTCTTTCCTTTATGATATCTGACCTCACATTGCATTATCATCCTGACTTTGGTTTCTTGCAAAATACCTCTCAGCTCTTTAAGAGGGCAAGTGATCACCTAGGCAGGCTCCATTCCCTGAGGAGCTGGGAGGGTCTGACTTCTGTGGAGTCCTCCTTGTGGACAACTCCATGTTTTCATCTCCTCTTGCTACCTGGTGTCCCTGGCTCTTTATCTCTTGTTAGTTGAACCTTTTCTTTCCAGATGGTCAACTTCTCTCACTTTGTTTCCCTTCTTAAACCAACACCAGCTCTGTGTTCCCTGCTCAATTCAGTACAGCACCTGTCTGTTGTTTGACTCACCTTGATCTCTACACATTCAGTGTCTCCCAAGTTATTTGGACTTCTAAGCCTGCCCTTGCCCAGGGGATGCTGGGTAACCTTGGGGTGTTAGTCTACTCCTGAGGTTGATGAGTAACATTTCCAGTGACCACATAACTTTAGTTCTGCATTTCTGACTGCATTCAACAAGCATGAATGTGTACTAAGCCGTATGGAACTATGCGTATGGAAAGTGTATGTACTGCAAGGGGGTAATGGGCTCTCTGACCGTGTTTTCTAAAGCCCCCTGAGGAGAACCGTAGATCCTTTGGACTTTAGCTCTCTCACATGAGATTTGGTTTACCTGGAATTGACTTCCTCTACTGGAAAGCAGTGTGTGTATTACAGGCATGTGATGTGGATAGCTAGGAGCTTTTCCAATGCATTAACCACCGTTAGTAATAATTAATCTGGTGAAGTGTAAGAATACTCTGGCTGATGGCAACTCCAGTTTTGATGTCCCCAACTTACTGGACATGTGACCAAGAAATCATTTTGCTTTTTTATGTTTTCTGACTCTCTTTTTTTTCTCACAGAATCTCCAGTTTAAATAAGGGTCAGTTAATGACCATGGAAATATTTGGATACTGGAAAATTTAGTGCTACTGTGTCTTAAGTATTTATACAACTCTGAGATCTTGGAAGGAGACTCATTTTTGTGTTTATCTTACAGAAAACTTTATAACCCTTACTGAGGAATTTTATGTTTCCTATTTTTTTCTACTTGTTAATTTCTAGCGTTGCGCAATAACCACCTTTCTCTTTTCTTTCTTCCCTTTCTCATTCTGGACAGGGTCTGTATGGCCTGAGCCGGCCCCTGGTCTTGAACTATCCAGCCTCCTGCCTATGTCTCCCACGACCCCTGGCTGATCGTCAACTTACTAAACCATTAGCTATTGATTTTCAGATAATTGCAACTCCCTTTTCTTTCCTTCAACTATTAAAATGCTCTGAATGAGACTTAACGCTCCCTTCTCTTTGCCTAGTTATGGTTACTTCTTCCAGGCCATTGACAGTTCTGTGGGCTTTGTGCAGTTTTTCTGTGTTCTGAAAGAAGATATGATAACTTAAAGCAGTTATTTAAGGACCTCAGTATCTGTCTGGAAGTTCTAGGATGTGGCCAGGAGAGCCAGAGATGTGAGATCTTTGTGTGTGTATGGTGTGTGCATGTGTGTCACCTCTGTTGGGCTCACATCTGTTCAAACTCTCTTTTGATAGGTCTGTTTCTAATAGGTTTATTTTACAGCTCTTTTGAGCCATGCAGGTTAGACCTGTTTTGCAGAACAACCCATCCCCTGCTGCCATCCCTGGTGTTTCTTTGTGTAGTAGAGGTGCATCATGGGACACACAGGTGGATCTTTGCTCTCAGGCAGTGGTCTGGTTAAACTCTTTGCGTAGACATTCTAATGTAACAGTGAGCTTGCTTGAATTCCATTCATCACCCATTGACTCTCCCATTCTTTTGTATTAAGTACTCCAGTCTACTTTGTAGTAGTTTGGTGGCAGCAATCCAGCAGCTAAAAAGAGAAGTGTTGTTAGACAGTCATGTTTATAAAATGAATAATGGAAGACTAGTACACAAAACCACATGAATGAATGCAAAGCTTTCTTTTGGGTATTACTTCATCAGCAACTTTCCGATGAATTCTAACAATGAATGACCATATAGTGTAGAGATTACTGTAAGACTTCTTAAGAATTTTTTTTTCTACATTGTTTTTGGAAATGTGAGTTTGAAGGCCTCTGTTTTGAGTTGAGGAGCTCCCAGCCCAAGCCAATCAGTCATCTTTGCTGTTTTTAGTCCCTGCTCTATTGCTATGAAGAGACACTGTGACCAAGGCAAGTCTTATAGAAGAAAGCATTGACTAGGGGCTTGCTCATGGTTTCACACAGTCTGTTGTCATCATGGTGTGAAGCAGGCAGGCATGGTGCTGGAGCAGTAGCCTAGAGCTACATCCTGATCCACAGGCACAGGCGAGAGAGACAGAGACAGAGACAGAGAGAGAGAGAGAGAGAGAGAGAGAGAGAGACAGAGAGACAGAGAGAGAGACAGAGAGAGAGACAGAGAGAGAGACAGAGAGAGAGACAGAGAGAGAGACAGAGAGACAGAGAGAGAGAGACAGAGAGAGAGACAGAGAGAGAGAGACAGAGAGAGAGACAGAGAGAGAGACTGGGCATGGGCTTTTGAAACCTCCATGCCCACCCCAGTTGACACACTTCCTCCAACAAGGACACACCTACTCTAACAAGGTAGCCACACCTCCTAATTCTTCCCAAACAGTTTATCAACTGGGGACTTAGCATGCAAATATGTGAGCCTATGGGGACCATTCTCATTCAAACCCTCACACTTGCCAATAATTTTTACTTACATTGTAGCTTGCTTTCAATAAGCAATTAAGGATTGATTGTAATCATCAGAATCATAAAGGCTTTATAAACACTGACAGCATATAATCCTTCAATTGTAAGGCAAATAAACACAAGTCAAAAATAGCTTTGTATGTGTGAAAATTTTATGTGTAATGAAAGTTACAAAATAAAGGCTTTATTGTCCACATTCGTTTTCATAAATTCAGTCCTTTCAAGAAAGCCTGGATTTGAAAATGAAAATATTGAACAAGTAAGTGGGTTTGATTTTTTACTGTGTGAAACCATGATTTTTGGGAGAGTTATTTAATGCTATCTCTTATAAAACCTGGCACTCTGTGCTTGCCCTGGTTCTAGAGTTCTCGATCTAGATAACATCAGAGGGAGCTGTGAGCAGAGCAAGAGTCTAGAAAGTTCTTCAGGAGCTAGAGCATCCTTACCCAAGGCTGTGGTGGTTACCAAAAAGCAAATAACACAATTTGAAGTCAAACAACACCAAAAAATACAACATGGGGAATTTGCCTGTATTCTGAAGTGTGGATGGCTAAGGGTTATAAGGAGAACAAGGTATTTTAGGTAAGGGAGATTATATGTGCACATATATGGAGGTGGTGGGTCAAGGTTTATTTAAGTTGACTTAGAGGGGAAACTTTATAGAGATTCTGCCAAGTTCAACTTGAAAGGTGTTTAGGAGTTTGACCTTTTTAACCACCTGCTGGTGCTTATTTATTTTTTTCTTGGTACTGGAGATTGACCTGAACCAGAATCACCTGCATACTAGCCATGTGCTCCATCACTGAGCTACACCTCCGCCCCTGCTTTTGGTTTTTGATATAGGCCAAACAGCAGAGACATCAGGATTTGAGGCCCAGGGCTCGCTTGGGCATCTTGAATGTAAAGTTCTAGGACTGGAGCAGTGTGCTTGGCTAGGCTGAGGAAGTTTTCAGGTGATTTCAGGTGATTCTCTGTGATCAGCTGGAGAGCCTGCCATAGGCCCGGTGTGCTAGGAAGAGTGCTAGGAGCCCTTCCCTCACTGGTTCCTTTAGGCAGCAATCCCTTTCTCTTCCCTCTTATATGTCAGAGCCCGGAGGTGCTCTTCTCTGCCCTTCTTACTTGTCAGTCATTATTCTCTTCCTTCCATCCTTTCTAAGACCCCATTGGTCTTTGAAGCACCAACCATCAGGCCATAGCACCCCTGTGGGCATCAAGGAGCTTCAGACTCCTGTTACACCCAGCATTCACTAATATGTTGTCTCTAAGCTGCCTTTATCTCCCCCCGCTACAGATTCCACCTCCTCCTCCTCCCACCCCCCAGCCCTCTCTCCCAAGCCACCCCACATCCCCACATCCTCCAAATCAAGGTCTTCCATGGGGAGTCAGCAGAGCCCGGCACACTGAGCCTAGGCAGGTCCAAGCCCCTTCCCGCTGCACCAGGGCTGCGCAAGGCGTCACACCACAGGCACCAGATTCCCAAAAGTCTGCCCATGCACCTTAAGGTTCCTGTGCTTCCACAGAAGTTGAGCCTCCCAGTGAGAATCAAATCAGCAGTCTTGCCTCGGAGGTTCTGCCCTTCCTCCATACAGCTGTGCCCTCTCCCTGACCTCAACCCTAACCCCATACTCGGTCACACCTCAGGCTAGTGGGGTTCCGAGTGTGTTCCTTTGGTATCTTGGCATTTACTAGGTTGTTTATTTTTTTAAATGAGTGTTCAAGGTCAAAATTGCTATCAATCACAACAGTGCAATGACATTCTTTTCCTTCTCATGCCATTTGGGCATTTGCACCGATGGGCCACAGCACTGGTGAGGGAAGCTGCTGGGACCTCAGCACCTGTCAGTGTGGCTACGACTGTCTTCGTCCCTGTCACTCACATGCACTGAGTCATGCCAGTTTCACCTGGTGAAGTTGTAGGAAAAACATCATTACTTTTATTGCGTCTCCACCCTCTAGAGTGCGTCTCTTTCGTATTTGTCATGGTTAAATGAGAACTATCTGTAATATTTCTGCCAAGCGGAAAAACGGTAGCCAACTCAAGGAAAAGTGGGCATGTGATTATGTTAATTGTGAGCCACCTAGCCATGTTCTTCTCGGCGAGGAACACAGTTCTTACTGGCAGACGTAATTGGGTTAGCCGACCGAAACATTTGGCACACACACACTTTCTTAAAAGTAAAGGAGTAAGCTTCTCACTTCAAGGAAAAACAATGACTATATTTTCGGTTGCCTATGATGCATTTTAAGCCTCACATGAAAATTAAAAGTTTAGGAACCTTCTGTCTATTGTCCAGAGCTTCCAAACTTCTCTACTTGGAATGTTTTCTTCTGAGATATGAGCTTCTGGAAGGTCTGGATAACTCGAAATGGTGTCACATGATGTCACGGAGTCGTGCATAGACAGAAGAGCCATTCAAGTGTAATACCAACCAACAGATTCGAGGGCATAGAAATTTCATTCATATGGTTTCAAATTCCAGCTGTGACCAGATTTTAAGAAACTCTCACTTGTTGAGTTTTAGTGTGGTATTGAAACGTATCTGTCAGTATCATAGGGGTTACTGTGAATTTCCTCGTCAACTCAACAAACTAATGTAAAATGACTTGTTTTCATTATATGTCAGCCTACTACACTGGACAAAGTCAGAAGTTTATTTTAGAATATAAATGCCTTCATCTAAGCCAGATATCAAAGAGATTTGAAAAAGCATGAAACCATGCTTTTTTTTAAAAAAAAAAATTTAAACATAGAATTTTTGTTTATAATAAGATTATGGCCACAGGTGATGAATTTGGTGCTATTTTAAAATGTCTGTCTTAATGTCTAATGTGGCAAATACTGAACATATTACCACAAGCTTTATGATAGACAGTGTCAGTTGATAACCTTTAAGGTGCCCAAAGCATAGGAAGCTAAAGTGTTCAAGATCTGCTGTTCCAAAGTAACACCACCAAGAGGACACACACACCTCCCCATCTGAGCATCACTATTTCCATTGTCTAGACACCTCTTCATAGTCCTTTACTCATGTGTTCTTTAAAACATCCAGTCTCCTGGCTCTCCCTCTCTTTTTCTGTCCATTACTCTTCTGATGGACTGGCTTACCTCCTGACCCAGCAAATTTAAAAAAGAATATATGTCTTTTATAAATTAAATAAAAGAAAAAATATCTTCCATTTCTTACTCTCCTCGTGGGTTGGGTTTAGCCCCACCTTGCCTTGGTAAAATCCACATAGCCTTGTTTTCAGTGCCTAGCGCGGAGTGTCCTGCAGATAGGAGCATACTCAGGATCACTGGTCCAAACTCAGCACTGCCGTGCTATTTCACCCATTGGCTGAGATGACTGTTCACCTCAGCTCTCTCTTCTTGATGCTTCTCTGCTGTCTCGTCTACTCCTATCCACCCTACTTCCCTTCTTAGGATACAGTCTGTGGCTCTGCATCCATGCTTGCTTTTTCCTTCACTGGTTGATATAACCTTTTCATAGGTACCTTTCATTCTGGCCATCTGGCCAGGGCTGGAATAGTATATGGCTTTTCTTTAATTCTCTTCTCCATCTAGACACTTTCTTTAAGAAAACTAGATATTAGGCAGGCGGTGGTGGTGCATGCCTTTAATCCCAGCACTCGGGAGGCAGAGGCAGGTGGATCTCTGTGAGTTTGAGGCCAGCCTGGGCTACAGAGTGAGTTCCAGGAAAGGTGCAAAGCTACACAGCAAAACCCTGTCTCAAAAAAAAAAATCTAGATATGTGGCCCCATTTTCTTCATGAAATTTAGCTATCCAGGTCTTGCCCATATGCTCCATTTGGGGGTCAATGCTATATCCCCTCTCATCTTTAATTCCAGCCTGGACTTTTCCTGTGTGTTCAGGTTTGAGGCCCACTTTGGGTAGACATCTTAATAAGTAAACTAGAGTTCACAGTTGGCCGTAAGTACCACCGCCACGAACCCTCAGATCCCAAACTCCGAGTCATCTATTTCTTTTCTGTTCTTCTTTCCTACCTCAGTTCTGCAGCAAATTCTGTGGTCTCTGCCTTTGAAACCTTCCTTCACTGCTAAACCCTAATCTAGGACACCCACTTTGAACTTCTGTACTTTTGTGGTCTGTCTTCTTTCAGATTCTCTTCCTGCCGGTCTGATCTCCATCAGTTACCTCCTGTCTTGCTTACTGCACAAACCAGGCTGTGTGTCTCCCATACTCAAAGTCTGCTAGGACCTCTTAGTACAGTTAGGATCAGGTCATCTTTTCACCACATCCTGACTCTGTGGGACTGAGCGCTTCCACCTCGTACTTTGAACTCCCTCTGCCATAGTCTCCACAGCCACATCTCTGCCATAGTCTCCACAGCCACATCTCTGCCATAGTCTCCACAGCCACATCGCTCTGCTGCTTCCCTCATGGACACCCACCTCCAGTACCAGAGCCATTGCGTTGCTGGCTCTTCTCTTCTGGGCATTAGATCTTGCCATTGGACCTCCTCATTATTTCTCAGTCAAGTGTTCACTATTCTAAAAATGTCCTGGCTGGCTTGGCTAAAGCCACACCCTCAACTGTGACTGGTTACCTTGCTTCCTGATCTTCAAGGACCTCTCGCCCTGAGCTGTAACAGCCCTTGTCTAAGTCCCCACTCCATGAAAGCATTTGTTTCAGCGTAGGTACTTTTTCATGAATGAATGATCAGTATAGCTTGGGTCGTGAAACTATAACTATGATGGAGGCTACAGTGGCTCTGGCAGTCATTTGCAGTGTTCCTTACATAGCCTGGCTCCTTTTGCCCCTCTGGCCGGATAGGTATTTCCTTCCTTGTGGTTGACAGGCGTTAGGACCACAGTGGAGGCTCCTAATTGTATTTTCTCCTTGAGCAGCAAAGAGAATAAATAATGGCAGTTTGAGAGTGGAATAATAATAGCTTTGCGTTTCTTAGATTCCACATCTACTTATAGAGATGTGTGCCGTATATTATGAAGAAACATTCTGGTAGTTTACCCCTCTCAATGGGAACCCCATATGAATGTTTGTTCTCTTTTTAGCATTCAAATAGTCTATAATCTTGAAAAATCCTTTAAGTCTTAAATTTTGATATGATCTGAGTAAATGTTTTGAATTGAAATTGTTAGAATTTGTTAAGCTTGAGTAGCCTATTGGAATTTTATAAGGTAGAATGTCACAGAGACAGAGACAGCATGCTCAGTGGAAGGCATTAAGGAACATAAATTTTTCTTTGCTAACCTGTCCATACAATGCTTGTAGGCAGGTTTAGCTGGGAGTGTCAGCTCTTCCCATAGTAAAGGTGCTAGGAGATACATTTCCCCTCATGGCCCTTTACCTCTCTGAGCAAATGAAACCATGGAATAAAACAAAAAATAAAGCATGTGTCACTTCATTCAAATTTCTAGATACATTTCAAAGCATTTGTCCGCTTGTTAAATAGGAACTTACACTGTAGTTCAGGCTAGTCTGGAACTTGCTATAAAGTCCAGGTTGGCCTCAAACTTGTAGCAATTCTCAGCCTCCAAAGTTCTAGGATTAAAGTATGAGACATCATGCTTTGCTTTAAATATTCTTTGACTTGTATAAGATAAATTGCTCAATATATAGTCCAGTATATCTTTAAATATTAATAGACTGAGAAGTAGAACGTGGGCATGATTTATGATGTGATGATCAACTGTTTTAAATATTTGTGTTATAAATGTGGTTTATAGTTATTGATAATATAATTTATATCCTATTAATCATGAATAAAGTCATTACTATAATTTAGCAATGACTAAAATAGATATTGATTATCATTACTCATGACTAACATTGAAGTCACCACTAGTATATATTCTGAACGTATTTTAGCAAATGGTAAGTAACTTAAATTCAGAATTTTATTAACTGACCAAGCTGAGCGCAAGTAGTTTGAGTGTGTGTATGGTGTTTCTCATGACCTTGGAGGTAAATTATGCAACTTGTTCTAAAATTTATTCTAGGTACATTCCAAGAGGTTTTGGCTCTGATGTGTGACCTCTGGCAGTGTCTGGTTATTTATTTTTTTTCTGATGGTGTCCTGCCTCTGCTCCTTCATCATTAGTGAGGCACACACTAGAATCTGTCTCTTGGAGAAGTTTGTGCATGCTATGTCCAGCTCACTGTGTGGCTTTCCCGCTGTTCTGGATCTCATACTAGACAGCACTAGGTTTGTTGGCCTCTTTCCTGTCTGCAGCATGTGAAGCTTTGATTTTGTGATCTAGCACCAGGGAGTTTTGCAAGAGTTCAAGTATACCACTAAAATTTAGGTTTATGCTTTGGTATCTAAGGCTGTATTTACCAGCTGGTTTTTCCCGTTTTTAAAAACTTCGTTTTTTATTAATACAACACAAATAATGGGAAACGTCATGATGAATCTAAAAAAGAGGGAATGAAGGTCAAGTCTTGATGCCAGAATTTCAAGGTCTTGAGTGAGTCACTTGACCTTTAACCTCTGTTTGTCCTTTCTCCAAATGGAAGTAGTGATTACACTAACCAACCTTGCAAGCTTATTGTTTCTTTTTTTTTTTTTTTTTTTAAAAAACTGAAAATGCCCACAAACATGAATTTTTACCTGTCGAGGACCTGAAACAGGGACTTTTCAGGTTAAAACTTTTAAAAGGTGAAATTCCAGTATAGATCATCAGTGCAATACCCATGTACATGACATCTGAAAGAAATGTGATCATTCTTATAAAATTGCTTTATATGCCATAAGCAGTGTCTGAGATTAAAAGCTGCATCAGTGGTGGGAATGAGACCGGAGGGTTAAGGCATTGGGACCAGCGAGACCAGAATTTTTTTTCACTAGACTGTAGCCCCACTGTGGCAGGGTGAGCTCTGTGCTTGTCTGTGCTCCAGTGTGAACCCTTTCGGCAATCAGAAAATATGAGATGCCTTGGAACTCACAGGTCATACTACCTTGAGTTAAAACTTTTATAAGAACCTTAAACATTAGTGCATGCGGACACCTTTAGCTTGTTGGCATTTTATGCGAAGTGGTTGGGAGCTGCAGGCGGGTCGGGTTGTCAGTATGTTGATAGTGGTTAGTAGGGAGAGAGAAGGCCAAACCACTGTGTTTTCATCAGCGTTATAGTTTTGTTCCTGGGTTGATTTGCTCCAGTGTTGGATGAGAACAGGGGCTTTCTGGGTTTACCCTTCTTTCCTGTGCTCGTTTCTGTCTGTGTTTGACAGGGATGCTCAGTTGGTTGACTCGTTCATCAGAACTGCAGCCCATTGCAGATCACACTTCCTCCTCCTCCTGCTCCTCTTTTCTCTCCTGTCTTCTCCTGAGAAGAAGCCTCTGCTCACTCTCTTCCAGGGCACTAGAGAAGTTGTGTGTATCACAGTGTGCTGTGAGCTCCGGAGGACCTGTCAGTCAGTCCAGCGTGACAGCTTTGGACTCTGCTGGCCTGGATCAGCCTAGGGATGTTTGTATCTACCAAGCCACAGGAATTGCTAGCTGCCCCTTAGTCATCTCTGGTTCATGTAGTGACCTAGTTCCTGGAGGAGAGTCTAGAAAAGCCTCAGAAGCTGTCTCTTGGGAGCAGAGGTCAGAGGGGGCAGGTTTCCTGCTTTATTTATGTGTAGTTAATTTAGAATTCTGCTTGCACAAATTCGTTTGAGATCATGTAAAGATTAAACTTACTGTGTGCTGTCTGCATTTCCCTATAGCTTCCTTTTTATTTTTTTCCTTCCTGTTTTTAATGGGTAGAGTGTGAGCATGTTCAGAATGATAATGGCAGAAACCTCACCGTAATTAAATACATGTGCAGCTTCAGGCTTCCAGGAGTCCCAGGTGTGTTTCTCATCTCTGCTTTACTAGTACATCGGGATTTTTTTTTTAAAGATGAAAACAAAAGATATAAGTGATTATAAAAACAAAACAACAACAACAAAAATGAGACAAATACATAATTATCCAAACTAATGCTGTGATGTTACATTGGGCAGTAAAGTCAAATCATGTTTCACAGGCATGACTGCAAGGTCCCCGGAGCCAGCAGTGACACCTCCATTTAAGAGGCAGCAAGAGAAAAACCTAGTTGATTGCAAAACTGCATTTGTGTGTTCCTGCAGCCATGCGCCTGCATCTGCTGTTAAATTTTACTTAAAGACTGAGCGCCCAGAGCTTCGTGATCTGTCACCAGCAAACATGTTCCCCTGGCTCCCTTCATGTTCCTGTAATAAAAGGCTAATCACTCAGCTAAAATTAATACATTGAAAGTCCCTTTGCATATCATAACAATAGCTAACAGTATGTCTGAATGCTTTGTCCTAGGCAGTGTGTTGAAGGCATCATGTGGGTTATTTTTTTGTCATCTTTCAGTACTTCTCTAGAGGAAATCCCATTGCTTTTTCTCACGTAGAGGGAACAGTCAAGGCTTGGAGAGCAGTAGCTTGCCCATGGTCACAATATGGTCAATACTGTCAGATCCTGAAGCCGATCTTACCAGGTACACTCTGCTGCTGTCAGAGTCAGTTAGGGAGTTGGATTAATAGGAAGTTTCTGGAGTCTCAACCTGAAGTTGAAGTCTAGGTGCAGCCTGGGAATCTGCTTGTTAATAAGCCTTGTGGGTAACCTGATCCAGGAAGTTACCTTCGAGAAATACTAATGTACTGTCTCCAGAGTCTAGTTCATCCTCGGCAGTACAAAGGACTCAGGAACGCATAGAGCTGAGGTGAGCTAATCCATGCACTTGATAATGACTTTAATCTACACCTGGGAGGAGAGGCCTGATGACTCTTCCAAGGTGAATTGGAGGACAGAGCCAAGCGCCAGATGTTCCCCATTCATAATAGCACGTGAAATGGAATGCAAGTCAGTATTGACATTGAAATTCATGGGAAGAAGCAGCAGAGTATGAGCTTAATAAGTATTATTCCTTATGTTTCTGTTTTTGAGATAGGGTCTCATTGTGTATGCCACCACGCCTAACACCGTGTATTCTTTGAAGGAACATTTACTGCTTCTTACAATGAATATTGTTCAGAACTTTTTTGTTGGAAAGTGTGTGTTATGTGGGTGTAAGGCTAGAAGAGAAAAATAGTGATTTTTGGTATTTTCTTAAAATAATCAGACAAAAATCAGAGTAGCAGCAATTCATAGGTGTTTTTCATCATCAATTAGCTCACTTCACTCTTTGGCCCTTGGGTTTTGAATCACCGCCATTATGAGCAAAAAAAAAAAGACTTACCTCTCTAGTGACAATCAAGAGGGTTCAATTTAGGCTTTTAAATAGTGATACTGAATTACTCATTGTTTATTAAATTTTTTGATTGAGTATAAAAACTTTGTCCTTAAGGGACATATGAATGTTTATTAGTAAATGTAGTAAAAGTAAAATCCCTTCATACCTATCCATATTGATAGGAAACTGTAGTGCATAACTGTATAAACTGTAGTGTTCTTGACTTTCAGATGATGAGGCCACCTCTTTTGTGTCTTAATTTGCTTCTTGAAAAAAGACCTGAGGACTGCCCCCTAGCCCATCTTTTTTTCAGAAGATGTCAGCCCGAGACCAGCAGCCCCTTTCTGTTCCTGGCTTCCAGGGCTTCTCTGCGGAGGCCTGTGAACTACGTAGTCATGTTGCAAATGCTGGAAGATGCTGGTCCTTGACTGTTGGCCCACCCAGTCTTGGAGTACCAGGTTCAGTGACATGGAGCCCTAGCTATGAGATGTGTTCCTGGCCTGCAAGTGGGAAGAATGGCGTCTCTGGTAGATGTAGACAGCTTGCTGGGGATATCAGAGCAAAGTTCTACAAACTGGAGCTTAAACACCAGAAACTTGATTGCCTTATTCCTTGTGGGGGCTGGAAGTCCAAAATCAAGGTCCAAACAGGATTGACTTTATTCTGGAGCCTTCTTCCTAGCTTATAGTTGGCTATTTCTTATTGATGGCTTTTCTTGGTCTTTCCTTTGTGTTTGTTTCCTAATCTCTTCTTATCAGGACAGTGAGTCACATAGTAGTTTGGGGCCCAACCCAATGACTTCATTTAACCTCAATCACTTCTGTAAAGCTCCTGTCTCCAATTACACCTCGTCTGAGGTCCTGGGGATTAGAACTTAAGCATACAAAGTTTTAAGTGTTTGGAGGACACATTTCAGTCCATAGTGAGGGAAAATATTAGAGAGAGATAGACACTGTGGTAGAGTGGTGGTGTTCACACTCTGGATCCCTTTTTATGCTGATTTCCTATGTATACATATACACTTCATTGATAAAACGAAATACTCAACAAATCAAGAAGTAGGGATTTCTGAATTCATGGTTTGAGTATGGTCCATCAGGACAGGAAAGGCATGATGGAGTTCATGGAGATAGAGCGTGTGGCTGGGACTCCTCATGTCATAGTGGGCCAGAAACACTAAGCAGCAGAAAACCCTGGGCTAGAAGCTAGATCTGGCTAATAACTCCCACAACTTTCCTGGTGATCTACTTGTTCCATTAAGGGTCTGCCTCCTGAAGGTCCCATAACCTCCCCCAAATTGCCACGAGCTGGGGACAAAGTGTTCAAACACACACAGGGACATTTCACATTGAAATGATGATACCTTGTAAGGTTGATTTCATGTGGGAGCGTACACTCGATCACGTTTTGTAAGAAGGTTCTTAGGAAATCGGAGACTATGCTATCATCAATAATAATAACAGCTACCATGTGAGGCTCCACACGTCAGATCTTTTACACGTGCACTCCGATCTTCACAAGAATGAGGATGGTAGTAGTAGATCCATGTTACACATAAGCAATGGGTATGGGTGTGGTATAGCACAGTGGCAAAGTACTTGCCTAGCACATACAGGGTTCTAGGTTCAGTCCCCAACACTGAAAGAAAATAATAGAAAAAGACGTTGTGGAAAGGAAGAGTACAGGGCTTGATGTCAGACGATAAGGTTAGTGTCTTGGCTTACTCACCAAGTCTGGCTACCTCGATGTAAACATTGATTGCCCGAACTTGAGTTTCTTAATCAGTCGCATGGCATTGCTGTGAAGTCTCCATCACTAGGTGGTAGGACAATTAAATGAGGGTGTGGATAGACCGTGGTGTATTTTGTTGTTAAGAGTGGCATCCCGTGGTGCCCAAGACAACCCAGAGTTGGGGTTCATCACACATCTGAGTCCAGACAAACCGCAAAAACGTGCAGTGCCTGGCATGGAGTGGCCACTGTAGAGTGCTCTGACCCCTTTCCTCAGGATGGAGTAGCCATTGTAGAGTACTCTGACCCCTTTCCTCAGGATGGAGTTTATAGTTGGAGTTCTGTGCTAGTTTGGCCCTCCAATTTCTGTTGTTAGGTCATTTCCCTGGGGGACAGTGAGCAGCAGCACATTTGGCTGACACTGAGGTTTGAGATGGGTGTGCTGCTGTAAACCCATTTAGTAGCTACTGTCTTCTTTTTTTTTTTCCCCAGAAAGGGTCTAATGTGGCCCAGGATCCCCTTGAACTCGTAGCGTAGCAAAGGCTAGTCTTGAACTCCTCAGCCTCCCGCCTCCGTCTTGGGATTTTAAGTATGCACCCGAATACCCAGCTAGCCACTGGCCTTTTAAAACAACAAGAAGACCATCGAAGCTGTGGTTTCGGGTTTCCATGTACTACTCTGGACCATAAATGGGTTAATTTCCTAGAGGGGTTGGCAGTATTTTCAAAAATATGTGATAAGGGGAAACATCATACTAGTGAATACTAAAATTCCAAAATAATGAGAAAACGTGTTTAGTATCAACAAGAATTCTACATTGGAAGGTAATGTTGATCTGTGCAGATAGAAAGTGTGTGGGTTTTTTGTTTGTTTTTTCGAGACAGGGTTTCTCAGTGTAGTTTTGGTGCCTGTCCTGGATCTCCCTCTGTAGACCAGGCTGGCCTTGAACTCACAGAGATCCTCCTGGCTCTGCCTCCCGAGTGCTGGGGTTAAAGGTTTGCGCCACCGCCGCCTGGCTGTCCATGTGTTTCGATTAGGCCTTCAAATGGTTTCAAGCTTGGGATTCTCTTTTTCCACATTTGCTACTTCTTTATTCAATGGTATCCGGAATTTTTTTTTTTTTTTTAAATCAGGAGCATCACTGACACTCCCTATGCTTTACTCTTATTGTAGTTTTCTTGGTTTCCATTGATAAATTTTTTGGTCTTTGAAGCTTGAGGTCTTCACTACGGTACCTTCTAAGGCATTAGAGAAAGTACGTTGGGGCTTTTGACTGTTACATTTAGGGGTCTTGAAACATCAAAATGAATTTTTGTGGCCAAACTGATATTCTAGCTAAGTAGCTTTCTTTTTCTTTTTATAATTATAATAACACTTACCTTATATTTGGTTACACAGTTCCAATTAAATTCGGTTACATGTAGTAGTCTTTTTACATCCACATTTTGTGTTTGTGAGCATGAGGCCAAGTTCCAGGTCTACCTGTGAACCCTGACACTGCTTCACCAGTGGCAAGATGCTCCCAGAAGCGTGGTCAGACTTAAGCGACACCTCGAGGCTCGGCAGCTTTGTGACTCCTGGTCTCTCTGAGTTTCATACAGCAGTGTGGATTTTGCAGGAAGATTACTCCGTTTGAGAAAATGAAGGGTCCTGTCAGAATTTGATGCCCTATATGGAAGTGCATTATGTACCCTTCTAACTTGAGGATAGACTGCCTTACAAACCTGCATGTTCTAGCTGACGAACGTGATCGCTGGCCTCTTGTAGTGAAAGAATGCATTGCTGACCTTTGATACCTCTTGCCACTCTGCTGAAGCGTTTCCTATGTGGGGTTGGTGTGACCCGGCCTTGTTTTGATCCCACTGTTACCGTGTTGAGCTGCTTCGGCTTGTTATGGATTAGTAATGTGTGGCTATCAAAATAGCAAGCATAGTCACATGTAGATTCAGTCTCTTGTGATTTGCCAAGAGAAGCGAAGTTTGTTGTTTTTAGAGGGAGAGCTAGACTTTGTCTAGAGCCCTGCTGGTGATTTGTGCTGTGTGTCTCATCACACACACACACACACACACACACACACACACATACACACACACACATACACACACACACATACACACACACACATACACACACACACACACACACACACATACACACACACACATACACACACACACACACACACACACATACACACACACACATACACATACACACACACCATATCAAGATGAAAGTATTGAGACTTTTACTCAGTTATTGACAAGATTTCTAAAGAGGAAGATATGGTAGCAACACTTTGACCTCAGAGGACTGAGATGTGTTTCTTGATTACCCCTTCCCCCTTCATCCTGTTCCTTAGATATGGGTCGGCACATATGCCTGCTTCTTCCTTTGCCCAAATTTCACGGCCTTTTCTCTACTATATTCTTAGCTCACTTTTATTCAGATAAAATTTGATTTTTTTTAAAAATAGAATTCTGGATTAAAAATATTTTTTTTCTTTTTTAGTTGTGAAGGTTTTTTTTGTCTTCCTTATGTTAAAATCATTGGCTGATTTTTGCTTGCCAGAGATCTCATTATCCCCTTTCCTGTTGGAAAGGCTCTTTGGGATGTCAGAGGACATAACTTTGTTTCTTTCCCTCAGTGTGTGAGAACAGTCCAACTTGGGATTGCTTCCAGGCATGACTTTCCCAAGAGGAACTTATTTTATGAATCACTCAGATGTAATGATTAAAACACCAACGTCAACAAAGTATGGGAAAAGATAACTTTTACTAGGATATATATTAATATATATATAAAATATACATGTATATATATTCATGTATATTATATATATATATACATATGCATGCTGTATATTTTTGTGGAATCCATGTAAAGAGAACCTGTGTTAAGCAGAAGCTCCTGTTCCAGTGTCCTCATGACCTCCTTCAAGTCAACACATCTTCCAAGAGGTAACCACTGTGGCCTCTGGCTCTGTGAATTAATTTGGCTTGCCACTGAACTTGATATGAATTGCCATCATTTAGTTTGCTCAACTGTCTGGTTTCCTTGGGAGAATTCTTGTGACATGGAGCACTAGTCTGTCTTTCTTGTGTCTATATTGTTATCTCCCCTTTCCAGTATAACAAATGCTCGTGAATCCAGTGGTTTAAAACAATACATATTAATTCTTTCCGAGCTCTTGAGTTCAGAAGTACAAAGTAAGCTGCACTGAGCTTCAATCCAGATGTTTCTTGGGCTTGCTCCCTTGGGACCTGCTAGGGGAGGAGAATCTGTTTTCTTCTCTTCTCTGGCTTCTAGTGGCTGCCTGTATTCATCCACTTGTGGCCCTCTGTTCTCAAGGTACAGCAGTCCACTACCTGCTAATGTTTCTTGTACCCTTGGTGGTCGTTGGATCCTGTCACTTCACTGTGGGAACACTTGTGATCACACTGAGGGGCTACATGGGTGATCCAGGTTATTCTCACCAGCAAAGAATAGACGTTAATATTCACAGGTTGAGGAGGTAGGGTTGTGGATATTTTGGTGGGGTGGGGGAGGGTTGGGGTACCAGTTTCAATGCCCCCATATTCACTCTGCAACTAGACTGTACTTTACCTGCTTTGCTGTCTGCCAAGCGCTATAACAAACAGTGCCGTTTTTCTTTGTGATTGTTTACCCATGTTGCCCTGGTGCTGGCTGCTGTTGCAGCTCAGCATAGAGAGTGAAAATGGGGCTGTCTATCAACGTTCAGAATATAGTTTTTCCTGGATGCACACCACATTTGACTATCAATAAGCTGAAAACCTGGATTGGATCACTGAAATGACTCATGTGGTCAGGAACCATTAGTATATAAAGAGATAGGTGGTAAGTTTAAGTTCAACCATTGAACACAGGGGGGAAAAATTAGTTTTCCAAAGTGGTCCTACCAACTAGAACCTTTCCTGGCAGTGTGCATGCCAGATTCTTAGAAAAATTAAGAACATAGCATATTTGGACCTGAAAGTTTTTTTTTTTTTTTTCACAGAATTGAACTCACGGAATCCCCCATTTTAGACATTTTGTATAGAGTCTAGGATTTTCACTCTGTGTTTATATGGAGTCCTGAAAGGTATGGCAGGAGAAAGGGCTTCTTTTATCCAGTGAGTTAGGGGAATTGGAGTCTTGCTGGGAGACTCACAGTGCAAGGAACATGTTAACAGTTCTGAGTCCCTTTGGCGTATCCCGTGCTTGCCTTCAGTCTTGCAAATGGATTTGACTTTGTTGGTTTCGGTCCTTTGAGGTCTCGGATAAATAAATAAATAAAGTTTCAAGGAACAGCTTTGAGACCCCTAGCATACATCATCTCTCCAAATGATTGCCGCCAAAAAGGTATTGAGAGTTGTGGTTTTCTTTTAAGAGGAAAATCATTAGCCTGCCTTTGAATGCTCTCTCCATAATGTACCCCTGAGATGTAAAGACTGTGATTAAATGGGTCAATTCTGCTTGTCTTTAGTCTTTCTTTACTGAAGCCTGTACTTTGGGGGATATTAATTTGCATCATTGTCTTCTTAAATTTTGCACCCTGGAACACAATATAAAGATACTTCCCATTAACTTGGAACAACATTAGTGATCCATCCAGAAATGTTCACCCTTGATGTAGTTTTTTGTTCTCTATCTTTATCTACCCATTCCCTTACTCCTACCCCTTTTATTTCTCCAAACAAACATGTAATGGTTGGAGCCTTTCACTTCTTATCTGTTCTTTCTCTTAGTCTAATTGTCTTTATGTATGTGTATAAAGCCAGGACTCCTGGTGGAAACAGCCCACCTGGGAGCTACCCTGATCTCCGACTTAACAGACTTGTATCTTATCAGGTTACCTATTGATCTGCCGGTATTGTTCCAGCAGGGAGATGCTGGGATGATGAGAGGCCTCTGGTAGTGGCTACAGTTGTTTGGAAGGTAACCAGTGTGTGTATGCTCCTGAGCATTCTTCACATGATTACTTCATCAGCCTGCCTTGATATTGAGCATTTATCTAGACATGACATGGCATACATTCCTCAGTAGTATTTTCACTCTGAGATTTGGAGTAAATTGCTTACCCCCTTCTGTTTCCTTTGCATTTCTTCTTTTTTCCGTTGGATCGGGATCTTCACTGGAACTTTGGAGACACATTTTAGCTTGTATGTGGCTTATTGCAAACTTTGCCAATCATGGAAGAAATGGTTATTTGGTGGTATTGTGGTGATACTCTTAGTTGGAGTCGTTGTCCGTATTGATCGCGTCCTACAGTGACTGAGGTTACTGCAGGCTTGGAACTGATGCGTTCAACTGAGTTTGGTGATCTCAGCTTTAGCTCTGAGGTATTAGGATTGGAGGCTGTGCCTGGTGGGCTCTTGTTGTTATTCCTTTCTTATTCCGTGTGTGTGTGTGTGTGTGTGTGTGTGTGTGTGTGTGTGTGTGTGTGTGTGAGAGAGAGAGAGAGAGAGAGAGAGAGAGAGAGAGAGAGAGAGAGAGAGAGAGGAGAGAGGAGAGAGGAGGAGGAGAAAGGAGATTTTTGCATGTTTGTGGGCACATATGTTTGAGTGTGCATGCACATGTATGTTTGTTCATTTGGAGGCCTAAGGCTGATTTCAGAAATCATCCTAGATGCTCTTCATCACATTATTCACCAAGGCAGCGTCTCTCAATCAAGTCCAAGGCTCGCTGGTAGAGCTAGTCTTAACTAGCCAAATTGCTGTCCTAGAGGGTCCTCCAGGCCCATCTAGAATTGACATGGTTTTCTAGAGTTCTGAACTCTGGTCTTTACACTTGCACACAAAGTGGTTTAACTGCTGAGCCCTCTCCCCAGCCCCGTCGCTCCTTTATTGATGTCCTAATTCTCTCTTGTAGTGTTTGATAATCCCGGTACTGAAACACATTTCCATGTGCTTGAAGCTCTTAGAAATTCCCAGTTTATATATCAGCACATCAGTACTCACAGTAATCTCCCAAGGAAGGTACTCTTGGATCCTCATTCTGTAGACAGAATAGTTAGAAAATGCAAACCTGGTTCTGAGGAGGAGCCAGCATCCACACTTAACCCATCTAGAGAAAGCCATTTTCTTAATCCTTACGCTAGACTGCCTCTCTAGCTACATAACTGATTCTCCTTATTCTTCACTGTGGTCTCCTTTCTAATCTCTCTGTTTCTGTCTCCCCTTTATTTTATCACTCCCCTTTCCCCTCCTTCCTCTCCCCTCTCACTCTCTTCTCTCCTTCTGTCCTTCCCTCCTTCTCTTTATGTGACTAGTGTCATGATCTCTCTGACTCAGCCTCATTAATATTAGGATTGCAGGTACCTAATTATAGGGAGCAGCTGGCTTTTCTTATCAACAACCTAGTGTAGAAGAACACATCCTAGTTACCCTAATATGTGCAAATCGTATTTGTTTGTCTTTGGTGCCTGAATCACTCCCTGAGCATCCAGTCCCTGCCTGTGCATAATATTGGCTGTGTGATTGGAACCAACTTACCAGGTTTGGGTGTTTTTCCTGGAAAACCCGAGAATGGAGTTTTTTGGCTTTAGAAACCCCAGAACTGAGAAGAATGTTATGCTGGTAGAAGAAGCTAGCAGGAAGGAACCCTGTGTGTGTATTAGCACCTGGCTCAGGCCTCAGGTCACATTACAACATGGCTCATAGACTCCCTCTTCTTTCTCCTTGGTTCTGCATCGTGCCTCACCCTGTGCTCATCTTCCAGATGGCATTTGTCTGGTCTGCTGGCAGTTCCTACTGGAGTGAATTCTCCGTACTTTCGAAACTCCAAAACCCAAACATGATGAAAGGGAACTTCTCTCCATCACCCTTGTTGTTGCTCTTCGCCTCTTCTCTGAAGTCTCACTCTAGACTATACAGTCTTGTCCCCCTGCACACTTGCCCTGATTGTCACTAGGGAGTCATTGCTTTGTGGTTGAGATCCTACCTGTGTCTGCTGGGCTTCTTCTGTATTCTGTTCCAGTACAGGCGGGTTGACTTCTCTGTTGTCATTCTGTCTCTGTCTGTCTGTCTGTTTCTCTCTCTCTCTATTTTATTTTTTGAGACAGGGTTTCTTTGTGTAACTGCCCTGGCTGTCCTAGAACTCACTCTGTAGACCAAGTTGGCCTCCCATTTTGTCTTGTTGCCCATTATGCAAATCTGTGCCTTCTACCTAGAGACAGGCCTCTGGCATCCTGGTCCCTGAAGTCAACAAATGTGACTGTGTGTTAACCCCTGGAGTGCATGATGACTTTCCAAGTAGTACTGGGCCCTTGGGGAGTGCTGTGGAAATATTTTGAGTCCTGTAACTTCTCTGTGCATTCTTCCTTTTCAGTTATATTTTTGAGCATTTCATGAATATGTACATTGTGTTTCAATCATATCTGCTTGTTCTTCCCCCAATTTCTCCTCAACACCCACAACAAGTCCTCTTCCAAGTTCATGTTCCCTTTTTAAAGAAAAATAAAATCACCTCCTTGTAAAGAAATTTGAAACTAAAAAAGTTGCACAGTGAGATTAACAAAGCCACTCAGACAAGCACATGGAACATCCAAAGTGTGTACATGTTACTCAACTTCTGTACAGTGAGAAGAGCCGTTCTCAGACAGTGGTGCTTTACTGTGGACCTTACATGTTCACTATTCATTATATTTTTATGTGCTTATCTACATTTTAAAAAATTAAGTCCAGTTAATGCTGCTTCTATGTATATGGATGTGAGGCCATCCACTCAACCTCCTAGGAGCCCAACTCTTGACAACAAATAACTCCTCCCTCCCCTGGCAGCCATCAGTTGCTAGTAACTCCTTAGGTAGAGGTAGGGGGTCCTGTGTACTCCTCTCCCATCCATGCACATTATTCCTCAATATAGGTCTTCCTAGGAACAAACACTTCTGTGTCACTACTGTAGTAATATGTTGTTTGTCTTTACCTTGCCTAAATCAAACTGTGTGTGTGTGTGTGTGTGTGTGTGTGTGTGTGTGTGTGTGTGTGTGTGTGTGTGTAGTGGATTGAACCTATGACTAAAGTGGCAATTAATGAGGTGATTCCATGTTGTTTATCTGGTAGTTAAAAGAGGTTTATTTGGGGGTGACTTATAACCAGTAGGGGTCGGTTACAGGATCCAGGAGAGGTGAGGTGCAGTCCAACATGGTTCTCTGGAGAGCTCTGACTTGGTCTGCAATCTAGCATCCAAGATCATGAGGAGCCAAGAGAGGGCGAGCACATATGAATCCCAGGTCTTAAGGGTCCAAAGTGGCCACACCCCAGGGGCAGGTCATAGGCAGGTATAGCAGTTACTTACTGCCTCACTAGGGCAGTGCTTCAAGGTCAAAGCTGGAACAGCTACCCACTACATAGGACCTCTCAAATACTAAGAAACAATCTACTCCAGAACTGTAATCTGGAGCTCTCAACCATCCCTACATCACCCTTGCTCTTTGTTGTTGCTGACATTTTTTTTTGTTTCTGTTTTTTGTTTGTTTGTTTGTTTTTTCAAGACAGAATTTCTCTGTTTAACGGTCCTAGAACTTACTCTGTAGACCAGGGTAGCCTTGAACTCACTGAGATCTGCCTGCCTCTGCCTCCCAAGTGCTTAGATTAAAGGCGTGTGCCACCACCACCTGGCTGACATTTCATTTTGTAAGAGGACCTCACTAAGTTGCTCCATAGCCCAGGGAGGCTTTGAACCTTATTCCTTTCTGCTCTAGTCTCCCAAGTAGCTGGGATTACAGGCCTATGCTGCCATGTCCAGCTCTACTTGCTCAAACTGTATGGCAGATTGCTACTGGAAGTTAAGCCTTTTTCCTGGAGGGAGGCTAGAAGATGCAAGGACAGTCAGAATATCCTTGCAGTATTGAGGAAGGGAATGAATATATTAACGTGGAAATCAATCTTTTTGCAAATCAAGTGACTTTTAAAAATAAAGTTAAATGTGACTCTGACAATTTTGTCAACAAATACTTATGAAAATGTAAGATTTTACTTAATCACTGTAATTGGAGGGGCAGAAATGCAAGGAGCACAAAGCATTAAATACTAGTCATACAATAAGTTTGTGCCTGTCGATTTATTTATATGAGTAATGTTTTTTAATACCAAAAAAAGAATAGGATTACTGTGGGAACATTCCTCATTCTAGTAGTAAAATCACTATCATGGGCCGGGCGTTGGTGGCACATGCCTTTAATCTCAGCACTAGGGAGACAGAGCCAGGTGGATCTCTGTGAGTTCAAGGCTAGCCTGGTCTACCAAACGAGTTCCAGGAAAGGCGCAAAGCTACACAGAGAAACCCTGTCTCGAAAAAACAAAAAAACAAAAACAAAAACAAAAACCACTATCATGGATAGTTGAGTCAATTAGAGAAAAAAAAATAACATCCTTATTTAACACGTTGAAAAAAATATTCATTGCCAGAAAATTATGTTCATACTTGAAGTTTTGATTGTTACAAGGTCTGCTAAGTTGCGCTGTATAAGAGTTGTAGTGATACAACCCTAGTTTGCAACACTTAGATCCATTTGACCAGAGGAAATAAGCTTAATTTTTCTTAACTTTTTTTGTCGCAGAGAAGCCTGATAGCAGCATGATCAATAAAACCTCAAAGCATAAAATTATTGCATCAGGGTAAAAGTCTGTGATGGAAATCATTTGAGAGGAAACTAAAAGTATGAGAGCGAAAGAAAAGGTTGTTCATGTATTTTTAAATATGGATCATAGGTATGAAGTCACCATGATATTTAAATAACAATAGGCATGTTTAAAAACTCAAGTAGAAGCAGTTTCCTTTTAAAATGTCAGTATGTACACGATGACTGAAACCAGATTCCACACCACTGTTGACGCCTAAGATGAGCAGTACTAGATATTAGACCAGAATTTCATTAGGGCACAGCTGGCATTCATAATTCTTTGGGTGAAGGTGAGGCACACACTTCCGTAGACCAGCCTTTGGGGCTTTCTCATGTCATCTCTTTTTCTGTTTTGGGCCATCACCTTGATGTCATTAATGAGTGCAGGAGAGTAGCATGATCAGAACTCAGGTCACCTTTATTGGTTGTATTGTATTTTGAGGCAATGCAAAATGGTCCAGTTCTCAGTCCGTGAACAGTTGGTTCTTAGTGTAGTAAAGAGGGATGTCACAAATGAAGAGGACAGCATTGTCCCTCTGGGAGAGCACCTTCAGGCCGTTCCCTGACAGAAGTGCTAACTCTGAGCCAAGCAGAGGTTTCCAGAGCTCACTGGGCCCCTGAAGAGAAGGGATCTTCCTGGATGAGCTTGGACTGGACTTGGAAGGCTTATGCTGTTGTGGACAATACAGCCAGGCACTAGACGTCTTCCTTGTGTCCTGGGTTTGGAAGCTTGAGAGAAAGAATTCAGTTCTGTACTGACACTTGGATGGAAAGCTGCTTCCTATACTTTGGGAGGATATGTGTGTGTGTGTGTGTGTGTGTGTGTGTGTGTGTGTGTGTGTTGCTTCCTTCTATAGTTGTTCAAATGTTGCTCTAAATGATTTTCTTACTCAGCCAAGGACAAAGTGGATATTTTAATATCTCATAGAAAGGAAAGGCTCCTTTGACTGTTTTTATTCTTTTCTAGTGAGTTGGGAGTGAGTAGCATATCTGATGTATTAATTTTGACACATGCTTACACCCACTGCAGCCTTAGCCGGATAGTCTCTTGGGATGACAGAAGCATAGAGCTAAATTTCCCAAGTTGGAAAACAGCCTTCAGAAACGAATTTTTTCTTTCCACTCTGAGTGACTGTGCTGTGCTCTCCCTGGGGAGGTTGTGAGGCATTTAATAGATCTCCCTAGAGCTCTAGTCTGACGTGTCCCCATGCCTGGGCCTCCGTTTAATACTGAGGAGGCTGATATCTCCGTCGTGTTCGTGTTTATGAAATGTTCCTAGATGCTTCTCTCTTTTCTACTATGATTTGAATCATCCTCACGTTTTTCCTTTGTCAGTCACTCCCTGTAGAGCAGGGTGCTGCTTAATTGCCTGAGGGAAGCCAGGAAGCCACGAGACTGTGTGTGTACAGGCTTGGTTCCCACCACCTCCCCACAGCTGTTCACCTCCTCTGTCCCACGCCCTTCCTGGGACACAAGGAACTGCATTTCAGCTGGGACGGTGTTTTGTTGCTCTTGGCTATTGCACAGTAGCTCATATCCTGTACAGCTTTTAAAAGTCCTTTCAGAGGGTTTATGTGGTGTGAGAAACACACAGGGTGCATACATTTAAAAAATCAGAACACCTGGGGAGGAAGCTGTAGAAGGAAAGGGGGCACAGTTTGAGGGATCAGTTTTTAAAAACCCTGTCTGGAGCTTGCCTCTAAGTTCCCATTATTATATTCCTGTGTTCACGTAGTTTTCGAGGTCACTACCAAGGTCGTTAAAACCGGTTCCTGTTCTCTCATCCATCCCCTGCATTTTGTTAGTTGATTATTCTTCCTCACAATTTTATTTTCCTTATAAAAACAAGGTCTCACTAGATCACCCAGCCTGGCCTTTAACTTGGGATCCCTCTTCCTCAGCCTCAGCATGCTGGCTTAACAGACATATGCCACCATGTCTGGCCTCATAGTAGTGGCCTTTTTAGTTAAGGTTCTTTTAGTGGTTACTGAGTCTGAGCCCCCATTAGGGCCTGAGACCAGTTCAGGTGGATAGTAAATACTGAGGCGTAAGAGTTCGATTGACTTAGTGTGAGGAGGGGGGCTCTGTCGTGACTGCTCACTCTGGCTTGGCTCTATGATACTATCATGGCTACTCTGTCTTCTAGTGAATGCTTCTTCAAGAAAGGACCTAAGGACTTGACAGACTACATGCAAGCTATCTCTTCCAAAGTTGTTCAGTGTTTGGAAATAATAACATGAATTGTTTTGCAAAATATTTGACTGTGGGATTTTGGCTAGTTCTAAATCTTGTCAAATTTGTCTGGATATGCCATCCCTGGTGTTTCAGTTTTCATTTATGTGGCTGTTACCACATACCTTGGCAGAATGTGTCTTAGGGAAGAAAGAAGTCATCTGACTTACGACTCCAGGTTGTAGTCCATCATAGGAAGGATGTCACCGTGCCAGGGGCTGAAGAAACTAATCACATTCATAGTCAAAAACAGAAGGAAATGAATATATTTATGCTTGCTTGCTTGTGCTCAGGTGGGTTTTTCCACTCTCACATAGTTCAAGACCCTCTGCCTAAGTAATGGCACCACCCACAGTGGCCTGAGTCTTCCCACTTCAACCCACTGCATTAAGACAATCGTCCACAGACATGCCCACAGGCCACCTCAGTGTAGATAATTCTTCACTCAGACCGTCTGCCCAGGTGGTTCTAGGTTGTGTGAAGTTGACAATACTCACCATCACAATTGGTCTTCCTCAGCTGTACCCCTCGTATCTGAGATCTTGCTTCTTCTTTGTTACGCTCTGAGCTTTATAGTTTCTCTTCTGTGCTTCTTGCTTGACTTCCAGTCCTGTCTTTTCAGTGCTTCTTTGGATTTCAAAATAATAACTTGGTGTGATTCTCAATGATGTCTGCATGTGCTTGTCTGCCTAGATAACACTCTTCTTTTGCTGTGTGTCACCAGTGGAGTTACAGTAGACAATACTGTAGGTGAAGCAAGAGGCTTTTCAAATGTAGAATAGTTGGGTGGGTGATGGAAGAGAGCTGCTGGTGGTGACAGTATTCTTGGGAGATATAAACAGATGGACTCACTCCAAATAGGGAACCAACGACAGACCAAAGGACAGATACAAGTCCCAACAAAAGTCCAACCTGGTGAACAATAATTTTTATTAGGATTATTTGCAGCTGTATGGGTGAGTAGTTCTGTACAAGGGCAGAAATGACTTAGACACCTGCACCACCAAAGATCACCCCAGCATGGGTGACAGCTCATAAAAGCTGGGAACCTGGAGCTCACATCACAATTTTCAGGCACATGGCAGGTTGGAGAGTGTCCTTTTCTGGAGGCTCAGCTTGTCTGAGAGTCTTCAAGGCAGCTCTGCTGCTCTCTCCTCCTTCTCGGCAACTGGGCTTATCTGCAAGTCTTCTTTGCAGGTTGGCTGGTCTGAGAGTGATTCTCAGCAGTCACTAATGATACATTCTTGGGGAAGGAGGTGCCTAGTGAATTTGGTCAGTTTCAGGAGCTTCCTGAAGCTATTCTGAGTTGTTGATTTCCTTTCTTAATGAGCCTCCTCCCTGTAGGATGTGGTATTTCAGACTATGCAATAGCTGCATTTATTGAGGAATTACTTCCCTTTAGAAAGCCAACTATAGTTGACACTGTGGGCTTGCCTTGTATAGAAATAACCATCTCCAGAAAGTACTACCTTGGACATTTCCTTCTGCTTGGCATTTCTCAAACCTGAAGAGTCTTAAAAGACTGAAAGTTATCTTGGTTGCCTATTTGTTTGTATTTGGAAGCACCAAGCAGATTATTAAAGGTTATTAAAGTGAGAGTGTTTCCACAGAAAATTAACTAATGGGAAAGACCCACCCTGATGTAGATGGTGCCATCCAATAGGCTAGGGACTGAGGTGAAATAAAAAGGGAAGAAGAAAGAAGCCTTAGGGCACAGGACTTCTCTCCCTGCTTTCTAATTATGTCTAGCTCCTTATACCTTTCCCACATAAGCTGAAACCTCTGAGACCATAGGACAGAATAAATCTTTATTCTGTTAAGCTATTTTGCCTAGGCATTTTACCAAAAAAAAAAAAAAAAAAAAAAAAAAAAACCAACCCAACAACAACAACAACAAAAAAAACATTTACACACCAGGGATTTAGATAACACTTTTTGGAGACCACTAGCTTATTTCCAATGAGCCCTCAGTGAGTAGGAAAGCATGGGAAAATAAAACTGGGGGAAAAGTTGCCATTTCTTTTCTGAGCTGAAGATTTCCTAATTTTTAAACTGTCAGCTAATGTGGACGCTAAGAACAAATGTTTAATATTCCCCCCCAAAAAAACTGTTTACAAAATGAAATGAAATATTACTGCCTCACTGTTCAGTCTTTGTATGGGTATTCTTTTCTAGACCTTATTGAAATTGGAGCAAACACCAAGATACGCAATATAATTAAAATTTAGTCAGACTAGAATTTTCTTCTTATAGCTTTTGGTGCTATATTTCAGAAAGATTTATAATCGACTTGCCTGAATTTACACTCCAGAATTTTCATGAGTCGTCATGATCATTATGCCATCATCTGCCTTGGGAACTGAAATCACTATTTCTAGAGGGCTAAATATCTGTAGTAGGAGCAAATAATCTTGTTTGAATATAACCATAGTTATAATGCAACAGCTAGCAGTAATGGGCACTTTGAAATTATTTTTTACACTTCTTTACTTACATCATGCATGTTTGTGTGTGGAGGGGGCGGGGATATGTCACAGGACAGCCTGCAGGTATCAGGTATCAGTTCTTGTCCTTCACCATATGAGCTGCACGGACTGAACTCAGTTGTCAGGCTTGGTGGGGAAGGGCCTTTACCCGTGGAGCCATCTCGTCTGCCCCAGTGAGCTCCTTTTCTGTGTTTCTGCAGTGCTGGGTCTTTGAGAAATAGGATCTCAGATGTTGTTAAGTGATCAACATGGATTAGTGTGAATTTTTTTTTATCAATAATGATTAACTTTTGTTTTCAAATGCAACTTTGACATCTCTGTGATCCCATTTTACTGCATATGATTTGGCAATTGTTCTAGTATTTTTTTATTTCTACTTATACATATGATGGATTCTTATTTCTTGTACTCTTTTTTTCAAGTTGTGATATTATGATTATGTGAAATGACTAATTCCTTGATTTTTATATACCTTGTAAAATTTTAAAAATATTTGTTTGAGAATTGCATATATACATATAATGTTTTGATCAATCTATCCCCACTCCCTCTCCTCCAAACTCTTTTAACCCCTCCCACCCACCCCCAACTTCATGGACCCTTTTTTACAGCTGTCAAGTTCACTTAGTGCCACCAATGTGTGCATGGAGTAGGGTTACCTGCTGGAATGTGGGCAGCCTATCAGGGGCTACATCCCTTAAGAAAAACCTGACTCTTCCTCTCAAATTTTCAATAACATAATAATTGTTCATTTTGAGATATCATGTCTTGTTTAGGCAGCCGTATTACTGAGATTTCGTGGGTACGGCTTCACTGTCCTAAAGAAGGTCATTGACAGCATTGCATTTATTGTTAACATTGTAGTTACTTAAATATTCAGAGCCTACCTGAGTCACTTTTGATAATTTATATTTTCTCATGACTCATCTCTCTTCTGAGACTTTGTGTGACTTTTTGATGACTGTGTGACATTGTATGTATCCCTTTGTCCACATGTTAAGTCTCTTTTGTTTCACTGACTCTGTTCATTTTCTTATTTCTGGCATTGTGAAATTCTTTTTTCTCTCTTTAATGAGCTTTGCAAGAGATTTGCGTAGCTTATTGATCTTTCCCAGGAACAGCTGTTCTCCTGTTTATAGTCTAAGCCTTAAATTTCTTTTATCTTTTTAATGATTCTTTTACTTCTCTTAAGTTTATTTGGCAGTGGTTCTTTTTTTCAGTCTGTTAAGGAGATTAGTTTAACTTTTTCTTATTTAGTAATTTTAAGGTGACTAAAAAACACTTTATTTACCTTTGTGTATGTGTGTGCATCCTTGTATGTGTGTGTGTATGTGCATCTGTATGTGTATGTATGTATGTGTGCATCTGTATGTGTATGTGTGTGCATCTGTGTGTGTGTGTGTGTGTGTGTGTGTGTGTGTGTGTGTGTGTGTGTGTGCGCGCGCGCACGTGCGCGCATCTGTGTATGTGCAGAGAGGAATGTGGAATGTGTGGAGGTCAGAGGTTAAACTCAGGTGTGGTTTCTAAGGAGCAGTATGGAAGCTCATCAAGTAGGTGAGGCTGGCTGGCCAGCAAACCCCAGGGTCCACCTAGTTTCATCTTCCTAGCATCGGGATTATAAGCCTACACCACTATGATTTCTTTATGTAGCTTCTGGGGATCACACTGAAACCCTCATGCTCATGGAGCAAACAGTTACTGACTGAGGCATCTCCTCTCTGCTCCTTATTTACCCCTTTCCATTTTATTATCATTTATTGATTATACAAACTAATGGGTTGCATTATGACACTTCAAACATGTCTACAATATACTTTGATCATCTACGTCCTCTATTATCAATTTCTGCCCCCCATTCTCCTTCCTCTACCTTCAAAACCTACTTACATTTTCATATATTATTTCCATTGTTTTCTTTTTTCTTTAATTGTTTTTATATATATAATGTATATATAATGCATACACTCACACACACACACACACACACACAACCTGCTAACCCCATTTAATGTTGCTCCTATGTCTATGATTTTAGGGCTCACCATTTGGTATTGGATAACTAAATATGGGGCTCATCCCTGGAGAAGATCAATTCTCCCTCCCTCAGCAATCATTAATTTCCTATAGCTCTTCATCTAGGAGTGGGGCCTTGTGAGATCCACCCCCGACTCACACCAGCATCTCAACTGGTATTGTCATTGTTCAGGTCTTGTTCTTTTATATTTCAGATCCAAGGCATTACACAATTCTCTTGTTTCTTTACCCCCAAATACAGCCAGAATCTGGTGACTACTACTGCTATGGTTTAAATCACAACTATCTTTTGGGGAAAGTGTAGATTGAGTATTAACATATGAGAGAAATAATGAAGAAAGGCTCCAGCCTATTGGATGGTGCTCCCTATCAAGGTGAGTCTTTCTTTATTGGCTTTCCATATGTTAACACTCCCTGAAAAAGCCACACATCCAGAAGGACACGTCTGAATGTGTAATTTAGTAATCCCCTAAGTGTCTCTCCATCCAGTAAAGGTCGCAATCAAGACCAGAAGTATGTTGCTTTTAGATTTTGGAAAGTTTACATACATAACGAGATATTTGCATAAGGAAACACAAGTGTCTTAGGAGAGTCATATAGCCTGCAGGTAAAGTTAAACAATGTTTTTAGTGTACATGGGTTTGGCTGTGATCTGTCACATAGGCCAAGGGTGGGATTTTCCTCATGTGCTATGTCAGTGACTATGAAGATAAGGCTTTTGCAGCATTGTGGATTGGAGGTTTTCTAATTAGTCATCCTCTACTCTTGCAGTCTCTTCCCAATCCCATTGCTCTCCCTCATGTTCCCACCATGGTCTGTGCTAAACAGGCCTCCCTGAAGGAGCCTTTCAAAATGGCAGCCAGGTAGACTCGGTAAGCGCCAGTGCCCTCACACAAAACTGTTGTTTCTTGGACATGACCCATTCCACTCCTTCACTCCACTCCAGCCAGACTTTTCCTGCTTTTTGCTATGCTGAGGATGTGGTGCCTTATGGATGTCTGAAGTCTCTCTTGGAAACTCTTCCCTAGACATCTAAGAGGTTCACTTCCTCAGCCACTCTGAGACGTCATTGGATATTGTCTTCTCCTGGGCCTTACATGGACCATCTGACACACTAGCCCCCCGTCAGTACCCAGCCCCGTTTGCCTCGGTCTGGGTGGCTTTTGGTTTGTGTGTTTGTATCTTCGTCTTAATTGTCTATGAAATTATAAGATTAATTAATTTGTTTATTATCTGCCTCCTTCATTAGAATGTAAATCCCAGGGATCTCTGGGAGCAGAGATCTCTGTCTCTGTTCTGTTTTATTTTGAAGCCAGGATTTCCTAAGCACGAAGACTGGTTCCAGTAGAGGGGACTCAATGAATACGTGTCAAATAAATGAGTGCATTAAGGCCCTGGCTTTGTTGTGAGAAATACTGGCTGCAGCTCATAAAATTTGATGTTCGGCATCCTCATTGTGCTCTGCTTCTAACTAGCTTTCTGGGATTAGTAGAATCTCAGGGTGGATAGAGATGGCCATTTAGGGAGGCACTCATCATTGCTCTGGGAGGGGAAGCAGTACCCAGCTCAGCATCGTAGGCAGAGAATGGGACAGCTGCCAAATATTTAGTTAGAAAGGGGTGTGTCTGAATCAGGGAAGTGTGGAGTTATGAACCAGCTTTCCACCACCTTCAACGAAGTCCACTGAGAAGGTAGAGCAGGGGTGCATTGTGAGTAGGTCGTGGCTATTTTTCTTTTCCTTTCCCTTCCTCCTTTTTCCCCCTTCTCCCATTGGGGAGACATCACACACCATACCACACCATACCACACTACACACACACACACACACACACACACACACACACACACCTCACCCCAGAAAGGGAACACACAACATACAAATGTTGCAACTGCACCAAAACCAACTTGGTGAGCCAATATGTTTTGGGGGGTCCCTGACAGGAATGTGGGTGTGGTGTTACTTTCCAGAACAGCAATGACTTGAAAGCAGATGCATCACTGAAAAACCCACCCCAGCATGGTGACTCCTCACAAAGGCTGCCAAAGCTTGGGGCTCTCTGCACAGGTTGAGGACAGCTCTCCAGTCTGATGAGATCTTTTGGGATCAGTCTTCCAAGCTTTCACTTTCCCGGGCCCCTTGTTTAAACTTCTTTGTCTCTTGATCCTCCTCCCTCTGGGGGCAAATGTTTCAGTTCCATGGAAACTGCTATACAACTGGCTAAAACATGTGATGTAGTCAAGGATGACCTTCACCTTCTGAGTTCCTCTGCCTTCACCTTGCAAGTGCTGGTCTTAAAGGCATACACTACCATGCCTGGTTGACTCAGTGCTGGAAATCAAACTCAGGGCTTTGTGCATGATAGACAAGCACTCTTGCAATGGAGTTGCAGTCCCAGCTCCTGTGGGTACATTTTTGCCTTTTCATCCCATTAGACATTTTTGAGAATCTATCAAGAACTTGTGTTTTCAGCAGCCTTGGCTCTGGGGTGTATAATAATTTGAAGATGCTCACCTTCTTAAATCTTTAGTGAAAAATTGGGGAAGAGAGCACCAAGAACATAATTAAGCAGATAGCGTTAAAAACATCAGAGCTTTTTCATTTGTACAGTGCCGGAGATCAAACCTAGGGCTTACTTCATGGCAAGGAGGCACTCTATCACTGAGCTATGCCCTCTAACCCAAGAGACACACAGTTTATGATGTGTCTGTCCAGAATAATGGTTGACTCTTTGTGTATATATGTGTATATGCTCACATTTGTGTAGGGGTGCATGTACCTATAAACTCCTGAAGAGGCCGGAGAAGAGTACCCTTTGTCATCCTGTGCCTTATTCGTTTGAGGTAGGGTCTCTTCCTGAACTTGGAGTTTGCATTTTTAGGCGGTCAGCAAGCCCTAGACATCTTCCTGTGTCTGCTGCCCTCCTCAGTGCTGTGGTTATGAGCCTTGCAAAACGGTCCTCATTTTGTTATGCTGGGACCTGGCTTCTAGGCCCCAGTGGTTACAGTGCATGACAAATGTTCTTATTCACTAAACTCCTCTCCCCCACGTCCCCCATGCCTCCTCCTCCGCACCTCTGAAAACCTGGTTACTTTTTCATCTTCACATATTGTTTTTTTTTCTTCCATTTATCCAGGGCATTTAAGAGGAAATAATACAATTTACTGTGCCTCGTGAAGCTGACTTCTTTAGACGAAGTCCTCACCTCTTTCCTTTTAATGGAAATATTTTAGACAGAACATTTGGTAATGGTGAAACTTACAGTATGCAGATTCTCCCCAAAGCAGTCACATCCCCACAACCTACCTCTGTTGCCAATACATGGCTTGGTTATTTCTGGGCATGGTGGGATGAAAGGAAGCAGGAGAGAGATTATGGAAGTTTGACTCAAAGATATAAAATAAAAAAAAAAACCTGTCACTTCTGGGCAGTTATTTTATTTTTCAGCAAATACAGAGCTTATGTATTTCCCAGGTTGGTCAGTAACACGTTAAGAGTAACCTTCTATACTGGTAGAGGAAACGTCCCTGTTTTCTTCATTCTTCCTGCTTTTGCAAGGTATACCAATGTTAGATTGTTGATACTTTGGGTACTGTTATTGATCTTAAAATATACCTACAAGGCGTGGTGCCCAGAAGCAAGGTTTTATGTATTGGCCTGTCAGCACTGGTTAACCGACATGTTACTGTGAGGTCAAGTTTTCATTCAAAACACACTCAGGAAATTGTCCAGGAGAAATGTGGTTGCCAGAGGGGCACTCCAGAGCTGGTTTGGGTTTCCCTTGCTTCACCTAGGTAGTGGGAGGGTGTGTTTGGGCATTATGAAATGTAGACCCCTTCACCCAGTGTGTGGATGGTGACAGAGAGAGGTCATATACCTAGGGTGTCTTTTCAAGCTTTTCTGAATAAAGATGCATGCTAGTCCGTGTGTTTTAAGTGTGAAGTCCTATTGTAGACCATCTCTGTCTATCTCTTCAGAGATTTCATTCTTTTCTGTTTGAAGTTAGTACATATTCGTATCCTTAGTTGTTCACCCAACAGTGCCTTTTTCTTGCTGAAATATTGTGTTGTTTTAAAGAAATGCCAATTTCTTTTTATAATAGTTTCCTGATTATGTGATTTCTCTGTTTTTATAGTTTTCTTTTCTGCCAGTTTTGTTTGAAGGACAAAGGGGTGTACTTTTTATTATAATGTCTATATAAGTCTTTTGTTTGCTCATAGGAAACTTTAAAAAGGGTGTGACATTTATTTTTCAGTTGCAAGTATGATTCACAAATTTGCGTTTTGGGAGAAATTACTTAAGTACATGTGTGAGATTTAGTTTTAAACTCCAAGAGCATATGCATATTTTATCATTCTCCTTACAGTCTTAATTTGATTTTTTAAATGGTTATACATATTTGATGTGCTCATGGCTTATTGTTGAGCAAAACCTTTCTTCCCCCTCAGAATTAAGATGCTCGATCGCTCATATGCTTGAGCCGTCTTTGGTTTATGGCCCTGGAATCAACAACAAACAATGAATGCTGAAAAATAGAGATATTAGCAGTTCTTGCCTTTTACACCTTCATGCCAAGAAAGAGTTTTTCAAAAGAATACTATTTAACTAAGAATTTTCTTTGAGGGAGGGCTAGAGAGGAAAATAGCAGGATACAGGTCATATGAAGGGGGAAGTAGGAAACGTGGGAGGGGGCTTTAATTAGGGAGGAGGGAGAGAGCCCAGTACAGGAGAGGAAGGAGAGAGCCCAGTACAGGAGAGGAAGGGAGTGGGGACAAATTACACCAAGGATGTTTGATAAAGACTCAAGGAATCATATTGTTTTGTATTTACCCGAAATTATACATGGTGTGTGTGTGTGTGTGTGTGTGTGTGTGTGTGTGTGTGTGTGTGTGTGTATGTGTGTGTGTGTGTGTGTAGGTTTTATGCCACTTGGGCTGACATTGCTCCCCGCCAAGAGCCATAAACTATCTCACAAAACCTTGGTACTAGGCATGAGGATCAGCCGTTCGAGTCACTGGTCAGGGTTGTCCACGTGACTCTCCCTGCTGTTGCCCTTGGTTGCTCTCAGAGGGTGACGGTGAGTCTCTGCTGGTATCTCACACTTCAGACACAGGACTCAGACGATTCTAGCTGAATCTGATCTGAAGGTCTAGTCTCCTTCCTGCAGTCTAGCTTTGATAGTACTGTGTAAGCTGCCCAGGTAGGGAAGCAATCAGTAGTCTTATTTAGGTATGATGCTTAAGAACTGTAACAATGACCAGCATGGCAAGATATCTCTAAAGGTGTAATAGTGACACTCATATCTTGGCAGTAGCCAACAGCTGGCTAACTGGACTCAAGGCCCACTTGACAGCAGGGAAATAATGCCTGGTACTAGAAATACAGCCAACTTCCTGGGGCTAGTGAGGTCATGGATCTTTTAGAAGAGAACCTACTGTCACCACTTCACTGACCAATGTAAGTCCTGAAACCCATCCTTGTACCCCCAGGTGTAGATGTAACCAACCGTCTTATTAAATAAGAAACACAGAACCGATTCAGAGAAGAAAACCAAGAGGTCAGAACTAAGAGCCTTACCCTTCCTGTTTCAGCCAAGAGAGCTCTCCAAAAGGGGCCTACTTCCTTTGTGTTTGTCTTATATAGTCTTTCTGTTCTGCTTTCTCATTGGTTGTAAACCCAAACACATGACCGCCTCCTCACTGCCTGTCTGTAGAGACTTCCAGGTCTTCTATGGTTGGGATTGAGATTAAAGGCGTGTGTCTCCAATGCTGGCTGTATCCTTGAACACACAGAGATCTACTTAGCTCTGTCTACCAAGTGCTGGGATTGAAGGCATGCGCCACCACCGCCACGCTCTTGCTATGGCTCCAATAGTTCTGACCCCCGGGCAACTTTATTTATTAACATACAATTAAAATCACATTTCAGTACAATTAAATACCACCATACCCAGGTAAGTGCGCCTCTCTCCCTTCATCATCTAAGACTCTTCTCTTTACAGTAAGTGGAGGGCGTTACAGAAAACCACAATTAGTCATAAAAGAGATCAGTGGATTGTGGGAAGCTCAACCTCAATAGATACAACTACAGCAGGACTCCTTCACCTAAGACTCTGCAAACATCGAGGAAGAGGGGGCAGAAAGACTGCAAGAGCCAGAGGACTGGAAAGTCTGCTGTGATGTCATGTCTCCTAGAAATGACAGTGAAGCTGAGCCCATGATATTTCAACTATATGACTGCCTCAACAAGAACTGAGCAAAGACAACAGCAGTAGACATGCTGATGTGGACCAGGGAAAATCTCTCAGGATCTCACCCCTAGATGAAGAACCACAGGCAACTAATGACTGCTGAGAGAGGGAAACAGCCTTGCCCGGGGATGGGTTTCCTAATGTTTATGCAATTCCAAGTGGTCAGTACAGAAATCATATGCATATATACCTAAGCCACACTAAATGGACTCACTTTATTTATATTTATATTGTATTTATATATTTATGCATATATATAACAATAATCAAAGAAAAAGTATCGATTTGAGAGGGAATGGGGGCTATGGGAGGGGTTGGAGGGAGGAAAGGGTGAAGTGATATATTTATTATTTGTTGAAAATCTGAAAATTTTTCAACAAATAATAAAAAAAATTAGATGGTTAATCCACACCATAGATAAGGTGATTCCTAAAATATCTGCTTTGTTTTTCAATTACATGATTGAACTATTTATAACACTATAATATTCTACCCAAAGGACAAGAATATGAGATGAAAACCTCTAATTTATCACATTGTTTCAATTTTCACTTTTTAAGAAATGCAAACATTTATTACATACTAACTAAACAGTAGGCACTAGGATACGTTCTACAGACTCAGAGTTGAATTAACACTGACCTCTGATCTTAGTAGTATTTTATCATTTATTCATTAAAAGGAAATATTTTTTTACTTGCTCTCATGTGCTAGTCATTGAGATATAGCTGTAATAAAACTGACAGAAATTAAGCTAACATTCTTGATTGTGGAGATAGAAAGTAAGCAGGAAAGTTAAAAACACACACACACACACACACACACCCCCCTAGATATATAAATACAACCTGCATTTAGTGTTAGTTGTATGGATATGATTTTAGGGATGACCACTTGGTGTTGGATTACCAATTAGTGGGCTCACCCCTGGGGAAGACCGTTTCTCTCACTCTTAGCATGAGTTGCCTGTAGTTTTTTGTCTATGGTTGGGGTATCCATGAGATTTCCCCCATCACATTACCTTGTCTATCAGTATTGTCTTTGTTTTGGTCTTGTTTAAACAGGGAAGCTCTATCCAGAACAGGAAGTCTGAGATGAAATCTGGGTGAAGACCTGGAATGTCATTTCATTTGGGCAGTAATGGGGTCAGGTCTACATTTAGAATGCATCATTCCGGCCAGGAGGAGTATGCACTATAACAGGGGGTGACTCGAGGCTGTTGTGATGGGTCTGTGAGAGATTGTGATATTCCTAGCATTTGGTGTGCACAGGAGAGGGACAGAGAGGTCAGGAGAGACCTCTCAAGCATGCCCAGGAGAACCCGCTTGCACAGGAGGCTGAAAGGTGAGAGGGGTCAAGTAACTTTTAGCCTGTAGTAAAAAAATGCATTTACACTTGCTATGAAGCCATTTAATATATCAGTATTTTATGGCTTGGTGTTGCCCACTCAGGCTTCTACTCCATTCTGTTTCAAGTTTAAGTGCTGACACTGACTCACCAAGTTCCTTTCCACATGGTGGAAAACACCTGGTAGTCTCCTCTTGTGGATGAGCTGTCTCCTCCCCGTGGAGTGTCTTTGTGGTCAGTCACGAGGCACTGTACAGCCAGTGGAGAGGAGAGAAGGGCAGGACACAATGTCATATCCGGATTCAGTGCATGATTAGGAATACCTAGCTGAGGAAATACTGTGCTGACTGTTTGAGTCAACCTATTTCTACATAAAACGATGGAAAACAGTAGCGTGAAAGCTAGCACACGGCACATGTCCCAGCTAGCTGTCTAGAGACTGTCTCTGCCGAGAGGTGGTTAGTTGTGCTGGGAATCGGTTGCCTTGGCTGGTTGCAAGGGGCAGGAAGAGGGTCCTGATTTTTCTTCTTTGTATTCCTTAATTTAATAAACCCCCCCCCCACCAAATACAGAATGGTGGCTTTCGAGAACAGTCTTGATGTCATGAGTCCACAGCGTATTATTCAAACCAGTGACTTTTTCCTGTTGCCTCTGCTGTCACCAATTGCTGTTAAGTTTCTGTTTCTCACGGGGTACTCTTTTTAGAGTTGTCTGTGGAAGGCTGTGTGACAAAACATTGCCTGAAGTTCTGGTGTTTGCCTGCAGGGCCTAGTTGGGGCCATGGTGGGAACCATTGTTCGTTTCCTCCAAGTAAATGACTTAGTTTTTTCACCTCTGAAACAGGAGCCGATGCCATCTGCTTAGTCTGGCTGTTTAACGGGGGATTAAATGGTACCTTGTGTACAAAGTACAATGTCTAAGTGATATCTACCATGACTTTCCTTGTATTGCTAAATTACCAGCAGCAGGTCTCTTTGTTTCGTCTTATTTAGCAGTAGGAGAGATGTGGAAACTTTCTGAGTCTCAGATATAGAAGGAACTAAAATTAAAGTTCCTTTCTTGGTGTGTGCTGGAATTTTTAACAGAGTATAAATTTCCATGAAAAATAAAGCTGCATTTGAGGTAAAGAAGAAAGATGTTCAAGTACATCCAAGTTGAGACAGTTCTGTGGGTGGCTTCCAAGGGACATCGGTTCCCTGCAATAACACATGAATCCGCTCACAGTCAACGGAACTGCTCAGCAATGCTGGCTTTGTGCCTCTTCCACGATAGTTAAGTATAAAAATCTTGCCTCATTGAGATTATCTTCACTATTGTTGTTTTCATGGTGGGTTTCCAGTGCATTTCAGATGACTAAGTTTGGTGTTATGAACATGAAATTTTTTTTTGAATGATGGAGAAATCATGACTGTACAGGGCTGGCTCCTTTAGAATAGTGAGCACCAGAAGGTGGCTCAAAAAAATGTCTATGGAACCAGACACAAGCGAAGGCCATTTCCATGAGGAAAATTTTTATTAAGACACATTTTCCCATTCGCTCTCATGTAAAATGTAGGAGACAAGATGATGTGGCGTTATTTTTCCTTTGGAAGAACATGCCAAATGCTCCCTAGTAAAACTGGTGGTGCCTTCCATTTTCTCTCTCCAGTAACGTCCAGTCAGTGGTAAATAAAACTTTCGAAAGAAATAACATCCAAAGATCAGTCCCTTCTAGAAGGATCCAGTGGAAGGAGAATATTTGTTCCCCTCCTACCCTAGAGACCATCATCCATTGGAAGTTTCTACTCTTTTGTAAACATGATCCTCTGGTTTCAAGGAAGTTAATTGGATTAAAAAAACTCATATATTTAGCTATTTTGGTGGGGGTGAGGGAGAGGGAGAGAGATGGCATAGCATTTAATTTGATCCATTTAAAAGGAAAGGCTAGGGTAAGTGTGTGTTTTATTCCAGTGAGTGCAATGATTGTACAATTAGGGGTATTTAGATATGGATTTTGCGCTATGGTCAGTAGGAATCCTATGGCTTTTATTGATGCTGGGCTTTGAAGTGGGGCTCTCTGATAAATGGTGGACTGTCAGAAATCAGGTGCTTTGGGTGTGTGCTGGAGCTTGTGTGTGTGTAATGTGGACATTTGAGTAGCAAATGAGTATGTGAAGGGACTTTACTGAGCCAAATGAAAGACGTGATGGGCTTGATTAGCTCCGTTCCTTAAAATTCTATGTATTCCACCAGTTTGGGACAGGCTTTCCTTCCATTGCTCTGCATGCCCAAGCATGTGGTGTGACTGCCACATTCTTTTTTCATAATGGAATGTATATTAACTATGCAACCCTTTCACAGAGCAGTGTTTTAATCATTCTCTATTGATTTATACATCACTTCAGTGTTGCATATTGAAGGCCTCTTATTCTAAGTCTGCTTTACCCACATTCTCATTCTGTCTACCTGACTTGCATAATGTTCTGGAACTCCCTTAGTTCCCCTCACCCCCATGGGAAGCAGTGAGGATTAGGAAACCACAAAAGGTCAGACACACTGTTGCCTTCTCTCTGCTTTCTGAGGTGCAAAGAAGAAATTAATGGGCTTAGAGAAATATTGTCATTGTCCATAACTGTTAATAGGTATCAGAAGTAAGTTAAAATTAATAAATGCTGAGCTTGAGCTTTGGCATGAATCTGAATGATTTATTGCAAGCTGGGGATGCCAAGAGAATGTTTTGCATTAGCTGAAGGAGTAGGGTAATGATGAGAGGAATCTGTCAATCAGGGCCCGGATTTCCTGCAAGAGGTACATTGTAGGCAAGGCTCTGAGCACCCTCATGAACAGTGGTTGTTCTTTGAACCCAGGGTTGTTGCTACAAGGTGGCCAATACAAATGGGATTATATACGTATTTTCTTCTTTTGTCTTAACATTAATTTGAGTGAGAGGAAGTGAAGATACGGTTGATGAGCATGAAGGGTGCTTCCATGGACTTGAATAAATAAGCTGGGTCCCCTGCCCCCCCCCCATCCCAGCCCCACAACTTAGAATCTCATTTGTGTTGAAAGACCAGAGCTAGGATTTACATAGGAAGAAAGTCTGCTTACTTCATTATTATTCATGGTCGAATCCCCAAATCTCCTCCTTGAAGAGATGTATTCTTCCCAGCAAATTAAAACATCTTTTTTTTTAGAGGCCCAAATGATGATGGCGTCAACTATTGATGAAGATGAATAGGTAATTCTTTTCTCAATTTCTATATTCCTTCTCCCCCTACTGTTCAGGGTAGGGCTTGTTCATTTAAACCAAGATCCAATATTTCATTTACTCTCCTCTCTGCAGGGTGTGTGCATTGTGCAAACCTCTTGGTTAGGTACTGGAGGAAAATGTTTGAAAATGTGATAGCTTATTATAAGGACATTTGACAACAGCGTATTTGCTGATGACGGATTGCCGATCGCTGGTAATTTAAAGGGATTCTGAGCAGTAGTTAAGGTCCAGCATTTTCCTCACATTAATCAGCTCAGATCACAATCGCCTGCACTACAAATTTCTTTCAAACCTTTGTAAAATATAGGCTTTGGAAGGCCATCATGCAATACATAAGGTGACTGTATATACACCTTATCCTTACTCTAGTTTTATCTCTACTTAATTCAACTATCGTAAGTGGAGATGCAGACTGATAATGTGCCATTTTACTTTATGGACTTACTTATAAGTAAGTACCAAAAAGAGACAAGAGCATTGTAAAGCAAATCGTGGGAAATGAAAAATACATTGGAATGAAACAGAATTATTGACTAAAAATTATAGATAACAGAAAGAGTTGTGAAATTCTAATCTAAGTAGGGTTTGGAATTTGTAATCTATTCTGTCATCAGCTACACTATAATTTAATCTCTTACGTGTGTGTGTGTGTGTGTGTGTGTGTGTGTGTGTGTGTGTGTGTGTATGTGTATGTAATGCCATGATATGCTCCCAGAGAACAGAGATCAACTTACAGGAGTCAGTTTTGTCCACCGTGTGGGTTCCAGGACTGGAACTAAGATTGTCCAGCGTAGTGACAAGAGCCTTTACCCACTGAGCCATCTTTCTAGCCCTATTATCATTTCAAATAAGCACTCACTGTGTATGGGGGGGGACGACACATGTCCGTAATCCGAGTACTTGGGAGGCTGAGGCAGGAGGATCATGCCTTCAAGACCAGTGTGAACAAATTAGCATGAACTCTGCTTCAACAAAACAAAATAAAGCAAATACTAACCTGCGTCTTGAAAATATTGGAGCTGTGGTTTATAGAAGCCGTCATGGATGGACCACAGATGAGTGATGGATGAGAGAGGGATTTTTGACCTCTAAGGAGAGCCACAGTTACATGCAAACACCTGCGTTTCATCATGGCATGTATTATGACAAAGTGGCATTGGGTACAACTTAGCAATATCCAACCTTGAGAACAGCTGTTACCCTGGGGTCACTGGGGTGTATCTGTCAGACATGAGCATAGAGAATAAGGTGTTCTGTGAACAAGTCATGATAGCTTAATGGCGTCATCTTCACGGGGATGTTGCTTGATTCTTCTTTGAAGAGCATCTAACACCATGGCAGCCTATCAGCTTTCCTTGCCTTAACGGTCTTCACTTGCTAGTTAGGTTACGTCTGTTCATTTCTAAAACGTAGCAGCGGAAGAAAACAAAAACAAAACCCAAAAAACCCTGTGTGACCCCCGTTCAGCTCTGGCTTCCCTTGGGTGTTTAACCTTTCTCTTTACAGCCTCCGTGTCTTCACTCAAGGCTCTCCTAGAGAAGAAAAGAAGCTGCCTTTCTGCAGCTAAACTCTGGTGCCTGTCCCTCCTCTCCCCTGAAGCTGGTGGCCTCTCTTGGCTTGCATGACGCTTGTTTCACTGACCGTTCTCTTATTCGCAGGCAGGCTGCTTCCGCCCTGGTTTCCCTTCTGTGCCTCCCAGCGAGAGGAGCCACCTTTGCTGAATCCGCTCATGCAACCTCAGCTCACTTGTTTCCCGACACCTTTCCCGGCGCGGATCAAATCTGTAATCCCAATAACCAACGTGGGACTAGGAATTCAAGGCTTGCTTAGGCCACATAATGAGAAACAAACAAACAAACAAATGCTACTACCAACAAACCCCCTCAAATATTCAAGATCTAAAACCAACAACAAACAAGTTTATATCTTTGCTCCTCAAATCCAGGTCATCCCTGCTCCCCCCAGTTAATGGCCTCCTAGGGAACTTGGCTTTATTCTGTTCTTCTGTGGGCCCTACCCAATCAGGCACAAAGACAGCTCTCTTCTGACTTCCCTGGTAGCTACTTTCCCACCTCCTGACCCTGCAGCTACTAACCTCCTTTAGTGGCTTCTCTCCGCTCTCCAGTTCACTCTGGACCTTGACTTAAGTGGCCTTGCTAGAGTATATGTCTAACTTGCTTGTCAGTCTTTCAGACATTGACACCTGATTTGTTTGATGTCTTGGATGGACACTGTGTGTTTTGAGATGCAACTTGCCCTTGGAGCACTGTTTGCAGTATCCTTTATAAATTGGTCTCGTCCTCCTCTTCCCGTATTGTCTCTCTTCTTTCTCCTATGGCTCAATCTCTCCACAAACGACCTTTCCTAGTTCCACTGTGAGTTCCCTACATACCATGTTCACTTAGGCTTCATTGGTCTATATAGGCATTAGCTCCGATAAAAAGGCTGTCTTACAATGCCACATCTTTCTGGAAGCCTTTGCTGCCCCAGGCAGGGCATCTCAGGTCCTTCTGCATTCCAGGACACTGTGCACTTTCCTATTCTAATGCTGATCACTTGGTGCTGTGGTTGTATTTACTTAGCAGGCTAGCTTTTGGTTTTTTTTTTTTTTTTTTGAACCAAGATTTCTTAAGGGTAGAGGCACCCTTGGTGGTATTTGTACATCTGCCACTTGGTAGGAAGTCAACACAGGGTTCATTGGACGGAAAACGAGTGAATACATCATACGTCTGCAGATGGCTTGGCATCTGTATGTACTGGGATCTAGACACAGGGAATTTCCTTTTGTCCATGGGATGGCCAGGCAGTCTGTTCCAGCTGTGCAGAAAAAGAAATGGATCTGATGAGACAAGGGTAGTTTGTGGAGTTGACCAGCTTTCTTCTGTCCTTTACCCAGCTAACTTGTTCCTTTCATTATCTTCCTTTGGGATGATATTGTTCCATTTCTATACCTTTTCTTGTCTCTGACCCTCATCCCCAACCACCATGCTCATGCATGCATGTAGTTTCCTAATTGTACCTCTACAAACATGGTTCCCCTCTTTTCAGGTAGACCATTTACCAATTCCCAATACAGCAAAATTATCCTTAGTCAGTAGTTGGCTAGAACCTATAATTTGGTCATATACTTAGTTTAATGGGTCATAACTTATATTTGCCTGATGAAATTATCATAGGGACTATCAAAAGAGTTGCATTAGAATAACATTATAGTTAAATTTTTGGAAATGTTTGCTTCAGTGGAATGCATACCAGACAATAAAATATTTTTCTTGGGTTTTTTTTTTTTTTGTTAAATAAGTTTTAAAGTTACAGGTGACCACGTTTCTTTAAGTTTCCTGTGATTTACCTCCTTTGTAATCCCTTCTGTGACAAGATAATAAGTGATACCTAACCTTGTCATCAGGCTTTCTTAACACCTTCCTCTTTATCAGAAATGTAAAAAAAAAAAACCCCTACAGTTCAGACTTGGCTTGGCCTGTTTTTTGTACTGCCACCTTTTCATTTTTGCTTTTTATAAACAGTTGTTACTCTGTTAGCCTCGTGTTTAGACGCATTCAACTTACCGGTTGGTTCCTGTGTGGGGGCATTTTTGAAGTCCTCAACTGGATTGCAGTCTCTTGAGGCTACAGAGCAGTCTGGGGATGGGCGTCAACGGGCACACAGCACAGAACCAAAATGACAGGCAGACTTGGATGATTTGTCTAGTTCCTTAATTTTTCAGGTGAAAAAGTGAGGATTTCCAGAAAAATCCTATTTTCTTTCTTCCTCCCTTCCCTTTCTTTCCTGACCAACATTTGTTTGTTCGTTCATTCATTCATTCATTCATGGGTGGGGATCTTGCATGGTCCAGGCTAGCCTCAAACTATGTACAGTCAAGGTTGACCTTGAACATTTGATCCTCCTTCCTTCACCTCCCTCTCCTCAGTGCTAGGATTATAAAAAAGATCCTATTTTCAAGCAGACTTTATCCTCAGAAGCAACAAAGGAATGAAGAGACATGTTAGGAAATTATTCTCTGGAGAAGATAATCTTTGAATGAAAATCCAAGTTCCATGGGTTAGTGATACTGTTAGGCATTTCTGTGTAACAGTTGCCTCTTACATTAAAACGTTGTATCCTGCAGGAAGCACCTTAAGCAGGAAGGTAAACAACTCAAAATAGCTTGAGGAAGTCCCTGAAACTGATCAGATTCACTCGGCCCCTCCCAGCCAGAGTAAGCAATGAAAGTTGAGAGTTTTTTGCTGCAAAAAAGACTAGAAGAAGCAGAAACCAGCCTGAGGCGTCTGGAAACGACACTCTCCAACCCGTTGAGCTACCTGAAGGCTGTGCAGTGTGCTCCGGGTTCATATCTTTTACCCATGTTGGGGTGGCTTTGGTGATGCAGCTTTGAGTCATTTCTGCTCCTGTAAGTGACCCCTCACCCATATTTCTGTAAGTAACCCCAATAAAACTCATTGGGTCACCAAGTTGAGCTTTGATGGTATCTGTACTTTGTTCTGTCTTGGGTTCTCTATCTGGGGGTGAGTAAATATCCATGTTGCATCTCCCCAGGAAAAATTGTGTCACGCAATACCCTCAGGTGCTTATGTAAACACATCATGACTTTAGTATGTGGCCATGGAAAACAGGAGGACTTATTTAGAAATAAAGTAAGTCTCGTGTCTGTATTTTCTTCCTCTCCCCATCCTTCTTTCCTCTCGTCCCTTTTCACTCTTTCCCTGCTTGCTTCTTGAATACTGACACATGTCTTCTTATTTTGAAACTTCCTTTATCTGCAAGGTATGCTATTAGACACCCAGAAAAAGTTGTTACTGTCTGGCAGGGAAGAATAACCCTCAAACAGGAAACACTGCCTCTCAGATGAGACGCCCGGCATCGTGGGCAGCACCATGTACCGTGGGCCATTTCTTCATTGCTCAGAAGTTTTACTCTGAACTATTCCCTATCTCCGTTGTCTTAATTCAGCTTTCTCTATGAATAGTAGTACTTAACCAAAGATGATGTATCTCTAAATCTCTGGACTTTCTGATCGAGACTGAGTGGGTTCTGAGTTTCTGGGTTCCCCTTATTTGGAGGAGACCTGCAGTAGAGCTTCTCGAGATGGTGGCGATATTGTATTTTGCAGCAGGCTTTGGACAACAGCCACTAGCCACATGTGGCTTTGTGCCCTTGAAATGAGATTGGCACAACTGAGAACTGATACTTGAATTTCGAGGTAACCAGCCACACGTGGCTCAGGCTCCTGCACTGGATAGAGAGTTTGGAGAGCTTGAAGATGTGTTGATTTGTGTTTTCATCCATTCCTGTTTTCTGTGGGTCCGGCCTCTGCCCACCAGCGTCACTGCCGTCCTTGGCCCCTTTGTTTGGGCCGTTTTGTGGGTTGTTATTTGACACCTGTCTACCTTCCCTGCCCCAGCCTTAGGACCGTCTTTACATTGCACCTGAGAATTTTGTTTCACAGAAGAAGACAGTTGGGAACCGTGAGAAAGAATTTGTTTTTAAATCCCTGATGCCCGATTCACTTGTCATTCATGTTTTCTTTCTGACAGCATAAATACAGTTTATCTAGAGCAATTGAGCCTTTTAAAAAATGAAAAATTGAAGTGATTTTTTTTTCTGATATTATAACCAAAAGTTACTTATGCCGTTGAAACTACTGAGAGGTCTCAACTTACTGTCTTGAGACTGCAGAATATTTTTATATTCAGAATGAATCAGACAAAGTAATGTGTATAAGCAGTGATGCCAGAAAAAATAGTGGGTATAACTTTTACTTGATATTAGTGTTGTACAAATGTCCCCATGATTTTTAGTTTTGGATGAAGCCGAAGACAATGTTTGCATGTGCTCTCAAGAGAGGCTAGCCTAGTGTCTAATATTTCAAATTAAATGATGAACTTATTAAATACAATTCTCCATTTTTTTTCTCTTTCTGTATAACCAAGGAATTATTTGTCCCAAGAGCCATGGACCTTGACCACTTGCCGATGATATGTAAAGTTTTGTATCTCTATGTGCATGTGTCTGTCTGAGTAGAGGGACTGTGATTGTACAGGGTTTATTTACTTGGGGACCCGAGACCTGCCCATGATTAAGTCACTTACTAGATTGAGACAGTGCTGACTGTGGCCATTTCTGTTTGTCACTCTTTGCGAGTTTAGTGTCTTCCCACCGAACAAGGACTCGATACATGAGTTTGGAATGGAGTTGGAAACAGTCCTTCTGCGGGTGGCACACACCGCCTTTCTTTTTGTCTAAACAAACAAACAAACAAACAAACAAAAAAAAAAACGATCTCTGACGACCTTTCTCTCCTTTCAAGCTTCTGATGTTCGGTTTCCATTATTGCTTCAAGACAGAGCGACGGAGAATGCTTTGTCTTAGAACGAACAGCTGGAGTCAGAGAGTCTGGAGAAGTTACTTTTGCTTGCTTGTTTTCACGTGTCCTGTTCTCTACAGAAACCTGCTTTCCTATAGGCCTTGACGTCGATTGAAAGGATGTCACTGTTTCCTAGTTTTGTTTTCCTGCCCAGAACAGGTTAGTGACTCCACCACCAATGTCACAGAAGTGAAACCTTGGACCAGTTGCTAATCACCCCCCCTTCTATTCCACATACCCCACTTGGGACAGCAGGAGATGGCGCACAACACTGGGAGAGGTGTGGTACCCAGTACATTGGCTTTGTTCCCCGGCGTGTGCCTTGGCTTATGTGCAGTTCCCTATCTGCTCACATGCAATTGAAGATACAGTTTTGCTCTTGACAGGCACCAAAATACTGTTGGCGAATAGTAAATTACATAGAGACTGACATACGGATTCTGATGAATTGAAACAAACTGATAACAACCACAGTGGGCCAGTGATGGAGAAAGTGGTCCCTGCTAGGGCTATTACAAACCTTTTTGGGAAAAGGAATAGGAATGAATAAAGATTAAAGTAGTGTTCTTTATTCCTTCATCAGGTATAAATAATGTCTGTTATTTTCTTTGCTATCATTTTGGTTCTTTGAGCTTTTGTGTGTGTGTGTGTGTGTGTGTGTGTGTGTGTGTGTGTGTGTGTGTGTGTGTGAATCATGATGATATACAGGCTCCCTTAGAGGGTGTGATAAAAGAAATGAAACTGGTTTCCATGTGTGGTACATGCAAAGCAGACTTCAAAAGATGGAGGCTGACAGGGAATGCTTTCCTGACAGGGGCTGCTCTCCTACCCTTCAACACGATGAATGAGAAACCGTGATAAGAAGCAGGGAGTGCTGCAGTTGGTGGGACATGTTGGCAGAGCTGGTGTGTGGTTGACACACCAACGTCATGACGTCACCATGAACGTGGGACTTGTGTGACATGTATATACTTAGACCAGAGGGCTCTTGACATATTAGTTACCCTTTGCTGTATAGGGAAATTATCCTCCAAATTTAAGCAGCTTCAGAAACCAAAACCAAAATGTTAGAATCCAAAGTTTTCTGAGGTAGTGACTCTGGAGTAGATTAGCTGAGCTGTCGTGCTCCAGGTCAGTTCTTGAGGTTGTGGCCAGGATGCAGCCAGCTGATTTCCTTGACAGGGGCTGGAGAGGGCAGTTTCAAGATGGCTTCCGCACACCGCAGGCACATTGCTGCAAGCTTCTGTCCAGAAGCCTTGATTCCTGAGTCGTCCCAGGTGGACCTCTCTACAGGGCTGATTGGCTGTATGAATTATGATAGCAGTTTCTTCTGTGTGAACATGAGGCGGGAGGAGCTCCAGTGTGAGTCCACAGATCTGAGTGGAAACATAGGCAGGGAAGGAGTCCACCTTTTGTAGCCAGGCCTCAGAAGTCACACATCCTTTATGCCGTGCTCTGTTCCTTAGAAGCAAGCCCCAGACTCTGACCTACACTCAAGAAGAGGCTGTTAATGTCATTCATGAAGGGAGAAGTGCCACAGAGTGGATTGATGTTATTGTAGCACTACCCCTGAGCAGCAGAGAATCTCCGCTTAGTGTGGCATCCCTTTGGGCACCTTGATGCCTTCATCATTGACTTCTGGACCCTTTCTGTGTCTAGATCATCCTGATTGGGTTTTGTCCTTGGGAGACTGTGCTTCTGTGGGAGGACTTTTAAGCCTGTTCGAGGATTCTGAGCGAAACATCTGCAAGAGCAGCCTTTCTTTGGCCGGTATTGATTACTTCTCACAGCGTAACTTCTAAGTCGCTCTCTTGACTTTGATCAGTCAAACAAGTCTTCAGAAAGGCTTGAGGCAGGGGGCAGTGTAGCTAATAAAAACTCTGTTCTGCTGTAGACTCTACCCTGTCATTTGCATTCTTTAAGAACGTAGATTTGGCTTAGTTAATACCTGGAAAGAAAGAGCTGCCTCTCCTGTAAGCAGATCCCCTCAGAGCACATGCTGCAGGAGCCCTGGCAGCTCGGAGTAGAGCCACTTAGCCCCAAATTGTGTCATGTGGCCGCTCCATAAACCGAGAGGGGCAGTTAACAGCCTTGGATTCTGGGTGGCTTCATGTGTATATATTTCAATTATTTCTGGTTCATGTTTCGTAACTGGGGCTCTCCTTGGTTTTGGCCTCAGTCTGGGACGTGCTGATGGAGCTGCCCCTGTCCAGAGCAAGCAGTTGATGAAACGGGAGTGAGGAAGGGCTTTGTGAGCATGTGGTTGTGCACCTTAGCCTGAGCATGGTGCACATCCACTTTTCTCATACTTACTGGGCAGAGTCCATGAGAATTTTGTATCTTCAAGGTGGAACACTCAAAATGGTCTCTTCCACACTCGTGGCTCCAGCATCTACTATGTGGAAGCATCTTCCAGCTTTTGAGGATTTACCAGAGAATGACACACACTCAAATTTCTGACTTTGGGAATAAAACAGGAATGGGTAGAGTGCGAGTCGGGGAGGGGAGAGTGGAAGAAATCCCTATTCTGAGCATATTTTCCTGTAGATCAGATAAGGTGATCTTAACATGTTCTCTTCCACAGTGAAAGTGTTGTGACTCAGGTCTGTCTTCTGAAGTGTGTGGATGTGTGTGTGTGTGTGTGTGTGTGTGTGAATGTGTATGTTCAGGTGTTTGGGGTGCACTGTGTACACAAGGACATGGAGGTAAGACATCAAACTTAGGTATAGTTCCTCAGGAGCATCCACTTCCACTTCAGTTTTGAGACAGGGCCACTTCATTGCCCTGGAGTTCATTGATTCTGTCCAGCAACCCTCAGAGATTCTCCTGTGACTGTTCCACCCCCAGTACCATGTTTACAAGCATTCTACCACACTCCAGAATTATACTGTGGGTTCTGGGGGTTGAACACGGATCCTCCTGCTTGTATGGCAAGCATTTTTCTGAAGGAGCCATCTCCCCAGCCTGACTTCTGGGGTTTGATTGTGCTGAATACTTTGGTTGCTCGTATTCCTTTCCGCTAACTTCTTTGACCTTTTATTTTCAAACTTGATTAAGTACCATTGTTGTTGATTAAATTCTGAGCATGAGATATTGTGACTGCCTAAGATTTTGAATTATAAAAGTCTCTAAAAGGTTTCAGGTAGATGGCTTCCCTCTTGGAGAGCAGTTATTGAAGTCTTGAATTATTGACGCCTCTATTGTCATCTTCCTATAGATCTTTCTTTTTCTTTAATTAGCTACAGTGCCTTATTAACTCATGAAAAATGCCACCACTTAATGCTGTTTCTGTGATTTGTGTACTAACCATTTCTAAGTTTTCAGAAATAATTCTCAAGGTTGACTTTCTTACATTTTCCTATTCTCCTCACTGGAGAAGAAAGGACACATATTTACATATGGTACATTTATTTCACATCTTAGTGAAATGTCATTTATGTAACACAGATGTAAAATGATCTCATACTTTCAGATAGATAATCTTGCCATTCCCTCCTCGAGGACACTGGGATATTTAGCTCCAGCCTGCTTGAGTTCTGGGTGGGGTGGGGAACAGTCAGCTTGGCTTGACCTCTGGGGGCAGGGGTTCTTGTGGGACAGGAAGGAGATGAGTGTCAGTGGCTTTTCAAAGGCGATGGGGACTGGGCTCCACACTAAGGAAGTCTGACTTAGCCAATGGTATCGTTTCCCGTGGGAAAGGGCATCGCAACTTAATTTCAGTCTTTTCTTTCTGCCTCCAGGGTGCATCTCTTTGCCATGTGGAGAGCGAATCTGCTGTCTTGAGAGGCTCATATTACCACGCTGACCGTACCTACCATTTTGCTGAGTGTTGGGGCTGTAGATGAGAGATGAGGCATAAAACTTGGTAGCGATGCGTTGACCAAGGGACAGTATTGTACTTTTCTGCACCAAGTGCCTGGACCCAGGTCGTCAGTGTTAGTAGTTTGTGATTTTTCCTGCCAAACAGGCTGAGTCTTTTTCCTCAGTACGCCCACCGTGTTTGACACTCGTGGTTTTTGTAGGTGATGTCCTTGGAGCTGTCTGTCCTCTGGTACCTGCTGCTGTGTGACTTGACTGTGAAGGATTTGGGGGTGTCTTGGTATTATGAAGTTGCGGGTTGTACTGTGACTTCATCCACTGGTCCTTCTGGGTAGGCATAGGAAATTGTGAAGAGCCATCGGCAGGAGTCTTAGCTGGTTGCTGGGTGTGTCTATGGGTAGGTGTTCCTTTTGGTTTAAGCTACAGGGCTCTGGTCACGTGTGAACACTTTGAGAAGAAAGCATCAGAGCTGTGGTTCCTCAACATGGGGGTCATGACCCCGTTGTGGGTCACATATCGGACATCTGCATCATGATTCATATCTGTATTCAAAATTACAGTTATGAAGTAGCAACTAAATAATTTTTGGAGGTCACCACAGCATGAACTGTATTAAAGGGTCGCAGCATTAGGAAGGTTGAGAACCACTGCATCAGGCTGTTGTAAACTCTAAAGAGAGACGGGAGGAGAGGGCAGTGGAACACTGAAGAACACATTCTAGACAAGGAAGATTGGGAATCTGCCATGTTTCTAGGCTCAGCCTTTTGGGGGGTGACTGATCTGGAGTTGCACAGTGCAGGACTTGTGCAGTCTTGTCTGTCTAAATCCTGCCCACTGTGGGGTTGCTTCAGCACGTTCTGCACTGTGCCATGCAGAGATGCACATGGTAGGTCATTTCTCTACTTCGGTATTTTCTCTGAACATCATCTCCCTATGTCAGTCTGTGCTCACAGGCCTGCTGCAGACACACGTTCCTCACTCCCTTTCTTTCGTGTGTGGTTTCCTTGGGGTGAGGAGTTTCTGCTAGCTGGTGTCTTTTGGAGGCAGTCTTTGGGGGCTTAGAGAACGGTGGAGTGGAAATGGTCCAGAAGTACAATAAGAGCCTCATTTAAAAAAAAAATCACACAATAGGAATTGAAAAGAGGGTGGGCACAGGGGAGCCTCTTTCATGTCTTAGTTGGCCTGTGTCAGTGTGGACCACACTCAGCAGTAACTTGGAGCTGTGAGTCTGTGACTGACACCACAGGTGCTGGGCTGCATGTACAAATGGGAGAGATGCAGGAAAGGCAGGAGTCAGCAGCTTTGATACCTTTGTTAAGTCACTTAAGCTCCCTGATGAAAACACCCGTCAGAGGGTTTTCCTGCTTAAGTGAGATGACCTGCAGAGAGCAGTTGGGATGGTACTTGGTCTGGATGGGGAAGGGCCAGGCATTGAGACCACAGATAAACGACTCTACCTAGTCACCTTGCTTGCTTTTTCCCCCCAAGCATGTCAAACTCATTCTCATGTCTGGGCCTGGTACTCCATATTCCCTTGGTCTGGAAACCTCCCCTTCCCCTTCCTGAACAGTGTCCTTCCATCTCGCATGCCTCTAGCAGGTGTCTCTACCCACCTCAACCCCATCAGGGCCATCGCTGCCAACTGCCAGTATTCAAATGTCCTCACTCTAAGCCATATTCTCCTTTCTTCCGTATAGCCAAGATTACCATGTGAAGAAAGATATTGTGTTAGTCACCACCTTATCCAACAATGTTTGGAGCATAGTCAGTGCTTGGTGAATTTGTTAAATGAACCAGGCACCTGCAAACTTGTTGTATAAAAATCTGGACAGTTAGTATTTTAAGTTTCTTGGGCTATATTACTGTCATACTACTCAAGTCCACTTTCATACACTGCATACATAAGACATAAGTGTACCAGTGGTCCATCAGCGTTTTATTTGGTGCATGTCTGTGCATTGTCGATGCCTGGAATCGCATTAATGATGAAGGTCAGGGATAGATGTTAGTGGTTGTGGTGACTTATAGCTAGGTTGTACCTAGGCTCCTTAGTGATGGGAAGGATGGTTTAGCGTTTTTTAAATTTTTTTTATTCATTTTTATATACCAACCACAGATCACCCTCTCATCCCTCCTCCCACTCCCCACCCCATCTCGCCCTGCCCCTAACCCACTCCTCATTCCCCCTCCAAAAGGGTAAATTCTCACATGGGGGGGACAGCTAAGCCTGGTACATTCAATTGAGGCAGGACCAAGCCCTTCCCTCCTGCATCAAGGGTGAGCAAAGTGTCGACCATAGGTAATGGGATCCAGAAAGCCAGCTCATGCACCAGGGATAGATCCTGATCACACTGCCAGGGGCCCCTCAAACAGACCCAGCTACACAACTGTCTCCCATATGCAGAGGGTCTAGTAAGGTCCCATGCAGGTTCCACGGCTGTCATTCTAAAGTTCGTGAGTTCCTCTGAGCTTGGTTCAGTTGTCTATAGATTTTCCCATCATGATCTTTTTGTCCTTGCTCATAGACTCCCTCTTCCTTCTCTTTGACTGCACTCTTGGAGATCGACCTGGTGCTTGGTTGTGGATCTCTGCATCTGCTTCCATCGGTTACTGGATGAAGGCTCTATGATGACAGTTAGGGTATTCACCAATCTGATTACAGGGTAGGCCACTTCAGGTACCTTCTCCACTGTTGCTAGTAGTCTGAGCTTAGGTCATCCTTGTGGATTCCTGGGAATTTCCCTAGCACCAGGTTTCTCCCTATCCCCATGATGTCTCCTTCTATCAAGGTATCTCTTTCATTGCTCTCCCACTCCATCCCTCCCCCAGCTTGACTATCCTGGTCCCTCATGTTCTCATCTCCCATCCCCTCCCTTCTATTGCCCTGTTTAGCTTTTAGAGAAATGTGGAATTGGAGGCCAAAGACCATAATGCTGGTGAGGCAGCAGCCTGGCTTCTGACATCCATGATGATATGCATGTGTAGTGAGGGACAGGCTTCCCCAGCTGGACCAGTCACATAGGTGTGGCTTCATCAGTCAAAGCTGTGCATCCTGTGGTATGAGCTGGGTTTTGTTCATCTTTAAACAAATACATGACAGAGAAAAACGATTGCTTAAAATCCTCATATAAGAAAAAAATAGAAAAAAAAATAGTATTGATCCATTGTAAATTTGGGTTCTTAAAATTACATTTAATTAGCTCATAATAATTGTACATCTATTTACATTGTGATATTGAAGTACATGTATACAGAGTATAAAGATCAGGTTAATGCAAGCGGCAACACCATTGCCTCAAACTATCATCGTTCCTCTGTGTGGAAAGCACTCAGATTCCTCTACTGGCTAATTAAAAATGTAAAGTTAAATATATTGATTACAAATAAAGTAAATGAACATTAGAAATCATTCCACCCATCAACTGCATCCGTCTGCCACCCTCTGTCCGTTCTCCCAACGTCCCCACCCGCTTCCACCCCCAGGAAGTGTGTTGAGGAGCACACTCCCGTGTCTGCGGAGTGGAGTTCTGTGCTCCCGGGCAGATTTGAAGTTCAGACCTGCAACTTTCTCTTAGTGTGTCTTTTGATTTCGGCCTTCGGATACACATGGGTTCAGCACAGAATCCTCTCACCAGTGAGATGTGAACAAGAAGGGAAAGGATGGACCCCAGGGCATGAAAGACCGAGTTAGTTCAGAGGCTGAGTGTAAGGTGGCTTCGTGGCTCATCTTTCTGAGTCTGTTTTCTGCCTTCTGTCAGAAGACAGCGTGTTCACACTTTCTGAGGTAGAATTGGTTGACACAGCAGCTTGTCAGGTTTCCTCTTGGAGGTTTTTGTGCCCTCATGCATTTTTGGTTTTGTTCTTTGGGAGGAAGGGAAATAAAGAATTCTCACTCTTATTGGCTAAAATTTGGTATGATTTTATTTTTTTCTTTTCCTTTTTTTTAATCTTTATGTGCATTGATATTTTTGCCATGGGTATTGGGTACCCTGGAACTGGAGTTACAGACAATTGTGAGCTGCCATGTGGGTGCTGGGAATCAAACCTAGGTCCTCTGGAAGAGCAGCCAGTGAGTGCTCTTAACCACTGAGCCGTCTCTCCATTCCTGGGTGTGATTTTAAATAATAGTTCCAGACTTACTGTTTGTGAACATGTGAGGAGGAGAACGCCCGTGATAAAGCTCTTTAGCCCGTCCCAGCAACCCTGTTGGACTTCCTTATACAGCTCGACCTGGTCTTGAGGTGCCTCTAGGAAGACTCAGGAGACTTGTCAGTGAACCGTTTTCTCTTTTTACCACCCTGTAGCTCTGGTGAATACTTCTTTTTGTGGAGTTAAGAGCTTGTACCAAAGGAAAAAAAAATTCTTTTCCTGGCCTGATTGTATGTGGATGCTGATGACATTTCAATCCACCCTGTGCTCTTGTAGCCTGGAGCAGAGTGTTCTTTCTGGCAGAGAGAGCATTGGTCCTGCACATAGCTCTACCTTCCATGGAGAAGATACGTGTGTGAGGGAGTTGACTTCATGGTTGACCAACAAAGGGGGGTTTCGGGGTGCAGTTAAATCTCCCCCATGCTTATAACCCAAATGAAGAGTAGAGTATGAATATCCAGTTGGCTGGATTTCATCTTCTCCAGTGTCAACCAAGCTATTTTCCCTTTTCTCTTTCCCCATTTTCTTATCCATGTCCTCTTTTCTTTCTTTTGTGTGCCTTTCTTCCATTTGCTTCTCTTTGATTCTCCAGTTCATGTCAGTCTGACTCTTAGGGACTGGGAGTCCAGATGGGGAGGGTGACTTGGAGTTCAGCTCTAAGGTGCTGTGAACTATACACAGGATAGCTAGACATCAGCATTATTAAGCAGAGTTCCATCGCAAGCCTTAAATCCAGAGTGCAGCTTTAGTAGAGGTAGGGCAGATACTTGGCACTATGTAGGCCAGGATGCCAGGATGGCAATTTACCATCCTGGTGAGGCAGGTCCCCAGCTGTGACTGCATTTCAGAGGCAAGAAAAGTCAGCAAATACCCTGTAATCCGCAGACCTCAAGTTCTGGGAATAGAGGACAGGAAGAATAGTAATTGTGAAGCAGAGAATGAACTCCAGGAAACAAAGTATTCAGCAGCAGGATGGGAACCTGGTCTGCTAGAAATTAGGCATGGGCCATACCATGTGCTAAGCTGAGGAGCTGGCAATGCAAGGCTGTGGAATTTAAAATATTATTATCTGAAAATTTAAAAATGATTTTAAGGGCTGGAGAGATGGCTCAGTGGTTAAGAGCACTGGCTGCTCTTCCAGAGGTCCTGAGTTCAATTCCCAGCAACCACATGGTGGCTCCCAACCATCTGTAATGAGATCTGGCGCCCTCTTCTGGCATGCAGGCATACATGCAGGCAGAACACTGTATACATAATAAATAAATCTTTAAAAAAATGACTTTAAAACTTACTGTGAAATATATTTATAAATGTTTATTTCATAATAAGCATTTCCTAACTGTCTTAGTGTCTTTTCCTGCTGCTGTGATAAAATACTGTGACAAAAGTGCTTAAGGGCTTATTTCAGTTTGCAGTGAAAGGTTACAGTTCATTTCCTGCAGGAGAACTCACAGTGACTGACCCTTAAGGGTGCAGGCCACCTTGCACCTGCAGTCAAGAAGCAGAACAGAGTGAGGCTTGCGCTCAGCTGGCTCTCCTTTTCATGCAGTCCAGGACTCAGCCCACGAAATGATGCCACCCACAGTGGGAGGGGCTTCTCACCTCAACTGAAGTAGTCAAGACAGTCTACTGCGGGCATGCCTAGAAAGCTCACTTTCCAGATAATTGTCGACTGTATCATGCTGACAAAATTATCCATCACAATAATACATTTATTAAGCCAGATAATAAATGTGTAATAACATTACTTCTATGTATTATTTTTCACTAAGAGAGAAGCTGGGTCTTCTTTGCTTCTATCACAGACAGCCAAAAGAGGAAGGTGAAGGTCTCGGGGGACTCGCAGGCTGGGAGCACACGGGACATTTGCTGTGTTTTCCGAATTCCTCTTACTGATCTCTTTTTCTCTTCCTCATCCCCCAGTTTTTCCTCTTGCTTCTTCTCTCCTATCAGATTCTCTGGTTATTTTCCTCCCCTTGAGGAGAATGAGAGCTGAGAAATGCAGCCCTCCTGGTCCTGGCCCACTCAGCCCCTGGAACCGTTCCTTCACCATATTCCCGCTCGCTGTAGTTTTAGTCTTTGTCTCGATTTGTCTTTCTTAACTATGTCTGTTTTAACCTGATGATGCCCCTGGGCGCCTGAGAACTTGTGATACGTGATTCTTAAGAACTTTCATTTTGCCTTTTGGGTCAGAGTTCAGTCTTCAACTCTGTCCACTGCAGACTTACCCCAAAAGCCTTTTTCCTCTTAATGGAAAATCAGAAAATGAATATTTATTTATAGGTTTGTTTAAAAAGCATTTACAAGAGGAGCTATCTTTGCCCCCCCACCAAAAATATAAATAAATAAATAAAACTCCATAGTTTTAACTTTTAGTTTTGTGAATGTAGTGGAAGAAAAATCCCAAATCTGACAAAAAAAAAAAAAAAAAAAAAAAAATGAGCCTGAGAAGGGGTCGGAAGAATGGGAAAGAAAGAGCCAGCATTTCATTGTCTTATTGTATTACACTCAGGGTTGAATATTGACCCACAAGAATCCTGTGAGGAAGATACTGTTACCTTTATTTTACTGATGAAATTAAAAATGGTTTGCTTTTGGACTGGAGAGATGGTGCAGTGGTTAGGAGTACTTGCCCTTCTTCCAGAGGACCTGAGTTCAGTCAGTTCTCCTACCCACATGGGGTGACCTGTCACTCCAACTCCAGGGGATCCAGTGCCCTCTGCTGGCCTCTGTGGGTACCTGCACATACGTACACACAGGCTGCATTTAAAACCCACATACATGAAAATAAGATAGTTCTTTAAAATTGTTTCATGCCTAGATACTTGCTTTGGAGTGCTAACCTCTTCCTTGCCACATTCCTGGTTCTTTCAGGAAATAGGATGTGGCATGTTGGCAGCTCCTGAGAACCAGGCCCCGGTGGACCAATTGATGGCTAAAAAAAGATAGGCATTTAGGGGAAACCCCAAAGAAGAATTAAAACGCATGTCTAGATACTCCATGTCCTTTCTGGTCTAGCTTCCAAGTTGCTGACCATAATCTATTTGAGCAATTGTGAGCAAAGGCTATGCATGAGTAATGCAGTATTGCTCAGACAACATAGTAAGGAAAATTAATTCATGAGCTGCCAGACCACCACTGTACTTAAAGCTCCAGAGTCCCCAAAACCTCTCAGAGTCTACTGTGTTGTTTTTGTGGTAGCGGTTTTGTTTGCAGGCATTATCCCTTTGTTTTATATCTTTAGCTCTAAGCCATTGTCTATCTATAGTGAGCATTTGGATCATCTTTTAGGACGACTTTGGATTGATGGAATATATGATTAGAAAACTACCAGGAATCGTTTAAGCTGGTTACAATAGCAGCAGCATGCTGGGTGTGTTGGGGCTTCTGGAGGCAAAGTACCCAAGGACGCACAGCAGGATCTACAGTGGGTCAGGTCTAGACATTTGGGTTCTGGAGTGGATTTGTACACCAGCTAAATATCTTTGTATCTTGTGTGGGCCTCGGTCTTCCAGTAATATCAAGAAATATTGGATTGTATACATTTTTTGGCTGCTCTACACTGCTAATGTATTGTGATTCTTGAACACTGAGCTGAGGGAACCACCTGATAGGCCACCACGTAGGATTTAGTTGGATCATTTGGACTTGTTGACAACAGAATTTCAGCATAAGATTTTCTCTACGGAATATTCTCAGTTGATTCCCCAGATTCTTCTGCTTTACCATGGTAGCCCTGTCAGAGACATGGGAGGAACGGGGCTTTGAAGTCAGGGAACTGGGCTTGATCCACAAGGTTATCTCCTATGGCGCTGAGGATGTTGAATTCTTGTATATCTGTTCCCTCATTTGGTAAGTTAAGAATAGTAATACAACCTAACGCCGAGAAAAGGGGAAGTGGGCATATGATGCCAGCTTCTGTGGTAGCATGTGAGACTTTTCCATTCTGCCTTATACTGAAGGGAAATAACCCGGGGGAAGTGTTTTCTCTTCCTGCTTATTAACCAGGGTCAGACTCTTTAGTTATATTGCTGGTGGGGACAGGAGCGTATCGAGGGAGTTTAATGACTTCAGATATGTAAACAACTGCAGGCATAGATTAGATCCCTAAATAAAGGTCAGGGAGACATCTGGAATATTAAAGCGACAGGAAAACAGCTGATCCATATATGCAAAGTCAAGTTGTACAGTTCCCTGTGTTTCCCCAGTGTCCTATTTCTAAACCAAACATTGAGTACCAATTAATATTCTAAGAAGTGTATGGGAAAATGCCATTTTTAAGGCTGTCAAATAATGTTAGCTCTGTTTTTCCTATCTTTTAGTGGTTGGACTTGCTGCTTAACGTACGTGTAATAAATACTCAGTTGCAATTAAGTGCCTGTGCATAGCACCCTTCCTTGGATGATAACTATGTTCTCTTGCTGGTGTTTGATGTGCGTGTGTGTGTGTGTGTGTGTGTGTGTGTGTGTGTGTGTGTGTGTGTAGACGTTCATGAGCAAAGGAATTGACCTTCTTGACGTTGAGTTGACAGGCAAGTGAGATAAGGTTATCCAAGTGCTAATGTACATGTTTCACTCAGAAGGGAGGAAAGAAGATCAATGATCTGAAAACAGGGAACCTGGTCGTGGCTCTGTTTAGGCCATTGTAGTTTGGTCTAACAATGCATGCTAGGATGTTTCTGAAACTTACTTCATATTGCTAATTGAAGTTTGTGATGCCAGGAATTCATTATGAAATTAAAGATGGAAGCCAGGCATGGAGGTACATGCCTATAATCCCAGTATTTGGAAGATGAGGCAGGTGAATCTCAAATTTCTGGACTTTGTCCCCCTGCTAGATATCAAAGATAGAAAAGGATATTGCTATCCAGTACACTTTCCAGTTTAAATATATTCTATTGAAGAGTTCTGTTCTGCTTTTTAAAGTGGCCATTCAATGAGAAGGTGATCGCAATAAACAATTAAATCATTTGAGTGAGTTAGTATTTGGGGAATTGTTGACTTATCAGACCTTGTAAACACAAACATTCTCATTTAGTTCTCAAAAGCTTTTTTTTTAAGACAAGTCGTAGGCCAGGCTGGCTTCAAATACTAAGTAGCAGTGACTGGCGTTACACTCTGATTCTTCTGTCTCCACCTACTGAGTGCTGGGATTACAGGCATGTGTCACTACCCCCAGTGTCTTAATTAAGGTTTCTACTGCTGTGAAGAGACACCTTAACCACAGCAACTCTTATAAAGGAAAACATTTAACTGGGGTGGCTCGCTTAAAGTTTTAGAGGTTCAGTCCATTATCATCATGGAGGGGTGCATGGCAGCATGCAGACAGACATGGTGCTGGCTACATCTTGATCAGAAGGCAACAGGAAGTGGACTGTGTAACACTGGGTGGTATCTTGAGCATAGAAACCTCAAAGCCCATCCCCACAGTGACGTACTTCCTCCAAAAGGCCACACCCACTCCAACAAAGCCACACCTCCTAACAGTGCCACTTCTTATGAGTTTATGGGAGCCAATTACATTCAAACTACCACATCCAGCTTGTTCTCAAAGGTTTTAAGGTGACTTACTACAACGCATAACTTAGTAGGGGAATAATTTAAAAATAGATGAAGACAGACAAGAAGAAAGGAAGCATAGAGCAAGAGAACTCAACAGTGGCATCTTGACATATGGCTCCAATAAGTCTTTGTTGTTGGGGCCGCCCTGTGCTTTGCAAGATAAATTTAGTAGCATCTTTGGACTCAGCTACTACACTTATCCCAAGTCCAAGAATGACTCCAAGCACTGCCAATGATTTTGTGTGTGTGTGTGTGTGTGTGTGTGTGTGTGTGTGTGTGTGTGTGAGAGAGAGAGAGAGAGAGAGAGAGAGAGAGAGAGAGAGAGAGAGAGAGAAACTGTGGTTATATTTGTGTTTGTGTATGTGTATTCATGTATATGTGAGTGTGTGTGTGGTTATGTGTATGTTCATGTATGTATGTGTGAGAGTATATCTGTGTGTATAAGTATGTGAGAGTGTGTATGTGTGTGTTTGTGCATGTGTGTAAGTATGTGTATGTGAATGTATATGTGAGTGTGTATATCTGTGTATGTTTATATATATGTTTGTATGTATGTATGCATATGAGTGTGTATGTGAATGTACATGTGACTATGTGTGTGAGAAATTGTGTATATCTGTATATGTGTGTGCTTGTGTATGTGTGTGTATGTTTATGTATGTGTTTGTGTGTGAGTGTGTGTGTGTGAGAGAGAGAGAGAGAGAGAGAGAGAGAGAGAGAGAGAGAGAGAGAGAGAGAGATTATGTGTGTGTAAAGACAAACGTCTCCACGAACTGACCATCCTACTTCATAGGATAATGTGAGGTGTGTCTGCACAAAGTTTTGGTTGGAGATGGGACACATTCCACTTCCTGGGGAGGAGTCAGAGATTGCCAAAGGTGTCTGGGGAAACTGGGCTAGGTATGTAGTTCCCAGGAGAAAGCCCACCCGCTGCCCAGCAGCGACAACACTGGTCCTGGAGCTGGGACCTAAGACATCTTTACAGTGTCTCTCTCCTGGTCTTGAATGCAGCTCCCAGTGAGTCTGTATTGTTTACTGTTTGTTTGCCTACTCGGGTGCCTCAAACTAAGCCTGGCATAGTGCTGCTTGCTAAACTGGGTAGAGTGGTACATACCTGTATTAATTCCAGTACTCAGGAAGCTGAGGAAGGTGGATCTTGAATTGAGGCCACCCTGGAATAGAGACTGTTTCATACAAGAGAACAACAAAAACAACAAAATGCCTAGTAAGTACTCATAAATGGAGATGAGTGTTGACCAGGGCCCAGTGGTATGCACCTCTTCCTTGCCCGTTATGGATTTGAGCAGCTAGATTGGTAGGGCTTTTGCTTACAGCATCACTAAGTGGAAGCCTGTGTTCTGGGGGATGTAATCTAGAATGATTGTCAGCAAAATCAATTAACAGACCCAATACAGTATGGTCAGGATTGCCACTCTCTTGGTGGTCTGACAGGTCAATACTTAGACATTAGGATGCAGTGAGGGGACATAGCATATTCTTTAGGCAGTGCCAAGAATAAGAAGTATTTTTTTTATGTACTTTTGAGTAGTGCAGAACAGAGGTAAGGGTCTGTGAGAAGTATGCCTCTGAAGGGCAGGTGAATAAGGAGCCAGCTCTTGTCAGCTGTCTAGGAGAAGGAGCAAGTGAACTGAGCCTGGGAAGACAGAAAGTGAGCACTAGTATTTTAGGTTATGGATTGCTTGATGTGCTCACCCCTTTCATCCACCATCTTTGTGTCCTCAGCACTGCTGAGATCCATTCTTCAGACAGAAATAGCTGGCCTGGGATGTGGCCGAAGAACTCGGTCACTGAGCATTTGGAGGGATTCAGGACCCCTCCTAAATGTGATAACATGGCTGATGATACATACAAGGACAAGAAAATGTGGCTTCTCATGTATCAGGCATTCTGTGTTCCAGTATGGAAGCATTTGGCCTGGGATAACTATACAGGAATTTAAACCAAATTTTCACTTAAGCTATACAAACAAAAAAACAGAGTCCTGGGTAAAGTTATAGCAGATTCAATTTCCATGTAGAAACATTCTCCTAGGCAATGGAAGAGGAAAACCAGAAAGTACCTACAGCCAACACAAATGGTTGTAAAAACCTTCTGTTTACGGGTGTTCAGGTACTTACACGTGTGAGACCTGTTGGTCCTCCCAGCCAGCTCGGAAGATAAGTATGATTGTTAGTCATGTTCTGAGGTGAAGAAATGGTGCGTTAAGGGGTAAATACCTTAATGGGGTCACTTAAGTGCCAGCTCTGATCATCTAGCCACCGTGGAATTAGTGTGAATCCTGCAATGACTATCTTAGCTATAGGAGGCTATTCTATCAGGTTTTAAATACTGATTGTAGGCTTTGCCTTAAAAGTAAAATCTAATTCTAAAATATAGTAAAGTCATTCCAGGTTGCCTTTTTGATTCTTTATTGAATGGTAAAGAAAAGAAAGAGCAAGTACTTAGAGTTATAAGCAAGTAGCTTCATAATTCAGGTGCTTTTGTATCTTTGGTTTTGATTTTTTAGACTGCTTAATATCAAGAAACAGAATAACTGAGCAATGTTTTCATAAACTACATTACTAGTCAATCCCTTTCTCTGTTTTAAACACAAAAAGGACTTTAGCAGTGAGGTTCCATTATGAATGCAGATGACATTGGTGATTCCTTTGAACTCATGAACTTTGGCCTTAGGGCACATGCATTCAGGATGGGTCTTTAAAATGCATGTGTCACATCTTGGGAATGAATGCAGAATTACAGAAAAGAGGAATGAAGCTGAGAGACATTGGATTGATGGACACAAGTGAATATGCCAGTAGGGATACAGTTAAAAGGTCGAATAATTCATTATTTAGGAATCACCTTCAGAGATAGCCCTGTTCAAAAATTAGCATACTAGTTTAGTATATATAAAAGGCTCTTTTAAAGGATGCCATTTGATATAACCCAAGGCTCTTCCTATTCATGAAGAGCTCAATTTTGTGAAAGTATGTAGCATTTCACCTTGATTACATTTGGTGTAATTTTCATATTTTTTCGACAATAAGGGCTCTTTATGGCATGTGTTCTCTATTTTTACTATTGTTATATTTTGAATAAATACCTCTATATACCAGGCATTAGCAACTCATTTATCATTTATTCATACTAAAAATATCTGTCTGTCTATCTTTCTTTTTCTTCTTTCCTTCCTTTTTTTTTTTTCGGTTTTTTGAGACAGGGTTTCTCTGTGTAGCTTTGCACCTTTCCTGGAACTTGCTTTGGAGACCAGGCTGGCCTCGAACTCACAGAGATCCGCCTGGCTCTGCCTCCCGAGTGCTGGGATTAAAGGCGTGCTATTTTAGGGACAAGGCAGCAGGAGAAACAGACTTGTAACATTTCTTGTTACTCACATCACAACAGAGGAAGAATGACAAAATCAAGCATGAAAGGTCTCATATGTGACCCGACAGTAGATGCTATGAAGAAAAAGAAAGGGAGAGGACTCAGGTGAGGAGGAGGGTGTTCTACATCGTCAGCACCGAAGCCTCCCAGAGAGACTGTCATTCGAATGGAGCTCTGGAAAAGTGTGGGGGCAGGCCAGCTAAGATGCCCAGGAAGGTGTTTGGGGTCATTTCAGTTCTGCAGGAGAACAAGGGGTGCTGAGACCAGTGGGAGTGTTGGCTGGGGTCAGGCAGGTGGTAGGACCTACCAGGCCAGTGTGTCGACATGGAGTTGGCTCTGGTAAAAAGAGAAACCAGGAAAGGACTCCAGCAGACCAGGCGGGGGCATCTGGCATATATGCTTGCAAAGGGTCACTGGTGACTGTCCTGAGATTAGTGAGAAGGCAGAAGGAACCTTTGGGAGGTTGTTAGAAGGGAGGTCACCGTGGCAGGGACAAGGTGGGTAGTAGGAGAAATGAAGTGATTGGGTTGTGAGATGTGTTTTGAAGGATGAGTTAGCAGACATACTGTTGGAGTGTGGGATGAGGAAGAGAGGTTAGCATGGTCTGTAAGCTTTGTGTCCTGAGCAGTGAGAAGAAATGAGTGTGGTTCCTTGGTGTCTGAAATGTCTCCTCCTCTTCATGAGATCCCTGTAAATGCTTAGCGACCGTGAGGGCACAAGGTCTGAAGTTCAAGTGGAAGAGAGTAGTTAAGCTGGAAGCATGGTGTTTGTGGACAGTTATAGTGTACACTATAGAGGCAGGTAGGTGGCGCCATGGTGGGGGCGTTCAGCAGAGGAAGATGTGCCCATGGTCCATAGCTGCAGATGGTGAGTGATGGGAAAGGCAGAGGAACTGAAGATTAGATGCTCTCATAAATGCCCCGACTGACTTGCATTCGTCTTCATTGAAGACAGAAGCCACATGTAATCATGATAGATTCTATTTTTCTCAGCTCTTTATCAGACAGCAAGCCATGAGGGAGACGATTAGAGAAAACATAGATAGGAGTCTATTCCACGAATGAATTGTGTGTGACCAGCAGTCACAGGACCAATCATTTTGTGAACTTTCCATCACATTTGGACTAGATTTCTCTTGGTCATGCACCTTTGGTTCCCTAAGATGCTTTCGTGGTTCCTGGAATAGGCTTCTAGGAAGAGCATTTGTCTGTCTTTGGCATGTAGTGACCTGCTACACCTCTGTCTGAATTCTAAATTTAGTCATGGGTAAATGGACCTTTTCCCAGTATGCTGTGGCTCTTCCTTGATGTAAATGACTTTGTGAAAACCAACATATAGGGATTTTTGAGGAAGTCCTGTCATGGGAAATCACGATTTGCTATTGGCGGATAAAAGAAAGGCATCTCATCAGAGATCCCTTTCAATACAGTGTGTTTATGGATGATAGCATGCTAGCTGACAAAGGAGTGGACTGGGCTCTGTAGCAGCCTGCGGTCTGCCGAAGGAGGGAGACTGGAAATGCTTGAGTGAGTAGAACAAGGCCATGCTTCAGTGCCCGTGTGCCTCAGTGAGAGTTTCAGGACATCCTCTGCTTAAACTTGTAGAGCGCCGACTTTGGGGTATGGAAAAGTTGGAAAACATTAAATGGAAATCAGTTAAATGGCAATGTTCAAAGTGACAAGTTTGATATGTACGGTCAGCTCTAGGGTATGATGAAGTGGTTTTTAAGGGATCGTGAGTGTTGGAATCCCAGCAAAAAAATGGGAAACCAAGTGCCAGGCTGCAGCGGGCCATTTTGAGGAGCTTTGATTAATTGTTATAGAAAGACTAAAGCCACTGACAGTGCAGAAAATTTGGAAAAATGATATGTTTAGAGGGAGCCCTATTGGGAGTGTGGATTGATAGAGGAGGGAAATGGGATCTTGGAGCGTGGTTCTGCTCGTAGGTTTTTCTCCAGTTTTTGAGCCATTTTCAGGCCTCACTGTTCACTGCCTCAATTTCCCCGGGTTTAAAATAGTAGTCTCCTCTTGAGGCTATGATTCTGATGAAAAATCCCGGCCTATGGACTTCATTTCTGTGATGGAAAAAGGAGCTGTTTCTCTCTGTCTCTGTCTCTCTGTCTCTCTCTCTCTCTCTGTGTCTCTGTCTCTCTCTCTGTCTCTCTGTCTCTCTGTCTCTGTCTCTGTCTCTCTCTCTGTCTCTCTCTCTCTCTCTCTCTCTCTCTCTCTCTCTCTCACACACACACACACACACACACACACACACACACACACACACACACTTTCTCTTTAATTTCCTTCTCTTTCTTCCACGTGCCTGTGTCATTTGTGACTGTTGACAATATGTAAAGAGATCACATAATTCCTACTTAGGAGAGTCCTCCTTCTCTTTTTCTTCTTCTACTTCTTTTTCAACGCTCTGTTGTTTTGTGATACAACACTCTTCCCCAGAGTAATTAAGTGTAATTCTGCAAGCGAATGAAAAACGGGTAGCAGAAGCTGACGGACCTTAAACAATAAATATTTGTGTTTTATACAGCTGCCACTAGTAATTAAGAGAGAATAACTAAGTAGAGTGGACCTGAACCCGCTCGATGGCTTTGAGGGGGGCGGCCACTCATTCTCGGTGCCCTGACTAGGAGGAGCGAGCATGGAACATTTTGCTGAATGTCTGTGGTACATTGCCACCTTGTGGCCGCAATTTTCCTAGACATGGAAAAGAGCAACTTGATAATACTAAGTCTGGCTTTCCCTTTTGACCTTAATTCAAAAGATTGGAGATTTTGTATAAGAATATATGGATTATAGAATAGATGAGTTTAAGAGATTATCTGTGTTTTTAGAAGAGGCATGTCTGCAGCTGATTCTGTGAGGGGATCAGGGGGTGCACTCGCATGTGTCTAGTGGGGAGAGGTGAAAGCTGATTGGGGGAAAGGATAGCATTTCCTCCCTAGCACATAGACAGAGTATGTTCATTCTCTCACTTAATTCCATCCCATGCTTACTCTGAAAATTTTCAATGCAAAATAATAATAATAATAATAATAATAATAATAATAATAATAATTAGCCGTTTTAAAAAAGAAAAATGGGTAAGGATATACAGTGGTTTCAACAATACAGCACCAATAACCTCTGTGTTGCTTGGTAGAGCGACTGCAGTCGGACTACAGATGGAGTACTGCATTTTTCTAGTTGCTCATGAGTAACTGTTCAGGTGCTTCATTGTCTATAAGATTTAAGGGCAAAACGTCTAAGGCTAGACAGGAATCTCTCCTTGGAGGCCCCCTAAGTGGACACTTACGTCATGAGCAATAGTCTGGGCTGACCCCTTCAGATGAATACAGCTCCTCCTTCGGAAGGGCTGTTTCTTTGAGAAGTGCCCTCTGGGGTTCCTTCTCCTCCTGATTTGGCTTTGATCCTAGAGTGGATGGAGTGCTCATTCTTCAGGGTCCTCTCACCTAAATACCATCTGGCAATGAAATACAGTAAGGACCCCAGTATCTGGGAGTTGTAGGTGGTTCTTATTAAGAAGTACTCAAAATCCATTGCATGCTGCCAGCAGACACAGGCGAGGCTGGGAGAAAGTTCACAGCTTGTGGAGCTGAACCGACGAAGGTTCAGTCTCAGCTCTCTAGGGAGGGGAGACCCACCAGCAGGCACTGTTTTCTTTATGCAGAGATTTTGCATGTGCCGCAACACATGGACAGACAAATGGATGGCTTAATCTTTGACATTCTTCCTCCTATAAGAACATCTATGATAGTCTTAAAAACAAACCAGATCGTTACACCCAAGTGCCCATCTTTTCCCATGAAAACAAAAGAGACTTTGGTGAAACCTCCCTTAAAATGGCATTCATTAAGCTGTGCTGTCCAAGTTTTTCCTGCTTTTAAAATTGTATGAAGTTGGCCCTTTTCTGGGACAACTGGAATTTCTGTGAGTCTGTAAATAGTTTGGGGGCCCTTAATTGTGGTAAGGACACATGTATATGCACAGGAATATTTTCGTCCTTAATAACTGTCTCAGAGCACACACAGGTATTCTGACTTGCGGTGAACATTTAGACGGTACCACTCTCCTCAGGTCTGGAAGGTGTTCTCATGAAAGTAGAACGGATCTTGACATGAGTGCTTTAACCCAGGGGATCCTTTTGTAGAAAGCCATCTATTGAAGTGACTTTGGTTTCTCTGATTCTTGTGACAGGCTTTCTTTTTAAGAGCCAGCGAGTGATAGAAGGATGTATTGATTTCCATTAAGGGCTGTGGTGCTTAGAAATTCCTCTCCTGTGTGTGTATGTGTGTGAGCAATATATGAGATTTGATCTGTTCTTATATAGCAATGTTTCGTATGGGGGGTCCACAGAAGGACATATTTTCTATAAGGGTCCAGGATACACATGTATACATGTATAATTCAGTCATGAAATGATACCTTCCTGTTTTGTGTGTGTGTGTGTGTGTGTGTGTGTGTGTGTGTGTGTGTGTGTGTGTGTTTGTGTTTGTAGGGGGTTGGGTGCACCTGTGTGTGCATGTGGGTGCCAGAGGTCAACCTCAGGTATCATTCTTCAGGTACTGTCCACCTTTTTGGAGAGGTTCTTCATTGGCCCAGAACTCTCCGGTTAGGCTAGACCAGCTTGCCCACAAGCCCAGGAACCAATCTCACCAATATGGGGCTGCAATTACAAGCATGTGCCGCCATGCCAGGCTTTTTTTGTATGGATTCTGGGGGGAGGGGCAAACTTGGATATTCGTGCTTTCATGGTAAACACTTTGCTGACAGAGCCATCTTTCCAGCCCTTGTGGAGTTTGGTGATAACCACTAGACTGCGTTAAAAATTGTGGTCATAATCTGTTGAACTTAATCTCATGACCTTCTCATGTGTTGTGACCTGCCTTCACTACCTGGTGCTGTGATTTTGCACTGAGCAACACTGGCTCCCAGAAAGAAGGCATAAGAATGAAACCTAGAACTTTCCGAACTAGGACAATTAAAAACAAGGTTGGACGGAGCGTGTTTAGAAAAGGAGGTGCAAAGAAGATAGCCTGAGAATCCATTGTGTTGAGTGTCCCCAAGAATGATGCCACTGTCCTTCTCTCTACAGCTTGACCACATTCTGTCTCCACCACCCATGCCGTTTCGGAAATGCAGCAACCCAGATGTGGCTTGTGGCCTTGGAAAGTCGCTGAAGTATAAGCGACAGCTGAGTGGGGATGGGAAGCAGCTGCGGCGAGGGAGCCTGGGAGGAGCCCTCACTGGTGAGTCGGGGCAAGTGGGTCAGAGAAGGAATTGTGCGTCTCTTACAGGATCCTGAACAGCCTTGGAGTTCTGCGTGTGAAAGCCTGCCTGTAGACCCTTCTGTGGAGTCTCATTTAGTCCAGAAAGCAGTTTAAATTAAGGACTTGAACAGTAAACATTTATGGAATATGGTTTATATACAATGACCGGGTCATATTTTCTATATACACAAGTGCATTTAGTGAAATTTATATTTTGGTGTAACTACCAGCATGATCAAAATATAAAATGTTTCTGTCCCCAGTATACATGCAGACATACACACACACACACACACACACACACACACACACACACACACACACACACACAATTCCTTGTCCCAAGGTTACTGTGGATCTGTTGCCTGTTCCTGCAGATGAGATTCATCCTAAGTGTTTTGTGTTAAATGGGCCACACAGTCTGTGTGTTGGGTCTGCTTTCTGTTGCCCAGCATACCATTTTAAAGATACGTATGCATTATTTTATCAGTAGTCAGTGTTCCTAACAAACTGACAAGATGCCCAAATCCAACCACTTTATACTCTCACCAACAATCGGTGAGCAAAGTAATTGGTGTGCCTGCTCGCCAACCTGTGGTGTGGCCAGTCTTTGTGAGTTTAGTCATTTTTGTGGTCCTATGATATTGTGGTTTTTCTTTTGTATTTTCTTGTCAGCTTCCTGTTACTCTAACTGGACCCTGCGATAACTGAATTATAAAAAGAGAGGGTCTCTTTGGGCTTTGTTGCTTTGGGACTGTGCAGATCAACACGTCACGACAGGAAGCACACAGTGGGATAAGACTGATCATCTTATGATGGGGAAGTAGAGAGAGAAAGATGGGGGAGCTGGGAAGTAGAGAGAGAAAGATGGGGGAACTGGGAAGTAGAGAGAGATGGGGGAGCTGGGAAGTAGAGAAAGATGGGGGAGCTGGGAAGTAGAGAGAGAAAGATGGGGGAGCTGGGAAGTAGAGAGAGAAAGATGGGGGAGCTGGCTCCCACAAGACACTTCAGCAGCATGGCCCCAATGACCTGAAGCCCTCCTGCTGGACCCCCGCTCTTCAAGCGTCACCATTTTCCAGTGGCAGCATATTGGGTCCAGCCTCGGCTCTTTCAACATTTTGATCTTCAGAAATCACATCCGACACAAGCTGTAGCCTGTAGGTGATGCAGAGCATGTTCTGTTGGATGCTTGTGTATCTTCATTTGTGAGATTGCTATCAAATCTTCCCCCGTGTTTAACTACAGAGTTACAGGTAAGTCATTTAAATGTTTCGGTCAAGCACGGCAGCAGGTATTGCCTGTTACTTATGAGTGAGCTATGAAAGCTACTGTCTATGAGAAGAGAGGGAGTGTGAGAGCCTTGGAAAGGGACTTTGCAGAGAGAACAGTTGGCGGGCTAGACAGAAAAAAATAATGTTGTTCTCTAACACAGTTGGGTAACTGATTGGCAGCAATTCCATTTTTAAGAATCCCATTTTTAAACTGCAGGTAGGGAGGGATCTAGAATGTCCCCAGCATGAATGCTATGTGCTGGAGGTGAGAAATTTGCCAGTCACCCTGATTTAGTCATTCTGCATGCGTTTAAAAACAACTCCAGGGCTGGAGTGTGGCTCAGTGACAGACACTTGCCTAAGCATTCATGGGCCCTAGATTTGAACCCAGTACCACAAAAATAAAGAACGAGAGAAAGATGAGAATGAAACAGAGAAAAGAATATTGTAGTCTGTGAGTCTGTGTAATTATGTGTCCACTGAAAATAAAAATATATATTAAAGACAAAAAGGGGAGATATAAATGTTCCATCTAAAACTGAAGTTTTCTCAAATCTAAGAAGCCCCATAAATAACTTCTATTTATATTTATACCTTATATATTTACATAAATATATCTACTTATATTTAAATACTCTTATTTTTATTTGTAACTTTTATTCTAGCTTGATAAAAGGCCAAATAAGGATAAATTAAAGCATAACTTACAAAAGACTCACATTTAATCTCTCACGGTGAACTCAACTTTAACACATTACAGATTAGATTTTTTTCTATTTCATCTTTGTGATGTTTTCCTCTAAACATAAATATTTTGAAGGAACACCATTAGTTTTAAGCCCTGAAGGAAGTTTTGTCTACATACCACAGTCTTGCCTGCCAGTTCATAAATGGTCTGGAAAATATTTTGAATTATGTTTTTTTTTTTCATTTAGAATTATGGGCTTTGACTTTCTGGAAATGGAATTTCTGAGGAATGGAAATACTGCTGCCACATGGTCAGTAGAGGTGGAGCAGTTGGCCCAGAGAGTCACACTGCTGGAGTGGAGGAAGGGTGACCAGGCCCAGGGAAGAACAGAAAAAAAAAGCCTGCAGAGCTGGGGAGATGTCAGTCAGTACACAGTGCTGCTATGTGAGCATGAGGTGCTGGGTCTGAATTCCACCTGTGTGGAAGCATTCATCCGTATTCCCAGCATCGAGGGAGCGGAGATAGCACAGTCCCGGGGCTTTCTGCCCAACTTGTCTAGCAGAATTGGTGAATTTCTGATTCACTGAGAGTCCTCATCTCAAAAAAAAGGTGGAGAGCAAAACAGAAGGCATTACTGTCAACCTCTGACCCCTTACATGTACATGTGTGAGCACATGCATGCATGTGCACATGCATATACCACACATGTATGTGTGTTTACACTCACACATTTACATACATCCACATGACACATGCATATAACACACACACACACACACACACACACACACACACACACACACACAAAGCTATACTCTGCATGCATGATGGTGCATGCACAGGCTGGCCTTGAACTCAAAACTTCCTTGCCTCTACCCATAGCTTTTATGACATTCATGCACCACCATGCATGCAGAGTATAGTTGTGTGTGTGTATGTGTGTGTGTGTGTGTGTGTGTGTGTGTGTGTATGATATGCATGCCATGCGTCATATGGATGTGTGCAAATGTATATGTGAGTGTAAACACACACATACATATATATAAATATATATATATATAAGTAAATATATATATATATATATATATACACACACACACACACACACACATACATACATACACATAAGGCTGTTCTTCCTTGAGTAAACGGTGCTTTCACTAGAGTTCTGCTGATTCTTCTCTGCTGCTTGTTAGGACCATTCTTGCTTCCCACTCCTAGATGCAGATCGCCTTTGTAAGCGGTCCAGCCTCAGTCTAACCCTTAACTGATAGGAAGAGAAATGAAATCCTGATGGTTCCGATTCACCCACTTATTCATTTTAATTAGAAAGTTTATTTTAATTGCACAGCCTTTGACAGCTGGGTAGTAATTATTCTCACCTTTTTTTTTCACAAGTAGTTTATTAAAAGCTTTGAAATGATTCAAAATCTTGCAGCAATGTGACTTGGAGCATGGAATTTGGCCTTTAGCTTTATGAGAATGAATACTTGCACCTGGTTCCCATTTCTTTCTTTTAGCAGCTCTATCAAGTCTAGCCTCATACAGTTTGGATGCTGTACAACTATTTTGGGTGCTTAAATCTTAGGTGAGATAATTAAAAAAAAAAAAAGTTTCCCCATCCTTAGAAGAGCTTTAAAGAACCATTGAACATAAGTCTATTTTGGAAAATAGGTCCTTGAAAGTTGGGGGCAGGAGAAAGCATTGGTAACTGGTCCTCCAGATAGCGTAGCTGAGGGTTTAATAAAGAAACCCGTGAGAAGCACTTAGCCCAGCCACAGGCTGTAGATGTAACCAACCGTCTTATTAAATAAGAAACACAGAACCAATGCAAAGAACAAAGCCAAGAGGTCAGAGCTAAGAGCTAAAACCTTACCCTTCCTCCTGCGGTGGTCCTACCTCTCTGAAAGAGAGCTACTTCCTGTGTTAAAGTCTTTATAAAGACTTTCGGTTCTGCCTTCTCATTGGTTGTAAACCCAACCACATGACCACCTTGTCACTGCCTGTCTGTACAGACCTCCAGGTCTTCTATGGTTGGTATTGAGATTAAAGGCATGTGTCTCCAATGCTGGCTATATCCCTGAACACACAGAGATCTACCTAGCTCTGCCTACCAAGTGCTGGGATTAAAGGCGTGCACCACCACCCTGGCTTTCCTATGACTTGCTAATAGCTCTGACCCCCGGGCAACTTTATTTATTAACATACAAATAACATTTTAGTACAAAATAAAATATCACCATAACAGGCAGCAGTTTTTGTGAGTAACTGAATTGGGGGCTTTGGAGTTGGTGGAGAAGGTAAACTCACCAAGGGCAGCTTGATACCCTGATTGATTCAATTTTTGCTTTTTAAAATCTGCTTGTTTGGTTTTGAGGCAGAGTCTCACATTGTAGCCTGGGCTGGCCTGGGACATATTGAATAGCCCAAATTAGCCTGGAATTCGTGGAAATCTTCTCACCTCAGCCTCCCTAGTGCTGGGATTGTAGGACTTGTTATTATATAGGATTGGGGGATTACCAGACTAGATCAGCTTGGTGTCCTACCTGCACAGGTAGAAGGTATGGGGCTCAGGGAAGAGGGCATGACCTTTGATTCTCAAAAACAATGTGTCTACTAGTTTTAGGCAGCAATAATCATGGAACCTCACCTTGGACCATACCCTGTTGCTCAGCATATAATAAGAAAGCTGGTTTTGCCACCAGAACCCTGTGTCTGATCTGGCATCTTACTTCAAAGACCAACCACATTCCCATTACTTGGTCTTGTTTCAGCTCCTTTGGTTTGGTAGTATTGTACTTACAACAGTGAGTTGCCAGGCGTGAGGTGAGACAGGAGGACCCAAAGTTCAGGGTCTCTAAGGGGCATAGCAAGTTTGAGGCCAGCCTGGACTCTTTCTTGCTAAAAACTAAACAAAACTAAAATATTTTGTGAAGGATCAGCTTATGGTTTGAAGATGTTACTGACTAATTATAACTGAAAAAATTCACTGAGCTTTTAGCTTTTCAAGAGGAAAATGTATGACCTAGTCATTTATTTGTCCATAATGATATCACGTATTGAAATCTTCTTCTTGTAGGGCAGGGTTACTTTTAGTGAATTACAGTTATTGACTACTTTAACCCCTGAGACAGGGAAGCACTCAGCCCTGTTCCACAGATGTGGACATTGAGGCACAGGCGTGGTGCTTGTAAACAAGAGTCAGGAATTAGGTCCAGGCAGGCACACAGTCACTCTGAAGCTCTTTAGCAGAGCAGGTACCCAGTAGGTTTTAAATAAACTTTAAATTCCAGCAGGATTAATTAGAGTGAATTTTAGATAGGGGAATCTTTGCTTAGTTGGAATCTGGGACTGTGACTCAATCTGTAGGGCTCCCAGTTCTTTAATTAAAGTAAATTAAAACTAAGCAATTAATGCATATTAAAAAAAACCCTTTAAATTCATACATTCGTTAGCCCAGCAATTCTATTTCTGGGAATTCATTGCAAGCAAACAGTCATGAATATGTGTGGAAATTAGCACTACTGATGTTGTAGTGGTACTATTTATAATAATTAAAATTACATGTCATCTAAATATATGCCAAGAGAATATTGATTAAACATATTATAGAATATATACAGAGTGGAAAACAATTGTAAACATTGAAATCATGTTGTAAAAAATAAATTTGAACACTGAAAAGAGGTTCATAATATTTAATGTGAAATCCTGTTGCTGAATGTTCTCAAATTATTACATGCTTCGTAAGACTTCCTATAATTAAAATTAAACAATTGAATATTTGATAAGGGGGGGAAGAAAACTACTGTACTAAAGTTTTTTTTTTTTCAAACTGGCTTGATGATTAAGCAGGTTCCCTTTTTATATAGGGGTGTGAAGGGGGCGCTAATCTTTTTATACCCTGCAATTCAATCCAGAGGGAACTTTTTTTTCTCTCCAAAGTTTTTATTATTGTTATTGTTCATTTGCATCATTCAGTGACCTATGTCAGCAATATTAATGCTATATACTCTCAGAATGCTCATTGGCAGACAACTCTTAAGTTTCTAGTTACATGGCTGAGGTTCTTCTGGAATGTGGAACACTATTTTAGCGCTAGTAGGTTTGGTCACAGGATTCACTATGAGTCCAATCTGCTCTTGGTTCACTGTCTCTCAGCTCAGCTGCTACACAAAGTGATAGAGTCAGGATGAAGTCCATCTGTACAGACAGGTTTCAAACATATGTAAGCATTGTGCTGCTAGTTTTCCATTGGCCAGAATGAGTCATGTTGTGGCAGCGTACTCCACCACAGTTATTGGGCAAGGATGCAGAATATTATGCTAAGAACTTAGACAGTTAGGACCAGTGATTCAGTCCACCATAATTAGCTCCTGTCTTTTCAAGCAATCCTTTATGATAAACATATCTATTTCTGAATTATGAAAGTATGTGTTCAATGTAGATAATTCAGAAAACAAAAAGCCTCACAAAGGGTAAATCAGAAGGCCCATAGTTGTACAATGTTTTGAATTAATGATATCCACGTTTGAAATTGTGAAATTCTTCTTCCCGAACTAAAGATCTGAATTACCAAGAGTATTAGGTTAAAAAGAGGGAAACAAACATTGCTTGCTTGCTGATTTTATTTTTTTTTTCAGGGTTGACATTTAAACAATAGACCCAGAGCTTACTATGCCCATCATGTTCTGATTTTTTTTAAGCTAATGTTTTCTGTCTTCATGGCCCACTGCTTGCTAAATAGATAGAAGCAGCATGCAAACAGTGACTGAGCTTTGGAGCCCCTGATGAGGAAGGGAAGCGCTATTCTAATCATTAGACAGACGCTTTAGTCTGGGCACAGACACACAGTGTTGTGCCTGACAGTTCACAGCCAGGAGGCTGCAGACATGAGGGTCTTTGAATCCTGCTTTCTGGGTATCCAAATAAGTGCTCTCCCCAACTCCATAGCCTTTATTCCCTGGTTGTCATGTGTGTTGTAGCTTTGACAGTTAGAACAAAAGCTCCTCTTCTTGAAGGGGTCACTTCTGTTTTCTAAAGGATGTTTGAGTTATTTACAACATAAAGAAAAGCAGAATCAATGTCTTCCCATAGATTGTATAGGAATGCAATGTGCACATGGCACTAATGGATTAACTTGTAGACCGTATGGACTGGGATTTCTAAAACTTGTTACGATGTTATTTTTTTCACCAGGGAAAATGGACAAGTTTTGCTTTTCTGGGAAATGAAACCTGTCTGTCTTTCTGTCTGTCTGTCTTATTTTTGTAGTGCTTCAAGCATGCTATGCAAGTGCTGTCCCCCCAAGTTAAACTTCCAGCCTAGCTCTAGAACATTTTAAGCATCTTGCCTGAAGAGAGAAAAGAAAAACAGCACAATTCCTAAGAAACATTCTTTCCTTTTAGGGTTAGCTTGGAGGCCATCATGTTGGAGTGAGTGAGTCTTTCTTTGCTTACTTAATGGGTTGCTTAGCTTAGTTGATAAATCTGAGAATACTCAAATTAAAGCTCCCATAGTATTTAGTAACTCTTCACTGGGATGCAATGTCTCTGTCATAAGCTAAGGCAAAAGTAACAGTATCTCAACACAATAGCAATTTATTTCTTACATGTGTAATTGTTGAGGGGAGATATTTGGGGCTAGCTTGCTCTCCTCATGGTCATTTACATGTCCACACTCCACTTTCTGGACAGGCTCTGACTGACCTTTAGCAACTGTTTCCAATTGGTCAAGGTGGAAAGAGAGGAAAAACCCAGGCTGGCAGAGACATACTCATTTCTCTCTACATATTTTTGTCAGGATCCATCATATAATCACAGGTCACCCTAAGGTGGGTGCTGGTGTTGTAGCATGCTGGGAAATGAGTTCCTGCTGTCCTATAGCTCAGAGGCCAGATCCATGTAGGCAAGGGAGGGTGGCACTCACCAAGTAGAAGAGTTTGTGGAGTAGATTTCAGTAAGGCCATAGTGTGGTGGTATTGTGTTCCCCGAAATATTGTGCACCCTAATAAACTTATCTGGGGTCAGAGAACATAGCAGCCACAATATTAAACATAGAGGATAGGCAGTGGTAGCACACGCCTTTAATCCTAGCATTCCAGAGGCAGAAATTCATCTGTTCAAGGATACAGTCAAGTATGGTGACTCACACCTTTAATCCCAGAAAGCGAGCCTTTAATCCCAGGGAGTGTTGGTAGAAAGGAAAGATATATAAGGTGTGAAGACCAGAAACTAGAAGTATTTGGCTGGTTAAGCACTTGGCTGGTTAAGCTTTTAGGCTTTGAGCAGCACAGTTCAGCTGAGATTCATTCTGATTGAGGACTCAGAAGCTTCCAGTCTGAGGAAATAGGATCAGCTGAGGAACTGGCGAGGTGAGGTTAGCTGTGGCCTGTTCTGCTTCTCTGATCTTCCAGCCTTTCACCCCAATACCTGGCCTCAGGTTTGATTTTATTAATAAGACCTTTTAAGATTCCTGCTACACCATAGGACATGAATTTGCTTTGAAGTACCCATGAAACGTGATGAGACCAGCAAGACTGTGGAGTCACAGAAACAAGGGAATCATGATTTTGAGGAAAGCATGTCGGACTGTGTCATGTAAGCAAATAAAGATGAAGATAAGAAGAGGCTGCTGGAATTAACAGTGTAGTCACTAGGTAACCTTGGGGAGAGCAGTGGAGTGCAGGTATATACTAGGGTGGGGTAGGTGAAGAGAAAACAAAGAACTAGAGACAGCAAATATTTGGGTAAAAAATAGTATTCATTGCTCTTCAAGAACTTGAGCTGGGATGGTATTGGGTAAGAGAGAGGAGCCTGTTGGGAAGCAGAGAAGATGACATTTTTTTTCTTGGTTTCTTTTTTGACCCATTCATCATTCAGTGCATTGTTTAATCTCTGTGAGTTTATGTGCTTACTAGAGATTTGTTTGCTGACTATTTTAAGTTTGTTACATTATGGTCAGAAAGAATACATAGAGTTATTTCTGTCTTTCTGATTTTGTTAAGGTTCATTTTGTGTTCCAGAATATAATACGGTCTATTTTGGAGAAGCTTCAGTGGGCTGCTGAGTAGAATGTGTATTCTTTGGTGTATGTGTAGAACATACTGTAGATAACTCTTAAGTCCATTTTATGTAGGATGCCATTGAGTTCTGATGTTTCTCTGCTTATTTTTTTGTCCAGATCTGTTGAAGAAAGTGGGGTATGGAAATCACCCGTCATTACTGGATTGTTGTTAGTCTGTGTCTGTAATATCAGTTGTACACTTTTTATAAAACTGAGTACATCAGGGATTGGTACACATATGTTTAGGATCATAATGCCTTCTTGGTTAATTTTTCCTTTCATTAGAATGAAATGTCCTTTTAAATCTTCTCTGATTAGTTTTAGTTTGAAGTCTGTTTTGTCAGAGATATAATAACACCTGCTTGCTTCCTGGTCCCATTTGACCAGAGTTATTTTTGTTCTTTTAAAGTAGTGCCTATCTTTTAAAGCTGAGTTTCTTGTGGTCAACAGAAAATGGATTTTGTTTCTTGATCCATTCAGGCAACCTGTGCCATTTGATTGGAGAATTGAGGCCATTAATATTTAGTTGTTTTTGAAAGGTGTGTGTTGATTGTAGTTTTGTTGTTTATGTTGTCGCTGGTACTTTGTGTTTCAGTAATTAAAGCTTCATTTGTTTATTTTTTACAGTCTTTTGGCCATGTTTATTCTTGTCAGCCTGAAGTATCCCTTCCTGTATTTTGTTAAAGGTTGATCTGCCGAATATAAATTTTTTAATGTTCAGATCATGGAAAGTTTTCCTTTTTCCTTCAACTTTGGCAGATAGTTTTTCTGGGTATATTAGTCTAGGTTGGCATTTATAGTCTTTTGGGACTATAATGTATTGCTCCAATCTGGCTTTCAAAGTATCTGTTAAGAAATCAGTTTTGATTCTGATTGATTTTTCTTTATATGTGACCTGTGTTTTTTTCTCATGTAGCTTTCATATTCTTTGTTTGTTCTGTATACTTAGTGTTTTAACCATGTTGTGGGAGTTTTTTTGTTTTATTTGTATTCTTGTTTTCTCTATTTGGTGTTCTGTGTGCATCTTGTATCTGTATGGGCATGTCTATCCTTAGTTTGGGGAAGTATTTTTTTTTTCTATAATTTTGTTGAAGATTTGGTCTATGCCATTGACCTGGTAATCTTCTTCTTCATCTATTCCTATAATTTGAAGTTTGATCTTTTCACAGTGACCACATTTCTTGTATATTATTTTCCTGTGTTCTTAAAGTTCTCATATTTTTTACTTATTTCATCTAGTTCCTCTATTTTATCTTTTAGTTCTGATATTCTATCTTCTGCTTGATCCATTCCACTTGTAAAGATTTCCCTTGAGTTTTCTGTTGAGTTATTGAGTTTTTCTGTTTCATCTATAGTTCTTTTCAGTGTTTCTATCTTTATTAAATTCTGTCTTCAAATCCTGAATCATCTTTGTCATCTTTATCATTTGTTTCCTCAAACATCGCTCAGGCCTTTATTCTTTTTAAGTTTATTCTCTTTATGTCCATTGAGCTGGTGTGTGTGTGTGTGTGTGTGTGTGTGTGTGTGTGTGTGTGTGTGTGTGTCTTAAACTCCTTGAATTCTTTGATGAAGTCTATGATTGTTCTTTTGCAATTCTGTGTTCTGGAGTTTATCTAAGTAATTCTCATTGGCAAGCATTTCTGTAGGACTGGTGGATTTTAGGGGAATTCTGCCTTGATCTTTCATATTGTTTGTATTTTTGTGATGATATCTGTGGGTCTGTGGACTTCTTTTGTTCTGTGTCTGATGTAATCACAACAGGTTATGACAGAGCACAGATATTTGGCTATGTTCAACCTGAAGGTTGGATATGGCTTAGGTAGAATGAAGTCTGATAGACTCAGGAGATGGGTTAGCAAGCAACATATGTGTCCTGGTACTATCCTTCAGTTTGGGCATAGATCTGGAGGTTGAGAAAGGTGCATGGAGGGGAGGATTGGGAAGTTTTCTACAGCTAGACCGTGGTGCAAGAAACGCAATACTTGGGTGGGTGGAAAGGTTGGACATGGAGCCTGAGGGGGCTGTAGGTTGTTTATGTTCAGATCCATGCAAGCAGACAGAGCTATAGTAAGCCAAGGAACTGGTTGTGGGACCCAGGTAGACCTGGAAATAAGGAAGGGTATGTGAATGGAAAGATCAGGTAGGATCATCCAGCTAGACCAGTGGTTTTCAACTTTCTTAATGCTGTGACCTTTTAGTGCAGTTCCTCATGTTGTGGTGACCCCCCAACCATAAAATTATTTCATTATAACTGTAATTTTCCTACTGTTTTGAATCGTAATATAAATATCTGATATACAGGGTATCTGATATGAGGCCCCTATGAAAGGTTCATTTGACCTAAAGGGGTTGTGACCCATAGGTTGAGAACCACTGAGCTAGACTCTGGCATAAGATGTTCCAGACCAGGTGGACAGAGAGGTGGGATGTGGTGCTCAAGGGGCCTGTAGGTTGTCAAAAAGTTTAATTTTTGATGTCTATTTCCTTATTGTTGATTTTAATAAGTTTACTATTTTTTTAAAAAAAATAATCAAGGCAGTTTAATAAGTTTCATGGTTCATTGTATTGAAACCTGAGAGGATGTTAGAAGGGTTCTCTGGGAGTTGGGGAGGGAGGATTATGAAATGGTTGGTAGGAAATAGGAAGGAATTCTGAATTTAGGATTTCTTGGGAGCATTGAGAACTCTCTTACAGTCTGAGGCATGATGGAAAATGAATCCTGACTTTGTGCTGGACAAGGTCCAGACTCCAGGAGGATGAGTCTCTTGGGAGTATTAGTCTCACTGAAGGTAGTTAAAAGTCCTGGACAAGGGTTATTCAAGAGCATGCTAGGAAAGGTAAAGCTGAGCTATATAGAAATGGGAAGACATTTTAGCGTCAATGGTGATATTCTGCAGTGATTGACCCAAAGCTGGTGGAATCTTGGAAGGTAGCCTGAAACATGGGACTTGGGCAGTGTTGGGCAATGGGTAGGTAGTAGGTAAGCTGAGCTGCACTTAAGCAGTCTTTGAAATGTGATTATTTTTAAGTTTGGTATATTTTGAAACTTTTAAGCGGCAAAGAAATCTTTGTGGTGCTCTTTGGATACTCTCAATTTGGGCTCTTTCCCTTTTGGCCAGTCAGTGGTGATTGTGGGAGAGAAAGACAAAGCCAGATCTACACATGGTTCACATTTACAATTTTACTGACTTAATTCACTTGCTTCTATTTGCTTTTCTGTTTCTCAGTACTTCCAGAGTCTCCACTGAAGGTGCATGGCCAAGGGTAGATATTCTTCTAAGTTGGTCTGATGCTCCTTTGTAGAGCTAACAAAATTCTGTAGCCCATCAGCAAGAGATTAGGAAGCTAGGGGATGTCTGTGGTCATTTGGGAAATCACTGGGTAACCTAGAGTCGACTGTATTGGCATCTTTGTCTTGGCAAGAGCACGCAGTTTTAAGAAGCCTGTGGAACCGTTCTTAGTCTTCACAGAGTAGGTGTCCCTTTCTGTCCTGGGTGTTTTCTATGCTATCCAGGCATTTACCATCTAGGGTAAATATTTTGATGCGTTTGTGGAAGTGTCTGTAGTTTTTCCTTGTCAGAGTGAAGATCTCCTGAGACCTAGACTTAATGGGACACACAGCTGTCAGCTGGTTCTTCTGACAGATGCTGCCTCCCAGTGACACTGTCAGAGAGCCTTCTGCTACTGCTCATCGCCTTTGCAGATGGCCTAGTGAGGAGTAATTGCCTCTCTAACTTGCATGCCCACACCACAGTTCCCAGCCCTGAGCTGCCAAGTGGCTGCACCGTGTTCCCAAACAGGTGACATAGTTCTCATGGAAGCTCACATCTCTCATTCAGATGTGCTGCACCAGTGATGTAGAAGGTGAGAAATCAGGCATGATGGGATGGGAGGATTAATTTAGAAAAGAGACTGATGAGGGCTTGAAGAACCGCATGCATTTCCCTTATACCAAGAGATAGACAAAAGCCAGAGCTATTTCCTTTGATATGTGAAGGAGCTTTAAAGAACAGTTCAGCTCTCTCAGAAATCAGTTTTACAATTCTGTACCTGATAAAGCTTGAAAGATGTAAAACTTATGACGTAATCCTGAGGCTGATTCAGATGATGTTTTACGTAGAAAGCCTGATATCTCAGTAGGTCCTTGAAGTGCTCTTTGTAGAGGAAATGGTTAGATTGGGCCCCAGGTTGTGGTTAGTGTGGCATTTAAGTTCCACTGGGACAGAAATACTTTCTGGGGCAGCTTAACCATGTTCATGGACAAGTTTGCTCTCTTGGCCTTCAACTGGATATATTGGATATGGCAAAGTAAATCTAGTAGCTGAGAATCTTCAAAGGCCACCAAACAAGAAAATGTCTACTGGCTATTTAAGCTGGGAGGTGGTGGCGCACGCCTTTAATCTCAGTACTTGGGAGGCAAAGGCAGGCGGATCTCTGTGAGTTCAAGGCCAGCCTTGTCTACAGAGTGAGTTCCAGGAAAGGCTCCAAAGCTACACAGAGAAACCCTGTCTCGGAAAAAATAACGAAAGAAAGAAAAGGAAGGAAGGAAGGAAGGAGGGAGGGAGGGAAGGAAGGAAGGAAGGAAGGAAGGAAGGAAGGAAGGAAGGAAGGAAGGAAGGAAGGAAGGAAGGAAGGAAGGAAGAAAAAGAAAGAAAATGTCTACTGGCTGTTTAAAGTTTGTTTTGGTGTGATTTTCCAGATGGTAAAGCATCTAAGTATTTCTGTAAGGGTCTGCCTACACCAGTTAGGTTAATAAGTCTAACAGAAAGAAACTAAAAATCTGTAGAATGTTAAATTCAGGCACTTGAGGTTCCTGTACTCTACCCTCTTGCTATTTTTTTGTGTTCTAGGTGTTTCTCATGTTCTAGGTGATTCTGCACATGATAGACTTTGGTTCTTCCCAAGGAGAGAAAGCAATCTGCTGAATCCATTCATCAAAAATTCAAGTTATTTGTTCATGAAATTTCTTTTAGGATAAGACACCAATTGCAGTTGAGCACTTTAGAAAGGCGTTTTTATGAGACAAGGTCTCGGTGTAGCATACACTGGCTTTGAACTGACTGGAATCACGGGTATAAAAGTGTGTGCCATCCGGCCTGGCTTAAGGCGTTGATAGTTTCTGTAGAAGCACCGTTATGTTCCATTGGTTGTTGTCTACTATCCATTGCTTCGCACCTCCCTCCCGTATTCTCATGAAAATACGTTTCTGGGACATGGGACTTGGGTGGTGTTGGACGATGAATAGTAACGGGATGAGTTGCACATAAGCAGACTCTGAAATGTTAATATTTTGAAGTTTGGTATATTTAGAAACTCAGAAGGGGCCAAGAAATCCTTGTGGTGTTCTTTTGATATTTTCAGTTTGGGCTCGTTCCCTTTTGGTCAGTGATGGTGGCAGGGGAGATGGACAAAGCCAGATTACAGATAATTCACATCCACAGTTTTACTGACTCCATGCATCTGCTTTCATTTTCTTTTCTGATTCTTAGTACTCACAAAGTGTCTATGCTGAAGAACTTGACTATGGACTGGCTGGGATGGCAGAGCCCGTTTTTGACCCTTCATAAATTATCCACTTTCAGCTTTGAAAAGCAAGCCAGTGACATCATATTCCCTATTAGGGATACAGCTGTGGGCTCCTTTTGAGTTGATAGTATAAAATGGGGGGAATTGGGAAAGTGAAGTTGATAATATTATGGCTAAGAGTGTGACACCTGGGACTGGTCAGGTGGCTGAGCAGGGAAAGGCATTTGTCACTAAGCCTGACCCACCCCAGTTCCATCCCCATATCCCACGTGGTAGAAGAAGAGAACCTACCCTTATCTGTTGTCCTCTGACCTCCACATGTGTACCATATCATGTTGGTTCATATGCATATATGTATACAAACACACAAAACAAACGAATATTTAAAATATTGTTTTATAAAGCCTTCCTCAACAGGTGACTATCCCAGTCTGGAGGGAGTTGGCTTCCATAATACCCAACTGTTGCTAAACTTCCCTCTTAAGGCCCCACCCCTTAAGAACGTTACATTGGCTTCAAGCTTCAGCAAGCGTCTTGTGGGGTGAAACCACATACGCCCTATTTTCTCAAGCTCCTTTTGTGCTTAAGAAGTGAATTTCATCTCCCGTGGAGAGACAGGAAGGAAACCCTGCGCTAAGAATGGTGTCCCTTCATTTTCTCTTGCTCTCTAGACCCCTCCCTCCTCTCTCCTGTCTCCTTCACAGCATGCTTCCCCCATGGCTGTGGAAAGACCGCTGTCATCTCCTCTAGCAGAACATGCCCTGACACTGAGCTTGCTAGGCCATCCATCTCCCTCATAAAACTTGTTTTCATGGGTCGGTCGAAGCCCTTGGGGGTGTCCCAGTGATTTGGACTTCATGGAAATGATGCCGACTTGCAGTCAGCTCCCCAGGAGAAGGAGAAGGCGGAGAAATGCAAACCAGTGGGAACGTTTAAAGATTTATAAAAATTAGTGTTTCTGATGCACTAAGGACGCCGGTGGTGGCGGCCTGCATCTGTCACTGTCGTGTTCCATTGTCTCGCGGGTTCTTAATCAGTGCACATTGCCGGGGCTAAATTTGTTTTCTTGTGTCTGCCTAGACAGATAATCTCTCTCTTCTCTGATGGTTCCGTCTCAGGTACCTGTCTCGGACCTGAGTCTGAAGGGAAGGTGGAGGGGTAAGGCCCCTCCTCCCTCCCCACTCATTCTTGGTTTGTTCACAGGAAGAGGATTGTGTGAGAGAGAACAGTAGTATTTCAATATCTGTTTTCTTCTTCTTCCTGGTAGGAACACAGGGAAAGTCATACTTAGCTTGACAGTTCTCACCCCAAATTCTGGAACTGCCCATCTGATAGCAGCTTTAGGGATGATTATGTCTCGGGGACTACTGTCTCACCAGTGGGATTAAGACCCTTGTGAGTGGGTTGTTAGTTATGCCAGGGGAGACATAACAAGTAGGCCCTTAACAGACCACATACCAGCTATCCCGTCATGGGCTTCCTGGCCTCTGAAATGATAAGAAAGAAACATTTTATTTTTATAAATTACCTAGTTTTAGGTTCTGAGTAAGAGCTCCTGACCAGTATAAATTTTCAGTACTGCACCATGTTGAGCTTTGAGAAGGATTCCATGTAAGGGCAGGCAGCTTCCCTGCCTGCTGAAGGAGAGCCATGTGCAAATGTTAAGTCTGGATGTTGACGTGTTGCATGCGTGTATACAAACACTCCATTAACACTTGGTTTTTATTCAGTCCACTTTAAGGGAAGGAATCTCCCAATTTTTGCTCTAAGTTACTCTGAAAGACGGGAACCCTTTTATTAAAGTATCTAAAGCGTTTCCCTGAAGTCAGCTTAAGGAAAAGGTTTAGACTGGTCTGATATTGAATAATGAGAGCTAGGTAACCCACTGGGTTCCTCTCTGTGCTCTGGTTGCTGGGAGTCTTAACGTAGAGGTGTTTGGTTGGTTTTGATCCTTGGCTTGTTCTTTACTATACTGGTATATAGAAATAGCATTTTGTAAAAGAAAAGTCATAAGTTATGCACGTGCCCAGAGTGGTAAGTGTTGCCTCTCTACCCCGTGGTGTATAAAAGGGAAATGAAGTGATCTTCCCTGGATTCACATTCTGTTCCAAGACTGGAGTGTAGCTCAGTGGTCAGTGTAGATCAGTCTTGATGCTCATGTGCATGACCCGAGGTTGAATCTGGCCAACACTAACCAAACAAAAAAGAGTTTCGTTCCAAACAGCTCCTTATTGCTTCTGCTGATTTTGCCACTTTGCTCTTGTTCTCCTGCTGCCCATCTTGTTATGTTGTCCCTGTTCTTGATGGATAAATTGCTTCTACACGTCATCGCTTGTGTGCCTATCATGTCTTTTTTTTAAAGTTCCTTGAAGACTTTTCTTTGTAGCCTCCAAGCAAAGCCTCACATATTTCAAGTACTAAGTCTCAGTAACAGAGTTGCTAGGTAGCTTACAGGGTACCCAGTACATCTTAACTCAAATAAGAAGTGCTGATTTAGTATATGTACATTCAACGCAATGTTTGGGACATACATATAGAAGTGTATTTGAATTCATATTTCCTTTGGCTTTCTATCTTTGTATTTAAATTTGGCCATGTTCTCATTAAACATTGGAATGATTCTGTATTTAGGCATTGTCAGACATGTTGTCTCATGGGTCTTAGTGGACTGTGAATGACAGTGGGCTAGAGGCATGACACACAGACATTAATATAGTGTCCTTTTCACATTTCGTTTTCCCCACCAGCTACTTTACTACATGGGAATCAGGACCATCTTTGTGAATGACAGATGACAGACTCCAGGCAGATCTGATGTGTGATACACTTCTCAGTGTGAACGTTGGTGTGCATATGCCCTATTACGATGCAATTCAGTACCCTCGGGGCTCTCTGTGGATTCAAATAACTGAAGAATAAATGCAGTAAAAGGAATGGCTAGCAGGAGATAATCAGGCTTTCAAGCTTGAGAGAGGACCATTCGGAGGCTGATTGGAATGGCCAAATGGCAACCTTCCCCTGTCTCAGCCCACTGATTTCCCCATAAGCATGGCTGAGTTCTCTCTAAAATAAGGGGTGGGGGATGTCAAAGAGTCTGGTGGTACTGTTACTGTAAAATACAAGGCAGTGACCTTGGAGTTCACAGCTACTTAACGTCATGTGAGATTTCCGAAGTAGTCAGTCGCTAAGTAATAGCCCAGAAATGGAAAGGCTGAATTCCTGCTCCACACCTGCCATTCATTTTCAGAGAGTGCTGAGATAATCATGATGCTAATCTGGGCTTTGAGTTTTCTTTCCTTAAATATAAGGGCACACTCATGATGTGCTCCAGAAAGCACTTAGGAATTTGCGAAGATTTAATTCAAGACATAGGATTGCAGCTTGGATAACAGTCCCCTCCCCCTCCACGCCCCCCCCTCAGATCCTGTTGTTTTTAACCAGGTGGAATTGGCAGTTACTAACTTTGGAGAACAGTTTCTACAGCTGACAGAGACCTCTCGAAGCAGACATAGGGACCTTGAAGAGAGGAGATCTGTGTGGTATTTTGAAACATTGTTTACTTTATAACCATAAAACATAAACCATATAACAATCGCTCTAGATTTCTTGGCTTAATCCACTAATCAATGTTAGCAAGTATTTCTTAAAACAAAAATATAATGGCCTTTAGGGGTTATACATAGGCATCATTATTGAGAAGAAAGAACTTGAAGTATGTTTAGAGTAGACCCAGCATGGAATTGTTAACTGTTCCAAGAAAATACACATAGTAACACATGATTATGTGAATAGAACTATGTATAGAATTCTCCTTTAAATAGGAAGCCCGTTAAGGAACTCCTGACCTGCCTGGAAATTTCTGCATATTTGGTGTTATGGAGTTTATTTTATCCCCTCTAAGGCTGAATTTGTTCTTTTTTGTTTATCTTGTAAGGCTCCTGGTCCCCGATTTCTCCTTGGCTTTTATAATAACTGTTGAGATGTAGCGCAACTGTCAGCAATGTTTAGCGTCACAGGGCTGTGGGTGACATTTGGCGACATCAATCAAAGCATCTGGTCATAGAGAGGAGTGTTATTGAGTAGGCCTCATAACTTTTTTGAAAAGTAAGATAGTAAGCCAACTCGTTTTCTAGTCTATTGAGGGTAGGCAGCTCCCGCTGGAATCTACAGTATATTGTGGAGGTGGTGGACTTGCAGGCATACTTCTTAAGAGATAAAAATCAAAGCCAGAGAAGTGGCATGGCACCTTCCATATCACGTTTAAGGCCTTAGAGGGTTTTTGTTGTTGTCATGAAACAAAGAAGGTAACCAAATTTTAGTATTCTAGACGGTGTGGAGCTGTAAAACAATGAGAGCCATCCTGCAGAGAGACATAAATGATAGAGAGGAGGTGTAAGTGCAGTTCTGCAAAAGTCCACTGAGTTCTAGGTATGGGCTGTGGAGTTCTACTAAGTGTGATGTGGGCTGCAATCTTGGAGGACACAGAGTTCGCGAGGTATATGGTACCTTGCATAAGTATCATTCTACTTGTGTGCCCACATACAGAACACGGTGTGATGGGAGAGACTGAGAAGTATCTCTGGTTTAAAAATATAGCTGCCTTCCTAATGATGCCCCCAAAGGGTGAGGTGTCTAGAGAGGACCTGAGCCACTCCTGAGCACAGTTTGTGTGTTCACCAAGTATTATGCATTTTGTATGTGTTGTCTACTTTCATCATTATTAGATGTAAGGAAAAGCAAGCTCAGAGGGGAAAGCTGTTTACCCAAGGCTCCCTAGCTAGTGATGGCGAGCCAGGATGCAAGCCCATGCCTGACTGCTTGCCCACCTGCGCTCCTGAGTCCACCTGGCAGTTGGAATGAGAATCAGTGATCCCCAAAGTGCCCAGTTCTAGGGAGGGCTTATTCTGTCCTGGGCATGACGTGGGGAGGATCCTTAGAGGAGGGGTTGGTTACTCAGTAGGGAGAGCAGAGGGGATGTTAGGGTATGGTTTATTGTGGGCTTTCGGTTTGCCACACAGAGGGATGGTTCCTCTGTTTACATCTCCAGGTAGTTCTTGCCATCACGGTGTGAAATTACCATCTCCGTTCTGCAGAACATTTGCAGAAAATTGAAGCTTAAAAGTCAGAAAGCCTGGACAAGGTCACACAGCTATTGCAGGATTAGGGCTTAAATTTAGTATGGGAAGCTCATCACTGGGGACAAATCAACAATTTGGAACTGGGATTAACAATTTGACTTCGTGAGTTAAAAAAACTAGGCGTGTTTCCAGGGTCTGGAGGAGCCAATGCACACATTCAGATGGGAGGAAATCATGTCAGGAATGCCAGGCACTAGACTGAGAACAAGCCTGGTGGGTCCGAAAGAGATGGTTCTTGGGCATTTAGTGTTCATCTTGGGGAGGGGCAGATGCTGGTCCTTGGGGATTTCAGACAGGGGGGACGAGACGGGAGCAGACATGGAGGAGGAGGAGGATGGGAGAAGCAGGCTGACGAGTGCTTTAACAGCTGTTCCACACATCCACAAAATGACTCCGAGAAAAAAAAAATTGTTCTATTTATTTGCCTTTCCCCCTTCCATATATCTTGCCAGCAGCATTCATCAATATCTGTCATTTCCCAGGGGGCTTAGACATGTCTAGCAATTCATTCTACTGAATTATATTTCAATACCCGGACGGAGGGAGGCCAGATTGCAGGCGTTAACTCTGACCTCTGCCCACTGTCACTTAGCTGCCGCCTTCACAGCTCCACCGCCCGCCCACCTCCTCCAGGCCCTTGCTCACACCGCCATTCCCCAGTGACACTGCCTGGTGTCTGTGGCCTGTTAGAATGTTCTCACTAAAAAGGGCTCTATTTAGCATGCTTTAAAAATCCATTTCCATCTGTCCCTTTACCTTTGATCTATGCAAGCAGAGCTCAGGGTCAAACTAGTATTTATTTATTTTTTAAATAAGAATTTTAAATTCAGACAAGCACCACCCAAGGGGAGACTGCCTTGGTGATCTAGGTACAGTTGGGGAGTTGCTGGCCACGGTTGGGTGGTTTTACAGAGTGGAAGAATTTGCTGGGTGTTACTACAGCCAAGGGCTGTGATGGAGTTGAATTGGAGGGATGTAGCTTACCATGCCCTGCTGTACGCATTAACTGATTGGATCCTAATGTCCGCACTTTAGTAGAATTAGATTGAGTGGTAATCGTGGTAGATGATCAGAAACATGGCTTTAAGTACAAGTTAAGGGAAAACAAACAGAAGGCCAAAAAGATTTCCATGTAAGTACCATTTTGAGTTGTTCCCTTGAAAACTGTACTGTGTGTTGACATTTTTGCTCTTTCATCATAGAATGGCACAAGTCACAGGCTGACTATATTAGATTGAGTGTGCAGGACCGCTGTATCTTTGAACTGCCTTACCAAAGCACCTGTCCCAAAAGTGAGTTTTGATTTAGAACTAAAGCTATGATTGACAGTGGCAGTGGCAGCCTCAGACTGACCTCCAGAGCCTCGTGGTTTATCCAAAGGCTTTGATTTTCATGTTGTAGGTCTATGTGTTCTGCTGTTTTCCCATAGTTCCTAGCACTCTGCCAGCATGGTCCTGGGCTTTAGTTGACACTGACCCAGTCTAAGTATGTGAAATTGTTAACTTCCAAAGAAATTGCTGGCCTCCGATGCCTGCCTCCTGTGCTGTATGTTTCCTTCAAAGCTCTTCTCTTAATTTGGTCATCGAATCCTTGTATTTATTAGTGTTGCCTATCCATCCTATGTTAAAGACAGTGTGCTGTGGATAGTATTCCAGAAAGTGAAAGGAGGTGTTTCTGGTGAATCTGAGTCACAAGCTAATGAGGAGAGACCTCAGTGCCCTAGTAGGCCCAAGTCAGCTGTAACACCATCATCCGAAGCTGCGTGTGTGCGCGCTCTTGTATCCAGCTTCCAATTTCTGTGTCAGCTGGAGTTTGCTGGTGAGTGGGCAGTGATATCAAGGACTGAGGGTCAAGGCTGTGCTCCGGACTCCTCTTGTGTCAAAGAACACACTGCACGATTTTTAAAAGGATTGAAAAGCCGCCCAATATAGAAATAAATGAAATTTAACATGTGTGGTCAACTGTCCGCTGGTCTCTCAGTTGTTTTTATTCATGCCGCTAAGAAGAATGACTGAGGAGAATTGTTGATGCTCTCTAGTCACTCCTCTGCAGTGGGGACAAGAAATGGGAAGGCAGTCACCCGTGCAAGTGGGAAGAGGGAGGGAACCATGTCCCATGTTGTTGTCGCACTCCTGGAGATGAATACAGGGAGCTGTAATTGCTGTGGGGACGAGAGTCATGACGACAAGGGAGCAAATGTTTAGGAGGGAGCAATGGGGCATAGAAGAAGGATCTCTGGGTGATGATGGAAGATTCCCAGGGCAGGGGCTGCTGAGTCATCGATTCTGCCCAGAACCAGCCAGTGACTTAGCGTGGGCCTTAATCTTCCCATGTCTGAGGTTTGGAGAGCACTTAAAAGATTCACTCCCCTGCTTATGACAGGAAGGGTGTGGGTTATTAAGTATAATTTGCAATAGGGGGAGTTGATGTGGATTGTGTAGCTCTCTGCCTTGAGAAAAATCTCAGTACCCCATTGTGATTTTCTTCCTTTTTTTTTTTTAACTAAAAGATGTAGGGATTTTAGCTAAGCAAAGGAGACTTTTTTATGTGTAGTGAAAGATACATAATACACTTTAACATTTTAAATGTTTTAAGTGCATAATTTCATCACTGTCACAACCACTGTCACTATCCATCTCTGGAACAATTTCATCATCCCACACTGAGACTCTATAATGCATCAAGCAGGGGCTTCTCTCTCTTCCCCCAAACTCAAAAGCCATAATTGTACTGTCTCAGTGAACTGACTATTGCAGGCATTTTATGGAAAGGGAATCATATAACATCTGACCTCGTGTGACTAGCTTATTTCATTTAACATGATGTCTTCATGGTTCATGTGTGTGTTCCTCAACCTGTGGGTTACAACCTCTTTGGGAGAGGTTGAACAACCCTTTCGCAGGGGTCACCTAAGGCCATCAGAAAGCATAGATATTGACATTACAAGTCATAACAGTAGCAAGATTACAGTTATGAAGTAGCAATGAAAATAGTTTTATGGCTGAGGGGGTCACCACAACACAAGGAACTGTATTAAAGAATTGCAGCATTAGGAAGGTTGAGAACCACTGACCAGTATCAGAATTTCATTCCATTTATAGGTTAATATTCCGCTGCATTGACAGATGATGCTCATCTATTAATGGGCGTGTGGTTTCCTGCTTTTAGCTCCTGTGAATAGTGCTGCTGGGGAGATGGGTGTGCAAACATTCGCTTTCACAGCCTTTGTATATGTGCCTAAAGAGAGGTGAAGCAAGGGCCGTTTCACTAGGCCATGTGAGGGGCTGAGTGGTGGGACTCCAGCTTCTTCCAGGGTGGCGGTGAGTGTGAGGTTTTAGGGGACAACTGTGAGAGCTTCAGAAGATGGTAAGGGGAGCAACAGGCTGCTATCCAAAACCTAGAAACCTATATACATCTTAAGGTACTGGCTGAGAGACTCTTCTCCCCAGAGAACATGGCCCTGTTTACCTGCTTGTGGCCAATACCATCTTGGCCTTCATGTTTGTTTTCTTCTTGCCCCTCAGCCTCTGTGATGGTCCCTCCATTCTCACTATAGCCCTAATATGGTCCTCCCGCCTCCTCGAAACCACCAAGAGCAAGGCATTGGCCACCCTGCCCAGCTTCTGACTGTTCTTGGTCGGTGCCTTAGAGAGGGATAAACAAGCTTTTCAGAGCTCTTAGCTCTGAGTAACAGAAGCCAAACTAGAGTAGTACTTTTGCAATGTAGTTGTTCAGCCTTCTCTTTCCTTTTATATCCTGGTTATAATCCAAAAGAAATAACCCCAAATGTAAGGCTGTAGACTGATGGCTAAGTCTATGAGGCCCTTCAGGTGATACGGAACATTTTTAATGGAAACTCTCACATCTAGTCAGGTATCATGATTCCCTGATGATAAAGGAGATCTCTAGAGGCTATATTTAATTCTTTATATGGCCATTCTGCTAAAATTATTGCTGACTTGGTGTTTTCCTGTTTCCGGGGGATAGTCCCACCTGTGGGGCAGTTTGAAAGCACGTATCTCATGTCTGAAAGCATGAATCTATAAAGTTGCTGCCTCTCTATTGGAATTCAGGGTCTAAAACAAAGAAAAGCACATTCCCAGAGAGGCTAATATGCAGCTTACCTAGAACCAGGACGTGGTTGGCATCTTTGCTCAGTAATGTTTATTTTAGTGTGTAACCATAGATGAATGCAGTGCTCCAGCTCTCTCGGTTAAGTGGAGTCCCCATGGCCAGTACAGCCACAGTAGCCACTGTGAGGAGTCTAAATGGCATAGATAGACCTCAATGCTTGAAACCTGTCAGGTTCTGGGATTGATTGGGGTCAACTGATTCCAACTTTAAAATGGACCTCTGTTTCATGCCTCTGTATCTCTAGTTCTGTCTGTAGAGAATATTTAAGGAGAGCTTTAATGAACACGGTGAGATTTTTAGAAGCATGCTTTCAAAGAGCCTGGTGCTAATCAATGTTCCAGTTGTGACAACAAGCTCCATTTGGTATTAAAATGAGCAGCCAGATTGCTAAGCAAGCTCACCTCTCATACAACACATTGGAAGTGGTATTATCCATTAATTTCCACCCTGTGCAGCTGAACAATGCTGTTGACAGATGCTGATTTTCTTAAATCGTAGGCAGCAAATGATGCATGAATGTAACAGCAACACACTTTTTAGAAGCCCTTGGTAGTCATCAGAAAGTAAATTTATATGAAGTTGGATGTGGTCGCTACCAGCTACAGCACTGTGTTAGTACCCTCTAATGATCGCCTTAGATCCATCTGTTACTCTTTTCTCTATTCACACCAAGGGGGGGCGGGGCAGGCAGGAAGGATGCGTCCCATGTGTTGTATTAACAGACCGTCTAATTTGTAGCGTTTGTATGATTTTGTAGGATAAGACCATTGCAAGAATAATGACGCCTGAGATCCAACCTATTGCATGATTTATAAACATTTCATCGTGTACATGTCTGTGCACTTACTAATTAATTTTTCTAGTGTCATAACTCGTTCCTCTTGCTCGATACAGTGTGTGTTGTATTCCTTGTATGTTCAGCTGATTTGATTGAGTGTTGAACTCTGTAATGTATTTTCTGTTTTAGATTTACAACAACCCTTTTAGTTTTCCTCCACTTTACAAGTGAGGAGCCTGAGGTTTGGAGGAGGTTATGAAATAAGTAGAAGAATTAGTTTGAGAGTTTTAGCCATGAGACTCAGAGGTCTGACCTTAGAGTCCCCCACAGCTAAAGTAGTTATTATTTACCCCGGCTGCCGGTGGCCTTTACATCCTGTTAGGTTTAAAGAGAGTCTAAGATACATGCACAGGCCATGGCTAGTTAGTTATTAAATCTAAGTGTCATCTTCTGGGTTAGGTTCTGTTGAGGTAACAAAGAAATTGAAGGCATACCTTTGTCCTTCATAATGAGGTAGAATCCATGTATGAGAGCAGCGAATAAGATATGGAATTAGCTTTAATAGTGGTGTCAGCGAAAGGCAAGGTAGCACTCAGGTCTTATTACCAGAGGCCGCTCCATATTTTTAAAACTCCTGGGAGCTTTAACAAGAGGCAGATTTTCAAAAGGAAGGTCAGCGTGTGTGAAAAAAAAAGGACCCTGGCTTTGATCCTGTCTGCTGGTGCTGGCTTCTGTCCAGAGTCTGGCTTTGCCTCAGCCCAGTGATCTGGGATCTTCACAGATTAGCATCCTGTACAGAGGGCTTAGCCAGGAGTGTTGGCTCTAATGAGGAGGCTCCTCGTGGTTCCCCTTTGCTCTGATTGGCCATCAAACCTCTTCCTGACTCTAGGCATCCTCATCTGTAACCACTGGAAGTATCTACTTTCACTTAGGAACTATCGTTTGGAGGGGTGGAAGGAATGTGTTTGGGGCTAGTTTTCTGGGTTAGAATATGGAACACATTTTTGATAAAACATCCAAAGCAAAATTATAAAATTTTATGTACAGAAACAGAGGATCATTCACTCCAACCCCATACCCCTCCCAGTCACTGTAACCTAAGCTTACTATTTGGTGTGCTTTTCAGGTTCACGTAAAGTGGAAATATTTGCAGCCACAAGTCAAACTCTTATTTCTTGGTTTAGACTCTTGAGTTGAACTAGCAAAACTTACTGCCTGGCAGAAAAGTTTCAAGTTCTACATTCTTCTTAAAACTATTATTATTATCGTTGTTGTTGTTATTGTGCGTGTGTGCATGCACACATGCCCCAGCATACATGTGAAGGTCAGAGAATAACTTTGGGGAATAAGTTCTCTCCTCCCACCTTGATGTGGGTGCTGGGGACCAAACTCATGTTGTCCGGCTTCCGAGGCAACCATTTCCTCCTCCGGAGAGAATGCTGATTTTGTTATTTCCGTGAAGTCATGTTACTTATTTTAATGTTACTCAATATTGTACCTCTGTCTTAAGTGACTTGTCTTAAGTGACACAGCCCATGGAGGGTATTTTATCACTACTGTGGTGGAGGAGGAGGACCAGGCTTTGTGATGTGTGAGGCTCAACCATTTGATTGACACACAACTAGTAAGAACTGGATTTGAAGCCGAGTTTGTCTGATCGCAAGCCTTTCGTTTGAACAACTTTGTTCCCATTTTTCCAAGTGATGCACCCTTACACACACACACACACACACACACACACACACACTTTCTTACAAGTAGAACTCATTCCCTCAATTTATAGCGTGTTCCCACCTAAGCGTGTGTGATAACTATTTTCTTGCTTTAGAATTGGGGCTCAGGGGCCAGAACAGTGGGTTTGGCAGTTTGCTTAATTGGCTGTGAGCCCTGGCCTAGCTACAGAACCTGTCTGCATTGACAGTGACAATGACAGTCTCTGCCCACAAGGCTGTCACAGTGTTGTGGAACCTGGTGTGCACCACAGCCTTGTTGGATTGTAGATGTTGCACTGTTCTTATAGATAAAATGGGAGAAAATGATCTGCTCACTGATACTCTTCCTGCTTAGACCAGATCAGCTGTTGCTTAGCTAGTATAGTTAGGTTGCATTCAGTCAATCAGCAGTTACTGAATTTGTACCAAGGGCCATCCCCTTTCCCAGGAACTGTAGGTACACAAATGTATAAGCCTGTCTCCTATATCTGAGATCTTAGCAACATACTTTAATAATTCCTTTCTACTAAATGAAAAAGAAAAGCTAATTTATAGATTTTTTTTAAGTGAACTAAAATATCTTTCTGTTGTTAACAGTTGGGTTTTCTAAGTGTCTTGTAGTCTTAGATTTAAATAAAAAGCGTATCTTTGGAGAATGGCACAGTAAGGATTCCCTGCGTCACATGAGCCTTGCTGTCTAGTACTCCTTGGCTTCAGTCGCCCCTCTCTCCAAGCATAAAGGAAATGATGGCTAAGGTACAGGAAAAGACTTGCTAGTACCCATCCCCAAGCCCCATTCAGATTACCCAGCTAGCTGGTATGTTTTTAGAGGGTTATTATATCTTTCAGAGTTGTGTCTGGGTTATAAAGAAACTGTGTTTTCATACTGTATGAATGTTTTCCTAAGTATAGCCTGTGGCCTTCCTGTTGTTTCTCAGTGGCGCCCTGCTTCTGGACCTACAGCGGTAGGTCCTAAAGCCCGTCCCAGTCCAGCTTCTAGCTCGTGTTTCAAGATAAGGCAAGAGAAAAAAATTCAAATTCCACGCTTTTGACTTTAAATGTAACATTCCTTCACAAAACTGATCTAGTTCACAGAGGTAATTAATTACGTGTGAGTTTTCACTAGCACCCTTCATTGTCTAGTTGATAGTTGCTATGTGTGTGTGGTTGCGAAAAGTCATATTCTAGTGCCAGCAAAATGGCGCCATGGATAAAGTGCTTTTTGTGCAAGCTCGATGACCAGGAGTCCACATAAAGGTGGGAAGAGAGAATGACCCCAGAGTGGTTGTCCTCTGACTCCCACACACATGCCACGGCAGGTATGTACTGTACACACACACACACACGCACACACACACACACACACACACACACACACACACACGCACAAATAAATAAGTACTTTTAAAAAGTCATATTCTATTGTGTGGACCTGATGGGGAGCAACTGACAAAAATCAGTGTGATTCCTTATTTTCAAGAAAATGTATTTCCTAGAAAGAGAATGTGGAGGGAAAGACATGCACGTGTCCAGGGTGGTTTTCTCTGCTGTGATCCTGGTGGTTTTGTTCCCATATATGTACATTTTCTAGTTTTGAGTGATAAGAAGTAAAAACGAACCTGAAATTGTCTTTTCCCATTGTACTACTTAATGCCATAGCCAAACAGGCAATATGTATTGAGTACTTTACTCAAAACTCCCTCAGTAATTCTATGTGGTTGATTCGAGCAGGTCCATTTTAGAGATAGAGAAACCAATGTCAAAATTCCTTTCCCCAGTATCCTTTAGATCCAGAGCAAGGTCACAGCAGCAAGTCTAGTTCATCCTTAGCTTCCGTACTTATACCGGACAATGATATAAATTATCAGTTTTGCAAAATAAGAAGCCATTTTCCCTTCTGTAATTAATATACAAAATTCTGAAAGCACTTTAGTTAAATACAGCATTACATCTTCTAATCTGATGGTTGATGGACGATACCCACAATGCTCAGCGTCTGTGGTGCCAGGGACCAGCGTGCATCATGGTGATAAACTACGTAATATGTTGCAGTCGTAATTAACTAGTCAGATATGCTTGTTAGGTGCGTGCTTGAGGGAGGGAGCCTGTGTCCCTTCGGATACAGGGCGAGCAGATGTGTGCGCTGCAGATCCTGCCGGAGTGTCCACACACGAGAGTCTCTCTTTTTATTCTCCTGTGTTGCTGGCAAGGAGATGCCCACCCCTCTTTGCACCATTCAGTAATAGTCCCGCACTAGGAGTGAGCGAACCAGGTAAAATCAGACATGGTGTTTATTAAGCATCGTTACCGTGTTAATAGTCATAGGCATTCTCACTTTACTGATGCAAAGGATCAAACTCCCTTGTGTGGAGAGCATGCTAGTCTGTGTCCTGAGGAACTACAGTGTGGATCTATCAGATGGTTGACTTCTAGAAGCGTGCGTGCGCGCGCACGTGTATGTGTATGTGTGTGTGTGTGTGTGTGTGTGTGTGTGTGTGTGTGTGTGTGTGTGTTGGAGTTCAAGGTTGATGGACATTGCACAGTGAACTTGACTGACACTGAAGTCTTGATTTATGCAAACGGATACCATTATGTATTCTATGGATATGGTTGGACAGCCGCCTGGGCTTCACCGAGAGAAGCTGGGGAAAGGGACTCCAGCCCATTTCACCTCAAGAGAACCCCACCTCTTCTTTTGTTGGTCACGACCTTCACTTTGTAGCCCCTTCTTGCTCATTTCTAGACTGTTCCCCATATTAGATTTGCGTCAAATAGCATCACAGACACACCACATTTATTTTTGTGATAATGAGAGAGTACCTTGTGTATTTACATATATTCTCAAAACATTCTCTTTAGGATAGGCAGGAAGATGAAAACAAACAAACAAAAACTTCATCCTAACCCGATGAAGGCCCCCCCCCCCCCCCCCCCCCCCCCCCCCCTCCCCCCCCGCACCATGCCCAGCATATGAAGTGATTTGCTTGGGTTTCAGTGGGAAGTCAGGGTCAGAACCCACCATGGTATCTCCTGATTTAATTAAAACATTTTTCTCTGGTTGCTGGTCATCAGCGTAACTACTGAGCATGGCCGAAGGGATGAAGAAAGATGACTTGGAGTTGCCCACTCTTTCTACAGAACTACGTCGTTGACCTGCTGCTTACTCATTTTTTTTTTTTTCTACTCCCACAGGGAGATACCTCCTTCCAAACCCGGTGGCAGGACAGGCGTGGCCTGCCTCCGCTGAGACGTCCAACCTCGTGCGCATGCGCAGCCAGGCCCTGGGCCAGTCGGCTCCCTCGCTCACGGCGAGTTTGGTGAGTGTCTTATACGTGGTCGGAGTTGCCCTGGCCATTATGTCTGTGGGATCTGTCTAGCTGCTTCAACTGTAACTGGGTTTGCACTTACATACACGTAGCATTGACCACAGGATGGGCAGTGGGCATGTCTGTCTCTCTCTATGCCAATTTCTTCCTGCCCACCCGCAAATGTGGAATATTTCTATTTGGTTCTGTGTCGGTTCCCCTTACCCTCCAAAAAGTAAAAAAAAAAAAAAAAAAAAAAATGTTTCTAGCCTTTAAAAAACCCCAAACAAACAACAAAAGCATTTCTAAAAATTAGGAGGCTATACTAAAGTCCAATGGTAAGAAAGACACAGATGGCACCAGTCTGTTCCTTATCAGAGCCTAATGCCCAAATGGCTTATCATTGTTTTTTGTGTATACATGTGTGCGTGGTGCGAGTACGTATTTATGTAGGCATGCATTGAGTCATCTGAGAGTAAGGTGGGTGTCCATCACAGCCCTTGCTTTGGTAATTGTCAACTTGAGTAATGTTCTCACTGATACAACCCCGTGTCTGCGTAGCCGTCTGGCTCAGTTTTACCACCACCCGGCCCGTGTCCTTTCTAGCGTGTGCCCTCCGCGGTGGCAGGGTAGCACCAGGTCTGTGGAGGTCTGGTCTCCAGCACTTCTTTCTCTGCTCTTTTTGGATCTGGTGTGTTCCCACAGCCTTGCTTTATCTTGAATAAAAATATCTAGATAATTTTTCATATGGTGCTCGCCTCCTGTTTTCCCACGGGGAGAGTCTGGCTTGTGCATTCCTGTTCCAAACTGAGAACTATGGATGTGTCCTCGGGCGTGCTTTAGACAGGTGCACGGTGCCTCTTTGACCCTCCCTGTGTTGTTAATTTGGATAACCCAGGCAAGGTGCTGCCTGGTTGCTCTGTGGTAGTCACCACCAACTTTCTCTCTTGCGATGTGGGAGCTGTCTGGATAGACAGCCAAGGCTCTGCAAACAAGCTGCTCGCCAAAAACTTCCCCTGAATTCAGCATCTGTTAGCGATTCTTGGAAGGATCATTCTTTTTTTATGTTGATTAAAAATGGTGGAGGTTAGGAATGTAGCTCTGTATTAGAGTACTTGCCTAGCATGGGGGAAGTCTTGGATTTGATCCCCTGCACAGGAAAAAAAAATGACCTTCCATTATTAGTACTCCCATATTTACCAGCTGGAACATATTTGTGTGTCTGTTGCTAGCATAGACTTGGACTTTTTTTTTTTCTTTCCCAGTGTAACCTTGATTTGTAGCCATTATGCTTACTAGATTTTTGTTTTCTTGCTGGACACCTTTTTACAAAAGTATGTGTGTGTAAGCATGTGTGTGTGGTTTCACATGTATGTGGGTGTAGAGATATATGCACATATGTAGAGGCTCAAACTTGACATCATTGTCTTTCTTGGTCACTCTCCACTTTATTGATTATTCAAAGTCTCTTGATGAATCTGGAGTTTCACTGATTCCAGCTATCATAGCTAGCCGACTTACCCAGGAACCCCTGTCTCTGCCTCCCAACTGCTGGGACAACAGTCAACTGCCATGCTGGCTTCTGGATGTTTGAACTCCAGTTCTCATGTTTGAGTGACAACCACTGTATCTCCTGAGCCCATCCCCCGCTACTTAGCAGAATACTTATCTATTCCACCTCTTGTTAAAATCTTTACAACTTGGTCTGGGGATCTCGCTCAATGGTAGAGTGCCCCCTTCGCATGTGTGAGGCACTGGGTTTATTCCTTGGCACCCAAACAAACAGAAACAAAACCAAGAAACCGAACAACAAAACAAAAAGTCTATACAAGTTAGTTTGGGGTCAGTGGTAAAGCGTGACATGCTAATTGGTTTTTAAATATTTCTTATTGACAAAAAATGTAAATTATATATATATAAAAATCAGTGTGTTATGATATTTTGTAATTTTATACACTGGTGGGAACTTATATTAACTATTTTTGTATGATACAGTGCGTGGAGATTTTATTTTCGTCTAGCCTCAGGTCCTGCTTTGGCATTAAAGAGATAGATAAACTTGGGCAAGTCTTAATTCCTCCAGTGTCATCAGCCTGCTCTGCAGCTGCAGAATGCAAAGACACTTAGCTAAAACAGTCCAGGAAGCCCATTTTGACTCTGAAATTTTCTAGCCCTTTCCGAAAAAATGAACAATCTGCATGTATGGAATACTGATCTCCAGAGAGGATATTGAAGCCGTAGTGGGGAGTCTTGCCCTCCCCCCACCCCTTCCACCCTCTCCTAACTAAATTGTTTTCCTTGAGGAATTTTTTAAAGCATTGTCTCTCTGTAAGCATTTACTTTTTAAGACAAAAATACTTCACAATTTATGATTTTTGACAGTGTAATTCAAACACTACAATCCTAACATTCAAATAGTAATATTATGTATATGCTTGTTGGAAAGTAAATCATTCTGATGAAAGCAGCTCTGTCCCAAATACTCTTATTACCTAATACCGGGATCACATACCCCAACACAAACTGATATTTTCATTGCTCAAAAGCATACCAAATGACCTATTTGGAAATAGGATACAAAAGTAAGAAATGTTAATAGATACCATCAGAGGAATACCCCCTAAAGTGTGCCAGATAACACCCTTAGCAAGGAATCATTTACATTATCAGCTGGTCTACCCACACACTTTATGAAGCTTCAAGTTGTGGTGACTGAACTGTGGCTAAATTGGGACACTGAGACCAGAGTATGTTTAAGCCGTTTGCTTCGGGTTGTCAAGGTGTCCCGCTGGGCGGAGCCCCATCTTGACTTCCTGGGTCTATTGGAGTATGTCCAGACTCTTACCTCAGCATGGCGCTGGGACACACTCTCACGTCTGTTTCATGGCCAGTACCATTTGTGTGACTGCACAGCTAACCGGACCTTCAAGATTAGCCCGTTCCGTGTTCCCGTCACATTCGGAGTATTTTCATTGAGTAACACTAACCGGTTGACTAGAGAGTGATGCTGAGGAGGTGGGAATGGACAGCCGGTAGTCCAAACAAGCTGAATTTGTGGGGTTGCTCTGTGCGGTAGAACAAGCCTCCCCACTCACTGATCCCGCCTTCCTGGCCTCTGGCCTTCTTTCTGGGGTCCCCTTAGAGCTGTGAGCTAACTTTCCCAACCCATTTAGTGTCAATCGTGGTATACCTGTGAACGCTTAATCTCGCCGTGTGAGCTTCTTGAGGGCCGACTTATTAGATGACTTCATTGTCTGCTCCCTCCTGCCCTTAGCACAGTGCCTTCCATGTAGGAGGCACTCAATAAATAGTAATGAAGTAATGGATAATTATTCATGAAAAAAAATGACAGCTTTCTCTAGCCTCAAGGTAAAGTGATGGTATGACTGTGTGCTCTGATTGGTGGCCTAATGATGTCATCCATCTAAAACCTCTGGTTTGGTTGTTCTGTGTACAGCTTGCAATTGTGACTATCTTTAAAATCCACATCACAAGCCAAATCCCAAAGATGTCAGCCACTCAAAAAATATGATGACAAAATTATAACCTGATTATCACTGTCCACAATCAAGGAATGTTCAGTAATCTGCTTTTATGTAGCTATGTAGTCATGGTGGTTTAACTTGTGTATTGATTTTCTTTTCTAATCACTAAGTTGAAGAGATATTTGTCCAAATGTAGGAGAATCAGAAAAAAAAAATTCAAAGTAGTTAAGCCCAAGTGATAGCATCGCATTTGATGCGACAAAATTCAGTTCCATTAAAACAACTCACATTTCAGTATGGACTTTTTACCTGAGAATTGAGAATATGCTAGCAGGCCGTGTGACTTGGTGGATATGAATTTTAGCAAATGCATGACCTGTAGTGTTCTAAAAGCCATTGGCACATTTGAAGGTTCTGCCGACTACCTTCTCAGGGAGGAGATTAATTCCTAGCCTCAAGTATCTAGTTTTCCTTGGCAATGCTAAATGTAGCTGTGTTACCTCTCCCAGACACTTTGGGCATTTCAGATCAATGGCATGTTGCCAGTTCCTCCTAAGTAGCCTGGTGGCTGGCAGAATACATGCTCAGCCAGCGTCCGCCTGCTGGGACACCAGCCGGGAGCGCTGATGAAGTGTCAGATGTACACTTCATATACATTCATCTGAAAGGGGAAAACTCATTTCCCCATTTGCTGTCTCCATCTTTCTGTCCCTCCCCCCACACATGGGTAGTTTATCAAAGGAGTCGGTGTCGTCAGGAGCTGGGGGATTTGTGCAGATGCTGCTCTCCGGCAGGAGAGATGGAAATTCCAGGAGGCAGAAGCAGGACCGGTGGTGACTTATTTCTTGGTGGGGGAAATATGGTTGTAAGCCACGATGACTGACGTTTAGAAATGGTGGATGTGGCCAATCATGAGAAACGTTTATTGCTTTTGTACTTTGCTGTAACGGATGGAGGAGGGACTCTGAAAATCAGGCGCCCATATATCTCTCCAGTTGTGTTTGACCTGAATTGCCTGCCTTATCTGTTGTGTTCATCTAAAGATTCTACTCCCAGTCTTTCTCACCAAGGTCTTCCTTGACCATCTGTCTGAAGGTGGTCCCTATTTTGCAAGATATACACCCCAAGGCCTTCATTTTACTCTCTAGCTTCACCACCTTCAAATATCTGTGTCGTTTATTATTTTATTTGTAGCCATGTGTCCATGGGGGTGTGTGTGTGTGTGTGTGTGTGTGTGTGTGTGTGTGTGTGTGTGTGTGTCTGGGGATGTTTGTGTTACTTATTGAAAATGGCCTACTATTTATATAGATTCTATGAATATCCCCCATATGCTTTAGCTCAGCTCACTTATAACAGTTAATACATTGTAAGTGCTCTGTAGATACGCTGCACAGCTTCAGGAATGACGGCAAGAAAATAGTCTATTCATGCGCAGTGTGGACATGTTTTTGTCTGTAGTTGGTTGAATGCATGCAGGACCCATGGATGAGGAAGGCTCACCCTGTAATTCCTGCTGCTCTGATGCAGCTTTCGTGAAGGCAAAGATAGGTTTTTCCTATGTCCCTAGTGCCAAGGATAGTACAGGACGCATCCTGGGAGCTCAGTGAACTTGCCGAACTCCACAAATAAATCCCCTTCCTGTGCATTTTGGTGCCCCAGACCTGACTCTCCCATATATTTACTGTTTTTGGTTTGTGTTTGTGTCGGCTAGCCGAGGCCTTGCTCTTCGAGCCAGAGAGAAGCCCCTCGTGAACGCGCACTCAGGAACTAAGCTGTAACTACTCACTTGGATGACATAAGAGGGAGAACAGAGCAGTTATGAGCATGTACTGTCCTTGACTCACTCCAGATCCTGCCTTTTATTAGCTCCACTTAGATATGTGTGTGGGGGCCTTAGGTTTTCCATCTGTGGAATGGGCCTCAGGGTTGTCCTAACTTTATACCGTTACTGTAAGGGTTAAATGAGTAGACTCTGGGGCAGAACTTGTACTGTGGCTGTCACTCAAGAAGTCTTCCCTCTTCCATGCTCCTGGGGGTGCTGGGGAGAACGGGTCTTGGAGATGAGGCTGGGAACTAGGCTCAGCTGGGGTGGCATGGTTAGAAAGGACAAACACAAACTCCTCCGGATGATTAGGTATGGTCCTTTTGCCTGTGCTGCTGGATTATCTTTTTGTTTCTTTGTTTTTTCATCTGCGCTCAAAACCAAATTAACAAACTGAGGAAGTTTTCCAGGTTACAAAACATTTTTAAACAAAGAAGGTGTTTTCAAGTGCTGTTTTTCCACTTCAAGCTTTTGGTTAAGTGGTGAAATTCTGTTTCTTTGGTGATTATCTTTTTATATCATATCCATTTCCCTTAATGGAAAAATTATATTTCATGATGTGCTATAAATATTAAAACCAAACTATTTAAACGGTAATATATTCCAAGAGCCTTAATGAATATTCATCTTTTACATTTGCAAAAATGTATTGTGAGAAGTCTGGGAAAATTCACTAACGTATGCAGAAATGTATTTTTCCTTTTTTATTCATTCACAATGTAGAGACATGATGCCAGCATCTATTTAGGGTGCAGTCTTTATTTACAGCCATTTAATATTATATCAATACTTCATTAGCCTTATAGCTCAAAAACAAAACCCTGATCTGAAGTCTAATTAGTTAACTCCAAGAGAGCGCCTATTAAATATTGATGTAGGCACGGTTTGAATGCCCTTGGATAAATTGCTTAACAGAAGTTGTGGAATACATCTCTGAATTAGCATTTCTCCTTAGCCATTATGACTCAATTTAAAGGCTGCATAATATTCCAGTGCTTAGGTTTATCACAGTAAATCTTATTTAGATTATTTCCAAGTTTTTCCTGCTGTTAATAATGGTGATATGTCCACTACATGTCTTTGTTCACCCCAAAGCATCTCTTGGGGGTAGATTCTGGCAGGGGGATTATTAGGGCAAACTTGGTAAGATTGTGAGGGTCTAGCTTTTATCACATTGTTTCTCTATTAAGACAGTGTATTGCATATACTCCTACCAGCAGTTATTATGTTCTTCTAAAAATTAAAACAAAACAAACGTTTCTGCCTTGTTTAGCAAAGAATAATGATTCTTTTTAATCTATGCATTTGCAAAGTCAATGTAGCTGTTAGGCACACAGAGTTCTTACATGAAGCCAGCAGATGTAGCAAGTGTGAAATAAGCATTGTTAGTACTTCCTTCCTTACCATTTCCCTTGCATTCCCTAAATCAGCTTACCAGCCCCTCTGTGGGGAACCTGGATCGCTCCTGGGATCCAGGAATTGCTGAGTGTGATTACAGTATGTGTAGCTAAAGGCATTATATTCCACAGTTCAAATTTTTTTTTCATCTGGAAAGTAGTAATCTCAATTGTGAAATAGTGCCTTCAGCTGTGGACATTATAATCAGAGTCTCAGGAGTGCCTGTATTCCAAGAGTAATACATCTCATAGTCATTACCCTCTGAGCTCGGTTCTGTTTATAGTGAAGGGGTGAATTTTCATAACTCAGTGCTGAAATAGCAGTAGGGGGCCCTGAGCAGATTATTATAGGTCAGGCCTAATCCACAAAGATAAATCTCATTATGGGCTCACCTGGGCCCATCCACAGAGGAGCCAGTTTAACATGAGTCTGTAAATCAAAATTCAGCTTAAACGTGGGCTATCAAATCCTTACAGTGCCTCACAGTGATCCAACTACTGCCTCTGTGAAGTGATACTCTAGTGTGCACCCTTTAGGCTAAGTGCGCTCAGATGCCCACAGGATAATCAGCACCCTCCATGGGAAAGAGCATTGTAATTCCGCCTGTGAGAGAAGAAAGAATGCCATGTGTTGAGAAGACATTATTTTTTAGGCTGAAATTGAACCTGGGATAGTCACTTAAAACTTCCCACGTCTCAAGTCTTTCCTCCTGTTCATTCTGAAAAAGATTTGAAAGCATTTCCTCCTTGGTGCAGGCGCTGTCCTCCCCCACTAGGACGGGGCACCTGCTGGAGCAGCTCGCTGGCTGTGTGGGTGTACCTGAAGAGGCCAACCAGCTGTGGACTTCCTGCTGTCTAGGACAGCGAAGAAAGTCTGAGGGGGTGGTGCCCATGTGCATACCATCATTGTCAGCTAAGGGCAAGAAGGGCATGCCCTCTTTGAATTGCTTGCCTTTGTGGAGGGAAGCAAAAAACATCTAGAACAGCAGCGCTATGAATGTGTGTGGATGCCAGGAATTGAGCTAGTGTCCTCTGGAGGAACAGAAAATGCTTTCAACCGCTGAGCCATCTCTCCAGTCCCAGTCAGTCAGTCAGTCAGTCTGTCTGTCTGTCTGTCTCTGTTGTTGTTTTGGTGTTTTTTTTTTTTTTTTGTTGGTTATGTTTGTTGTTTGTTTGTTTGGTTTGGTTTGTTTTTTCAATTCAGTGTTTCTCTGTGTAACCCTGACTGTCCTGGAGCTCACTCTGTAGACCAGGCTGGCCTCTAACTCAGAGATCTGCCTTCCCCTGCCTCCTGAGTGCCGGGGTTAAGGGCTGGGGTTAAGGCCCTGTGTCCGAAACCTTTGTTATTTTTCTACGAACACTTCTATGGCCCGTGTCATGAGAAAAGTCAATAACAATGTTTGTCCTTGGTTTATTGGCACCTGAAGTGTCCATCTGGTTCTGGATTCTGAATTGGGTGTATTCCCTGTTACATTCATGTCTCTCTTAATTGACTGTTATTGGAGGCCCCACTAGTCAACTGCTGTTAAAGTCTTTATGGAAATGATATAGCATTGTTCTTGTTTCTGAAGAACTATAAGGCCAGTTGAAAGAAGGATTCTGGGAAATTAGAGTTGTGGCCGCGTCAGTGACAGCTGTGAGACTTCGTGGAAGCAGAGAATGACCCAGGCTGCAGGTTCAGGAAACGCTTTGTAACCTCAACTGAGTTCCAAGTCTGCATGAGTTTTAGGCAGGCCAGCCTCAGATCACAGTGGACCCATGGATACCACAGGATGGGGATAGGTAGAAAGGCTGGAAAGGGAGGACAGTGGTGTTTCTTTTTATATGATGGTTGCAGTCAGGAGACAGAGGGCTCTGAAAACTCCAAGGCTCCTTGGGTCATGGCAATGGAATGGGTTTCCCTGGAAGGCTAGAACACCATCCGCTTCCCTCCTCATAGTATGAAGGATGCTCCTGTGAGGGGGCTGAAGCATCTTTAACCATCCAATGGAGTGAGTTCTTTTTTGTTTAGGAAACCTCCAAGGTGGAAAGAGTGCTTTGTCTATGATTCAGATACCCTTCAGGGATTTTTGTCTAAAGGAAATTAAGTCTGTTTTGTTAGCATTGATCTCTTAGATCTGCTGAGGTCTGTCCTTTGTAATCAAACACTATGTTAATTCGCTTTCATGTGAAGAACAGCAGTGTGGTCCAGTCCCGCTTAGTTGTTTGTGTTCTTTTATTGGTCAGGGCACATCAGCCTCTATCTTTTACAGCAATCACAAATTAAGCCTCGGGTGTGTGGCTGTGGAGGGCGCTTTTATAAATGCTGTGCAGAAGGGTAAAGACCTGTCTCGAGTTTGGGGAACTCTGACCTCATACTGGGGATGATCTTTGCTCCAAGCCCTACTGCTTCTCCTGTCTGTATCCTCAGAACTTCGGCTTTTGTTCCTTCTATCATTCATCTATGTTACTTTGGATACCTACCTTTCTTTCTATCTGACCTACCATTAAAATTTGAATGGCTCTCTTGCTGGCATATCCTAAAGAGACTGAGAACTGAAGATGCTTACACTGTTTTCACTGTATAATTCAATATTCAGTAGATAATGCCTGGACTCTACAGTGTAAAGTGCCATGGATCAATATCAAGAGAGACAGACAGACAGACAGACAGACAGACAGACACACACACACACACACACACACACACACACACACACACACACACACACAAAAATGTCCTGCAAGTCACTCTTTTTGCAGGAATTAGTAGAAATGGAAACGTTATCCTGGCCATTCCATACTTTAATCAGCTTTTGAGGACTGCCTATGGTTTGAATGTGAAATGTCCCCCAGAGTCTCTTGTGTTTGAACTCATGGTCTTCAGTTGGTGATTCTCTTTGGGAAAATTGAAGAACGTAGGAGGTGGCGCTTAGCTGGGAGATGTGGGTCACTGGGCAGGCATTGAGAAATGTAGCCTGGTTCCGTTTCCACTCGAATTGTGTCAGCTTCCTAATCTTCCATAGTGTAAGGAGTAAGCCATGTCATAGGCTCCCACAGCCAGGGATGCAGCCACCTGCAGCCATGCCTTCCCCTTCATGATCAACTGTATCCCCTGACCTGTGATCAAACAAACAAATAAAAACCAAAGGATAGAAGTGCCACCTGTCCTCACTTCAGTCACTTTTGTCAGGTCATGAGAACAGTAGCTAACACGAAGACCTGGCCTTCAAGAATAAGTCCTGCATTTGGAGAGTGTCATGGCTGGACCAGACCATGGGTACCCCCTCCCCGTCCTCAGAGAGACCATGATTGGCAGCGACCTTATCTCAATTGTGATGTTTTCAAGGCACCTGATTTAGAATTTAATTATTAAATGCTGAGTGGAGCACTACATGTCTCTAGGTAACCCTAGCCCTTGGAGAGGTGGGCAGCAGAGGCAGGTTTATTCTAGGGGCTAACCAACCAGTCAGCCTAGCTGAGAGGGAAAATTCCAGGCTCAGTGATAGGTCCTGTTCCAGAAATATAAGGTAGAGAGCAATAGAGAATAGCACCAACATGTACACACACGTACACAAGGGGAAAATAAATGAGAAGGATGTCTGGGAGCTTGGCCTCCAAGGCCTGGCTCCCTGTGTTGGAATCTTATTGCCCCATGTGCCAAATGCATGACCTTAACCAAGGAGTTAACTCCATACCTCTCAACAACAGGAATATTAATAGCTCTTTTTCTGTTCTTTTCTGTCATCGAGTATGGCCGTACATGTAAGAGCATCCCCTTGGAACACATAAAAACACAGTCTTAGGGGTGGACAGGTGGTTCAGTGGTTAAGAGCATTAACTACTCTTTCAGAGGACCTGGGTTCAGTTCCCAGTACCCAGAGGGTAGTTCCAGCTGTCAGTAACTCCAGTCTCAGGAGATCTGATGCCCTTTTCTGGCTTCCATGTATATGGCACACACGTGATGCACAGTCATGCATGCAGGTAAAACACCCATACACATAAAATAAATAAAGGAAAAAAATAAAAACATAATCACTGTTGACTATTACTATCTTCTTGGACAAAATGAGTTATTAATTTATTAAATCAGAATTTTGTTTTTATTTTATTAAGTGCATGCTTAAGGTTTACACTTAAATATATTTACATGCTGGCATGGAATGGTTTGCCCCTCTACAATCTGTTTCAGAGAGCTCTGTGTCTTCCATGTCTTTTGCAGGGGAATTTGCAAAGCTTAAAGCTTGCTTGAGATCAGGAGTCCTGGAGAAGGGAGAGTGTGACATTTTCAACATTAAGTAAACCTCAAGGGATGGTACCATTAAACAATAAAAAGTTGGCTAGGTGTTAAATACAAAAAAGAAAAGAAAAGAAACCCAATTCATTCTCATCATTCTTTTTAATGGGTGGCAGAAAAGAGTTACCCAGGATCCCAGAACCGCTTTTTATTTGTTTAAATAAAAGAATATGACTTCTGCAGAATCCTGCTGTCTTGGGAACTGACATCTTGCATAGCATTGCATGGTGCTTGTGGATTTGGGTCTTTGAAACAGTAGCATCTCTTTTACTAAAGATATTGCTAATATTTCTATCTTTCTTTGTCCCTTGCCTAACTTTGCTGGTGCTTGCCAGATATAGCATAATTAGAGGGTATTTATTGGGCCTCCAGTGTTTTTTCTGGCCCACCCCATTGATGAAACATTCTTGAGTATGAATTCCTAATATATGAATGTATTTTTTAAATGATTTTCATGGAGCCGGCAAGATGGCCCAGTATAATAGAACATGCATAATAGAAGGCAAAAACTGACTCCTGTAAGTTGTCCTTTGACCTCCACATATGTGTTATGGCATGTACACATGTACACATGTGTGTACACACACAATAAATGAAAAATGTGAGCCAATGATTTTCGTGCACTTACAGATGGTATTCAAGATATTTTGACACACCTGAGATTCCCCACTAACAGCTTATCAGAGAAGACACTGGCTGGAGGCTTTGGAAGTGATGTGAGGGCAGGAGTTTGCCAAGTGGTAACCATGTTGTTGCCAGGTCAAGGAGAGGGCTGAGTGTCCTGGGCAAAGAGGGAGCTAGGATATCTGTGGAGGGCTTTTTACATGCCTGGAAGGACCTGTAGTAGCCCTCATCTCTAATGCACGTCAGCCAAGTTTCAACCTGAATACCAATATGAAATGTCTAAAATCAGTAACAGGAAATAAAGAGATTAAAAGTTAGGAACTGGGGCCAGAGAGATGGGTTAGCGGGTGAAGCCCCTTCCCAGCAGCTCGACAACCTGAGTTCTTACCCTCTTCATGTCTAGCTTAGTTACTGAAAAGAGGTTTGAATAGTGTGAGGCCGAACCCAGCTATTCTTTTGAAGAGGTGAATTTAATTTCATATTTAAGTAGAAAGGAAAACATTTTTGTTACACATGTCATTAACTGCCACTAAGCTGCCACGAGTGTCAACCGTTATTGTGAGAACCGCTTCATAGCCAATTATGCTCATTAGAATGTAACACACCCATAATCGCGTGTATTCAAACATCATGCCATCACTTTTTCGTTTTTCTTCTCCAGATGTAAGACAGTTGTTGTTTGAAAAGCCGCAGAATTATAGCTAAGATAACAAATAATTGCCAGCAAATAAAACTGGTTCTTCGGAAATACACTCTTAATTGTTTAGCTGTGTAAAAGTAAGTAAAAAAATATTGACATGTTAGGCATGGAAGTCAGGACCATTGCTTATGAAAAGCCTCGGTTTTGGCCTTTTCATTTGAATAAGCCTTCTTATTGCAATTAATATTATTGTTTGGTTTATGGCCCTCTAAAGTATATCCCCCTTCAGCATTTCCTGGCATTCTAACTTTGCTTTCTTATACATGTTACACAATTTGCAATTTAGATTTTAATTTGATTTCCATTCTTTAAAACGCCATTTTTCTTGTATTTCATTTTTATTTAAAGCATGTTTCTCTTGGTATTCATGGATGCTAGGCATAAACAAACTACCAGAAAAAAAATCAAGCCATTAACTGAGCTCAGAACATAAAACATTTTAATAGGAATTTCACATAACTAAACTAAGTATTTGAGAGCCCAGCCACAGAATTACAGCTCTGTGGAAACAAACTTTATGGGACAAGGTGTACCTGATTTACCTTCTGCTCGAGTGATTTTAAAATATAGCATTTGTGTGGTCGACTTTAAATCCTCACCCCCGTCTTGTATGCATGAAGTGTTAACTATGGCTCTGAAGATTTAGGGTTAACAGCTGTACAAATGCAGAGTTTGGTGTCTTTGGAGTTTTAGAGTTCTGGGTATTTTTTCCCCCTGTGGAAGATGTCGGTGTGAGTGTCTGTCTTCTAATTTGAGTGTATGTCGGGGGTGGGGGTGGGGTTCTTTTGATCTCCAGCTGCGACCCACATACATCAGCCCAGCACCTTATCTGTCACGGTCAGACTCTGTGACTCACTGTTTCCTTTCCTCAGTTTCATGGACTCGTGGTCTGGCTTGAGTGTGGTCTTCTCAAAAGTGAAGACCATTTCTTCTTATCTTTATTCTGTACATTTCAGGGGATGATCTACGGTAGCCCTCCTTTTTGTTTGGAATGAGGGGGTTTATTTAATATATATATAACAAGCCAAGGAAAAGAAGAAACAGGAAGTAATCAACAGCTGTAAAAACATCCAGTCAGGCACAGCATCCAGCAGAAACCAACTTGGGAAGTTGAGGCATCCAGCTGTTGTTCCCAACTGAGCTTTCTTGCCATGGATGGGCTTCCTACAACCCAGCTTCCCTACTGCAGATACTTTTATATCCCAGGCTGGAAACAGGAACTCCTGTTGGAACTAGTTCACCTTCAGGCAGTTCTCAGGGGCACGGTGTTTTTACTAGTGAATGTTCTGCTGTTCTCTTTCCTCCCTGTCACAGGATTGGTGGCGGGAGTTTGGGGGATCGGACAGCCCGTCCCCGGAAATGAGCCTTAGGGGACACACTGGCATAATGCTTGGGTGAAATAAGTGGAGCAATCCCACTTCCAGAGCCAGATCCTCAGTGAGCTGAAAGCACACATGGCAATTTATCAGGATAGCATGTTACACCCTCCTTTGCACTTTTGACGATTGCCTAGAACATCACCACTAGCTAATTTTCTTATGTTTGCTAGGTTCTACCTAATTTCCTGCTAAGGTCTTTTTCAGGAACTACTGTCATCCTAAATATACAGGCTCTTTGTCTTGCTTTATTTGGTAGCTGTACTTTGAAACAAAGCAACTGTTGAAGGCTGACCTGTTTGAGGTTGGGGAGTTTCACCCTAGATGCTGGTAATGACATTTCTTGGCTATGTAAATCTGGAGAATTACCACTTAACCTCATGGAGTCCTGGTATCGATTATGGATAATCTTGGCACCATCCTTGTCCATTGCAGAATAAATCATCAAAACACACTGCCAAGTGCTGGTGTTCCTTGAGTAGTTCTCAATACACATGACTATTTTCTGGATACTCTGTCCTGTGGCTGATCTCTCTGTCTTGGTGTCACACTTTTTTAATTACCTGGATCTCATGACTTTTTTTTTTTAATTTATTTATTTTATGTGCATTGGTGTTTTGCCTGCATGTATGTCTGTGTGGGTTCAGATCCCCTGGAACTGAAGTTACAGCCAGTTGTGAGCTGCCACGTGGGTGCTGGGAATTGAACCTGGTATTCCTCTGGAAGAGCAGTCAGTGCTCTTAACTGCTGAGCCATCTCTCTAGCCCCTCATGACAAGTCTTAATAACTGTTTAAGCAAGTTCCCCTAGGTCATAGTAGCTCCTTGACATGTAGGGCCTTATGGCACTTTTATTTTCTGTATAAATTTACTCGTGAAATTTTGCACGCTGATTGAGATTTTGATTAAAATTACATTAAATCTGTAGATCAATTTGGGGAAATTGACATTTTTATGTTGCTGGTTTTACTATTCTAGAACATGGTATATTGCTCTATTAACTTAGGACTTCTTTAGTGTTTTTCAATAAGGTTTTTTTTTCTAGAATTTGTATACTCTTTGTTATGCTTGCCTTTGGGGACTTTAAATAATATCCTTTACAAATAAATATTTTCACCTGTTTGCTAAAGTACCAGGGTTATTTAATCATCTTGAAGATGCTGCTTTTGAAGTTAATTAAGCCTCATAGCTCTTAGTCTTACATGTGGGTTTTCCTTGGAGTCCTAGACAGTTATAACCCCCAAAAGGTTACAGGTTCTCTTTTGTATTTTCCAGTCTTTATATAGATACTTCTCCTTTTCTTAATTAGGACCCGCTGGACTCAGTTGAACAGGAGATGTGGTAGAACGTGTCCTTGTCTTTCTCATAAACCAAATACCTTCATCCTTTCATGCCAACAATGGTAAATGCTGTGGTCTGTGGGAGACCTCTTTACCATGTGGAGAATACCCCTTTCCTTGTTTTCTTTGGTTTTTAAAAATATACCACGTTCTAGACTGAGGATGCGGCCCAGTTGTAGACACTTGTTTAGTATGCTTAGGACCCTGGGTTTGGTGCCCAATACGATAATAAAATTCTTTGAAGCCACCAAATATTTCATTTAAAAAAAATGTTAGAAGTCATTAATTTCACATTCTTGAGGAAAAATATTACATTATCATGACAAAATACTTTAAAGCAAGCATTTTGCTTAGGATTTTTTCCATCTGTTTGCAAATGATATTACCTTTCACTCTTTTTGGTTTTAATATTAAGGCAAACTGGCTACACAAAGAAAATTAGGAGTGTCGATCATCCAACTGTCATAATGTTGTGTAACAAATCAGTTTCTCAGGCCGAGCGGTGGTGGCGCACACCTTTAATCCCAGCACTCGGGAGGCAGAGCCAGGCGGATCTCTGTGAGTTCGAGGCCAGCCTGGACTACCAAGTGAGTTCCAGGAAAGGCGCAAAGCTACACAGAGAAACCCTGTCTCGAAACCCCCCCCCCAAAAAAAAAAAAAGAAAACCAACCAAACAAACAAAAAATCAGTTTCTCAGAGTCAGGCCTCAGTGTGTCTGGCTGTGGCTGGGCATAATGACTATAGTGACTGTGCTTTGAGCTCCCTGCCTATGGCCTGTGGTGACTGGTGTCCATATTTGAGGTTAGTCATGGCTGTATGTGCATCTCACTCTGGGATCCTGGTTGAAGGATAGTACTGACCTATATATGCTCATCTTATGCAGGAGACAGACACTCTTACCTAGCTACTAAACTTGGAGTTGACACAATGCTACTTTGCCTAATGACCAAAGCAGGGCCTATAGTCAGACATCAGTGGGATACGGAGAAAGGGGCCATGAATATTTCTGAACAATAATTTTATCTTTCATAGAGTAAGTCCCCTCATTTTTATGTTTGGTAGAGTTTCTATTATGAATGGGACCACCTTATTCTTGTCTTCTAAATGTTGTCTAGAGTTGTCAGATTTGGTATTTTATTTGTGGATAAACTTTGACAAATCCACATTTTAAATAATAAGACTGTTTGGATTTTAACATTTTTTTCTTTAAGTTTAATATTGTGTGATTCTGTGGGTATTTAATAGTTTATCTTATTTTCAAATCTATATTCTGGGTAGTATCTGCTATTTTGAAGCCTTTTTTATTCTTTTGTTTTGTTTGAGACAGGGTCTTACTGTGTAGACCTGGAACTTGATGTGTAGACCAGGCTGGCCTCGAACACACAGAGCTCTGTCTGCCTCTTCCTCCAGAGTACTGGAGTTAACAGCATGTGCCACAGGAGGCCAGGCTCTTTTTCCATTCCTGATGTTCTTTAGCATCATCTTTTCTGTTGTGTTTTTGCTAGTTCTGCTACAGGTTTTTCTTTTCATTTTCAATGGTCTCTGGGTTGATGTGATACTTAAAATGGAATTCTTCTTCCTTCATTTTAAGAATTTTCTTATTTTTCTGATATCCTTACATGTTGGTTTTTAGTATTTAGGGACTTCTTTAATTATTTTTTTGGGGGGGAGATAAAGAGCATTTCCACTTTTCATTCTTCCTCCAGGTGGCCAGCCAATTATTTCAGCCTAATTATTCCACAGTTCTTTGCCTCTGTAATCTCTCACACCACTTTTAGCCTATACTAAATTCCCAATTATATGTTTTTCCTTTGATTTGGATGTCTTCCTGTATTTGCACCGCATCATCCAATGCCTCTTGGTTCCTGTTACATGCACCATCTAGTATAGTTGGTAGGGGAGCGTCAGAATTTTTTGGAGTTGAATTTATTTCGGGCCTTCAGTTTAAACCGTTTCTATCCCCATAAATAAAACTGTCATCTTCTTTGAAAGCCAGTGAGGGCAAAAAAAGCATCCCTTGTGAAACTATTGAGCAGCAGCTTCTTTCATAGATCCAGAGTCCTTGGACTCTGGATAGATGGGAGTGGACCAGTATCTTCTGTTCACCTCCTAAGCTCTGCATCGCGCTGGGCCAGGGGGCTTGTGTAGCTGGTTCTCATGGAGTCTGTGACTCCTGGGGTGGTACCCACTGATGCCTGCTGATACCAGGCTGTGACCTTGGGTTCTAAAGGGCCAGATCTCCAAAGACTGAGACTTCTGGGAATCAGAGTTGGGCTTATGAGGCCAGGCTGCCCTCCAGGTGCAGAGACTCTGTCTTTTGTGGGTTGCAGAGGCTTCTCTGGGCTCCGATGAAGGGAGAGTTCACACTTCTTTGTAGTTAGTAGCTATGAATTCGCTCACTTGGTTTCCTCTATGGAAACTTATTTGGCTACAGTGTCTCCAGAGCCAACCAACGCGGAAGTACAAAGAGTAGGACTGCATCACTTTGCTGTGCCTAAACTGCCTCCATCCTGAGTTGTCCAGAACATCTCTGGGCTGTAGTGCCGATGGGAAGGCTGGCTCAGAGGGGGATGGGCACCGACAGCACACCAGGAGTAATTCCCCTCATCCATCATATTGACAGCCCTTGGATTTCTCATCCCATGAGAACAGGGAGGGGCGTGGCCATCACCGAATGGTCCCTACTTATCTGGCATTTTAAAGCAATCTGCATTTGATGCAAAATGAAGTAGATGCCACCGAAGTTGCTCATGGCTGTTCTCACTGCAGCGGGAAGCTGATCACCTGTCCCACAAGGTTGACGGGTGGCACAGACTGGCACTGGGCTTACGACCATGGTTTGAGCACCATCAACACAGCAAGCTTTTCATTAAGAGCGACAGATTGGAAACCTGTTAATCAGAGCAAATAAAAGCATGGTCTTTGATCAGGTAGAACTCTTTTTTAGTTGCCTGTCTCAGGGTCTTCGATCAAGTTTGTCAGTTGGGAAACTCATGGTTAGATCATTGTATCATTTTTCATTTTAAAAAATTACGGTTTAGCTACTTCCTATTATAATATAGTAAATTCCAATAGGAGATTGTGAGAATTTTCTTTAAAAGGAAGGCTGAAAATCATGTAGATGTATAGTCATTTGGGGCCTCTTTTCCTTAAGTACAGGATTTCCCTTATCATTTTGTGGGCTTTGTTACCCTGTGATAGCGAACACATACTTTCTCATTACTCGCATCCCTTGTTTTCCCCAAGATGCCAGTCAGGGGCTGAGTTTCATATCGCCTTATTTTCTTGCCTGTGTGGTTTTAATTCTTCCCCGTGGCTTTCACTCTAACCTCGTTTTCCTTTTCTATAGTTCATAACTCTGGAAGTCCAGTGGTTTCCAGAGGTGCTAACCCTCGGTCCCCGGTGACATGTCTCACCACGGCTGCCCATCTTCCTCTGTTCTTCATGAAAACAAAACAAAAGCTCATCCATTTGACTTCTTTCTCATTCTCCGTTCCCCATTTTCCTCTTCCAGGGCAGTTTGCGTTCATGCATTCATGGGAGTGGTGGGCTTCTTACTGTTTCTTCAAGCAGGGCAAAAATCATCTTGAAAGAATGCCATCCTCAGGCTGAGGTCTGCCACTTCCACCCCCCCTCCCCTGTTAGCTACAATGCTATCAAAGCTACATCCTTAGGTATCTCTAGATGGCAGCATCTACCTCACTCTGCCTAGAGGCAACATAAGGAAAGCAGAGCTTTCCCCCCTGGCCCTTTCTTTTGTTTCTAGGTCCATTTTCCACTATGCAGACAATCTCCAAGGGGGCTATCCATCCCTTCCCGGGTGTCCCTGTCCGTGTCTTTAATTTGCCAAGCCAGAGCTGGGAGTCTTTTTCAGTTATCTTCGGTCCAGGGGAGCTTTATTGTGAAAAGCAGCGCTTTAAAGTGTAGTCTGAGGGTTTGGCCTGGTGATTTTCAAAGGACTGCTTGCTGCGGCTTGTGCACAGTGCTTCTGGAGCGACACAGTGGCTGAGATGGCAGCGTGGTCTGTCCCCGAGCCACATCCAGTGCTGGCTACTTAGGCCCTGTAGGGTATGCAGCTGTTTATTATTTCTTGAGCATCTCCACTTAAAACTGATGGGGGCTATGCATTTGCGCGCGCGCGCGCGCGTTTGTGTGTGTGTGTGTGTGTGTGTGTGTGTGTGTGTGTGTGTGTAAAATGTTATACAAATGTATGAAAATGCCACAATGAAGTCCACTATTAAGTCTAACTAATACATACTAATAAAAATATAAACTGATATCAAATATCTCTAGCCACAAATAAAATAATCAAGTATATATTTTGGCTTAGAAAGATGTGGGGGTACTTGCCTGGCATCCTAGCACTTGGAAGGTGGAGGCCGGAGAATCCAAAGTTTAAGGTCATCCTTCACTACATAGGGAATCTGAAACCAGCCTGAGATACTTAAGACTCTATCTCAAAATAAAATAAAAGTAAGTAAATCAAGTGTATAAGAATGTTCATCTCTTTAAGTACTGTTTATTTTGTTGCAGTATTTGTACTAGATAACTCGTTTCTTTATTTGCACATTCATTAATTTATTCGTTCATTGGGTGTAGAAGATCAAACCCAGGGTCTTGAGCTTGTCGGTCAAGCTTTAACACTGGACTGTATCTCGAGTCCTTTCATCTGTTCAGGATGCCTGTGCCCCAAGGAAACATCACACTCCTAGAAGCCTGACTTTATCTTTCTTTGCTGTGAGACCCAGGCTATGCATGGGAAAGTGCTGGTGCCCTCCCTCACGTCACAGCTGTCTGGTCTTCACTTGGTGTCTCCTACTGTCTCACAAACACACATCTCATAGTATTGAAGCAAATGCCTTTTGTGCCTTCAAATGTGTGAGCCAGTGGGATAGTATTCTTTTGATTTAAACACGGAGTGTCTCTGTGGGCACCACTATTCTAGATATGTGGCCATGCCCTGGATCAGCCTTTTCTCTTCTTCTGTGGAATTGAAACCCAAGCAAAAGAGATGAGCCAGACTCTTAATTCTAAGAAGCACTTTGTGTGTGTGTGTGTGTGTGTGTGTGTGTGTGTGTGTGTGTGTGTGTGTAGATATAGATAGATAAAGATAAATGTTTTTAATTGAAATAGAATTGCATCACTTCCCCCTCTTTCTTCCCTCTGGCCCCTTCCAGTTACTCTCTCTTGAACCTCTCCCATGCCTTCCCACTCTCAAGTTGAAAGCCTCTTTTTTTATATTATGCTTGTTACTCACTCACATTTATGTGTGTATGCATAAATATATAAAAATAGAACCTTCTGAGTCTATTTCGAATGGCTGTGTGTATATGGTATCAAGGCTGACCACTCTACATTGGACCACAAATAAATGCAGGGCTCATCCCTGGCAGAGGCTAATTCTCCCTCTTCTAGCAGTCAGGAGTTGCCTCTAGTTCTTTGACTTCCCAGGAAACTTTCCCCTTTCCACATTAACATGTCCATTGATATTACTATTGTCCCAATCTTATTTGTATAGCTATTTCTAGGTAAGACTGTTTCACGGTAGACTTCCTGGTATTCTGGCTCTTATAATCCGCCCCCCTTTTTCTGATGCTCCCTGAGCCATAGATGCAAGAGCTATGATACCGATCTGTTTGGACTGAGGTCCCCACAATCCTCTGATCTCTGCATTGTGTCTATTTGTGGTTTTCTGTGACAGTCTCCAATTGCTATGAAGAGACGGTTCTCCATTGAGGGCTGGTAGCTACATTCATCTGTGGGTATAAGGTTAAATTTTAAATGCAGTAGAGAATTCTTCTGGTCTAGCAAGGTGGCAGTAGTGGATTCTTTTCTAAGGTTCATGTCTCACTAGCCCTGGGAAGCTGACTAGGTTTCTACTAGCAGGCAGGATTTCCCTCCTGTGGAGTCCAATTAGACAGCTGCTGGTTGCCACTAATCCACTAATGCGGGTGCCACTTACTGAACCTTTATGCATATAAAGTTATTGTCATATTTCATAGGTGTGATGGTTGGGTAGGACTGTTTATTTGCTTCCCTCCCTTGGCAGCGTGCATAATATTTTCTGGAACCATGAAGGCTAGACCACAGTATAAAGAGGCTTTCAGGTCAAATCCAACTTGAGCCCGAACCTTTCAGGCTGTGTGGCCTAAGTGTGTGCTGTCTTTAAGAATGGGAGGGGGGACATCCTTCACCCCTGAGAGGCAACCAGGGGCCACATCTATAATCTATATTGTTTGAGGAGTCACTTGGACTACCCTGCCCAACCCTTTGTAAGGAGGTTTCTTGTGTCTGGCACTGTGGTTTTTGTTAATCTGTGGTTCTTGTGGGAGACATGGTCAGCCCAAGTAGCTGAACTTCTTTTGAGACACACATACATGGACATATATGTATATACACACACAAACACACACACATACATATGATATACATACATGCATACATATGTGTGTATATGTGTACATGTATACACGTGTGTATACACATACACTTTGATGTGTATAATATTAGGGAAATATAGAACGGTATAATTCCTTGTGGCTTTATCCAACAGCCTTGGTTACTTGTCCCTCGTCCCTCCTTCTGCTGTATTGACCACTTTTCCCATCTGCGGCGGCGGCCCTCACCCTGCTCTTCTGTTGCCCACCGCACATCACCCGTGTGTCCTGTGTCCTCTCCACAAGTCTCCCTGACACACCTATCGTCTCTTTGTACATTCCTCATTTCTGCGGTTACTCTGTCCCCTCACGTCTGAGGGTGAGGACCGAGGAGCCGCAGATGGGAGAGAGCACGCAGGGTTTGCCTTTCTTGGCCTGGGCTACCTCACTCAGTACCATATTTTCTAGGTCTGTCCACCTACCTGCAAATGTAGTGACTTCATTTTTCTAAGAAGCGCTTCGGTGCATTGTTAGGAGCTGTGCAGGATGAGAAGTTATATATCTGTGGTGAAGAATATTTTTTAATGAGACCCTGAATTTTCCCCAAATTGAGGGTTTTTTTTTTCACTCACTGCAAACTCACTAAACTGCTTCTGTGCCAGCATCTCAAAGTGATGACCCCTTCACTCCACATTTCTTTTATTGATTCCTTTTTCATCATTTGAAACTGAAGTGCCGCCCACAAAGTGTATGTATAGACTAAGAGATGCCTTTGAACTTGGAGGTGAGACTTGCAGTTGATCTTAAAGAGAGCACCCTGAGTTGGCTTTCAGACACTTCCCCAGACCATAGTCAGCAGACACGCCCTCGCCACCTGTCACCTTTCTCCCAAACAGCAGGGGGAGCCTTTGTTCCTATGGAAACACCATTCCCTGGATTGGTGACCAGTCCCCAGGGTCTGGGTTCCCAAGCTACAGCTTTGAAACCTTGTGATCGTGACTCGTGTGGTGTAAGCCTGTGTGGGAGCCATGACTTTTAGTGGAAGTGGGATTGTGTTCGTTGCTAATGCAAGTTGTCAGGAGTGACCCTGATACCAGACAGACTTGGGCTTGTAGTTATGATTGGCAGTTGATCTGCAGCCTCCTAGGGTCCTCATGTGAGAGTCAGTCTCTTTGGGAGAAGACGGGGAAGTACCACCATTTTGTTGCTGTGACTCCTCCTTGCTGCTGATTTACATTTGAACAGTAATTTGTTTTTAATACGGGGATGTATGAACAAGAGACTGCAGTGCTCCTATTCCTATTGACCTTTTGATAAAAAGTAATAAAAATACAATGTGAGAAATTCCAAGAATACTGAAGGGTCAAAAAGAAAAAGCAATCGACTTATCCCCTCAACCTTCTCCTCACAGGTATCATTGCTGTTCATTTCTTGTTGTTTGGTCCAGAAAAACAACAACAACAAAAACAAAAACCGCACATGACCGATAAGGTTCATTCATTCACTCATTCATTCATTCATTCTGTGTGTAGGTATGTGCCAGTGAGTATAGGTGCCCCTGGGGGAGGCCAGCTGTGTTAGATCTCCTGGAGCTGGATTACAGACGTTGTAAGCAATCCACTGTGGATGCTGGGAACAGAACTTGGGTCCTCTGCAAGAACTCTCCTCCTCTGAACCATCTCTGCAACCCCTAATTCTAATGTTTCAGTACCGTGTTTTCCTCTTTTCCTTTCTGTCTAAATCGGAAGCTCATTCAGAGTAGCAGGTACAGTTCTACAGTGTCCTTTTGAATACCAGCATGATATGCCTTCAAATCGCCAGCCAGCCAGCTGCCAGTGGTTTGGACTCTAAAACCATAGCTTTGAAGCCTTATGGTTGTGACTTATCTTGTGTCTGATGTGAGACTCTGTGGGAAATACTTCTTTTTAGTTGGAATGTGAGTGAGTGTCGGTGAGGTAAGTCTTCTCCCAGGTTTTAGTTGGAATACCTTAGTATGTTCTGGGTTGTATTGACTCAGACTAGAAAACACGCAGGGTTCTCTCTGGTCTCGTACAAGGGTTTGTTCCTCACTTGCCTCCAGTTTTGGTTGGCCATGCTCTGCTCCACACAGTCATTCAGAAACTCAGGCTGACAGAGGAGCTATCAACTTTGTGTCACTGTGTGGGTCATGATGGTCTTTGTGTTGGGGTATCCAGAAGATGAATGGGGAATATAAAAGTCAGGTCTATGGGTCAGATCATAAGGATTGGTACATGTTGATCAGATCTTATTGTCTAAGCACATCCGAGGGCACAGGGGCCTAAGAAATGTGTCCTACACAGAAATAACAGGAAATGAGTTTGATGAATAAATAAGTGGCCGGTTGCCGTGGTCAAAGACACGAATCTGAGTGACATCCAAACACGAGATGTCTGCAGACTTGGTGCCCTGGGGTCTGCTTACCTTCTCTTTTACAATTGCTAGTGTTGTGTCTGGAAGGGGTACTCTCCCCTGAATGACATTTCCTTCTGTACTTTTCCTCTCCAAATGCAGAGTTCTGTGGTGATTGTGGTAGGAGACCAGCCATATACAGAGGTCTTCATATAAATGTGTGGCTGAGCCTGAGGAGGGAAGGGAGGGAGCTGACTAGGTGGAGAGGCTTTCTGCTGATGACCCTGGACCCTGCTGTACAAGCATCGGTTATGGCACTTTCACTCTTACTCCGAAGAAGGTCCGAGGGCCTGTCCCCTCGGCTGCTCTGTATATCACTGTTTTCAGGAATAATATTGCTGGGGCCTTTCCAGGTGGTGGCTTTCTGGACTCGAGGAGGGCCAAGTCTGTGCAAGTCCTGGCCAGAGGCCCAGAGAATCTGCCAGACTTTGGGACTTGTGTTGGCCTCTCTGAGCTACCACCTGGGCTCCTGCATGGTTGGTCCCTGAGCTTTAGAGAGAGATGTCAGTAACGCTCCGCTGCTCTTGGCTCTGCTGCAACGGAATCTCAGCCTGGCTGTGGCACCGGATAAATGGCTTATGGACACATGCAGCTTATTCGTTTAAGAATTAGTGACGATTATATATCACCCTACATCAGTACTCTGACTTTTGTTTTTCAATAACACCATTGGGAGTGAAAAACTTTGAAACTGCCTATATTCTTGATCCATGGATGTGTTTTCAACTGGAGAAATAAATGCCTAAGAGACAAGCTAACCTAAAACATAAAACTTTGCAGAAATGATCCTGGAAACTTTGGAAAATAAGTCCTTTGTCTTTTGCACACACACACACACACACACACACACACACACACACACACACATACCCCTCTGTGCCACTCCTTGGGTTTAGTCAGATAAATTGGATGTGTTTCAGAGCTTGGGAAAGCCATAGAGTGTTCCTAATGTCTTGATAGAAAATCTAATACATCCAGATAGGTTAACATCTGTTATCTTAAGCATTTTAGTGGCTGGTCATGTCAGAAAATGTAATCTGGTGAGCATCATGATTCAGCCATCTGTTGGGTCTCATTGTAGTCAGTTGTATGTACAGGGGCAAGCAAGTGCGGACTAAAAGGAGCCTGACAGATCCGAGACTCCCAAGTGATGGAGGCACTGCCCGTTCTTTAAGTAATGGTACCTGCCAGGTTTTTGGACACTTCCCTCAGGAAGGAGAAAAGGTATTGAGAAGATAGCTGTGAATGTGGCGGGGCCTGACAGAGGGACCTGGTGGCTTTAGGAATCAATACTGCAGTGTGTATCTCAGCTATAATTTATCAGAGCATCTCAATGTGCTGGGCAGAGGAGTTCATGGCTACCGTGATTTACAAAGGAAGCAATTGGTGGCTGGCTTGTAAACTTGACCTTTTATCTACTGTCCGGGGCCTTGGTTGGGCCAGGAAGCCTAGAACAGCGACCTGCATCATGAAAGGCTGCCGGGAGAGCAGTGGGTACGGTGTGTAAGATGGCACAATGCATAAAGCACGTGCTACCAAGCCTGAGGACATGAGTTCAATGTCTGGGACTCAGGTGGGGGAAGGAGAGATTGACTGCAAGTTGGCCTTTGACCAGACATGCGTGAGAACACACTCACAATTAACATAATAATAATAACAATGCCTTTCTTTTAAGTCTGATACAGCCAATTGGAACTGTGTGGTCTTACGTATTAGAATACCATGGCTTAGGTGTTCTTACCACAGAGCCAGTGGATACTGAGCTGATAGCTGGGCACTCCGGGTCAGGGACACAGTCGCTGCACGATGTGTTACTAAACATTGATATTCTCCTGTTCTTTGTGAAGAGATGGGAAATGTCTGTTTCCTACTGTATTGAGGTTGAACCTAAGACAGTTCCTGCAGGTTAGGTAAGTCTCTTTCTCTGAGCTGCCTTCACATCCCTCTTTTTATGTAGGTATTTATTTTTTCTGAGACAGGGTCTTAGTAAGTTCCTAGACTAAAACTGTGATCTTTCTCCTCAGCATCCTGTATCATTGGGATTGTAGAGCTTGCCACCAGGCCACGCTTTTTTGTAAAAGCCATTCCATTACTGGAATGGGACCAAACTGACAGAAGATTAGACCTAAGCAGGCATGGTAGCTCATGCCTGTCATGCTAACAGTTGGGTGATAGGAACAGGGAGATCAGGAGTTTAAGGCCATCATCAGCCACACAGCAGGCTGGTGGCCAGCCTGGGCCACTGTGACCCTGTCACAACAGTAAACACCTTAAGAGATGGTTTGTGAAATGCAGAACTTGCATATATATTTTCAACAGAGCCTGCTTGAGTTTGTTAAAGAGTTAGTTATCTTGCAAAGCCTTGCACCACCATAGGTAAGAAGTCTTTGGTCAGATCTTTGCTTTTAAGTCCTCAGAAGATGAACAGCATAAGTTATACAGAGGAATACAGAAATGTTTGCAACACAGGAGTCAAGTCAGGCCTTTGAAAAGAGGGGGATGAAGGAGGGTAGGAGGGGGATTCTGAGATCTTGCCTTGGATGGTTTGCTGTGGAGGGCAGCTTTTCTGTGTTGCCCTCAAGTGGAGCTCCAAAGGCCGTCTGCTGTGGAATTTATTGACCACGCTTGGCTGCTTCCTGGTCCTCCCTCCAGGCCCTGCCTTTGCTGTTCTCTCATCTTTCTCTCATGGTAAAGAAGTAAGTGCATCTGGACAGAGTTAGGGCCGGTGAGGCATGGCGAGGGCTAAGCTGAAGCATCTCCGGATGAAGGGCTGGAAGTGCCTGATGCAAAGCTCGGAAATGGAAGGAGGCTGGAGTTCAGCTGGGACAGGCATGGTCGAAGAAGCATTTCCTGGAGACTTTACGTATTTATTTATTTATTTATTTATTTTTGATGTTTGAAGGTTTTTTTTTTTTTTTTTTGAAGTCCTAAAGGACTATTCTAGGATATCTCTCAGTATATATTTATTGAGCTTTTAGCACCTTGTGGGGGAACTTTTTATCTCAAGATGTTTTATAAAGTTGAAAAACTATTTCTGTTTAGAATGTATTTTCTCAAGTATCTATAGTGTTACAGAGAAACGTATACAATTGGTGGATATCTGGGGGGAAATTCTATTCTTATATTCTGTAGATTTGGAAAAATCAGAGGCACTAAAATGTTGGACGTGAAAACAGGCAAATGTGTTTCCCTTAAGGAAACTAAGAGACATCAAAGGAAGCAATTAATTAGTGTGTCTTCCCAAGGGCACGGAGGGGTGTGGGGAAGAACTGGGGACAGATTTCATTTGCTCAGGTGCCCTTCTCATGTGCTGTGTGTGCTCCCCCCCCCCCCCCCGCCTTCCTCTCTCTCACTCTGTCTCTTTATCCTTGAGTGTGTGTACGCACACACACTCACAAAGGCCAGAGGTTGACATCTGTGTCTTTCTCAGTCACTGTCTGCCCTAGTGTTTGAGGCAGGGTCTCTCTCTGAACCTGGAGTTAGCTGGCCCGCAAGGTCCTAGGATTGCAGATGTGAGTTATGTGCCTGAGGATGTGAACTCAGCTTCTCATGCCTGCACAGTAAGTCCTTTACAGACTGAGCTGTCCCCCAGACTCTGTCTTGTACTATTTATGCCATTTTCCCCACTAAGGGAAAGGCAGGTAAAGAAGGGAGTTTCTTTTAGTCCTGCTGCTGAACCTTGCAGCTCTCTTCTGTTATTTCTGCTTCTAAATTACCAAAGTAAAAGACATAGGAGATCAGTGCTTAAGTATGCCTTTTATGACACTGTTAATTTGAGCAGTGTGGCTCAGTGTTAGAACTCCTTCCTTGCCTGTACCAAACCCTGATACACACACATCTTAAATCCATCTAGCCAACTAAACAAACAACCTCTGCTAATTGAGTAGCACTGGGGGGTGTGGTGGGGTGTAAATATTTCACCCATTGGTAAGAAATGAGTAGTCGGGGGTCTGAACATTGCTTTCTCATAGCTTGAAACAAAACTGAGTTCATGATATACAATGTTTAGAAGGAATGCCAGTCACACACACACACACACACACACACACACACACACACACACACACACACAATCTGATGATCTGATGGGCAGATAAATAAGCACTGAATACCCTACTCTTGCATGGCTTCCGGAAGAGAGTGTTTTGTTGGAAGGTGAGCACTAGAAGATTCTGAGAGGGTCTTAATTTGCCCTCGTGGCCTGTTACCACTGTAAATAAATCTCCACATCTGATCCCAGACCCATGGGTTAAGATGGGTATTACAGGGGCAATTTTACAGTGACAGACAGTGGTGTTTGCCTGTCACACTTTACCATCTCATCTCTCCTGGAACCTCAGACAAAATGATTCCCAGAGAGATACCTGATCTACAAACAAATTATGCAATCATGGAACCTGTTCCTGACAGTCTGGCACCTCACTGATGTTATAGCCCTTGGGAAAAGCAAAGAAGTGATTACTATATCTCAATGTTATGAGGTTTGTGCGCCATAAGTAGGAAAAGAGGTGAGTTAAGTCACTTCTGTCCTGATTTCAAGATCTATGCCCTCTTGAGGGTCTTTCAGGACCTGGAAGATATTTTCACCTCTGCTCATCTCCGTTAACTCATTTAGCCAAGAGTTTTTAAAAGCTGGGGGAGAGAAGAGCCACAGCGAAGTCAACCAGTGCAGTTACTCCTCTTGTCCACAAGGTGGCACATCGGCAAATGATCTCTGCGGTGGATCCAGCCAAACTGTTGATTTCTCTTTCAAAGGATGCATCCATAATGGATGTGAAAGAAAGGTGTACCCTGTCCACAGGGTGACTCACCAAGGCACTGTGACTCACACACCCTCTGCGGAGAAACAGAGCGCACGAAACTATTCATTTGAAAGTGAATGGATAATCCGAGATTAAAATGCTTTATGACGTCACGTGGAGATTTTCCCCACAGGCGTTGGCTTCAGAGCTCTGCTGCAAAGGAGACACTTTGTTCCTCTTGATAGTATTTTGAGCTTTAGGGAATAATGTGTGGACAATGCTTTTGTATCCTCAGTGTCCATATTTGAATTATGGCTGAAAGACGGTATACACTTGAGCTGGAGAAATTTCTTCCAGTAACTTAAAAGGAATTAGTAGAACATGTGAGGCATACGCTTTTTGTTTGTTTGTTTATTTTTGTTTTTTGTGAAGGAGTAGACTTCATGTTATGGGATGCATCATCAATAACTCATTGCATGCATAACTAAATACCACAGCTAAATGAATCACTCCATGCCGAGAGTGTATTAGTTGTGGTTTTTATATAAAAATGGCCAAAGGTGCTTCGTTAGAAGTAAGCAGAGGCAGTAGATATTTACATTTCTTCAGGCAGGTATCCCTTCTGAAAATGAAATAGTAAAATTAGTGATGTGTGCTCTGAAACTTGTGCTTCAGACCAAATAAGGGTTTTTTCTTTTTTCCCTAGTGTGTATTCTAGTTAAATTTTACATTTCATTATATTTTTCCCAGAAAGAAACCTGTATTTTTCTTGACGATTCAGGGTAAAGAATCTACCGTAGAAGCCGATTTAATCTGTTAGTTTTATCTGCAGGTAAAACAGCCAAGATAGCCACATCCTGTTGTGTCCTGTTTTCTGCAAAGGACAGTTAAAGAATACAATTAACAGGCGGCTCACAGACGTCCTTACCCGCGTCTCAAGAGGAGAGCCGTGACAGGCTTTCAAGGTTGTCAGGTGAGGTATGAAATTGTCACCAGAGTTTGGTGGCATTGGAGAGACCCAGAGAAAGGAAAGATGAAGGATCCTGTTTACTTTTAATAATCGAGCTATGTAGTGTGGGTAGGAAGGTCAAAGAGGGTAGGGCGGCCCCACTCTGGTGACCTTGGGTCTTAGAGGAAGAGCATTCCGAGAGAACCTTGCCTTCCTGTGGCAATGCTAGTCTTTCCTAAAAGGCGATTAAAGCCACGTTCTTCTGTGGCTGCAGGACCCCCTGCTTCTCTTCCTTTCTGCTTCCCTCAACCACCCCCCTCTTCCTGCCCTTCTCTCAACTTTTCTCTTCATTCCCGGAGAAGGGGATTGAGAGAGAGTAGTGAACTAAATCTGTAGGAGTATAAAAAGTAGAAGAAAGTTACCCTTTCCAAATTTAGATAGCAGGAAAAGGGCAGAGTATGTGAGATTTAGTTCTGTGGCCCTTATAAATATCCAAGTTCATGGTGACCTGTAGTTAGAGAGAATGACCCATTGTGTCCCAGCTACTGTCATGTTTTATACCTACCCTCCTTTTGGTCTGCTGTTCTCCTGGCCTGACATGCTTCCAGAACCTCCTTCCTGCCCACATCCTCTCTGCCTCAGCAAGAATTTCTACTTCTTTTTCCTATGGTTCCTGACATATCTACACTCTGTACTATCCTGGGGACTGTCAGAAACTCCTAATGCCTGGTCCTGCCCTAGAAGATGGTGATTCCTTTGTCCTAGGTATGGCCTCAACTTTTCAGATTTATGAAAGATGTTTCAGTGGTTCTAATATACAGGTAAGTCTGGGAATCAGGGGTGTTGACTGTATTGACCTCCAATGCCAAGACCTTCCTTGCTCTCAGGCTGCTCTTCCAACATGCTAACTTCTTCAGACATCAGCAGCACACCGCCTCGCTGCATTGTCCTGTCTCTCTCTGTTCATTTCCTCTCTTCTGTTTATTTATTCATGTGTCCTAGAACCAGAGTCCGAGTCTTTTCCCTTCCCTGTTCTCAAAGTCCATCGTGCTATCTGATGCTTAGTGATTGGTTTCTGAATTGAGGGGATAAAAAATACTAATACTGCGATTTCAACAAATCGATTCATTCACTTCTGACTTAGGAATAGATAGATACTTCTCCTTTACTTGAAGAGCACAGATTCCCTAATCTCCCGTCTTTCCTTAAAGCAATGATAAGTACATAAAATTAAAGAGGAATATGGTGTTGAGCCGAGTGGTATTAGTTTGAGTCACAAAAGCCAGCTTTAGATAAGGGGTCCAGGAGGGCTAAGCTTGGACTCAATAAAGATCAAGGAATTGAATGGAAAATGCTGTAGATCTCTAGCAGTCATTCCTCAATGCTTTACCTGGAGAATATTAATTTGCCTAATTGATGATAATCTGGCCAATTTATTGTAGCATTAAAAATGCAAATCAGTTACCATATCAAAATATTCACTTGTGTGCCTGAGACATTTTACATTTTATTTTATTTTATTAGGTGATAATGGGAGGCATAATTGTTAATGTTTGATTCTGGCAAAATACGATTAGTTTCTGTGAAACACATTGTGCATTAATGATATCATTAAGATTAATGAATATAAATGAATGAGCTGGGGATTTCAAATAGAACATAGTGACTTTGTATCAGTGAGTAAAACTAGAGAGATAGATTCCTTGATCTTTAAGGACAGTGTGTTAGCACTCCTCCCAAATTTATGGATACACTAGAGAGAAAATAAATGTAAGAAATTAAAGTGCCCACCCCAGTAATTAAATTTTTTTAAACATTTGTTGTCATTATTTGAGAAGATCTTTGTGAATTGACTAAAGAAAGCTACCCTTTAGTTTAATTTTAAGAACAGTTTCTAAAAGGACTTTTAATATGAATTTCTAGGTCCTGTATATCAAAAAGTACATTCATATTTTAGTATATTAAAAATAAAGGTCATAAATCATTGCTCCTTGAAAATAGATGTGGCTTAATTGCATCCTTATATACTGTAGATGTTTACAATAGACATCTTTCTTAACTTTTAAAAAATCACAACTTTTAAAACATTTTAAAAACCTATACAAGTGTTTGTTTTCCTTGAGCTGAAAAGAGTGAGACCCCTCCTCGGGGTCTCCGGCAGAGCCAAGGATGAAGTGGACAGTACCACCCCACAGGGTATTTTCCACAGCGATGACCGTGTTTACAGTGTAGAGACATACTAACAATGAAAACCAGAGCTGACTTGGCCGTGTTCTGCTCACTTAGGATTTAAACACTGTGCTTTCTCCATCTTCTCCATGACAAGATGGATTTACATGTTATGTCCCTAGGTGGTCTTCTTGTGACTTCTTCTTCCAGACAGGGTCGCACCTGAGGCTGGCTTCTTCCTCTCTCCGCACCAGTGTGTGTGTGGCCTTGCATATATTTGGTTTTCCTTTTGTTTGTACGACTGCTTGAGAGTTTTACAGGGCAATTTTTTGCCCTTGAGTGGCCTTTGTTATCCTAGTGGGTGAAAGGGAAAAGTGGAGGAGGACAAAGGCATCATTTCGGAGTCAGTTTGCTGCATGGACCCTGGTCATGGCTAGAAGAACCTGGATTTTCCCTGGTAACTGTCCTCTTTTTTTTTTTTTTTTACTGTTTTCATGACCTTGGCTTTTCTTCGACCCTCTTTGTCTCACTTTCCACATTGGTAAATTGAACCAGTTTCTTCCCTTTCCAGCAGCATGCAGGAAGCCGCCAATGAGGATTGATGAGGTAGAATCCGGAGCCCATTTTGTGTCTCTTCAAAGAGTTCATTTAGGTGATGAACTGGGAGACAGAGCTAATGTGGTGGAGAAGTGGGGTACACAGTGCTCACTGGGCAACATGATATAGTCCCAAAGAAGACTTGTCTTTCGGCTGCAAACTGGTTGTCAGGGGAAAACCCTGTTCCTACTAGCATCTGAATTGGATGACATGTTCGTGCAGTTTGAAAGGAAGTCCAAGAAAGCGTGAGATATGGTGGAATGAGGAAGAAGATCCAGTGGGGAGCTTCTAAACTTTTGTATTCTTGCCTGAAAAAAAAATCCTAGATTAAATGTGTGTCTGTCTGTATACATCTGAGTGTGTATGTGTGTGTGTGGGTATGTGTGTGTGTGTGTGCACGTACTTATGCATGAAATATGTGTGTGAGTGTATGTGCCACACCACATGGATGGATGGATGTCAGAGTACAACTTTGTGGGATTGCTTCTCTTTCTACCCTTTGGTGGATGGTAGAGAGTCAACACAGGTTACCTGGTTTGTATGGCAAGCACCTTTACCCACTGGACCATCTTACCAAACCACTTGGCTTTTAAATTCAAAGGTAAAAAAACAAAACAAAACAAAAATTTTCAATTTTTTTTCTGTATATTTAATTTTTTCACACTTTGATATTTTCCAAGAAGTTCAGCTAGGTAGCAGTTCATTGAACTTACAATTTAGCATCTTGTCACTATAGCATTAAAAAATAAAATAAAATAGATATGGGGCTGGAGAGATTGCTCAGTGGTTGAGTGCTCTTCCAGAGGACCCAGTTTCAGTTCCCAGCACCCATATCTGGTGGCTCAAATTACCTCTAACTCTAGATCCAGAGGATCTGATGTCCCTGGCCTCTGCAGGTACCAGCACTTGTACATATACCCACCTATACACAGACATATACACATATACATAATAAGTTGAATATATATACCCTGACAGTGCTTTTATAATCTCTGCATCAACAAATCTACTCTGATAGATATACTGTTCAGAAGTTTAAAAACAACACAGCCTTTATATTTTATCTCTTGGTCTGCCTTATTAATAGTGGTCATTTTAGGAATATCTGTTTTTATCAGCGTGGTAAAGTACTTAGTTGATTCATGCACCCTTAGAATCAGTATCGTATCAACATCGGAGGGTGTAAAGTTTGTGTGGTTGATAGGTATTTCACAGTGACACCACACCCCCATTCCCATTATATATTAATATGAAACATGGAGTTTTGATGAGTACCAGTTCATAGTCCCACTGTTGGCTGTGCATCATTTAGAGATGTAGGGGCATAATTGAAAAAATATATTGGTGCTCTTTCCAATTGTCAGATCTTCATAAATGTCGTATGAAAAAAAATGAAGTTGTATTACCCAGTTTTATTAGAAATGCTACATTTTGTTGGATTCGTGTGTTCGCAAAGTAGAGAATATTTTCCTGCTGTGATTGATGTTAGGGCATTTATGAGGATAGTCTGCTATATTTCATATGTATATGAGGGTGTCATTGTTAAAATGTTCAAAAGAAAATTATGTATGTGATTTATATTTTATTATTTCCTCCTAGGATGTAATTTTTTCAATCCCGTGATTCCTATCATGTTGTCAGTAGTGATTTGATGGCTAATATGCCAGAAATAATTAGATAAAAAATGATGATGCAGATGTCAAGACAATGTAGCTTTCTTGTGAAAAGCCTTAAGCAAAATCATGCATGTTTCATAGTAGGAATCACAGGTTGCATACATTGGAGCAGTCTTCAGATTGCAGGCCGGATAGAAAGGGAGTTCAGTGGTAGAAGTGTGGGCTGCAGCATGTTTCATAGACATATGCTTGCTACTGACCCCACCTGCAGTTTGAGCTAAATTAAATGTATTTTAGACTCTGGGAGTAAATGCGACTCTGGGAGTTTTGTCAGTGGGAAGGTGTTAGGTCCTCACATTCTGTTTGAGTGAGGCAGATTATGCCAGACTCTGGAAGGCTAGAAGGCACCCTATCCTTTGTTTGAGTCTTCTTGATGGATTCCAAATCATTTTGGGGAGCAGATTCATATGCTATGCTTGGTGTGTGTGTGTGTGTGTGTGTGTGTGTGTGTGTGTGTGTGTGTGTGTGTGTGTGACTTGTGGTTCCCCTGCTCGTCCCTGAGTGGAATCTGCTGGAACTTTAGATAGAGTGGATCCATTTGTAGGGCTCTGTTCACTTCTGAGTATCGATGACACTGGCAGTTAATGCCTGGTTCATTTGACTGTTCTTTTGATAAGTGGCGAATATTCCCAGGGATTCAACACTGGTAGCATTCATATCACCATAACTCAGTATGCATTTTGGGCAGTAATAAGTGTGAGTGTCTAACTTTGTTAAGAGAGTGATCCGCTCTCCTCATAGAGTAACATTAGAGTGTGCCTCAAGGTGTGCACACTCCATCCCCCCAGTGTTTCCTACTGTTCACTTTCCCACAGGTAAGAGGAAGACCATGGCATGAGCTAATGGGATGCCTTGGTGGCCCACTCCTACCCCCAAGTGGATTCCTAGACAGAATTGAAGAGTCTGGAAGCCAGGACTGCGGCTCAAGAAGAGCCTTGAGAAGCAGATGCTCTGTGAGCTGATCATGAGTGGAAGGAAGAAGTGTGAATCCTGCTTGTATGCTACTTGGGAAGGCCGAGACTTCCCACACAGGGCTGGGTTGGGCTTCCCCTGAGGACACGGGTGCTAGTGTCCACATTTCCCATCAGGTCACTTCTCCTCCTTTTCCTCTTGCCCAAGACCATAATACCTTGACGCCTGAGAAAGGGAAGCTCCAGGGAGTGGGTATTTGCCACACAGCCTGTAGGCTTGTTCATGCAGAGCCTAGATAGGGCTGGCCGGCTGGCTACGCAGGGCAGCTTCTGGAAAACCAAGTGGCGTAACGTCACAACTGGGATTTCCCCTCTTCTTCCCAGCACTGCTCAGAGCAGAACAGCCTTACTCTGAGTCATTTGCTGAAAAGGAAAGGGAGATTTAAGGAGCGTTCTCCTGTGGGTAAATTCCCAAAAAAGTTACTGGACTAGGAAATAAAGAGCTGCCAGTGCTGTCCCATCCCCGGGACATATGCTGTGCCGGGCACAGCAGCTGAGGGAATGCCCTTGGCTTTGTGTAGGTAGTGTGATTGTGACTAAGTGCTGGTTGTGTTGAGAGGTATGCGGTTGTGAAGTCAGAGACCCAAGGGTTGCTCAGACTGAGAGGAGACCCAGAGCCACTCCCCTGAGCTTGTCTCTAGATGTTCTCTCTCTTCCTCTGCCAGTCCTGCTCAGGGGCTTCTGTTCCTCCTCCAAGGCTCCTTTTCTCTTAGACACCCAGGCCACCTAGGGATCACTTGGGATTCCGTGTCCTTGCTGGTATGTTCTGATCACTGATCTCCTCTGGGGCTAAAGGATCCAGTTGCCTTTCACAGCTCTGTCTTACTTTTCCGGAAAACTCTTTCCCTCCCCGGCTTAAAAACTGTGGAGGAGGAGAGGATGGAGGTGGGGATGCAGACTCCAGCCCCATCTGAGTTGGTGGCTCGATTCTGCCTTTCCTTGGCTGTATGATCTAAGGAGGTTACAAAACCTCTGTGAGTACCACTTTACTCATCTATAGTGTGTGTGTGTGTGTGTGTGTGTGTGTGTGTGTGTGTGTGTGTGTGTGTGTGTGTGTTGGGGGGGGGCTTGCCTGATTTGTAGGGCTGCTGCAAGGATTACCTGAAGTAACTGACTGGCACATAGTAGCTCATCAATAAATGTCAACCATTATTATTTATAAGTAAAAAGAGTGCAAGTAAAATATAAAAACTAAGAAAGAATTGAAATACAAGCACAGACATATGCATTTGAACAAAGTTCATGGCCATGCTCCTACTACTATTCAAGGTTCTCTGTCCCATTCAGAGTGACACAGGGGCATGATCGTTACCACAGTAGATCTTTGTATGCCTTCTCATGAATGATCTTCTCCTTCGTGTCCCATATTACCCATAACTTTTTAATTAAAAAGGCAGCAAACACATTCATTGGCTACCAGTAGGGCTTTTATGAATGGAAAACACGATTACTGGTTTAATGGGGAATGGATTCATTTGGCAATATTGACTTCCCTGGGGAATGAACAGATAAGACATTGAAGCCTCCTCTCTCTTTTAAGTACCTCACAGGATATGATGCTTGGGATATTTTTGGTTATCTGTATCCCTAGTTGAGAAGTACCTGGTCACCACCACACTTAGGCATGAACACATTTGGGAGCATCCCCTGAAAGCTAGGATGAATGAAAGCTTACAGAGCACTCTTTAAGCTCTGAGGGGTAGGGTGGGGCTGGGGGGGGCAGTCAACACACTGGCACTCCTCTGTCTTTGTGCTCCTGGCTCAAGTAGAAAGTAGGAGGGAGAATCAGCATTCTTTGTGTGTGTTTGTGTGGGGGGGTGAGACCCTCCCCCCTCCCCCAACACTGGGCCTCTAGGTATACAGATATTCAGAAGCCAAGGCTCAGTTTGCATGGAGGGGTAGATGGAGCCAGTGGAGTGGAGTATAGAGAGTAGGTCTGGAAGCCTCGCACATCTTTGTTTTAAAGATGCATTCAAACAAACCCAGCGAGCATTCAACTGCCAGAGGATGGATACAATCCAAAGCAACCTTGACTCAGGGTAACCAACATAGATCTACTGAAGACAGATTTCCAAATACATCATAGACAGACACCTCACAGGAGACAGACCTGAATCCTTAGGCCATGTGTCAACACTGTGCCCATGGCTACAAATCTCCATTGCCTTCTTTGTGAAGAGCATCCAAATGCGCCTTTTCCTGGTTGGAATTTCGAGATGTTGAGCTGCAATAATTATTGAAATACGATGTTGACCTTTGTTGTGGTGACCAAGGATTTTGAGTGTCTCATGAGGTAAATGATGCCAATAATAGACGAGTTTGTGATGCATCCATATAAATACTTTTAAATCAAGTATTACAAAGACTCTTGATTTTGCATGACAAAGCCCACTGGGTTTTCTTTCTTTTTTTTTTTTTTTGGTTTTTCGAGACAGGGTTTCTCTGAGTAGCTTTGCGCCTTTCCTGGAACTCACTTGGTAGCCCAGGCTGGCCTCGAACTCACAGAGATCCGCCTGCCTCTGCCTCCCGAGTGCTGGGATTAAAGGCGTGCGCCACCACCGCCCGGCTTTCTTATTTGAACACAATCGTTAAGGTGATGCAGACTGAGGTTCGTGCTTTGTGAAGTAACTCTCAGTATTGTGAACGTGTTCTGCAAAGGTATAAAATCAAAGGGAAAAAAATGAGTTTATTAATGGAAATTAGTCTGGATCCCAATTATTACCTGTGAATGGTGTCCTCATTTGAGGTTTTTATTGCGTTTTAACACATGGCTTATCTTGATGAGAAAATATATAGGAAAGGGTAAATGTAGCAATTTCCCTTCACTATTCCCTCCGCCAAGCCATTATTGCCTGATGTTATTTTTCAGCAGCCTTTCATTTTTGTCCCAAATGTTTTTGCCTCTGGCTTGTTTTGTTTCTTTAAAATGTATGTGTATCACTTCTCAAAGTGATTCATTTTGACAGGTAATCGATATTTTTTCATACTAGATTTGATGGTTATAATCTTCATCTTAGACTTAGTTAAGGGTGGAATGCTAACCTAGATTTTTATCTCAAAATATCCCGTTGTTAAGAGACAGACTTTTTGTCCTCAGCCACAGTCCTTTTAATCCTGTGCATCAGGCAGATCTACCTTCAAGGTGCCTGCTGCCTGGGCTCTGCTTATCGGGGACACACATCAGCTGACATCATGACAGGGTGCCCTCGGAGCATCTTCTGGTAGTACTTCCAACTAGCTTCCACCACTGGCCACAGAAAAAGACACTTCTGACCACCACCCCGTCAGAAACTGTGATCTTTAATTACAGAGCAAAAGTGTTTTCCATTTTTCTCTTTAGTGGGAGCTTTGGTCCTTCCACCAGACTTTACTTTTTCTAGAAGTACCAGCATGCTGAAGATCATAGTCTTCAAAGCCAAAGTGTATATAAGAGGCATGATTGTGTGTGGTGGGGGTCTTGTGAGGAGGCTCAGCGGGTAAAGATGCTTGCGTCCAAGCCTGTGGACCTGAGTTCAATCCCCCGAATCGACACAGTAGAAGGAGAGAAGCCATCAAAAGTCTTCTGCTCTCTGTGCTTGCACTGTGGCATGCACAAATAAATGCAATAGTTTGTTAAGTGGAAGAACCATGATTGGCTTTTGCTTTTGAAAGTTGAGCTTTTTGGTTTTTTTTTTTTTTAAAAAAGTGTTTCTCTCCTCAAACCAGTACGCCTTCCTTCTTAGTCTATGGGCAGAGAGCAAGGACTTTGAAAGGCATAGATAGCAGCTGTCCTGCCGCCCAGGCTTTGTCTATGAGGGCTCTTGTAATTCAGGGAGATTTGGGTGCTTCTTTGAGGACTGCTTGAAAGTGAATGGGCCACTGGTACTGCTTCTGGGGTTGCCATTGAAAAGGCCTCCTGGTCTTCATTTTCCAGGAAGAGCTCAAAGTGCTGGTGTGGGGAGGAGGCAGGGAGAACTGGAGCTGTTTCCCCGGGCACCTTCACAAGCCTGTTTTGCTGTCTTTAACTTGGACTTTTCTCTCTCTACTGGAAAGAAAGAAAGAACAGACTATTTTTACACCTTCAATTTTAAACATGAGTTTACAGCTTTAAATGAATCTTTTTCAAACCGTGGCTTATGCTCAAGTTTATTGGTGTGATTTTGATTTGTGCGATGACTGGTTTTGTGTGCCCCCCCCCCCACTTCTTGTATTGGTGGCATCATTTCTCTACATATAAGTGAGAGCTAAAAACTCTCCGGGGCTTTCTGCCTTAAGTGGTATCAGATGAACACCTCTAAGTGGAGAACACTCTGACACCCTTGTCGGCTGAGCCCCTGCGAGGGGACATCCGACGGGACTTCTTTGGTGTGTCTGAAGATATATGCAAGAACTGGCAATGGAAAATGCAATCAGTTTTGCTCAGTGCTTAGATTCATAAATCCCAGAGCTATTTTTAATGACATAATCTAATCAATTGATAGCAAGGCTACCAGCATGCTGACAGCCCGGAAGTAGCAAAAAGTGAAGCAGGGGCGTCGGTAAGAACCCACCAGATATTGCTTTCTCCCTCCTCCTCCACCACCATTTAGAAATCTCTTGATCTCTGGACTGGGTAGAAATGCAAGAATTGCTGATACTTTAAATAATTGTGTGGCTGCTTTCCTGTGGTTTTCCAGAAGACAAATCTGTAAATGCACAGAGTGACTGAGGAGGTGGGTCTCAGACATCCCGCTGAGTGCCTGTCTCCCCGAGGACCAAACAATTCCCCAATTTAAATATCTTTAGAGTAGACACAGGAGGAATCATTTATTATAAATTGATAGTATCGTATATTGTTACTCCTGTGCCATGCCCGTAATGAAAACCTAATATCCATCTCGTAGTTGCTCTGAATTGCAATAAGATGGGGTGAGGGGAGTAAACAAGCCGAAACAAACTGTGAAATTGCACATGATGGAAATCCCCCCTCCCCACCCCCCCACCCCCAGCAGCTCTAAGACTCTGAATAGGTTAATATTCCGGCTAATGACAGGTCTTAGCATTTCTTCCTCCTTTTTACATGTTGGTCAGGTATCATCAGAACTAAGTTCTGGTTAAAGAAATTAAAACCTGCTCTCCGTGTGTCTTAGGGCTGGGGACTGACCCGGAGAGATGTTTGTGTAAAGGAATGGAGATCCGGGTGGGGTGGGGGTGTTCCTTAGAGACTGGCTGGGGAGCAGCCGCGCCCTGAGCTCTCGCGTTTGGTTTCAGGCAGCAGCTTATTTATTTATTTTTTTTTCTGCTACATTTTATTTTCTTTGATACCGGTTGAAAAGACGAGCGCCAGGTGTGGTGGTGCCGCTGGACTGACCAGCTGTGCTGCCCCGGTTTTTTGTTCGTTTGTTTGTTTGGTGTTTTTTTTTTTTTTTTCTTCATCATCTTCCCAATCAGCGGCTGCTTTGACAGAGGTGTAAGTCAGCGTTGATTTACTTAGCCACTTTGACCTCGGAAGGGGCTTGACCCAAAGCGGCTCTGAAAGCCATTTACCTGCTTGCCTGGAATAATACCACCAGTCAGCACTTGGAAGAACAAAACAGGGATCCCACGATGATTTCCAGACTGATAGCGAGAGCTCCTCTGCCTGCTGGGGAAATACATTAGGTGCCCGTCGGAGCCCACTTGCTGCGCTCTCCCTGCGAACTGCGAGCATCCGTGATCTCCGAAGTTGGTGGAGTGAATAACTAAGCGGGGACCAGCTGACTTCAGGCTCCAATCAGCTAGAGCGTGATGTAAGTGTTTAGCAGCTGCAAGGCTCTGAATTAGCGTGGCCAAGTAGAGGTAGTACAGCATGGCCAGACTGTGGCGACAGGCTCAGAGAAAGCAAAGAGGGAGATGGATGAGTCCAGCATTCTGAGGCGGAGAGGGCTCCAGGTAGGCGAACCTTCCATTCTTGACATGCAGCCTTGTCAGTGGCCAGCCATTGAGGATTTCAAAGTTCCTCTGTCATTCCTGTACTGGGCATGGCTATGTGCTCAGTTCTTAATATCTACTTGGCACTGAGGTCTGCAGGGGCTCTAGTTCCAGGACTGACACATGACGGGGTTCAGTGAGGGAGGGTCTTTTGTCAGAGACAATAGACAGGACTTTTAGTTCGACACTTTGGTACGGATGTTCAGGAATAGTTCAGTCTTGGCTGCTGGTGACAGCTGATAAGCAGCTCGGGCGTTTTATCAAGTGTCAGAGAAGTCTGTGGCAGAAGCAACTCTGTCTAGTTCTGGGAACACAGGACTCAGTTTTGCACCAGGGTCACCTCCTCCTGGTGGCATCTGTGTGGCTGCTGGGCCGTTTGTCTGCAGCTGTTAAGCGCCTACCTGTCGGTGAAATGAAAGTTTCTGCTGGCAACTGGGTCAAAGTTGTCTGCGATTAAGAGGCTGGGAAAGATGTGTGTTTCCTGCCTTGCTTTTTCCATGTCCAAGTTTGTCTAAATTACCCTGTCTCTTAGTGTGTAAGTGTATGCCAAGTGAAAACTTAGCAAATATAAAAACTTAAAAGGGAAAAAAAATAACACGTCTGCTTGGCAGTTGTTGGGTTTAAGGGAAGCCACAGCTTAAATGTGTTCAAAATTAGTATGTTTACCTCCTGATGGCTCCCTTTCCTGTGTAAAAGTGTTATTTCCCCCCCTTTAGGGAAGACTCTAACCGTCATTGAACTCTTATTCATTGTTTTTGAAATTAAGAAAATACGGCTGCTTGAGGGTCCGGATTAGACACCATGTTTAGAAAGGCTTCCTCACTGACCTTTTGAGTCTCCGGATGCTGCCAGTTACTAGCACTGACATTCTTTACATTGAGTTAACATTAGAGTGTTGTGGGCAAGCCAAAGGATTATTTGTGGGTAAACAAAAGAGGGATTGAAGACATTTGGGGTTCAAAGCTGTCTATTGTTCCAGACCTAAGTAAACAGATGACCTCCTTGGAGAGTCCTGTGGTCATTGTTTGTGAATGTACAGTGTAGTTAGTCACTGCTGTGGGTTTCCTTCCCTTTGTTTTCTTCAACCCCATAAAGTTCTGGGAAGGCCCAGCTGTTTGTCTGTCTTCCGGCCCTCTTCAGAGTCACTGGTTAAATATGGAAAGGCTCTTTGTTAAAAACAGTGATATGCTATTGAACTTCCAGCAGTGCCGATTATTATTAATTGATAGCAATTTGCCAGTGTTTTCTTCCCTGGAGTTCACTTTAGATGGTTTTAAGATACACTTCTGAGAAGTAATTTTTTGTAGTTTTTTTTTTTTAATTCTGTAATGTTGCATTATAACATTGTCCTAAGAGATGGTTGGAAGCTGGGGTGCTTTGCAGGGCTGTGGGTTTCATTGACTTTTAATGTTAGACACAGAGGAGTCATTTTTGGGAATTTAAAGTACTAGAGCTGTGCCTTTCTAAAAAGATGTATAACAAAGGAACTTTACTTGCTAATGGGGTATTAGAATGCTAGATCTTGGTTGTAGTGAGCCTGCTCTTGGGATACCTGATGTCCTCTAGTGTACCCTGGCTCAAGAGCATCTACTTTCTATTATGAGTGACAAGCTGAGTCTTCACATTATGAGAAATAACATCGTGGAAGTGTCTAAAAGTTCTCCCGTTGCCAAAGCTTGTTTGCTTCACTCGCCTTGTATACAAGGGCAATTAGTGTTTTAAAAAGCTGTCACACACGCACACACACACACACACAGAGCAGCTGTTTCAAGAAATTCCAGTGTAAGTAAGGAACACAATAAGAAAGTCCACATTTGCATTACAACAGATGTTACTGTAGAATTTGTAAGAGCAACGCCACCTAGTGAGATTAACCTTCAGTTCATTTACAAATAGAGCTGTGTGGAGCATTCAGGGAGCTGGGAAGATACATCTGAAGGAGTAGAGCCAAGAGCTAACCTTCCTGTCTTTACCCCTGCCTCAGACCCTCTGTGTATAGGAAATCCTGAGCAAGCCACATCTCTTGTGGGCTTTACTTACCATTCTGTAATATGGCATACCATAACACACGACTCTTGAGGTGGTTTTTTTTCAATCTATATATAAATATGTGGGTATATTTGATGTTTTAAAATTAAAGGCCATCTAATACAATAAATATTCGATATTATATTATTTTTAAGTTAGAACAATTATCAGGAAGCCAGTAAACATTGATTAGAGAGATATGATGATTATAAATACATAGGGTTTTATGCAGTATGGAGAATAAGACTTTAATGCACTGCATAAATGAACAGTGTATGGAACCCACCAGCTCTTTAAATAACTTAAAGCTTAGTGTCAGAAATCCGAAGTACACAATATTCTAATTTCCTAAAATCTAATTTTACAATAATGCAATATGTGTTCAGTGCAGAATCCTGCAGTGTGTGTTTGAAACTTATTTTAAGATCTCAATACCTCTAGCTCTTCAGAACAGGCATCCTGGTAATGTCTCTCAAATTTGGGTTTTGAAAAACTATTTTGGTCAGAACACAGACTTTCTCCGAGCCTGGCTGCTTCGTCAGTGGCGGCCTCACTGAGTGGCTTGTCTTAAGTGGCTGCACCTTTCCATCCTGTATGGGGACCGTTAGTGTTTCCAGTGCCGCTTGTGGGACTTCAGTCACTGCTTTTGAAATGAGAGCATGAGAGGAAGGCCCCAGTGGCTTTCACTATTAGATTCTGAAAACTTCTCAGACAGCATCTCAAAACAGGAGGAAAAACTGGCAGATGGATGGACTTGGGCAGACCTTGGACTTTGGGCAATTTGAATTTCTAGACAGGTCTAATTCGTCAAAGGATAACTGGCTCCTTTCAGGCCTAATATTCCCTCATCTGTGGGTCATATGTTTTAACTGTCAGGGAAATTAATTGTTTTAGTGATTTTTGTTATATGTTTCCCTCTTATTTGTTTTAATGAGAGTGTCCGCACCTCCGGTATGATGGACTCCAAGGCCTGGAGAGCAGTGAGTACCCAGCATCATTAAGGCAGTTGCAAGTCTCTGAGAGCGTTAGAGTGTCTGAGGAAGGCTTCCCACAGTTCCCTTCCTGCAGTCTTGTCAAGCTGTGCCCTGCTAGGCATGATCTTCTCGTGCCCTTCTTCCCTCTATTAGATATTCCCATTGGAAGTCTACTTCCCAGGCAGCAGGTGCGGTTAGGATGTGGAAACAGTTTTTCCGCAGTTTGTGATGCAGATCAAGATAACTAGATGTTCATATTTCAGACTCCTAGTACGCTTGAGCTTTGTTTGATTTTATTTCCTCTCACTGCCACGCCCCCCAAACACACACCTCATGAAAAAAAAAAAACAATCAAGAGCTCATTTGTGCCTTGTGTCTTATTTTCCTCTGATGTTCGTCTGGAATTTAGGTTTAGCAAACAGGGAAGCAGACAGAATCTTTCTGTTTTCACTGAGTATCGGCTCCCCTCTATTTGTGCTTGAGTGGAGGTCATTCCAGTCATAACGTCTCAATGACCCTTCCGTGCCAACTTCAATGTAATTAAAGGTGTGTTTACACCTTCCCTGAGATTCAACAGCACTCTCATTATGTGGGAGTACCAGTCTGTCCCGATTCATTTGAGGACTCTGAGTGGCTATTTGGAGTCATCTAGTTAGAAGGGCACAGTAGACACACTCAGGGTAATATTAGGCCCTCATTGGGATAAGGTACTTTTCTTCTCTAGAAATTCTATATAAGGAATCTATAGGTTTCATTGGGACCGGAAGAATGAAGGTCATAAATGAACTTGCGCTATGAATGGCCACCTAATTTGTTAGGCAGATTAGAAGCACACATGAGTAGTACTTCTCACGCATTGGAGCAGTTCACTTTCTGCTTGGAGACAGACGAGGTTCTGTAGCTTCCTGATCCATAGTGGGTGATGCTGATGTATCCTTGAATTCAGGAAAAAGTTAGCTTCTTCTCTAAGGATCATTAATCATAGTAGTCAAAATGTTAATGATGTAAAAGTAAATAGATTTGTAGCCAGGCCTGGTAGCACATGCCTTTAATGCCAGCGCTCGAGGCAGAGGCAGGTGGATCTCTGAGTTTGAGGCCAGACTGCTCTTCAGAGCAAGTTTTGGGACAACTGGGGCTATACAGAGAAAAATCAGTCAGTCAATTTGGATACTAGATCCTGGTTTTTCATAGGTAAGGACTTAGCACATTGCCATCTTTGTTAATCTGTGAATGATAGAATAATTCTCCGTGTTACTCTGGTTCCCAAGTTTGAATTCTCCATCACTTGCATCCTCTTACCAAGCCATGTTGATCTCTATGAACATATGTAGAGTCTAGGTCCACTAGTCTTCACACCTGGATTGCCAAGGTGTCTGGTACCCTCAGTGTTCAGGGCCCTGTCCTGTCCAGCCTGCTTTCCAACCCTGTTCCCAAAGTTCCTCCCAGACTTCCCTTCTTCTGCTCTAGGATAGAACAAAAATGAGTGTGCCTTCTTTAATCTGGTCTCTGTCTACTTTTCTAGTGTTATCTCTTGCCTGCCAAGATTTTGTTCCATCGCTCCTCTCCCCACCTCTCCCATCATGCTTTAGGATATCTAATGCACATGCATCCTGTTTTTATTACAATTACTTTTTCCTTCCTTCCTTCCTTCCTTCCTTCCTTCCTTCCTTCCTTCCTTCCTTCCTTCCTTCCTTCCTTTTTCTTGGATACAGGGTCTCTCTACATAACCTAGGCTGTCCCGAAACTCACTATGTAGACCAGGTTGTCCTGAAACTCAGAGATCTGCAGGCCTCTGCCTCTTGAGTGACAGGATCAAAGGTGTGCACAATCATGCCTTGCTCACCTTTGTTTTACCCGAATTCTTCCTGCTCATTAGAGACAAAGGTAATTTTCATGCTTTCATAGAATAATTTTTCATAATTAATGCATTTCGTCTTAATGTTTTCATTATCTCATTGTTTTATTTGCACATGTAGTCCTATATCATATTTATTTTATTATATATTTAAATGATTACATTGCTTTTATTTCATTTGTGAATAGCATGTGCTAAAACCATAGACTTATTGAGGGTTAAAGGCTTTCGAATCAGATTTGTGTGCAGTGACGCGGAATATCTGTGCACCCAGGGTGCATTCACCATTCTGAATCTTGGTGCTTGCATCTACAAAACAGAGATGGAAGTTTGAAGGGGATGGCCAGTCTCTTAGCACAGGGTTAGGACATGGGACCTTCCCTGTTAACTTCAGCTCTCTTCCATTTTATCACAAAGACTTGTAGAGTGCAATTTTAAATAATTAGATAAGGGGTGTCATCAGCATCCAGGCAATAGCATCATGGCATGCATACATTAGTTTAAGGTGTTTAGTGAAGTGATGCGGCAAGCATGAGAAAGCTTAGGTGGTTGTTCAGGAACCAGAAGCAACAAGGGGTACTCGATCTCGTGAACAAAAGGGGACAGCAGTTCCTAGAACCCAGTGGTTGAGAAGACATAGTCAACCATGTGACTCCTCGGGTGCTTCATTCTTATTTCCTCTGTCCTTTTGCAGTGGAGCCTGTGAATAAAGCATGGTCACAAGCTAGCAGGGCAGAGGGACTCAGGGACCCAGCACTGTGTGAGGCGATGAGCCCAGGAGAACTCTTCTGGTACATCTGCCAGATCGCCCTCCAGCAGGTCCCAGCACAGAATCTCCAACACCTACCTCATCCATTTGGTTGCCCATAGAGGCCTCTTTGCAGAATTACTGTCTAACACTAAGTCCTTTTCTTGAGGGCTGATGAAGAAAATGACTGAGAAATACCTCTCACTTCTTGTAACCCACACTCCCATCCATTAGGCTGGGCATTGTCCCTGTGTTAGGCCCATAAACTGGTTTAGTAGACCCATATGATAAGCTGGCCCATGAGCAGGCCTGCCCTCCCTCCCTAGGTGAGCCAGTTTATGTCTTTTAATCCAGATGAAAGCCCTGTTTGTATCTTTTAATCCAGACAAAACCCCTGTGACCACCATCCTGTCTTCTCATTGGTGCCTTGGACGCTCAGAACTGACCACATGTGTAGCAGACAGAACTTTATTCTTTAGCTCTTGCTTGCTTCTTGGAAGTGTCTTGTCGTTTTATTTATTATACCTTTTAAAAATTGGGGAAAAATGCCTAGTGTAGATAGGTCCTAAAACTTTGATAATGTTGCACTCAAAACAATGAAATTACTTAAAAAAATATGAGAAGACTATAGGAGATAATAGACAAATGGATCAATAAACTATAAAAATTGAGAATCACATGAACTTAGAAGGATCGATATGCATGAAGCAACCAATCATTTTATTGTTGGCACTAGAATCTAACAAAAGCAAATAGGCTGTTTGAATTTACTGGGAGCATATTTCAAATAAATTATGAAATACAAGGAGAGATTACTAACGTATCTTAGGATTACGTTTTTCTTGGCATCAACCTTAGGCAGGGGGATTGGCAGATAACATGAGGTACACATGTTAGAGGGCAGGACTGTCATTAAAATTGTGTTTGTGAAATGTGTTTGGTGACATGGGGAAGGCTGACAGTGCATCCAGTGATTAAGAGAGAGCAGGTTATTAGCTATATAATACATGTAAGCTTCTTTAAAATGTGGACCGCCCACACGTGCAGACACATACATGTTTACGAGGCAGGGGTAAGTGTATGTGTATATGCTTACTCGAGTGTGCGTGCGTGTGTGTGTGTGTGTGTGTGTGTGTGTGTGTGTGTGTGTGTGAATGGGTGTGCGTGCCTAATGGGACAGAAAGCAAGAGCCTGCCTGTGTTTTGGAGTGTTTAAAGTTATCTCATTTTCACCACTTATTAACTGTGTGATCTCAGCAGCACACTTATTTGCAGAGTCCTTAATGATGGATCACAATCAGGTATCGAAAGGCTGCAAACCACCCATCATAACTAACATCTAAAATTTGTTTTTCCTTCACCAGTATCATCCAAATAAGAAGAAAATGCTTGACCGATTAACTCATTCATGTCTGGGTGGTATGAGAGAAGTGTGTTTGTGTTCATACCCGTTATAGGAAGCATATGACATGTTTTGTTATGATCAGTATAAAGGGGGTTTCTAAGGAAATATAACAGGGAGCTTCCTGTTGCCTGTGCTCTGGACATGGTGCACAGGGATTTGGTTACCATCAGGCAGAAGTGTACAGCTTTGGTTGAGATGCACTGTTACTAGGGCATTAGGTATCCATGTATCCTCAAGTCACAAACTTCTGTATCCCTGGAAGCACCGTGTCTGGCCTCCTTTCTTCCAGTGATGTAGGAAGTGTTTTCTTAATGGACAGGTAGGGGGGAGGACGTGTAAACTCGTTGTGTTGTTTCTGGAGTTCCCCGATAACATCAGTAATAGTAAGGAGAGAGCACAAACCATTTAGTGACCCACTTGGGGGGGGCATGCTTATTATAGTGGGGGTGGCTAGAGGCAGCACAGGATCATTACCCCAAAGTGTGCAGATGCACTTTTACATTTTTTACAATTGTTGCCACATGCTCCATTCTCCATGAGAAAACCACCTCAAGGGCATACGGGGACAATTGCCTTGCTTCTGGAAGTATCCTCCGAATGCCAGAGATAACAAATGCCCATAATTTTGAATGAGACCCTTCTCATGGATGCTCCTGAGGAGCATACCTATTTTAGTTCTCATATTTATAATTTTACATGGATTGTGACTGTGTCCGCTTTTCCTCCAGGCAGCGAGTAACAGCCCCTATCATTTGCCTTCCTTTCCAGAGATGTTTAACAACGAAAACAACAACAATAATGATGGTGATGATCGTTCTGTTGAGCAGGTCTGTTTCAGAGAACTGTGTTTTATCTTCAGTATATACTTTGGTGTTTTCCTGGTAGACTCTAGCAGTGCAAAAAGAGTTTAATGTGGAGCTGACGCAGGAGAAACTTATAGGGGAGGATGACAGCAATTTTCAGGCAGCATGACTTCCGGCCAAGTGGCAGTCATGACTTTAGGGGTGGTTGGATCTCTCTGTCACATAGCGGAAGCCAGATAAGTATTGAGTGGGCCAAAAGGGCACCAGAGGCAGTTGCACGCACAGTGTGTGCAAGGCATGGCTGATGGACAGGTACACCATTACAAGGAGCTTCCCACAGTGTAGAGAAAAAGTGAAGAGCCGGGTTCCGATCACAGTGTCACACCGAGGGACTGGACTTTATATTAGGAGGCCGTGGCAGGATTTCGAGTAGAGCTCAGAGATACCTTAGCAGCTATCAACCGTTCATGGAAAATGCATGGAAGAGTCCCGTACTAGAAGGATGGTGAGCCGCTGTTGGGTTGGAAGTGTGGAGGTGAGTAGCACTGCCAGACTGAGGTGCTAGCAGAGGACGCGCAAAATGGCAGTTTAGGGTGATGTCAACAGGATGCAGTAACCTGTCACTGGTCAGCAAAGAAAGGATGGAGGGGACTGAAGGTGACTCCCGGGCTTTTGAGTTAGTGAGTAGAGACAAATAAAAACAAGAAGAAGTGGTTTGGATGTTGAGAAGATGCATGGCACCCATTGAAGCCACCTGGAGGCCGTGTGCAGGGACCAGTTCTGTGTGTCAGTGTACATTTCTTGGAGAGCAGTCTAGATGAGAGTCTGACATCATCAGCCCTAATAAATAATTGACCTGGACCATGCGTAAGGAGCGAACACAGACTCTCCTGGATTAGCAGATTTATGTTAGAATAGTTTTGAGAATTACACCACAATGAGTATGTTCAGGCTTATTTTGCAGGAATGGTTAAAATTAGAGTGAACAGAGTTAGGTTAATGGTTTTAGTGCCACACCTTGAAAATAATACATCCGGTTTTGAAGATGTATGTGGTTTTTGTTCTTTTTCTTTCTTTTTTGAAAATTGCTTCCAACTCTGACAACTTGCCTACAAGTCTCATTCCAATACAATTTTGAAAAGCAGAATGAAGCATCTCAGATGAGAGAGGCTGTAATGGAAAAAAGCAATTCATTCTTAAATGAAGATGATGAGGTTGGTACCATATTGCTTGAAACAGTGAGTGAATTTAAAACCTAAGTGAGATTACATCAAATTCCGCTGAAATTTTTGTTCCATTTGAATGGAATATCTGTAATTGAAGATAAAGGGTTCAACTTAGAAAGGCATGTGATGAAAGGGACCATTTTATCAGTTTTCTGACACTCTTTCCAATTTCTTTGTGCACCTGTGAATGTGTACACAAAGCCATTAAGTCATATTGATAATAAAAATACTAAACTCTTTTTTTTGAGAGGCTAATACATGAGAATATTGGCTTTGTTTTATTAGCAATACTTCCTGAGTTTCATATGTCGAGAACATGCAAATCCTTAGGGAAGCTGTGGGAACGCAGCTAGATTATGTCACCAGTTCAAAATGACTGTAGGAAGCACTACGTAGACTTTCAAAAACTTGATGCTCAAAGTTAGAAGTCGGACAGGGCTGGGTAGCTCAGCACTAGAGTGCTTGCCTAGCATGCAAAAGGTTGTGGGTTTAAATCCTCAGCATTTGAGAACAATAACAACAAAAAAGATAAATGCATCAAAGTTAGATGTAGGCCCAGAGAGTTGGCTAGTGCTTAAGAGAGCTTACTGTTCTTGTACAGGGCCCCGGTTTGTTTCCCAGCACCTACATTGGGTGGCTTACAACCACCGGCTCCAGGAAATCTGGCACCCTCTTCTGACCTCCACAAGCACCTGCATTCATGTGCACAAACCCTCACAGAGACACCTAATTAAAAATAAAATATTTTTAAAAAGAAATGGGCCTTGATCTCTTTGATTTTTGTGATTATTATCATATATTGCTAGTGATGAGACAATAATTCATACTTTCCTATGTCAATCCTCTGAGTTTTAGCATTACTGTGAAGATAAACTGAATAATACTATTGATGACACTATTCACAAGTTCTTTTGTTTGTTTTGAGATGGTATTTGTAGTTTCCATTAAAACTTTGTTCCTTATATTAGTGGTGATGCTCCTCGCTGATTGATTTTCCATGATGTATAGTAACCCAACTATGAGGCATTGATGTAAGATGAGTCAAATTTGATGATGTGCAAGAATCCCTAATCCCCTGTATTAGAATTCTGTTCCCTTCATATGGCCTCGCAGTCAGCAAAGGCCCCCTTTCCTGGCTGGGCGCTCAGCTCACCTGTGTTACTTCCAGCCATGTATGTATCACAGCTGAAGTCTTGAAACATGCTTGCTTGTACAGCCTCACAGAGTTTCCTCTGGTGACCCATCCTGAAGGAGCGTGGCCAGAGCATCCACTGCCCCTTAAGTCTGCCCAAGAGCCTGGCGTCAAAGACTCGTGTTCTCCTTGCAGACCTGAAAACATAAGTACCGACTACTGCAGTCTGGTGTGTGGTGCATGATAACAGTCAAGACTAATACACAGGGCAGGCTTCTGTGTGGCTGAGAACAGTGACTGCAAGCTCTACCAGGCTTGGCTGAGTGTTGACCTGCCATGTATTGGCTCTGTTTCCTTAGGCATGGCACTCCTTTAAAGCTTTGCTTTTATTATCAGCAAAGATATAATCCTTAACTCAGAGGAGTGTTGTAAAAATAAGTATGACGTGTGCATATAAATTACCTTGGCCGACATCAAGGAGACAGGGAGGACATCCCAGGTTCTTGAATAGTGGCTGTGGCTCCTGTTGTGGGTACAGGCTTCCTTGTCTGTTTCCAGCACTTGCCTCGCAGGGCTCTGCCACAGGTGACTCTGGAACACTGCTTTCGTTTGTTTGAGGTTCTGTTTCCGCTGCTGGATGGAAACACTGACATTTACTCGGCGGGATTATTATGAGCATTTAAAGCAGGCAACTTTCCGTGCTAACACTCGGGGCTGCTGTAACAAAAGGATGGTTGAGGGCCTCTACCAGGACAGTCGTTTCTTACAGGAGACTGAAGTGTCCAGGATCAAGGTGCCTGCAGATTTTGTGTCTGCCGTCTCTCTCTAATTACCTGGCTGAATGCTTAGAAAAGAAGTGTTATGTCTTTCATTTTAGTAAAGGCGCTGGTCTCATCCTAAACACCCCACCCCTTTATCTACGACAACCTTAATTACTGCTCAAAGGCCCACCTGTAAATACCACACCTGGAGTAAGAGATTTGACATGTGAATGTCTGGTAGGGGACACGTACATTTTATTTAGACCACAGCACTAACCATGGCATATGAGTGGACACTTAGCAAATGTGGGGTGGGTTTGTCATACATTCTCTTGTTCCTTATGTAGTCTCATTTCTTTCAACTCTTTTTTTTTTTTTTTTTTAGTTCCTGGGTACCTGCTTTGAGCCTTACCTCATCCTTTGGGCTTCCCAGTACCTAACAACCCTGTTTTTATTAAAAGGAAGTAAAAAGGCCCAGTGAAGGCAGACAGGAAAGAACAATAGTGCGAACTTGGAAGGGCCCAGCACTGAGAAGGTTATTCAAATACCTAGCACTGTGCTATCTGGGCTTTCAAAGGTTAGCGCTTTGGAGTAAGGGGGCCCCAGGAAGAGCAAGGGGACCCCAGGAAGAGCAAGTGGGGGCGCTAGGATTGCAGAATTCATGTCAGGAACCACTCAACCTCACCACATGCCACAAGGTAGCTTGAGCAGGGTTGAGGGCTGAGTCCCAAGGTACTCCTGTGTGCAGCGTGCCTGTATTAACCTGCTATATGTCGTGGAGATGACGTTGAAATTGGTCTAGTTTTAAATAGACAACAATGGACAAGCTTACCTTTCTGCCGGAAGATTGGCCCTCAGTCTTCTTATTTTAATGTTTTGCCCATTTTGTATGTATTGCTGTTTCTTCCTTGTCTGTTTCTTTGTGTGTGTGTGTGTGTGTGTATGTGCGCGCGCGCATATGTGTGTTTGTTTCCTGGCCATACCAGCTGTGCCTACACTTTGTGCCTCCACTCTAATGAAAACCTGTGTTCTCGGCACACTTTTTTTGAGATGACTTTGGTGCATCTGTGGGACTGGGTTTTGAGCTCCTGGATATTAACTCCACTATGCCATTTCTCTAGAAACTAATTGGCTGATTTGGGTTGGAGGCGAGATGCGAGCCTGTACATTTGGCCAATTTCACAGAGCTTACCTTGAAGCTATTGAAATGCAAATCCAGGCTATGCTTAGAGACTCCAAGAAGTCAGACGTTTGGTTCTTTGTTTTCTTCTGAAAAATAAGCATTCAAAATTCATGCCCATTCTTTATTCATGTGCTTTATAGTTAAGTTCTGCTTGTACGTCTAGATGAATCCTATTACTATTATTTAAAATTTCATGAATGAAACTTTACATCTCTAACATCGCACTAGCCAAGGCAAGTTTAACCAGTCAAAACAACTTGAGATAGAGGGTTTAAATGTGTTCCTATGTGTGTCTGCGTGTGGTATTTGCATACCCACCCAGGTCTGTGCCTAACCAAGGCTAATGTTGAATCCCCTCCATGTGAAATGGGTGAAGAATCAAAACAACTTTGTGCTGTTTCACCCTTTTGTGTGTGTAACTTAAAAGGCTTTTGTGAGATGGAACCTTGATGTCAAAGCTTCTTTTCTGTGTGTGAGAGTTGTTACATCAGTGGACCCGAAAGGAATATTCTTTCTGGCACTGGCCATTCACCTGTGTTTTCAAGCTGTCTATGACTTCATTTGTCAAGTTCTTTGGAGAGAATATCGTATGTCGGTAACATAGCTCCTCTGTCATTTGATCTGCTCTACAATTACACTGTCACCCCAAATAGTCACTGTCCCCCCACCCCGCCCCGGGGACCCTTTTCCCCTAAGCTATGATCACTTCATTCACTCACAAGAGGGGAGGATGGTTTTCTTACCTGATCCAAGTCTACTCCCTCACACCTGGTTTGGTAGAGGGAACACAGACTTAAGTGGAGTTCTTTGTTAAGCTTTGCATCCCTGGGGAGGAATGTTTGTAGTCCTTTGAACTGTCACTTGGTGAGAGCCCTGTCAAAAAGGACTTGATCAGCTCTTTTTGTACCCTGAAAGATTCTGTCATTTCTAGGGAAGGGCTGATTGCTCAGAGAAAATAACAAATGTTCATGGGAATTTTGATGTGTGGGCCAGGATGTGCGAGTATCCCGGTCTAGAACACAGGGGATTTTAGAAATTATGGGGATTGGACTCTCTTACTTTCCTGAGTTCCCTCCTTTCGTATCCTTCCCCTTGGGTTTGTTAAAGTAGATAGCTGACTGAATAGCGGCAGCCACACCGTGAGCAGTGGCTGCATAGCATCATTTCCTGCCTCCTCACGAGGAGGGTGTCTTTCATTATATTAGTCCTTCCTGCCATTGTGAGATACCTTCCTTAGGTTGTTCCGAACTGGAAGCTGGTGTGAAGTCTGGCATTCATCTCGAACAGCTGGTCTCAGCCAGTCCAGACTGTGTGCGTGCACATGTGTGCATGTTGGCACGCGGGTTATGGATGGTTGGTTTCTGGCTTGTTCAGATCTCCCGCCCACACTGGGCTCCCTCACTCCTGGACTCTCATTACCGCTTAAACTTTCAGACACAGACATACACCGACTTAGTGTTATCTCCGTCCATGTTAGGAAAAACTATCCTTCCTTTAGGAATACAACATGGCATTGATTTGATTTGAGGAAGCATTTTTGGATTTTAGAGCTCTGCCAAAAATGAATGAATGAACAAAATGGGTCAGTTACATTCTTCTTGGCATCTCATTTCTTCCTGGAATTAACCTGTGATCTGTGGGGACTGCTTTAGTTCTGTGGCATCATTCCTGGGTCAGTCTTAAAGGAACATTCATTTACCCAACAGGCGTTTTGGGCTTTGCTGGGCTTGGGGATACGAGGTCATGCAAGACTGGATTCCCATTGCCTGCTGGGAGCTATGGCCAGAAATGGATAAGAATAATTAAACACACAGTGGTTAGTAGGATGATTTGTCAGCCACACAATAGAGGGGAGGCCATATCAGGATGCTGGGACAGCACTAAAGAGGATGCTTGTCCAGTGTTGGGGTTATGAGAAGCATGACCACAAAGGTAGAGGTTGGCATTGATTTCTAGCCTGTTCTTGTTAAACTTTGGATCTTAATGGGAAATTTGAGAGGAGATGTGTGGTAGGCAAGAAGGATACGTCTAAGTCTGGAGAGATGAGTCTAAGACCAGCCTAGAGGCAGAGATACAGGTGGCATTATCACACAGGTACTAATTAAAACTATGGGAGCTATATCAGAAATGACCTTATCAGCTCTTTTTACACTCTGGGAGATTTTATTTCCAGGAAGGAATGGTTGCTCAGAGAAAAAAAAAAAACAAAAAACAAACCATAAAACAAGTATTCATGGGAATTTTGATATGTAGATGAGGGTACACCAGTGCCCATGTTTAGAGCACAGAATGTGTATAAATTCTTGTGGTTGGACTCACTTCCTAATGTCATTGGAATGGATGAAGTCCCCCAGTAAACATGAGAGGCAGGAGAAGTAAGGTGGGGAACCTCCCTGTGTTCATGCCTCCGATCTCTACGATGTGCTAAATGGAGACCATAAGGACACACAAGACTGAAGAAGGGTATTTCTTCAGAAGCTTATGGCCACAAGCCAAGAAGAAGGACTAGTATTAAATGATTAACACTAGTTCCACTGTCCAGTGACACTTCATGAAGGGATAGATAAGTTAGCAAATAGACAGTTATGCACTGGATACTGTATATTTGGTCTTCCTCTTCCCTGGGACCTCAGAGATATTCCGGAAAAATGAACATCCTGTGTAATCATCTTAAATGTTACATTTATTGAGCTACTAAGTGCATGGTAACATCTCAATGTTTCATGTATGTCATGTCATTTCATTTTTACAGCAGCCCCTGAGGGCAGTGCTTTTCTCTGTCTTCAGAGGAGGAGGTGGCAGAGTTATCTAGCCTTTCATGTAACTCATGGAATTAGTAAGTGACAGCAACTAGGTACAGACCAAGATGTCTGGATTCAAACCACAGTGGGCTGGCCTCATTCTCGAGGACCTTGTACTTCCTGCTTCTCTGAGGTCAGCAGAATAGCCCACTGTGACAAGTTCACTAGAAGTTGCATGCAGAATAATGTGTGCTATGATTCAAATGCGTCGGAGGGTCCATGTGCCTGGGGCTTTGGTCTCAGTTATGGAGATGTGGGGGCTGATGGGATCTTCTAGAGCTAGAGCCCTGTGGGAAGTCCTTGGGATCATTGAGGGATGCCCTGGAAGGCATTAAGGCATTTTGAGTTAGCTGACTCTGGTCCCTCCTCCTCCTCCTCTTGCTGTTTCCCACCTTGCCTAAAGCTCCTCATTGTCGCAAAAGGACTCTCATCCGAGCCCATCTAATGCCAACACCCTGCCCTTAAATCTCTAGAGCCACGAGTTAAATAAACCCCCTTTGCCATAGGTCGCCTGCCTCAAGTATTCCTCTATAGTGACAAAACGGATGAATTCAACATGGAAAACCAGAGAGAAATGTGGCACCGTGTCTGTGTGTAGCAGTTTGAGAAACAGTGGTGAGTTCACTCACCTTTCCTTTTCAATGGCCTTGAAAAATCTAAGTCACTTTACAACTTTCCAGATGTAGGCTTGCAGGGAAAGTGTGGACTATGGACATTCATTCATGATGGGGAGGAAGTGGGCATCAGTCTGTTGAATGGAGTAAGCTCTTTCAGTCTGTAGGAGTTAAGTCAGTTTTCCTCTAGGACTGGATAACTTGGGGCCTGGAGAAAATAGGCCTAATTCACAATTTAAATAAATCATGTGATTATAACAGAAGAAGGTATACTGTGGTGTAAAATTCCTAGAACGTTTTCTTGGAGTCTGGAATGTTTTCAGCAGCAGTTGGTAGATGGGAACCATTCTGGTAAAGGGAAATGACTAAGGCAAAAAAGATAAAACTTAAAACTGTCATTGCTGTTTGAATTAACTTCAGCGCCTGTAAACCAACCGCCATCTGAGGGGCCCATGCAGGGCAGTTGATTAATTTCATTATGGAAAGTTATGGAATTAGAGTTATGCCTTTGCATGGCGGTACCTACCACATCAAGAGAATGCGTCAACAGATGTGTTCCCCTGGTGCTAAAAACCCCCTGGGCACCCATTCTCCTAGGCATCCCCTTACACCCTGGCTTCTAGTTAGGAAAGATACGTTTTCTAGCTGGATTTTGACAAGGAAATCCAGAGCTGTGTGGTAACACAGAGCTGCTCATAGGAAGAAAGCTTGCTCTAGGAAGCTGACAAGTGCAGAGGAAAAGAAGCAGCCCTCAGAGTCATCCCAAGGCAGCTGTGTCACATGGTCCTGATGTGCACACTCACTGGGCTCTTTAGTTACACCAGTGGGTAAGTCTTTTCCAGTCTAGGAAAGCAAGTTCATGATCATCCTTTCTTCAATGCCACTCAAGACATATTGTCACTTGAGCAGGATGCACTCTCAGCGTTTGATGTTTTCATTTGCCTTCTATTCGCTTACAATAGAAAATTTCCCCTTTCAATATTTAGTACTTATTTATGGTTATGTATTTAGTGTGGCCACTGTGGCCGCCTGGACATGAAACGTCTTGCATTTTTCTTGGTTTACCTATCGACTTCTATTTGTGATTGCACAATGTAAATATGTCTTTACGCACAGGACTTGCTTTTCATGAGGCATACTGAGCAGCATGCTGTTCTCATGCCCTCACAGATGAGATGGAACTTAACATTAAGAGCCTTGCCGGGCTCTGTAAGAAATAATTACATGCATAATCCCAATGATGGTTAATTGAGGGTGCCCTTGTTACAGGCTTTCTCGGTTCTTTGGGGGCATCTTTGATTTATGATGAGGGCATCACCAGCTGAATAGGCTCAATGACCTAGAGGCTGAATCTGAGATGGGTGTTGCAGAGCTGGTGGAGGTTTGAGGCTTCTGCCTGGTTTCACACAGTTTGTTTCCTTCTGCTTCATATCCTGGCAGGAGAGTAAGGGACTGGCAATAACCTGAATCTATCAACACTGTGCCCAGCAGACATCTCTGCTCTCCTCCTGGGACAGCCTCCTTCTCCCTCCTCAGCCATCCTCTCTCCTTTTTCTCTCCTTTCTCCTCTCTTTCTCTTCCCTCTTTTCTGCCCTCATCTTCTCTGCGCTCTTACTTTTTTCTCTCTCTTGCATTAACCCCTCCCTGCTGTCTCATCTCCCTTTTCTATACCTCAATTCTTTACCTCCCTCCCCCACCCGTCCTTCTTTTTCTCCCAGAATTCACTCCAAGAGTGCATTTTGCTCAAAGGACAACACTGACACCCTCACCCCAAGCTGGGGACAGCACTGTCCCTGATGGTCTAGCCCCTTGCCCTGTCCTTATCAGATTCCATTGTAAGTCTTAGTTTCCTTTTCTCCCTTCTGTCTGTCTGCTTCTGGAGATGAGACAAGTGGCCTTTCCCCTATTGTGACCACAGTGTGGTCAGGGGTGTGAGAAATGACTAGATAACGTTTGTTATTTCCAAGGGCTAGGATTTGAGGGGATCTATATTCTCTTTGTGTTTTGGGGCCATTTTTTTGTGATACTATATCACAGGTTACTTTATAACCAGTGCAGAAAGTTCCAGAAGAATTGTAATTTGATAAAAGGTGTGTATGAAACAGAGGAGAATCTCAAGGACGGCTCACAGGGTTGTGGGGTCCTGGGCCAAGTACATTACCTCACAGGCATGAGGCAATTGTTTGTGGTGGTTACATCAGCCAGAATGAAGATGATAAATTCTGGATTCTTGTCTCAGCACATCCTGGCTCCCTAAAGAATCCCAGCTGAAGAATTTGCCACATCTATCTTCCATTGCTTCTGTTACCCTTCCAGGGTGCAGTTTACGATCTTTACTGTAAAAACCAACAAAAATCCAAATACAGAAGAAAAAAAAACCAGAGGAGTTAGAGAATCATAGAATTTTAAGGCTCAGAGCAAATCTCAGTCTAGCTTAATTACTTTGTCTTTTGGCGAAGAATACTGAATTTCAGAGAAATGGTGTGATGGAGCCCAGGTTGTGGAGATAGTGAAGGTCAGGACTGATGCTGTCATTCACGTTCCTTGTGTGGTCTTGTAGGTGGCTACTTGGGCTTCCTGAGCAGGGCTGGTCTTTGTCCTTCATGGTCACACTAAGCAATTACTTTTTTATTTGATTGTATTTGTTATGAGGCAGGGCCTTTGTCTGTAGTGTTGGTTGGCCTGGAATTCCCACTGTGTAGCCCAGGCTGGTCTCAGACTCGTGGCAATACTCCTGTCTCAGCTTCCCAGGGGCTGTGTTGACAAGCATGAGCCATGTTGCCTGGTTGTGACTACGTTTTGAAAAAGAGACTAGTCCTTAACAGACATTATCCCATTTCAGAAAGTTCATTCATATCCTGAGTTTTCATATTTAGCAAATTTGTCAGGAGTCCAGCTCCGACTTGACAAAGGGTTCTTGGGTGGAGGAGAGAGGAAGTATCAGATAGAAATATAGGGGGAGATGATAAGAAAGACAGACACAGGATAGCTTCAGGAGGGCCCTGGGTCAATACCCAGTCACCCCCAAGGTTTAGTCCAAAGAGCTTTTTATACAATGCCCAGGGCGAAGCAAAAGACCCCCCCCCCCCCCGTTTCAGATCAAAGCACAATGTATAGCCAAGTGTAGACCCTTCAAAACACCTGGTAACCACGCCTGTGACCAAATCATCCCATTATGCAGCCCTGCTGGGTAAAGCAAGCCCAGATTCTCTGACCCCAAGTCAAGTCTCACTAGAGAGCCTCTATGGGCTCCCACACAAATTCTAAAAGCCTGTCCCAAGTTATTGCTTCTATTCATTTTCTAGAATTGGAGTTCATCTGTATTTCTAAACTGTTCCACTTTATATTGTGGAGACTGATAGTAACCCAAAATACCCCCAGGACTAGACATAAAACAGACATGGGGGTAAAGCAGAGGGCGATAGGGCTTGTGGGCAAACTGGAGAGCTTATACTCTGCCTGAAGGCATTCAGATTCCATTTCTATCTGGAGAACTCAAGCCTCAATAAAACGTGTGTGTGTGTGTGTGTGTGTGTGTGTGAGTGTGTGTGTGTGTGTATGTGTGTGTGTGTATGTCTGTGTGTCTGTCTGTCTATGTGTGTGTCCTTGTGTTTGTAATTCTTGTCAGCAATTTTGTGGGGTCCTGGGATTTAGCTGAGGGCCTATACAAACTAAACATTTATACCTTAGCTCTCTTAATTTTTTTTAAACATTGAAACAACTTTAAGGTTTTAAAAAAGCAATTGTACATGAGTGGGAGTGATCTTCTTTTGGAGCAGAGAATGGGGTTTTCCACTGATGCTGATGCTCAATGTTTATTATACTGGTACGTGGCCACTGCCATTCCCCATAGATGGTAATCTCATTCTTCATGTTTAAGGCAGCTTTACATTATCCTACAAACAAATGGAACTTTAGCACACGATTTCAACTTGGTATTGAGTTTTGGTGTGTAAGAACTATTATCCAATCCTGTCTGTCTGCCTGTCTATGTATGTATGTATGTAACTATCTATATCTATCTACCTACCCCTCTGATATTTATGTCCTTCAAGCAAAGACACAGTATGGGCCACTCCTTAAGGAGGTTTAATAGGAAAGTGGGCAGGAGCAGCCTTCTAATTGATGAGGCCGCCAGGCAATTTGAGTCAACCTGTTAGTTACCAGTTTTTGTTACGGAAAATTTAACACCCATAGCAAGAGCCACGAGGATGCTGCAAGTAGCCTCGGATGCATTCTTTGCACGCTGGCCATTGCTCTTACAGGACAGTTTAATTTGTGTGAGCTACTGTTGCTGCCTATTGTCTTTTTCATTCCTTAGGAAATGACTCTTCAGAGTTACCATTTCCTTAATGTTTTAAAAACCTGTGCTACATATCTAAAGCCCTTTTTGTTTTAATAGCGGTTACATATCACTGGGTTATTACAGTGTGTGCGGTTTCTCTGTTGAATCTCCCATTTGTAGTGGTGTTTCCTGAGTGCAGTTTTGCTTCTGAAGATGAGCAGGAGCTAATTGTGGAGTAATTCTTTTTGAGAGCAGTTTCTATCTATACCCTTCCTTCTGACTGCTCTCAGACTTGCTAAGTGGTGCCTGGTTTCATTGTGGTATTTATTTCAGAGCCAGAAAGGCTCTGGAAGTTTGTTTAGTTTGAATCTTCTTCTATAACCCAAGGAAGCTAACTCCCTGGTATTTTTAATGAATAGTAATTTCCCTTGAGTTATAGTATTGGGCTAAGGGTGATAAAGTATTTTGAAAATAGACAGTAGCTTTATATATTGACGGATGGCTTTGAAATATTAGGATCTTTGCTAGGAACTGTGTGCATTGGCCCTAACATTCAAAATGATCTTGTTAGACATTATTAATCCCGTTTTCAAGAATGGAGAGCTGAGAATCAGAGACAGCAAATTCCCTGGGCATCACGGGTTGCATCTGTTTGAATACAAACCTGCTATACTGCGATGGTTGTCCTTACTGGTCATACCCTGCTCTGGTCCCAGTGATCTTGAGAGAGGGGTTGATGTGAAAAGACATTTACTTCATACAACTAAGATCCATGTAGATTATGTTTTGGACTATATCCACCCCTACCTCCAAATTAGAAGCAAAAATAGGTCTTTTACATAGAAGTTATAACTGCAGTACAAACTCAAAGCTCAATGTGTATATTGAGAAGAAAATCTGTAGCGATATCTGACAGTCACTTCAAAGGGCACCCCAATAAAGTATCAACGCTTTGCTCCCTAAGGAGAGTTCTCATTGTCTGTATTTTTTTCATGAGTGAAGAAAGCGGGTATGCAGAAGATGTGAGATGAGTTGGAAGAATGTAACTCTACATAGTGAAAATGCAGATGGGGTGCTATTTTAAGAGCGGCTGGGGTCCTCTGCTTAAAGCTTGAAATGAGACCGAGGGGTTAAAGGTTAAGCAGTGTAGGCTCCATGCAATGGTGTGCACATGTATCCTCAGTTCTCATGAGGAGGGTAGAGCAGAAGCATTCAAGGCCAGCCTGGGAAGTGGAGTACAACTTCACAAATAAGCAAACAGACAAATAAATAGGTAACGTAAAGATTACTCTCAAGGCTTCTTATGATTCAGCACTTCACATATTCTGGTGTCTGTATTCCCTGATTTGTGGCTTTGTGTCATGAGTGAGAGAGTCAAGGTATTGCTTCCTATGCATGTGCCCTTTTGCTCATGGCATGTTAGTTAAAGTGGATTTTTCTAGGGGAAGATTGAGAGGGATTTTCAGAAAGCCTTCTTGCCGAGCTTGTAGCATATATATCATATGCTTTCTATATCATATGCCTTGGTTACACTTACCTGTTCTAGTCTTAATGGTATGTGTGTGAGGGGTGTGTGTATGAGTTATGTTTAAATTCCTCACTGAAGAATTGTTTCTCCTTACCTGTCTTTGTTCATTTATTTTAAATGACCATGGTTATTTTTTTAAATTATTTGAGAATTTGGTACAGTGAACTTTCATCACATTCAGCACCACCCCAACCTCTTCTCACATCTGCCCCCTTCCTTTCCTGCCCCAACTTTTGTGTCTTTATTCTTCCCCATCAAAATGGCCATGGTTCTCTGCATTGCCCAAAGGCTACTGATGGTGCTGTAGGATATTTTAAAATTAGCTGGTGTTTGAATCTGGCTCATTTTGTGGTGGGATTTTTTTTCTTTTGGAATTTTTATATAATAAAGTTTTTGAAATAAAATAAAATGGGTAAGAACCAAAAAGTATCTGTTGAAGAAGTGAAAAGGGCTCTCCTGTCCACAGTGTGTCCTTTCTACTCTGTTCCCTGGTGACACCACAAAGGGCAGCATTAATCTCACTCAGCCACATCTAGATGCTTGTCCTAGACCTTATTGAGTTTGGACAGAGGCCACCCAGTCCCACCAGAAGGAGGAAAATGTAAACTTCCATGTAGATGATTTGGAAACTCTGACAGAATGTTTGGATATGACGTCTTTCAGTTCACTGCTGCATGCATTTTCTGCCTGTGGGAATAGTTCATTGAATGAATAAAAGGAAAGGCCTGATTCCTGTAAGACGTTTCATGGAAAAGAAAATCAGAATTCTTTTCTAAATATACACTCGTGTCCCGAGCAGATGGAATAAACCTTAAAATATCTTGCATTGAGCATAAAGTGTGTATATCAGTAAAGCGATTTTAATTGTACTTTTAATAATTACTTATAGGGTCAGTATAAATTAGGCATCTGTAATTAGTCATAATTTAAAAATGACTGTGAAGTTATGTAAACATGTTTGCTACCAAACTTACATTTTCCACAAAAGCTAGAACCATGCCATTTTTTATTTATTATTTATTGCTTGTTTGTTTTTTGAGACAGGTCTTACTATGTACCTCTGGCTGTCCTGGAACTCACTCTGTAGACCAGGCTGGCCTCAAACCCAGAGATCCACCTGCCTCTGCCTCCCGAGTGCTAGAATTAAAGGTTTGTGCACCACTATGCCCAGTCTGTTTATTTTATTTTTTCTTTTATGTGTATGTGTGTGCTCCGTGGGTGTGGAGGTGCCTATGGAGACCAGCAGAGGGCATTGGCATTTGGAACAAGTTACAAGCAGGAGTAAACTTTTTGATAGGCATGCTGGAAAAGCACCAGGTCCTCGGCAAGAGCAGCAAGTGCTTTGAACCACTGAGCTGGCTCTTCAGCCCAACTATGCTTTTTTTTTAAGGGGTGTGTGTGTGTGTGTGTGTTTTGTGTAAGAACGTGATAGAACAAGACCAGACTTCTGACGCACTCCATATAGTTTCTATTCATATTGTTGATTGTTTTTTTGAGCTAAGTGGTGTAGCCCAGAGCCTCTCATCTAGCTAACACTAGATACTGGCTGGGGATGCCATCATCCTGGCTAGATGGAAGACCCGGTTCAAGCAGGCACCTTTGAGTGCTGTTGCTGGACTAAGGACCTCAGTTCCAGTCAAGGTGTTGACTGACAGCCTCCTTCTACTTCTTATATTACTGGCTTCTCCCAAAAGAGGTTCACGTAAGACAACTATGTGAGAGAATCAGTGGTAAAACAGTCCCAGGCTTTTCTAAACTAACCCCATCAGGACACCTCATCAGTTTTGGTTCTTAGGAGTTGTCTTAGTCAGGATTTCTATGGCTGTGAAGCGACACCATGACCATGGAAACTCTTATAAAGGAAAGCATTTCACTGGGCTTGCTTACAGTTCAGAGGTTTAGTCCATTATCATCACAGCCAATGGGAAGCATGGTGGCATGCAGGCAGGCATGGCGCTGGAGAGGTAGCTGAGAGTTCTACATCTGGAAAGTGGGCAACAGGAAGAGAGGGGAACACTGGGCCTGGCTTGAGCATCTGAGACCTCCTGTGACACACTTCCTCCAACAAGGCCTCACCTCTAATAATGCCACTCCCTATGAGTCTGTGGGGGCCATTTTTATTCAAACCACCACAAAAGTGAATCACTAAATCCCACACTCATGGAGAGGTTTACAAAAGTTGATACCAGGTTTTTGAATGGCTTCTACCACAGTGGCACTGGAATCAAACAGCTTACAACCTGGGAGATCTCCACAGGCAGAAGCCATTGTCTCTCCCTCATGGCATTTCTGTTTCATCTGCATGTGCTGGCATTAGCTGGCACCACAGAATCTGTGTGTGTGTGCATGTTTGTGTTTGCATTGATGTGTGTTTGTGTGTACATGCACATGTGAGTGTGTGTGTGTGTGTATGTGTGTGTGTGTGTGTGTGTGACTTCTCGGGCTGTAAGGTCAGACTTGGCTCTCTGTATTTATCTGTCTAAGTTGCACATGCCAGATTGTGTTTTCTTCATTTTTTATGTCTAAAGTCCACTTGCTCTTTGGTAATGAAATATGTAGAAAAATTTTAATTTGATGAATTAAAAAAAAAAGATAACTTTGAGACCTAAGCTAGGTGAAATTCATTCTCCTCAGTAGAATTCTGAAAGCAGATCTGAGTTGAGGATTTGAGGGTCTGTGTTATGGGAGGGGTTCCCACATAGTAGGTTTAGGGAGAGAGACACAAGAAGGAAGAAGATGAAGGAGAGACAATGTAAGGTAAACAGTGAGGGGTGCCTTTGCCCTAGGGCCTCCTGAAACATTGAAGGAACCTTCCCAGATGGTCCATCCAAAGACTTCTCAGAAAGCTGAAAAGTTAATCCCACCTCTGGCTCCTGTACTCCATTTGATGGCTGTCCCATAGGAATACGTGTCTCACTGTGGATCTGGAAAGCTCCCATGATTTTGGAGAACCTCCAGCATACCAGGTTCATCTGGGTCCCTGTTGAGCCTCACACATCTCAGGGAGGCAAAAGGGAGACCCCAGGGTGACATGGAGGCTGCCTGCTGTCTATTGCAGGTTCAGGTAGAACCATCATCTGTGATAGCATGGCAGAGGGAGGCACATAGACGACCTAGAATTGAAATAACTCCTTTATACAGGAGTGCCCGGAAGTTTTCTGTTGTTTTATTTTACTATTTGCACTTGAACAAGAAGAAAAGTGAGATATGGATCTCAGCTTGGAGGAATTATTAATTGCCCTCACTCATGCCAGTCAATGTCAGTACTGTTTGGAGGAAAAGATTAGAGAGCCCGTGTGTTGTCTGGATCAGGAAGAAACAGGCTGACTGATGGCCTTCCTGATTTTGATTCTGATTTTGTTGTTATCTGACTGGAATCAAATGCTGGGCGTTTGCACAAAGACAGCTCTAGTGTGCTACAGTGAAGTAATCGTTTGATCGTGCTGTTTATTAAATTGGAATGCCCTGTTTAAAATATCAACCTAGATAAAAGAGTTATAGCTGCCCAGTTACCTGGCTAGTTATAAAGGTAGTCTTATAAAACAATTTTCGAAAAGTTCACAAAAGGCTGGCAACTGAGAATGACGTAACAATGATGTCTACAACTGATACCTCAACGTAAGGAATGTTGACAGTTGGTCATTCTTCTTTGGCTAGCATTTTACATGAATGCAGTTAGATGCTGTGACAGAACAGTAATGAAGATGACCGAGAACCTGCCCCAGTATTTTATTCTTTTCTCTACCCTTCTGTTGAGAACCAACCACCGTTATATACATCATTTGATTTGCATGTGTATGTCTCGTCTGTAGTCTGATTTTTTTCCACACATACTGTGCAGCTTGTTCACATATGTGTATATATACAGATCTACACATATGTGTGTGCATATATGTGTATATATTCATATAGACCTAGTACATTCATTTTTAAGTACTGCTTTGTTTTTCTTCATATGAATATACCCTGATTTCTTCTTATCCTTTCTCACAACAACAACTGTCAAGTGTTTCTTGGGTTGCTTATTTGTTGTCGACCATTTGCAATATTGCTTCAGAAGGCATTCCTGTGGTGGCTTCTTGCTGTCCATCAGTGTGTAGTTCTCTTTCATGTCTTGATGACACAATGTCTAACAGGACCAACCTGCAGAAACAGAGGTTTCTTTTGGCTCATAGCTTAGAAGGTAGAGGCCCGGGGGCATCTAGCCTGTGGCCCATTTGGATTTCTATGAAGGTAGTCCAGCACGAAACCTAAAACTTACTTAAAACCTGGTGAAATTTTGTTGTGATTTTTTTTTTAGGGGGGAGGGGTAGTAGTAATTCAATTACATGGTTTCGTCCATGGGCTTTGTGGATGACAGAGTAGTGTTGTGGTATCAAAAGGTTGGACATGCCTGGTAGTCCATTATGGTTGGAAAAGCGTGGAGACTGGAGGAGCTTGTTCCATGGTGGAAGGAGTAAGTGACCATAGGAAGTAGAAAGTTTGGGCCCAAAGTGGGCCAGGCTGTGACTCCTAAAGCCTGCTCCCCACTGACCCACTTCCTGAAGCCAAGCCCTACCTAGACACTCCACAGTCTCCCCAAACAGTGGCTCCAGCTGGGGCTTATGGGAGACGGGTCAAAATATAGCAAGACACAGGGAGTATGGCCAGGATATGGGCCAAGAAGCAGGGTTACTGAATTCTCTGGTTTGTACCTTTTGTTTGGTTTGGTTTTGTTTGCTTTGTTTTGTTTCTGAACAGTCTTGCTGTGTAACCTTGACTGGCCGTGAAGACCGGGCTGGCCTTGGACTCAGAGATCCACCTAACTCTGCCTCCCGAGTACTGGCATGGAAGTCCTTTACCACCACAGCTGGTCCTGCCATATACATTTTCCACCCTAATCAATATGGCCAATAAACTCGGCAAAGTTCCTGAGCCGGTGTATTCTGCCAGCAAATCACAGTTTTCTTTTAGAGTTGCTAGCCCACGGTATTTTGATTCTCCTTCATTTTCACTCTTATACTAGGCATGAAATTATTTTGCTGTTCACCTTGGCTTATATACATTTTATTTAGTGTTGGGGATTCACCCTAGGACCTTGTGTCTGCTAAGCGCCTGTAGTACCATTAAGCTGTATACCCAACTCAAGATTGTGTTTGAAAATTCGTTTTTATTTATCTGTTTTTTTTTTGGGGGGGGGGTAGTGGAACGTGTTAAGAAATGTGAATCAAAATTATCTTTCCAGGACCGAAGTGAATTTCTTGCTGTATCATTCCCCGGCTAAACGTTTCTGTTCATGTATGTTGTGCTGCCTCTGTGCCATGCTGCATTCCCATAAATGTGGAGGGCTGGTTTGGGTCCCCCCAGCTTCCCAGTCGGTTTTTCATGAGTGAGTTCCTTTTCTTTCCTTCCTTGACTCCCAGTTCCCTCAACCTCCTGGTACTCTTCCCATTTGAAAACCTCTTGATGTGTGTGTTATTTTCTCCTCCGAAATGAGCTTAACAATAGTGCCCATGTCATAGGGTTGTTACACATATTAGTTAGTATGTAGATGGTACTTCCCATCCTAGCACATTGTAATGGTGTGGATGTGTCATCTGTTTGTGTGTCTGTGTTTCTGTGTGTGTGTATGGGGGGGGGGTGTCTGTGTCTGTGTGTCTATGTGTTCCTTTGTATATGTGTGTGTGTGTTTGTGTTCCTTTGTATATGTGTGTGTGTGTCTATGTTCCTTTGTATATGTGTGTATGTTTGTGTGTGTGTTTGTGTGTTCCTGCATGTATGTGTGTCTGTGTTCCTTTGTATATGCGTGTGTGTGTGTGTGTCTGTGTTCCTTTGTATATGTGTGTGTATTTGTGTGTGTCTGTGTTCCTATGTATATGTGTGTGTGTCTGTGTTCCTTTGTATGCGTGTGTGTGTGTGTTTGTGTGTGTGTCTGTGTTCCTTTGTATGTGTGTGTGTGTGTGTGTGTGTGTGTGTGTGTGTGTGTCTGTGTCTGTGTCTGTGTTCCTAGGTGTATGTATATATGTGTTCACATATCTGCAAGAACCTTTACTTTCTCTCAAGGAGCTTGCAATTTGATTGAAGCAACAAAATATATCATCCTGATCTTTTTTGAATGTTCCCTAAATACGAGGTTCACGTTGAGCCAAGTGATGCTCAGAGCTCTGAGTCGTGGGTTACACTTTATTGCTCTAGGGATGTCTCAGGATTAAGTGTGCCTTCGGGATTAAGAATTAAGGAGTTAAAGACAAAAGCCCTACAATGTTTCTTTAAATATCTCATTCAGCTGCATAAGATTAGCACGTTTTTCTTGGCAAGGACCACCTTTTCCTTTTTAGCTGGAGTCTTTTTCGTCAGCAGCCTTTCTTGTTTTCCTTTCCAAACACTTCCTGTGCCTCTCTCTCTGTCATCTGCCCTCACTTGATTCCCAGGCGGCCGCATTTCCCTCCTACCGCCTCCCACCCTCTGACTTCTAAAAAGAACAACAAGATTGTGTTCGTGGTTGCATAGCATGTTTCCTTCCTATTCTGCAGGCCATGGGGTGTCGGGGACAATCAGAGTGGAAAGGCTCTGGCAGCCTGAGAAAGATGCTGTGGTCTTTTACGCTGTGGCCGGGATACAAGGCTGGAAGAGAACAGAACACCCTGCTTTCTGTCAGGTGTTCGCAGGTAGCTCTGTGGCCATCTGCTTCCTGCAGTCTGCTCATCTGTGTGCAAAGGCTGGCCTGGTTTTTACCTTCATTGAGTGATGGGGGGAATACTTGTTGAATGCTTCCGCATTAAGTGGTTCCTTAGGTGAAGGCAGGGCATCTGAGATGGTGGTGGTCCCCACAAAGCCTGGGGCTGAAGCCCTGTGTAGGGTCTGCTGCTGTTTATATAGTAATGTAGGAAGTGTTCAAAACTTCATAGGCATTTATAAAGGGAAGCGAACTGAGCCAGTGTGAGAGTAGCATAAATCAGAAGTTATTGACCGCTAGCTGCCTCTGTACCACTAACAACCAGCATGAGCCACATGTTGAGTCAAGCCAGGTATGTGCTGAACAGGATGCGTGTTTTATTTTTGTCTCATAACCCTTGAGAGGTAGCTGTCATAGCCTCAGTTTACACATGGAGAAACTGGGACTCTGTTAGGCACACACAGTCAGTATGGAACTCACCATGGATCTCCCAGACATTCTCTCCCCTGCCTCGGCACCTCCGGCATGTACTGAGTCTACTCCTAAAGAACTCTTTCAAGGGAGCCGAAATACTGTTTTGTTTTCTTTTCCATTCTAAAGACTAGAGAGTGAAATGATAACAGTGTGATCCAAACATGAGTCTAATTCTCTTTGTATTTGTTTAAAGTATGTGATATTTGCATCTCCTAAATACTGGGGCCTTGTTTATGAGTGGGAGAGGCAGATTGACACTTCATGGACCCCGTGTAAGTGCAAACTGCTCACATTCCTGGTAGAAGATCCGATGGCCAGGATGTTATACCTCAACAGCAGTATGGCAGGTACTCAGTGCTGTAACTCTGGTGGGTGTATGTGTGGTGGGGGTGTGAGGGTGTGGGGGTGTGGAGGTGTGGGGGTGGGTAATCTCTTTTATAAATGGACCCATGTGATGAGCACCTGCCAGATGGGAGGCCATTTAAACAGCGTCTTCTTCTAGTCTGCAAGGCTGGGCTGCTACTCTTCCCTGGGAACCTGGTCATTCACCTCATGCCTGCTAAACTGATGAACTCCATCAAAACAGCCCTGAAGAGTCTGCTGTATCTCCTGCTTAATTTCAACCCTAATCAGGTCTCATTATCAGAGCCTTATTGCTTGCTGGCAGTAATTGGCTCTGGGTACAACTCAGAGCGGTGTTGAAATTTTTATTTTGCCTTCAGAAAATTGGTTTACCTAAAACATTTTCCCCCCAGATTTCCCTGTGGAAGATTGGTTCTTTTAATTTGGGTATCTTGTAATTTTTCTCATTAAAAATGTGTGGCATGTGATTTCATTAGTTTTTTTTTTTTTTTTCCTAAATTGAAGTGACTTAAGTGGGTTGACATATGTGCTGCAGCGTAATTGGGCTGGTTTTGGAGCTTCAGTCAGTAATTACATCCATAAACTTATTGTCTATGGTAAAATATGTTAACTGGCCTTTGACATCAAATTCATTAATTTGAATCAATATATAATGTTCCGAAATGCTCTACCAGAGGATCATTGACTGATGGGTAGAATGTGGTGTAAGCCATGTTTCTCTATGGACAACTAACTGTAAGCAGTAATATTTTCTAAATGGTTGTCAATACAGCGAATCCCCAAACACACATATTTTGAAGCTGGTAAGAAAATTGAACTATGACGTGAACTCAATAATTGAATTTGCTCATTTAGAAACTTTACACCATTGTGCCGGCCTTTAGACAAGGTCTTGGAATTCTAGACCTCCTCATCCTCGTGCCTGGATATGTAGCCCAGGTTGAATGGCCAGGGAGGCTCTCTGTCACCAGCTGGTGGTCAGGGGAAACTATTGTCAGTGGGGTTTACTCTTCTCCTTCAGAGGAGACCAGGGCTCCTGGCTTCCTCAGACATGAGTGGATTCTATGCAGACTAGCTTTTCTCTTTTCTTAATGTTGAATAACTTTAAAAGGCAAATTGAAGTACAGCAGCACTGTGAAGCAACTTTGCATTCAAAGTAAGGGTTTCATCAGGAATCCAATCCCAGGGTTTTCTTTAGGCTTGAGACTGCAGACCTATGAGAATCACGTTATCGTGAAACCTTGACAAAAGAGAAATCCCGTGATTAGATGTGGGCTTCATGCATAATCTCTAGTTTGCATCCTCAGCATTTTTTTGGAACGTGAAAGCCTTGGGAGAAAAAAGCACGAGGTGGCTTTTCTACTCACATTGTTTTCCTCTCCTCTCAGCAGATGCACAGTCTACAGCTTTTCTGAAACAGCAGGACAGTTTTGAACTCGAAGCCAGCTCTGAGGGTTAAGAAGCAGTGACCGGGCAGAGGGGGGAAGCAGCCTGTGTTGGTGCCAACTGTGACTCAGGGATGCAGGATGCCTCTGTCTTCTCTCTGGCTCCCACTCCACTGTCCCTTTTCTCTTATCTCCCTCCTCTGCACCACTTTTACTCCCCATTTCCCCCATTTCTCATCCTTCCTTCTCTTCTGTCTCTTCTCTCTTCCTACCGCAGCAAATGTCTACTAAGGCATCCTCATCCTGGCCTTTGGTGCCTGGTTGGGTTTGGCCCAGTGTGGAGATGCCAGCAGGAGACTGGGGGGAAGAACAGAGAGGAAGTCATTGTTCCTTTCCTTCCTTTGAGGCTCTGACACAGACCAACTGAATGCTGCCCTACAAAATCCCCCCTTCCCAGCTCTTTGCTTCAGGTTTGGAAGCAACGCTGTCTGTTCTTTTTCTTCCCTCATGCCTAAGAGCAGACAGGTACTCAATATTTCTATGTAAGCACTTTGTAAAATGTTTTTCAGACCACCCCACCCCCACCCCCACCCCTACCCCCAACACAACAGTGCCTTCTATATCCTGCAAAATCCTTACTGGACCCCTGGGTATGGGTTAGTTCATAGCATGTAACTCTGTACTGTATATATAAAATTTTGCTTCACTCACTGATTAAAAAAGTATTCATGGGCATCAACTGGACCGGGTAGAGAAGAAATGGGAGATACATGCTGGTCTTGTGATGCAGAGAGAGAGAGAGAGAGAGAGAGAGAGAGAGAGAGAGAGAGAGAGAGAGAGAGAGAGAGAGAGAGAGAAACAGACAGACAGACAGACAGACAGACAGACTGACTATATTGCATGGCTTCCCAACCTTCCTAAAGCTACGACCCTTTAATACCCTTCCTCATGTTGTGGTGACCCCCAACCATAAAATTATTTTTGTTGCTACTTCAGAACTGTACTTTTGCTATGGTTATGAATTGTAATGTACATATCTGTGTCTTCTGCTGGTCTTAGGAGACCCCTGTGAAAGAGTCCTTTGACCCTCCAAGGGGCGGTGACCCACAGGTCGAGAACTGCTTCTGTATTGTGTCGTGTATGTTATGAAGTAAAGAGAGCAGGAAAGATGGGCTGCTCTTCTTTTAGGAGCTGCACATATGAGTCTCCCTGACTTCAACAGAACACGGAAAGGGAGACTTTCCCAGTGAGTACTACCCTATACAAACCCTGAGCTAGAAGCAGCTGGAGAGCCCTGGGAACAACACATAGGGCCAATATGGCCAGGACAAAGTGTGTAGTTTTCAGGACTGAGGTGGGAAAACCTGCCCTAAATGTGGGCTGGGATCCTGGACTGAAGAAGGAGGAGAATTCGAGGTGACCTCTGACATTCATTATTCATTATGAATGTGATGAGACCAGCTGCCTCAGGCTCCTGCCACCACACCTTTGGTGGCTTGTACTGGCCAACCCTGAGCCAGCTATAGACTCTTTCTTCCTTAATTTTTTTTTCCCCCAGATACTTTGTCACAGAATAAGAAAAGAAACTAATATATTTAATAAACACAAAATACAGTGAACCGATTTCAATAGACACTATTAAAGTGACTTTATTTAGTACACATGGGATAGCACCAGTCAGTGCACAGATGTTTTTAATTTTGTACTTATTATACATCCTTAATATGTGTTAGGAACTAAATGTGACTAGTATAACAAAGCCATGATTTCAAGATGTTACCATGAAGCTCCTTGTCACAGTTTAAAATGTTTGTTTATTTGTGCGTGAATTTGGTTTTGGTTTAGTTTTTGTTTTTTGAGACAGGTTTCTCGGTGTAGCCCCGGCTGTCCTGGAACTTACTCTGTAGACCAGGCTGGCCTCAAACTCAGAGATCCAATTGTTTCTGCCTTCAAGTGCTGGGATTAAAGGTGTGTGCCGCCACCACTGGGCACAATGTTGGTAAAAGGGTTTATTGATAATGATTTAGGTTATGTCCAGGTCTCTGCTCATTTATTGTTTTTTTTTTCCTTCCTCAGGTTCCTATACTTCTTATGCTATTAAATCGTCTACATACACTCTTATTTTGAAAATAGTGTTATTTTAGAAAAATGATTCTTTTAAAAAAAAAAAAAAAAACCAAGTGACCCCTGTTTCACAATACCATACGAACCACTCCTTTTGTGAGGGTTTTTATGGTCTTTGGTTTTGTGCTTTTATGCTGGGCACTGACCCAGGTCATCTCTGTTCAGCAGGCATTCTCACAGGAAGTTGATTTCAACTGACCATCACTTCATCAATTTAGCTGATAGAGGCCAACATTTGTTTTAAAAAGAATAATAGTAGACAAGGAAAAACAGCGCTTGCACTGGAAAATTAATTCATAATCTAAAGAATGAGAATAGTGGTGGCAAGACCCCAGATGGCCTCAGTCCTATGCTCTTGTGATGTGCGTAGCCTTTTCCGTGGCCTGGGTTTTTGTCTTGCCTCTTGACCTAATTTGAAAACTTGACTTTGAAAGAATGTGAAAGAATTGATCTCTTCTTCATAGCATTTCTAATGTGTTAGAAGTTTTAATAAATTATTATGTGATAAGTCCCATGTGGCTTAGAAAACTATGATGCCACAACAGAAAACGTGCTCTGTCTTTTAAGTGATGCATTCCTTCAGTGTTCTGGCTTCCTGATCCCTGTTTGATATGCTTCATAATTGTTCAGTCTCCCTGGCTTATGAATTCTATCAATCAATTTATTTTCATGGAGTATTTTTACTTTGAGAGGTCCTATCTAGATTGCTTTACTGATGTTCAAGTGCCTCTTTAGTGGTGTCTATTTGAAATAAGCTTTGGTGTACTAAGTATAGTGTTTAATAAGAACTTTGTTTGGGGATAGAGTTTTTCTGTGACAGACAAAGACCATCTCAGACCTGGGTGGAGAAGTTTACCTCCCTCTGAGAATGCACATGATTATTTTTAGAATGAAAACTACTTTGAATAGACTTTTAAGTAGTGGTCTAGGGGTCCTTGAACAATTTATGATCCATTATGTGTTTTTCTGCCCCCTCCCTTCCTTGTTTTAAAATCTGGAGACTGGAAATATTTAAGGATAGATTTTTGATTTTTTTTTGTTGTTGTTGAAAAATGAGACTCACACCAGAAATTATAGGTACACTTAATTTTAAATTTTCCTTGAGGCTCTTATTTTGAGCAAGAGTAACTTACATGTGATTTAAAGAATTAGACTTTTATAAATAGTTGGCTGTAAGCCACTAAATTCACTCGGCACCCATTTTTCCACACCTGATGTATTCTTCTCCACAAAGCGTTCTTGTAAATATGTTTATGTGTTGCACATTAGGCTAAACTACTAAGCTATCAGACCTGCGATGTCAAGGGAACAATAACTTCTTTAAAAAGTATGATCTGTAGTGTTAAGGGATGTTAATAATTTCTAAAACAATTTATCGAATGGGTGAAGGCTTGGTGGGAGCATTTACCATCAAGTGAAATATGTCTCGTTAAATTTCTGCATTATGCACATACCAACTCTCTTTCTTTTGTCATTTTAATGGTTTATTTACATAATTGAGGATTGCTACTTTTGTTACTAGTGGTTATCATAGCAGAATTATTTTGGTTGAGCCTACCTAAGCAAATTTGGACTGCGCTGGAAACTAATGGCGAAGCGTTCTGCTCCCCAAGCCCCCTCCTTCCCAGCTCTTTGCAGGGAAGATCTTTGATTTGCATATGTAAATAAGCCATTTAATTCGGAACCCTGTGGGACCCACCCAGGTCCAATCTGTTATTTTGCTGATGTTGATGTCATTAGGCAGGAGGTAAATGGTATCAGGAGATTGATGTCTCAGTCTGGAGTGACAGATACCAGGAGTCTGAGGGCTGTTGTTGAGGAGGAGAAGCCAGTTCTTGGGATGTGGCAAATGAGGGAAAAAATGAAGACACAGATTTCGCCTTTAGTCTTGTCGTGAGTGATAGAGTTTAATGTTTTTCTTGAATAGAGGAAATCATTCAAGCAAATTAAGTTTGTTTACTATTGCTATAAGAAAATGGCTGAGATGAGATAATTTATAGAGAATACACAGGTTTTGCTTGTCTGTCTGTCTATGTATCTGTCTATCTATCTACCTATCTGTCTGTCTGTCTGTCTGTCTACCTATCACCTACCATCTATTCATCTATCTATCCATCTATCTGTCTGCCTGTCTATCATCTATCTATTATCTATCATCTATCCATCTATCCATTTGTCTATCTATCCATCTGTCTATTATCTGTCTATCTATCTATCTATCTATCTATCTATCTATCTATCTATCTATCTAGTCTGCTCATCATCGGGAAGCTGGGAAGTCAGAACATGGCATTGCCCTTTGCTCCTTAGCTTCTGAGGCCTTTGTTGCTGTCTCAACGCTTGGTGAACCCATCCATGGTGAGACAAGCAAACACGCCAGCTTGGATCTCTCTTCCTCTTACATAAAGTCACCAATGCTGTCATGGGGGCTCAGCTCTGATAACTCCATCTGATCGTAAGTCCTTCCTGAGGGCTACACTCTGAAATAACCATGGGTATATGAATTCAGGGATGAGGTTTCCAACACCCAAACTTTTTGGTATTTAAGCCACAGTATATAGGAAGTTGATTTTCTGAGAAACTGTTTAAGCTTTATTTGCTTTTTAAAAAAGATGTGTGGCATACAGGCTGGTGATGTAGCTTAGTGATCAAATGCACGTGCACGCACATGCGCGTGTTAATACATACCTGAAGTAATACTATTATGCTTACGTGACTAAGTAAGTTAGGCAGTAATTGTTTAAACCCACCCCACCCCACCCCACCCCTGAAAATGAAGAAGTAGGCCCTCCCTCCTTCCTGTTGAACAAAGTCCTTCTCAAGGATTTCCACCTAGATCCTAGGGTCTAATGTCTACAGATCCTACAGGATCTCAAGACCACCAGGCTAACTCTGCAGCCTAGGGGCAGTTTAGCTCCCCAACGCCAAAGAAAGCACGGTGTGACTCTTTAGGGGAAATTAACGGTAAAGTTTAAGAAGCGTGTGGAGGAAAACTTGCTGTGAGCAGTTCACAACTCCTTTATTTTCACTCTATATGCAATTCATTAAAATGACATTAATCCTGCAGGCTCTTCCTCGGCTTCCATTAAGATGTATGACTGAAATCTCTGTGTAACTACATTGATTATTTCATACACCTATTTGTTCATCGCAAGCTGTCCGTTGTTACAGATTCATTGTCTGGATGATAAATGAGGAGCAAAGCCACAAACCCTCACCTCCCAAAGGATGTGTGCACTCATTCTATGCCAGCCTTCTACCAAGCGGGAGTTTAAGGATTCAGATCTCAGGTTTAATATCAATGCTTGCCTCCTGCTGAGTTCATGGTACAATTAGCTAATTAAAAAAAGATAACATTTTCACCTCGGAGTCAGAACAAGAGCAATAAACTACAGGCTCAGGATTTAGTTAATTTGCACATTGACTGTAATTGTATATTTAAGGCTGAGATTAATTTTTCCCCCTGATGTCAGGGAGCCAGACACTGTGCATTGGAATCTTATATCAGCTATAATCACTCCTTGGGGAGGTCAATCAGGGTGGGGGTTTTCCAGATGTGTTAGTGCAAACAACTATTGATTTGATAACGTCTTCTGTTGAGAGAGAAGAGAAAAAGCATCGAAACTCCATTCTGATAAACTGCTAAATAGCATTCTAAATAATCTACTGTTCTTTAAAAACAAAAACAAAAACAAAAAAAACCTTTTTCCCTCTAAAATCAGTACTAATACTGTTGAGAGGAGAAGCCATATTTAGCTGCTTCTTGTGCCAAATGGTGAGTACTTGTGAGTATCAGTTCTGCTATGGAAGCTTTGGGAGGCATTCTAGACCAGCTGGGTCCAAGACTAGTTCACCACTTTTTTTTTTTTTTAAGAAAAGGATAAAGAAAAGATATATGTTGGTAGGCTTTAGAAATCAAGACTAATAACCCTGACCTGTATGCCTCCTTTTTGAATGGTAAGTGCTATGCTTTGGACATGATGGCAGGGATTGCTGGCAATTCAAGAGGGTATGACTGATGCATGCCTTCAAAGTAATAGAAGGGAATGATTGCTAGAAGGAAAAAAATGTTTAAAAAGGCATTGTAAGTGCTACATAACCGATTACATCTCCACATCCATAGGTCTTTAACTTTCCTTTAAAGAAAAAGTTTTTGAGACAGTCCTGCTCTGTGGTCCTGGTTGGACTGGGGCTCACTGTGTAAACCAGGTTAGCCTTTAACTCACAGAGATCTACCTGCCTCTTCCTCCTGAGTGCTGGACTAAAGGCATGTGCCAGTACACCCAGCTTCTTTCTCTTCCTCCGTCTCCCTTTTTGAAATAGAGTTGAGTAAATATTGTATTTCATCTCAGAGTCATTTTGCTGCCTGTTTGTTGTATCCAACAAACTGGGTCTTCGAAGCCCAGAGGTATTTTGTTTGTTCGTTTTTGTTTGGCAGTACTAGGGAATGAACTGAAGGTTTTAGCACATGCCAGGCAAGCGCCTTTACCATGGTGCCACTTCCCAGTCCAGAGGCTTTGTGGGACCATCCCTCTCTTTCCATCTTGCCATCCTTGGAGTTGATACTCATGTGGGGGTAGCATTCCCTTATTAAATTGTTATTTAGTGTTTATTGTACAGCTTTGAAAGATGTAAGTGGGTTCTATATCATTTTTGGGGGGTCTCTATTCCCAATTTTGTCTTTCAAACATAGAACCATGGGTTGTATGTTTGTGTGTTTGTTATATAATGAAGGGTGGTAAGTGTTAAGCTTTCTGTATGTTCCATCTGTACTTTCTTTCTTTCTCTTTCTATATGGCCATTAACAGAGTTGGTTCACAGAGACCACTCTGCAATGTACATGGTAAACTTAATGTAAGTCCCTCTTTAAACCAGTAATGTATAGTACACATTTAGGGGAAGTTTTTGATGGCTTTCAGAAAAGATGAATTCTACTGGGATGATGGAGAGAGATGCTTCTCAGACAGATATTCCTTTCATAGTTATGAGGAAGACTGGAAGACTGTGGTCTCTACAACATTTAGGTGATATCCACTATGTATGAAGTCTGACCATAAGCAAGCTGCATAATGCTGTTTTCTTAGGAAGGTGAATTTTGTGTTCAGGAATATAGTATTCTAGTTTTCCTTAGTATAATTACCTAACAGAAGAATAAAGATTTGCTGTGAAATGTCTGAATTCTGGCCTGGGCCTGTGGCGTTATTACACAAATGTATATATTGGCTATTTTTAACATAATGACTTGCATGGGTAATGTGGGGGTGAACATGGTGGGTGTGTGTGTGTGTGTGTGTGTGTGTGTGTGTGTGTACGCATGCTTATTGGATGTTCAGCTTAAACAAAGTACAGTACGGTTAAACACTGTCCCTCTCCTTTTCTGGCCATTCTCCCATCATCCCATGCTCACTTTTCCCCTTCCCGCCTCTCGTTCATTTCCCATCTTCCATTCACTGTCAGGAAGGGCAGCCTCCGAAGAGCCATTTCAACTCAGCTCGACATCGCCAGAGACTAGTGGACCCAGCTGCTCCAAAAGTGAGTGTGTCCTGTCGCCTTGGGCGGCCAATGTGCATGACAGTGTGGTCCCTCTGGGATAGTGGGGTTGTGAAGTGTTATAGGTAGAGGAGGCGAAGTCTTCTCTATTCAAGATCACACACACCAGTGTTGTTCTAATGAACACTTAACAGCCAGCCCTGAGCCCAAACAAACCATGGCTTACAGCGTGAGCTGTTTTTTCCTAGCATGTGTCCTCCCAACCATGGCCAGTGTCAAGGACTTGTGTGATGTCACTGAACTCAGAGCTGGGAAGAGATGCCCAGTTAGAGTACCACCATGTGGCCAGTCACATTAGTTTCCCCACGTCAGATAGAACTGCCCAAAGCTTAGGAAGTGAGTGAGTTCTGAGTGTCAGCTGCCCCTGTTTCCTACAGGTTGTCTTAGCCACTTTTCCCCACCTTTACTAAAAATACCCAGTTTATGCCATTGAAGGGAGAGAGATTTGTTTTGGCTTATGATTTGAGGGCATGAACTTTGTCTAAGTTTCTATACTTGTTGCTATGATGAAATAAAGGAAAGGGATTTATTTTAGCTAAAAGTTCAAAGTACAGTCCAATACAGCAGGGATGCAATGGCATCCAGAACTCGAAGCAGCTTGTCTTAGTTAGGGTTTCTTTTGCTGTGAAGAGACACCATGACCGCAGCAACTCTTAAAAAGGGAAACATTTCATTGGGGGCTGGCTTACAGTTTCAGAGGTTTAGTCCATTATTTTCATGGTGGCATGTGGGCAGATATGTGTTGCAGAATATTCCTTTACCCTGTGTGAAGATGTGTCACTGTGATTGGTTTAATAAAGAGCTAAATGACCAATAGCCAGGCAGAAAGAGGTTAGGCGGGACTTCTGGGGACAGAGAGGACTCGGAGTGGAAGAAAGGTGGAGTCGCCAGTGGGACACAGAGAGGAAACAGGAGGTGTGGGATGGAAGAGAGGTAACATCACGTGGCAGAACATAGATTAATATAAATGGGTTAATTGAAGTTATAAGAGCTAGTTGAGAATAAGTCTATGCTAAGGCTGAGCTTTCATAATTAATAATAAGTCTCAGTGTCATTATTTGTGGGCTGGTGGTCCCGATGAAAAAGTTCTGCTGCAGATATGGTGCTGGAGAAGGAGCTGAGAGTCCTACATAGTGATCTGTAGGCAGCAGAAGCCACTCTGTCCCACGCTGGGCAGGGCTTGAGCATATGAGACCTCAAAGCCCGCCTCCACAGTGACACACTTCCTCCAACAAGGCCACACCTACTCCAACAAGGCCACACTTCCAAATACTGCCACTCCCTGTGGGCCACGCATTCAAACACATGAATGAATGGGGCCATACCTGTTCACACTACCACACAGCCTATCACACTGCTCCACAGACCACGCTGCCTAGAAGACAACAATGGATCTATGCATGGTAGTGCTCAACTTGCCTTCTCTACTCCTCTACAGGCCAGGATACCCTGCCTAGGGAGTTATGTCACCCATAGTGGCCCAGACATGCTCAGAGGAGGTCCATTTCCCTGGTGATGCTCACTTCTGTCAAATTGGCCATTAATGCCAATCACAATCCACGGTAGCAGGAGTATCTCAGAGGTGTGGTTGTGAGAGCTGCTAACATCTGGGCAGGTCAGAAAACAGACAGCGACGAACCTCCTGCCCAGTCCCCTTCCTCCTTTCCGCTTTGTGTTCAGTCTGCTGTCAGCCCGTGGAATGGGGCTGGACATACTCCACATCAGCTTCCTTCCCTCGGTGAAAACTATCTGGAAATGCCGTCACAGACACACCCGAAGGTGTGCCTCACTCACATCCTCCATGTTTATTAACCCAGCCAAGATGACAGACAAAATTAACTGTCACAAGTGTGCTTACTTGTAAGTTTGGACATTTTAAATTTGTAATTGTCTGTCACGACTTGTCTGCAAGAGGCTAAGGGTGCGGGTCACCAGTGGAGGGCTTGCCCAGCATTGACACGGACCTGGGCTTGATCTCCATCGCTACAAACAGACACATGGACAGACAAGAGCAGTTGACTTGTGAAAACCCTGGACGTTTACTGAGAGTGGGTGGGTTGGCTTCAGCACTGTAGTTATAATGTGTGTCATGAGATCCTAAGCCCATCTGTCAGCACAAACTGGAATGTGAGGTCCTCCGCTCCTCACCATTCCAAAAGAAAAGTGGGAGATGGGTACTGGAAAATGGAGATGGGTTTGTTTACAAGTCTGTCCAGAGCTGGGGAGAGAAAAATAAAATGTGAGCATCTCTTTTTTTCTTGTCGGTTGGTCTTACAAAGTTACAGAAAAGTGGGAACGAAAGCCAGGGCCTGTGAATGTGGAGGTCCCTGATGTGAGCTAAGTTGTCAGAACTCTGTGAATTCTCCACCGGGCAGGTGGATTTTTTCCCTTTTGCAGGGCCATCAGGGCTTCAGCCCACCCTGGCTCTCAGCCTGGCTCTCTTGGGGGTGTTAGGATTCTCTAGAGGCTGTTGCTTCAGGTCCCCACCACAGCTGTGACCTTCTGCTCATCCTGAGCTCTCTGACAGATAGCAGGGACCACAGAGAGTAGCTGAGGTTTGGGGTGGGGATTGCTAAAGTCAGCAGTTTAAAGGGCCTGCGTTCTTCTGCACATAGCCTTTTATTAAACTCACATTTCCTGGCCAATAGGAGAAGGCATTCACAGGCTGCCCCGGGACTCAGGGAAGTTTCAGCTGGCCTTTTAAAGCACTCCATCAAATCTCTTTTGTAAAGTTTTGCTCAGGGTCAACATGACCAGAATCTGTCTAGGACCAGATTCCCTTACCTGTGTAGTGATGTCACACACAGAGCTCTGTAGTGGATGTCACACCCAGGACTCTGTAGTGATGTCACACCCAGGACTCTGTAGTGATGTCACACACAGAGCTCTGTAGTGGATGTCACACCCAGGACTCTGTAGTGGATGTCACACCCAGGACTCTGTAGTGATGTCACACCCAGGACTCTGTAGTGATGACACACACAGAGCTCTGTAGTGATGTCACACCCAGGACTCTGTAGTGATGTCACACCCAGGACTCTGTAGTGATGTCACACCCAGGACTCTGTAGTGATGTCACACCCAGGACTCTGTAGTGATATCACACACAGGACTCTGTAGTGATGTCACACCCAGGACTCTGTAGTGATGTCACACCCGGGACTCTGTAGTGATATCACACACGGGACTCTGTAGTGATGTCACACCCAGGACTCTGTAGTGATGTCACACCCGGGACTCTGTAGTGGTGTCACACCCAGGACTCTGTAGTGATGTCACACCCAGGACTCTGTAGTGATGTCACACCCAGGACTCTGTAGTGATGTCACACCTGGGACTCTGTAGTGATGTCACACCCGGGACTCTGTAGTGATGTCACACCCGGGACTCTGTAGTGGAGTCACACACGGGACTCTGTAGTGGAGTCACACACGGGACTCTGTAGTGATGTCACACCCGGGACTCTGTAGTGATGTCACACCCGGGACTCTGTAGTAATGTCACACACAGGACTCTGTAGTGATGTCACACCCGGGACTCTCTAGTGATGTCACACCCGGGACTCTCTAGTGATGTCACACACAGGACTCTGTAGTGATGTCACACAGGACTCTGTAGTGATGTCACACACAGGACTCTGTAGTGATGTCACACTAGGACTCTGTAGTGATGTCACACACAGGGCTCTGTAGTGATGTCACACCCAGGACACTATAGTGATGTCACACCCAGGACTCTGTAGTGATGTCACACCAGGACTCTGTAGTGATATCACACACAGGACTCTGTAATGATGTCACACCCAGGACTCTGTAGTGGAGTCACACACAGGACTCTGTAGTGATGTCACACCCAGGACTCTGTAGTGATGTCACACTAGGACTCTGTAGTGATGTCACACACAGGGCTCTGTAGTGATGTCACACCCAGGACACTATAGTGATGTCACACCCAGGACTCTGTAGTGATGTCACACCAGGACTCTGTAGTGATATCACACACAGGGCTCTGTAGTGATGTCACACCCAGGACACTATAGTGATGTCACACACAGGGCTCTGTAGTGATGTCACATGGGCTCTTCTCCCTCACTTGCTGGACCTAAGGCATTTACAACAGAACCTCAGGTGTCACCTCTGAAGGGAAAAGTTACACAGAGTTCCTGGAGTCATATGCCTTCTATAATAAGTTTGCCAATTTACATGTTTATTTCAATATCACTAATGTGAATAACAAAAGCCTATCTTAAGCATCCTCCTTTTTAACTTCTGTTTCACCAGTGAAAACCCCTTCAGTATGCCAGACTTTGTGGTATTGACTAAGATGCAGACATCTTCCACATAATACTGGCCAACCACGCTGAGCAAGAAAACTCTGATTAGAGCTACTGACTTTGTATAAGTTATCATTTTAATCCATCAGTAACTCTACATTGCTTATGCTAAAATTTCTTCAAAGTGGACATAGATGCCATGGCCCTTTGCCATATTATTAAGGGTCTAGAATGTCCCTCAAGTCCCACACAACTCACCAACCTGTTGATACGTATAAGAAAAAATAAAGTAGCTTTAAGGAAGAAGTGTGTTATCATGGCTGGATAGATGGCTTGGTGATGAAGAGCCTTTGTTGCTCTTCCAAAGGATGGTTCCTAGGACCCATATCCAAGACCCAAAACAGCCTGTCACTCCAGCTCCAGCACCAGGGATCTGACACCATCAGGGCCTCCCAGGACACCAGCACACACATGCATGTGAACACACACATGCACACACACACTAAAATAATTAAAAAAAAAAAAACCCAAAGTGTTTTGTCCTAATGTAGATGACAGGTTAGAATACAGCACCCTCTTCTTATACCCACTTTTGAGCTATAATTAATGTAGCTATAATTAATGTATAATTAATGTAATGGGTGAATTAAGCACATCCTCTTACACACACTTCTTGGTCCTTGGTGTTTTAAGGACACAGCTTGGTATGTACCTTTGTTCTTTTTTTGGTCTGGTATCCATTTCTGTCTCTTAGCATTTTGAGAGATACCACGTCTCACATGCAGTGCATTATGAAGTCAACTAGGAATCAGCTAATTTTCTATTTGTGGCCAAAAAAAGGCTTTTTGTTATTCCATTTAGAGTAAGAATCATGGCTTATCTACAGAAACTTTCAGAGGACCTCATTAAACTGCAGTGAAGATGTCTGGTGCCTTAATGTGCTGTGTGAATTGGTTCGTCCATGTTACCAACTAGATTTGAAAAGTCAGGTCCTTCCCTTTCCAAAATACTGCAGAAATGGAAACCTGAGAGACACCTGCATTTTCCCCAATTATTAAGGAGATTTGGGGAAAGTTACTGTTTGCTCCGTGGCTGAATTACTTGGACAATAAAAGGGAAACAGAAATGTGCATTTGTGTAACCAGTGACCTTTTATAGTAAGCGTCCTCGATTCTAATCTGCACTGTGTCATTTTAACTGGGTGACCTGAGTTGTTACAAAGAATTCTTAGAAATTTCGGACTTCCATGTTCCAGGAGTCAGGAACAATGTGTGGTAAGCCCACTGCCAGATCTTTTGAGAATACCGATTTTATTGTGAGTGTCTGCTTGCACCATTTGGGAAGAAGTGTAGCCAGGTCGAACAGCCTTCCATTCACAGAGAGGCGTGGTACAAAAAAAAAACCACACTGGACTTGGTTCTACTGTAGGCTTTACCATGAGCCAGCTCTGTGGCCTGGGGGTGTCCTCGAACTCTGAGCCCCTTTGTCCCAAGTGTTTCTCTCTGACACAATGCGAGCATGTAAAATGTTCTCTTAATCAGTGTAGGAGATGGCTTTTCTTCTCCATCAAGCTCTCCATTTTACCATTTGCTGGGATTTTTTTTGAATGGCAGGTCTCAATTCTAAAATATCCCTCTTCGCGAATCACTTCATTCTTTGCTCCTGCCAGCATCTTGCAGTCTTATTGTTAGGTGGACTTCTATCAGAGTCTCCAGTGGAAGCTAATTTTTTTTTTTAAAGAGAAATGACTTCCGTACTATTGGGGAAATACAGACCAGAAATTAGGAAGCTCACTTTCTGCTCAAAGAGCCCTGCACCCCCACCCCCCCACCCCTTTCCAGCTCACCATCACTACTACCCAGCCTAGATTTTTACATTGCCTGAGAAACTTAGAAAGCCCTTTGTGCTTTGGGCATAGGGAAACAAGCTTTTAAATCTGTTTTTATTTGGATAAAAATAAAGAATTGCAAGGGAGATCAAAGACAAGCGAAGCTCCTCATATTGGCTAAGCCTGTCCACCGGGACCACAAGATGCATCTCCCACTTTGAGAACGTGCTTACCTGTCCATCCCCCAGTTGGAAGGCTGTTAACACAGCAAATGAACAAAGAATACAGCAAAAACGGCCAGTAGGAATAATAGTTCAAAGACGGCAGAGCTGTTATTTGTGGGAGCTGCTAAAGGCTTCTGTTAAATAAAAATCAATTTGATACGGGAGCATGGGGGACACGATCCGGTGGGCACAAGAGGACTGGAGGCCCACGGGGGATTAGCTTTCAAGTCTCCTGGCATTTCAGCACAAAAGGATGATGAAGATTTATTCTCCATGAGCTGTCATTTTACATCGGAGGCTTTGCTGATCCAGAATAAATAGGTTCATAAAGACTGTATTGAAAACCTGAGCAGGTGAGAGCAAATGGGGGGAGGCAGAGAGCATCGAATCCATTTCAAGACCAGAAAATGTTGAAACTTCCTATCCTTCCTTATAAAACAAACGCCAAACTACCCCAGTACACAGATAATCCAGCAACCAAAGCCTGCCCGTGAAGATTCATCATTTGAACCTGCTGTAGGGCTTGGAAATCTTTTATATGAATTCTTAGCAATTTCTCTCCTTTTCTCTAATGAGAATGAGGTTTATAAAACTTGGGCTCCCCTGCCGGGAAAATGAGCCCCGAGCTATCTCAGAGCAGATGGTCTGCTCTTCTTACTTAGTGTAAACCTTTTAGGATTGATTCTTTTTCACGCCTACCTACCTGAAGAGTAAACATCTCTGAGACCTTAGGAACGCACTGTTCAGAAGGAACCAGAATTCAGAGTTCCAGAGACGGTGTAAATAGCCGATAGGATATGGTAGGATTGCATTTCTTTCTGTCATATCAAAAGAAAATAGGTTGATTTTTTTTTTTAAGCATCGAGGGGATAGGCTTCAAATTATCTACATTTTGGAGCCTTATTATGCATGGAGCTTCTAGATGGTAATTAACACCTTCCTAGTCCCAGGAATTTCAAGCGTTAAAGAATATTTTTTTTCTTTTTGGAGGATGCAATACTCATTACTATATTTAAGGACATAGAAAGATGAGGAGGGGATAGGAAATTGGTTGCCATAATTATTCTGAGAAGGTTCTTTTTTTTTCTAAACAACATAAAATGTTGCACCATGGGAACTTTTTTTTTTTAAATAAAGGACTTTAGGGCTCATAAATTTCTAATAGAAATCTTTGAGGGAGTTTATAGTTTCTGTTTGTGTGCTTCTATATCAACCATCTATCAGTGATCTTTGGTCCCCACTAAATGAGCATGAATCTCATGTCTGAGACTTATTAACTGTGACCTGGAGCCAATTAATTACCTGATCAGTCCACGTTAGCTTTAGTTTTCTCATTCACAAAATAGAGACCAAAACAGTGTCTGTCTCGTCTCGTCAGAGTTTGGTCAAACTCATTGAGAGTTTGGTGAGATAATGGCCATGTGATCAAAACAGTGAATCAATACCGAATTGTAATAATCCCTTAAATTAGGATCACTATTATCATAGTTATGAGGCGAATTATTTATGAGGTGTTCTTAGACATTTTTTTTTGCTTTTTCGAGACAGGGTTTCTCTGTGTAGTTTTGTGCCTTTCCTGGATCTCGCTCTGTAGACCAGGCTGGCCTCGAACTCACAAAGATCCGCCTGCCTCTGCCTCCCAAGTGCTGGGATTAAAGGCGTGTGCCACCGCCGCCAGGCTTTATGAGGTGTTCTTATTGCTGTGACAGAATACAGACAGAAGGGACTTAAGGAGGGAAGGCCTTTATTCTGGCTCATAGTTTGAGGGGACACAGTCCCTCATGGTGGAGAAATGGTGTCAGGCCTGTAAGGTGGTTGATCATTCTGCATCTGCAGTCAGGGAGCAGAAAACAATGGATGCCCACTTTCTTACTCTAATGCAGTTCAAGACTCCAGCCCATGAAGTGCATCTCTCCACATCTAGGGTGGGTCACCCCACTTCAATTAGTGAAATGTAGACAGTTCTACACTGACATGCCTGGAGGCTTATCTCATTATAATTTTAGATCCTGGCAAGTTGATAAACCGTATTAATCATCATATGAGATAAACATTGTTTTCTTTGATTTTTGTCCCTATTCTGTAAAATAGGGGTTTAAGATATTATGATCTTTGAGGACTAATATATAGTACAGTAGACTTTTAATAGTCTATTTTTATATGCCCACCCATGTGTTAGGCATGAATTAATATATTTGCAGGATTTAACTCTATACCTTCAGTTAGTTTAATTGGCAGATAATAAAGCAGAGACAATAATAAACTGTGTGGTCAGCAGCACCACCTGACTCTGATCCTGGAGCAAGGACAGATCCATGAATTCTGGTCAGAAAAGACTTTGAGGGCTAGGAAATTTTAAACAGCATCAGAGTTAGGCATGTGTGTTCTGTGAGTACCTTCAGTAGTTTTCAGTCACAGTGTAAGGGACAAAGTCAACCTGTAAGCCCCACCTGCCCAAGGACCAGGTAACTTCCTGGAATGCTGGGAGTTGTAGTTCTTGACAACAAAGCCACATGGGAAATACAGTGGCTGTATGGTTTTGTCCTTAAAAAGCACACATGAGGGCTGGAGGGATAGCTCAGACGTTAAAGGCTAGGCTCACAACCAAAAAAAAAAGCACACATGAATCTGGGTCCTCTGCAAATGCTTTTAACCACTGAGCCATCTCTGCAGCCCCTGAGTCCCTGTTCTTACCCACCTTGCTGCCTTCTAATGGCCATTACTAGCCAGTGAAGAGAGGCTCTAAGAATTTGCATACATGGTGTCCTCTTGGAATGTCTGGTAGTAACAACTATATCCCCCCCACACACACCTTCTTTGTAAAGACTGACTTTTTTCTTCTCCAGAGCATATATATGTATGCAAAACTCCTGACTAAAATATGATGTAGTTTCCTAAGGATACAGCTTGAGGAATTTTGACAAACTGAACAATCATAGGCTAACAGCATCCAGGTCATGAGACAAGGTGGCAGACTCCCCTGAAAAACACAGGAACCCAAACCTCTGGTGTCTTTTCTCTGGACAGTAGCTTATTATGTTGAGAAGCAGCACCCTGTGAAAGACGGAGCTTTAAAAGTGAAAACAACAGAGACTGCGGCATGATTGCCTTTTCTTTCATTTTACCTCAGTCTGCCGCTTCCCTTCTGAAAGCTGAGAACCCAGGAGGGAAACCAGAGCATCATGGTGAGCTGAGAGGCCCCTGTTATCAGAGGGCCAGTTGGTGCTGCCAGCATTAGTTAGATACAAATAAGCAGATCAAAAAATGCCCACCATTGGTTTAGATCGTCAGGAAAACCCCACAGTGGCCAACTAGATAGAGCTTTCGCCTCTCCTCTGGCCGTTCTTCAAATTTATGGGACAGCTGTCTCTGACATTCCCTTTCAACTCCTGGGACATCTTTGGCAGTTTACATGACAAAGCCAACACTACTAGGAGAGTGTTTCCCTACTTCCCAGGTGACTAGATCACTCCGTGTCCAAGTATCATGTTCCATTTTGAATGTCTCCCGCCTGCCTCGGAAACCTGTAATGTAACCAATGATTCAGCAAAGATCCACTGCGTAAGTTCAATAACCTGCCCTGGATACCCAGGAGGTCCAGGTATTCAAGGAGAGGGAAGAGAGGCCAGGCTCAGAGTGGGTAGTTTTTTTTTTTGTTTGTTTGTTTTTTTTTGTTTTTCGAGACAGGGTTTCTCTGTGTAGCTTTGCGCCTTTCCTGGAACTCACTTGGTAGCCCAGGCTGGCCTCGAACTCACAGCGATCCGCCTGGCTCTGCCTCCCGAGTGCTGGGATTAAAGGCGTGCGCCACCACCGCCCGGCTCAGAGTGGGTAGTTTTTGTCTTCAGCCATCATGCCATGTCTGGACACCCTCCCGGGCATGTCATATACAGAGAGAAGCAGGGTGCTCAGCACTCAAAGGCAAGCACTTGCTCTCCCTCCCTTTCATTTCCTGTCCGGAGAAACCTGTTGGCACAGACAGAGCTCTTCTGAAGCAGACCTAGGTGAAGCTGCAAGGCTTCCAGAAAAATCTTTATTCCTCTCATAGTTCCCATGTATGTCTGTCCCAGCTTATAAAATTTGTCTCTGACGGCTTTAAGAAGAACTTCATACTTCATAACAGTTCTGCTGATGAAGGGGCGGTTAGCATAGGCGGATGATTCTCAGAAAAGCAAATATGGAGTTTGGCGACAGTAAGCATGAAGACCGAGTTTGGTCCCCAGCACCAGCGTCAGAAGCCAGATGTGGGGCTGGGGAGATGGCTGTACAGGTAAGGGTAGCTGCTAGGCCAGCATGAGGATCTGAGTTGAAGCCACGTGAATGAAAATCTGTCGTGGATGTGTGTCCCTGTGATCCCAGCTCTATGTGGGGGCAGAGACAGGGGAATCACTGGTATTGGTTGTAGTATTAAGGCCACTCCACGTAGTTAAAAGGGAGGTTTATTTTGTTGGGTAACTTACAAGTGAAGGGATAGGTTTCAGGGTCCGGGAAAGGTGTAGCACAGTCCAGCAGTCCAGTGGTGTTCTCTGGAGAACTCTGCTCGATCTCCCTCCAGCATCCAGGATCCAGGAACCAAGAGAGCAGGCACATCTGGATCTCAGGTCTTAAGGACTCCTGTCTTGGCCCTGCCTCATAGGTGTGACAGTTACCGAAGCCTCAGTGGGGGTGGTACTTCCAGGTCAAAGCTGGAACAGCTACCTACTACACACTGGGGCTTGCTAGAACCATCCTAACACCATGGCCAGTGAGATACACTGTCTCAAAGGAATGAAGTCAAGAGTAATAGAACAAGACACCGGCTACCTTCCGCAGGCCTCTGTGTACAGACACATGTGCACCCATGCATGAGTATGCATACACCGTATACACATGTCACACCCAAACTTGCACACACTAGAAACAACAACAACATCTAATTAAAAAAAAAAAGCCAAGCATGGTGACACATATTTGTAATCTCAGTGTTGGGGAGAGGGAGACACTTGCCAATCAGCCTAGACTAATCAATAAGCTCTAGGTCTCAATAAGAGACCTTAGTCAGTCACACACACACACACACACACACACACACACACACACACACACACACGATGGGCAGCTCCTGAGGAACACCTGATCTTTGGTTGCTACACACACAATCCCCCTTCACATATACATATGTGTATCTGCATATACACATGTACATATTCACATATACACTTACAAAATAAGGAAAAGCCAAGATCAAAAACTGACTTTATGCATAAGAAATAAGTCTCAACTGAAGTAAATTAAAATATGTTCTAAGATTTTCTAAGAATTCTAAAAGTTTAATAATGTTTCCCAGAGAAATTGCTTTTTTTTTTTTCTACTAATATTGCTGATGGAAGTAAGTTAGTACAAGCTCTTCAGAGAGATATGTGCTCAAACACCACTGGACACACAGGTGTTTTGAAGAGGGAGGGTAACCATCAGATTACACCCGCATACCTGTCCCCCCCAAAAAATGATTATTCATTACAGTATAAATCTTAATATAAAAATATTAGAAACAGGGCCTGGAGAGATGGCTCAGAGTTTAAAAGCACTGACTGCTCTTCCCGAGGACCTCAGTTCAATTCCCAGCAACCACATGGTGGCTCACAACCATCTGTAATGAGATCTGGTGCCCTCTTCTGGCAAGCAGGCACACATTCAGGCAGAACACTGTATACATAATAAATAAATTAAAAAATATTAGAAATAAAGCAAATGGCTTTCAGAAGTTAACTAAGTGGACAAACTGTAGTTCACTTGGGCCGTGGAAGCCATGGACCTATGAGAGAAAGTAGATGCTCTTTTCATGAGGAAAATCTGATCAAAGAAGAATTAGAGGGGAGAGGTTTAATATGTCTCCTTTAACATTAGTTTTGTCTGGGCGAGGAACATAGGAAATGGATCAAATGGACTTAAAATACCAAGTATCTCTTTATACATGTGAACATATTACATATTCAAAGCAGAGTTTAAGTTTACAGTGTATGGTTAAGGTATGCAACATGACACACACATACGTGTGTGTGGTTTACATCTGTGATGCTATAGGTGTGTGTACCCATCTCCATGGAGAAAAATGTGTTACTATTGTGTCACAAAGGAACATACCTATCATCTGTGTTTTTTTAAATGTAACATTAAGAAGTCCAAATCCGTGCCTGGTGGCACATGTCTCTATAATTCCAGAACTCAAAAGGTAGAGACAAGAGAATTAGAAGATTGAGGTCAGCCTGTGCTACATAGCAAGATGCTGCCCAAGGGGGAAAATGGAAGAGAGAGAAAAGAAAAACCCTAGGGCTGCAGAGATGGCTCAGTGATTAAGAGGACCTGGGTTTGGTTCCCAGAATCCTTATCCGGAGACTCAGTCACCTGTAACTCCAGTTCCAGGGGATCTGATGCCCTCTTCTGGCCTCCATGGGCACATACATAGTGTACATACAAAAAGTGTACATACACACACACACACACACACACACACACACACACACACACACACACACACACACTTAAATGGGTAATTTATTTTAAGAGGAAAAAACTGCAGAATCTCCCTACCCAGCATTTCTTCTTTTCCTGAGTTATTTCCAAATACCCCATAGACACCTGGTCACTTCTGACTCTTAGCTGGATCCTTCTAACAATGGACTATTAAAGCTCATCCGCTTTAAATTTTAATTCCTTCCTTTATTATTGTTGTGAGAGGGCATAACCAGCATGGTGTGTGTGTGAAGGTCAGAGGACAATTTCTCAGGAGTCAGTTCTCACCTTCCACCTTGTGAAAAGGTGTCTCTTGGGTCTGCTGTGTTTCATGCTCTGGGCTAACTAGCCCGGGAGCTTCCAGGCCATTTTCCTCACTCTGCCTCTTATCTCAGCTTAGGAGTCCTGGGATTACAGATATGTGCCATGGCATCTGGCTTTTTATGTACGTTCTGGCAATCGAACTCAGGTCATCAGGCTTATATGACAACTAGTTTTACCCATTGAACCATCTTGCCGGCCCACATTCACCAAGTTATTATAACAAAGGGTAGGATACGCTAGGACAAAATCGAGAAGGGAAGGGCCATGAATTTATCCCAGTGTTTTCTAACTTCATATCCCCCTTAACTCATTCAGATAATTCTCTGGAAAGTAGATTCCACTTGCTTTCCAGGAGATACATATAAACACAGCACTAGAGCCCTTCAAAATGACAACCTGAGAAGTATCTTTGGAATTCAGTTCAGCTAATGTTTGCTAAGCATCCTTTTTGTGGCTGGGTCTGGGGACTTAGTAGCTGTACTTGAAGGTGAGTACGGTCAGCTTTCTCTTAAGTCACTTCTTAGTCATTGTCATTGTCTTCTTCCTCTTCCTCCTCCTCCTCCTCCTATTCTCTCTCCCTCTCTTTCTTTCCCCTTCCCTTTCTTCCCCTTCCCTTTCTTCCCCTTCCTTTCTCCTTCTCATACCCACACATACACAGATATTTCAAGTAAGATATTATCCTGTAGATGTGAGACGCTGCTGTTTCTGCCGAGTAAGATGCACCCAGAAGAACACAAAGGTCAGGGAACCTTCATAGACCAATGACAACTCTGTAACCAACACCCAGAGAAAAAGAATAGAATTTCCAGTCCCCAGAGCTTCCCGTTGGGATAGCCTTAGTGGGTTTTCAGGAGGCTTTGAATTTCTCCTGTCTTTCTCAACGTCTTCGTGTTTCATGCTGCGGCTTGTAGATAATGGCTCCCATAATGATGTTGGATAGGAGGCATAAGTTCTAATGTTCGACAACACAGTAAGTTAGCCGGAGTTTATGAGAATTTATTACTTGTTTCACAAAGAAATCAGAAAAAAAGGCCTCTCAACATAAGCAGGATGACAAATGTTTAAGGGGGAGATGCTAATTACCCGGGTTTGACCACCACACATTATATATGTGCATGAGATCATCACACAGTATCCAATAAATACATATAATTAGGAATGTAAGTAGCCTCATCCTAATTTATTATCCAATAAAATGGCAGGGTTTTTCCCCCCTTTGTGTTTAAGGAAAGGCTGTAATTGGGTTACAAGTTACATTAAAGAACAAGTATAAAGATGATAATAATTGTGGCTTTCGATATTTCAATCATTGGAATTTCTGCATTGAATTCACATGAATGCTGTGATTAAAATCAGAGAGGAAAGATTCCTTCATTGGGGGTGTTTCATTCGTAATGCAAGAATGCTGTGTGCTCTCTCTTGTTGACACTCATCCTCTCTCACACTCCTGCTTGCAGCATCCAGTGTTCCCAAACCAGTTCCCACCTAGTTACTAACTCACCCCACCATGCTCATTGTTGGGCATCTATTGAGGTTGGGTACTTCCAAGAGCTATGGCTGTACTGAGTCCTTTATTTATTTATGTGGCTGATAAAGGTCTAGTATACATGGGTAAACTGTTACTGCCCAACTGTTCTTAGGGGAATTTTTTTTTCTAGGTCTTAAAAAAACAATGGTGACTTGTAGATGTTGACTTTTCTCAGGGTCGTCAGAATTAGATTCACCAAAGACCTGTGTTCCAGGAAAATCGCCAAGATGAGAATAGAAAAAATTGACTTCAGAGGTGAAAAGACCATAGACTAGGTTAAGTATAGTGGTTACTCATTATGGCTTCTGGATGTATGAAAAAATAACTCCAAGGATCCCCTTGCCTTCAAGGGCTTCTGGGTCCTCTGTGTCCACCCATCCCACAGGCATAAAAGGAACTCAGGTGTGTGACCAGGTGAGTCTGGTCAGGTCTTGTCTTGCTTCTGTGGATTCCGATGGAGTCCTGGAAGGAGCATTTCCCAGCAGTGCTCTAGGAGAGGAGCTGGTCAGCTCAGAGGCATTTGCTTGGCCACTGCTCAGAGGCCAGCCTGCTGATCTTTCTGTAATTGATGCAGTGTCTTGACACATCCTCTGCCAGGTCATTCATTTAGTATTGTTGATACCGGATCTCATTGTGTATGTCAGTGGACCGGGCACTACATGTAACCCAGGTTACCCAGGTTAGTCTCAAACTCAAAGTCCTCCTGCCTCTGCCTCCCAAGGACTGAGATGATAGGTACACAACAGCCTACTCAACATTTTTTTCAAGAGTGAATGAGTGTGTGTGTGTGTGTGTGTGCAAATGCATGTGTGTAACTTTGATAAACACCCAGTCCCCATTACCTCCCACATTTTGACACACCCCCTACCTGAAAAAGCAGTTTGACTAAAATGGCTGAATATGGTCTTCTTCGGGTTCTGCCTGGGCTTCCCTGTGCCTCTTGTGTGTGGACTGGTCACCTTTACTGAGTTTTGGAACACTTTGGCCATGGTCTACTGGCTTGTTTTTCTTCTGGGGATTCCACCTAGGCATACATAGGTCGCACAGTATGATTTGTCCCACAGACCCTCCACGCCCCTGTCTCGGGTTTTCTTTTTTCCCTTGTCAGTTTAGTTTGTGTGATTTCGACTGTTTTAATTTCAGCATCGACCCTTCATTTTGCTCTTCCAATGAATAAGCCCATTTCCTTCTGATGTATTTTGAATTCTAGCTTTTCCCTTTTTTGTCCGTATGTTTAGTTCTAGCTGCAGAAATTGTCCGTCTTCCTTCATGTTGTCCTGTGTTTGCCCCTGTGTCCTGGAGCATAATTGTTTTTCAGTCTCATAAGATAATACCAAGACCCTGGGCATCGCAGTGAGACCCCATCCTAAAACACGACAACAACGTTGAAGCTAGGGGCATAAACGCTTTCGAGTAGTAATAAACCTCTTTAAAGGACAGAAAAGGCCCACGGCCACTCCCAACCCTGGTGGAGTGACAGGAGGAAGGATTGGTCATGGGTGGAGCAAGGAGGAACCAGCCAAGCCTGTATGTTTCCTTTTGAACTTTGCTTCTGATCTTTGGACATATTGCTAGGAGTAATGGCCGGCTGTAATTGTCCACATTACAATAGAAGTCTTAGAAAGAGGAAATATGTTAGTAGAGAAAGGGGAACAAAGACAAGCCTTGGCCGTTGATAACTGAACACAGTTCTGTTTCCTGTCACTGGTAGAAGCACACTGGATTGTTAGTAGTCTGTGTTCACCGTGAGTTCTCTTTCACATGAACTGTGGACCCATCATGGTGGTCATGTATTTGTGTGTCTCGAGTTGATTTCTTTAGAGACTTGATCACTGTGGTTGCACAAGGCCTTTGTTTCTGTGGCCCTTGTTTTCGCTCTTTGTTTGGATTTGTGGCTGTAGTCTTGTGAGTTGTATATAAACACCTTGTTGAATTACAGCATAGGCTACCTACCTCTTTCCTCATTGTGAAATTCAAGACTGATTTCAAGTTACTACATACTAGGGAGTACATAGTGTGGCATTAATCTGGCTTGTCTTCTTTTTTTTAAAAAAATTTTATTAAATTTTTTTCTTTTATTTTACATCCTGACCAAAGTTTCCCCCTCTCTTTTCCCCTCCCCCTGCCTCCCTTCTGCCCGGACCCCCCTCCCTCATCCACTCCTCTGTTTCCGTTAAAAAAGGGACAGGCCTCCCATGGATGTCAACAAAGCATGGCATATCAAGTTGAGGTAGAACTAAGCTCCTCCCTTTGTATGAAGGCTGAGTGAGGCAACCCAGTATGGGGGCGAGGCTCCCAAAAGCCAGCTCAAGCATTAGGGACAGGCGCTGATCCCACTGCTAGGAGCCCCATAAGTTTTGACCAAGTTACACACTGTCACACATATGTAGAGAGCCTGGGTCTGTCCCATGCAGGCTCCCTATCTGTCCAGAATCTGTGAGCCTAGAGTAGTTGTTTCTGTGATGACCCCACCAACTTTCTCCCCCCCCACCCCCCACCCCCAGCTCATACAGTCCTTCTTCCCTCTCTTCAACAGGATTCTCAGAGCTCGGTCCAGTGTTTGGCTGTGGGTCTCTGCATTTGTTTCCATCAGTTACTGGATGAAGGCTCTCTGATGGCAATTAGGGTAGCCTCCAATCTGATTACAGGAGATGTTCAGGCACCTTCTCCACTATTGCTAGGAGTCTTAGCTGAGGTCATCTTTGTGGATTCCTGGGAGTTTCTCTGGCATCAGTTTACTCCCTAACCCTGAAATGCATTCTCCCATCAAGACATCTCTTTCATTACTCTCGCCCTCTGTTTCGCTCCCAGCCTGCCCAACCTAATCCCTCACGTTCCCATTCCCCCACCCCTAGTTGACCCAGGAGATCTCTTCTATTTCCCCTTCCCAGGGAAATCCATGCATCCCTTCTTGGCTCTCTTGTTACCTAGCTTCTCTGGGGCTGTGGATTGTCGCCTGGTTATCCTTTACTTTACAGCTAATATCCACTTAGGAGTGAGTACATGCCATGTTTGTCTTTCTGGGACTGGGTTACTTTACTCAGGATGATCTTTCCTAGTTCCATCCATTTGCCTGAAAATTTCATGATATCATTGTTTTTTACAGCTGAGTAATACTCCATTGTGTATATGTATTGCATTTTCTCTATCCATTCTTCCATTGAGGGGCATCTAGGTTGTTCCCAGGTTCTGGCTATAACAAATAATGTTGCTATGAACATAGTTGAGCAAGTGTCCTTGTGGTATAATTGAGCATTCTTTGGGTATATGCCCAAGAGTGGTATAGATGGGTCTTGAGGTAGATTGATTCCCATTTTTCTGAGAAACACCTTATCAACTTCCAAAATGGCTGTACAAGTTTGCACTCTCGCCAGCAGTAGAGGAGTGTGCCCCTTGCTCCACATCCTCTCCAACATAAGTTGTCATTAGTGTTTTTGCTCTTACTGGCTTGTCTTCTCTGTGGTTATTCTAGCGTTATAGTAAAAGTAGGACTCAGTTAAACCTGTGTGTGTGTGTGTGTGTGTGTGTGTGTGTGTGTGTGTGTGTGAGAGAGAGGGGGGGGGGGCAGGTGCATTTGTTCCCAGCCTGATGTTTCATGGTTCCAGTTAATGGAGAAACCTTGCAGATTATGTCCTTACTCCTTGCAGGTCAAGACTGATGATGATAGTCTTGGGGAGATCTTACTTGGACACGGTGTTTTCACAGGAGACTTTAAATGTTTCTCATCCCACAATAATAACAATGGAAATTCCAAACACCATTTGTAGAAATGTGAAATTCAATGCACTCTGTGCCTCTTTATTTCAGGGAACATGAAGAATTCCCAGTTAGGTGGCCATTCCATGAACCTGAAATACATCTTTCTCACTGCATCCAGTGAGGACCAGGAAGCTTGGGCATGTGGGGGGAAGTGCGCGAACCTGGAAGCCTCTCTGGTTACAACAGCATTACTTAGGTATTGCTGCTTGCTGCGCTAATACTCTTTATTGTAGCACACTGTTCTCAGCTGCTTAACTTATTCAAGGACTGCCCTAGTTTCGTAGTCCAGGAAATAAGCTGATCACTGTCATATCCCCCCAATGAAAAAAGACAGCAAACTGCCTAGACCGCAAAGCAAAGGAAAAGTCAAGCAGCATGTTACCTTCCTTCCTGTGTGTACTGAGGCCGTAGTGCCGTGTACTGTGTCTCATCACTCTCCATGATGGTCTCGTCTACATTCTGTCTTAACCTTGAGTTAAAGAAGGGCACAGTTAACATTGTCTTCTGTTATCCAGTGCTGAGTGTGTCACTGGGGCTGAGTTTTGCCCTCCCTCCTCCCCTCACTGCAAGCCTTGGGTAGTCTGGCTTAGGTGCTGGGTTCTGCAAGTAGCTGCTTTTATTTGTTGTGGGAATTTCTCTTAGAGCTCTGTCATGCTTTCGCACAGACAGAATGCAACCATGTTTGTGATTTTTGACAGTAGCTGGGATCTAGGTGGAGTAGGGGATCTTTTTAAAAACATTCTGCAGCCAATATGTTTACTGTTCTTCGGCAGCCATGCAGGGTGATACGGTGTATCGCTGCTACTCGAAACGGGCTGCAACAGGAGATCAGAATGGAGCATAGATTTTTTCTAACACAGCATGTTAGATGAAATGATTTTGTGTACTTTGAAGTGGAAAATTCAATCAGAATTTTCCACACTTTTTAGTTAAAGCAACACTGTTACTTATTGATGAAAGGTGGACTCAGAAAAATGCAGCATCAAACACAAAGAATCTAGCATATAGTTCCTGGTCATAGTAAGCAATAACCTTTTTCTCTTATAATTTAATGAAAGCTACATGAGATTTAAAAAGAATAAGGGCTGCTTAAAATATATGGCTATAAAATGCTTGGGATATATGCTGGTGTATGTAGCATGTGTTTGGATACTATTGGAGCCCTTTAAGAAGTTTGCTTTTCATTAAGAAGTGGTCTTCATGCTTGATAAATGGCAATTTCAAGTGCCTAGATAATCCATTTGGGTTTAAATAGAGCTATTTGGAAAGCACCTGAGAGTCCTATCAATAATACAAGAATAGAGTAGATTCTCTAAGCTTTCATTCAAGTGGGCTTAGAATGCATTTAAATTTGTTACTCGTTTTTAATCTGCCTTTTGGTGCACTGAACATATATATCAGCACAATAACTTACTATGTGGCTGAATACTTGGCATTCTGCAAAGGCAAAACCCTGGGGTTACAGTGTCAGGTGTGTGCATACATATTTAAGATAGAATAGTAACAATGGGAGAGGGTTCACTGTGTGCTGGATCCGTTACTGGGTGTTTTATGTGAATTCTTTTATCAAATCCTCCTAACAACAGAGAATTGTAATTTCCATTGATGAAAGAAAGTCACAGACAGGACACACAAGTTGCCCAAAGCCATCGGCAAAATGAGGCTGGCACTCACCTTGCAGTGTAGACTCCTGAGTCTTCTGGTCCACGGTGCCTTGCTGCTGCTTTGAGGCTCTGCCCTTTCAGCACGTTCATCCTGATGACCCTAAGGATGCATGGGTTGACATATAGGAAGGAGTTAACATCTAGGATATTTATATTTATTTCTCAAGGCCATGTGAGTCTCGTGCAGTTCAATTTAGCCGCAATTTTGGGGTTTTGATTGATACACAGTTAAACTCAGTGTGATTTAGCTTGCTTTTTCTTTTTCGATTCTAAAGCTAGTATTAAAATGACAAGAACTTTAAAAAAAAAAAATGGGTACAAATTCATCAACTTATCTAAATAATGAGATGTTTTGTGTGACCTTGTAGGATCCCCAGCCTCGGTATGGCTCAGAGTTGTCTTGCTCCAAAGTTTGCCCCCCACCCCCCACTTTATTTAAATTTTTATACAATGTCATTGTGTTTTCAACTGTGTTCTGTGGGAAAAGATCTATACTGAGTGATCCATTTCATACTTCCAAGGCAGTCCAGAGAATTGAGTGCAAGGACACACCTTTTCTTCAGGGCAATGTACATATCATCAGTCCAGTGTTGTCTAGTGTGCTTGTTCATTTTTTGAAAGAACCTAATAGGTGTAGTTCTGTGGGAAGCAGAGCAAACACCTCCATTCACCATTGTCGCAGGTGGCTGCATTCGTGTGTGGTGAGCGTAGGGATCTAGTGCTTAGGAATCTCTTTCTAGTTTGGAGGACAACAGTAATCTATGTTACGAAAATCCTCTTAGAGCTCAAATTTAAATGTCCACCCCAGTCAGGGTCCTTGTGATCACAGAAGTCACAAGGGACCATTTTGACTTTGAAGGGAGGATTGTGTCTTTGCAGGGAGAGGACCAGAAGAAGTCTGTCTTTGGGAAGAAGCAATTAAAACCCCAGAGCCTTTTATTGTTTTTGATGCTTAAAAAAAAAAAAGCCCAAACCTCCCTGCACTGAAATATTTTCTGCTAATTAACTGTCACAAACACGATGCCATTAAGCTTAGAGTCTCTTTGGTTAACTTCAAAGTCATTAGTGCATACTGTGAAGCTCCCCCAAATTTATTTTAGGAAAGGGAAACAAATTGACAGGTCTGTAATCAATGTTTCCATGACTTGTTTCTGATAGAACCTAGACCCAGTTTACAGATTCCTTGGTAATATTTTCTGGGAAACATGGAGCCGCCCTCACTGGAGGCGTCTGGGTTATCTTGACACATGCTGTGCGTTAGGATCCACAGTTCTGAAGCTGACTTGTGGAAGTCGGTGGGAAGGACTTTGGGAAGATATCCAACCAGGAATGTACTTATCTGCAAAGAACAGAAAATGTTTGTGACCAAATGGGCCGAGTGAGTGTGTCGCATTCAAACAGCATCTTCAAGGACAGAGGCTACTTGTATCTCCTCTCTACTGTCCTTAATGTAATGTTGTGGGCACTGGGCAGATCACCATATAGTTTTCTAGACTCGGCCTCCCTATTCGGAAAATACTGGTAATCTTACCATAGTACCAGGTAGTGGTAAGGCTTCCAGCAAGCCAGTGAGAACGCACAGCACAGCCTGGCCTTGTAGCAGCAGCCATGGTAGCACCCTTTTTGCTAGTGCTGTTGGGATAAAGGTGTGAAGTAGGAGACAGGGCGTCCATCTTTCTCACAGGTCCCAATTCCAGCATGCTTCCAGCTGTACACTGGAGAAAATACTAAAAATAAAGAAAAGGAAAGGGGAAAAAAGTCAAATTCTGAATGCTGGTGAGAAGGCTCAGCAGTTAAGGGTACATACTGCTTTTCCATAAGACCTGGGTTCACTTTTCAGTACCCACATGAGGGGCGGGGTGGGGGTGGGGGGAGAATTTACAGCTGCCTGAAATCCAAGAGGATCTGTTACTTCTGGGTTCTAAGTGCATCTGCACTCACATGTACATAACCACACTCATACACACTTCACGCACACACATCACACACATACCCCACATACATATATCACATACATACACACACACCACATACACATCACAGACCCACATGCACACCATATACCCTCTCTTGTACACACACACACACACACACACACACACACACACACACACACTTAAAAATAAAATAAATCTTGAAAAAATATTTTTAAAAATGTCAGATTCCGTACTCTTGACACAAGTAGGATCTATTACTTCCTAAGTGAAATACATCCAAATCAATTGTTTATGTTACCGGGCCATCTCTTTACAATAAATTTCAGCACTGTTAGAGGCTTACGTTCCCATTATCGATTATTTGAATATGTGAGCCATTAATCTCCATGACCTGCATCCATTTTGCATGTATATTTTAAAAGTGTTGTCTTTTGCATTTAGATAGAGAGGCATAGCCCGAAGAAAGTAGACTTGTGGGTATTAGCTTCATATAGTTTTTCAAGCGCTCCCTTGAGCTCATCTACCAATAAATTTCTGCACTAAAACAGGACTTCAGAACTGTGACTGCTAGGTAAACCGAGAGGTCCCCTTAGTAAATAAAAATGATTCATCTCACTAGAGCAAACCCTCTGTCCCTGGTCAGACAGTCTCATCCTGCCCTGCTTCCGGGTTCTAAAAAAAGCCTTTTTCGCTTTGTATTAAGGTTGTCTGTAATTTTAATGGAACCTCTGAATTACTATCTGAGTTTTAAAAATCAGTTCATAAAAGGATATTGATTCTTTATATTAGGGGCAGTTGAAGTGTTGTTTATTAAAAACACTACCGGCAAGCTGGTCTTCCCCGATGGGGCCTGGAATCCAGTGTCAGCAAAACTCGTCTGAAGTCTCACTTGAGAGATAGCCCTTTAAAAAGTGACCCCGGCCGATGAGTAATCCGCTGTGGGTGGGGCCGTGATTTGGGCGTGGATAAATGAGAGACCCAAGGTGAAAGGGAGGTTCTGCCTGGCGGGGTTCTTTCTAATTGCTTCGTTTTCATTCCCTGGCATTGATATTCACTTCTTTCCCAGGGCATTTTCCTGGGTAATGAGAAGACTTTGAAATTAAATAAGGCTTTGAACGCTGAAGATGCTTGCCACAGTGCTGATGGAGAATCCTATAGATTTATAATGATTCTAAAAGGTGTCTCATATCCACTATATTAACTCTCTTTTTAGAAGCTTATGAACATTGTAGCTTTTATTGATTCCAGAGAATTGGACCCAACAGTAAGCAATAAAAGTCGATGGTAACTTTCTTCCCATATAGGGGCTTGCAGATCAATATTTTGAATTTACTGTAATTTGCTAGTAATGGATGGAAGAACTGAAAGCATTGTGGGGCCTTGTGGGGCACAGCTGTGCAGTGTGGCCTTTTTATCTCTACTCACTGTGGGTCAGAGGCTTGCCCCAGGAACAAGAAACACAGTTAAGTGGCAGGGTTGATACGCTTATTTATCAAAAAGGCTTCATAAGTCTGTTCTAATGACAGAGAGAGAAGGCAGACCTTGTTCACAGTGACCTTAATTTTATACAGATGCTGAAGGAACGTCCAATTTGCATTGTCTTTAAAGCAATTACATTCAGCATCTTGCATTGGTGTTTTGATGTCCAGACAGAGGGATGTCCCTCTTAATGGAATAACTGGGTGTGTCTTTGCTGGAGCCTTCACCAAATCATGGCCAGGTTCAAGTCTCAGACCGACAGGGTGAAGGTGGCTGGACTGTTGCTCATGACCTTGACCCATGTTATCTAGGCCCTTTGTGCCCTGCTTGCCTCCCTCATAGAGTCCAAGCATATATTTAGGTGGGATGGGATGGGTCTAGGGTGTTGGGAGCATCAGAACAGAGAAGCATGAGAACACTGCCGTGGTTCTGAATGTGCCCTGAGATAAGTTGTACAAACCTTGTTTTGTAGTTTGGGAAACTGGGCTGTAAAGGAGGCAGAGGAGGTTCTTCAGGGCACTGTGTAGCATTGCCTTGGGTTGGACTAAAGCTGTTTCTTTAAGCTTGTCTTTTTATATATGATTGATTTGTTTCTTTTGTTTGTGTGATGTGTGCATGTCTCTCTCTCCTCCCTCCCCCTGCCTCCACACCTCTCTCTCTCTCTCTCTCTCTCTCTCTCTCTCTCTCTCTCTCTCTCTCTCTCTCTCTCGTGTGTGTGTGTGTGTGTGTGTGTGTGTGTGTGTGTGTGTGTGTGTGTAAACCAGAGACATCCTCAGATGATATCCCTTAGATATCATCTACTTTTTCTTTTTAAGAAAGGTCCTCCCAGTTCCAGTGGACCAGGCTGGTTGGTCAGTAAGCCCTGTCTACCTCCTCAGGGATTATAAGTATATCAATCACACCTGGGGCTTTTTTTTTTTTTTTTTACATGAGTTCTGAGGACTGAACTCAGGTCCTTGTGCTTCAGTGGGCCATCACCCCAACACGATAAATACATCTTTAAGCATTAACTTTGATGGATCTAATTTTGTTTCTAGTGTAGCTTCTTTTATTTCAAAAAGCTAGATTTTCCAAAATGACCCAAACTAGTTTTCGTAATTTTTAAAATTGATGCGAACATTTTCCCCAGAAAGAGTTCTTTTGTTCTTGGGGAAATGGAGCACACCATGTACAAAATGAGTGTGGGTTCGAAGCTGTTAACCGTGAGGTAGTGTGTGCATATTGCATGGCACATAGTAAACACTCAGTGAAGTGCAGCTGTTAATCACATATGTGTCTGTTATTGTTCAGCCAAGCCCCGCAGAGACGCCTGTGAACTGAGCCTTCCAGCGGACGTGTCTTTGGTAATACTGAGAACACACGTGCCTGATTCCCAAGCTTGATGTTTTGACATCAAGGCCATAATCCGTTAGGAAGTATCCCAGACCACAGTAATTGATTGGAAAGGAAGCTTGTTTCACTTGCTCATTTACTTAGGGTTAGCGGATGATTTGGTGTGTTACGCCTTTTCTGCTGGAGAAAAGTCGGTGTTAAAAGTAACATGCTTGCAGGACTGTGCTTCAAATAAAATCAGAGTCTGTAAAAGCAATTTAAGTGTAAAATTTGCTTAGAAGAAGAAGCTGCCCAAGTCAGTTGTGCCTCTCATTTCAGACAGATACTGGCAGGGTGCTAGCCACTCGGAAGCCCCTTGGAAGGTGACATGCGGGGAGAATGGTACAAATACACCCAGCTGTGCTAGTTAAGGAAGGACGCTTCCTGTTCCCTGGACTAGGCAGGTGTGGATTTAAGGACACACTGAGACATTTGCCACCATCCCTTCATTGGTGAAGCAGGAAACAGGGCGACGATTAAACGGGCCAGTGTTTGTCCACTTGCGGTAAGTTAGAGGCCACCGGTACATTTGTGATGTAGCTGAGTTGAGTATAGACACACGGTACCCACCGTTTACGTGAAAACTGTAGAGCGGAAAAGGAGTTTGTCACGATGGATGCTAACTTTTCATCCAAGCCCGGGATGCTGGCTTTGCCGGTGTCCTACTTTGCAGCTCTATCCCTGTTCCTGTGCTCTGGAACCCTGTTGACAATTTACACGTTTTACTATTCTCTCATCCATTTCAGATTTCCAGTTTTTCTCTTCGGAAAGCCCCTCTGTGCTTTTACATCGGAGGCCCCCTTTCCTTTTCTTTGGGTAGCACCCTGTCCTTATCCATCATGGCTCTTCTGACTTTCCCCGAAGCCAAGCACGTCTTCTCACGTCTCTGCGATGCTGTGCGCTCAGTCCTGTCTTTAGCCTGCCTCCTTACTGCCTGCCTTTCTCTTCCTCATCCTTGGTCCTGGTACTCAGCCTTGCTAGAACTAGCCTCTAGGATGTCCCCGCTCGTTTGCCATCTGTGAGCCATGCAACACCCTAATGCTGGAGTGGAGCTGTCTTGGTTTTTCGAGACAGGGTTTCTCTGTGCAGTTTGGTGCCTTTCCTGGAACTCACTCTGTATCCCAGGTTGGCCTTGAACTCACAGAGATCCACCTGGCTCTGCCTCTAGAGTACTGGGATTAAAGGCATGTGCCACCACCACTTGGCTGGAGTGGAGCTTTTTTAACATGTCACTTGGCCATCTTCTGTTGAAATGCTCCATGGAGTCTCCCTTGCATACAGGATAACTGCAAGCCCTTTGAACACAGGCCACAATGTGGCTACACCCCTGCCTTTGCACTCTGCCCTATTGAGTTTTCTTTCCTCTCTACTTCCCAAGCACTCTAAGGGTTCACCCCTACCCATCCTGCACTGGACCTTGCCTCCCTCCAGTACTTCATCAGCCAATCCTGGGGCTGCCTAGCCAGTGCCCAGACCTTACAGTAGAAGGAACATGTGAAGCAGACGCAAGCAGAGTATTGTGTCCCTTGGAAATTTTTGTATCATCAAAACAAAACACAACTGGTTTAAGCAACAGTAATAGACTTCTTTGGTTCATGTATCCAGAAAATATGCAAGGCTAGATCCAATGTTTCACAAGGGTCACCTGGTGCCTCATTTCTCCCCATCTTCCCCATGCACCTTTGATGCCCATCACGAGCTCCCTACCTCTCCTGCTAACTCTCTTGGATAAGGCTCGTGAACTTCTTTCCGGGGCTCCCCGAGTAAACATCATTTTATATCTACTTTGCCCAGGTTGGGCCACATGTTATCTCTCAACTCATTACTTTGGTCAAGGAAAATGAGCTTTGCTACTTACTTAATTTAGTCAGAGCTTCTAGAGCAGTGGTTCTCAACCTTCCAAATGTTGCGACCCTTTAATACAGTTCCTCATGCTATGGTGACCCCCCCCCAACCATAAAAGTATTTTCATTGCTACTTCATAACTGTAATTCTGCTACTGTTGTGAATCGTAATGCAAATGTCTGTGTTTTCCAATGGTCTTAGGTGACCCCTGTGAAAGGTCGTTCGACCCCCAGATTGAGAACCGTTTAGAGGCTAAGGGCTGTGTTGGTTCCATCAGAAGTTGCCGTCATTTATAACAGGGGAGCCATGCGGACCCTCCTCAGAGGAAGCCCAGCGTCCCACCCTTTGCTGTTGAATACATTGAAGAGCCCTCCTGTGTCCCATGCCTTTTCACACTGCATTTTACACCGAGTGAAGTCCTTTATCCCCAGAGCTGGCATGGCCTCTGCCATGTCAATCTTTACTAAAGTGTGTGTGATTGAATAAAAGAAACCCATTTCGTGTGCTTTAATCCCAAATGTGCCCTTGTCTTCACCCTTGGCAGAAGATTTTTGCCTTCACAGTAACCGAATTTATAGAGCCACCGTGAATAACTTCAGTTTGACTTTTTAAAAATGTCCCTTTCACTTGTACTAGGGGCAAGTCTTCCTCCTCTTCCTCCTCCTCGCCATCATTGGCAACCTCCCCTTGCTTGTATTTTCATTCAGCCCCCTTCTCTCAGCCTCTCATGTCACCTTTCTGGCATACTTGCTGTGGTTTGAGATATGGTTTCTTGGTGTGTTCCCCAAAGGTTCATGGCTTGAAAGCTTGGTCCTTGGCATGTCAGTATGTAGAGAAGAGGAGACTTTTAAAAGGTAGAACCAACTGGGAAGTCATTAGGTCATCAGGGATGCTGTGCTCACAGGAGATAACGTGTGTTCAGGGTGGTGTGGCCATATACAGGATGCCATCTGCAAGAGGGATTACTTTACCTCTTAGGGGACCTCGGGTCCTACAGGAGTGGGTTATTATAAAGAGTTATCCTGGCCCTGAGTCCCTCTGGCTTTCTGTCTCACCATGTATTCTATTCTGCACATGCTCTAGCCACTGTTAGCATCCTACAGGAGTGGGTTATTATAAAGAGTTATCCTGGCCCTGAGTCCCTCTGGCTTTCTGTCTCACCATGTATTCTATTCTGCACATGCTCTAGCCACTGTTAGCATCCACCATGAGGCCAGAGGTGTTCTCACTTGGATCCCCAGCCTCCCGAACTGTGAGCTGCACAAACCCCTATGGTTAAGAATTACTCCCCTGAATGTATTTTGTTGTAGCAATGGAAAATGTTCTAACATCCTCTTTTTTTTTTCCACAATGGATATAGGTGGAGAAATGGTACTGGATGATGTGTTTGTCTGTGTGTGTTGTGTGTGTGTGTGTGTGTGTGTGTGTGTGTGTTATGGAAGGGTGTGTGTAAGCCTGTGCATGTGAGCTGAGGCCAGAGAGGACATCGGGTATCCTGCTCTATCACCATGCTTACCCCTTGAAACAGGGTCTCTCATTGAGCCTGGAGCTGGGCTGGCAGCCAGTGAGTCCCAGTGATTCTGCTGTCTCCACCCCCAACCGTGTTGGGGTTAGGGGGTATGTGTGTGCCTACACCTGGCTCCTTAGGTGAATACTGGGAATCCAAACTCAGGTTCTTGTGCTTACGTAGCAAGTGTTGATGCCACAGCGAGCAGGCTCCCATCCCTCAGCTTACTTTTCAGCTCTTATCTGATGGGCTCACTCCTCTGGCCAGTTGCTAGTCTCCTGTGGACTTTTCCCACGGCAATGCTTGGTAACCTGTCCAGACAGCCAGTTGGCTTTGTAATTGTAGACAGAAAAAGAGAAATAGATCCTTCAAGAAGTGAGGGGCTGCTTTGGGACCCTGTGCTTGCCTCCGTTCCCTTTGGATTTCACAGGTGTGCTCTAGGTCAACGTGTACGTGTTTAAACTTTTCTACAACGATCTCCTACTTTTTTCGGCTTTACTTTCTTCACGCAGAAAACTGTTCGTTTCTGGGGCAGTTTCCTGAAGCTTTCAAGGGTTAGGAACCTATTTTGCCTTCTGCTCAGGTTCAGAAGGAAGTACTGTGTGAGATGCAGTTCTGTGACACAAGCCTTTCTGTCCTCTGCCTTCAGACCTTGGTGACAGAGTCAGGAAGGAGAGCTGACCTCTGGGTGACCCCACCCCGGGCTGCTGTGCCACCGTGTTTGGCAGTGAGCATCCTGCTGTAGAAAGGTGCCACAGTGACCATTAGAGTGGCAGAGGTCTTTCTCCTGTGCCAGTTCCTGCCCACACAGGAAATAACATCACAGCTTAGCTCTCACTACCTCAATGACAGCCTAGGAAATGAATGTTCCCTAAAGGAAAAGAAAATCTCTTAAGGTAAAGGGCTTATGTAAACTAGTAGTCTTTAAAGGGATTTAAAATAACTAACCTCTAATAAACAATTGCTGCAAACGGTTTTTCCCCTCTCTCCGGCTCTCCAGGGGTGGTGCTCAGGCACTGGCAGTTTTAAAAGCTCCCCGGGTGACATTAATTGTGTAGTGAGGTTTCAGAATCCCTGCTTCAGCCAAGTCAACCAGTGCTCAGAACTTCCCCTTGAGCAGAATGATCTCATCCCTGTCGTTTTCTCTCCCCGTTAGCATGCACGCATCCGGGTTAGACTGTGCAATCCCGCACCTGCTGAGACCTCTTTGTTCATTGCAAGTCTGGGTCTGTTTCCCTGAGTAGCTTTTAAATAGGTCTCATTTTGTTTTGTCCTCCACCTCATACGCCCCCATGTACGGCCTGGTATGGCCGCTGCCGTGCACATCCTGGCTTTTGGAACTCTCCCTAAATGCATAGGGAGAGAGAGAGAGAGAGCAGCTAGCACGGGTCATAACCCTCAGTGACAAGATGAAAATTCTGGGACTAAGGGACGAGAGTAGCAGGGACCACAGGGACGTGCACCTCCTTCTTTCTGGAAGGTTCTAGGAGGTAGTTTGTTCCGGTCATTGCTGTTTTGTTTGTTTTCAGGGTTTGGGAGAAGCAAGCTGCACAGTCTTCAGTTCCCCAACTCCGTCTTGGAGGAGTTCCCTGGACATGAATTTGGTGGCCTTGGCCCTGCTTCTCTTTGTGATAGTGACAGAAGCTCATATTCCTCTTTACTGCCCACTTGGCCGCTGGAGCAAGAGGCCCAGATGCAGCCTTATAACGTAGGAACCTGGCACAAGCTGTGAGATAAAGGCGTGGGGACAGTTCAAGGGACAATCTGCAGGAGGCGCTCTCTGACACGTTTCCCTTCCAGGTGCCTTATCCATCGTGTTCTCGGACTTGAACTTCCAGGTTCTGACACTGTCTGCTCAATCATCTCGTTGCGATAGAAAGTGCTGTCTGTGACCCACCAAATCTTTCCGTGTCAGCCCCCCTCAGTTTCCTTTGCTTTGAAGAGACCCTGGTACTGCTAGCGTGGGACCTCCTTCATGCTTCTCCATGGGACTGTGTCAGGTCCATCTCACCTGCTTCTTCCGACTCTTCTCTCTTACCTGCCCACCCCACCCCAGGCTTATGGCTCTCTGTACCATCGTATGTGCTGAGGATTCCACGGTCCGTCTCTAGTTCCAGCCCCTTTCTTGAACCCAGATTCATCCATCCATCTGCCTGTGCAGACACTTCAGTATGACAGCCCCATATGGACAGTCTTGATGTCACACATTGATGCCGAGCTTCTCTTCCATCAGACTCTGTGTACCTAGGGCCCCCAATTTTGACTCCTCTGTACATTTCCTTTTATGGCCCACATCCAGCTCTTTCGTACAGTGTAGACGCATTCTTCATATATAAGTACCTCATGCCTCTTCATTGCCAGTTCTACACAGTCTTCTCTCACTTAGACCATGTCTGTAGCTTTCTAAATCATAGTATTAAATAAAGCCTTCAAACAAGCTTGAGCATTTTAATAAATACTTGTTCATCCTTTCCTCTACCATCCCCAATATCCCCCATCTAATTTATGTGTATATGGGGGGATAATTTTAGAATTATAGAAGATGATAGTTCAGAGAATTCCTGTCTATCCTCTTTCCAGCTTCCTCAAATGCCAACATAGCATGGTACATAACCTTAATATAGTTGTCAGGACTGGGAAAGTCACACTGGTGCTTCACTGAAAACTCAACCACGAGCCAGGCGGTGGTGGCACACGCCTTTAATCCTAGCACTTAGGAGGCAGAGGTAGGTGGATCTCTGTGGGTTCGAAGCCAGCCTGGTCTACAGAGTGAAATCTAAGACAGACACCAAAACTACACAGAGAAACCCTGTCTCAAAAAACCAAACGAAACCAAACTAAACCAAACCAAAAACAAAAAATCAACCACAGACATAAGTTTGTTCTTTGGTTTTTGAAGACAGGGTCTCACTGCATAGCCCTGACTGGCCTGGAACTCATAGAGATTCACCTGCCTCTGTCTCCCAAGTGCTGGGATTAAATGCTTGGTGACTTCGTCCTGTGCCCTGTTCAACTGTGTTTTTATCACTAGGCTGTGAACTAACGTACTTTTCTTGATCCAGGATCCAAGCCAAGATTCTACAATACATGTAGCCATCCTGCTTCATTAGTGTTCTCTGATCTCTGATGGTTTCTTTTCCATTCCCTTACGTTTTTCTGAGCTTTGTTTTACAGGCATGAGGATAGCTCTCTCTTTATGAGTGCATGTTGCTTTTTCATAAGGACAATGGAGTTGATTTAGGGAATTTTAGGAAGACAACCAAAGTGTGAAGTGACCTTATCCTCAATCAGAGGGTGCTTGATGTCAGCACGGCCTGCCCCTGTGATGCTGAATGATTGTTTGGTCAAGGAGGTGTGTGCCGGATGCTCCTGGGAGGGAGTCACTAGAGTCATTAAGTCCAGCCCCCCTCAAGGGAAGGTGAATTGAGTGCTGACACTTGGTGGAGCGGGTAGTCTACAACACTACTTGGATCCCTGAATATCTCCATTTACTAGTATGGCATCAATTTACTGATCTCTTAAAAGAATAGTTCAGAAATTTTCTAAATACGTGTGGGGTGTTTAGTGGTGTTACTTTGTGTGTAGATAGCTGCCCAATACTTAAACGCTATAAATGTTTTTTTTTTCAATTACACCCGTGAGAACTTCTTAGACATATATAACATTGCAGTTTGCTGTCTTCATGAACACAGCAAGCCATTCCCCCGCCCCACCCCCATTGGAGGCTGCAGTTGGCTGGTACGGGCTTACACTCACTCACTGGACTTCTCCTGTTATCTTGAATTCTGCATGGCTTCTCTTCTTAAATTTGAGGAAATTTTGGTATACTCAGTCTGTCAGCCTTTTCTCTGTCTCTGTCTCTCTCTCTCTCTCTCTCTCTCTCTCTTTTTGAAATAGGGGTTTTGCTGTAGTCCAGTGTGGATCAAGACATCCTCATGCCCCATCCTCCTATCCTTCTTAGTGCTGGGGTTATGTGTACGCACACTGTGCATGGCCACTCTCAGTCTTATCAAGAGATCTCAAGACAAGTCAAGTCTCAGAAAAGATTATTTATACTTCATACTCATTTTCACCATAACTATTTAAAATTCTTAGAAAGGGAATAAGGAACAGATGGAAAAAATAGTGATAACTAGCATTCTAAAATATGCTAAGCCACTGAGAACAAGTGTGGTGGTTCATGGCCTACAATCCCAGCACTTGAGAGGCTGAGCAGGAGGATTGCCAGCCTGGGCTACAACCTTAGACCCTATCTCAAAACAAATCAACCAAATGAACAGACAAAAAACAAGCCTGAACAAAGTCACTGTGTAATCGGTATCCACAAAAATAATTTTTTTAGAACTTTAATCTTTTAAAATATGTTCTTAATCTGGAAATAATTAATAAACATATTTAGTTGAGATAGATGCTTCTTGCCCCTTCATTTCCTTTATATCTCACTTTCTCCCACTTCCAGTTCTTGCTTAATACAGCTTTTAACACATATTCCCTATATACCAAATTCTAGCTTTGGTTTATGGCCTGGGCCAATACCACACATCTTATCTAATTTTCTAAGTATGTATTAGTGACCTTATCCTGACATTAAGGAAATCAAATGAAGACACATACATGGAGTACCATGGGGGCTTAGGCAGCAAAATGCCTTGATGCTGTTCATTTATGTCCGACCTGTGCTGATTTATTAGCACGTAGACTTCATACATTAGGGCAGTAGCTGCTCCCTGCTCAGCCTGCAATTGCTGACCCCTCTGGTATTTGCAGACTCGGGCAGCTACTGTTCACAAGGTCTTGGCCAAGGCACATTCATTTCTCTCACTTTATTACCATCACATCTGATTCCAATTTGCTACCAAATTGAGTTTCCCATCCTGAGCCTGACATTCAAGCTGACAGGTGGATTAGCTCCTTCAGTTCAGTTAGCATGGTGGCTTCAGGTCAGCTGACAGTGGCCTATGAAATGTCCCCCGTTCCTCATGTTGGAAGCTCAGGCTCCATCCTGTGGAGCAGGGGAGCTGTGTGAGCCACTGTAACCTTTCTGCTTATTTAGAACTCGTAATTCCAGGCCCATTGGAAAGGCTTCTGATTAAAAACAGGGTCGGTTCTTATCCCCTTATCTTGCTATTTCAGCAGCTTTTTCCAAGAGCAAAACAGCCAGTTTATGATCGGGTCATTTCAGGGAATATGGTTGCTTGAACTATGGTTACCCACTTGGCCCTTTTCCTTCTTCCGTCTTCCAAGTCTTCTATTGCATATGTAGTTGATATACCATCTGATTTATTACCTGCTTGCTCTTACTAATAATGATCCTCTGGTATCATCTATGCCATCTGATAAGTTTCTGCCACTCCATTGGTGACTTGCTGGGCTCTAGGCCTTTTGCTGTACGAGGAATCTCAGTTCTTTCCTCGGAGACACAATCTGATGACGTATGACTTTTAGAGAGTCCTGTGAGAGGGGGGGAAAAAAAAAAGCCCAAATACAAAACTAATTTCTAGTGTTTGCTTAATCAACGATTCATATACAGAAAGTTGCTCATTGGTTTTCTGTGTGCATTTCAGCCCCCGAGGAGACTCTCCTGGTTAAAGACACTGGTGGTCATTGGTTAATGAAGGGGCATTTCCCTTTCAGAAACAAGAAGCCAGCGTTAGCAAACGCTATAATTTCTTGGGGGATAATCAAGGATTTAATGGGGGAAAAATGTAAAAACAAACAGAAATCGTTGGCTGTGTGGGAGGAGGGTGCTTCGTTCCTCAAAGTACCAGAGATATGTATGGTAACTCCATATGGACCCACCTTCATGTTTAAAGCCCACGTCACATGTCTTCCCTTGCCTCTCCTCTGCTCTTAAGGCCGTTTTCTGTAAGCTGTGCTAGAGTAATTGCACTGTTTAGAAGTGATGTCTGAGGCCCTTGTCCTTGACAAACATCCAGGAGCCAATAAAAATAGAGGACAGACAAGGTGAGTGTGAAGCCAGAGGAAATACCTTTGCAAAGAGAATGCTGGAGCTTCTGGAAGACGCCAAATAAATGAGAATTCTGAGAATGAATGACCAGATTTAGACTCTTCTAAATTTGTAGTGTACTGAATTTTGAGTTTAAGTCAGCTGCTGACTCACGGTTTCCTATTCTTTAATTATTGCTATCAAGTAATCCTCCTTCAGGACTGGGGCCTCTAGACCCTCTGTGGTGGGTGGAAGTGCTTCTGGGTCAGGATTTTGTGTGTGGTTTGCTTGCTTACTTGCCTGCTACTTTTTTTTCTCTCTCTATGATTCTGTAGATAATGATCTTAATTTGAGATAAGTGTGAGAGCATACTTTAGAAGTATCAACACTCTGGTAATTGTGGCTGTCTGGCTACCTTTTAGAGGTTCATTAACCTACTTTTCAATACCTAAGTAATAAATGCCATTTGTTTTGAGAAGTAATTCCAGAAGAAAACCCTTTGCAGGCTCTCTTTAAAATAACAAAGTGTAATATTTGGTATGCATAGTATTTTGCCGGAATTTGTTTCCTTGGAGGGTAAGTTGGCCTGATTTAATAATCTGATTTGATTGCCCTTTTCATTTCATCTTTCATTTAATTATAATCCTCTGAAATTTCTCCTGCTTCTATATATTTCTTGTCTTGGTAGGTCCCCCCCCCCCCCCCCCCCGGTTCTTCCGACCTTTGCTCAGTCATAAGACAATAATACTCCGCTCAGTATTTTACTCAAGTTGCTTTTTGAAGGTCCAATGATTTTATGCTTCATAATCAGATACACTGTTTATAGTATAAACTGCCCCTTCAGACCTCTTTTCTTGTGTAACAAGAGCAGTGTTGGGAGGGATCTGGCATAAAATTATGTCATCAAAGTCTTTAGTGTCTTGAGAGGGCCAACTCAAGTCTGATAAAGAATGTCCAAATGTGTAACTTGGCATCCTGATGACTTCAACTGGTGCAGCATCTCCCATGTGTGTTTTCTCTTTTCTTTTGCAGAAGGAGCTGAGCCTCCCCCGAAGAGGAAGCCTGTAAGTAGAAGGACTCACTTTCCTCACTCTCTTTTTGTCTGCTTTGTAATGTGATCATTATCTGAATTGTTGGGCCTTGATGGCGATTAAAAAATTAATGATGAGCTACCGAATCAACAAAACAAAACAACATGAATTTATTTGTAAAAGTTAAAGAGTAATGTAGTGATCTCATTATAATTTGCTGGATCAGTTTGTGGGCATTGCAAATTCAAATGCTTAATAAGTCCTAGGAGAATCTTAAGTTTTAAAAATGCTATTATATAGCCAAGAAAAAAGAAAGTGATTTAATCTGCAGATAATGCAAGGTAACCTTAACCAGGAGTTAATGATTGACCATGTATTCTGAAAATCTATGGTTGTTCTTTATATTACGGATTTTTTGTACTTGAATGGATGAAGTCTTTGAGTTAACTACACTTCCTGCTGTTAGAGCCAGGTCTTATTGAAAGAGTACATGTAGCCGGGCGGTGGTGGAGCACACCTTTAATCCCAGCACTACGGAGGCAGAGGCAGGTGGATCTCTGTGAGTTCGAGGCCAGCCTGGTCTACAGAGCAAGTTCCAGGAAAGGCGCAAAGCTACACAGAGAAACCCTGTCTCGAAAAACCAAAAAAAAAAAAAAAAAAAAGAAGAAGAAATAAAGAAAGGATACATGTAACGTTCTTGTATTCAAATAATAGATGTGCAGACCTTGACTTGATTCTTGGTAGTGTGTCTCCACTTTAAGTCAATTATATACTTGCACAAAACATAGTTGTATTCATTTGCCATTTCTAGAGTGAAATTGTCCTATAATACTTCATTCACTACCTGTAGGGTACCTCTCTTACTGTGAGCAGCACTATATAAGGGCTGAATTTGAACTCTTTGGATTTTTCTGGTTGGTTTGTGTTGAAGAAGTCTATGGTACAGTTCCACTTAAAATTTTTTAATTTTTAAGATATTTAAGAATATAAGATATAAGGAATATTTAAAATAAGGTTCGCTAATCCCACTGTGGAGTAATAAAAACTATAGGGTGACTACTGTCATCTTTTGGGTGAATTTTTTTTTTTAAATGCCAGTCTTTGTATCTAGGAACCTAAACAGCATCATGTGCAAACATTTTATTTGCTTTTTAGTGAAATCAATTTCACTAATTTATTTATCTGTGTAGCCCTGGCTGTCCTAGAACTTGCTCTGTAGACCACTTTGTTTCCATTTTATTTCTTTTCCTTTTTCTTTTTGAAACAAGGTTAGACTGCCAGGTGGACAACGAATCATTTTTCCTGCAAAATTTTCCTCAGCTCTCCCTGCTCCTCCCCTCACTTCCTGGCTGGAGGTTAATGGCTTGGGTCCTTCGTTAGGAAGTACCCTTGGGATTAAATGCTTTCTTTTTCTGTGTCATGGTTACATGCCTGTTCCCAAAACTCAAACTTTTGCTATTTCTCTTCGTAATGAGAAACCAGAGGTGAGAAAAGTAGAAAAACTATGTGAGATCTCTTCGTAGACAAACAATCTTATTTTCTCTATACTTTTTATTTAGTTCTTAAACACCCTGGATTTTTCTCCTATTACTTTATTTGAAAAACCTTAGAACTTTGGTCAGATTTCCTTTGGGACTTTATAGTAATTCTCCTTAGATTTGTTAGTCTATATTTCCAGTAACTACCAGAAGCTCATACAAATTATGAAATTGAATCCATTCTGTCTATGTCAGATCTATATATTACTTTCACAGTGAAGTCTCAGTTCTGTTAATGTTTAGCTCGTGGCCCTGAATGATGTAAAAGCACATGATAGAGAAAGAAAATATATATCTCTTCACTTGAGAAAACGGAATCATTAAAAATAAAAAAGAGATAGTGAAATAAGTGTATTTGGAGCCCGTCCTGGGAATTATCGCCAAGTCCCCTCTCTAATAAAAATTGGTTGATTTATTGGTGGTAGAATGAAGCATGGCGGACAAGTCAACACAAAGCTACCTATTTCAGTGAATTTTGTGAAAATATTTCCAAATGAGTCAACCCCCCAAATCAACACAATTTTACATTTGCTGCAGTTACCCTCAAAGAATTAACAGTGCCTCATGTGGTGTTCAGAACCCCATGGCCCTCAGTATCCTCGGTGGATGCCACACCGAGGGCCAGTAATTAATGATTCTGTGCGTGCATGGTCCTTCATGACACCGAGAAAAAGAGATGCTTTTAAAAATAGTACCAGGTTCATTTTCAGAGGAAGCTAATGAAGGCGGACAGCATAGCCTTGTTAGGTGCTGGTTTTGGTCTTGTCACAGGCCATGATTGTTCTACCAGCATCCCCTCACCTTGTTTACTGCAGAAATGCCTCCTAGGGATGCTTTCAACTCCCTTGCTCTTCTGCAGGAAGACTGGGTCCTCCCCAACCCCCACCCCTCCTGCTGTTGGGGTGAGTCCCTCACTTTCCATGTTAGCAAACTGTGCAGGCCTCAGCATAGGCCTTAGGGTCCCTGCTCCCAAAGCCACAGACTGAACTTGTCAGAAGGGGCTATGCCCTTAGTTTGATGTGTCTGCTGCTTCTAATTTGTGTATCTTGAAGGTTTTACTTTAAAATTGCATTTCCATCACTTTGAAACTGATAGGATTTGTTAGCTTTATTTGTAATTTTTGAGTGTTGTTTTGAATAAGCTAAAAAATAACTTTCATCTATGCAGTCCTAGAAACATACATATGCTACATTTAAAAATAAAATTTTCATAAATAAAAGACAGAAAATACGCTTTCTCGTCATTGGGAGATTATAAAAGCAAATGGTATTTTCTAGAAAATATAATTCTGATCTCCTCTAATATTTTGCTTGCAATCATTTCGATGAGAGCTAACATGAAGACTATGTGGCCTTATATAAAGTTTTAAAGGTGGAAGAGATGATTAAGACCTTTATTCTCCAGTGCAAAGAGCAAGAGGCAGGAAAAGCAGGGAGCTACCTTCTAGGCAAGATGTTACTAGATAAAAAGTGACCTCTGCTAAGTTTCCCCTGAGGCTTTCCAGTACTCTAATCTTCTTTAAGGCCTCGAATCTTATCTCTGCTCCAGACTGCTGTATTAGGTGGATTTGAGTTTCTCTTTTCAATTCAATGAAGGCTTTGGTTCCCTGATTCTCAGAGCAGTTCTTTCCTCCCATTTCCTTGGAACTTAAGTTACCACACTCTATTTCCTTCTCACCCAGCAGTCTATCAAAATCATGCTGTTGGAAGAACTATGCAAAGGAGTACTATATAGCAGGTTAAATATTGAGACAAATACTGTGATGAACAAGTCCCAGAGAGAAGGCAGCATTTACATTATAAAATGTAAAAGTATACAACAGATTTCTGCTCTTTTTGTTAACCCTGAAATTTGCCAGAGACAAACCAGTTCCACCATTTTGGCCAAATTAAAGCAAGTTTTTATTAAAATGTTAAATATTGACCAAGATGGACTTTGGTCAGGACTATCACTTGGAAACTTTCCAGCGGGGGGGGGGGGGGGGGGGGGGGGGCACTTATATGGACAAAACCCGTAGGCCATGGTACTTTCCCATGAGGCTTTGTTGTTATTTTCCAAGAACTCCCAGCATTCCAGAAAGTTACCTGGTCTTTGGGCAGGTGGGGCTTATAGGTTACATAGGGTCTAACATAGAACTACAACTCCCAGCATTCCAGGAAGCAGGAAGTTATCTGGTCTTTGGGCAGGTGGGGCTTATAGGTTACATAGGGTCTAACATTTCTAAACACACTTAACCATAGAAGTGTAAGGCATGCATGGGAAGCAGCTTTGTATGAAAAGTTGCTATTATAGGAAATGACAGAGATGGAGTTCATGTGGCTCTTAGAGGGAGCTTCATGTATCACTAATGTGGCTGTGCTGGTAAGTATGTAAGTACTTACATTATATCTTCTATGACAACATTCCTGATTGGGTGAAAGTGCAATTCAAACTTTTAATCAAGCCTTTGCCCAGGGTTAGAAATAACTTATGTAGATATTATATTTAAAAAATCTTTTTCAAGGGCTGGATAGATGGCTCAGAGGTTAAGAGCACTGACTGCTCTTCCAGAGGTCCTGAGTTCAATTCCCAGCAACCACATGGTGGCTCACAACCATCTGTAATGAGATCTGGTGCCCTCTCTGGTGTGCAGGCATACATGCAGAAATAAATAAATCTTTAAAAAAAACTTTTTCAAATATGAGGATGTGTCATAACTGTTTTTTGTTTCTTGGTGGTGTTTTGATCTCTTGCTGAAGATCGCCCCAAATGAGTCCAGTTTTATAATACTTGTAAGTTCCCTATGTCGGACACTATTGGCTAATGCCAGAACATACACTGAATTGTGCAGATAGGTTTCAGGGCTCTTAAAATCGCTTTTGATATGCTGCCTGAAGGCAGGTAGGGAGAAAAATGAGATCATTGCATTTCTGGCGATGAATTATAACTCTGAGCTTCAGAACTTGACTCTGGCTGTTCTTCCTGCCCAGAGAATGCCTGATTCAGTAATGTTTCCAATGTTGCTGTTTGTGGAATAGACACACGCCTACCTCCCCTTAGTCAGGCAGCCTTCTGCTGGGGGTCTGTAGCCCCTGTCACCAAACCTGTCTGCTAGGACAGAGATCCTGTGGCTGAATGGCAGAGTCCCTGTCCTTGGTGTCATAAATTCAGCCTGGGACACACAGACTCTCTTGACATGATTTTTATTTGGCTGGTCACCATCTCTGCATTAGTATTGCTGGTCTCCTATTGAGGCCTTGCCTGACATTTTTAAATAGAACGCTGTCCCAGAGGAGTTTGTTTCCAGACAAAGAAAGTGGAAAAAGTGAAAAAGGCAAAGATATGAACTGATGGATAGTTAGGAACAAAGGCCAGGCATCCCTGGCAGTTGCCGCTGATTTTTAAAGGCTCCCTTTGTGTTTTGTTAATTGCCTAAATAAAGCTCCCTAGGATAGAGGCTTTTTTTTTTCTCTATCTCACTCTCTCTCTTGGAGTTCCCTAGAGTGCCTCTGTAGTGTTTATGCCCTGGAGAGAGGAGCAGGAAATTGGCTGGTGCCAGCTCTTCCCACCTCCTCCCCTCCAGCTTTTTTAACGGGCTTTCAGAGTTCTCCACAAAACCAAAGAAATTGTACTCTCTATTCTTAGCCGTAGAGTCTCCCTGCTATTTAACATGGCCTTCTCTGCCTTGTCTAATTATGAGCTTTGCCATGTTTGTGCATGGAGCCCTGTGGGCCTGGGAATCTGTGAAATCATGGCAGTTACCAGTTTATTTTTGTAGAAACAATGAATGATACTTGGATGGTTTCTCAGCTTCATAGTCTTTGGCCGCAAAAGCGTTAGAGATGCCTTTTAGGGGTACCCAGCAGTAGGAACCTGAAGTAGGAGCAGCTCCAAATGTACATGGCAGCTCTAGGAAGAGTGTGTACACGCTGAGGAATGGCTCCTGGGAGTCAGTTGTGGTACCTTGTTCCATTTTGATCCCTGGGTCTAGCGCCGACACTGGCATCTTCATCAACTTCCATTTCTTCTCCATTCACCTTGTCCTTTCAATTTTCTGAAAGGAGCTGTGGCCCACTAATGCTGGCCATGGTAGACATACATATATTAGGATCTAACTAGTCCTGTAGGAAGCCCAGCTCCTAACCTATGTGTAAAGCAGTGCCCATCTCCATCACACCTACTCTGATGCTACACTTCTTAGAACCAGAAATTGATTCATGTGAACCTTGAACATATTTTCCCTTTGGTACTTTACTTACATGTACCTACCTTTGACTATAGCAGAAGTCTCACTAATGGGAGCCTTCTGGTGAGCTGGCCATGTGACTGATGTTTTAGATTAAAAACTTGGACTCTGGCTGCCTCAACATGCTCGGTTTGGCCACCCAGCCCCATATGCCAATTGAAGAGGCAAGTAATTGTAAGAAGTAGAAAGGATGTTTTCAATGTAGCCATATTGGAAACATAAACATAAAAGGGGCCCATTGACCCCCAAGTGAAGCACGATCCTAATTAGTCTTAACAATAAAAACCCAGAGTCAGATATCCAAGGTGAAAGCTGAAAGATCAGAGAAGCAGAGCCGCCAGCCACCAGTAACTTCTTACCTCTAAAGAAATCTCAGACCAAAGGGGGTGATCCTGTCTCTAGGAATTCTCAGACTGAATGGGCACTGAGATCCTGTCTCCACCTCCCTGGTGCTGGGACTAAAAGTGTGAGCCACCACCAACTGGTTCTGTTTCTCTTTTAGACTGGTTCAATCTAGTGTATCCCAGGGTGGCCTTGAACTCCTGATCTTCCAGCTTCCTCCTCCCAAGTGCTGGGATTAAAGGTGTGTGCCACCACTGCCTGGCCTCTATGGTTAACTAGTGGCTAACTCTGCCCTCTGATCTCCAGGCAAGCTTTATTTGTCAAAACACAAACGAAATATCATGCAACTCCCAAGTTATTCCTAGGAGTCAAGTTCATTGTTCTTTTCATGTAAATCTCTCTGAGCATGCTACACATCATGGCATCCTACATCTCTGATACCTCTATTAAGATCCTAGTCACCTAGAAACACCCAGAGTGGGCCAAAGGGAGCCTCTTTCTCTTGAGAGTCCAGAAATACCTCCTGTTAGTGAACCTCTAAGGGGGTGTTGCTACAGCCATCAGATTTTTCAGCCTTCATCAATTCAGCCATCATAGACAAATATGCTAATGCATAATATGGCATGTGAGAACATACTGATTTAAGATGTATCCTCAGATAGTCAACATACATTTACAAAGGAATAGTCAGCTAGAATTCTCACTAGTGAGCCCCAAGACAGTACAAACGTAGTATTTCCATGATTATATAATTTATGGTATAGATCGTATAGACACACTTGTTTTTCTGTGTACCTAAACATCCCCTGGGAATTTCTAACACACAAATTATACAATTCAAGGTCTCTTGTCACATCAGGAGATTCCTACATAATTCAGAAGAGTTCCTGATTTGCTCAACTGACCTCCCAAAGATAAGGAACCCGACTTGCTGTCAGATAACTAGCAAATTCAGATTGTTGAAAAAGAGCCCCAACAGCTCCAAAGAACCTCTAAACTGACTAATAAAGGGAAGGGCAAGAATGGGGATCCACAGGCTGGGTGAGCAGCTCCTGGTCTACCTATCAAAGCATGGCCAGCTTGGTCATGGTCTCACTTCCCCTCTGCCAGGCGGCCTCACAACCTCCAACTCTTGAGGGGAGCAGTCTTCCTCCTACAAGATGAGTGCTTCTTCCCCAGTGTGTGCCCTCACCTGTGGGTGAGGTGTTGCCCTGTGCCATGAGCCATAGTGAAGGAGACAGACACAAAACAAAGCACAACTGTCAGGCTTTTCCTATACGCTTAGTTACCCTATCACTTACCTTTTAGCAAAAGGGGCCAGAGGCCAGTCTACCAGAGGTTTGAGGTGTTGAAAAACAGTTGCTATATGAACAAATGAATACATGCACAAGAGGCAAATACACTTACTCCACTTCTTCCTAGCTGTTGGCCTTACATAGGCAGAGCCAAGAGTATCGTATCCAGGCATGGTGTGGGAAATGAGAGTAATCCACAGAGAGATTGCTGTCAAAGAGTGCTTAGGACCTTCAAAGCAGAGAGAAGCCGGGGTGGAGCTGAGATGTTGGACTTGAGACTACAGTGTGTCTTACAGCAATTGCATTTGGGTTGCCTGCACTGGATCAGGACATTTCTGAGCTTGGAATTCCTCATCCTGAGGCAAGCAAGGCAGTGACCTTCTCAGTCTCTGAATAGGCTTGGGGGGAATGCAATTGGTATGTATAGTTCCGTGTACTTTTTTAAGTCTTTTTTTAAAAGACTTAAACTCAGAACATAATGCCTTGCCTGGCTGTTTTGCAAAGTAGTTTAGGTAAAATGAGGTTATTTCCAGGATGGAGGGAGAGGGAATCTCCTTGGTTTTGTAATAGATGTGAAACAGACTTGTGAGATCTTCAGCAAGATGAAGGTAACATTTCCGGAAAGAGAAGAAAGGGGCTTAATTCAAGCAAACTAAGGGACATATACACCACATTTAGCTATGTGTTAAAAGACATTTGTTTTCTTCGCAGCGCTCTCCAACCCTCCCACCCCCACAAATATTGAATTCAGAGTACCTACTGTCAGAGCCAAATAGAAGTCCAATGTCATGTTGAATGTTAGAAATCCAAAAACAAAACGAAGAAAAAATTGAGTGTTGCATCTGAATTAGCATTTAAAGTGGCATGTTTATATAAAAAGGGAGCGGGTGGTGTAATCTATCCTAGAGTAAAGAGAGGAATTGGGGCTGTGGAGAATGTCAGTTGCGTTTATATATTCATCGAGCAGCCAGCATGGCATTTGGCATGCGTTTGCAGTCCTCCTTCTCAGGCATGAGTTTGTCTGCAGTGGGGAGAGAGGAGGCTGGGCGAACAGAGCAGTGGGGGGGATGGGAGGGTGCTTCCCAGTGGGTGGGTGCTTCCCTGTGGAAATTCGAGGAAGACCTTCCTTCTGCTCCAGGGGAGAGGGTTGGGTTATCTTGGGAAGGTTTAGGATCCCCAAAATCTATGTGTACTTCTAAACATGGAGATTAGAATTTGTGTGTGTGTGTGTGTGTGTGTGTGTGTGTGTGTGTGTGTGTGTGTTGTGGGAGAGCAGGAGACCAATGCTTAAGAGATATTCAGAACACCATTTCCAGCTGAGAACTACCTTTTTGCATGAAGCGGAGTTTGAAATGTCATACTTACTAAAATAACTTTAGCAAATTGGAGTCGAATAATTGTTTTCCATAGGTGATTCATTTTCAGCTTATACAGTGTGACCACAGGGGCTGGAAACAGACAGATACCTCCTCTGGCCTGTTGATCTGTAGGAAATCTCGGGATAAGGCTTTGGAGCACTGCCTGGATTTGAATTCCGTCTCAGCCAATTAACCAGCTCCGGGATCTCCAAACGTTACTTAACGTCTGCGCATCTTAGTTTCTCATCCAGAAGAGGGAAATATTACTCTATCCTGGAATTGTCCAGAGGGTTAAATTAATAATTGTAAAATGTTTGTGATTGTGCCTGGCATACGTATGTACTGTGTATCTGTTAAGTATTAGGAAATAGGACATACCATTTGTTTGTAACCTGATGGATTAACCAGAAATCCACCAGATAGGCAACAGAAGTAATCTTTTTTCCTTCTTTTAAAAGTTTTTTAAAAGATTTACTTATTTTATTAATGGGTGTGAGTGTTTTGCATGCATGCATGTGTGTACATCATGTACATGCCTGGTGTCCATGGAGGACGGAAGAGGGTATCAGATTCCCTGGAACAGGGGTTACAGATGGTTGTGAACATTTGTGTGGGTGCTGGGAACTGAGCCCAGGGCCTCTCTAAGAGCACTGAGTGCTCTTAACCAACTCTCCAGCCCTGAGGAAGTACTCCTAAAGCCGAATGATTTTAGTAGCATTTTCTAGTGTTATTTTGTTGCATTATCTGAGGGGTGTGGAAGGGGCAGGTGGCCTTGTGGCTTTGGGTAGGACTTACACTGTACACTGAGCACTGCAATGGCCAACCCTGATAACCAGAGGGTTCTGCCTCTACAGAGGAGACACAGACAGTCATTATATCACCATGACTTGCGTGCACAAGATCCCCATGCCCCTTTCCCAGAATAATCCATTCTCCCTCAGCATAGTGGAAGGTCAGTTTTTGGAATGGTGATTTGGGACAAGTAAGTGTTGAAGAACATGGAAAAATGTAGTCATAGGATTTCAAAGCAGGGAGAATCCTTAAGGAAAACTTTATTTAAACTTTCTTTCTTCAATCAGTGAGGAATTAGCAACTAAGAAGGAATGGGACCTATTGGGCTCAACTAGTACATTGTGAAACATGAGCAGAATTTGGGGTTCCCAACCACTGGGGACTGGAGTGTGATCTTTTTATCTTGAGGCCATTATGCTCGAGTGTTAGCAAGCCCATGGATCTTTGTTCTGTAGATGTACAGCTTCTTCTCGTGGACCTCCATAGTGTGGACCAAGGAGTAGGCTTCAAGGAGTACGCCTTCCTTCACCATGTTCATCAAAGCTTCTTTTAATATTCTGCAAAATCGGACAAGTTCTTAAAAGTTTCCACTGGTCATTGCAGCTGAGGGCAAACAAACTAGCCCAAACCCAAGCACCACCAGGAACACAGTGTACCCCAGGATGATAAAGAGACCAGTGAGAGCTGCCCAAGTCAGGGGGCGATCGTGCCCAGCTGTGCTAACTGGCCACTCCTGTATATATTCATCATCCAATGGGACATGTGAGCCAGCCTCTGAATTCAGTATTGTTCTCTCTTTACCCCATTGTGTAGAAGCCAATCGGGCTCTCTGATACACAGACAGGAGCCAGGAAGAAGTGGGCTTCCCTTGTGTCTGCGAGTGTCTCCTTAGGAGGCTTCAAGTCCCCTTTCCTTGCATTTGGAGTGGCCACAGTCAGACTTAAGGAACTGGGAAAATCAAAAGTGCTTTGGGGGTTTCTCTCTCTCCTCTGCTGCAAGGGGACCTCACCCTCTATGACTTGGCTGGGATGTTTTTTTTTTCTAAGACTAGACCTGCTTTGTCTTTTAACCTATTGTTATGTAAAGGAGGCGCGTCTTCCAGGTGGTACTGAGGATGCCCTGTACTAACATGTTAGAATTAACATGTTAGTACAGGGCATCCTCAACATGTTAGTGAGGCATGCCCCTGGAGCCTTTTAGTTAGTTACTCCATACTCCTTCCCAAGGGCCATCTGAGCCCTGCTTCTTCTCATATACTGCCCAGAAAACAACACTTTCCTCTCTGTCATTAGGAAATTCTCCACAGATAGTCCACTTGACACAAATGATTGAGCAGAAACAGTTTGATCGACTATATAAATTTGATTGTCATGTAGCTATAAATAGCGTCTCGCATAGAAGTTATATTTTAATATTTTAGATGGAAAAGTCTTTGTGTATGTGTATATATGTACACTCATGGGGGGGTGCTCATCCATTTTGAGGGGTAGATGTAAATGTTGAGAGTCTTCTTCTATCGTTCTTTTCCTTTTGTTTATTTATTTATTTATTTATTTATTTATTTATTTATTTATTTATTTTTTGAGAGAAGGTCTCACTGGGAACCTGGCGCTCACAGTGCTTGTGCTCTGGGCTGGCTAGGCAGGAAAGCTCTGGGATCCAATAACTAGTCCCGGGGTTCAGACATGCCATGCTGCTTTAGGCTTTTATGTGGGTGCTAGTGACCTAAACTCAGGTTCTCATGCTTACATAGCAAACACTTAACCTGCTGAGTAATCCCTCCAGTCCCTAGAATGCATATCCTACTAATACATTTTAAATGTGTGATAGAATGTCGGGAAATGTTTGAAATGCCTACAATATAATCTCTTAAGAAGCATTTGGGAATTTTGTACTTGCTTTCATGAAAGTGATCTTGCTTTATTAAAACACACATGTACACACACTTGTGCACTTGCACACACACACACACACACACATAGAAAAACAAAACAAAAAACCCTGTTGTGTTGGGCTCTGGAGCTTGCTCATTTGGTAGAGTACTTGGCCGACAGCGTTCGCTCTGTTCAGTCTCCAGCACTGTATAATTTCAACCCTTAGGAAGGTGGAGACAGGAGGATCAGAAGTTCAGGGTCTCCTCTGCTGAGTTCAAGGACAGCCTGGGCTATGTGAGACCCTATCTAAGAAAAGAAGAAGAAGGAAAAATAATGTAGGATGGCCTTTGTACCCCTTTTTGCACAAGAAGAACTGGTTTTTAACTTTTGGTATGTCATCGAGATCCATAGGATTGACCTTGCTGAGACACAGGGGCTATGCCCCAGCGCTCCCTACACATGGATTTTCCATGGTGGTAGCCTTCAGTGTGGTGGTAACGGATAAGTTTTTAATAAGACAAGTCAGCTTAGAGGCAGGGGTTAGCTTTGAGGTTTATTTTTTTCAGCAACTGAAGAGGGCATTTTCTTCAAGCACTACGTGACTTTCACAAGTGTAGCAGCTGTAAAGAAATGATAATGTTTATGTTCGGGGAATGGTGACTTACCCTCTGGGTAGGTACAGGTTGGGGGGTGGATTCCCCTTTTCTCGGCTCCCCCTTGGTCTCCTTGCTAAAGATACAAGTACTTGTCTGTGTTTAGCAGGGGCACACGAATGTGTTCACCGGGGGTTTGTAGTTTAGGATACAAAGCACAGTGTTTAGTATGTTAAATCAAGAGTCAGTCATCTGAAAGAAGCAAAGTCTTTTTTATTTTATTTTTTCCTGTGTCTAGGGTACATTAGTTTAAATGTTAAAAGCAATCCTTGTGGGCTACAGAAGCACTTGGAAGAGCTGAAGGGTGTTTGAAAAATGCACTTGACTTCACGTGCTGAGATGAATGAATAGCTCAGTATGCAGGTTTCACATCTTAGGGGAGCAGTGTTGGTTTTTAAGGTGGCACTCTAAGGTATTCATTTGTATGTTAATGTAAGTTGGTTCTGGTAGAATCTTGGACACATTGTCATAAACATTGGGTAAAGCATATAACTGAATTATTATCTTTGAGAAGTCAGGCTTCTTAGTTTTAAACCAGCTCTGTTTTGGTTTGGCTTGTTCCCATCTTTCCTCTTCCTTCTTCTCCTGTGTGATTTGCTCCAGGTGGTTGCATTTATGCATCATGAGGAACATAGAATAGTGATGGCAGTGGTTGTCCTGCAGATTTTAAGAGGAGAATCACAACAAAGATCTTCTGCCCAGCACTTCCTAGACTCCGCCTAGTCACTCCCCAGGCTAATGTACACCACATCTACTACCATACTACCTAGATGCCTAGGCTGTATGGCATTAACGTACCAAAGCACTGGGAATTCTGTTGCTCTGAAGCCACGGCAGAATTTTAAAATGGCAGACTAACACACAGCCATTCCTCCAGTTGCTTCCTCCCCTCGAACCCCATGTAGCATGAACCCACTTCTGCTGTCCCCAAGAACATGGGGACCTCACATGCTCTGCCAGTGGAGATCACATTTTTATTCCCACTGAGAAGACAGCTTTATTGAAGCCTAGTTGGCATAGAGGAACGTGCACATAGTCTTCAGTCCACAGTTGGGATTTGTGCATGCTCATTAATAGAGTTCATGAGATTCCATATCTGTCCTTGGTGCTGCAGAATAAAAATGATGGAAATGAAGTATGCATGTGCAGCCACCAGCAACAGCAGGAGTGTGCACTGCCCATCTCCCCTGCGAGGTCCCTTCTGTCCCTTGGAGTACTCCCTCCATCCTGTACCCAGCCAGGCAACTGTCAATGCCTTTTATCCCTCCACCCCCGAAATTATATTGCACTTTTAAAATGTTCTGAAATGATACTGGAAATAACACCCCCGCCCCACCTTTTGCTCTGGCCTGTTTCACTGAATATACCTATTTTGAAGTCTATCCACGTTCTAACCGATGTTGCATATGTTCCTACTCATTCTTTCCATTGCTAGGTAATATTCTGTTGCATGGCAATGTCACTGTCTGATTATCCATTTACTTCTTGATGACACTTTGGGAAATTGATAGTATTTGGCCTTTATAAATAAATCTGCTACAGGCTGAGCATCCCTAATCCAGAAACCCCAAATCTAAAATATTCAGCAATCTGGAACATCTCAAGTTGCAAACATTTTGGATAAGAGATGTTGAACCTGTAAATGAAGACTCCCAGCCTGTGAGTTTTTAATTCTCTTTATAATCAGAAGAGCAAATGTTTTGAATTCTGATGGCCTTTTAACTTGCTCTTTAAAGGCTTTGGTGCTAAATCTAAGAAATGTACACAATTACAAATTTTCCTCCTCTGTTTTCCAGAAGTTTCATATGTTTAGATCTGTGCTTAAATTTGAGTTAATTTTTACCCATCAAGGGAGATGTGAATGAAAGTTCCTGTTTTTCTATATAAATATTGAATACTGGTATCCTTTGTTGAACAGAGTATCCTTTGGCTTGAAATTCTGTGTGTGTTTGTCAAAGCTCACTTGTCCCCGAATGTGAGTGTCTGTTGAAGGCTTTCTCTTTTGTTTCATTGATCTGTCTTTATGCCAATGCCACGACATCTTGATCATGGCTTGATAGTGAATCCTATTGATGCTGTTGATCATCCTTCAACTTCATGCATTTCCAAGCTGTTTTTTTTAGCTGCTTGGGATTTTTAAACTCTAGAGGAAGTTTGTCCTCTTGTACAAGAAAATCCGAGAGATTTTTTTTTCTCCTGCAATTGCATGGAGTCTATAGGTCAATTTGAGGAGCTGTGATAGATCTGCAGTAATTAAGGATAGTCCTAGAGATGGATTAGAGGGGATGATGGGCCAGTATGGAGAGACTGGGATGGAACTGCCTTCAGATGGTGCATAAAGATGAAACCAGTGACTCAGGATCCAAGACCTCAACTGGGAAGTGAGTGACAGAAATGAGCACATACCTCCTCAGGAAATCCCTTTCAGAGAAGTCCAAGGGGAAGGCCTGGGAGGGCAGTTCTTGGAACAGCTCAGGCAATGATTGGAATCTAGGATTGGTAGGAAGAAGCAGTAATTTTTTTTTTCCAGAAAGAAGGACAGCAGTGAGAGCTCAGGCTCCATGCTAAGGGACAGTGAGAAAGGAAAATTGGCCAGAGTGAGTTCAGTGGCCTAGGAGAGACCCAGAAAGGTTGTGCTACAGGACACACCTGAGGGATGTTCCCACTCCAAGAATTGTGTCCTATAGCGCAGTAATGTCTGTTGTACAACTGAATTGATCATTGGTCTAGGACAGGAGGAAGTCCAAAGTAATTTTGCTATCTTCCCTTCCCCAGAGACATTTGACCATGTCTAGAGATATCTTTGGTTGTCCTAATTACTGAGGGTAGACAAGGCTTTCGCTTTCTAGTAAAAAGAGGCCAAGAATAATGTTAAATGTCCTGCAGTGTACATGGAAACTGCTATCTCCAGCTCCCAGCAGTTACCTTCCCAACATGTTGAAAACATGATCCAGAGGGGAAGGATGAGAAGTGGGGGGAGATGAGAGGTGATGGCTGAGAATCCATGGATCCGATGCGTCTAGGAGAATCACTCTTGTGTGGTCACTAGAAACTTGTCCTGGGTCATTAAGTATTAGCCTGAGGATCTCCACTGAGGATTTTTTGAAAATTCTCCCAAATGTTACCAAATCAAGGTAATTGAACACAAGGATACCTTGAGTAAATAGTAGAAATTTGAAATAACTGAGTAAGCTCCTTTCAGAAAACAATTCTGCATGGACATGGCAGTATCCATTGAGAAATTTATTGATTGGTCAGCTTTTGATTGCAGCTAATAGAAAACCTAACCCAAAGTGTGTGAATAACATAAAGAAAGCTAACTGGCACAGAAGACTGAAAAGCCTAGCCTTTACACCAAAATAACCAGGGTGTATTGTTCATGCAGACCTGGGTTCATATAACTGCTGTGTGCCAACTCTTCCCAGGACACTTTCTTTCCTTTTTCATTTTCACCCAGGGGATAACCTTGATTTTCCTGTCATGATAGTTTCCCTTTGATCGATCCACTTTAAATTCTGAACCTAACCATGAATATGTTGAGCTCTTGCCATTAGGCTAGTCTGAGTTGAAATAGGAAAGAATGTGGGTTTTCTCATTCATAGTTTTTTAATGCCATATTGAAATGAAAGAATTTGGGAGCATCTATCTGATTAGAGCAAGGATATTAAAATTGAATTGACTGAGCTACGAGGATGTCTCAAGTCTGTAAAGTGCTGACTACACAAGATGCAGGGCCTGAATTCAAATGCCTAGCGTCCATGTAGAAAGGAGGGTGCCAAGAATCCTAGTCACAGAGGGATGAAGATAGGAGAATTCTTAGGGCTCAGATGCCTGCCAGTCTAGCCAATCATTGAACACAAGATTCAGTGAGAGATCTCTTCTCAAAAATATAGATGGTGTCTTAGAGTTTCTGTTGCTGTGATGAAACATTGTGACCAAAAAACAAGCTGAGGAGGAAAAGGTTTATTCAGCTTACACTTTCAAAGCATGGTTTTTCATTGAAGGAAGTCAAGACAGGAACTCAAACAGGGCAGGAACCTGGAGGCAGGGGCTGATGGAGGGTGTGCTGCTTAATGGCATGCTCCTCATGGCTTGCTCAGCCTGCTTTCTTATAGAACCCAGGACCACCAGCCCAGGGATGGCACCACCCACAGTGGTCTGGGCCCTCCCCCATCATTCACTAATTAAGAAAATGCCTTACAGGTGGGTCTTATGGAGGAAGTTTCTCAACTGAGACTCCTTCCTGTCTTATGACTCTAGCTTGTGTCAAGTTGACACAAAACCAGTCAGTACAGATGGAGAGCCATTGAAGAAGACACCCAAAATTGCCTGTGGCCTCCACATGCTGTGTGTACATTTGTTCCTTCCTGTCCACATGAGAAATACACAGAAAGCCAATGCCTTTAGAATGCAGTTTGGGACCTGCCATGTATGTGTGTGTGTGTGTGTGTGTGTGTGTGTGTGTGTGTGTGTGTGTGTGTGTGTGTGTGTGTGTGTATATATATATATATATCACATTTTATTTTTTAAAAAATCTGAAAAACATGACAACTGGAAGATTTACAACTGTGTAAGTGACAATGGAAAAGTCAGAAACAGGTTAGGAGTCCCTGGAAATGGAGTGTAGTCTGCGTTGCCCAAACTGTATGCTGAACACACACAGAGGAGACAGACAAAAATGTAGATATGGGCAAGCCACCAAGAATGAACACGGGTGAGAATGAGCGTGAGCCAGCAAAGAGCTCTTTGTCCCTTCGGTGCCAGTTCACCAAGCATGAATGTCCTGGGGTGCTTCTCCTAACGGAGGCTGACACTCGTCATCAGACATAGCTGTGAAAGCTATAGAGTTCATAACTGTGCTCATCCTAACTAGTGGGCCAGCCCAAACGTAAACGCTGTCTCCATTTATCACTCATGTGGCACTTGTTGGGTTAGTCTGTGCTTGCATTCTTGGCTTTATACCCAGGAAAGTGTGTTCACGTACATTGCTACCCGCCTTAGCAAAAATGCGAGGCATTTATTCTTCTAGGCAATATGCTAGGCATATTGTCTCTAATGAGTGAGTTTCTCACCTCACCAGTCTTCCGACTTGATGAAGACAACTCTATCCCAGTCATTTGAATGATGACGTAATATTTGGCATGATAGATGTTTGGCAGTTTCGTTTCTTACTGGTGGACGTGGATGTACTCAGTACCACCCTTGCCAGCCCTGATGCCCAGCAGCAGCCCTGCTGCAGATGTCTCTGTGCTTACACACTTACATACTGGTCCTTTTTTCCCTATAGGGTAGATTCCCAGAAGTGGAATTGCTTGGTCAAACGGTATGTGTGTTTTTAATTTTCATAGACATTGCTACATTACCCGAAGGAATAGCAAGCCACCTCCCATTTCCTGCATTTTCTCCAGCCCTAGATGCCCCTTTTAAATTCTTGCCGGCCTTATTGTCTCTAATGATTGATTTTTCATTTTCTCTCCTGCCGCTAATGCTGAGTCTCAACTGTCTGAGTTCCTTTTTTCTTCATCTCATTTTCATAGCCCATCTTTCCATTTTCAAATTCTAGGAGCCCAGTTTTTAATGGTGTTAATCGTTTGTTATATGTGTGAAAACATCTCTGTGGTATTTTTTCCCTCTATGTATAATGTCTCCTGTCAAGTGGAAATTGTTAATTGTTTAATCAAAAATATCTTTCCATTTATGACTTCTGAGATTTCTGTTGTGCTCCACATGGTTTGATTACCTCCAGATCATGAGAAATTGTCTTAAATATTAAAAAAAAAACACAAAACATCCGAATGTTAATCCAATTTTCAATGTAGGATGTGATATGAGGCAGGGTCCTGTTTCTTTTTGTTTCTCAGATGCATAAGCTGTGACCCAAGTTCAAGCTATTACAAGACCCTTGATTTGCCCTGGGCGGTGGTGGCACATGCTTTAATCCCAGCACTTTTGAGGCAGAGGAAGGCAGATCTCAGTGAGTTCAAGGCCAGCTTAATCTACAAAGCAAGTTCCAGGACAGCCAGGACTACATAGAGAAACCCTGTCTCAAACAAACAAACAAACAAACAAACAAACAAACAAACAAAACAACCCCCCCCCCAAAAAAAACCTTCATTTTTCATGGGGCTGAAATGTTAACACTTGTCATATGGAAAAATGGCATATGTGTGTTTGGGTTTACCTCTGACCTGCCTTTTCTAATTACTTTGTTTCTGTCTGTACCAACCTAATTCTATTCTGTGACTCCCCAGGGACTTGAAATATATGGTAAGTTATCTCTAGCCTTGGTTTCCTGTGTGTCACAGTTGTTTTTAATTTTCTATATTCTGATTTACAGTTTAACGTTAGAGACATTTTATATAAATGTTTCTCTTCTTTTATTTATTTTTTAATTTTTAAGTTGTATTTATTTGTTTACTTACTTAGTTATCTTTTTGAGACAGGTTCTCACTCTGTTACCCTGGCCCTCCTGGAACTCACTATGTAGACCAGGTTGGCCTGAACTTACAGAGACTCAAGAGGGCTGGGATTAGAGGTGTGTGCCACCATGCCCAGCTTACATGTGTTCTAAATCCGAAAGATGATAAAACAGTAGGTAGAACCAAAAAGGAGTTTTTCTCAGTGTGGAGGGTCCTTTTACCTGATGCTAATAATTAGAATAATACCTTCCAATAAACTGCAAGTTATTTCTTCTGTCCATTCTAGTTCTTTCAATGCGATTTTGTTTTCTCTGTGATACCTTCTTAATCCTTCCAAATTGCAGAAACTAGGGAAACAGACAGGACATTGTAATCCATCAGAGAATTGTGCCATTGCATTAAACTTCATGTGCTTTAAGCTTTCAGTGACTGTGGTGTTATAAATGATTGGCATTTCTGTTGTAGACTCATTGATGAGGATTATGAGCTACCTTTGAAGTGCCTAATAAAACAGTTTGCTTAGAATAGTTTATGGTTTTGTTCTTTTTAAGCTTAATATGGAACATTTCATGGATTTTGAACTGTTATACTTGGACGTTTTGGGGGAAATTATCTAATATTTGAGTTGGTTAAGACAATTATTGACTTTTAATTTATATTTACAGGGCATTGGCTTAACTCCATTCCCTAACATTCTTAAATTCTTTTTGAAAACTTTTATTGGCATAGTGTTAAAGAAATAACTTCTTGTTTTTAAGAATTTGAGGAGCAGAAGAGATAGCTCAGTGGTTAAGTGGTGGCACATGCCTTTAATCCTAGCACTCAGGAGGCAGAAGCAGGTGGATCTCTAAGTTCAAGGCTAGCCTGGTCTATAGAATGAGTTCGAGGATAGCCAGGGCTACATAGAGAAACCCTGTCTCAAAAAACAAAACAAAACAAAAAAACAAACAAACAAAAAAAACATTTGCTGCTTCAAGCTGAGGACTGGATTCAGATCCCAGCACCTAAGTCAGGTGACTTCAGACACATGTAAGTCAGGTTTCAAAAGACTGATGTCCTCTTCTTACCTCTCTGTGTACCCATATATATATGTGTGTGTGTGTGTGTGTGTGTGTGTGTGTGTGTGTGTGTGTGTACACACATTTATACACACATGCACATAAAAATATAAAATTAAATCTTAGAAGTATTTCAGATACTAAAGTTAAACATTAGTATTACCCGTTGTTTCTAAATATGATGGCACATACCTTTTAATCTTAGCATTTGGGAGGCAGAGGCAGATAAATATGTGAGATTGATGCCAGTTTGATCTACACAGTGAGTTCTAGGTCAAAAGGGACTTTAGGGGCTGGAGAGATGGCTCAGGGGTTAAGAGCACTGACTGCTCTTCCAGAGGTCCCGAGTTCAATTCCCAGCAACCACATGGTGGCTCACAACCATCTGTAATGAGATCTGGCGCCCTCATCTGGCCTGCAGGGATACATGCAAGCAGAACACTGTATATGTAATAAATAAATCTTTAAAAAAAAAAAAAAAAAAGGGACTTTATAGTGAGACCTTGTCTAAGGAAACACACACACACACACACACACACACACACACACACACAATTGCCTGTTATTAAAATAATGCTAATATTAGCTCACACATTAATACATATGCAAATACAGCTGAGATCTGTATTGTTCTTATGAAAATAGAGGGACTTCCCCAGGTAGGTTCTACGTGTGCTTTTTTTGATTAAAGAAAAAACATCATTAACTTTGCTGTAGCCATTATTAAAATGACGAAAGAATTCGTGTATTGTAAGCACTGAGTTCTATAACTGGATATAAGTATGAATGAAAAGGAAGAGCCCTCCTAATTTTAATGGTAGTTTAGTTTTAAGAAATGGATTGGGAAGGCACTTCTGTGTGTACATATAATAAAGATGGTAATTTAGAAAAAGGAGGGACATTAAGTTATGCAGAAGACTCAAATGAATGGTGACAGTTGAAGTTTTCTTTATATGATCTTTGATTGTAACCATTTATTCTAAAGAAGGTGATCAAGTTATTTCCTCCCTTCTGTGAATTCCTATGTGCCCATTCACATCATGGTTCTTTTCTCCAACTTATTCCTCTAATTTCACTCTCCACTAATGAGCAATAAGCAGTGGACTTCCTTTTGTAAACATAGCTGCGTGTCCTGGTTGAGATCAGCAGAATGTTGTTGTTTTCAGAACAGTTTTGTTGTTGTTTGTTCTGTTTTTGCTAAAGAACAAGAACGCTTTCAGTGATATGTGGCAGTTGAGATTTAAAGGACAGATGGAATGAAATGAATGATTTCTGCTGGCCAGTATCGAAATCAGAACCAGCATCGAGGAAGTGGTAATTAGAAGACACGAAAGTGAGACGAGCTGAAAGCCACGAGTTAGTCATGAAATATGCAAAGATCGACAAATGATGTTAAATAAAAGGCTTATCATGTTTCCTGGTTTCCAAATAAACTGTTTTCATCAACCCAAAAGTGTTTCCTGCACCCAAGTTCTAATCATCATTACAACTGACAGAGACAATAATCATAAATATAAAAAGATATAATTAGAGTAGATGTCAGATGTAATTATGTGTGTATCTGAGGAAACACCACATTGTTATCTTAAAGTAAAATTCTGCTTAGAATGTAGACAAAACCTCAGAAATTGAAAAGCTTAACTTAAAACAAAAAAGAGACACTAAAGGACACATCATAAGATTAACCATAATGAAGGAACCAAAATTTCTAATAATTTAAGTATGTATGTCTTCGGTTTGTTCCAGGGGTACCCTGTCACTGAGAGATAGGAATGTTTAAACTAGGGCAGAAATTTTTTTTTTTTGGTTTTTCGAGACAGGGTTTCTCTGTGTAGTTTTGGTGCCTGTCCTGGATCTCGCTCTGTAGACCAGGCTGACCTCGAACTCACAGAGATCTGCTTGGCTCTGCCTCCCGAGTGCTGGGATTAAAGGCATGCGCCACCATCGCCTGGCTGAAAATATCGTTTTTTAAACAAATAAGCCTGGAAAACCACCTGTGATCACAGCTTGGCAGAGCTGTGAGAGGCTCTGGGCATTGCTGTGGCCATGGCACAGTGCTCTATTCCTGAAGGGACAAAACTGTAGTTGTTGCGATGGCACAAGGTGTCCCAAGTTACTTATGATGGCCACATATGAAGTGATTGATTAGAAAGAGGAAAACAACAGTCATAGAAATAAGTAGTGCTCATGGGAATTAAGAAAAGTTTCAGTGTTCTGAAACTGCAGCACGGAGTTAAAAAAATCATGCACGCCGATCTATTTCTTTTATTTGACTTCACTTTAAAATTTTTTTATCTGTGTGTGTGTGTGTGTGTGTGTGTGTGTGTGTGCAGGCATGTGTGTTGGATGTGTGTGGGTTTGCAAATGCCATTGTGTGTATGCATGTCTGTGTGCAAATACCATTTGTGTGTGTGTGTGAGTGTGTGTGTGTGTGTGTGTGTGTGTGTGTGTGTGTGTGTACCTCAGAGGACATCTTCATGGAGTCCGTTCTAGCTCTCCATTTTTATGTGGGTTCTCAGATTGACTTGAGGTCGCTAGGCTGAATCAGCAAGCATGTCTATCTGCTGCACCATCTGGCTGGCCCTTTGCTTTTGACAAGGTCTCATGTAGTCCACGTTGACCTCAGACTTGCTATTATGCAACTGAGGATGCCCTTGAACCTTTGATCCCTCTGCCTCCATCACTTGAGTGCAGGGATTGCAGGCACCAGTCCCCATGCCCTTTGTCTTCATACACAGGCTTTGTGTATGCTAGGCAAGGCCTCTACCCATTGAGCTACGCCCCCAGCCCTGCATGTTTATTTAAGTAAGTCAGCTATGGTTCTATTACAGCCCCAGAAGTTAGCATACAGATACTAAACAAATGAAAGTGTTGACCAGAAAATGATGCTGTCCCTCCAGAGCCTTTTAGGTGTTGTGTTCAAAGCAATACCCTAAAGTCAGGGCAATCTTTCTGAATTGAAGAGTGAAGAGCCTTCATTCATAGGCACTCTTTTAAAATTTTTTTATTTTATGTGCAGTGGGGTTTTGCTTGCACGTGTGCCTGTGTACCACCACGTGTGTGCACACGTGTGCCTGTGTACCACCACGTGTGTGCAGTGTTTGCAGAGGACAGGAGGAGGAACTGACTTACAGACTGCAGGAGCTGCTGTGTGGGGGCTGGCAATTGAACCCTTGTGATCTAGAAGAGCAGCCAGTACTCTTAACTGCTGAGCCATCTCTCCTGCCCCCATTCATAAGCGTTTTTAACCTAGATCTGACTGAATGGAAACTACCCTTGTGGTTTGTTGTACTTCCATTATAAATAAAATAAAAATGAATTAAAACTAAGAAGGCGGCTTACATGCATTAGTTATCAATTTATGGTTTGCAAAGGTTGCCTATAACTGTGACTTCACTCAGCATGGTTTTAATCAAATCTGGCTGCCCTGTTCTTGTTCTAAAATGCTTCTCTTGTTAAGTATTGCGTTCTTGTGTTTGGCATCATCCTAAATTGCTTAGAAATGAAATGCCACCGTCCTCCTATTTTCTTTTGTCTTAGTCCACTACAAGAAAATGCTAAGCTTCCTCCACACAGGAGGTCACAAAATATTGATGCAACCATGTTGACTTCCATACTGCCTAGAGTTTAAACATCTGTGTTTAGGCTGAAGTGTGATGGCATTCCCCCAGAGGGATCAGTTCTTTCAGAGCAGGGACCTACCCTGTCCCTTGGCTCAATGGAGAAATTGTTAATCAGTGATCATTGTCATCTGAGTGCTTGCCTTGCCTGCTGGCTGGTCTTCTGGCCACTAAAAGTATGAGTCCAGACTGCTCCATTTATTTGGAGAAAGCCACTGGGTCAGTAGTTGCTGACCCTTATTCTCTGTGCCTTAAAGCAGAATAGCTGCCTCCATCATCTGGGAAACCTATTGTGAGCTGGTGACATGTGTCTCCAGCTGCATTTGGCTTCTAGGTTAAGCCATGTCAAAGGACCACCTTTTAAAATGACACTTCAAATTTGATCCCTCGCAATTAATCGTCACAGTCTCTTTATCCATATGGATGTTTAAATGTCAGTCCCCTCTGTTTTCTTCTGTCCTTTCTGCTAGCATTCAAATTCTAATGAGTGAAAGAACTACTCGCAAAGAAAAACATAGAGCCAGAGAGAGAGAGAGCTCCCATCTCAGTGATGCATTTGTTAAAGGCCAATATACTATTGCCAAGAAAGAGATAGGGCTATTGAAATGTATGAATAGGAAACTTCAAAAGTGGATGTGTCAAAGAGATAGAAAGTAAAGATATTTTAAATATAATTGCAGTTGTATTCAGTGGCGAACAAAAAAAAAGTCAAAGTATTTCTGTTTAATGCCATCCTGAAGTGTGGAAAAATGTGTAAGAATGAGTGGAATATTCACAGGAAGGCGGGTACCTCAGCATCCTCCAATTTAGGATGGCACATGTTCCCAACCTCCCATTTATCTGACCAGGTCCTCACCACATCTGTTAAGGCCCCACATTTTCATCTTCCCAGGCTTCCAGCTGTGGAGCGTAAGATCACATTTGTAGGAATACTCTGAGTGAACAAATATTTTCTTTCACAAGGAGCTTTCAGAAGTATCCTTTTATCTCCTAGATGGCCAGGTCCCCTGGAAGCCTGAACAATGAAGATTCTGAGCAAGCTATTCTGGGCACCAGAACCATGGGAGCTGAACACACTTTGAAGTGCACTGCTCCCCATTGAGGGCCACAGTAAAAAAAAAAATGGGGTTTTCATAGTCTTTGCATTGATGTCTGCAAAGCCAGATGGCTGTGTAAAATGATCCCCAAAGCAGGATGGCTGATTAAAAGAAATGCCAGGTAGCTGAAGGTTTCCATACTCAACATGAGCCTGGCACACAAAATTGTTCTCTTGGGGTGCGTTAATGTTAGGGAATCTCACTCTTGCCTCTTTGGGGGTCAATCAGAGACAATATGGCCAGGTATTGGCAGCAAGAGTCTTAGAAATGCAGGCTGTCACTCTGTAGCAGTCATTGGGGGAAGGGATATTTCCAGAGGAAAAGAATGACCTGGGGGTGTTGCTTCTGGGGGTGGTAGGGTCTTTCTGAAGTAGCGAGTTACATCAAGCTGCTGGCCCTTTAGCTTCTTATTGAGGTCCTGGATCAGTGTCACCCTGGAACCCCAAAAGTTCCATGCGATACCCCTAAGGGTACCTGATGCTCGTGCATTCCTTTGTGGGGTGAATGATGAGACTGGGCACAGCTGCTCTTACATGTTTGTGGCTGCTGTAGAAATCACTCTGTCTGGATGTGTGACCTTGCACACTGGCCTATGCCTAAGGACAGTCATATATTTCAAGTGGTTCAGTGGGGGCTAGTGAAACTTGGCCTTGGAGACAGAGGAGTTCATAGGTGTGACAAATTATTCTTTGGCTTCCCAACCCACCAGCAGCCAAAGGAAGAAAAAGCCTATCATAAAAAGAGTTAGCTGTTTTTCCATTAAGAAGCCCTTTAATCCTGAGATGAACAGCGTGTGACAGGGGTTTAAAAACCAAGCCACCTGGTCCTCCTGCTGTCTCCCTGTGGCCACCTCTCCCCTTGGCTAATCAGATATGAGGCTGATGAACAGACACAGCAGAAGTGGCTGAGGACCTGGCACCAGGCTATTTCGTTGAAAGAGCTAATTTCGGAAGAGTTTGTGTGTTTTGACCTCTTTGAACTTTTATGATCCTTTCAAAGAGGAAAATAATTTCAACATGGAAGCATTTCTAAGAATCACATTGGAGAATGAATTGATGTGTATATACTTGTTATTGTGGCCCATCTTTTGAGTGGATGGAAATAGAGCATCTGTGCTATTTTAATGGGGGCAAATTGTTCTCGTAGAAATATTTAATTTAAATGATAGTAATTTAAATAAAATTCTATTAGTCTTACAGGTGAGTGTGTAGGGAAACTACAGAAAACAGGCAGGCAGAAATGCGTTCAGAATTCTCTGATATTATCATGGGGCAGGGGTGGAGAGCAGTAAAAGCAGACCACTGGCTGCTCTTCCAGAGGACCTGGGTTCAATTTCCAGCACCCACATGGCAGTACACAACTGTCTGTGACTTTTGACCTCTGTGGGCACCAGGCATATATATGGTATGCAGACAAAACTCATACATATATAATAATAAATTAATAAAAATTAAAGCAAAGGTGTTAATTTTCACTGCTGTGTTTTATACATTAAGTGAGGTTTCCTTTAGGTTCTTCGAATGCTAATAGTCTTAAATTTTAGAAATAAGGTAGCAATTTATTTTGCTGTGCATATTTTTCATGGTAAATTCTCACAGATAAGAAGGCATTGATGAATTTTTTCTGATTGCTTCCATCATTGAAAAAGATAGTAATATATGGAGTCAAATGGTACTTCCACACTCATTTTAAGACATTTTCCAGGTGTTTGTGTTCTTTATGCTCCTTTATTGACAATCATTGATTCTTGCTATGTATTTTCTTTCCAGCTGGCTGGTACTTTCTGAGTTGACCAGTTGTCAATGAGTCAAATGCTCCATTTGGCCATGAATTTGCTGACTTCAGACAGAAATAGGCAATAGAGCTGTGTGTTGGATGCTTCTAGAAATCATGTCCACCTGTTGAGGGCACTGTGGACAGTACTTATTTTTAGTGTTGCATTTCATCAAATATCAAGTGATGATGTTTCCCCTAAGCCATTGATACAAAAAAATCCAAAAAGGTTTTCCATCTTATGCACTGGAAATCACTCTGAGCAACACATTTTACTAGATTCTAGGAGTCCACAGAGACTCCGTGTTCTTTCAGAGAATAGAACCAATTGTCTGTGACACTTTGGCTCCGTGAGAGCTCCCAGGAACAGCACAGCAGCCCATCTTAGACAAATCGTGATTTGTAGTGTGACTTATTGATCGTGGAAGGAGCCTCAGCGTTGTTCAGTTGGTATCATTCATGTTAGAGTGTATATATACTGTCCTGCTAGAGTGGAGGGTCCTCAAGAGCAGGGTCTTTGCAGTGTTGTTCATGCAAGCATGGTGCCTAGGAGCTAACAGGTGTCCCACAATACCTGTAGAATATAGTTGTGTGTGATTTGAAGTCAGATATTTCCTTTACCTCTTGGCAGTTTCTTGGTGAAAGCCCATCCTTTACTTAATTCATAACTAGAATTCCTACATACTTGTTTCATGGAAAATGTGTGGTGTTCCAAATGCACTGCTGGACTTGGGTTTTCTAGCTAATGCATTTCCAGGCTGGTATACTTTAGTTTTTTATCTCAAATCTTTTCTGAGAACAGAGAAACTTGGTGGATTTTCTTTGAAAGATTTTTAAAGTGAGGACTGAAGTGATAGCTTAGTGGTTAAGAGCACTGACTGCTCCTCAGAAGGAGCCGGGTTCAATTCCCAGCACCCACATCACAGTTCACAACTGTCTGTGCTCTAGTTCTAGGGGCTCCTATACCTTCTTCTGGCCTTTGTAGGTACTGGGCACATACATGATGCATAGATAGACATACATGCAGGCAAAACACCCATACATATAAAATGCAATGTTTAACTAAAAGGTAGGGAGGGCGTACAATGAGATGCTTCAGTGTGCAAAGGAGCTTGCTGTCAGACTTCACTGATGACTTGTTTGGTACCCTGATACTCCATAATAGAACGAGAGAACTAACTCCAGCCAAGTGCTCTCTGTCCTCCACATGCTCAACTTGCACACACACACACACACACACACACACACACACACACACGCACACACGCACACACACACACTAAATCAATCCACCAACCAATCAACCAATCAATCAATCAGTCTATAAGGGTTTAGAAAAATAGTGATGTATTCATTATTGATTATTCTTCTAGGCATCTATATAAAAGAGACTAATTTCCTTGCCATCTTACATTCGGTTTATACATGCTGAGGTTTGTGGTCAACATTCTCAGCATAGGAAACATAGGTACGAATTGAATAGTGTAGAACTAAATGCCATGCAAAACGTTATTTCCTGTTCAGCAGGCTTGCACTTCTTGCGTCACCACTTTATTGGGGGTGAGGGTCATACAGCTGAAAATAGCTATTAGCTGATGCAATCTGATTTGATTTTCTGGATAAGAGAAAGAAACAGGATTGAGGGGGTGGAGGCGTAGCTGATGGGGTTGTGGCATCTAAGCCCCATCATTTGAGGTGGATTGTTTTTCTCGGGAAAGTATAAAAACATACTCGAGAACAGAAAGCACCAAATTCTCTGGGGTAAGAGAAGGAAGCTGAGGAGAGGGAAGGGTCCTGGGAGCTTTCAACTCTTTGTGTATTTGATTTGTTAAGCTGGGTTATTGCTGTACAGGAAGGCTTTCGTCATGCTAGTCTCTTCTTAGGGTTTTTATTAAGCAAACAATAAAAGAGAATGGATATTCATGGAAGTGGTATTTCCCCAGTCAACTGATAAGGATCATTAAAGAATATTGATTGCATCTCCAGATCCTTCAGCTTCTGCCAGGTATCTCACAGGACAGTGAGCAGAAGGAATGAATGGAGTGTTATAGAAGCAGAAAATTACCTTCAGGAGACATTGCTGCATAGAATGCTTGTGCATATATGAGCTTGTTGAATCATCATAAGTGAGCAGTTACTGTATGCCTAGTGTGTAATCATTTGCATTTAATTCTTCCTTCATCCATATAGTTTGTTTCTATATATGCTGTTGATACCTACATATCTGGCCAGGCAGTGGTGGCACATGCCTTCAATCTCAGCACTTGGGAGATAGAGCCAGGTGGATATCTGTGAGTTCAAGGCCAGCCTGGTCTACAGAATGAGATCCAGGAGAGGCACCAAAGCTACATAGAGAAACCCTGTCTCTAAAAACCAAAATACACACACACACACACACACACACACACACACACACACACACACACACATGTATGTATGTATGTATGTATGTATGTATGTATGTATGTATGTATGTATCTGTGTGATAGCATGTGTATAGACTTTGAAACATGGGTTAACATTAGTATCTGGCTTCTAATCATCTTGATTATAGAAAAGGAACATCGTTGTCAGGGTAGAAAGCTCCATACCTTCCTCTTACTATTGGCCTTCTAATCAGTGATTTTCTTGGGATACACCCCTGACCACTATGTGACATAGCCCTATGCATATAAGTGTTGGTGGCCAAGAATTATATAATCCAAGGAGTAGCTTGAGAATGAGATAGAGATGAGCAGGGAGATACATGGAAAGATTTGGTCACTTGAGAGAAAAAAGAAGCATTGTGCTAGACCTGGAGAGAGGATGAAGATGCCCTTTGTTGTTTACTTGGGTCCTGTAACAATGCAGTGTAAACCACATGACTTAAGCAGCAGAAATTTATTGTCTTTATTCTGACAGGTAGACATCTGAACTCATGGGGTCCCCGGGGCAACTGCCTCTGAGGATGGTGACAGAAAAATCTCTTCCACATCTCTCTGACCATCACTGTGGAACCCATTACAAAGAACGTATTAATAATAGGAGGGATATCATATAACTTAGCCTCTGTTGGCTTGCTGGCAGTCTCTGGCTCTCCTTGGCTCTACCTGTGCATAGCTTTTCTCATGGTACATCCCACTCAGTGATACTGATTTAGAGTCACCCTAATGACTCCATTCTAAGTCCATCTGTAAAGTCTGTCTGCAGATAAGGTCTCAAGCAGAGTTCTTGAGAGTTATAAATTCTCCAGTTTTTAAGGAATGCCGTTTAATGGTGACACCCCTCCTTTCTCATTTCCCTGCTTGAGTCTGGAAGGCAGATTCCACCTGCCAGTACACATTCCCGATGAGAGTCTGCCCTTGCCATTAGAGTGTCCTTGCCTCTTCTTACTAAGTGCTCCAGGAAGGTCTCCACTGTCTCACGGCTAGTCAGTGCAAAGGATGTGAAGTACATGGATAACCAAGGTGCCTGGGGAGAAGACAGTTAGAAGGGCATTTGCCAGGTAACAAAGCAAACATGGGTTGGCCCTCCATGCACTTTCTTTTTCCTTCTCTTCAGGCCCTCTCTACACCTCATTAGAGCAAAGACTAATCTATTGAAATCCAATCAATCCCACTTTAGAGGATGGCAAATGAATATTATTTCTACTACGTTACCTGTGCAGTAGTGCTGTGTGGAGATGCCTGGAAGTCTCCACGTTTATGCTTGGAGAATGGGATCGGGTTGCTGAGAAGAGATGGGGAGTTGGAGTGGATCAGTGGAGCTGTTTTAACAGTCTGAACATTCCTCCCATGTTGGGGTACACTGGGAAAGCAATATTAGAACCCTCTAAGCATGTGCACTTTTCCCTGCTAGGATATAGTCATCTTAATCATCTGTCACATCTCCTTGGTGAATGAGTCAAGATGCTCTCCTGCTTCAAATTTTTCCAAGGTAGAGGTGACTGCTCACAGGTAGATACACCCAGTTATACACTGAGGTTCAGCCTTCCCTTCAGTCTTACTAATAAACTCTGAGGTTTCATATATACCACAGCACTTAGCCAAGGAGCTGTACCTATCAGACTCCAGTCTCAGCCATGCAAGTGTATTGTGTAGTCAGAATGTATATATTGTATTCTGGCCCTTGACATACAGGCAGAAGCTGTTGGAGGGAGAATCAGCTAACAGAGACCCTTTACTCCCCCCCACACCCCTTCCTGTGAGGGAATACATTTGTGATGGCTGAGCCCCAGCAGCCAGGTTGACCCATGAAGTGAACATGATAGGTAGATTGGACTGTTAAGAATGGTTGACTGAAAAGTGGAAGTCTTTTCAGTGGGATGATTTGGGAGCCACCAATGCGTCCCTGGACTGGCTAGCTGCTCCTGAATCTCTCTTACATTAGAAAGCAATAAGCTATTTTAAGTCACTTATTATGGTTATCAATTAATTCCATATAGTTATACCTGCTCCACAGGGAGATCCTCACCACAGGGTCTCCAGTCACTACCCTGCAGAGGATGGGTACAGAAGAGGTCCAAGAAAAACGGAAAGAAAAACTTCTTCTTAGGACTGAAAGAAGGCCTGGGTGGCTGTGCCACTTGGCATCTCTTCCCCAAGGCATCTTTTGTGTGAGCTGGAGGAGAGCACTCTGAAGCGCTGTCCTTCTTAGCTGCTCATGTTTTTATATTCTAACTCTGTTTCTTGCCACCATAAATGGTGTTGGCATGGCCACTTCCTGCCAGAAAACATCGAGTTGTGACAGCAGCAGCCCGTTGGCAGGGAAAGCCCTGCTGAGAACACGCCACTGTTTTCTGTCATCATCTCACAGAGCTGAGAAGAAGATGGAGACTCTGACTGGCTGATAATCAGCCCAGAAGAGCAGTTGTCATGAGCTCCATGCAGCTGACCCCATGGGGAAGTTATTTTGCTTACCAAAAAAACACTGGCCTTTATCTTCAGTCACACATTCATAGTATTGAGGTCAGTATAGTGTGTGTGTGTGTGTGTGTGTGTGTCTGTGTGTGTGTGTGTGTGTGAGAGAGAGAGAGAGAGAGAGAGAGAGAGAGAGAGAGAGAGAGAGAGAGAGAATAAGAAGAGAGAGACTAAGATAGACAACTGAATAGAAAAACAAAGGCTGCACCAGATTGGACATGTATCAGTCCAGAGTAAATGAGGAATAATTGGGAAGCTTGAAATAATTCAAAGAACAAAAGCTCCTCTGATAATAAACATTTGCCTCTTTTTTTTTTTTTAAGTGTGTTTAGAATGTCTAAGGCAGGGAAGCCCTGCCTCTGTGTAGCTGCATCTGGGCCCCTTCCTTTTTAGTGCCTGAGTGATATTCTCTAAGGCAATAGGACCCTGGGAGGAAACCAGGAGAGGCAGGGCTGTTGTTCAGTAGTGCTGTGGAGGCCTGTAAGGGGGGTGTTGTGTCAGGACCAATGTCATATTCTGGGTCCTGTGGAGGGGACCCACTCCATACAGCTGCATAGGGTAAATAAAGGTTCCTTGAAAACATCCTTATCCATCTTGAATTATTCATGCTTTTCTGTGTCTTTGGATTTTCAGCTAGTCCCCAGAGATGAACAATTTCATGAGTACAAGATTTAGGGGAAATGGAGCTTCATAGAACTTATTTTATCTGTAACAAGGCAGTCATTTCCTAAGTGCGTCATTGAGAGTCACAATTATGTGATCCCCTAACCAGTATCTCCTGCTTAGGTAACTGATGTAGCAATTAATGTCTGCTATTCATACTCACCTGTGTTATAAAGAGTATCATCTTCCTTACTGTGTTTGACCTTATATTCACAAAGACTTTTCAAAATTTATCCCAGCCGCCATTCCTCTTCCCTAGTTTTTCTCCCAGACTGTCAACTTTGGCAACTGTAAGTTAACTTTCTTGGTACTTAATGGGAACCTAGATTCTCTGTACTGAGGGAAGAGTCTCTGTGCTGGTTTGCTAGAAGTGTTTTATTTTCTCTATACTGTATTTCTTGGTGGGGAGTACACAGAGATTAGCAAGAGATTCCTAGCCAGCTTGGTTTCAGACAGTCTGCTTAACCCATTGCTGACAAAGCTTTTAGTGTTGTCACTTGTCAGTAAAACGGGATTGAGCTCACCATTACATTGGGTTTCATTTATTAATTGCTGCTTCCGATTTTGAACCAGTCTAGACACCCCAGAGGTCATTTGAGTTTTATTGCCCATGTCCATCACCTACATCACTCTTTATTTACAGAGCATATCAAAAAAGGGGCTGCCTCCAGGAAGCCAGGGTGTGTATTTCCCAGGCTGTAGAAGATAAAAGTCAAGTGCAGGGCTGTAAGCTCTTCCCAGTGAAGTCACAATCAAAATGGCAATATTGTGCCCTGATGATCCCTTTGGACTATCCCACTGAAGTTTTTAAAGTGTGTAGAGGGGACTCTGAAGCCATGTTATCTGCAGGGAATTGTGGAAATGCTTTAAAACAGGGATCATGTCCATCGTTTCATTTCCAGGGGAACAATGGAGTGGTACAAGGACATCTTTAATGCCCTCGTGTGTAAGATATGTAACATGTGAATCCTTCAATTAAACTGTCCCTTCTCAGTTGCCTATGAAATCTTAACCAAGGCAGGCTTCTCAGAGATGAGCCTCTGTCACCCTGCAAGGTGAATTGCTTGAGGTGGGAGGTCTCCATCAGGAGGAAAAACTCTTCCACATTCATCAGAAAGATCCAGAAACTTCATCAGTTTCTGTGATGTCAGCCTTTTCATTGGGAAAATTGGAGCACGGAGAGGACCGTTCAATAAATGTCTCATTTTTCTCCCCTCATTTGCCTAATCAGGTAGCAATTTTCATAAGGTCTCTTTTCTATAAAGGATTTCAGGAGCACTGTTTGGTTCCAGGTAAGGGGCGAAAACTCAGGTGGCCACCCCACAGGCCGTGGCTGTCAGCAAAGAACACTGTTTTCTCTTGAACATTAAGAAGGTTAAAGCAGAGAAAGGCGGAGTGTAATGAACTTGTTTCAGGACTGCACTTGGAGCTAAATGCTCTGCATGGCAGGTTCTTGTTTACAATAGAAATAATGAAGCCCTGATCAGCATGCTGCTGGGGTGGTTTTCTCCACCTTGGGCTCGCTAATTAGCTATGCATGGGTCACAGGCTGGCGATTAGTTCTGTTTCTCAGAGCATGTCTGCAATCTTTGATATCTACTTAGGCTATGTAAATAATTTGCCCAGGTTTTTTTTTTCTGATTTTTCTATTAATCTTGGATAGAGTGAAATTTGCTATTTTCTCTGTGACAAACCATGAAATTTAGCAATTAAATCCTTACACTTATTCAGGGTCTGCATTTGGTTTGAGTAAGTCTCAACAAAACATTGTGTTGAGGGTTTCAAAATATTACTCCATGGTTCGTCATCAGCCGGTAAACACAGCGCATAACTCGTGTTTCTTGTCTCCTGGTAGTTGTTGTCTTTAATTCTCCTCCAAACAGGAATCATATTTTATAACCAATAGATCCTGGGAAGCCAGGGGGTTTCTGGCTCTTTCAAATGTAATATGACTGGCCTTTTATATATCTCATTCATCACTTATTGCTATCACCAACTATGCACACATTCTGTCTATGTCTCTTTAGTGGGAATAAACTAAATGCTTACATCTCTCATAACTACCCGAGTCTGTATTGTACTGCTTTGGGCCTATTACATAAAACATTTCATATACATAAAAATATTCACTCATGGCTAAGGATGTAACTTAGAGTGCTTCTCTAGCACGCATGAGGCCCGAGATTTGATCCTGAGCCCCATGTGAACTGTTTGTACTGCAGACCTGCAGTCATAACACTTGGGAGGTGGAAGCAGGAGGGTCACCCGTTCAAGGCTGGCATCTTCTATATAGAGAGTTCAAAGACAGCCCAGGGTTTGTGAGACCCTGTCTTAAAAAAAGAAATTCCTTGATGACGAGGAATTGGTTTAATTTGACTCAATGGGATCCAGAGATTTAGAGTCATGTGTATAAGTTTTCATCAGCCCTGTTGTTGTTCCATCCTTTCCTGATGCGGCATGCTATTTTCGGTTGTTTGACCCCAGCTGCTGTCTGTCTTGGTCACACGTCGTCATCTCGTCTCTATTTATTAATTGAATAAAATCATCTACTTCATCATATCACTGTTCTGATTCTCTCATCGCTTAGGTATTTTCTTCCCGGACTTGGGCCACATTCTCGAGTCTGGATATTTTGTCTTTCAATAGCTGTCACATAAATCTGTGTCCTTGGCCGTAGGCAGTTAAGGATCACCGAGTTCCCCTTTTGTGAATCTTTTTCTTTGCCTGGATTTTAAGTCCCTTGGGGTTCAACACTGGCTCACACTTGCACTTTTTTAATTAGCATAAAATATTAATTGTACAAAGGGGTGGCTTTATTATGACAGCCTTGCACACGCATGGTCTTTGCTCATGTTCGCCCTGCTCCGTTACCTTCTCAGCGCTGGTCCCTGGTCTCCTTCCTCATCCCCAGTATCCCCCTTCCTCTTCTCATGTCTTACTTAGACACTTTAAACCAAGATTCCACATATCAGTGTGGCATTTGTCTTTCTATGTCTGGATTATTTTGCTTAGCTTGGTGGTCCCAGGAATATCCACTTTCCTAAAAATAATGTAATTTCTTTTCTTTATGATTGAATAATGCTGTTGTTTATAGGTAACATTTTCTGTATCCATTCATCAGTTGTAGAATATCTAGGCTGACATGTGGGTTTCTTCCCTTTTCAGTTTTGTTTTGTTTTAAGGATTTTTGTTGTTATTTTGGTTTGTGGCTTTCTGTTGTTGTTTATTTTGCTTGCTGGCTTTGTCTCTTGCATTTCTGCATTCTAAACCTGAAACAGCTGATGGAGACATCTGCCGACTGCTGGCTGGATTCAGTGCTTGCCCAACCAAGCAACTCGTCATATTTGCTGTCTAAACCCTAAGACTTTGACGTTGTTCCTCAAGGGTTGAATAATATATGATTTTTAAAAACTTTGAAAAAAGATTTCTTCATACCTCCCCCAATACTGACATTTATTTTAGTACTGTCTTACATACAAAAAGGTCAGGCATAAACTTCTGTGTCTAACTGTGTACTGTGGAAACAGATTAAAACAAGGGTAACACAACTTTTGAAGGAGCAGAATTTAGAGCAGTGCCAACTTAGTATTCCCTATTACTGCTGCTCTGCTGAAACGGTCACAGCATGGGTGTGCCATTGGCTGCTTGTTGCTTTTAGTCGGCATTTTTCTCCTGCTCAGTATGGGGCTCGCTCCTCTTATAGCATTGCTGATGGAAAGCCCTGGGTGATGACTCCGCCGTGCCCCACGATATCGTTCAGTCTTCGTGATGTATCGGGCCTCCGGTCTCTTCTCATTAGCTCAGGGCAATTGAAGTCGTCACCCTTGACCAGCTTGCCCGTTAGTATGTATGCAAGTGCAGCAATGAGATTATGGGACTGTCTGAAATTAAAGGGTGGTCATCACATGGTTCCTATTTGTGAAGACTTGCAGAGAAATGGCAACAAAAATTGTTGAGCTCATGCGCTTCATATTCCTGTAAAAATTCCCTTCAGAGTCTGGTTTGAAGAAAACTGGTATGGAATAAACTAAGGGCCAGAATCAGTATAAATTTACTTTTAATGGGTTTAAAAAAAATTGGATATAATGTGACTTATACACAGGCTGTTTAATATTTATACTTTAGGTTAGTCTGTGTTTGGTTAATATTTGTCTTCTTGCTCTCTATTGAAACAATTATTTGAATCAAAGCTGTACATCTTTTTTAATGGTATTCAGCTTTTTTGGGTTTTTGTTAGGAAACTATCCTAACTTAGACCTGTGTCGTCTGCTGCATGTGAGCTAACCTGGAAGCAAAGGTAGAACCCAAAGGCTGCACTGAGAAGTCCAGAACCGCCCCACCCCAGGAAGAGTAAACTGGGGGAGAGTCTCCAGGCAGCAGACATATAGCACTCTTGACTCATGCATTCCATTCTGTCTCGAAAGATATTTCCAGGAGACTCCATATTTGTGAGATCACATCCTTTTTTTTTTTTTCTCAAAAGGTAAGGCTGACTTTCAGTCTGGTTCTGCCACTTGTCTGCTGTGTGACTTCCTGTCTGCTGAAATGAGAATGACCTAAGTCACTGTGAGTCATGAGCGGTGGTGTGGTTGCGGTGCATTGCGCATGGCACATGCTAGGTGCCAGTGAGTGGGGCCTGCTAGATTGCAAGAAAAACATTCACAATCCTTAGCCTCTCCATTTGTTTTGTATGCAGAGAGGCCACACAAGTGTCTGACACAGTCAGCCCCGTTTCTCAACTTGTCGTTAGTCATTAGATTTTGATGCTATGTGGCATGATGTCTGTAACATACACGCTGGTACACTCCTGTTACTGGATTTTTCATGAGGCCGATTACAGTCTTCCAAGGAGCCGATGGAGGTCAATTGTATTGTAATTTTGTAATTCATTACTACCCACTGAATCTATACTTTTGCCCTTTTCTGACCTACCTGTCCTTCATTCCCTTCAAACTCCCTGAGCCACCTTCTAGGTTGGCCTTTCGTCTGTTTCTGTCATGGAGTTCCCAGGTCAAGCTTCGCCAGCTAGTGAGCCTATGCTGCTCATGTTCTAGCTCCTCATTCTGCAGATGCCAGGCGCTTCTCCCCCTGCACACTTTTCTCTGATTCTGAGGTTAGGGCCCATTATCTCTGCAGAGTGGAAACCAAGGCCCCGGGAGTGTCATTAAACTTCTCTCTGTGTCTCACAGCTAGTCACCGAAAGAAGATGATTCCAGCTCCAGTCTTCATCACTCCTGGGTTCCCTTGTTGTCTTATCCTTCTGCTATTCTGGTTTCAAAGTCGAAAGTGTTTCTTTGGGGAGGGGAATGATGCTTAGGATGAAGGGAGTCAAGCAGAAGGCATCTACACCAACCTGGGTTTAAAGCCACCTGTTTGCAACCTGAAGAAGCATGAAACACAGCTGTAAAGGTTTTCTCGAGCACTTCCTGGTATGGTGTTAAGCATTGTGTAGGTTCCTTAAACACATAAAACAAGCTGACTCTGAACTGTAAGGCAATGGTAAAGTCTCTATTTCTTCTCTTGGAAATACGGTTTTTGTTAGGATATTTTCCACTCCGAGATTCTAGCTGCCAATCCTTGCTTTCGGAAAGTCATAAAACTTCTGAAACGTGTTTGGATTCCCCCAGTCCTTGCTACTTAGAAGCCGTGTTCGTCCCATTTCCTAACTACTCCGTTGTGTATCTGCACCGTCCTCTCCTCTGCCCATGACTGACTACTCAGGCTTTGTACCTGCACCCTCCCTTTTCCCCTCCTCGCTTCTTCCTGAATGAAAAGGCCCTCATGCTTACCCTCAGGTCCAGCAAATGACAGATCACAGGGAATTTCCACTCACTGGAGGTAGAAAGACAAGGACCCAGCCTCTCTGTACAGGAAACACAGCACTCAGGTTATTTCTAAATCCTTACTGTAATTTGTAATAGCTGAGTTTCTTCTAGCTAGCAGGTGCTTTATATTTTGGTGTGAAGGCATTAAAGAGGCGCAGTGAACTGGACCCACATGGCCCTTTCTAAATTGCCTATCAGCTCCTTCATTCATACTGGACCATAGCATCATTTACCAGCAGGGGTTGAGTGGGTGCCTCGGTTACTCTCCCATGTACTACTTGATTTATTACTACTAGGCTGATCTTCATAGTTGAATCTGTGATACTTTGTGGAGTCCGGTACCCAATAAGCACAAAATAAATATCTGTCATCTGATGCATTTGTAATTTATGTCAGTGCATAATTGGATAAAACTTTATTTCCGTTTTGTTAACCAGTGGCTTTCTTCCCCAGTTCCAGACAATCCTCCTTTACCCGCTGATTCATTTTGTCTCATTATATTTAAGGTGTGGCCCGTTTTGTGATCTGTATTTCCCTTAGCAAATGCTACCCTGCTTGGTATGATTATAGACTTCTGTTTTTATAATTGCTCCTGATTTTCAGATTTACCTCTTTTTAAAGCTGTTTTCCCTGGATAAATGCAGCAGTTATTGTTGGGGTACTCCCACCAGGCTGCATTTCCCTAAGTGACATATTAACGCATGTGTCTGTGGACATAGCTCGGTGGTAGCGTGCTTGCTTAGTTGATGTAAGTCCCTTGTTTATATCCCACACTTCTAAACAAGCCAACATGCTTATTGCATTAGGAAGAAGAGTTTCATCCTCTGGCAGCCAGTGCTTCCGTCTATGGATTTTTTACATTTACTTTAATGATACTGATTTTAGATTTTCTTCGATAAATGATTTTGTTCTCATCTCTTGTAGGTAACACACATTCCTTGTTAAGGTTTTACCATAGTATATCAAGCAAAATAAGCCAGACCCCCCCCTCCAGAAATATAATTTTCCTTTCATATGTGGAACCTACATTGTATTGTGTATGTGCACACATGCACACTTAATGATCGTACATATGACATGAAAATAGAATGGCGCCTGTTTGGAAGGACAGGGAAGAGGTGAAGAGAGGACAGAAGAGGGCAATAGGAGCGGACATGGTAAAAGTGTGTGATAGACTCATAGAAAACTGTCACTGTGAAACCTCCCACTTTGTGCAGTAAGTGCACGCTGCTAAAATTTTACTTACAATTATTTTCCACGTCATGTTTTACTTTTGTTTTCACATAGGGATGGTCTTACTGCTGCCACATCTTTTGTCACTGGTAGCAAATCTCTTGAGGTTTACATATATAGTGGGTAATTAACACATCACTTTCAGCAACCAATTTTTGGTTGACTCCAATTGGCTTCCCAGATATAAAATTGCATAATGTACAAATAAGCATATTTTTTATTTTCTCCTGTTTCTTCCCACTGAACTTCCCAGTATGTCATGTCATACTGAAGGCCATTCTCAAATCACCATTCAGAATGAAGATGGTAGGTGACATGTTCCTAAACACTTCTGGTGCCCAAGTAAGATGAGTGTAATCTGTTGGTATAAAATGTACTCAGTGTAAGAAATATTTTAAAAGCCCATATAACTGAACAGATTTTTTAAATTATGTAATAATTTGTTACATAGTTCCTCATTCATATTTAAATGAAGGTTGTTTGCTGTGTAGAAAAAGAAATCGCATTCAAAATTGCCTGAATTGAAAGAGCTTGTCTCTGCCAGGCAGTAGTGGCACACGCCTTTAATCCCAGCACTTGGGGGGGCAGAGGCAGGTGGATCTCTGTGAGTTTGAGGTCAGCTTGGTCTACAAAGTGAGTTCCAGGACAGCCAAGGCTACACAGAAAAACTCTGTCTCAAAAAACCAAAAAGAAAAAAGAAAAAGAAAAGAAAGAACAGAAGAAAGAGAAAGAGAAAGAGCGAGCCTGTCTCTTTCCATCATTACACTACTGTCCTGGTTGGTTATTCAGCGAGAAAATAAGTGACCATGTTCTAGTCCTAAACTTAGAAAGAGACTGAGTAAAGTCTCACCAAAGAGAATGTCACTGTGAGTAAGAACAGTGTTTCAGAACAATAACATGGAGATGACTGAGGAAGACATCTTCCGTTGTCCTCTGAGCTCCATATACATTTACACACACACACACACACACACACACACACACACACACACAAAGATGATTAAGCATGCTAAGAGACAGGATCATATTACCAGATCATAGGAGAGGTGGCTTACAGTTTGCTTCAGAGGTAGGAGATCATGCAGCTTAAAAATCATGTACTTGATACATTAAAGACAAATAGATGGAAAATTAGAAAAATCTCATCATGAGTTGGGTCTTATGAAACAAAGAAGCAAATATAAACAATTATACATGAAGAACTCTATGTTCATGTGTGTAACAGCTAGTTAGATGACAAACTCTGTGGACATATGTGACAGTTGAGTAGACGAAGAACTCTGTGGACATGTATAACAGCTGGGAAGATGAAGAACTCTGTAGACATGGGTAACAGTTGAGTAGATGAAGAACTGTGTGGACTTGTGTAACAGTTGAGTAGATGAAGAACTGTGTGGACTTGTGTAACAGTTGAGTAGATGAAGAACTCTGTGGACATGTGTAATAGTTGGATAGATGAAGAACTCTGTGGACATTGGGTAACAGCTGGTTAGATGAAGAACTCTGTGGACATGGGTAACAGTGGGTATAGATGAAGAACTCTTTGGATACATGTAACAGTTGGATAGATGAAGAACTCTGTGGACATGGGTAACTGTGGGTAGATGAAGAACTCTGTGGATATGTATAACAGATGGATAGATGAAGAGTTCTGTGGACATGGGTAACAGCTGGTTAGATGAAGAACTCTGTGGATATGTGTAACAGTTGAATAGATGAAGAACTCTGTGGACATGGGTAACAGTGGGTAGATGAAGAACTCTGTGGATATGTGTAACAGATGGATAGATGAAGAACTCTGTGGACATGGGTAACTGTGGGTAGATGAAGAACTCTGTGGATATGTATAACAGATGGATAGATGAAGAGTTTTGTGGACATGGGTAACAGCTGGTTAGATGAAGAACTTCGTGGATATGGGTAATAGCTGGTTAGATGAAGAACTCTGTGGACATGTGTAACAGTTGGTTAGATGAAGAACTCTGTGGTTGTGTGTAACACTTATAGATGCAACAGAAAACAGAACTAGTAAGCTAGAGACTGGGAGAAAGCGGGCAAGTGAACAGGTAGAATAAATGACACATAGCTGCATTGCACTAGTGACTTCTTGAGAAGTACCCTTGTCTACATCCCTGCCAACAACAGGTATTTTAGAAATTCTTGTGATGTGCCAGTTTTCAGTGTAGAATGATGGCTCATTATTAACATAAACTTTATATCACTCTACCAAAACATGGTAGAAGCTTTTTATCTTGCTCTTTAGATGTTGTTTTCTGAGAATTATATAATCATATTTACACACACACACATACACACATACACACATATTTGTCACAATATTCCCTGGGGTCATTTGTATTTTTCCATATCCAGTTGTAGAAGTTATATGTATGCATAGTCATATATATCACAATAACATTTTATCATATCTATTATAAGTGTATTTTCTAGATCTATATATAAAACATTGATAATTTTTTTATCTTATAGTGAAAAATGTCTGGATCTATTTGTATGCTGAAAATTGTACTGAAGGAATATATAAAGAAAAGGGTTGGCTTTCATATCACATTCAAAACCACATTCATAACTATGTAGTTGTTCTTTTCTTTTTAAAAATACATGAATAGATGTATACCACATGCATGCAGTGTCCATGGAGACCAGAAGAGAATGTTGGTTCTTCATGAAACTGGAGTTATAGTTGGTTGTGAGATACCATGTAGGTACTGGGGATCACACTTAAGTCTTCAGAAAGATCAGGAAGTGCTTTTAACTTCAAGCCATCTCTCCATAGTCATTTTTAGTACTCCAGACATGTGGATACAAGCGTGTATGTACATATAGTATTAACCATTGGTAATGGTAAAACCTTGGGTTAGGGATTTGTCATAAGGTTAGACCATGGTACTGATGATCCCACTTCTGTCCCTCCCTTATGTCCTCACTTAACTTTAGACAAGTTAAATAAGCTTTCTAGATTCTAATTTCATTGTCAGTGAGATGAGGTGGAGGATAGTATCCACTCACAGAATTAAATGTGAGTATGTGGAGTGCTAGTTAGAGCAAGGGAAAGTGAGAGTTAGTGTCTCTGGAAAGGCAGCCTGCTCACACTGGAGCTAGACTGCTGAATACCAGATACCAAGAGCAGACTCTGATGTGAGAAGATAGTTAAAGGTTCTTGCTTATTTCTGTTTTTTAGAAACAAACATTGACGGAGGGGAAGTTCCAAGTGCCAAGTAGTACTTGTTGTTATGTATCTTGTTATCTATAGCAAGACAGATGAAATGTCTCTATCAAATTATGATCATTCCAAGAGCTTCACTTGTTTCACGGAATTACATGGCCAATACATTTCCTCCAGTCTTGTCTTTAAGCAGAAATTACTATAACAGTACTTAAACCTTTGTAGTACTTACTTGAATATGTTCATTCTATCTCCAAGAGCATTGGGCTTGCCGTTGCAGTGCTAAGAAGCAGGTACTTATGGAAAGTAGGGGTTGATTTGCCCTGTGGTGGCATTCTGAAATGTTTGGAGGAAATGACGGGTGCATGTGGCTGCTTTTAAAGAACCAGAGTTAGAGCCAGGCAGTAGTGGCGCACGCCTTTAATCCCAGCACTCGGGAGGCAGAGCCAGGCGGATCTCTGTGAGTTCGAGACCAGCCTGGGCTACCAAGTGAGTTCCAGGAAAGGCGCAAAGCTACACAGAGAAACCCTGTCTCGAAAAACCAAAAAAAAAAAAAGAACCAGAGTTGGAATAGAACATGACAAATGGTAGAAATTACAGGATAACTGAAGAAGTGGCCAATGTGTGTTTTACAGTCATTGGTCTTCTCTGAAAAGTCAAGGCCAGCTTTTAGGGACCCCCTGGGGTTGCTATAATGTTAGTGGGTCTTGAGGTGAGGTCAGGAGCTTTTAGACTCTAGGGAGACCCCTCATTTTTTGCTTTCATTGTCTTTTGGGGGGTGGGGGCAGGTTTCGAGGCAGAGTTTCTCTGTGTAGCTTTGGAGCTTGCCCTAGATCTCACTCTGTAAACCACGCTGGCTTTGAACACCTGCCTCTGCCTCCTGAGCGCTGGGATTAAAGGTGTGTGCCACCACCACTTCCTGGCTATGCTTTATTGTTTTGTTTTGTTTTTTTTAAGTTTATATGTACAACTGCTCTTTTTTTTTAAGTTCCTAATTTTGCTTTTTTTTTTTTCTTCAGTTAGCTCACTATTCACATTTCTTCTGAATATCTTTGGTGTTGCTAATAGCTTCCTTTAATGTAACATGAATTATGTGGTATGTGTTTCTAAAATAATGCATACGTTTTCTCTCCAGTAGAGAAAATTGGTCCTGAATGCCTTGTACGACAAACCAACACGCTTGTATAGTTCTTCGAAATCACAATTCCATACCCTTGGCTGTTTGTGCTTTGAAAATTCAGATCTTCCAGGCTGGCTTTGGATGCTATTCTTTGGCTCATTACAAGGCTCCTGTCATGATAAGTTCCATTGAAAGAGTGCAAAACCTGTAAACTGCTTATTTTAATCAATTGAAATTCTATGTTAGAGCCATTGAGGGGGCTTCCACTTCTTGGAAACAAAGTTTCCTTCGTAACAGATGATATTTGCCAAGCTGCTGCCCGAGTGTCTCATGTAGTAAACACCTCACCTCTGTCCCTCTTCTTTCTCTTGCCAGTCTGTATAGTCCGAGTTTCTTCTGAGATCGCGCATCCCTGAGGCTGTGTGAGCACATCAATATACGCTACATTCTGTTTTAGTATTTCATTTTACTGTAACAAATTACCATATATTCCAAGGCTTAAAATCGCAGCCGCTTCTAGTCTCCCAGCTAGGCCCATCAGAAGTCTGGACAGGGCTCTCTGCAGGAACCTCTCTCAAGCTCTCCAAGTAGCTAGCAGGATTCAGTCTCTTGCAAGTGTGGAACTCGTGATAGTTTGCCTGGTCTTTGAAGCTGGCAGAAGTAGGTTCCTGATACTTCATATTGATTAAAAGGACCCATCCAAGATAAGCTGCTTTTGGGTTAAGTGGGTGTTTACAGACTCATAACTTCTTCTTGGATGCTATAACTTACTTTTTTGACTCATAGGTTCTGTCCACAGGACTCAGGATCAGCAGCCTGATCCCAGAATGCTGGACATTAGAAGTTTTCTGAGAATTCCACCTACCATACCCTTGACTTTCAAAATAAAATAAATACATCGTCTGTTGGTTATTTGCTGTTGATGATGTTATAAACATTTAATTTATAGATGAATAAAGGTAGGGCTGGAGAGATGGCTCAGTGGTAAAGAGCGTTGGCTACTTTTCTAGAAGACCTGAGTTTGGTTCCCAGCACTCAGCAGTTCACAACTGTTTGTAACTCCAGTTCCCGTGGATCTGACACCCTCCTCTGGCCTCTATGGGCACTACCGGCACATGGTGCACAGACATACATACAGGGAAAACACCCATACACATTAAATTTAAAAATAAATAAGGTATTTCTGAAATATAATAAAGGAATAAAAGTTAGATGTATAGAGATTTTGTCTCAAAGACTATATGTCCTGAAGTCTCACCAACATAAAAGGCCAAGCAAAAAATAATAGAGACAAAAAAAAGTCAATGAAGCCGGGTGGCGGTGGCTTACACCTTTAATCCCAGCACTTGGGAGGCAGAACCAGGTGGATCTCTGTGAGTTCGAGGCCACCCTGGTCTACAGAACAAGATCCAGGACAGGCACCAATACTACACGGAGAAACCCTGTCTCCAAAAACAAAACAAACAAACAAACAAACAAAAAGTCAATTAAATAAAGCTCTCATTTTTAGTTTAGGGTTGTTTGTTTGTTTTTCATGGACAGTTACAGATTTCAAATGAGTTCTTTTAAAGCAGTTCCCAATTCAAGTGGTTATGGAAAAACTGCGAATTCATTTCCCCCAGAGAAGCTAGGTAACACAAGATAGGCAAGTTCTCATTCTCTTCAACAAATCTAACTTTGGGCGCTTAGTGAAGATAAAGGATGGATCCAGTTGCCTCCTGCAGGACAGCTCCTAGAAGGTGGAAATCACAAGCCTTTGCTTACCCAGGGAGTGCTCAAAGCAGATGCCGCCCACACCCTTCAGCTCCCACCTGCCTGTTTCAGTAGCAAAGCATTTCTGCACTGAGCATGGGAATCAAGTTCATTCATTACTTGGTAACTATAGTCCACTGAGCATACGGTTAGCTACTTGGAGAATACGTTCAAGTCATACTTGCTGATACTTGTACATAGGTTATGTGCTGCTCTACTGGACTAGCTCTTCCCTCCTTCAGTTCTCTTTAAATACTTCCTCCAGAACATCACTTATACGGCTCACACCAAACCACCATCTACATTTAGGCAGAAGGGTGTCAAGGTAGCCCACTCTCTTTTTTCTCTGCTTGTTGTCTTGAGTTCTATCACATTCTTCCCATCTTTAAAATGGTCCCGGGAAAAGAGGAATCAACCCAGGGAGTCCCCACAGAAAGTGTACCCCTCAACCAGAAATGAGAGAGTCCCCATCCCATCCCTAACCAGGAAGCTATTTGCAATTGCTACCTGCCAGGAACAGGAAAATCTATTTGTCTGTTTCTATTTTCATTTTTGTGTTTTTTTCCCTATGTTTGTTTATTTATTTGAGAGAATGACCATAAAGTTTGGTGGGTATGGAGGTGAGGAGATCCTAGGAGGAGCCGGAGGAGGGGGAAATGATATTATCAAAATATATTGTACAAAAAAAATTAAGTAGGATTAAAAAAGAAAGAGAGAAATGAGAGAATCCTTCTTCTGCGTCTGGCCTGCATACAGGAGGAGCTGTATGGAAGGGCAGGTGATGGGTGACCTTGAAGACAGCCAGCCAGAGGAGAGGATACCCGCCTTTATTACCCTTTACCTATCACCATTGCTTCGGCCTACTTTGTGATTTAACTGTTAGATTTCTTTATGGACCTTATGGATAAGGTGTCGATGTTTGTTTGCTTAAATTTAGACCCCCCCTTTTTTTTTTCTCTCCAATCTCAATTTTACTTTCTTCTCATCCGCTGCCTCGGGTAAAATAAATAAATAAATAAATTCACTTCCCTTTTGATCTTCATTTCAGGTTATTCAAAATGTATAGCTGGCAGCCTTCAAAGGAATCATGTAGGCGCCGGATGTTTTATTCAGTGTCTCTCTCTGCTGTCCTTTTGTGTAGCGATTCAGATGGCTGTGGAGGAGCCTGAGAGGTTGTCATGGATTTTGCCAGCAGTAAATGACAAGTGGTAATATATGGTGAAGGCTATAGGTGTACTGGAAATTTCTGTTGCAGCCTCTATTTCATGCATGTTTGTTCCCTCATGTAACGCTGGAAGTTCAGCCTAAATTCTTTAGTCAGAGATTCAGGTCTTACCTCACGTGTAATGTGGAGGGGGAAAATTATTTAGAATGCAATTACTAGTCAGGGATGCATTTGAAAAAAAAAAAGGCACGTAGTCACATTTAAAACAGATTGTTTTTAATAATTCCGTGCCTTTGGGACAAAAACGACATTCTCTTTTTATGCCCATCCCTTTGGAGGTCCACTTCGTTTTTCATTGGCTGCAGTGAAATCTTTTGGAGATCATTACCTTAGTGCCCCCTAATGAAATGTAAATAAAATGAATGATTACAGCTTGATTATGGGTCCAGTATTTATGAGGCTTCTGGTAACGCGCTGCATAAATTTAAGTGTGTGAGTAAATTCTCTTAGGGGCAGTCAATACAGAGTGTTTTTTTTTTCTTTTCTATTTTTTATGATGCACTAATTCTTTTCACTTCTAGATTGTTTATTGTTGCTTCTGCCCCAGAAGAAGTAGGACTCTGGAAAAGGAATATATATATATATATATATATATATATATATATATATATATATATATATATATATATATATATATATATATATGTGTGTGTGTGTGTGTGTGTGTATATATATATATATATTTCTAGATGATGTTTATGGTCCCTATAGAGTTCGGATCAGATCCAACAAGTAGCTGCCAGTTTGACCTGTCAGAAGAACATGGACCATGGAGTCCTGCTTTCCTGTACGTCTGTGTACAAGGAAAACGTGTCAGCATCTCTCCCTTTCTCTTTCGTGTAAAGCCAGCTGGATTCCGAGTCCATGCTCTGATGACATCAACCACAATGCAGTGGGGTTACCAGTATTTCTTTGACTAGCTAGAGTTCAAGAGATTTGTTTTTGCTTTGTCTTCTACTCAAGGAAAGTTAGGCTCCATCTCAGTTGAGCTACTCAGCCCTCTGTGCCCCTGCTGGCTCTTCCTTCTAGGGTTGCTGCTGTTGTGAGCCTGTCATAGTTCAGACCCTAATCCTTGCTCAACCTGCAAAGCATTTCCTGTATCAAGAGGTAGACTAACCCGTGAAGCGGGATAGGCATGACAAATCCTAGTTGGACTGTGCCATAGCTGATCTTGGCTGTCAACTTAACTTGGGGAAAAGGGAACCTCACGTGAAGAATTGCCTCCATGAGATTGCCCTTTGGATATATTTAGGAGCATAATTTTGGTTGCTAATTGCTGTAGGAGGGCCCAGTCCACCACGGGCAGTACCACCTCTATGTAGGGGTGAAGAGCCCTGAAGGAATGATAGCACATGGTGAGTGTTAGAGCAAGCCAGTAAGCAGTAGTTCTCCATGGTTTCTGCTTGAAATTCCTGCCCCAACTTCCTTCAGTGACAGATTGTAACTTGCAAGATGAAATTAACCATTTCTTCCCCAAATTGCTTTTGGCCATGCTGTTTTTTACAGCAAAAGAAAGCAAATGAACAGTTAGTATGCCTAGACTCCATCTGAAAGAATGTCCAGTTGTAATTTAGATTTTTTAGATCGTGGATAGGTTTCAGTTCTTAATGTTAGATCTCCAGAGTGCATGTCTATAATCCCTGCACTTGAGAGATTAAAGCAGTAGAATCAAGAATTCAAGACTCACCTCAACTGTCTAGAAAACTCCAATACAGCTTAGGGATTCTTAGATCTAGTAGTGTGTGATGTGTGATGTGAGGACACAACATGTAAATTTGGTAAAAACACATTTTAATACTCATTCAACTCTCTCGTATAATCTAGAAACTTTTAAAACTCTAGTGTACCTCCCATCTGAAATGCAAAGAAAATATAGCATCAAAACGACAAGGTTCTCTTGTAGAGAAGGCCATTCCTCTATGCAATAGCCAAGTGCCACATGCCCTGCTTCATCCCTACTCTGTTGGTAAAGAAGGCACTGGGTAATAAAGGACCCTGATGGCTCTTACGACGTTAGTCTAAGCAAGCTCAGGAATGACTTCTCAAACTTGCTGGGTAGTTGGAAAGCGAGAATGAGGATGAGAACCTGTGACTGATGCTGAATTGGGTTCCCTGATATGGGACCAAAGTCTGAGTAGTATTGGATCATGTAAAGATATATGATCTGATTTCAAGTTTGAGGTGAACTGAGAATGAGTAGAGTATTACTATTCACATATACAAATTCTGGATAATGAAGCCAGATCATTTTGAGTTGATGGCTGCTATTTGGTTATATGAGCATCAAAATCTATGTCTTATAGTTCCGCCTCTCTGCCTTTTCTTCACCCCCACAGTGAAAAGCATCCCATTCCTTCTCAACACAGTGCATCCTTTTCCTCCAGAGCACTTTAAAATCTGGACTGCTATTGTTGGTGCTCACAGAGGATGCCCACTGGACTTTAGAGTGCCACCCGTCACTAGCCTGCATGGCAAGCTGGACTTCATAAGATAGTCAAGAGTAATTCTGGGCTCTGCTTTCTGTAGTCAAAAGGAGTAACTAAGCTTTCTTAAAATAATCTCCTAATAGAAGGTAAACCTTCCCCAAACTGACTAAACATTTTTGCAATCTTTAATAATTAGTTAATTGTTGACTTTGCCAAGTTATTATTTTTTTTGTCTACTGTTATGTGTCTACTGTATGTATAAAATGGAGATGGAGGGCTGGAGAGATGGCTCAGCGGTTAAGAGCACTGCCTGCTCTTCAGGAGGTCCTGAGTTCAACTCCCAGCAACCATATGGTGGCTCGCAACCATCTGTAATGAGATCTGGCGCCCTCTTCTGGTATAAAGTTGTACATGCAGATACATGCACTCATACATAAATAAATAATAAAATCTTTAAAAAAAAAAAATGGAGATGGAAGTATGTAGCCTCCAACCTCATGGAAATTTTGTGATCATATATTTATTACTTTAAATTACTCCTAAGTTTGATGGATATTCTGAAGGGAAAAATTGAAGGCTGCTGTATTGAAAGATGATGTGGATCTCTGGCTTAGATTAGGTCAAGGAAAATGTGTTTAAACAAGTGTAATATCATACTGAAGTAATATGATAAAGGAGAAGGCATTTTTTTTCTAAGATAAAATTTAGGGAGTATTTTTCATCACAAAGTATTTCAAATCATAGGTATTTAACATGTATATGTTATATGTAGTATTTATGCTATTTAACATATATGTTGTATATTATGTTATATACTCTGATATATAACATATATATATATATGATTAAAAACAAATATTAACGAGTGAAAATGTGTAAAAAGTTTGTATATCATAATCCACAACAAAGGGAAGGACATTGAGGATTCTCAGTAAGTCTGATGGTCGAATAGTTGAAAAAGGAGATGTAAGGCTCGGAAAGAAATGCACCCATAAAGAGTGAAGGTATTCCTGAACTAGAATAATAATATCTGAATTCATATTCTCAGTGTTAGAGAATGTGGTAGAAAGTGAGTAGGTGTGGTGTCAGATCTCCACATGTATGCTGTTTACTCTCAGAACAGAAGTAGCAAAGCCATGAATGGGAGTGGATCTATCCTACGGATGTGGGCTATATTTTCCTACCACACCTTCTATACTTAAGACGATTCATCAAATTGGTCCTCTCTTAGACTACAGAAAGCAATTTCAATAATCTGTCCAAGGTATACCTTTTCCAGTCTGTTACTGATTGTAAGGACTATTATAGAGGCATAGATTTAAGTGAGTGAGGAGGGTTAGATCCCTAAAAGTGTCATTCCCCAAGAATAATGGCACTCACGCATGCTTTTAAAAGTTCTCATCTAGAAACCATGTATGGTGCTATGTACCTGTAATCCAGCATTCAGGAGGTGGAGACAAGAGAATCAGAAGTTTAGGGTCATCTTATGCAGCATAGAAAGTGTGAGACCAGCCCGGGATCCAGGAGACCATGACGCAAAATAAAAACAAAACAAAAACTCTTCCTGGTTGACTGGGCCTATCATTTCTTCATCTTTAAAACAGAGATAATGCTTTTGAGTTAAAGTAGCTGAAGTTGAGGTATAAGAACTAAAGGGAAGACTTATTCTAGCACATTCTTAGAAATTATAGATATTAAGATAGCGTCTACAAAACACAAACTTTACATGTAACATTTTCCTGAATAAATGTTGGCTAAAAATATTTTAAAATGTAATTAGAAGTTAATAAACCTCCCAAATACTATAAAAATATTTGATATTCTACTTGGAGAAATTGATAAACTGACATGTATTTTTCAGCATCCCTGTACAAAGTTGAATTTAATTTTCCTTTCATATGTCTGTCAGTGATGGCTTGATGACCGGCGACATCTACCTCCTGTAGGTTTGGCAAGATGTTTATATCAGTGTTTCCTGCTGTTCCCAAGAAGGTGGTACACTTGCATGGGAAGTTTATAATTACATTTTGCTGTTCCTGGAGAAATGGGAATTGAGTGTCCACTTATGAGAAAGTGATCTTTGTGGCTATGTTTTCTGAGGAACCTGCTTTCTTTGAGTTTGTGGTACCAAACAGGCCCAGCCTGTCTCCGTACTTGCAAAGCAGCTGTTGCAGGCTGTTTGACTAATCAGGAAGATGGAGGAATAAATGGCACATTCTTCTCAGACGCTTTGAAATGTATGCAGACGAAGATGGGAAAATAGCGCGTTTAGAATAGCATGCCATTGTGTTGTATCGCCTGGCTGTTGTCTGAATACAGCGTTATTTGCTCGTTGCTATCATAGAGTACACAAAGTCTCAGCATCCGTCTTTCCTATCTTCTGATTAATGTGTTCAGTAGAACTCGGAAGAAAAGAATAAAAGCCTCACCAAAAATTGTTCTTAAGGCAAATGAGTGTGGGCCAACTTTCCCTTGACGTTTCCGCCTTCCCCTTTCGTTTCCCCAGAATGTAGCAGGTAAAATGTTTTTAAACTAGGAAATGCTACGCTGTATTGTTTTAGTAGTTGGCATGGAGTGGTACGCACAGTCTTTGCTAAAGGAATAATGGTTAGCCAGCATGCAATATGAAACAATAACATTTGTGTTTTTCCATTGCTCTACTAGTCTCTGTGGCATGCCATTGCTCTACTAGTCTCTGTGGTACGGATGGCATCTAGTCAGAGAAACCTGGCATTTTTATTCCCGTGGCTTCAAACAAAAACACACAAGGGTATGTTACTTAATATAGGTTGTCATGTCACTGTGGTGTTTATTAGTGACAAGCTGTGGTTGGTTTGGAATTATGTGGAATATTAAGGGGGAAGAAATGCAGAAAGAGGACTCTTAGAGTGACACTCTTCGGTAGTGATGTCCCTTCTTACATGCTGTTCGTTTGTCCCCAGCTTTCAAAATCCAGAGTCCATAAATGTTACAGATGACATTTCCTTCTCATTGCTAAATCAATGCCATGCATGTCTCTAAAGTGAAACGTTCAGAATGTGCCTTGACCATGAAGAACAGTCATGGCGCACTTGGAGAACAGGGTGGGGTGGGAAGAGAGGAATGTCTTTGGCACTCAACCAGAGCCCTAGAGGCTCAACAGTTATTTTTGACAAATTCTCACTGATTATCAGACTTTAAAAAATGCCCTTATATGGTTCTAAACCTGAAAACATAAAATAATTAACAGATGTGTTATGAGGATAACCTGTTCCAGGGACCCCCTTTTCCAATGAAGGTTGCTCTGCTGATATCAGCTGGGCTCTTTAACAGCAACTCTGTGGTTCATAATGGGTGGAACTGTATGTAGCAAGACATTCAACAAAAATGGAAATAGCCACCATGGCTCTGCTAACCTGTGAAAACAGGAGTTGACCATCATGTTACAAAGTATGGAGTAGAAGCACTTCTTTATTGGCTCTAACCTCTAAAAGGTAGTTGGCATTTTTTTTGAAGGCTTTTAAAAGTCTCATGTCTTTTGATTTTATGTGACATTCAGAGTTCTTCAACACATGCACTGCTTACCCCCTGGATCATGTATCTAATCCATACTGGACTGCATACAATTCTAAGTGTTACTAAAAATAAATTATCTTGGCTTAGATTCAATATACCTAGAAGAATTCTCCTGGAGTCATTTTGTCAAATGTGACATATCCATACTGTGATCTGGAAAACTATAGCTTTTAGTGGGAAGACTGCAGCATTTAATGTGATAAAATCTCATTTCAAGTTCAAGTTCATGCACTCACTATGTGATGTTGGGCAAGTATACCTATGTTGACCATAGACAGCTCATTCAATGTACCACTTTGGGCATCTGTGTTTTCTATATATCTAATTTTGTGTTTTTTTCCTATGTTGTCTTTCTGTTTTAGTGTTGTTGGTGGGAATTTACTTCCCCGTTCTATGTTGCTTCTTAAGTTGATTTAACAAGTAGTTCCTCGGTAGATATGTGTATGTTCCTATATCACACCTGGTTCTGGACAGGATGATGTTGAATACAAATATTATAAGGAGAGGCATGTAAGGGGAGCCTTGAGGCTCAGAAAGCTCACAAGTAAACTATCTGCTCTTAGGAGAGAAGTAGCTTGAGACTTTAGGAATCCCCAAATTCACAAGCTTGGGGGATTTTCACAAATGGGGCATGCCCATACAACCAGCACTTAGAAGGAAAACCAAGTTAAGATACAGTGTAGATTCGTGGCTTCTGTTATTATCTCTCCCTCTCCACCCCCGCCTTACTGTCAATCCTAACTTATAACAGCAGTAGGATGATAGACGAGTACACTTTCTTTTTCCTTGAGTATTTTTTTTTATTCGGGGCAAAGCATGTGTAGCATGAAATTTCCACTTGATCCATTTCTTTATAAGTATATAATCCTGTGACATTTACATTCACCTTGTTGTACAACCATCGACACTATCCATTCCCAGAACATTCTCATGTTCTCCAACTGTTAAACACTAACTTACCATTCTTGCTGCTGGCCTTTCCAAGTGGCCATTCATTTTCTTTTCTATCAGTCTGATGACTCTGTATCCCTCAGATAAATGGTAGGAGTCTTTTCATATCAGACAGCAATACTCATGGTTTTATTTTCATTTCTTTTGGGTGTATACCCACCCAGCGCTTGGATAGATTGCTCATAGGTATTTCTGTGTTTGTTTTTGAGGAATCACTTTAGCTTTTTCATAGTGGAAATACAATTTTATTTCCCCACGGGATATTATTTCTATTAGTTATTTTTCTTACTGACGTGATAAACTATCTAAAAGAAGTGAATTAAGGGAGGATGGATTTATTTTGTCTCAGTGTTTTGAAATGTACAGTTCGCCGGGCGGTGGTGGTACACGCCTTTAATCCCAGCACTCGGGAGGTAGAGCCAGGCGGATCTCTGTGAGTTCAAGGCTGGCCTGGGCTACCAAGTGAGTTCCAGGAAAGGCACAAAGCTACGCAGAGAAACCCTGTCTCGAAAAACCAAAAAAAAAAAAAAAAAAAAAAAAGAAATGTACAGTTCACTGTGGTGGGGAAGGCATGGTGTAGCTAATGGGGGTTTACAGCTCAGTCTCAGCAGGTCATGCAAGAGAGAGACAAGAGCTAGGAGCTGGGTTGCAGTATAACCATCAAGGTCTGCGTCCTGGCAACCCACTTCTTCCAGCTAAACCCTACCTCCTAAAGATCATCCAGCCTCTTAACTCAGTGCCACACACTGGGGTTCCTGTGGGGGACATTTCACATCAAACCTTAATTGTGTTTATAGCGTTACATGTAACTATAGCTCATTCTGTTCTGTAACCATGTCTCCATGTATTTAGCCCTTTTACTATTGATGGGTATTTGTGTGAAATCTAGTTTGGGGCTATTTTAAACAGTACTGTTGTTGTATTAAATCTTTATCATTAGATATTATCTTTCTGGAGCTTTTTATTTTTTTAACATCTTAAAATGGAGATAGTTATGTGCTCACAAAGCTCTCTGATTACTTCGTTTGGTAATCTTCCTGTGACGGGTAACCATATAGCCAGTCAACATTGGCCTAAGAGAAGTTGTATCACAGAATCAGAAAGTTTGGGTATGCGAACTTCAGGCATGACTTAATTCATGACTAATTAACACCTAATGCTGTTCTTTTCTCTGTTCATTCTGCCTAGCTGATGTGGATATGAGATTCATGATGGCAAGACAGACAACGGCATTTAAACCCCCATCTTGAGATGTAGCAGGAAAATAATCTCTTATCTCTTGTCCCTATCCTAACTTGAATCATATACATATCCCTGAAGTAATCATTGTGTTCAGAGAATGGATGTCGCTGCCTGGTTTAGCCTGCAAATTGTACATAAAGTGTTTACCAAAGCCAGAGCCAAGAGGATGGAGAGAGCTGGGGGGGAATTTACCAAATTTAGAATAGAGTTGCCACAAAAACGAAGAGAAAGCATTACACATTTTAGTTCTGAGTGTGGGAGCATGGGTCAGCATGATGTGTGCATCTGATACTGTTAGTCTGCAGCTGGTAAGCAAAAAGAGAAATTGTAGCTACAGTAGACTATGTAAAGTTTTACTGGAGAATAAAAGTTGAAATCAAAGTGCATCCTAATGGTAGGTGGGAACTTCAGGTTAAAAAAAAAACACACTTGCTTGCTCTGGGGAGCTATCATTTCCCACTCTGTAATATCATGTCTTAGCGTGTTCCTTTTTGTTTTGAAATAGGATCTCATAGTGTAGCCGGGCTGTCATGGAATTCACTATTAGACCACACTATCTTAGAACTCATCCACCTACCTCTCCTTCCTGAGTCCTGGGATTAAAGACCTGGGCCACTATGTCAGGCATCTTGGTGGTTTTTGTCACATGAAGAAGGGCATGGGATTTTATTTTGTTTGGAGTTTTGGTGGGGCCTTGAACGTGTGAGACAGGTGTTCTACAACTCCATCTCTTGATATTACAAGACCAAATCTTACTCTAGTCCTTGCTGGCCTTGAACTTACAGTCTTCCTGCATCAGCCTTCCAGATGTTGGGATTATGCATGTGAACCACTATTGTCAGTGCTGAGTATGGAGAGTATTAATTTCCCTTCATTTCTGAGTACTGCTTTGCATTTTATTTGCTTGCTTTTATTTTCTTTCTGTTTACAAAGGCTTTATTCACATCGATTAGGAAAGAGATACTGTTGCGAGGGAGAAGAATCACTAAGTCTTAGGGATGGAAAGGTTTGCTTTTCTCCCATTCAAAAAAATACCATTGTGTCTGGCTGAATATGGTAGATAAAAAGTGTAAGGAAATTAGATGATATTTCAATAAAAGCAAGTACAGTAGAGTGCAGAGATATGGCAGGGAATTACTATCATCTCTGGCGGCTAATCTTTCTTCTTAACATTAATTTTATTCTTATCAAAATATATAGAGAGAATTTTAAACATTAAATAATGGTACTAACTTTATGAAAAACAGAGTCTGCACCTCACCCGTCCCCACCCTCCTGTCCTACCTCCCTTGGAGCTCCCTAATAATATTCTCCACATTTCTCAGTAATGTATTTAGGATGCTCCTAGTATCAGTTAGTTTCAGTCTTTACATATTGACTTCACTTAGGATACAGGAAGGTGCCTCATCCCACATCACCTTGGTGTTGTTTGTTTGTTTGTTTATTTTTTCTTTTCTCCAGCTTCCCAGTCTAAAGACAGCACTGTTAGGGTAAAATTTTGTTGTTAAATCATTTTTCAGTATTTCTATTATTCCAGGTATGCCTATGTTGGTTTCTTATTGCTATAGTGACAAATTAGTTTAAATTCAGTGTCTTAAAATAGCACAAAGTTGTCATCTTACAATTCTAGGGACCAGAACTCTGAAATGGACCTCCTGTTTGGAAGCTTCTAGAATTCCTTAGCCTTGGCTGTATCACTTGAATATCTGCATCTACCACGTCTCTAACTCTGGCACCTCCCTCTTCTGCATTATAAGGACTCTGGGGTTTATGCTGAATGCATGTCAAAAGTGCAAGATCATCTTCCTGCCTCAGCACCCTGAATCTGAAGAACAAAACATCCCATTTGCAGTATAAGATGATTTATTCACAGGTTGATGTAGTAATATCTTTAGAGGTCCAGTATTCTGTACATAATGTGTTCTATATCACCCCACTAATCACATTTCCATTTTCCTATGTGTTTTTCATGGAGCCAATCATTGGGCTCTTTTTCCTCTGCCTGGATTTTATTTGGCTATCATGAATCCTTTCTATATCCTCCTACAGAGCTATGAAGTCTTTCTTTGTGCTTTCTGCAGTATGAATAGTGTCAGATAACCTGTCACCATGTTTTGTATTGAAGCTGTTTCCTAAGCCCTCTGCACTCTGGCCCAAGTCACCTTCTATGTTCTTGTGACAGCAGCAACTTCCTGTGGCGATTTCCTTTTGGTGGTCATTGCCAACATGCTGGTGATCCCCTTTGTCTTTCTCTGTGTTCTGCCTTTTCCTTGCTCTGATGCATTTCTCCTGAATGGTTTATGTCAGAACATCCTCCAGTAGCTTCTGGAGAAGAGATACGTTGATAGTAAATCTGGTACCTTCGACTTCTTAATATCTCTTTAATCAGCAGTGTAGATGGCAAGGACAAGCTTTATCTGACTTGGAGAAAGGCCTCAAGAGCAAGGACTGAATGATCTGTCCTGAGCTGTCTGGCTCCTGCACGGCGCTTAGGGATGGTGTTTCTCCATCTTAAAATCTTAGCACACATGAAACATTTCATCAGTGTCCTGCACAAAGATCACACATACTCAACCTCACATTAGTTGCCCAATGAAGTTGTAGAGAGTCCTGTTAAAGAATCTGTTTGAAGAGTTAACTCCAGTTATTACAAGGTACCCGCTCCCCCAATAAAACCTGTTTCTGATAGCCTAGCCATGGAGAATGTGAAGCATTAATTTTCCCTGTATACTTCCTCCTGCTTCTCCAACTGATAACAATCCTCAGGACCTGCAGGTATGCACTATTTATTTTTGCATCCCCCAGGAAGCCCTTGACTGTCCCTCTTGTAAATGATCTTTTTGAAAATCATCAAATGAGCCAGTCTTGGTCCACTGTCAGAACACCTGCTGTGGATGCCTCCACCCTGCTGTACCATTCTTTCCCAATATTTGGGAGTTGACAACTTTTACCTGCCAGTGACCTTTACACATCACTGAATCCCCTAGTCGCTGAGCCAAAGGCACCATCTAACCCTTGACTCTGTGTCATCCAAGATGTCAATAACTCAGCTATCAGAAACCATCTTGTGGATGTCATTATTAAGCTTCCCTGATTAATGACCCTATAGACAGGCCTTTTGATCTCATCCATTGTTGCATCTCTTGCATCTGGAACAGACATAGAAGAATAGAAGCTTATTAAATGAATGATGATACTGGCTATTGAGAGTTCATGTTAAGACCTTTATCCAACCCTTACTGTATTATGTGGATGTAAAGGGGAAAGAACCTATCGTATATGCCTTTGAAAGTTTTCTTCGCCTGTGCTCTCCTTGGAGGAGTCTGCAGATGGTTGAGCATTCATCAGGAGTGGTGGTCCCTTTCAGTCTTGACTTTGCATCTTGTGTGTTCCTGTAGAATCCTGAACCTCAGGAGGAAAGAAGAAAAAACATTTGATTTTGGAGACTGGTCTCAGGAATTTCACTGGAGAAGCCACACTGCTTAGATTGAGCTCCTCTTGGCCATGTACCTCAGATGCATGTATCTGGAATCACTGCTGGGTGAGCCTCTTCAGCTTTGCCCTCTGAGCAGCTGTGGAGCCCCTTTTACACGGCATTGGGTCAGTCTCCTTGCTCAGCAGAGTTTCTTATCTGGGTTGCTGTTTGGGAATGGCATGGATTCCTTGGTAATTAGGTTTCTGTGACTCAGAAGTACTTCTGGGGCTCTGGCTATAAAAAGCCATTCCCCTTGAACAGGACTAAAGTCTCAGACCATCCACTTTCAGGTTAGTGGGATTGCTGAGAAGCAGAAATGTGAAATGAGTATGAAACAATAAGACGGTCACCCCCAACTCACCTATGCCAAGTGATGGGTACCCAGAATCTAAATGCTTACAGCAGGTCTTTGATGCTAAGCGTCTTGAAGATGCCCCTTGTCTCTTCTTCAGGATTTCCAGAACTACACTGTTGTTTGGTTGTTGGGGGCTGGCTAGTTCCTTGCTGTGGGGGTGATGTCATCTCTGTTTTGTAGGATGCTTAGCAGCATCCTGGCCTCCATCTACCAGATGCCAGTGACTGCAGTCCTCCTTCATATCCCAGGACGTCAAAACAGAACTGTCCCCAGACTTTGCAAAACTTGATTGACGGCTATTATTCCGGACATTATATAGAAAAATCTAAATGTAAGCCATGGCACTGGATTTGTTAAAAATGTATAATGCTAGGGGCATGCCACTCCTGTAATAAAAGAAGACTCCTGTTTTATGCTTTCTGAGTCCCTCCCCAGCAGTGTAAACCAGTGTCCTCTCCACTCACCCAATCACAATCATGTCACACTGCTCTAGAGTGAACTTTAATCTATGGCTTCTGCCACATAGAGAAAGTCATTATTATTAATTTTTTTAGCTTGTTCTGGGGGAATACTTGGGTGGCTCTCCTTGGCACTGGAGGTCTATACAGCCATAACACACATCATGCCTATGTTCCAGGCATCTCCAATCATTCATGTAGACAATCAAATACAGAAGAGGTCAAGAGGCTGCAAGTGCTAAGGAGAAAAAGATGTCCAGATAAGGAACAGGAAGCACTAGGCATGGGAATGTGGCATATCCACATAGGACAGCTAGGCAGGGTATGAAGGAAGCTCAGAGAGTCCAGAGAGCAAGGGACCTGTTCATCATCCTGCCATGAGGAAATAACCTTCACGTGAGGAAGGATCTGTTTTATTCATCATTTCAGAGATTTCAAAGAAGAACGTAGTAATCTAGATCTGATGTTCTGTGACTGTGGTGGTGCTCTTATTATGGAGGAACAAGGCCGGTTATCTCATGGCATCCAGGAAGCAAAGTGGAGAAAGAGCCAGGGTATCACTGTTCTCCTCAAGACCATACAGCCTATGCCCTAACTTCTTTCCACTAGGCTTAACCTCAAAGGTTCCATCCCACCTCAAGTAGTACCACAGGCTGGGGACTGACAGGCCATGGGGGTGGCTTCAAGATCCAAACAGTGGTACAGGAAGGAGGGAGGGGCTTGGACCTGCCTCAACTGAATGTACCAGGCTCTGCTGACTCCCCAGGGGAGACCTTGCCTTGTAGGAGGTGGGAATGGGGGATGGGTTGGTGGGGAAGGCTGAGGACCAGGAGGAGGGAGGGCAGGGGAATCTGTGATTGGTATGTAAAATGAATAGAAAATCTCTTAATAAAAAAATTATTTAAAAAAAAATCCAAACAGTAGCAGAAGAGTAAATACAAAGGGAGTGAGGTAGATGTGAACCAGGCATTAGCAACAAATAGTGAAGTGTTGGGCGAGGGGCAGGCGGGTGTGGAGCTTTGGATACCAGCTAGAATTATGGGAGTCCTTATCTACTCCATCACCCAGGCTCAAACAACAGCAGGAAACCACAGCTGATTTTATGTCCTCTATTATTTCAGTTTTTTCCCCCAGTTTATTTGGAACCGAACCCTTGTGTATGTTACTTCATCTGTGAATATTTTTATATGCATCTCTGAAAGAAAAGGATTTATAGGTGATCATGAGATATTACACTGAAAAGTAATTGCCTTTCACCAAGTGTCCATGCTTCGTGTATTTGTTTACATATACACACATTTACAAACTCTGATGGTGATTGTCAATTGGCAACTTGATAGACTCTCAAATCACTTAGGAGCTGAGCTTCGGGGCAAGCCTGCGGGGGGGATTATCTTGATTGTGTTCATTGAGGTGGACCGACCTGCCCACTGTGGGTGGCGCCATTCCCTGGCTGGAATCCTGGATTGTGTAAGTGGAGAAAGGAAGCTGAACAGCAGCATCCACTCATAAGTCTCTGCTTTCTGATTGTGGGTGTGGTATAACCAGCTGATTCAAGCCCTTTCCACCTCAACGTCTCTGCCAAGATCCTTGAAGTGTGCATCTGAATAAACCCTTCCTGCTTTAAGAAGTTGCTTTTGTCAAGGTGTTCTACCACAGAAGCAGAAAAGTAACTAAAATGCAAATGTACATTTATGCATATTCCATATGTGTTTAATGTGTGTATATAAGATCTATATCATATTGATTAATTTTGAAATGTCTGATTAATTGCTTATAGTCTGTGAAATCAGGGCCCACAAAAGGTTCATGGGTTATAGTTAGTCACTGTGTATCTTAAGGATTTTTTTTTTAGTCTTATAAGTTCAACTTTCAATTTCTTTCCCCATTATTAAAAATAATTGTAAAAATAATTACATAAAATATTTGTGTAGAACATATTTTTATTGTTTTAGGAAACCTTGGATATGTTTTGACTTTTACCACTAGCTTTTGCTGGTCACGTCTCTGACACTATTTAACATTATTTACTTCCTGCACACTGATATTTTGATAGAGAAGCTTGGTTTTCTCCAGGGCTCTGTGACATTTTTGGTAAGAATGCATCTCATTGTTGCCTGAGGAGACATATAATGTCCAGTGTAAATCTCTCCGTGGTGTCAACAGTCATCAGTGCTCACAGCCTAGATCCTCTGATTCATGAGGGCTTGGAAAACAGTATGGTTCTGGGCCTACCATCTCTTCCATCTCTTCTTTGTCAGTATAAAAGAGTCAATTTTCCTACCTGTGAGGTACAGTACATAGGAAAAGCAAGGTGTTTGATTCTTTCCCTTTTTCCTAAACTCTGAGGGGTCATTCACCCTGGCTGCCTGCCTTCCGTCGTCCTCCTCCTCTGCCTCCTTCCTTATGCTCCTGACTTCAGACATTTGTTATATAGTTGTTTCTACTGATGCTTGACTGTCTCATCTGGACCCAAGTGTGCTTGCTGTTTGGCTCCTCATGAGAATGAGAGGGAAGTTATTGGAGGTTTTGCGCAGAAAAGTGACCTATTACTCCAGAAAGGACCACGTTGGATTTTTCTGTGCTCCCTACGACAAGGAGGTACCTAGGGAGAACACTGGGGAGATCAGTTGAAGAAATTAATCCAGCTAAGGAACCATGTGCCTTGGATCTGGGTGGCTTCAGAAGAAAGAATAGTGAGAGGCTACACATTGGACGTTGAAAGGACATTGAAAGGAGGCTTCCTTAGGGACTGGGAGTCATGATAGTGAGTTCAGTTTTGAATATATTAAATTAGAAGTATTAAAAGGAAATGCGGGTGGCCGGGCGGTGGTGGCGCACGCCTTTAATCCCAACACTCGGGAGGCAGAGGCAGGCGGATCTCTGTGAGTTCGAGGCCAGCCTGGTCTACAGCGCGAGCTCCGCAAAGCTACACAGAGAAACCCTGTCTCGAAAAACCAAAAAAAAAAAAAAAAAAAAAGGAAATGCGGGTGAAAATGTCCTCTGGCCCATTGGCATATGGAACTAAAAGTCACTTGAAAAGGTCTGTGTATAGAAGTTTATTGAATTAGATTAGGATATATTTTATAAAGTGGAAATCTCCCATAAGAAATAAAGAATTTCAGACTTACGTATTTTTGCTATAGGTAACTGATTTTTAAAAATCTTTTTAAAACCTCATAACACTGATAATTTCACATCAGCATGTGTAAGTAAAATTGGTCCCTTTGTGGTCTATAATTCTTTATTATTTCTTCTTACTCTTTTCTTTTACTAAATTATAACTGTTTAGACCCTTCCCTTGCTCTCCCTGTGGAGACGATGATGACCAGAGGAGGTACTTCCAAGAGGGATTTGGTGCTTCTAAAAGGTAAGGGGGGGTGGGGGGGTTGGCTCCTGACACTGAGGGAGAGATGATGACTAGTTAAAGCTCAGCAATTTTCACAGAGGAAATTGGCAAGCAAGGGATTCAGTGTGGTTCTGGGACTATATATAGCTCTCTATTCACCTGAACTCAGCTCTGGAGAGTTACGAACAGTTGCTGCAAAGAGGTAACGCTAGGAGAAATGTGAAAAATGGGTAGAGGCCAAATGCAGTCCGATGTACTGGGGACCATCAGCCCCTGCTTCCCTTCTTGGCCCTTGGTGTGGGACACAGTCTGAAGCACAGGGCCATGGCAAGAGTAAGGACACGAGCGCATAGCATGGGCACGACCACCATCTGTGTGCCTTAGCTGCTGCTCCAGCGAAAAGATGGAGTATGGTCTCACAGTCTTGGAATATAGCTGTGTGAACACACCACATCACCTAGGGTGGCGCGCGCACGTGTGTGTGTGTGTGTGTGTGTGTGTGTGTGTGTGTGTGTGTGTGTGTGTGTGCATGTATGGGGCCTTGTAGTATTTCAAAAATTGATAAACGAAAGTTATGGATTATTTTTCTAATGTTTCTTTTCAACCAACCAGTAGCTACCAAACTTTAAAACGTTTTAAAATTCAGCAAAGGAAGTGACTCAGATGCGTTCTTCATCCACGACACAATGGAAGTACAGTTAGTTCCAAGTTTTGAACACTGTGAAAAAAAAACATGTTCCTTGAATAAATACGGGATGAAACTTTCTGGCTTGTAAAATATATGCTGTCTCTTTCCTTCCTAACTCCTATCAGATTGCTGTTGTAAAGTCCGGATATATTGAGATGTTCTTAAAACCCAGCTTTTCAAAACGAAGAATTCACGCTCCTGGCTCTCACATTCCTACTTGGTACTTCCCAAGCACTGCGCTGCGCCTGGTCACAGAAGTCTCTACTTTAAAACGGAATTCAGCTTCCCCCAGATTAGCACAGCTAGTTTATTCCTCTTTCTGGTGATTGCCATATATAGAAGAAAGGTCTAATTATTTTCACCAGGCACCGTCCCTCATCTCTTGTGGACTCTGGAGGGATGCTGCTAACTCCAAGGGGAGGGTAGGCACAGCTTCCCCAGGGTGGCAAATTCAGGGTTGCTGTGGGAGGGAGGGGGGAGTTGACATCTTGCTTAGATGAACTCTTTTACATATGATACTGTTTCTTTATATTTTTCCCCCAGTCTGCACTGTGAAAGGGACTTTTCATTTCACTGAGGTAAAAAGTGGGTCTGTGAGTGGAGCGACTTTCTTTAAAAAAAAAAAAAAAATCAGAAACCAATTACTTGATATGCAGAGCTGCGAGCCTCGTTCCTTTAACGAAATCAGTGCAGTGCGCACCACAGTTAACCTGAGGGAAGCCGCTGACGGCTCTTGATTCTGCTGGAGGTGGAAGGACCCAAACTTACCGGATCCCCCTCCCCCTTGAGAGGTTGTTAGTCCAGTCCTTCAGAGAGGTTCCTTTTGGCTCTTCTCTGTCATCACCGGGACGCTGGCAGAGTGTGTGTGTCATGGTTACAATAGAGCGTGGTAACATAAAACAACCATGAAAGCCCAGCGGGAAAGGCTACAGATTCCGGGGCTGACCTTGGAGTAAGTATTGTCTGTCTTTAATATTTTAATGCTTTCTGCATGGCACTCGCTTTCCCTTTCCGGGGACCAATAGCTATTTAGCATCTGTTTGTACTGACAGCCTCAGAGCACTGCAGTGTGAGGTAGAGGAACATGTTTTAAATGCATGGCATTTGGTTCCAGCTGATGTGCAAACCCAGACCCAGCGTTTTTGCATTGCAGTCGGAGGGAAGGTGCCGCTGCATATTTAAAGTTGCTGAGCCTCAGTTCTGGAAACATCTTAACAGCTCATTGTGAAAGAATGCATCAGTAGGCCATGGTATATCTGTCTTTTTCTCTCCTCTGACTGTTTGTTTATGCTCATGACGCCTGCCTCTGAAGAAAGGCCCCTGTCTGCATTGAATAATAGAAAACATCAGGATGGATGAGCTTGCAGGAGAAGGGTTATTTGTGACAGTCATTAGATGTGATCCATGTTTCATCAATGCAGCAGAATATTAATGAACTGAAGAACATTTAGAATCCTCTCTGCATCCTCCAACCCCGGCATGCAATGTGTTTACCTAGTTGGGGTCTGTGTTTGCTTAGCTAGTTTTTTTTTCTTTCTCCTTTTCGTGTTCTTCATTTTTTTTTTTTAACCCATTAACACATCTTACTGTCTTCTGATTTGATGCAGCTACGTGAAAATGTCCACATCAGATTTGTGGCACAGAAGTTAGACATCTGTGATGCAGGACGTGTCAGCAAATTTTTATTTTAAATCTGTTAGTCAAAGATGCAGAAGCTGTGAGTGAGTCTGCGCTGACACACTTCAAAGAATAAACAGTAAAATAGGAATCTGGTAGGAAAATATAAATACCTCTGTCATTTACAGCACAGATAGGGGATTATATTTTTGTGAAATTTGTATATCCCCTATAATATCGTACTGGACTAGGTCCGCCTCTTAAGTGTCCATCATTCCCCTTGAGTTCTGTAGGTGCACCATGCAAGAGAAATTATCTTCTGAATTAATACATCAATGAATGTACAACATCCTAGTGAGCACTTTTTAAAATCAATCCTCCCTTTAAAACCCATGCTTATTTTATTCAAATGAAACGATGCTCACTTATAAAAAGTTGGGATGCTCTCCCAACCTTCTTGCTAGATGTAGCATTTGTCAGAATGGACACAGGAATACTACTTGCCCATTTGCCATGGTTATTTTCCCACCTGACCCCACAGCAGCATTAAGCTTCATGATCTTGTTGGAATGTTTTAGTAATAAGCATGCATCCTTCTACCTTTCCATCCATTTCCTGTCCACAGCTGCAGGCATAGGACCCAGGAGCACTACCCTTCTGTGAGAGTTGTACCTCTGGTTTTGAGTCATGTACCCTTATTCCCTTTGGATTTCAAAAAAAAAAAATCTCATTTCACATTAAGCATTTTCTTTTCCTTTCATTTTTGAACAACTTGTCCATAACACAAGGAGACGTTTAAAGTAACTTTAAAGATTACAATTGTCTGTTATATTTGTCTCATTTTATACGTGAAAGGCTGAGAGGTTGTCATAGTTTTTATGAAGTTGCTCATAATGACAGGATACAGGAGTCAGCTGAGTATGGGGTTCCCTGGATTTTGATTGGGTATCAGATGGCCCCTCTTTGGTCTGGCCTCTGGGCGGTAAATGTTACTGTACATCTAGATTGCTGTTGTCACCCAAGGAACATGGATAGCAGAATACAGGATTATGCTTACATGCCATTGAAGTATTCTCATGTTGTTTACTTTTATTGTTTTGTGTACCTGGGAATATAAAATTATAATATACATAGCTAGCTTTACATTCATTCATAGGGAAAACTACCCTTTGAGTAAATTCAGCTTCTAAGCACTGTAGAGAAATATTAGAAATGTTAGATATGTTAGAATGAAGTCTTAGCTCTGCTGCTATTAAAAGCATATATATATAAAATGTAATTATTTGGAGACCACATGACAAGGTCTCAACTTACAAACCCAATAAGCTTTGGAATGCCGTCTCCTGAGATAATGTGATTTCCTTTCAGGAGGGTTTGTTCCCTAGGCACTGCTGTTCTGGAATAGTACAGGAGCATCCTTTATACTTTGTAGATACAGTCCAGAATCTTCCAATGACCCAGGGCCAGTTTCTGATTCCTGTTTCTTAAATGTAAGTTCTAGACATGAGATATTAAATAAACAAATATTTTAGAAATTAACAAGTTGTCAGTTTATACAGAATTTGTGGCAACTTTCTACTTCCTATGACATCATTTTGTTTTTATGAATGTAACATCTGCTTCATAACATTTCACAGCGCACATCATCCATGTTTCTGTCTGGAGACAGCATGGCATGAGGGCCCATGCATGGCTATTTTAGGACAGGAAAGGATAGATAAGACTCCATGGGACATAGATGAAATGAGTGATGTATCTGTGAGCGTTCCCAAGAGGTTTCCAATGAACTGCTAAGTTCAAGTATAGCGCATTTCGAAAACAGCAGCTTCTGAAGTGCTCTGAAGGCGGAAGGGGTCCAACGCCTTAGTTTGCTGGGTACTGGCACCAACCTGGACAGTGGTTTTAGGAGCTATCAAACTTCACTGGAATGCCTTAGTAAATAAATGGAAGTGTTTTGAGTGTGCAACAGCACACTTCAGTGTGTGACACATGGAGCCAACTCTCAATTATACACACCGTGGGAGACGAAGATGGTGTTAGAAATTTCCCAATAATAATAAACTTACATTTTATTTTGGCCACTGTTTCCAGTTCTCTGTGCCACCCAGATGAAGGGTACAGCAGACTTGAAACATGCACTATGTCTCTTCATGCCCAGACCCTTTTTTCTCTGAGATAAGAACACATTAGGTGATACAGAACCATGGTCTAGCAGTTGGGAGGCTGTCAGTGTGTCCTTTAAGAGACACATGATACTAAAACAGGAATCACTGTTACTCTCTTCCACCTAAGAGTTAGTAGCAGCATAACTAATATTCTGTCTGATTTTTGCCATGTAAAAATAATTGGGAATTGATAAGGATCAGCTCCATTTTTTTTATATAAGATCTATTGGTAAAGTCATTAATGTCTAGTATCCAGAACTAGCTAGGGACATGGTCCAGGAGGCAAAGTGTTTGCTATATAAGTGTGGGGACCTGAATTCTGATCCCTAGCATCCATATAAAAGTCAAGCCTGGAGATGTATGCCTAGAACCCCAAAACTGTGGGGGTGCAAGCCAGTGAACCAACTCCAGGACCTGAAATGGCCAGCCCTAGGTTCAGTAGGAGAGACTGTCTCAGAGAAATACAAGGGGGAGCTGTGGAGGAATGCATCCTGAGGGCAACCTCTAGCTTCCACATGTGCAACCTCACAGGCAAGCAGACCTGCATACACATGTGCACACATGCATATGACACACACACATGCACACACATGCATGCACACAAGAGGAAAAAAAAACACAGTATATGTTTTTACTTCTCTACCAGTAAACAGGCTTGGGGCCCAAATCACAAAGGGTAAATGGGTCTTTCAGACCATTGTGACAACTATTTGAGACTTGGCTGCTGAAAATGTTTGGTGGTTTTGGATGAGTTTGGGGAGCAAGTACTACAATGGCCCAGTGATTGTTGAATTGGAAAAAGGAAAAGGAAAACATCTCCAATGTATAAAGTAGTCTAAAGATACATGTGAGATTTTTTAAAAAAGTTTTTCACAATTATAAATATAAGCATGAGAAGCCTTGGTATCATTGCCCTTGAGGCTTAGAAAAAACCAATACTGGGTCATTGCCATGAGGAAGATTTGCTTTTCCCTGAGTACTTAAGAAGACATCTGTCTTACATGAAAATATGGATGTCTGCTTGTTAAAAACTTCGGTATTTAACCGGATTGTTTGTCTGCATTGTCTGATCGCTCCTTCCTTCCAGTTCTGCTCTAGATTTACCAGTGAGTTCAATCCAGAAAAGCCTTCTCCTCAATGTGCATTCCATATAAAATAACATTAGATTATCTTTAATGCAAAATTCACTATGGCAATAACCAACAAGTTGCTTTGTGACAAAGAAAAGGCTCGAATACAAATGGCAGCTGCAGTTTTTAAAATGTAATTTTCCACAGAAAGCCGCCTTCTTGTTCTGTATTCTAGAGCGGAAAAGGGCAAGTGATTTGATGATTACTTGGCGCTGTTGGTAATCAGGCCCTGGTGATTCGGGCCCAAGGGGAGCACGGTCCCTCCAGTGTGCTATTGCTATTTGTACTGCAATCATTTCTCCCGCTCGGAATGATGTTATTTTAACTTTCAGTCTCACTCCGAGGAGCCTGAGTCCAACCCCATCCAGCCCGGGCAGCCCTTCTAGCCCTCTGTCAGCTTTTCGCTTCTGGAGGTAAGCAAGCGCACCTAGGGCCTGCCAGAACTGCTTTCTCTGTGATTCCCCAGGACCCACCCAGTCCTGGAAGAGTCTGCCTCCCACAGCACACGGGGACCTGCTTTTGAACGGGGTGTCTGCCTGGTACCATGTGCAGCAAGGGAACTGGTAGACTTTGCCCGTTGGGTTACGTGGAAGCCACTGAGAGACTTGCTCCTTCCCTGTAGTGCATCTTAGGAACATCACGTGGTCTTGGGTTACTGTCACTTGGCTTGTGTATGTCTGCCAGGTTTTCATGGGAGATAACTTGGGCGAGGAGTCAGGGAGAAGAGTGGGCCATGGATATGATCAAAGTACATTGTATGAAATTCTCCCAGAATTGGTTTTTTAAAGAAAAAAAAAATGGTTGTAAGTTAATTTTTTAAGTTTTGATCATCTATCTCTTAGGATGATATAACTTATTACAGTTTCTATAAAATTTCCTAATTTATGTTATAATATCATACTGTCTGTTCCCACAGACTATTTGATACACTATGATTTATGGGTTAAAGTGTTTATTTTAAGGGTTTGGTTGTTTTTTAATCTTCTTTTCAGACTCTGACTTAAATACCCCCCAGTCCATAGACTGATTTCAGCTCATTCTCCTCTGTTCATCAGAGACAACTTCTAAAGAAACCTGTGTTTGTGAGCTCTGTCACTGTGACAGATCCCTGAGCTAAAGAACTGAGAGGAAAGACTCGTTCTGGCTCCTGGTTTCAGGCCATTCCTGTGGAATCTGAGAGAAAGAATTAATTAGCTCTGGAGGTGAATGGATGACTTTGAACTTCGGTGCATCTTCAACTGATAGGATTAGACTTGTTATTATGATAGTGACATTCAGGGAGAGAGATGAATGCCTTATCTGGGAAACCTGTGGATGAGGCCGAATACGATGAGGGGAAGTGACGCTGTTCATGCCCCGACAGCAAGGAAACAGAGACAGGAAGAGGTGGGGGGCCAGCGGGCCCCTGTTCCCATCAACTGGTCCCCACCTCCTACTTCCCATCTTTCTGTAGTGCCATCAGAAGTTGAGTTGTTATGAGGCTGCAGATAGAAAATACTAACATTGCTGGATTATGAGATATAGATAGATAGATAGATAGATAGATAGATAGATATAGATATAGATATAGATTTAGATATAGATATATATTCATTCTAATAGACTTTCTTGAATTTAGTATCTTTGAATCTCCATGTGTCTAATCAGAATATTTACCCCAAGAACTCAATATAGCCATTCTTTTTTAATCTTAAGGAAAAACGTAGAATCAATCTTTTGGTGGACGTTGACTTTCAGTTGGGAAGGGCAGCTTAACTTAAACTGATAAGTATTCTATTTTGTATAAGCAAATGAATACAAATTTTGCTGTTCATGAAAATACTAACAATCTTTGGATGGTATTTACATAGTTTTACACATTTGTTTCTGTCATATTTATAAGATAAGATTGAATGGAAATATATGAGAAAGTTGATTAGGGAGATGAATTAATGACTTTGAACTTGGGTTCTGTCTTCTGCTGATAGGATTATAGTAATATAAAGTCAATTTTAACTTGAAAGTTGTCTGTAATCATTTTTATAAAGCCTCATCTAGATGTAATAGATCCTAAAACATAGGAAAATGTTTTTCTTTCCCTGAAGAATTCCATTGCTCTAGTAGTTTGTCCATATGTGGTGATTTTAGCATGAGATATTGGCGTTTCTTCTAAGTACTCATCCTTCCCTGTGTCTTTCTTAAGCTAGTATGCTATTCAGAGTGCGAACAGACAGAATACTATGGTAGCCAAGGAAGGTGAGGGTCTTAAGTGTTGTGGAGAAAAGTTGTATGGAACTAGCTGCACCACATCTTGTGGTCCTGGGGGTTTAGCATTGTGGGAGTGGGATGGGGAGAAAACAAAACACAGAAAAGGGCAGATCTAGGAGGTGAGGAAGTGTGTTAGAAAAATATTGTGTCTGCACTGGGCTGAGGAGAGAAATCTGCAGATAAAGGTGCTTGTTGTCAAGCCCAGTGACCAGAATTTGATCCCCAGGACCCATATGATAGAGAGAATCGACTCTTATGAATTGTTCTTTGACCTCCAGAGGTGTGCTATGACTTGTGCGCGCATACATACACACACACACACACACACACACACACACACACACACACACACACACACACACACCCCCTATGCACGTATATGCACTCGTACACAGGCACATGCACACACATACTTACATACACACACAAAAGCAAACGTAATAACAACTTTTTGAAAATCATGAGCTGATAGGACTATTAGGAGGGTGGAATGAAAGAAGACATAGAGTCGTTACTAGAGAGATTGTTAGGATTTGCCGAGGAAATAGCTCAGTTGGTTGCATGCTTAATTAGAGCATATGTGAAGCTCTGGATCTGACTCCCAGCACCAGTTAATGTGAGCATGATGGTGCAACCTGTAATCCCTGCACTCTGGTAGTGGAGACAGGGGGATCAGAAATTCAACATTGTTCTCACCTCCACAGCAAGCTTGAGCCCAGCCTGGGATACATGAGACCATCTCAAAAAATAAGAATATAATTAATTTGATTTCAGACCACATTATGTAGAACCTTGACTACTCAAACTAACACTTTCACCTGCTGTCAGCCACGAAGGAGGATTGCTTCTGTTTACAGAGAGCAGTGCTAAGGCGGAGAGGGGTTGCATAGCTTAAACTCAAACTGAAGTCTCCACATCTCTCGATGGTGAGTGACTTCAGACATCCACACTGCTATGAAATCATCTAAATAGAATTTTAATTGTCTGGTTTAGGTAGACCTTGTGACCTCCATTTAGATTCTTTTATTTCCCAGGAGCCTTGCTCAGCAAATGGAATGCAGTAAACATTGGAGAAATGTTTATTAAAGAATAGATGAATGGGTGAGAACTGGAGATGTATTAACTTGTATGCTGCTAACAAATCAACCACCCAATTAAAGTGCAACAGCTTAAATACAAAAAAAATTGTGTTTATCACTCACCAGCCTAGGATTTTGGAAAGGATCTGCTCCATCCAGGGACCAACAGTGTCTGTAACACATGCCTTCAAGGCTGCCTTAGGCACAGAAACATAACTGGTGGATTGGAAGTTCATAGAGAATGGAGCACAGTCAATGCTGTTGCATAGTCCATTACTAGGAACGTGGCGTTCTGGTCACACCTAATGAAATAGGGCTTACTTGGATTTAGGGAAAGGAACAACCGGGTTTGGTAAATGTCAGTCTCTGTCACAGAAGTTCATGAAAGAGAGGTGTATATTGTAGGTATTCAGTAGGTAATTTTCAATGATTGATAGAAGCTGAGGTTTCCAGCATGGATGCCTGGACTGGAGCCCAAGAGAGTAGAGTTTGGGAGACAGGACCATGTAATAGTGATGAGTCTGCCCTAGAACACATAAAGATTCTTCTAGAAAGGGTTATAGGGTTGGCAGCTTGGACATATGCTTTCCTGATAGTGTGCTCTAAAATGTGTGCTCTAAAATGATGGTCTGATATTATAAACTGTAGGAATATAAATGTGTTTATGACATTGAAAAAAAAATGTATGTTTTACCACCGATGCCTTTCTTCTCTCTTGGGCCGCAATGGGGTCACCTTTCTTCTTCCCTGTGCCTTTCTTGTGAGTGTGAAGGTGTAGGGGAGCATGACGGCCGTGCCCTTTGAGCTGCTGACATAGGCTTTCTAAATATGGTGGTGGAAGCGTCTGCTCCTTTCATGGTAAAGCCCTGGAGGCAGGCTGTGCTGACGGCTGAGTCAGCTCTCCATCTCCCGCAGGTCCCCGTGGGCTTCTCCAGGTCAGCTTTCCAGGCGCCTGGCCAGAAAAGAGGGCTGGAAGCTCCGAGACAGCTCTCTTGCCCAGTAAACTTTCTGTCTGGGAAATGAGGCCTGGGAGTGTGGGCCCAGAGGCCAGCAAAGCAACTTCGGGCCCCGTGTGAGAGGAAGACTTTCTTAGGAAGCTTTCTGAAGATGTGATAGGCTTGCCGCCCCCCCCCCCCCCCCCCCCCCCCCCGCCCCAAAGACTGTCAGTTTCGGGGAGGCTAGATGCCCATGTAGCCGGAGAAAAGTCGTAGTACACGGAGCATGAGGCTATATTCCAGAGGCCCTCTGTCTTCAAATTCTGAATTGTTTTGTAGTCCTCCAGCCGTCCTGAGAAAAGAGGTAATACCAACACATGTCTTAGTTCACAAACAAATCAGATGTGAATTTAATTCTGAACATCAGATTATCAGCCACCAGTATACATGCCTGCCCGCTCCACTTCTGGGACAGTGATGACAATTGAGAACTTCTCATGCTGCTCGTGCTTATGGTGTTCAATTCCTTCTCCTTGCTCCTCCCAAGTCCCTCGTCTCTCTCAGCTGTGGTTGAAAACACACATGCTCCACTCCCTGTTTAATGTAAGGCTCGTTCCAGAGAAGAGCAGTATCATTGTGCGGCACTCTACCGGGAGAACACACTTTGTGTACTTTTTCACACACACGCGCACACGGTCATCAATCCTCAATAGTTTTGATACATTCCGAGAGAGGCTCCGTGAACAGGTATTGGTTGAATGAGTGGCTGTGGTGACTTTTGTGGCCTAGGACTTGAGCCTGGTCCGATTTTTTTTTTTTTTTAACCTGTGCTCAAGGCGTAACATACAGTTCTGTGCCAGGTGTGTCTGAGACTGGTCCTGACTTCTTGAGATAGCTTGAATTGTGATTCTTCCATCAGTTGTAAGTGCCAGCTGTCAAGATGTGGACACTGACCAGGGAGCAGCAATCATTAACACAGAGAGGACAAATTAAAGAGGTATGACTGATGAAAGGTATACCCCAGAATATGTTAGAGGTTATGCGAGGCTGGGGTGAAGGGCGGAAAAGGTGGCCTAGAAATCAAGGCATGACACACTGAGGAAGAGAATGAGCTTATACACTCTGGAGGGAAGGACCAGTCTGCCTCACTTTTTACCTTCTCTGTAGTCCCCAGAACAGTGCCTAGCAGGTACCAAGAGTCCCTGACTTACAATGGCTCTGCTTAGGGGGATATTAACTTTTCCATGGCACAAAAGTGGATGTGTTCAGTAAAAGCCATACTGCAAGTTTTGAATGTTGTTCTTTTCCTAGGCTTGTGGTGTGTAGTAGGACCTTGTCTTCAGTGCTGGCCAGCAGTAGGGAGCTGTAGCTCCCAGCCAGCCCTGTGATCAAGAAGGAGAAAACTCAAATGGATGCCTTTACTAGGCCATGAGGATAGTTGGTTCTGGCCATTAAGTGTGGTTTTACTGAGACAGAGCCTCATCATAAGCTGAGGGGCATCAATACTAGATACAAAAGACCTTGTTGTTGATTGTGGTTTGAAGAAAGTAGAGAAGGGCCCGAGAGATGGTTCGTTGGGTAAAAGTGTATGCCATGGAAGTATGAGGCCTGGATTTGAATGTTCTGAACCCATATAAGAACTGGTCATGGTGTGTACATGTCTATAATCCCAGCATCCTTGTAAGGGGATGGAAGAGGGCAGAAGCCCTGGAAGTTTACCAGCCAGATAGAGCAGTGGAAGATGTAGAAAAGCTGCACAGAGACCCTGTCCCAGACAAGGTGGAAGACAAGGATTGACACCTGAGGTGTCCTGTGACCTCTGTGCACGCACCAAACACCTCTGCCCTCTACACAAGTGCACCCATATTCACACACACAATTGCCTGCATATGCAAATATACACAAAAAGAAAAAAAAGAGAGAGAGAGAGAGCTGTGAGTGAAGGGTCTGGAGCTCCTTGTAAGAAACGGAAGCCCTTCAGTGAGTTTGTCTCTGGGTGGGTCACTACTGCCCTTGGTCGGTGGGCTCCTTTTCTTTAGACCTTTGCAGATATCACTTCACCTCATGCATTCAAGTCAGCTGGCAGATCCTGATGCGTTTGAGTTTTTGACTGGAGAGACTAGGACAGTGCTCGAGTCTCAGTCAGTATCTCAAAGCCTACAAGCTTTGTGACCTTGAGTCCGTTGTGAACTTCTTGGACCTGTATGTATAGTCTCCATCTACAAATCACTGACCTCAGTGGCACCTGAAGAACAGTAGCGTCTCCCTTTGAGTGTAATTCATGGTAGCAAGAATGCAACACGTGTTGTTTCTGGGAGTGGTGGGCAACAAAGGCAGACGGTGCCTTAGCAGGAAGGGCATTAAGAACAATGTCAGCTAATGCAATCCTTCCGAGAGCATTTGTCTTGCTGCTGGAAATGTTACTGGGTATCCACGGCTGCCTGGATTCCCTTCACTTCACTTGTTGCCATGGTGAGGGGCAGACATAGTGTTTACCAAACGTGTAGCAATATGTTCTGATTCTGTGTCTCCTCCTCTCTGGGAACCTCACTGTGTCCCTTTCTCACTAGAATGTCACCTGACTGCAGAACCACTGCACCCTTTTAGTTCCGTTCGCTGTTAGGATGAAGGCAGCCACTTGTCTTTTTAGCGTCCCCTCCCCTTTCCCTTTGGAGAGAACATTGTAAAAATCTGGAAAAGCTGGCAGCAGATGGTAGTTTCTCTGAACTCTAAGATACAAGTTCCTGTGCTTTTGTGAATGTGATGGTTTAATGAATTGCCTTATATGTTCCTGGGATTTATTTCTGAATTATTCTGTGGCACTAAATCTATGTCATGCAGTCACTCTGTGCAGAGTGGCTGTGCTAGCCGGAGATGATCCTTGTGGTACACACTGTGCCGACCTTGTGGGCGTGGCTCAAGCAGAGGTGGGAAGGTTGGCGGTCTCAGATGTCACTGAAGAGGTGGCAGAGGCAGTGTGGACAAGCCTGTTAGCATTTCTGCTGCCCCCATCCCCTGCTGCCACGTTTCTGCAGATGTCACCATTGGGAGCAGCTGTTTTAAGAATGCAAAGGAGGACTGAGATGCTCTCTGTGGTTCCCTGGGAGGGATAAGTGCAGGCTAGTAGATTTCACATGGCATATACAATGCCCGAGGATGCATAAAACACACTTGGTTTCCTTTGGTTTTACTGGAACATAGTCGTGCCATGGAGACAAGTTCCTGCTATGGAGTCCAGGCTGTCCTTGAACTTGAAGTCTTTTTTAAGCTTTAGAGTCCTGAGTGATGGAATTAAAGATGTGTGCCACCACACCTAGCTTAAAAATGTATGTATATATGCACATACTTATATATTATATATTGATGGACATCATAACTTCATAAGCTTATTTGCTATACAGAAATACAATCTAATTAGGGGACCAAGTCTTATAAGATTAGATGGGAAGCAAGGCTTTTGAGGACAATGGAGTCTCAGGAATATGTCAGTGTTTGCAGACCCTCTGTGTATGCATATATCACTGTAGGCACGTACCTGACCCTTGGGACAGCAACCGGTCCTTTGTCCTGGTGATTATGTTTACCTGTCACTTGCTACATCTTCACATTCATGTTTCTATTTACTCTACTGACATGGCTTAAACACTAAAACCAGTAATCTAGGTGTTTGCGTGTGCAGTGGCTTAATTTCCAGCCACTGTAGAGAGAGCTTACCCCATGTCCTGTGCTACCCTTGGCGTTTCACACATGGGCACTGTGTCGAGGAGGTGGGAACTGTCTTTGTTTGACAATTGAGGCATTGGAGGCCTAGAGAGAACTTGTCTGTAGACAGCATTTCCCACTCTGCCCGGGTCCAGATCATGTTTGCCTTTGTAGTAGCACGATTGCAGTGTTCTTCTTACACTTTGACACCCTCCAAATTCAGACTACGGACTGTTCCTATTTCCCGGTGTGTAGAGCCTCTTCTGCTGTGGTCCTCGCTTCAGCAGCTGGCTGCAGAGCCTGGTTGTTCTTCTGTGGCCTATGCATGTTCTGTCGCCCCCCCCCCCCCCCCCATCAGCCACTTGCAGTCACTGCAATTATGTTTTCAGAATAGAATATTCCATTTAGAGAGAGGGAGTTTGTCAGGGAAAAACCTCTGCTTGGTTCTGTACGCATGATTCCATCTTCTGCCCCCTTTACCCTTTTAAGATTATTTTTAGAGAGTCTGGACGTTGTAATGTGAGTCAAATTGGGTTCATTTGGCAGCCAGGCCATGGGTCCCAGAAGCTCCCAAGATCTGTGCTGTTGCCAGCTGAGTGGGATGAACCAGCTCCCTCAGCTGGGCTGACCTTCTGCTGCCTGGGGTACCAGTGTCCTCACCACCGCCGTGACCTTTGGAGGGTCCTCTGAGCCCTATTAGGAGAGTGTCCTCTTCATGACTGAAGAAAGTGTGCCATTCCATTTGCAAGGGGCCAGGACCCCTCCTCTGTGCCATGCCCTCCCAGCCCTTCCTTTGGCCATAGCAGCTCTGAGTGTCCATTATTGAGCTGTTTTATGGCCCAAATATTCTGACGACTCCACTGAACTCACTTTTTGAATTTGGATTTTATGTTGAAATTACTGTATGGAACTTTCACTATTGTCTCTTACTAGTTGTTCTTATGGTAAGTGAAAAAAAAAAGAAAAATAAAATAATATCCACTCTGTCAAATGTGTGTATGTGTTCCATCCAAGTGAAAGTATGAGTGTGTATGTGTGTGTGTGTGTGTGTGTGTGTGTGTGTGTGTGTGTGTGTGTGTATTAGACTCAAGGCTCTGTCTCATGTTCCATTTTTTTTTTTTACTAGAAAACAAAATGGCATTCTACATCTTAAAAAAAAAAAAAAACAGCAACCCTGTTTCCTACATTTAAAAAATGTGGATCCAGCCATTACCACCCACCATGTTGATGAGAAAATGAAGTTGTGATTTTCTTTGAAAGCATAGGATGGTGATACCATCAAGCACAGAGGTTTCTCAGCTAGAGGAATCCTCCAAATGCAAAACTGAAGGCCTCTCAGGGTTCCCCTGCAGTAGCATGGGTAATAATACCTCCTGGGGGTGTGGTGAGAATTAATTAGGGAACATTTGTGAACTCTTCCCAGATGAGTGCTCTGTGTTAATATTCTCAGCTATGTATTGTTCTTGGAAATCCAGCATTCAAAATGAACTACCAAGTCCAACCTTGCTGCCGAAGATGCTCCATATTCTAATTGCATGTGACAGAGGATGATGAGGGCTGATGAGCCTGGTGTAGCTGATGACCCCAAGTAGAAAGGGAGATGAGCTGCATTCCATGGAGTCTTCTGCTTTTCCACATTCTTTTCCGTGACATTTGCTCAACAGAACCGTCACTGGTTACAGGCAAGAAGACATTATAGAGATACCTCAAAAGGAGAGGAGCATTTATTTTCTCACTGTAGTACTGAAATTTATGTTTCACTGCTCTTTATGTAAAATGCAGATCTGCCTGTACCCCCTTAGACCAGACTCTGAGTCCTAAACTCATTACTTTTTATCAGTTTCGTTTTATTTATTTACTTACTTATTTGTTTATTTATTTGTTTCGAGACAGGGTCTTACTGTATAGCTTTGGCTGGCCTACTACTCACTATATAGACCAGGCTAGCCTTGAACTCACAGTAATTCTCTTGACCCGTGCTTGGCTCAAAGGTTATCTTTAATTTTTTGCCTTTGAAATGTCCTCTTAGTGTGCACATGCATGTTGGTGAGGGTCTGTATGTGTGACCGGTTGGGAAGTCCTGTTAACAGTCTGTGTCTTCCTCCAGTCCTCTGCTCAGAACCTTCCAGTGACTCCCACCATTGCTCATGTCCTGTTCCCCACCACGCCTCATTCATCTTCTTGGGCCACATTGGTTGTTCTTGACCTACTCTAAGCAGGTTTCAGTGTTGGAGCTTAATGGGTTTCTACTCCTGGAATGTTCTCTTAGTTCTTCAATTAAAAAAAAAAAAATCCAAACCTCTAAAAATTTTAGAAGTGCAGTACAGTCCACAGCCTTGATCACCTTGATTCACCGGCTAGCACTCACCATGCTGTCTACTACCCCCTTCCTTCCCTTTCAACTCCTATATGTATTTGGGAGTAATTTCCAGACATCCGAATATAACCTTCGAGTTTTTAGCATGTATTTCCTATGAACAAGTGTTTTCCTTCCTAACCATAGTGTGATTATTTTACCCCCAAACAGAGCATTATAACAATGGTGACCTCAAGGGCCTTTATTTGTGCCTTTTGGTGGGGGAAGAGGGTACAACTGTGTAGTGGTAGGATATAAATCACTATTACCCATTAAATAGATTCATGTGGATTGATCATAATACAACTGTCTATAAAAGTCTATTTGTATTTGTTTTTATTTCTAGTGGTCCTAGGCATCAAATCTGGAATGTTGTGCATACTAGACAAATGCTCTGTCACTGAGGCCTGAAAGTTGCTTTTGTTTTTTTTTGCTCGTCTATTTGTTTCATTTTGCCTTAATTTGGGACCCAATTAAAACTCAAAATTTCCCTTTAATTGTTACATGCCTTTACCTCTTTTAGCTGATAAACTTATCCATTTTCCATTTCCCTTCTTTTCTGAACATTGACAGTTTTGAAGTGTGCCCCCACTCTGTAGTGGAGCACTAAACTAGCCACAATCTACACTGTGCAACAATTCCCTCCTGGTCAGAACCAGGTTCAAGACACTTGGCGAGAGTAGGTGGAAATATTCCTTACCGGGGAGCCTGAAGCCCAGTCCCTGGCAAGAACAGGTGGGGATGTTCTTACATGGCCTCATCAGGAGACTTAAACCCCTGTGCCTAAAGTTCCCTCCATTCATGTCCCTTTTGCTTTCCTAAACACCCCCTAGGGAGATATTTTGAGTTGATGTGAATATTTTTCAAAACAAAATTAGCTACACTGGGTTTGACATTCATTGATGACCTTGTTTGGATGAGTTATTGTACTGAAATTTGTCACAGTTTTCCAATTCTGCCTCTCATTCATCAGCTGAGGAACTTTCTCTCCTTCCTTTCCCCTCAACTTAAGGCATGTTCCTCTTAACTCATATATTTTTAAACAAGGATATAGAAAACAAAACTCTATTTGGTATATAATACTTCACAACCTCTGTTGGGCCTCCATGCCGTCCTAAGATTCATCAGTGGGAAGCCCTTTAAGCTGCTTCTGGGTCCTTCTGACATGACCCCATTAGTCTTTGAGTGTGTCCTCGTTTTCTAGCACAACAAGATGTTCTAGCTGTCCAGAACAGCGAAAGGAGCACCCACACAATGCCCACGTGGTTCTCTCCCCTGCCGTCTGTACTAAATGTTACTGCAACAGAGCAGCATTCCCCTGCCACAGCCTGAATACCGCGCCATCCCCTTTCACTGCCCTAGGACGCTTCCTCCAGTGGGTGTTCTCACCTGACATAGATCATTGGCTGCTCTTGTTGTTTGATGGTTTCTGACCCAAATAAGGCCTCCAGGTTAGCCGGGACTTGCCTGTTTTGTTTACTCTCTGTTCCCCATTATGGGCTGCATACTACACTCTCAACAAAGGCCCACTGGAGAGATGAGTGAGTTGACCCATATTGCCAGCCCACATCAAGCTCTTCTGGATTATCTGTTGATGAGATGAATCAGACAGCCTGCAAGAGGCTCCCAGCCATCTGGGAGGAGTCCATTGCAAATTCTGAGTAGTTCCCGGACTTTGTCTTTGGGGTTATTCAGAGCTGTTATCAACCATACATTACAAATGCCACTCACTGAAGCACTTGGCAGTTGACAGTGGAGCATTAATGATGCAATTCTCCCTCTCCAGCTTCTCTGAACAGAAGGTCTGGCTATTTTAATGTAACACTTGACAATGTTAGAATTTTTTTTTCTTTTTTTGCATGAGATCTAACGTTGGTAACTAAAAATTGAGTACAATGAGGGTTTTCTAAACTGGGGTGGTGGTGTACTATCTATACTTAATGCAATAAAGCCTTCATGAGACTTTTCCAGTCTGAGCTGTGCATTGACTTGAGAGAGTGTCTATCCTACTGAGATGGTAGGAATTAAGAGAAGGGTGAGGGGCAGGAATCACATGGTCTGTTTAATGTAGGCGATTTCATGTCACAGTTGAGTGGTGACCCTGAAGATACCAGATCCTAACTGATAGACATGTTACCTTACATGACAAAAGAGCCTTGGCAGATGTGGTTAGTGAAAGACTCTGGAAGGAAGAGATTTCTCCTACAGTATCCTGTAGGCCTTCAATCCAGTCCCAAAGTTCTGATGGGCGAACAGGGTGGGGGTGAGGAGACAGCGCCATTGGTAAAGCGTTTGGTGGACAAGCATGAGGACCTGGGATTGAATGCCTCACAATTATGTCAAAAGCTGAATGTGGTAGCATATTGAGTCCCAGGGTTGGAGGGACTGATGAGAATCCCAAGGGCTTGTCTAGTGGAATCAGTGTGCTCCAGATTCAGTTAGAGACCTGCCTATAAATAAATAAATAAAGTGGAGTTCAATTGAAGGGACACCCAGCATTGACATGCACACATACATACATTTGTGCACGCATGCATACACATCTACAGTAAGAGAGGCAGAGAGATTGAACACATAGAGAAACCAGTAGAGGCAAGGGATAGATTCTGTCATAGGGCCTCCAGTGACCATGGCCTGCTGTGACCTTGATTTGGCCTTTCTTGATACTACTTTCTGGCCTCCAGAATGTCCAAAAATTTTTTTTGCAATCTCCTGAGTTGGCAGTATTGTGTTAGAGCAGCCTTGGGATGCAGGTGTGCTGGTGCCTGGACCTTTCCTCAAGTGGACCCATTGAAGGCAGCATAGTGCATTGTGGGAAAAAGAGCAAGGGCTGAGGGAGTCCTGTAACCATGTGACGTGCACCAGCTTCTCTATTCTTAGCCTGGAATTCCTTTCACTAGAATACCCAGCCTTTTTCTAGAAACATGAACCAGCAGAGAATGACCGTAGTGACGGTTCACAGATGTTTCACAGACCACTGTGGCTCAGGGACAGACGTGGTAGGAACTGTGGATTCTTTGGAGGAAAAAAAAAAAAAAAAAAAAACCAAACACATAAATATTTAAAGAATGAGAACATGACCAGTATGGCAGGGCCTTATGCACTGTTTTCACATTGGCCTTTTATAACCTTCCAGAGTTTAGATGCTGTGCATCCTGTATATCTGCATGGAGAGATGCATCCCTTCCTATCTCAAGGACAGTACAATGGTGCTTCTCTCAAGGAGTCATGGTTTCCATGGGTAAGGTAGGGCTGCCTGACTTGTTACATGCAAAAGGATACACGGATGAGGTAACACAGCCTCCCAGCCCTCTCCTGCCGCAGGCCTATGCTGTAGGCATCATGGTCCTTGCCATATGGGCTGCTACCACCTTCTCACCCCACTGATGGCCCCTTCGTGTTCCCTAATTTACTCAGCAGTCCCCCTGCTTCTGAGAGTTAGGCACAGTACTAGGTGGGTGAATATTGGAAGGATCCCATCCCTCCCCCGGGGAGCTCTCAGATGTATCTGAAATACAGCCAGAGAGTCAGCATGGCTGAAGTGTGATGGCCAGGTATGGCAGTGACAGTCACATGCTGTGCCTTGTGTCTGCACAGTGGAAGAAGAGAACATGGTGTTTAATACATAGGACAGATTTCTCCCTTCCGGTGGCATCTTGAGAAACAGACTGCATTTGAACTCAGAACTCAGAACCCTCTGATGTTCCTGTCTCCAAAGGCAGTTTGTTTCTATTTTCTGCCTTTTGGAAGCTTCAAAGTAGCTTTTGTTTGTGTTTTCTGAATATGATCAGCTAATGCAATGTGACTCTAAAATCACACATCTATAAATTTTTACATTGCTTGCTTATTTTTGAGGCACGATTTTACTCTACCACTTTGTAAATTTGATCATGAATGAAAATGAGCATTATATCCTGATGTTGTTGTGATCTTTTTAATGTAGTGCTAGAATCAGAAACAACCTTTCCAGTTAAATAAAATGAACCCCTCTATTCTCTTCCTCTCTCTAGAAGTCACACAGTTGCTTAAACATATCCAAGGGTGGGAAGCCCTCATGTGAGTTGTAGAAGGGAGTCTCATGTCTACTAAAAGGAGTCAGCCCCTAAAATGTGCCTTTCTAGTGGCCCAAAGCTGTGGCTTGGAATGTTTTGTAAAACTTTATAAGCTGAAGCGTATTAGTCTGTTGGCCAGAAAATATGTTGAAGAATGTTCTTAGTGTGGACAAAGTTCAGCCACTGAGTCGTGTTCTGAATGTCACATGAGTGGTGTCACCAGAGGATACCATATTCAGGAGCAGGATTTGAACCTGACTATGAAGGATGTCTAGGGAGTAAGTTAAAGGGAGGAGAGAACATCCTTGGGGACAAACAGAAGAACAGACAGGAAAGGACTGCTGGCGGCATGTTCAGGGATGAGAACAAGCCACATCCTGAGGAGTTGGTGTAATGCTACGAGAGAATACAGGGGGCCTTCATGGAAAAGGGGGATTAGGACTAGACTGTATACTGTCTCATATGCCAGTCTTTTTTTCTTTTTATTAAGCATTTTTTAAATTCATTTTAAATACCAACCACAGATTCCCCGTCATCCCTCCTCCCACTCCCCTCCCCAGCCTTCCCCCCCCCCAGCCCACCCCATCCCCTCCTTTGAAAAGGTAAGCCCTCCCATGGGGAGTCAGCAAAGTCTGGTACATTCAGTTGAGGCAGGACCAAGCCCCTTCCCCACTGCATCAAGGCTGTGCAAGGCATCCCACCATAGGGAATGGGCTCCAAAAAGCCCGATCATGCACCAGGGATGGATCCTATTCCCACTGCCAGGGGCCCCTCAAACGGACCAAGCTACACAACTGTCTCCAGCATGCAGAGGCCTAGTCCAGTCCCATGCAGATATGGCCCGTCTTGGTGGTGTTTTTTTGTTTGTTTGTTTGTTTGTAGCTTAGGAAGGGTCTGGAGGTTTTCGATCTGGGGAGTGGAGAGTGGTGAGCATGATAGCCCAACAGCACTTTTGCACTGGAGAAGCTAGGTATGGATGGAGTGGAAGAAGGGATACGCAGAAAAGCCCGAAGAACAGAAAAGGCAAGGTGGCATGAGAAGAGGAAGGAGGGCCATGGAGAGGATTAGGAAGAGTTAATGGGACCCACTGGAAAATGGCATTACAGCCCGGGAGAACTGGGACATCCAGACACAAAAGAGCAAGATCAGTTTTGAAGCTAGATAACTGTTTTGCGTTGAGTGATGTCAGCCCTGCTCCTGGTAGCCAGGCCAAGTAGAAATGTCCTTGTGTCGCAGCCTGAGCTGGGGATGGTGTTCTAAGATGAGTGAGGTAGGGAGGCCTCAACAGAGATCTGTTGGCCCATTCCAAATGGTGAGTCAAGAGGCAGATGCTCTGCAAAACCTGCGCCACTCCATTCTTCTGTTGTTTAGAGTTGGAGTCAGGAGAGAGAGGTGCCGGGACCAGGTGTTAGCTGCAGGATCAGCACAAGTGTGTTCAGTTGCAGCTTGCATTAAGAATGCACGAGTCCAGTTACAAGGAAGTAAATCCAGAGCTCTGACCTAGAGGAGCATTCAGATGGCCAGAGCTGCAACTAGGACCTCTACCTTCTAGATCCCCCTGGACACATCCCAGAGCTAGAGAGGGGTCTATGGTGGGTGCAGGGACCTAATTATTTTTATTTTCTGCAACTAAGATAGAGCTGTTGAACTACCATGTGTATTGTGGATTTGAGGGACCTTAACCACATCAGGTTGACTCGCTTTTAAGATCCTTTCCATATCTGAGATATTGGATTTTCTGGCAAGAACTTAATTGGTGCTCTGTAGACAATGCTAAAGAGTGTCTTTGGGCTTTGTGAGAAACAGTTGTTAAAACTCAGCTAACCCGGCAGCATGCGAAGCCATTAAGAGTGTGAGGATGTGTATATTTAGACTGCTTTCAGTTCAGGACAGCCTGCAGATTATGAACATAGGCAGTTGTTATGCATTGTACAGCATACTTTGGAGTGTTGTCTCTTTAATTTGTTAATGGTAAGTCATTGTCATGCACTGTGATAGTAGATTTTTTTGTTGTATATAGAAGTCATTTGAGGAGAAAAATGCCTCCCTGACTTCAAGATACTTGGCTGGGCATGAACTTCTATTTAGATACAGAAAACTGTTTCATCCCTTCTGAATCACATCTGGAGCCAGATGTAAATGACTAGTTTTGGCAGCACTTTGGATATACACATCTGGCAGAGGTCAGTGCCCTTTGTGCCAAGGGGTAGCTATAGCCAGCTGCAGCATAACAATAGATGATTGAGTTATAGTTAAAACTTAGACTCACAGAGTTTATAACAAAAAATACACATATCAACTTGGTTAAAATGAAGTTGAGCAAGAACTTAAATTTTTATCCAGGATATTTTTACATTTGACCCTTGAGTATGATTCCTATTGTCAGTTTTTCACTGAAAGTCTGTGATGTTCAGGGCCACAGTGACACATAATTGATCTCTCTTGATGAAAGAAAACGTTTTCGTTTTGGAGCCCTGTTATTTTTTCTGTTTTGAAGATAAGGTCTTAGTATGTAGCTCTAGATGGACTAGAACTCACTATGTAGGCCAGGCTGGCCTTGGACTTCTTCCTGCCTCTGTTCCCCAAGTACTGGAATTAAAGACACCAGACTGTCTGTGTCTTTTCTTAATTTGGAATAAGAAATGTTTAAGTTTGATTGACCTTAGCCAGTCATCAGAAAACACGACAGTGTTATAACGTAGCCCTTGTTATGGTGGCACATTAAAGACTGTAAGTTCTATATTCATGTCTGAAATCATTGCTTTTATCAGTGACTTGATAGAGGGCTAGAATGTAGAGAATGCCTCGTCTTCCACGTTTCACTCTTCTCAGCATGCCTTTTCAAAGCTTGAAGTAGTCCACAGTTCCAGAACAAAGGCTCTGGCAGTCCTCCACTGATCTGTTCAGGTGAGTTGAGGAGAAACCTCTGCTGTTGATATCATGAGCAACCCAAGGAATTCCAGCAGATTAGAGTGTTTCTTATACAAGGAGGTGGATTGCAAGGTGTCTTTTGACCAGGCTGCTGGCTGGTTGTTACTGTTTTGTAGTTTCTCAAAAAATGAGAGACTGCAATAAGGAGCACTGAGATGACACTCGAAAGTCAGTGCACACGAGTGTGAAGGAGCTTATTTGGTTATGAGATTCTTTAAGGCAAATGTTGGAATCCATCGCCGTTCCCATACACCTTATAGAATGTGTGGCTTGGGTAAAGACTACTTATTTTTAAGCTTCTTAATTTGAGTTACTAATAAAATGTAAGAGAATAGTGGGATATATTGATTTGGGAGGTAAAATTATGTGATAGTGTTGCTTTTATCTTCTGAAAGTAGGAAAAAAAAGGTTGAGAAAGACACTTGAATAATACATAAGGAATACAAATGAATAAATAAGTTACTCATTATCCTAAGGACTGCTAATGCTAGATGTTTCCTTTTGATTGCCATTTTGATGGATCCACTGTGAACTCTGTGTTGAGAAGGGTTTTGTGTAAATGGACACTTCCTGTTCCAACTGCCTGGTCCCAAATAACCGACTCAGAGGCTGAATATGAATTATAAATGCTTGCCAATAGCTCAGGCTTATTACTGACTAGCTCTTACATTTAAATTAACCCATTTCTATTAATCTATGTGTTGCCACATGACTCATGGCTCATTACCTCATTTCTACACATCTTGCTTACTCAGCAGCTGGCTGGCGTCTCTCATGACTGCCCTAACTCTGCCCTTCTCTCCCAGCATTCTCCCTATGTCAGGCTTTCCTGCCCAATCTCTTTCTGCCCTGCTATTAACAAAGCAGTTTTATTAACAATAAGCATAATTCACAGCAGTTCTGAGTCCTCTATAAAGGACTCAGTAGCTAAAAACTAGGATTTTCACTCAGCAGTACTTACTGTGGTAATGGCAGGGAGAGGGTGATTCTTCACACCCTTTGTGCAGCACTTGCTCAGTACATTGTCTTCCCAAATCAGGGCCAAATCGGGACCTGAGGAATTATATCAGTGACAAAAGTCTCATTGTGTTTTCACAGACGTCCAGAGCATGGCCTAGAAATCATTCCCACTTCACTGTGCATAGAGGACATATGTCCATCATTCCATGAATTAATTTCTGTGGTTAAGAGGAAATACAGAGTAGGTCCAGGCTCATTTTTCCCCCATTGAAATCTGGGGTTTCAGTTCTCCAGAGAGACTCTCTGACCCACTTAGATTCTGAGGACTGCTGAGTGGCACGGCTCCCAGAGATACATGAAGCACTCCAAGGCTCTGCCAGAATCAATTTGGCTCCATAATTGGGAAGTACTCTGCAGCGCAGAGACTCTTCCCACATACTACTCTCCTGCAAACCCCAGGAAAGCCCAATAAGGTCGTTCTTAACTCTGTTGACTTGAACTCTGCCCCATCATTTGTTTATAGTGTTTGAGGCAGCTCTGAAGTGTCTTGAGGTCTCAACTTTGAGAGGATAGACTAGGTAGAGTTATGTGGTGGTGGTATCCCCATCATAAAGATGAGGAAGCTGGTTTTTCAAGGGGGAAATAACTTGCGAAAAGAGCTTCATAGACTGGTAAGTGGCAAGGCCAGGGTCTGATCTCTTCTTCTGTGATCTTGCATGTCTTAGCTTCTGGTTGGTGAGACAATCTTTCTCCATCAGCCATATCCCATTCTGAACTATGGGTGCATGTTTGTGAAAGCATGTGCTGGCCTTTACCGTCTCCATCTTCTCTTCTGTCAGGAGGCCTGAAACTGATTCTGCTGAGGACTTAGTGAAGGATCTCCCTTGCCTGAAAGGTTGCTTAGCAATGCACTTGAGTGATATGAATTGGTCTGGACACTGTTACCTGTATTATATGGTCATGAAAGAGTAGTTGAGGGTGACAGGAAATTTCTATTATTTATCAAGGAGAGTGCATCTGAAGCCATCACGACAAGTAAGTGGAATCTCCTGTTGGTAGTCGGGGATAACTAGTGAGTCCTAAAGAAAAAAAAATGACATCAGTAAAAATCACTTAAAGAGCTGACATTTAGGAAGAAAACCTGTGCTCCCCTTGAGAACGTCGTGTTGCAGTGAAGCCTGTCCCCGGGCTGCCTTGGCACAGAAGCAGCGTCTTGTCTTTGACAGCCTCTTGTGCTCCCTGGCTGGTATTTTGGCGGCTGATAGCATCACATCAGTTAATGCGCTTTGCCTCCTGTAGGAACTGATTTGACTGCAGTTATGTTAGCTCGTATTTTCTCCCTCATTAAAGCGCCTATCTGCAATTTGTTCAAAGGAGGTGGCCTGTCTGCAACCACTGCTGGGGCCCTGTGCCCTTTCACTGGCGATTAATTTGCCCGAACTGCGCCGAGCTCACTGTCGAGTTGGATTTCATTTTAATGTCAATCCAAAGTACAGTAAAATATGAGTTGTTGAGGAATGCTATACCATTCATCAGACACTTAGGGCTTTTATTTAGCACACAACATTTATATAGCATCTTTCTTTTTTTTTTTTTTTTTTTTGGTTTTTCAAGACAGGGTTTCTCTGTGTAGCTTTGCGCCTTCCTGGAACTCACTTGGTAGCCCAGGCTGGCCTCGAACTCACAGAGATCCGCCTGCCTCTGCCTCCCGAGTGCTGGGATTAAAGGCGTGCGCCACCACCGCCCGGCCTCAGCATCTTTCTTTAATGTGCTCAGTGGTGAGTTTTGCTTTGATCATGAGATCATTGCAGGGGGAAGGATACACAGTCCAGTAGTAGTCCAGTTCTTTGGCTACCAGTAGATTTTCATGTGCTCTGTATAACTGTATGCAGCTTCTTCAGTAAAAGGCTTTGGAAGATGTCTGTGGTTAATGTCTTGTGGATAAGATCCCTGGTTGAGAGAGAGAGAGAGAGAGAGAGAGAGAGAGAGAGAGAGAGAGAGAGAGAGAGAGAACAACAACAAAAACCAAACAAACAAACAAGGTATAGATTTTGCCTAGGAGTCGTTACTCTGAAGTCTTTTTCTCTATGTTTACAGATGGTCATATGTGACAGGATCTTGGTGTCCTGGTTTTGACAGTAGCTAGATTTTAAGAGTCTGTGATTTGAAGGTTATTCAGCAATCCATGCCTTCTCACTCAGACCTTTTGAATAACCTTCTGTTTGCAAGAAACTTTTTTTTTTTTTTGAGACAGGCTGTATGCAGGTTTCTTAAAGGTGCTTTTTATCATAATCATTGTTCTTCAGACAGACATGGGCAGTTAGTCATTAACTTTCATGCTCCCTGTTTGTATGGCCTATCAAAATCAAAAAGCTCCTATAAAACCCAGTGACATCTATGTGTGATGCTTTGAACACGGGATGTTTAGAGCGAGGGCTGATATGTCACATTGAGGATGTTGTTTAACAGCTTTCCACAAGCCGACCCTGCCTTTCAGGAAGTGAAATGAAAATGGCAGACTGATCAGTTTGAAGAGCCATGGTCTTTTAGAAAAGGGACCGCTGCTCTTTTGAGGAACGCCATCTCAAGAGATGTCACTGTAAAGACCAGGTCACCTGACTCCCCGGCAGGATTGGTTTCAGAGGAGTGAGTTCCAGCAGGTGTCTGGAGTTTTAAGGGAGGAACGTCTGTGTTGATGGTGGAGGGAGAAGACAACATGAAAGTGAAGCTTGCCTTTTCTCACATACAAGGTATTTTGTGCCAGGGTGGCCTTGTGTGTCAGCGTCAGGGAGTCCTTCCCTGGGAGTAAGGAAGAGTCTCCAAACTAGTAGAGAAAGGTGTTTTTCCTGCATCCATCCAGTTTGGGCAATAGTCTGTTAATGACATGTGTTCCTTCACTAATGAACACTGAAGTATTCTACGTACTAACAATGTAGCATTAAAGAAAGTGAAAGCAAATTCTACATTTTTAAAAAAACTTGATTAAAATTGGGATCTCGAACTCTACATACCCCAGACATCAATGGTCATCAAAAACATGCAAAAGCTCCTGTTGTTCTCTTCAGTTCCTTCGGTTCCCTGTTCAGCATGGCTGTTTTCCTTTTAAATTTATTTTTTATTTTTATATGTATGGCTGTCTTGCCTGCGTGTCTACCTGTGCACCACAAAGTGCCCGTGGATCTTCCAGAACCAGAATTACAGACCACCATGTGAGCCACCAGACTGGTGCCGGGAATCGAACCTGGGTCCTCCGGAAGAGCAGCCAGAGCTCCTAACTGCTGAGCCGTTGCCCCAGCCCAACCCAAGCATCACTGTTTCTACAGGGTTGTTCCCATCCTTGATGGCATCAGTTTTCTCCTTTCCCTTTGGGGGCCTTCTCTCCCGTCTTAGCCGGGGCCTTTTTAGCTTTGGGGGAAGCACGATTATCAGACAACCCTGCAGATTTTCTATGTAGCTTCTCCCGCACCTTGGCTTTATTCGATTTAGCATCACCTTTAGTCTTTTTTTTTCCCCACAGTAGTAGCATTGGAGGACCATAAACACAAGGTGTAAGGATGCAGCCTCACCTGGCTGCAGCCCATCGGCGGTGGCATCTCCGTTTCTTCTGCACGTGTGGTTTTGTCACTTGCTGCTTTAAGAAGCTTGGGGCCATTTACATAGTCCCTCTGAGTCCTGGCTTTTTCAGAGTGTGTGTGTGTGTGTGTGTGTGTGTGTGAGAGAGAGAGAGAGAGAGAGAGAGAGAGAGAGAGAGAGAGAGAGAGAGAACAACTTGCAGAAGTCAGCTCTCTTCACCTTGTGTGACCCTGGGACTGAACAGACATGGTAGCAATTACCTTCACCTTGTGAGCCATCTCGCCAGCCCTTGAGCCCCAATTTTTGTATCAATTTAATAGAGAAGTAAGTGTCAGGGACAGAGAAGATGATGAGTAAATAGTTGCTATGACGCTGATGAAAAGGGCAGGGAAGGCTGCTAATAATTTGCTTATAACATACTGTGATTTCGTGGCGGAGGGATATTTGTATTGTATGCCTACTATGAAATATTGTGCAAGATGGGAATCTTAGGGAAATACAAGGTAGGCCAAGCTATCTCCTATAATATAAGCGAATGGAGGTTTTCATGTAAAATATCCTGTGTGTTTGCGTGCGTGCGTGCGTGTGTGTACAGAGAAGCAGGAGAGGAGCCCTGGGCCACACATCTTCAGCTCTTTGTTAAACATGTTGAAGAATGATGCATGAAGAAGCAGTGGCATGTACCCGTGTGACAGTCATACAACCTTCATTTCCAGAAATGATTTCGATGATCTACTATCAAGGATCCAGTACCAAATGGAATAGAGAAGGTCTCTGCTCTCATGGACCTTACATCTTAGCAGTACAGAGACTGAGGTTCATTATGGACCATAATTATGTTCGTGACAAGTGATCCGAGGAAAAATAGAGAAAAGCCACAGAGGCGGTTTCCCTTTCTGAGAATGAGAGAGAGATGTGTGAGCTAGAACTGAATGATGGGAAGACTAACAGGGAGCTGCATGGTACAAACAACCCAGAGATGGATGCGGTGGGTGCAGCTTGCTAGGAGGGTGGGACAAACAGTCCTGTACGGCCAGTTTGAGGAAGCCATTGAGTTTTCCCTTATGTTTGGTGGGAAGCGCCTGACTTCGTTAAGTAGGGAATAACAACTTGGCCTTGACTTTGCAAAGTTTCCTCTGCCTGCTGTGCGGAGGGCAGGTGGGTTAGGGAAGTGCTCCAGGTGGGAGTTCACACTGCTGAGATGAAGTGGGAGATGCAGATGGACCCAGGCTGTGTTCTGAAGAGAATGTGAAGGACTCACCTGCTTGCATGTTGGAAGAGGTCATTGAGGCAGCTAGCGAAACGAAGGGTAATTCCCAGCTTGTCTGATAGAGAGCTCTTGCAGAGGTCAGGAAATCTGGTGGGGAAGGAAACTGGGCCATGGCTTTGTTGGTGCTAAATGTGAGCTTTAGCAAGGGACACCTTTGCAGGACACCTTGGGTTCCTGGGAAAGGTTAGGGCTAGAGAAGTAGAGTTGAGACTTGTAGCCCAGGGGACTGAATGAGGTGGCTTCCAGGACAGAGTTCTGCAGATGGATAAATCATACAAAGGAGCTGGAAAATACATAGCCAGGGGGGCAAGGAAGACCCAAATGGAGATGGGGTTTTGAACATGAGTGTGGTGCCAGAGAACTCAAAGGTACAGTACCCCTGAAGGCTGATGGATGCCAGTCTGCGTGTAGGCGTTTTGCATTTGGGGACCTATTAGAGGGCAGAGTTGAAAGGGGAATGATAAAAATGTGCAGAGATAGGCTTCTGTCAGAAGGGCAGTGGCCTTATGATATCAGCATCCTGAAGGGAGGTTAATTTGCCCCCCGCCCCCTGGGGAAAATTGAAGTGCTCTTGTCCATTGAAGATCCCTGAGGCCTGTGCTTCCTTTCCCTTCCAAGTTACCTAACCCCTTAGGCTTCTGTGCCAGCCTTAGGTGAGCGGTAGGTCTGGAATGGTTTTGCAGTTGATTTCTTGGCCTTTATATTCGCCCTGTATATAATGTCTGTGTAGTTACAAAGGGCCTTTAGAATAGACAAGAGAGCTGGCCCAACTTGGTTAAGACGTGGACAGATGAAATAAGACAGTAATGTGTGAAATAAGAGATTGGGGCATGGTGGAACTAAGGCAGAACTGGTTTCTAAGTGTGGAGCTACTTTTTCTGTATTATTGAGGTGGAGGTGGAAAAAATATCAGCCACAAGTTCAAACAGACTCTAAGTAGTAAGTAATTACAATAAGTAATATAGCAGCTGTGAAAGCCTTCAATCCCTTTATTTTTTGCATTCTTCCTACTTCTGAAAAAGATCCGAAGTCACCTATCTGTAGACGTACAATGCAGAACTGTTTATTCATTCTACCAACACATATTGCTTGCCAATAATGTCCCAACAGAAGAGCCTGGGCTGCCCAGGACCTTCTCTCGGGGAAGACACAGAGGAAAGCAGTTAGCTCTAATATAATAACAGCCCCAGAGAGGAGAATGAATTCCATCTGATTCCATTTCCACGGGAGGTAGAAGGGTGAAAGTTGCTGAGGGAGAGATACTAGAGGGAAAGCAGAGGGCAGAGCAAGGACAGATGTGAGCACAGCTGTGGGCACAGCCTAGGAAGTCAGTGCTCTTGGGAGCACGCAGTGGGGTGAGGACATGCTTCTAGCTTAGGCTAGAGAGGGAGACAGACTGGGCGGGGCTTTATGTCTCAGGCTTTAGATAAGTACATAATTGATCTTTATTGTTGAAGGAAAAGTATAACCTTGCTGATCAGTCTGACTTTCCTACTTAATTTTTCTACTGTGTGCCCAAATACTGAAGTTCATTGTCCCTGACGTGAATTGTGGCCACTTCAAATAAATTGCTTCTAGAACTCATGTTCTTCACTCTCCAATACTGTCAACATTTTGTTCCCCAAAAATATGTCTGTGAAGATGTGTACTCTCTTATGCATCTTATGATATCTTAAAGGAGTATGAAATGCTATAGAGTTACTGTATTTTTCATGGCACTGTGTGAGAGCAAATTTTGTTAAATAGTGTAAGAGAATAAAATATTCTCTTTAATGAGCATATTTTAGCTTAGAAATTTTGGGGGTTGCCCTTTTTAAAAGGAAAGGGTGCACATGTGTTTATGAGAAATTCATGTGAAAGAAGCCAGAGAGCCTTGTTTAGGGAGATCTTCTTTGCCCTGAAGGTGGCATGAATTGCCTTTGTGTGATTTTGTGAGTGGGCAGTGAGTTGTACTTTTACAGTGGATCTGGTGGCCCTTCCTTCCTCCTTGGGTAGCAAATGATGCTCCCTGATGAGTCATGAACAATGTGCTTTTCCAATCAGGACCTTCTAGAGAAGTCAGACACGGGTTTGGCTGGAATGGTTTAGGACATAAACTGTTTAAAAAATAATTTCAGTAACTCTTAAAGAAAACCCGACTCCCTTTGTAATATACTCCTTACGTAACAAAACTGTGTTGAAAAATGTGAGCTGATTTTATTCTTTCTTCCTTGTTCGCCACCGCATACCTCAAAGAAGTTAATGGTTTAAGGAAGATGCTCAAGCCTGGCAGAGGATGTCAAATATTTGGCTTGGTAGGATTAATATTTTACAGCGGAGTGACAGTAGGAGCGCTGTCCTAGTTTTAGGGATGATTATGTAAACTAATGAGCCTCATCCATTACAAAAACTTAGGGAAGCAAAAAGCTATTTATCATGTGGATTGCTGTGCCTGCGCTTGGAGGACACTGAAGTCAGTATTAAGCACTTGCAATGAGGTTGCATTTAATTAAGGTTTGCTCTCCTGGTGACGCTGAGGTTCATAATACGTGGCACCATGGAAATGCTTAATACTGCTTTATTTTTCCAAAACCTGGTGTTTTGTTTTTCTTTGCTTTGCTCCCACTGGCTTGATGTTGACTTTCATTTAAGTTTACCATCCTCTGAGTTTTTCCATTACTACAAATCTGAAGAAGCAGGATAATGGCGATGTAATTGCATGCCTCTGCCGCTAGAGGGAAGTGACTCTAGTATTTCTTCTGGGGAAGGATAAGATGCTAAGTAGCTCTGACCCTGTCCCTCCTCATTGTAGACCTTGTTTGAGGCCTTTGTGGGCACCTCTGTATCTCTCCTGAGGAGAATCAAGAGGGGAAGGTGTAGAGTTAAAGATGTTGCTCTAGGATGTGAAATTGAAGGTCCATCTATTTCCTTCAAGACAGCTCCTAATGGGCTCCTTTCTTCCTTTCTTCCTTTCTTTCCTATGATAAGACACCGTGACCAAGGTAACGTACAGAAGGAAGAGTTTATTGGGGCTTATGCTTCCAGAGGGTTAGAGTCCGTAACCATTACAGTGGGGTGCATGACAGCAGACAGGCAGGCATGGTGCTGTAGTAATAGCTAAGCACTTACATTGTTATTTGAAAATAGGACTCAGGAATCAGAAGCAGGAGGAGGTGATAGCTAACTGGGAATGGGGAATGGGGAATAGAGAATGGGCAATGGGGAAAGAGGGGGGCATTTGAATCCCCCAGTAACACACCTCTTCCAACAAGGCCACACCTCCCAGTCCTTCCTAAACAATTCTACCAACTGTAGACCAAGCATTCAAATATATGAGTCTGTGGGGGCCATTCTTATTCAAACTGCCACAGTGACCTTTGCTGGCAATCCTTCTGTCTGCTAGGTGTGTTATGACTCCCACTTCTAGAACATTAAGCACTAGTCTAAATGTGTAAGCTCTTAACATAACCCTAGTTGCAGCCTGTGAGGTAAATACTGTTATTCCGATTTTATAGACTAGGAAAGTAGGGTACTTAGGGGTGAAGCAACTTCCCCAAGGTCACTGAGCTCCTGAGTTCTGCTACTATCAGTCTGTTGTTATGAACCAAGTGAGGGCTCCCGTGTCTGTGTCCTTCACTAGAATAAGATTCAACACTGCCTCTCCTCACATCAGTTCCTCAAGCATGAAGAGACATTAACATCCTCAGAAGTGTTACATTTGCAAACGGTTTTCATCTTATATCTTTGCAGTCTTCCAAGTATGTGTGAGGATTGCTGAGATATAAAGCAAAAATATTAAATAGAACATGTGTTATGGAGTTAACAGAAACTGTTTGATGTAGGATGCTGGCGGACCGTGATATGTTTGACAGGATGTCAGATGGAGCTGCTGGGGATCAGAATTGTAGGAACTTGGTCTTTTTAAATGTCCCCATGCTCTATCTTCTCTCAGGGTCTCTGGAACACTCTACTGCATCTGCCTCTCCTGACAGCTGCCTGTTCCTTATTGTCCTTCTGGGAAGTCAGTTCTCATCCTCACACCTGGAGATAGTGTTGAGCATGAGGGAGAGCCGCGGGTCACCGATCGGTTGGAAGTCTCACTGTTTCAGGATGTATGTGGCAGCCCAGCATGTATGTCAACAGTTGGGTAGCTTGTGCTCTATGGGACCTGAGATACACAACCTTAGCACTGGTGTCACAGCCTGTGGTGTCTGAGAATACATGTGTAGCCTCAGTGCAGGAGTGGGATTTGATCAAAATCCCCATCAGCACATAGGTCCAGTCCCGAGAACATCTTATTTCATATGGTGAAGCGTTATTTGCTTTCCTTACCAACCTTCTAAGACCAGTTTCCTTAATAAAAGAAATTCAGTTTTTGATCAGCTTTTTCAGGGACTTCCCAAATATACACTAAAAAACACTAATCAATTTTTTTTCAACCAAGGGGGAAAACATATTTTTTATAAATAAATTGACATGGTAGTTTTATTTTAGTTTAGATAAAAGTATTTCTAGGCTCTCTTAAATCTCTATTTTCAATATTTTTTTTCATGTCTTACTTTTATCAATTAAAAACAATCTTTGCTCTGTGCCAGGATATTTGGATACCACATACATGTGGAACTAGATAAGAATTTTGCCTTTGGAGTTTGATTCTCACTACAGTCAGCCCTGTTGCGAAACACAGAAAGTAAAATTGAGACCCACGATTTGCTGATTGTTGACAACCCTTGGGGGGATTCCTTGTGGCCAGAGTTAAGATTGTTTCATAAACTGAAATTTGTAGATGGTGGGTGGATTTTTATTCAAACTTTACTTTTTCTTTTTGAGCAAAGAAATAACATAATGATCTCATTTAAAACATCGTACGTGCCCTTAGAAGCTATCAAGGTTTTTGGAAGTCTGTTTATTTCTGTTTATTATGTCAGTTTCATATTTAGATTTCAGGAGCCATATGGCCATTCTATATCACTTCATCTCAGTTGATGATAAATGTGACTGGCCATACTTATGTTATTTTTTAAAAAACATCTATTTTATGTGTGTGTTTTCTCTGCCTGTATTTTATGTGTACCACATGCATGACTAAGGATGGTTGTAGCCACCGTGTAGGTGCTGGAAACTGAACCTGGATCCTCTCAAGAACAAATGGTCCTCACTGCGAAGCCACCTCTCCAGCACCCTGGCTGCATCTCTCTGTGAGACTTTCTCACAAGTCACTAAGCTAGAATCGGAGACTTTCAAATACATTCCAGAACTTTTTTTTTTTTTAAATCTAATAAATGGATTAGATGTCATATGGGAAAGAGAATAGCATTTTACAAATTTAGTTCCATCTTGAAGTGTTGATCCTTTGGATAAAAAAATGAAGATAAGAAAGGTTGAGACTTGTTTCAGTGACAGCACAAAGTGGCTGTGAGATGCAGGGACTGGGTTTGCCTCCTTACTCAAGCAACTGTGGCCTGGTTTGTCCCAAGGTACCTGTGGTTTGGGAGAAGGGGTGTAACAAGGCCTCAGGACTGACGCAGTCTTCTGGTGCACATTGTACAGTTGTTAACATCTGTGGGGACAGTAGAAATGGTTCAGTGATGAAGAGCCCATGCTGCTCTTGTAGAGGATGCTCGTTTGGTTTCCAGCCGCCATCCAGACATCCCACAGCCAACTCTAACACATGCCAGGCAGCTCACAACCACTCCAGCTTCAGGGGCTCTGACACTGTCTTCTGGCCTCCGAGGGCATTTGCACTCACTTGCACAAACCTACATATAGACCCCTGTACACACACAATTACAAATTATTATTATTATTTTTTTTTTTTAAGGAGAAGACGACGACGAAACTAGCTGTCCTTTCTTGGCTTGTGTCCTCTTTTTTGTTCATGTGTTCGTTGTTTCCACGTTTTTTGTTCTTTGTTTCCCATGTTGAAAAAAGCCAGGGATTTATGGCCTAGCTTATATTTAGACAATACCACAAAAGCGGCTTTGACCCTTCTAAAATTGTCCTTATTTGCATATTGACATATGAAGTGATGGGTGCAACCCCTTGGTGACATGCAGATGGGTGGGTAATCAGATCCGTCAGAAATTCTTTTCATTCTCTTTGAAGCCCATCTGAGAGATTTTGTGATTTGGAGGCGGGACCAGGCCTCTTTTACACATACGTTGCCTTGCTCTCTAGTATAACTACAAGTAACAATAGTCCCTCCTTTTAGGTTTGCAGTGGTTTGGTTTGAGTTTGTCCCCAAAGATTCACATGTGGGGAGCTTGGGCCTCATAGTGGTGATGCTGAGAGAAGGTGGGACTCCTCAGAGTCCGCCAGAAAGTGTTGATATGGTTCTCACATTGGTGCGTGTGAGAATGTGTTGTTATGACAAGAGCAAGCTCAGGCTGACTTTCTGTTCCATCATATAGTCTCTCTCCTGCTCATACTAATACTATGATACCTTGAGCTGATATGATGTAGCAAGATTACGTCAGCAGAACTGAGCAGAAGCTGATGCCGTGCTCTGCAGCCTCCAGACCTGTGGGCCAACCAAACCTCTTTTCTTCATAAAGTGTCTACTCTTCAGTGTTTTGTTATAGCAACAGAAAATGGACTAATACAGTGCTTTGCAGGTTCCTGGCAGCTCACTGAAGTAGCTCAAGGCTGTTTCTGTGACGACTACCAGATGGATCTTTGGAAACCAGGTGCTCTAAAACCTGTATGACTAGACACTCATTAGTGTAAACAAATCAAAGGATTCTTTGGAAATGGACAGAAGGGACTTTGACAGTCATATCTAATACCATTCAAGATGGTAAATGATGGTTATCTTTTAGTTTCTGGCAAATTAAAACTTACCTCCTGGAGTAGGTGAATTTTGCCCACATACACCTGGAGAGAGCCCAGATCTGCTTGGTGTTCAGTGGGTTTTCTGTCAAGCAGTATTATTTGAAAGTAGTTGCATTGCTTCCAGAAAGATGAGTTGGTATTCAGGATAACTGGTGACATTACTTGCTACACACCAGAAAACAACTTTTTTTTTTTCTTTTTGAAATAGTCTAACTATGTAGCCCTGGCTATCCTGGAACTTGCTATTTTCAGACCAGGTTGGTCTTGAACTCACAGAGATTCACCTGCCTCTGCCTCCAGATTGCCAAGATTAAAGGAGTTTGCCACCACACCCAGCTAGGAAACAACTTCTTAAAAATGTTTTAAGATCCATGAAAACTGTATCAAGAATAAAATAATTAAATTTCCTAGTTTTTTGTGAATCCCACAGATATTTTCCTATGTGTACATAGGATTATTACTGCAAGCAAACCTCAGTCCTTTTCCATTGGATTTTTCATGGAACAGATTGCCATGCTGCAGCATTACTTCACAGGAGCTCTTTATTTTGGTGGCTGCATAGTTAGCAGATAGGTCATCTACCCTTGATGACTGAGAAAAATAAAAAGTATTCACATCAGTGACAAGCAACCTCTCAGTGTTCTGCATCTTTCTGTCTTTGCTCCAGAGAAGAGGGCTGGGGAGATGGGGTGAAGGCCAACATCTGTTGGGAAGCTTGCCTGCAGATGCCAAAGCATTTCTCACTGAATTCAGACTCTGCAGTAGTGAGTGGGCTTTCCACATCACCAACACCTCGTACTTGTCTCTCAAACTCCCAACTCTAAAATGTAACCCCAGGGAATGGGTCACAACTTCAGCATGATCAACTCAAACATTACTTGTTAGTTAAAACTTTAGGTAAAGATGGCTAATTTTATAGTAAGAACAAGAAGCTGTAGGAATGGCCATTCTTGGGGTGGTGTGACAGAAGAGGATGCCTGCAAAAGTGTCTGAGGGTCAGATTGCACTCAGGTCGGGCAACTAGACCGCTTGCCCTTGCAGCTTCTCCTAAATGGGATGGAAGAATTTTTAATGGAAACTGATCTATGTGAGCCAGAAGACCTGGACTGTGATGTAGCAGCCAGCAGGTTGTAACCTTGAGCACTATTGATATACCACCTTGAATTCTCTTTTGGAGTTGTGTGTGTTGATTGTGTTCCCAGCAAGATTGAGTTTCCAACCTTGGAAAAAGGTCACCCTGCCTGAGCTCCTGTTTTTAGCCATCCTTTCAGGAGACAAAAGAAAACTATACTTCACCAATTCTTATTGCAGAGGAGAGTTAAAAAGCTAACAGAAGTTTGGAGTTCTTATTTTTAATAAACCATTAATATCTACCTAAGTGTCATGGACTTAAATTTATATTGCTATTTTTTTTTTTTTTTTTTTTTTTTTTTTTTTTTTTGGTTTTTCGAGACAGGGTTTCTCTGTGTAGCTTTGCGCCTGTCCTGGAACTCACTTTGTAGCCCAGGCTGGCCTCGAACTCACAGAGATCCGCCTGGCTCTGCCTCCCGAGTGCTGGGATTAAAGGCGTGCGCCACCACCGCCCGGCTGTATTGCTATTTTTGTTGCTCATTATGAAGATTGTATATAAGACAGTGTTTAAAAGAAGATTATCCATGAGAACTGGAGAGATAGCTTAGTGGTTAAGAGCACCTGCTGCCCTTGCAGAAGACCTGGGTTTGATTCCCAGCACCCACATAGTATCTCACACCATCTCTAACTCCAGTTCCAGGGGATCCAATGCCCTCTTCTGGCTTCCCTAGGTGCTGCATGCACATGATGCATGAACATACATTCAGGCACTCAATACACATAAAAAAAAAAAATAAAATAGGGGTAACTCAATGCTTAAGAGTACTGACTATTCTCTTTAATTGAACCCAGATTTCTACCACCTATGTAGTGGCTCACAACCATCCAGTTCCCAGTTATCAGGCACCCTCTTCTGGCCTTCTCAGGCACTAGGCATACATGTGGTGTACAGACATCTATATAGGCACCCATACACTTGGAAAATATTTTTTTCAAAGTGCTATTTTAAAAAATATAAAAACATATCCAGCCCTGGTGGTGCATGCCTTTAATCCCAGCCCTCAGGAGGGAGAGATAGGCAGATCTCTATGAGTTCGATGTCAGCCTGGTCTACATAGTGATTTCTAGGACAGCCTGGGCTACACAGAGAAACCCTGTCTCAACAACCAAAAATAAATAAATAAATGATTTTTTTTTTTTTTTAAAGAAAGACAAACCAGCCAGCCAGCTGACAAAAGGTACCATGGATTTGGAAGTGTTTCCTTATGGCTTGTATGTAGCAGCTGGAGAATTAGAAAACTAACAGGTTTGGTTTTTTTTCTTTCCCAGAACCTTAGAAAATAATATGTGTACATCCATTCATCCTGAGTATCCACTTTGTACTTGAGGCATACCCTGGCGAATAAAATCTGTCCTTGTACTTGGAGAGCACAAAGCCTAGTGGGGAATTAGACCTGTAAACACATCTTGCTGCAGAAGAATGATTACTATACAAGAGGCATGCGATGCATAAATTCATCGGGGAGCCCGCAGGAGAACTACTTATGTGTACAGGAGAAAGTCAAACAAACTTTGCTGGAGGGTGACCTTCCAGCTCTCACTTGAAAGATGAGCAGAAGGTTCCCAAGCAGAGGAGATGGAAATTCTAGAAACAGGGAACAGGATGTGTAAAATGTGTGGCAGGGTTTACTGTGTCTGGGAGCCAAAAGCAATATGGTATTTCGGACAAGTGCATATTTTATTATTGGAGTGTAAACCACAAGAAGACCCATGTCCAGGGACTAGACAGGAGAGCTAATGACAGATGACATAATGAAATAGCCCATCAGAAGAGATCTTAATCTTCGTAAGATGTGCTTCCCAAACTGTACAAAAGTCACCTGATATTTTGGTGTGATACAGACTCCTGAACTCCATTCTCAAAATCCATGAATCATTTGGTGCAAAGAAGAGCCCCAAATCTGTATTTCTTACTAAATCTGGAGTGAGTCAGTGCTGGCAGATAGAAAGCACCCTGGAGAAATGTTACAGGAAGCTGTTGAATGTTGTTTCTGGGGTAAGTGGTAGGACCACAGGTAGATGTGAGGGCTGGACGTGTTGGGAGGAGTGGCTTCACCCTGGTGTAGGAAGGGGACTGAGTTCATCCAGGCCAAAAAAACGATGACCATTGCCAGATGAGAGCAAAGACACACTGTCCTGTTTCACTTGAGAGGCCGAGGTAGGCAGCTCTCTTGAGTTTGAGGCCAGCCTGGTCTACAGAGTAAGTGCCAGGACAGCCAGGACTACACAGAGAAAGCCTGTCTCAAAAAAAACAAATAAAAATAAATAAAATATCTTGTTTTATTCTTTTATCATTTTATATACTATGAAAACTTTTTACTCCCCCTCTCCACCCACCCCCACCCCCCGTTTTCCTGTTACTTTTAAGTAGCGTTTTCTCTTCAACTTTCTAGTGTCTTTCATGTACATGTCAACTGGCTTTTCTACTTTTTTTCCTCATACTATATTAGCGTTCTTTATAATTTTGGATGTACTTGATCTCCTAAGGGTCACTAATTGGGACAGTCCTTACTTCACAGTAATTAACTACCCACCCTTCATCCACTTGCTATCTTATTAGTTGTTTTTAGTGACTCTTGCTACAGTTCTTATTAACTAAAATATCTCTTTAAAAACCATTTTGTGATCATATTGGTACTTATTATGAGTGTCTTTTATAAAATCTAGGACAATATATTAGATATTATATTGCCAATATATCAGATGTAGGACAACATATCTACTCAAAGGACATTTATATTCTTGGTACCAAACATTTGTGCTGTCTCTTTCGTCACAGCCTAACTAATGAAAGACAGTGAAGTCTGAAATGTTTAGGCTCATAGAAGGTAACAAATTTATGTGTGCTGGGTTATAGCCATTTAGTAATTCCAATGAGGACCATTAGATTTTGCTTACACTTTCCTGGATAATTTTCGAAGCGGCTTCCTTTCGTTTAAGAGCAGTGAAAGAAGAAAGTGTGTGGTGTAATATGGAGAAGTAGGCTGAGAATTCAAAACAGTTTGCATAAATGCATGGCTCCAGTCTGCAGATATCCAATGCATATATACAATGTAAAACAAAGCATCATATAGATTTATAACCCTTTTGGCTTCAAAAATAACCATTTGCCCAGTTGCCACAGACAGGTAAGATTTATGCCTGGAAGACAGTGAGATTTTTCATTTTTTATATTACAAAATTCCTGGGAGTGGGAATGGCTTCTTTTTAAAAGCAATTTTAGTATGTATTTTCAAGGCTCATAGAGCTTTTACACGTTCATCTTATGTCATGTGTCCAAAACATCAATCACATTTTATGGAAACGTCACTGAATGTGTGTTGCTTCTTAATTTCGTAAATTCTTTAGAGTTGCCTCATATTCTGGGCAGCTTGAACCTTCACAGTCATGAGAACAAAACTGTCCAATGTGTGTTTTGGAAATTAAAATTTGACTTTTTTTTATTAAAAATAATTAACTTGGGGACTGGAGCCATTTAGTGGGTAGTGTGCTTAATTATCATATAGGAACTTCTGGGTTTGATCTCCTGAACCTCATAAACCAAGTCTGGTGACTTATGCCTGTGATCATGGCACTTGGGTAGTAGAGGCAGGAGGATTAGAAGTTCTGGTCACTTGCATGAAACCAGATAATAATAATATTGATGAAAATGTAAACCATTTAGATAATAAAAACATCATCTCATACAGAAGTTTACAGAAATGCTTTATTTTTATTTTTGATATAACATTTTAAACAATCACATAGTTCCTGTCTTGCATTATTTCAGGAGCAATTCTCATTTTATATGTATTGTAAAAACATTGTTTTAGCTTCCTCTGGCTACTGTAACCACCTATGACAAGGTAAGTAAATGCTTGGGGCTTCATACATTCACAGTTTTAGAGGTCAGAAGCCCGAAGTCACTTTCCCTGGACTGAGCTGAAAGTGCTAGGCTGGAATTATAACCCATCCCAGCCCCACCCCTTCCTAGCTGCATTCTTCACATTCCTGGGCTTTTGTCCCCATCCTCTTTCTGACTGCCTCAGCCTCTGACATAAACCTCTCTTCTACTCTCCCTCAGCCCCTTTTTTAGAGAGATTGTTGGGATTGCACTGAGGGCCACTGTGGATAACCTGTAACCCCTTACATTAATCACATCCCCAGAATGTCTTTTGCCATGCAGGTACCATATTCACAGGTTCTGCAGAGTTTAGCCTGAACACCTCTGGAATCCATTATCCAGGCTACTGTCCTGGCAGGTTTCTTAAGTTCCAGTTTCTGATCATTTTAGGACTGAAGAAGAATTGCCCTTCTTTTGAACCTTCAGAACCTGTCCCCCCAACACACATCCCCCAATATTATGCAATTATAAGCAGTTCTGAATTGATTACCATACCTGAAAATCTTGTACATATGATGTAGTATTATATAGTATAGCATTCACACATATATTTATCATGTGTAAATATTGTTAATCCCAAGGATGTGAGGAGAAAGACCACCAACCCAGATCATCATGGCCAAATTAATTAAAGAAAGCATTTTTTATTCGTGTATATGGGCTGCCTCCCCCTAAGGCAGGGTTCAAGAGGTCAGCATTGGACATGGGCAAGATGAGACTTTTTATAGCTCAGGGGTAGGGGATTTCCAAATGGGGGATTTGTCAGGCAAATAGGCAGGGTTAGAGAAGCAGAAAATAACAAGCTGGTCATAACAACCTCTTGTGAAACAAAGACATGTTTGCAAGGCGGTCGTAACAAGGTAGTCTTAATAAGGTGGGCATAACAAGGTAGTCATTACAACATCTTTGCAACAAGAGCATGGTTGCCATTTCCTGGAACAGGCAGTATAGAACCATTTATAGTTAGTTAAGTTTATAGGTGGGGCATAGACCAATCCTTGAGAAACACAAGTTTAATCATAAGAAGGTGTAAACCTAGTTTGTCTTTACTATAGGATGGCTTTCAAGCCTAGGATGGCGGGGTGCTGGTTTATTGATATATGTTTGTGTTTATGTATACATATGTGTGTTTTCATCCTCCAAATTGCTCTTAAAATATTAGTACAGAGTACTTGTCTCCCTCTGTCTTCACTGGCAATGAATATTATCATTTTTTTAAATCTCTGCCAGTTAGGTAAAAATGATATCTGATATTTTTAATCACATTTCTCTCATAGCTATTCATGGCTGACATTCTGTTTACCCCCCTGTGAATTAATATTTCTTCAGAAACTTCTATCGGTTCTAAAAATGATGTGACTTAATAGAAACTCAGTTGAACCTTGCTTGCAAACTGCTTGGCTAACATCCCTGTCTTCACTGACACCTTGTCCTGCTTCATGACAGTTTGAATCAGCTTTAACAATGGAGTAACATTCTTGTCATTGCAGAAACGCTGTCTCTACCTCTGTCTGCATGCTTCTCTGTGGGACATTCATTGCAACTCCTCGCTCTCATTTTAATAGGATAATTCTCTATAACCATGGTTATCTGACCTGGAAAAATACTCAAGGAAAGATGAACTGATAAATTAACCATAATCTTACATTACAGAAAGGTCTTGGTGTCAGCTCTAAAGGGCTAAATATAACCACACTGACCCACTTCAACCCAATTGTCACTTCTTATAATTGCACTGTAATTCATGCTCGGGAGCTGAATGAGAAATGATGTACCTTGGACCCAGGCTTCTGGATCAAGTAGCACCATGTCCTTGAAGTTAATTCCATCCTGAGATGTATTCCTTACTGACGGGGATTCACCGTGACCACCAAAAAAAGCACTTAGCATTTCATCTGTAACCAATCATATATCTACACCTTCTCATAGTTAAGTGCATGTGCATAGGTCCCTATTTTGTGGCATTTTAGAGTCTGAGATAACAAATGTTCTTAGTGGATACAGCACATAATATAAATAATGGAATGGACTTATGGATCTGTGACACTCAAACAGGAATAGTCAGGAAAAGCTTTTTAAAACATGAACAGGGGTGGTCTTCAGAGTATCAGGCTTCTGGCAGTAACTGTGTTGTTATTGCCCACCCCCCTTTCTTTAAACCTGTGAGCAAGCTCACCCTCACTCTCTTCTTACCCTCACGGACCCCCACACCTCTCATTGTTCAATCCCTTGGTCATTTCTCTGTCTCTGCTTCTCCTTTGTTTTAGCATTCAGCTCACTGATGGTCTTAAAGATTTAAAGATGAAGGAAGAACAACCCTAGCCTGGAAGGAGCTCTTCTCTAAGGAGAACTGATCTGAAGCAAATCTGGATATTGAGAGTGACTAAACTCTTTTCTGGAGGCGCTGTCTGGGATAGAGCCCAGTAGAGAGATGTATCTCACCCACTGGGGGTGTCAGGCTTACCCAAAGACTACCTGGAACAAATGGCCACAGAGTTCAGACTCAAGGCAAGGAAGACCTAGTCTTGCTCTGTATGTGAGGCCTTCCTGTATGTGAGAAGAGGGCTTTGACCTCTAAGAGTTGTCCTCCCTCTGTTCCAATGATTATCTTGGTAGCCCATTAGAGGCCCATGCTCTGTGTAATTGTGATTTACTGATATGTAGTGTTTATCTAATATTTTTTATCAATAAAAAATAGGGAGTCAGATATCTGGGTAAGAACATGAATGATCAGAAAAGAGGTGGAGAAGCAACCAATGACCTTCTATCTCATCTGTTATTCCATCCAAAAGGATTGAGATCCTCTCTAAACCCCGCCTTACTACTTCCTGTCTCTCTATCTGTCCTCAGTCCTCCAAAACCTCTATGGTTAATTTTGGTCAATTAATGGCTGGCTTTGCCCTCTGATTCAAAGCAAACTTTATTGTCAGAATGTGATCAAAATATCACACAACACTGATATATATATATATATATATATATATATATATATATATATATTTATATATATATATATATATTCCAGACAGCTGTTTTAGAGTCAAGAATCCCACTTGTCTTACAGTTCTATTGCTGTGAAGAGACATCATGACCAAGGCAACTTATAAAAGGAAACATTTAATTTGGGGGCTCATGGTTCTAGAGGGTTAGAGAGTCCGTGGCCATCATGGTGGGGAGCATGACAGCAGACAGACAGGCAAATTGTATTGGAGCGCTCGAGAGAACTTACATCTTATCCACAAGCAGGAGACAGGGAGAAGAAAGCTAAATGGGAATGGGTGGGCTCTTGGAACCTCAAAGCCTGCTGCCAATGACATATTTCCTCTTACAAGGCCACACCTCCTAATCCAAACAGTTTTACCAACTAGGTACCAAGCATTCAAATATATGAGCCTATGGAAGCCATTCAGCACACTACTTAGCTGGGATCTCCCAGGAACCTCCTTCCTATGGCCTCTTCTGGTAGCATGCCTTGTTATCCTCTGGGGGCGTGGGTGCTCCGTCCAACTCACTTCTCACGGGGCCTTCCCCTGCTTGACAGAGCAGAGAATTGCAAGGGTGTCCTTTCTAGACCTGCTTCCCTGCCTGCTCCTCAGGCCTAGCCCACCATGCTTACCCACCATACGTGTCAAGAAGCTACTTTGGGTAGAAAAGTCCCCATTTCCCATATCTGTCCACTCTATTCTCTTAGATTTATTGAAGTTATTGGCCTTCTGCTACCTTTGTGAACCTCTGCTTCTCCTGGGATCAGAATGCCTGAGGAACACATTTCCCCCTTTCATCCTGTCCTGTCACCATTTACAACATATCTTTCATGAAAACATGATCATTATGTAGTTCTCTGATAGACTATTGGGAAAGAGAAATCAACGGTTCTTTTAATTGTTTTACCCAACACCTTTAAGTCTGAATCCTGCCTTATGATGCTACTTTTTTTTTTAACTTTTCCTAGACTGATACAACATGATTATTATCTGTCATGGGTTTCAGCATTCAGTTGTATCCCTACCAGTTCATTATCATATATATATATATGAAAAATATGATATTATCATATATGTATATCATATATATGATAATATATGATAATATCATATTTATATATATATATATATATGTATTTGAGTATCATAGCTACGCAGATGTTTAATAACACTAGGAGAGTCTTCCCTTACCTGTTGTTCTTCAGTGTGTTCTATGTTCTTTCTCTGGACTACAGCATCCTTTCTGGTTACCATATTTTATACACTTACTTCAGTTCTGTTTCTTGTAGGCTTCCCTCATTTAGAAAAGTTAGTGTGCTCCTCAGACCCCCAGCTTCATGTTCCGGAGAGCATCTAGAAGCTGATCTAGTGGACTTGGAAATGTGGACAGCCTTGGGAGATAGTCATTTTTAGGCCCCGAGCATATGGCTGGGGAGCAAGTTAAGTGAGTTTCCCACAGACTGGCTGTGAGGCCAGGCTCAGGTGGAACCTTCCTGGGCACTCGGCATCAATCCCACTGTTCCTAGGGTCCTCCTATTGGGTGTAGACACACAGACACAGGGGCTTGCACAGGAAGTTGAAAGCTCCCCAGTCCTAACACCTTGTCCCAGAAAACTTAGTCGCCCCATAGTTTGCAAAAAAAAGAGTCTGTAAATGTCAGCTTTTAAACACCATTCTGTGTGGAGTTCTTCTGCAGGGAGAGTCAAAAGTCTGTAAAGCGGACATTCATCTTTAACATTGGAGGGGAAATAAATCGTGAAAGAGTAGACCCTTTATTTTATACCCATTTCTTCCAGAGCTAGCTTCCCAGTAGGGTGACAAGCTTATTTTCCCATCTCATTTCCTCTTCTTGGAAAAGCAGTGGCTGATAGTGCCATTCTGATAAATGAATGAGCTGTCTGGATCTCAAATGCTATCACCCAATGCTGTCTTGGTTTAGTGGTTGTCCAATGAGGAGAAAGTCTTTCTGAGTGTCTGGGTGTTGGCTTAGTCCAGCTATGTGCTTAAGAACTTTCTTCTTGGTTCATTGCTTTATTGCAATAGCAACTCAACTATGCTTCCTTTTCTGTCTATGTGATTATTTCGTCTGTAGCAAAACATCAGTAGTTCTGACAAATTTAATCCTGTGTTTTCTGACTGCCTTGTCTTCTGAATCATAGGTTCCTAAATCAAGTCAAACAGGTTAGAAGACAGGTTACACTTGAGTGTCACGCCTACTCTTATCATCAGCGAGTGTGGGAATCTATCAAGTACTTGCTCTGTATTAGGTAATTCATCACTAGCTGTGTGTGTACTTTACCTAGTGTGGATAAATCCAAATCTTCCCAGGCCTTTTCAATTAAAATATTATAAAGTATATCATTAAAATGACTAATGTTGGAGCTGGAGAGATGGCCCAGCACTTAAGAGCACAGACCACTGTTGCAGAGGACCAGAATTTGGTTCCCAGCACCCAAGTTGTGTTGTTCACAACCACCTGTGACTTTAGATTAGGAAGGTCCAGTGCCTTCTTCTGGACTCTTTGGGCACTTGCACATATATACGAACATCCCACACTTATACGCATCATAAGAAAAAATCTTAACAGTAACTACTAGTATCTGAGAGTTTCAGCTATTACTCAAAATGGAGAGCAGAGGAAACATAAAGGTTTGATTTTTATTCATGTACTCACTTGAGTTGCTGCCATCTTCATAGGCAATGCCAAATGCATGAACGTTTCCAGAAGAACTATGAAGAATATGAGAGTTGGGAAGTACAGACGTCAGGTCTTAAATCCATCCAGAGCTGAATTCTCACCCTATGTATATCCTCCAAGTTGTGACTGACTAAACACTGCTCCAGGAACTTGACTCCCTCACCCCCTTTTTTTCCTATAGATGCAGACCTAGCTCCATGCAGTCTTTTATTATTCATGGTCAGCTGGCCTAATATTTCTTAGCCCTCAAATGTTGTCTCTTTCAGCAGAGAGATCCTTGGATTCGTGATTTTTGTAGCACAGTTTCAGATCCTCTCTCACCCTCTTGATTGCTTTTCTGTGGCAGCCCATGATATGTAATTACCCCTTTTCATCAAAAAAGCCTTTGCTTTATCTGTAGCATGTGGAGATGCTACCCAAAGGGGCATTTTCCTTGTGTTTGGCTGTGATATTTCCCGAAGCCATGCTAGGAGCTGAGGAATGTTAACACTAATACCCTTCCATCTCTTGGTAACCAAGAGTCAATAAGAGAAAGTTTTTAGAATATAACAACATTCTTGTAGAATCACTGAGAATTTGAGGTGCTGTGAGAGCATCAGGGAACATATTCATACTGGTTATTTTTTTATGTATCAGAGGAGAAATAATAGACACTTGGATACTGGAACTGTCTATTCAAAAAGTATCTTTGAAAATGTCTCTGTAAGTTAGGGGCTGTTCAGTATCTGGAAATACAGAGATCAGGGAAACATGGCCTTAGCCTTGAGAAACTCACATGTTGCCAGGAAGGCAGCAGTGAGCAGTCAGTTCAAGTGCAGTGTGACTACTGTCTGGGTAGATCCCCTTTCAGGGCACTGAAGAGGACAGAGCATGCTGTAGTGCCGGTAGCTCCAGGTTACAATGAGGGAAGCACTCTTTTCCATTCTTTCTCCTGTCAGCACTGACTCAGCCATTACATGGAGGGGTTTATATGTGTCATCTTATTTTCATTTATGTATGTCAACTCCCAGAGGTTGGTCCTGTTAGGGACCTATATTATAATTAGGGGAAATAGGCAATGATTGAGTAACGTGCTTAAGGTTACATTAAGCGTTGAGTCCAGAATCAAAGACAACATGACATCTTACTCAGAGGGAGACATTATCTAGAACACTGGCTCCCAACAAAAAGGCATCGGCAGCGTCTGCAGACACTTTTGATGGGCATTTCTGCTATCTAGTGGAAAGAGTTCAGGATGCTGCCCAACATTTTCCAAAGTACAAAAAAGCCTCCAAAGCAAAGAATGGTCCAGGCTACAGTGTCGCCAGTGAGAAACCCTACTGGAGCTTGGGACTACTTTATATTTACCTCTGAACAGTCATGTAGAGTGGTCAGTCACCTCTAGGTATCCGTGAGGTCTTAAGTTCTAGAGATCTTGAAGGAGACCAGAGACCAGTGATGGCCAGGCCTCCTGGCCACATGGGGCCACAGAGATGGCTCGGCAGTTTGTAACACTTGCTGCTCTTGCAGATTGAGTTTCCGGCATCCACATGTAGTGGCTTACAACTGTCTGCAATCCCAGTTCCAGGGGATGCGGTGCCCTCCTTTGGCCACTGTAGGGTACCTGTGTGCACATGGAGCACATATAAACCAACAGGCATACACATACATACAACATGTAAACATTTTAACAAAATTTTTATAAGACTGAATATTTGCATGTGAATGCCACAACCTCCCACATATAGTAAATCATCTCTAGATAATGTTCAATATAAAAATATGTGTGCTCAGTAAATAGATGCTGTAACATATTGTTTTGGAAATAAAACAAGAAAAGAGCCCACACATGTTCACTAGTCACACAATTTTATTTGCAAGGTCTGTTATCATTACTGCTGTTTCTTTGTGTGTGTGTGGTTTTTTTTTTTTTTTTTTAATTTTGGTTTTTTTGAGACAGGGTTTCTCCGTGTAGTTTTGGTGCCTGTCCTGGATCTCACTGGCTCAGCAGTTAAGAGCACTGACTGATGTTTTAGAGGTTTTCTATTCTTGAGACAGGATCTTGCTACGTAGAGCAGACTGTCCTAGAACCCAGACAGTGGTTTGTCTCAGCCTCCACTGAGTGCTAAGGATCTACATGTGCACCATGACACCTGGCTATTTTTTTTTAATTTTTATTGTGAATGTGCATGAACCTGTCAGTGCAGAAGGGTGGCTGTACTTCACAACATTAAAAAACCAACAAGGGATGATGGCCTTAGAGAGGGCAAAGACACCGAACCAAAGCTCTTAGGAATTTGGAAAATAGGTCTTATATTATTACTGTTCAAAGCCTGTTTCTCCTGTGTAAAACTGAGCAGATTCTATGATTTCTCTTTCATTTCTAAGAGTCTCAAAGATCTGTGGGGACTCTAGAAGAAAGTGGTTTTGTGGGTATGAATGCCCTTCATAAAAACTATCATCAGCTGGGCAGTGGTGGCACATGCCTTTAATCTTAGCACGTGGGAGGCAGAGGCAGGCAGATCTCTGAGTTCCAGGCCAGCCTGGTCTATAGAGTGAGTTTTAGGACAGCCAGAGCTACACAGAGAAACCCTATCTCCAAAAAATCAAAACAAACAAACAAACAAAAATTATCATCAAACCGTTTTGGAGTCTTTGGGTGAGACAATATTTCTGTGTACCACAAGACTTAATAATATATAATATTAAATTAAAAGTAAATAATTTAAATTGTATTTTTTTCTTTATATACTTTTGAACATTTGTGGTTTGGGGAGTTATTTAAATAGTGTCCTTTTCCTCAAAATGAATAACAACCAGATTCATCCCTTCCCCGTGGTGTTTTCCATCAGACTCTAACTTCCTGGGAGGGAAAAGAATTCAGGTTGTTAAATCAGTTCCAGGTAGTATATTTACAAGCGATAAAATGATCATGAACTAGATCCATCTTTAGAATCCGTGAGGCCAAACAGGTGTGCACTGTAGTCATCCATCAAAAGGATGTGAACGCGTGAATTTCGTGTCACTGAGGTTTTTGGTTGAGTGTGGTGGCTTGGCGTGTGCGTGCTTCTCCCAGACAACAGGTAGCGTCACCTCCGGAGTCATCAAGGGACTTCCCTCCGAGTGCCACAATTGTGCCAGGTCCCGTGGTGAATCACCCAAGCCATCAGGTGTGCAGAGCACACACTCGTGTTCCGGCGCAGCAGCTGGAATTATTTATTTATTTTTGAGGGACGATCCATTTCAGACCCTGCGATAGGGGAGCTGCGAGGATGCTCCCTGCGCCTGCTCCTGGGCAGAGTACACCAGGGGGCCGCTCGCTTTCCTCGGGAGGCCCAGCCGGGGACTGAGCCAGGGCCGGGCCACCCTCCTTCCAGCTGGACCCTACACAAAGGTGTCAGATTCAAGTCCTCCCATAGGCCAATTTTCTAAAAGTGCTTTCAAGTTTCCATGGTGTTGAGTTTTTTTTTTTTTTTTTCTTCCCCAGAAGGGGAGGGCAAGAGAAGCTTTTGCTGTTCAAATTCTTTTCCTTGTATGTAGACGCTAAAAGGAAGCTTCGCACTGGGCATGTTCGGATGTGAATGGGTTTGCTGATAAGCAACAGTCTCCCGGAACCATAGACTTAAAATAGTCCTCCTCCTACGGCCTCCCCCCAACAGGAGCTGCAAATGGTATCTGCCAAACAGATGACAAAGTACCTTGGACTGAATCACACCGAGACAGCATTTTGAGCAGAACGCAGGGCTAAACTCTTGTAATTACTGTTTATAGCTGGCCGAGGCTTCCTAGGAGAGGGCAAACACAAGAGGAAATAAGTTCCCTGAACCTTTCAGATGGCTGTGCATTAATTAAGGCCAGCACGGACGGGGAATTCTCAGACAGGCTCCGAGTGGCTCCTGAGACCACAGTTCATCGCACGTTTTCTCTGGAGGGAGTTGATAATTGGGATCCCCCCCCCTTTATTTTTTCCCCCATCTCCGTTTTGAACCCATGGCCTTGAACTCACAGTGAATTGAAGAAAGAAAGAAATGGATATGTCTGACCCCAATTTCTGGACTGTGCTCTCAAACTTTACTTTGCCTCATTTGAGGAGTGGGAACAGACTTCGGCGCACACAAAGGTAAAAAACGCGGGATCTTCCCCTTGGTGTAGGGAATGCTTTCTTTTCCAGAGGCTGGGGGCTGCTGCATCCCCATTGCGTCTGGCATTTTGTTTGTTGGTGACAGTTTGAAAAGTTTGTGCCTTGCTAATGGGGGGTCTCTGTTTCAGTGGTTCCCCTCTTCTGTGGGGCTTCCTGGGGGTTCCGTGATTGCACTGCTCAGAATTATTTCGCAGTGTGGGTAACCAGACATTGCCTTGCTGTGGGACGCTTTGTCTCTGCCCATTTATCTACTTGTATTTTTATCATTTAATTCACCAGATCTGGGCCTACTGGCATTCCTTATAGAGCCTTCCAGCACCCCCCCACCCTATGTTAGATATTCCATTTATCATTTGTAAGATGTGAATCTGTGTTGCAAAGATAACCCAGTGAGCCTATTCCACATTGGCTGCTTTGAAAGAAGATCTGTACAACTTTAGCATTTTGACTTTTGTTTGCTGACATTTATTACTAATATAGGGCTGGCTTTCCATTTGTAGTATAGATTTGACAGAATGGATGTGGGTGGGGTAGAGTTTGTTGAGAGTCAATGGGACTGTAAGTAAAAGGGAGGTTAGAGCATGTTTGCAGACAGCTGGAGCGAGATTATGATTTAAAGGAGGCATGTCTCATCCCCATTTCTGTCCAGAACAAAAAGTAGCATGAATGTTGTTTTAGAGAGCTACACCCCCTGCATTGTACACATACAAGTTCTTTTTTAAAATCAAAATTTGGCTTGGCATGTATACGCGATCATGCTTGAAACAGTCCAGGCAAATAAACAGGATGCCGACTATCAGATTTGGAACTTGGTACTCTCTGTGCTCAGCTGTTTAGAGAATACAAGAAAAAATGGTTCTTTGGGTGGACTGATACCTGTAGCTATGTATAGTATAAATGCAAATGTGAAGTACTTTCAAAAAAGTTAGTCATTTTTCTTTTTGAGTTTTCTATGGTATTTGTTGCAGCTTAGAGTACTCCTACATAGATGCACATCCACAAATCACATGCTAATCTCTCTGTCTCTCTGTCTCTCTCTGTCTCTCTCTGTCTCTCTCTGTCTCTCTCTCTCTCTCTCTCTCTCTCTCTCATGTGTGTGTGTGTGTGTGTGTGTGTGTGTGTGTATGTTATCTAGAAGACTTTAAAATCATATTAATGCAACTTGAACAGTGCTGATGCCCCTAAGTCACATAGGATTCCTCGATTGTTATTTCTTGTTTTGTGATATACTTGTGTTCAGATAATCTCTTAGGATTGGCCATCCCCCACCCCTTACACTGTGTCCTCCATGCTCCCAAGTTTTCAACATAGCAGGTAAAGTTGAGGAGAAATACAGACTCTCCATGAATGGGTCATTGTGTCTTGCCATGCTAAAGGCCAATGTCCTCACCTGTTTAGTCTGATTAGAGCATCTTGTTTCCCAGCGGGGCCGTCCTGACTGTGGCACAACCCTGCCCTTACCTGGAGCCAGTTCTTGAAGAGATAAGGAGGCCCTGGCTTTATACCTGGGTGTCTGGTCCCGAAAAGCAGGCAGAACCTTTCTCCTCATCCCTGCCCACCTGTTGATGGTCCTATTCAAAGAGCCTGCTGTGTGAGGAATTCTCAGGCTGGACAGACCTGAGTCTTAGGATAGTACCTGGTCCAGCCTGATCACTCCAATTAAGTCTGATGTAACTTGGGTCAGGAGAGCTGGGGAGAGCTGCTTCCACTCTCCAAGTCATGGACCTATGTCTTCGGTTCAGGAAAACAGAAAGATGGATTTTCTTTTTCCTTTCTAGGAGTCTGGAGTTTGGAAGTATGACCCTCAGACCACCTCAGCAGCCGTCCATCTACTTATTGTCTATCTAGCCAGCTAGTCTTGCTTTGTGTTTACTGATCTAGTAGCCCTGATCCAGAGTGCTTAGGAGCAATGTATTTTTGATTTCAGGTGTTTTTGGAGTTTGGGATATGTGCATAGACATCACTGACGGAACATCCCTAATTAGAAACTATTCTAAAACCCAAAACTTAAGAGCATACTCAGTTTATGATTTTCTGGCAGTTTGGATTTGGAGTTCTCAGATGAGGGAGCTCAATTTAGATGTAGATTTAGAAGGTTGAAGGGCAGAGACCCTCCTCTGGTGTGTGTGGCTGTACATTTTAGCTGTGTCTTTCCCTAAGGATGTGAGAAGTGTGTGTTTACACTGTGGTCTTCCCTTCCTGGGATGTCTCTTAAGTGATCTAAATCCTGATTTTTCCAAGTCTATCTTTACCTGGAAAGGCTATCCTTTCCAAAGGATCTCTTTATTCCTAAGCTGTGCTGTCCTTTCTGCCAGGCTAATGTCCTGACTGCATACTTGCTGACTTGTATCATAGATTGCTTGCCGGGACTGTTGTATCCCAGCTACTTTTTCTGGTTCACATTGAACGTAACCGTAACCTGTTAGTGAATATCAACTTCTAGCAGTACAATTTAGCTCTAAGCCTGTGGATGAGCATCATAGAGCTCTTTGGGATAGGCAGGATGTACCACTTAAGCCAAAGATTGGATGCTTCTTCGTTTTACCTTAAAACCCTGAGCTATGACAGACGCTGTCACCATGGAAACCCTTGGCTTGCTTCATCACAGTTGCCCTACTGGTCCAGCATGGCACTGTCTTATTAATTTCTCCTCTCACACCAACTCAGTGTCCTGCCTGGCCTATAACTCCTGGAGTTCTTGGGGAAAGGGACTCACAGATTTACTTTTGCACATAGAGATTTAGGGTTGCACCGTAATCCATGTCTACCAAACATGGTGCAGCTGTGGGAGGCATGAGTTGTCTGGATATATGCTGACTAGTTGCTGCTTTGCCTGAAAGACCAGAGAGTCCCTTGGAAATGGCTCCTTGTGTAGCTAGCTGCCCGTCCGTACCCCTTTCTTTCTTCCCCCACTTCCCCAAGGCCATCTCAAAACCACTGTTCCGCTGCACGGAGGGACACAGGTCTGACATGGGCTCTTCCCAGCTTCTCTGGTCAGAATGGAGTAAACTCCAAGCTCCGCAAGCAACTTTAACTTCATAGATGTGTAGATATGCCGTCCATTGAGACTTCCCTTACGGTGGAAAGGAGCTGCCTGTATCCCTGTCGGCACCCACCGTTCTAGTGCATTTTCTTTCCCCATTGGATTAAGAACTGGGGCGGGGGGAGCCTCCTGCAGGCATGTCTCCTCTGGGTCACATGCTGCTGAGTTTCTGGGTTGGCCTTTATGCTTTAGAGGGGCTGGAGGTGCTTGATTTTTAACTTTCTTTATTTCCTTCTTCTTTTTTTGTTTGTTTGTCTTTGTTTTTGCTTTTGCTTTTTTCGAGACAGAGTTTCTCTGTGTAACAGCCCTGGGGTCCTGGAACTCACTTTGTCGACCAGGCCGGCCTTGAACTCACAGAGATTCGCCTGCCTCTGCCTCCCGAGTGCTGAGATTAAAGGTGTGTGCTGCCACTGCCCAGCAATTTGTAACTTTCATGTTCCAAAATCTGGCATGTTGTCATTGGCTTAGGTGCTAATGTCCAAACCCTAATGACAGACCCTCCCTAGCCCCCCCCCCCCAAAAAAAAAACCCTTTATCCATGCCAACACACAGTCTGGTTCACTTGATCACTTGATCACTTCAAGCAAATTTTCCGAATATATTTTCTGAGGACTCCAACTTGTAAGAACCAAGGAATAAAAGAAGTTTTCTTGCTATTGTTTTTTTTTTTCTTTCTTAATTTGTTTTCTGAGTTTGCATTACTTAGGGTTATTCTGTGCAGCAGGTATGTGCAAGGATTTTTAACTGTCAGAATTGTCAAAATATATTGAGTCTTTATGAACACCACACTTTCCCATCAGAACACCTGTAGGATTTGGTGAGTTTTTCTGTTTGTTTTGGTCTTGCATATGTGAGAACAATGGAAAATGGACTTTTGTTCTGGCCTGACATCCAGGGTGTCGGTAAATTTGCACTTGCTCCTTTTATTGATAATCCAGTTGAGTTGCCATCTACTGAGCCCCTCATATGTATCTGGTTATGTGACTCAGAGCTGAAATCCCGATGCATGCCTTCTGTGAAACATGCAAGGAAATCCTTGTAAACCAGAGCTGGGGAGTATTTCCAAGGCACGATAAGCCACAGACACACTGAGTACAAATGAGAGACTTGGATCCAGGGAGCCGGGAGAGGAGGGTCTGAAAGATAAGTTGATAGTTTGCAGACAGGATAGTGCCTTCTCAAAGTGGGTAGAAATGGTGTGAACAAAGGCTTGGTGACTGTGGCAGCACAGAGATCAAAGAAGACCACAGAGCTGAGGATTGTTGGAGCAGAAAGAGCCAGAGCATCGATGGCTGTGGCTAGAGCTCCAATGAGAAAAGGCAGTGATGAGGAGGGTGGATCTGAACTTAGTACGCTTGAGTTTAACTCTGGACCCTGGGATGTTGGGCAAGTTCGCTTTCTTGAACTTCAGTTACTCCGTCTTTGAAATAGGGACAAGTAACTTGCTTATTGAGTTATTATTTGTGTAAGCTTCATTACTGTCTCCTTTCATCCTTAGCAGGGCTTGGCCTGCTGCTCTCTCATCTCTCATCAGCTTCAGCTTGGCTAATGTGCCTTTTATTTTCCTAATGCAATTACTGGTGAATAAAAACTCCGAATAAATCTTAGCTGCTGACATCACCGCTGTCATTACCACATGGGGATGAGTAGTCAGTAATGGGGCTGAGGAGAGCTGGGGAGTGTATCTTTAATCCAGTGAAGAAAGGGGGTGTCGAGTGGTTCTGGGGAGCTCTGGCCTGGGAGTAGGGTAAGATCTACCCACCAGACAGTCAGTAAGCCATTGCATTAGCCTCGGTGACATGTTTTTCTAAGTTCAAACCCAAGGATCTGCTGCCTTTAAGAGAAGTTACGGATGTGAAGTTGATGGGAGTCAGTGAGCCATTGGCTCTGAGGGACAAAGAAGCATTCCATGATGCCTCTGGAAAGTGTTTTTGGCTTGAGGGCCATCTGGGTAATAGTATGGAACCACCAAACCTGTGAACAGTGGGGGATGGGATAAGAGTTGCTCCTTATATCCCCCAGACAGTGAAAAGCACATTTATGAAGTTCCCATTATGTTCTAAGGACCATAGAGAATTCTTTCCCGCATTCAGTTCATGCTGAGGCAAGGGATGCAGTATTGGATAAGACAGGCACTGTGCATCAGCCTCACCAGTAAACAGATACCTAAAAAAAGCCCATTGCCAAATCAGTCAGTGTTCCAACAGCTGTAAGTAAGAACTTAATAGAGTAACCTTGTGGGCGTGGAGTGGGGGCTGCTTTAAATACTGTGGCCAGGGAAGGTCTTCGAAAAGGTAATGTTTAAAGGGAGACTGAAGGCTGTGGGAAACATCTGGGGGCAACTGTCTGGGAACATCAAAGACTCTGAGGTAGGACCAAAAGAAAGTCCCCAGGCAGGAAGGTGAAATTTAGATAATAGGGCATTGACCTGGAAGTCATCATTTACACCATGGGAGGTGTAAATTAGCTTAATCTGAGAGAGGAACTGAGCCTCATTGAAGGAATGGGCAGACATGAGGCTGGGGACAGCCAAGGGGACAGCAAAGACGACTTTCAAGGGAGACAGTTCCCTACAAATGAAGGGTGCCTGCATGTGAGTGTATCATCCCTGGCACATGGGAGGTCATCAGTGCCCACAGCATCAACAGTTGTCCAGTGATGCGCTGAGTAGACACTTGACAAGCAGGAACGAAGTGAAGGAAGGAAATCCAGACTGGGCGGTGACCACTTTCTATGGGCAGCTAAATCCGGTGGTCATCCATCACGATACCGAGCCTTATACGTTCAGGCAGGCCCAGCAGCCTTCTTGAATCACATCCCTTTACTCACCGTTGCTCACTCCGCGGCTGCCTCATCACCGGAATTAGCCGTGACAGACGTTTCCCTTTCCCCTCCTCCCTGGAAGCTCCAGTTCCTCCCACAGCCTGTGAGTCTCTCCTTCCCTCCCTGCCTGCAGTTGGGGCTTCTCTTTAAAGCCTTGACTCAGATGGGTGTGTTGGCCTACTCAGGAGGAAGAGACAGGAGGATCGCTGCAAGTTCAGGGCTAGTTTGGTCTATATGGTGAGTTTCGGGACAGCCAGGGAGGGCTAAAGAGTGAGACTGTGTCCCCAGACAGACATGCGTACATACCCACATAAAGCTCCAGATCTCCGTGTCCCTAGTTCCCCTCACCGTCTGTTAGTCTGAGCCCTGGCACCAGGCCTTTCCCCTGCAGCTGGTTCCACAGGTGGCTGAAACCCGGCCCCACATGTTGCTCCTCCTTGCCTCTCCACGCCTGACCTGCAGGCTAGGCCCCTCCCTGAGTCCCTGTGCCCATTTCCTCCCACTCCTTGCCTTGCCCAGGCCTGTTTCGTAACTGCTGCCTTTCATCCTTCTGTCTTCGTGATCCTCATTCCACCTTGTCTATCGCTGCAGGACTCACCCTGCCATTCTCTCATCCACCGTCAGCTCCAGCTTGGCTAATGTGCCCTGAAGCTGTCTTGGAGTCAGTCCCTCGCCCGTGCCACGCCCTGCCCAACCTTTTCATGCATACTCCATCCGGGAAAGAGAGGGCTCTCCTCCAAGACCTTGGCGTTTATGTTTATGGTTTTTAATGCTACCAGCTGAGGGCCTGGGCTTCCTCATGGGACAGAGAGTTCTTCCAGACTCCGAAGTTCCCCTTCAGCTTGACCAGGTCTCCAGCCACCAGGAGACAGAGGCAGGTGGATCTCTGTGGGTTCAAGGGCAGCCTGGCTTAGAACAGGAGCTCCCAGATTGTCTGTGCTGCCCTGGAGTGCTCAGGTGTATTGTGATGGGAGAAGGGGAGAGAGAGGAAGAAGAGCGCCTTAGAGAAGGATGTGGGAAAGTGGAGAGAGTAGGTTTCCAAAGAAACTGCTCGAAAATAAACCATGAGAATGTGAAGGTGCGCTTTGAGGAAGGTGTGAAATCTTCATCCTGTAATTGGGTAGCACTGGGTACTGTGTTTGTGCTTCGCTGTCTGGCTGTTTTAACTCTCAGGGTACTGGGATGGGAGGTAGTATATTGGAAGGTCAAAGGGGGGGTAGAATGTGTTCATCTTTTATGGTTTTGCTTTGTTTTCTTTACAAATACATCTTGGTGTCAGGAGTTTATATAGTTTCTTTAAAGTGAGGGAGCCATAATCTTTGAGATAGAGACTAAAAAGCAGATAGATACACTGGTATCAAGAGTGCTGTGTGGAGATACCCACAGAGAAAGAAGCCTGGAATTACCCTGGTACTACTTAACTCTGTGGATAGTCTTCTTTGTAGTGGTTAGACTAAAAGTAACTCATCTCTTAGGAAGATTCACATTGGAGGCCCTGAACCCCCTCAGCATAGCCCTGTGCACACCCAACTCTAGTGTGAGCATGCACAAAGCTATTTTAACCTGACCTATCTTCACTAGATGTCATCCAGTCTTTTGAATATGACATCATGGTAACTGAATAATCTCTTTGAAAGTTAAGTAGGAGAGCCAAGATATTTAAAAAAGGGCCTGGGGCTACCAGGACGAAAGTAGATGAGTGGTGTGCATAACCCAATCTATTAAAACCCGTCACTCTCTGTCGGTAGAAACCGGCTATATATCAGTAGTCACAAATGTGTTTTTCATGACACATGGGTACGTTTTGTAACTAGAGAAATCTCTAAATAAAAGTTCACACGGGCTGTTATATTTGTAGTTCGAGTACTTTCTGTTTTCTTTCTCCTCTGTCTGCCTGGAAAGTGGGGACGTTCCATCAAGAACTTGGCTGTAAATTCTAAAAATGTTGACCTTAATCCTTGTTAGAGAATAGGAGGACCTGAGGGAGTTTTAGCTAGACTTAATGGCTATTGGGCATGCTTATTAGAGAAGGTAATTACACTGATATCAAACTGAACAGTCATATTGTTTTGCCTTAAAGAAAAAAAGAACTTAGCACAGACTTTAGGCTTTGATCAGCCCTTGAAGGTAAAATGGATTGCTAGGAATAGGCAGCATTAATGTTTATCTCCTTTCTTAAGCACTCTGCTGTTTTCTTTATTATAGAACCCTGGGGATTTTTCCATTCTCTTCCTGTTTTGGTCTTCAATTTATCAGTGACTCTGGTTTTATTAGTGTAGTATCTTTCATCCACTATAATTGCAGGCAAAAAGCACATTTCAACATAACATCTCAACCTCTTCAGAACTGAGAACCAGCTCCCCATGACTCTGGAAAGTTTCTAACCCGACAAGGAAGTTCACAGTGCAAGCATCTTTTGAAATAATGAATTAGATTCCAGGCAAATCACCAGGGTGGAGAAAGCCACCTGATGGATCACATTGCTGAACCTCCTATGGTCATGGGATTCGAGGGAAGAAAACTGAACTCAGCAGGCCCATTTTTCACTCTGAGTATTGTAGACGCTTGTTTAGCCATGCTTCATTCTGCCTAATTTTAAATGTTACAGCATATGTGTATGTCTCAGAATTGACTGTGTCACCTCCTCAAGAGTCACCCTTAAGGCATTACCCACCCACTGCCAAGTTTCTTGGCTGTTAAATCTGAAGGAAGTCACTGCACCTATAGCTTACATAAAAGTATCTATGCCCCGTTCACATCCAACATGTGTGTCTTGTAGAATGCACTACACTAGATGTCTCTACATTGAAAATTACAGTTATTAAGTGTTTGGTTTTACTGATTCATGAAGAGCTAGGGTAGGGAGAGTATGTTCGTCGTGGGAAAAGCTACCAACTGAGTAAAACTCTCTAGGAAATGCCAAATGAACCCTTTGTACTGTAAAACAATAGCCATGAAGTGGTTATTATGTAATGTTGTTTCCTAAGTCTGAGTTTGATGGCTTGTTGATCTTGGACCTTGAGAAAGAATTCCTGTAAAAGTATTACTTTTACTTGGCAAAATTCTAGACTTTTGGTGCAAAAATCAAAAGCATCTTCCAAATAGGTTACCTAGACAAAACACTGGGCACCAGAGTTGATAGAGTCGATTTGATTTGCATGTGAGGATCAATTATCCACTTATTTCCCCTCACCCTAATGCCCATCCACATAAACAGATAACCCATTCACCCCAGACGAGTTTTGCTGTACTGCTCTAGAGGGCAGGCCAGGTGGCCAGCCACCTGCATGTCACCTGCCTTGGCAAATTGAACAAATGGTTGTTGTGAATTTACATTTCCCATATACGGTAGTTCCCTGAATGGGGAGTGATCTCATTGTCTCAGGTGGCCAGAGTGGCAGATGGGCATACGGGGAAGTTCAGACTGCTTTGGGTGGAAGTTCGTATGATGGAGTCTGTGAAGGAAGCTGCTGTGCTTATGAATCATAATTCTCTGTGTATTTTGGGGGGCTCTGTGTCTGGGGTTAGATGTTCAGGCCCCAGCTTTAGTAAGCACTGGTTGCCATATTTTTACTGTGTAGCATTACTTCTCAGTAGATGTATCTTGGGTGAATTAGCCTCAGAAGTCAAGAAATTTTAAGCTGAGAAAACAGTGTCGCTTCCCTTTTTTAAAATTTTAATTAATTAATTGGTTTAGTATGTGCGCATGCATGTGTATGTAGTGTGTGTGTGTGTGTGTGTGTGTGTGTGTGTGTGTGTGTGTGTGCGCACGCGCGCGCGCATGTGTGCGTACTCATGCTTGGGTGTGTGTGTTTGTGAGTGGACATGGCAGAGGACCACTTTCTCTCCTTCCAACATGTGGGTCCCAGGAATTGAACTCAGATCTACAGTGCATTTACCCACTAAGCTGTCTCACCAGCTGGTGGTGCCTCCTTCAGAATATAGACTCAGACTGGAGACATGCTCCCTTTAACCCGTTTCTTAGATCTGATGGCTGTGATGCCAACTCCTACCAGGCAGGCTTTCTGGGTTTTTTTGACATTGTGAAGATTGCTTATCACTTGATGCCTTCTTCCAGGAGCTCTCTATGAGCGGTCTGAGCAGTTCTTCCCTGTTGAGAAGTTACCTGAAATACTAGTCTACCATCCTGCATCACACTTGGGGTAAACTGTGGGTTACCATACAGGTACTTAACTTATTACACATTAGTGTGACACCACGTTTTCAAGACATTTTTGGGCTCTATGCACATCTGTGGAATGGAACCCAGGTTGGGAATTCATGAGGGAAAAGGGTTCTGACTCTTGGCACCAAGAGACATTCAGAAGTATTGAATCTGAGCCAGAGTAAATATATGTGCCCTTTACACTCTCTTTCAGTTAGCAGAAATCACTTCTAAACACTTACTCTGGCATTAAGGAAGCTCGTCATGACCTATTGTTCCAGAGAGACTGGAGCCCTGTTGTAAGCCAGTTCTTTAGTTCCCGTGTGAGTGACATACTCAGCCAGGAGCTGAAGAAAGAGCCTTCGCTTTGCAAACCTTCCATTCTTATAGGTGTGCCCAGCAGGCAGTGGCTTGTAGCTGTTCCTTCAGCCACTTAACAGGTTTGATTTCAAATCTATTTCATAGAGAAACTAATATGGTTGGAGGGTATTCATGGCCCAGCATGTATGGACTTCGTTGGGAAGTCCCAGGTGTGTATGCGTCTTCAATGCTACGTTAAAGTCATTAGACCTAAGTGCTTTTGGATTTGCTGTTGCTTTGTTGTCTGTCTTCTAGCCACAGATGAGGTTTTCAAGATGTAATAGGAATTAGATCAAGGAGGGCGGGAACTCCAATCCTGAGGCTCGGTAACTCCTTTTGCTGCCTTACAAGCTCTAAAGAGAAGCCAAGTGTTTGTAAACTGGGCCAGAAGACAGGGAAGCCAAGCTCGGGAGGAGTTACTCGGAAACATGGGAAGTTAATTACAGTTAAAAATACTTAGAGGGGGTGACTTATGAGTCACGCATCTCCGTGTGACCCTTTTACTGCTCTGGGAGGTTGCAGATGAGCTTGAATCACCCTCTGAAACCTGATAACCCAATAACCTAATTGCACTGTTTGACTTCTGTGGACGAGGTCCAGGGCTTGCTATACTGCCAGTTTTTGGTTTCTGTCCCAGTACTCATCCAGTACCTTTTTACAGGACCAGGGTTCTGATAACCGTCTGGGAAGCAAAGGCAGCATATGACATGATCCTTTGAATTAAGGAGCCCAGTTCAGTGGGGTTATGAAGAAATGTAGGCAAATAATTATAGCAGGGTACAATAACCAGCAGCCTCAGCTAAGGGGGAGGGAATAGGGAGAGTATCTGCTGAGGGAATCTGATATGAATCGGGCTAAATCCTCAAAATGGTGCTGTAAAGGTGACAGTATTATAGTGATGATCCAGATGACAAGTGGAGACTCAGAGAGATGATGCCCTGGTCCCCACGTCTCACCAGTGTTAAGTGGTGAATACTGATGGGTACTTTGCCATCCCGATGCCTATGGAAGTAGGCTGCAGCAGTAGTCTAATTAGTGAAAGTAATGTTTGTAAAGCAAGGCTATAGGGTGTTAATTTTGCAGAACGAGCAGCCTCTTGGCGATTGGGGAGATATTTGTGGCACAGAGAGCTCTGATAATTTTGAACTTTGCTATAGAAATGCCACCTGCTGTCCGAGGGGAGGGAGTGAAAAAGCAGAAGTCGGGTTTACTTTGTTTTAAAATTGCCACCTGCTGCTCCTCCTTCCCCGTTAGTGGAAATTGTATATGTATGCTCCAGCAATTTCCCCGTCTTAAAGCATCACAGCTTATAATGGTGTTTGAGTGGGCTTGTGCATTTCAAGAGAAGTGTTACTTGGGATGTGGTTCTGAACAGCTGCTATTTATTGTACAGCCTTTGAGGAACTCCCCACTGCATCCAGGCTGATTTTTCTGAGAGTCCCCTCTAGTACAAAGGCCTGTGCATTCACTTGAGCGTGGGTGTTCTGAACCTATCTAAACCTCCGCTGATGGGATGATGAGTGTAGTTCATGGCCTAAACAGACAAAAGTTCTTGCATCTTATTTGGAAGTACCAGGAGAATACCAGGAAAAAAAAACCTTCTAGGGGGGTTTTAGAAATGAACTCTTTATAGACTTCTTTTCTTTTAAAAAAAAATACAGTAATTTCATTTGATTATACTAAGCTAATTTCTTAAGAGGGCCATGGTAGATGACACTTATTTAAGTACACCTTTTCCTCTGAGAAAATTACTATATTGAGAGATCGAAGAAGTAACTGCTTTGAAATGTATAAAATAACTCTATCAGAATAAACTATAAATAGTCTACAACATACAGAAGACACGAATACGAATACTGTGTCCAGAATTCTCTAAAGCAACAGAACTCCTTCTCTCGGATTCCTGTGTTATAACGTTTGAGCCCTTTCTAAGGAAGTACTGTCCCTTTCTAAAGACAGTAGAAGACAAATCTTCCTTTGGGGTACTTTTTAACTGGTAAAGGTGTTTTCATGACTACTGACCCAAGTCCAAGACTGCTTCGGATCGCCTTACATAAGGAGGTAACCGTAGAACCAACTCACTGTAGGAAGTCCAGACAATAAAATGTGTTTCGTTTTGTTCTGAAATCATGTTAATATCAATAGTTTATAGATGGCCGTTTGCTTTTTAGATATGATGTTAACTAAATTTTAACAATTGACTGTCATATCACTAATTCCAAAAGGAATATATAGAATGTTTCTGTTACTTCAGCAAGTTTTAAATGTTTTAATGGTGTGACCATGTTAATATGAGATTAGAATGAGATTTTTATTTTTCCCCTGTACCCTTGTTTCAATGAAAATCTGCTTTATTAAACTTTTAGTGCCCAGTGCTGTGCTCATGCCTATAATCCCAGCACTCAAGGCTAAAGCAGAAGGATTGAAAAACTGGCCAGCCTGGGCTACATAATGAGTACCAGGACATCCTGGGCTACAGACTGGGACCCTGTCTCTGAAACAGTAACAACAACGATAATAGTTTCTCCACAAGGCCCTTTCCTCCTGCTTCCAGATCTCATCCAGAGTACCCTGCTCCATTTATCATCCATTTTAAACTTAATTGTCATGGAAAAATAATAATATATGGTGGTTATCACATGGTTGGTAATGTCAAGTGAAGTAGCAGGAAATTGCATAAACAATATTTGAAAGAAAAGCCAAAACATGGGTTTGTGTGGTTCATATTAATATGTAATAGCCCCTTTGATACTACATAGATGAAACCTAAAGATAACCAATTTGACAAGTGGGAAATGGTTAAAAATAATTTGAGATTGTTGTTTGGGATAGAAACAGGACCAGGAAGGAGAAATTTTACTGACAGTGTGTGCAGGTGTAGGGCCCGAGGTTTGAAGCATAGACTGTGGGTATTGGTAAGTTCTTAAAGCCTGGAATTTCTGTAGTAAAAGAAGAATGAACAAAACATGCATCTTACAAAGAATGAACTTTGGATGGCTTATTTGCTTTGTAAACAACCAAGTCTTTCCAAACATTTTACTGTGTTTGAAGTTCAGGGAAGTTTGTGTAGCATTTAAGTGTTAATGTGACACCTGCAATGGATGAAGAATGGGGAAGATAAAAATGACCCTAAGGAGGAAAATTAGCCCCAAAGGCAGTGCTCAGACCAAACCATGGTTTCAAACCATGCAGGTTCTGTTTTTCTCTATTTGCATAAATGAATACACATGTCATAAGATGAGTATCTTTTTCTACCTCCTGTTTTATTATGTTTCCCCTCTTTGAGATTCTTTTTAAATACTCAAATTTACAGTGGTTAGATTTATAGAAAATTTGAAAAATATCTGGAATATACAAGAAAGACTGTTAGAACCGGGCCTGGTAGTCACGGGTGTAATCCCAGCTCCCTGGGAGGCCTACACTCAAGGATTACAAGTTCATTGCCTGCATGGGCTGCATTCGAAACCAGTGAGTTCAAAACCAGTTAGATTGACTCAGTGAGGCCTTATGTCAAACTAAAAAGTCAAAATATGGCGAGGGGTAGAGCTTGTTGGTAGATAATTGCCTGGCATGTGCAAAATCTGGGTTCAATCAAAAGTACTGGGAAACCAAACCAAACCAAAACAGGGGATCTAGGAAAGGGAAGGAAGAAGGGAGGGAGGGAGGGAGGGACTTGGGAAAAGGAGGGAGGGAAAGAGAGAGGGAGGGAGATAGTAGAGTCCCTGTATGTCCACAGTCCCTGTTTTGGTATCCAGCTGTGGTGAGGATGGTCATCACGTCACTGTCGAAGGTCTCACATCATAGGTTCTACTCTTCTTTCTTGCACTTGGGTCTCATGATTACTTATGATTACTTTGCCTTAAGATTACTAATGCTGACTCCAGTTTCAGCTGCCACCTCCCCCCCAGGCTTAAATGTTAAGTTTCAGGAGCTCCACTCTATCCCTTATGCACGTGAGCAGGCTTGCCAGGTGGCAGGCCAGTTAATATATTTTTGTAAGGTGCAGAAGTGTTTCTTCTTCCTAGAGGAACAATGAATCCATCTGCTCCATGTCTTTCTTTCCCTCCTGTCCTTGGTGGAAAAAAAAATCATTTAATTTTCAGAAATAAATTATGCAACTGTAAATGATATTTTCTGTGTTTTTTTTTTTTTAAAGGAAAGTAGTTTTAATCATGGAAACTTCTTTTGGACTATTACTCGCATGTTATATTTTAAAATTTATGGACATCTAAGTTCATACAGGGCATTACTTTTTTTTTTTTTTTTGAAAGTTGAGTGGATTGCATGTTATGTTAAAAATGAGCCTGCCAAGAACATAGAGCTGACACCTCCCCTACTGGAAGATGAGAAAATTAATGTTTAACTACCAAAACAAGTGACAGCGGTGGACTTGAACCTTGTCTTCAGGTTTCAAATAACACAAGCATGGTGAAAACAGAATCTTGAACCTCTCAAGGAGTACGGGAAAAGGGGAAGGACTAGGTTCAGGTGCATGAGGGCTGTCATCTGCTACCATCGGTTTCCCTTGAGTTCCAGGCACTAACCTGTGTGCATGGAGTTCACGGTTTCTTTTTGCTCTGCAGTGGAAGTTCAGAGCAGTGGCTAGTGCTGGTTTCTTCTCTTGTCTGCCCTTCCTCCAGTCCGTCACAGAGTCCAAAGACCAAGCGTCACATCCTTTTCTCACACATTCATGTGGTTCAATCCACTGGACATGTGAAGCTCAGTTATTTTGCAAAATTTTGGAGTGTTAAAGCTCCCAAGAAGCTGACCACATTTTGTAAGTGTGGTCACTTTCCACTATAATGTAAGACTTTAGTACTGAATATTCCAGAAACTTGGGAGGAAGTTTTGCTTGTCACCCTATCCCCCTTCATCTTTTTTCTATATTTCTTTTCTTTTTTTTTTTTTTTTTTTTTTTTTTTTTACATTTACTTAAGAGTGTGTGTGTGCCCACATGCTTACATGCTCACAGGCACATGTGGAGATCGGGGTTTGCTCCTCCAACCATGTGGACTCTAATGACTGAAGTCAGGTTGTCAGGTGTGGCTGCATGCTCCTTTGCCTGCTGAGCCATCTCACCAACACAGATCAGCACTTTTTGTGTCCTCTCTTTTTCATGATAGCTGGGCTTTGCTCAAGTGATGCTACCTGGAACAGATTTTGAATTGAGGTCCTTTTCATTGCACGACAGACCCCTCTTCATCTGGAGTCAGCCAAAGATGTCCTGCTTTTAGGGTAGAAAGACTTAAGACCTTGGGTTTGGACAGACCTCTGTTGGAACCTGACTCCTCAACATCTTAGGCACATGACCTTGGCAGGTCATCTCACCTCTGAGGAAAACAACATTTTCTGGACCTTAGACAAAACAGATTGTGAAGCCTCTAGGCAGAAGTGGGCAAGCTCCAGCTTGCATGCCTGGTGTGGTTTGTAGATTGTGTTTATTAGAATGCAGCTTCAGCCATTCACTTAGAGATGCCTGTGGCTGCTTGGGCTACAGAGCAGAATTGAACTGCTCCAGTGCGGATCCGGCCTGCGATGCCAGAAACACTTAGTGTGAGCCTTTTCTGAAAGCTTAGCACATTGCTCTCCTAGGCGTACCTCACATGCACTCAGTAGATGACTGTCACCCCCTCTTCCTATCGCCCATCATGAGTTCCATTCTCTGCAGCAAGTTCCATTTTCTTTAGCCGCTGAGTTCAGAAGAAAACTGAGACAGGGCCTTCCCTGGGGATCCTCCTAGAACACCATCACCTACCTGGAATAGGGTTGGAGCCCGAGCCATTGCACAGGACAGAGCTTGTCAAAGGACGCAGCTCCATGTCTCCCCTACACTACGAGTGGCATGTGATGGCTTGAACTGGATGCCACGCTTGCTATAGGAATGGAGTTTTTGCTAAGCCAAGTGTCAGTGCAGGCAGGTGGTATAGATTGCAACATGCCCAAATTAGTTGAGATTATTTCTCTTTATAGATGACTGAGTGTGTCTAATCCCTCTTTCTTCAAAGGCTTTTAAGCCCCCCCCCCAAAAAAAAACAAACTGAAATTGTCTCATCTGCGAACACACTATAGTCTTTAGAAATCACAAAGACCATATTTCACAAAAGACTTTCAGCATTGTAATGACAGCGCTCCTAAAGCGACGCGCCAGCGACATTGAAAAGAGTTCTCAAAGGAACAATGAGGACTTTTCCTGTGCTTATTTTGTTTTGCCTTTTAAGCAAAGTGAACTCAGAATTCCTCAGCAGATTTAATTAGGGATACCCTTGTGGCTAGTAGAAAACTCAGGCTGGGAAGAGAGTGTGGTGGAATGTGCTGGAAGAGAGTGTGTGATTGATCGCTCCCTCCCCCGTGAAGCAAAGGAAAGATGAGGGGCTTTGGAGCTACTTCAGTCCTTGTGATTGCAATATGCTTCTTTTTTTTCTCTCTCTCTCTCTCTCTTTTCTTTTGGCTCTGGAGTAGCTGACGAGATGGCTCAGTGCTTTGCACAAAAGCCCAGCGACCTGGGTTCAATCCCCAGAACCCACACAAAGGTGATAAAAGGACACTGTCTTCACAGAGCTGTTCTCCAGTCTCCACATGCATGCCATGCCACATGCACCCTACACATGTATCACACACACACACACACACACACACACACACACACACACACACACACACACACATGCTAATAATAGTTTTGCTTTTGGACTGGAGAGATGGCTCAGTGGTTAAGAGCACTGGTTGCTCTTCCAGAGGTCCTGAGTTCAATTCCCAGCAACCACATGGTGGCTCAGAACCATTTACAATGGAATCTGATGCCCTCTTCTGTCATGAAGATGTGCAGGAAGACAGAACACTCACACACATAAATAAATAAGTAAATTTAATCCCAGTACACACAAACAAATAAATAAATAAAAATAGTTTTGCTTTTAAGGATTTGGAAGACATTGAGGAGGCATGGCTCCCTAGACAGCCAGTATAGACTACTTGTTGAGATCCAGGCCAGTAAGAGACCCTGTCTCAAACTACAGAATAGGTGGACTGCACCTTGGTAATGATACCTGAGGTCCTCTGGCCTTCATATGCATGTGTACCCTCACATGTGAGCACAAACATATATATATATACACACACACATACACACACACACACACACACACACACACACACACACACACACACACACATCATGGGACAATGAGTTTTCAGAAACAAAACATGGAGTTTGCTCTGGGGCATGTACCACAGAGTACTTGTGGAGGTCAAAGGACAATTTATAGCCAGGCATTATGGTTTACAACTTTATTCCCAGTACTCAAGAGACAGAGGTAGGCGGATATCTATCTCTGAGTTTAAGACAACCCTGATCTACATAGTGAGTTCCAGGCCAGCCAGAGTCACACAGTGAGACCTCTATCAAAACAAAACAAACAAGAAAAAGAAACAAAGAAGAAAAATGAGAATGATTCGTGGGGGGTTGGTTCTCTTTTCCACCATGTGAGTCCCAGGGATCCAACAGGTCATCTTGCTTGGAAGCAAGTGCCTTTATGCACTGAGCCGTCTCACTGATCTTTGCTCAGTATTTGAACATGAACTTGTGCCTTAAAATACTGTGAAGATGGGATAAGATCAAGACCTTAAATTTTGCCAAGTCTCTGCCACCCACCACGTCCCTGCCTCCCTCCAGCCTATCACAGCGTTTCTGTGCTCCGGGGAGATCAGTTCCCTGTTAGCATTAGTCCCAGCACATTTCAATGCCGCATATGTTTATCTGAATTCTCGTCTGATCTTGAGTGTCTTGAGGTGCTGTCTTCATGCCAGAGAAGTGCCTGGCATATAATAGACACTTAATAAAGCTTTATTGACTGAAAGCACTCCTCAGTGAACATACTCAGGCATATCGCTTATTCTGTCTTTTTGGGCTGTTTCCTTAGGATAAATTCCCAGAATAGAGATTTCTAGGCCAAAGTGACGTGAACATGTTTATGAATCTTAATACATAACGCCAAGGAGTTTTCATGTCTCCTTGAGGTGCTTCCAAGTTTGTGATTCTCATCTTTCAGTGATATACTTACTATTGCTAGGTTGGCAGTCTGGTGTCCCATATTTTCTCAAGTAAGAAGTGACAGTGGGTCTGTCGTCGCCAAATTCGAGTCTGGAATGAACATTGCATATGCTTTAAGATGCAGCCCTTCTATAAAATGTAAATTCCTCATGAAGAACTTGAGACATAGAGGGAGGTGCTTAGCAAAGGCAAGGTATTGGATGAAAGATATTGTCTTAGGGACCAAACCCCCCCTGGAGTTTCATGGCTGCTCTGAACTTTTCTCGAACTGCCGTCAATATTTCAATAAAGCAATTGCATGTGTATTTTTTTATTTGCTTTTTTCTCCCAACACATTTCATGTTCAAATATGAAACATTACTAAATGCAAATTGCTGTTAATGCCCATTCCAAGGTCTGCTTTTGTCAAAGTTTGGAACTGTTTGTCTAATGTATAATGCATTTCTATCTTCAATTGATCTGATTTGTGTGTGTGAAATAAGATTGAACCTCCATGCTGAGACCTTGGGAAACACTTAGCTTTTTTTTTTTTTTCCTGTGTTTTTTTCTGGTTTGATAGTTCTGCTTCCCTCATCTCTTAGTATTTGGCAGCCTCATAAATTACTCATGATAAATAGCCATAGCCATCTTTTGGTGCAAGTGTGTTATTGAGAAACACAGTTACTCAAATGACTTAAGACACCGTGTAGTGTTGCTGGGATCTCAGTAGAACAGAGTGGAGCACTATTGTGTTAAAACTATGTACTGGAGGTTTAAGATCATGGTGGATAAAGAGGTTGAACATATATTCTGAAGAATTATGACATATGATTGCCCTAAGTTATATATTCCATTGTGTGTATATTCTCTGCCAGCTGCTTCAATCCAGTTTCAAGGTTAAAATTTAAATTTCTGGAGAGAGGGCCAGATAAAGGAGTTAGCAAATGCTTGTACATGCTAGACTTAGCTGTAGCTTTCAGATAATTTTGTTTTTCTTTTGGAAAACTCAACCTTGTGGGCCATAACCTGGCTAAGTATATCTAGGAGACTAAGAAATCAGACAGTAACATGCTAACACATGCCCACACGTTGGACATCCCAAGCTGTCAGCTATTAGATTTCTGTGAGCTATGAAATCAGTGTTTCTGTCTCTGTCCCTTGAAAGCCTTTAAGACCTAAGTGGCTGCTGGAGAATCAAAATGAGGATGCTTCTCCATGAATCCTGCATTCTGTTACCTAGGCATGGCCAAGTGCTTCTCCTAGGTGGGCGCTGTGAAGGAAGGATCATGGGGACAGGAACAGATCCGCCCAACCCAGCCTACTTAGAACTCATCTGAGAGAGAGAGTTATTTACAAATGGATGGGAGTGGGGGAGGTTGCTGGGCAATGGGGTTGTGCTATCTATCAGGGTGTTTGGAAGACAGTTCTGGATGAGGCTGTGTCCCGGGCTGTGGTGTCACAGGCTGCGTCCCAGGCTGCACTCATCCTGTTTTACTTTTCTCGTCACTGCTCACCTTGGTGTTGAGCACATTCACTTTGTCCTACCACAAAACAGAAACCCCAGACTTATACTACCTCTCAGCAACTACCTTCTCTGCATCTGTGGCTTTGAGTCCTCTGGGTGCTTCATGTAAGTGAAATCATTCAATATTTGTCTTTTGGTGGCTGGCTTTTTTTTTTTTTTTCTTACAATGTCATCAAGGTTCATTCATGTAGGGGCATGTGTCAAGAGCTCCTTTTCAAGGTTGCATAATATTCTGTTGCGTGTGTGTATATGCCACAGTTCCCTTGCTTAGTAAGTACCCCTGCATGGGCAGTTGGGTTTGTTAAACCTTTGAATGTGATGAAAATTGTATTGCTGTGAACACATGTGTGCAAATACCTCTACAGGATTCTATTTTCAGTGTTTTAGGGTGTGTAGCCCAGAGATGAATTGCTGGAGCACATGAAGGTTCTCTTTGTGACTTTTGAAGAATCTCTGTGCCATTTTCCACCTCAACCATTTTACATTTCTGCCAACAGTACCTAACAGTTCTCTTTCCTCCAAATCACCACCAACATATATTGTTCATTTTTTTTCTTTTTTATGTAGCCACTATTGAATGCATAATTCATTCAAAGTTTTTAATTTTTGTATGAACATGTTGTCTTTCTTAGCTCCCTGTGGCAAATGAAAAAGACTTTTCAGTACATTTTATAGAAAGGATTGTAGAATCTTAAAATATTACTCGATGTCATTCCGTTACTATTTTAAGATCATCAGGAGTATTTCTCTTTGATGGAGAATAAGTGAACTGGGTTTCTGTTTCTCTGATTTTTCACTTTGTGGTGCATGTGTTAGTACCAAAACTTGTTTGGGGAACCTTGAAAGAAGGTGGTTTCTGTTGCACGTGTTTGAGAGAGGGGAGAGAGAGAGGGGGATATGAAAAAAGAACAGGCAGCGACTGTGGCAGGGTGGGCTGGAGAGCCCAGTGCCTCTCACGGTGCCGGAATACACTTCTGCATGGTCTTTTTCTGCAACTCCTGGTTGAGTTTGCTGCCTAGCTGGGGTTAACTGATGAAAAAGGCATGAAGTGTGACTTAAAGAAGCTTGTTTTTAGTAGTATTTCTGTAGTTAGCTGGCTGTATGATACTGGTTCTTAATGTGCCCTCTAGAGCTTACTTTATACGTTGGTTTTCTGTTTTGTTTTTTTGTTGTTGTTTATTTTGTTGTTGTTTAGATTGTGACATCTACTGGCTGGCTGTATGGGCGTCTTTTCAGAATAGTACTTTTTAGAAGATTTATCTCTTCTTATTTTCCATGTATGTGTGAGTGTCTGCATGTATGTATGGGCAGCAGCCATGGGCCTCATGCCCAAGGAGGCCAAAGGAAGTTGTTGGAGCCCCTGGAATCTGGGGTTTCAGGTGGTTGTGAGATATTTGATGTGGGTAACAGGAACTGATTTCAGGTCTTCTACAAGAGCAACAGGTGGTCTTAACCATTGAGCCATCTCTCCAGCCCCCTAGAGTAATATTTTTAAATGCACAAAATAAAATACACTGTATTATACAGAAAATGAGACATTTTTAAAATCACAGCCACATCAAAATACTATGGTATGTGCGGTTTTTTGTTTGTTTGTTTGTTTGGTTGGTTTGGTTCTGGTTTTTCAAAACAGAGTTTCTCTGTGTAACAGTCTTAGCTGTCCTGGAACTCACTCTGTAGACCAGCCTGGCCCCGAACTCAGAGATCCTCCTGCCTTGGCCTCCAAAGTGCTGGGATTAAAGGTGTGCACCACCACCGTCTGGCTATGTGATTCTTGAGTGATCCAGATGAGGATCTAGAGGCAGGTCTGGGAGTGACTGTACCTTTGAAGTGATGATGGTAAGTGGATGTGATTTTCCATGTATCAGCAGCAGCCATAGCATATGAAAACATACATGATTTATCTTGGTGATAAGAGTATACTACTTCCAACACAGGGGATTTATAGGCATTTGTAAGTGGAAGAAATGTCAGAATTCTAAGTTAGTACCGTTTTGGCTAGTAACAATATGGTTTTCAATTTTTTTGATTTTTTTTTTCATTTGTTTTCATTGTAGCAGTCCAAGTTCATGGGCTCAATGACTTCTACTAGTATGTGTCTTTCCAAGGCTATAGACTCTAGATTAGGAATAGCTTGATTCAAAGCTTCTTGACAGTACTGGGTATTTTGAGGCTATAACAGGAAAGGCTTGGTGTAGATGGCCTCTGGGGTGTCCCGACACTAGCCCTGGGAGCTGGCAGAGCGAAGGGACGCTATGCCAGCCAAGTAACCCGAGACTCATCTGACCTGGAAGTGAGCAGTCAGAAGCACACAGCCTTGCACCTATCACATGGCTAGGAAAGTTTGGAACAAACACAACGCAAGAGCAGTAGAGACAACAGTAACCCTCATCGTTTGACTTTGGAGAGACCCAAAGGCCAGGGCATATGGGGATACATGTGCAGTAACTCATGCCTTTGAATTCGTCAAAGGAGCCTGTGTCTCTGAATAGCTTCCTATGTGTTTGTTATAACCCCACAGTTGAGTGGAGCTGTATAAATACCATGTACTGTACTTACCTCTTTTCTAAGATACACAGCAAACTTTAAAGTAAGGACTAATAATGACAAAGCACTTTTTGTTGTTGTTTGAAACAAGGCCTAGCTCGGTAGCTCAGGCTAGACTCAAACTCCAGCTCCCCCTACATCAGCTTTGCCAGTGCTGGGATTATAGGTATGTACCACCAAACCCAGTGCTTCTGTTAGTCTTAAAGTAGATGTCTTTCCCAGAGTTTGTGAGTATTTGAATGATCAAGGTCCAAATTTGAATAAAGCAGGTAGCATGCACCATGCAGCCTAACCCTTTCAGACAGGAAAGGCATGACTTCCCATTATCCCCTTACCAGCTTTGCACCTTGGAGATGGAAAAATACGAGAAATGGGAAAGTTGTAAATTCTTCTGAATATCATACCATATATTTACTACAGGAACATCTCACGTGCCTTTCTTCCGGAGTGGGGCATGCATTTTGACTGTGCATTTAACTGCTTGGGTTAACCTGGATACATGCTACCCGATAGGCAGGGCAGAAGAGTGTTGACATGCTATTTGTGCATGTGCTTGTGAAAGGTAACCCCATGCATTACAAGGAATGCTTTGTAAGCACAGAATTATTTCAGGTTCAAAGGCCCTCTATGAAATTAGATGGGAGGCTTGAAGCATGGAGTACAAGCAGTTTTCCCCCTCCAGCTCCTCCCATGGATCCATGTCTTCTATTGACACTTCCCTTGCTTGCATACCGTTTTCCCTCATGGTCATTTATGTTACTCATCATGAAACAGAATAATTGTACATCATATTCCCTTAGGCAAAATTTGCCCTCCTGTAATACTTGAGACTACAAAATTCTACTCATAGGAGATAGAACAAAAAATTCATTATTTTTGGTGACCTGAGGGTGACACAGAGGTGGAGGGCAAGGGTCCCGTCCCTCCTTATCTCTGTGTCACCTTCTGTTTTAATCATGATGCAAATGCATGTGACATTCTCTGAAAAAAAAAAAAACTGGACTTATAAAGGCCAGTTATCTTTATTTGTGGAAATCTAAATATGTCATGATAACTATAGTGTATCTTACTTTTAATGTTTTTTTTTTAAACAGAAGATTGTTAAAAGTTACCTTCATCAGAAAGGCATGTCTATAGAATTATTGTAAATTAGCAGAATGGTTGCTAAAAGTTGTATTCGGATATTTGCTATGTACATTTTTAATGATACAGTTTAGATAATTAGCATAGAAAACGGCAATTTTTCACCTTAATGTACTAAAATAGATGATTTGACCGCCACTTACATTTATTTGTATTGCAGAACTTGGTGAAATATACAGTTATTAAGTATACAAAGTAAACTATATCCATGTTGACCAGTAGTTCCTCCAGATGTGCTTTGCCATCTTCAGAGTCCCAACTGTGCTGTGGAAGCCAGGTGGACTTTATCTGTAATAAATCCCTGTTTATGCCCACAGGTGCATGTAAACTTGAGGTGTATATAAAGCCTAGGAAGGGATAATGGTACCCTACTATACAAATGCAGAAAGAAGCATCATTTAGTGATGAGGTCTGAGACATGACCCCTGGTCCTTGAAAATATATCACAGATGTAAGAGCATCCTTTGAGCTTTATTCCAATAATCCTAATTAGAAACTCTCCTTGTGTAATGAAAAGTTGGCCTGCATTCCGTAAGAGTGATAAGCCTTTTTGCTCAGAGGATTTTTAGTCTATAAACAGGTTATAGGTTGCCAATAAAAAGAAAGCTGCAGGGAAGAGTTGTTGGGCATCTTGTTGTTTCCTTTAAGCAATTCAGAAGAAAGTATCTTACCTCTAAGTTTAAGAAAATATATCTATAGCAGGAGAGATCTCTCTGGGAAAAAGAGGTTCAGACTGTGGGACGGTGTATTTGGCTCTCTGTCTCCTGAGTTTATCTGTCACTAATTGACTAATCTCACTTGGGCACCTTCTAGGTTCTAGGCATTTTGCTATGGAGATTGTGAGGAGACAGATGACTCCTAAGTCCATGAAAGCAGAGAGCTTTGAGGTGAATGTATTGAGGGTTGTGTAGGTCACAAGAGTTGACAGCATTGACACACACACACACACACACACACACACACACACACACACACACAGAGAGAGAGAGAGACAGAGACAGACAGACATAGACACACAGAGAGAAAGGCACACACACACTATGCTTACTCTTGCCAGCTCTGCTGTGATGGGGCAATATAGAGGGCTCTGAGAACATCCAACAGATATAACCCCGAAGTAGGCTATCTACTATGATGACATCAGCAAAGTCAGCAAAAAATGGTAGAGAATATTGCAGGCAAAGAGAACATAGAGCTGTGTAAGGATGCTTTGGCTTATAAGTTGCGATTCAAGTAAAACTATAAATGATGGCCTGCAGTATACTCTGAAAGCAAGGGAACCACCTGAGAGTTTATACTGGGCATACAGAAAGATTCTTGGCAGGAGGGATGACTAGAGTTGGGCAATGGAGAGGCCCAGTTAAAACACACATCACACCCTTCTGAGCAGACAATGGATGAGGTCATGGGCAGAATGGTGGCCTTAGAAGTAAAGGCAGATGTTCAGGAAGTCAGATCCATAGCACTAGATGACTAATTAGTTGAGTTAAGTGGGGAGGAACCACAATGGCAATTCAAGCAATGGGCAATTGAGAATGCAGCAACTGAACTTGGGAAGCAGGACAGGTTGGGTGGAGGTGGTAACTTCAGTTTGAGCGTCATTGAGCTGAAGGTTTTGCTGACATCTGAGTGGAGATGCTGGCTGTGTGGGTCCAGGTGGAGCACAGCAGAGAGTTCCAGGTTGGGGCTTGAGTCATCCTCATAAAGATGAATGAGGCACTCTACAGGTAATTAGTGTGACTATTCCTTTTCCAGGAGCTGCTGAGGCCTAGAACTGAATCTAAACTTTCTAGCCCTCTTTGATTCCAGAAGAAGTGGAGATGGGGATGAGAGACAGCTTTTCCCCTGTCTAAGTAGTCTGTTCTAGGGGCACAGCCACAGACATAGAGCTGTATAGTAATGCTCCCATAGGCGTGTGTGTTTGCTTTTTGTTTTGTTTTGTTTATTTTGTTTGGCATACTATTTGGTATTTAAACAGCTTTGATCATAGGAAGATGATAGGAACTGCTACATTGTTTGTTTGCCCTGGCTATCTTGGAATTCTCTATGTAGGCCAGACTGGCCTTGAACACTCACAGTAATCCATCTGCCTCTACCTTCCAAGTGCTGGAATTAAAGGCATGCACCACCACATCTGGCTCCCATCTCAAATTTAATTTAACACTCAAATTTTCCTTGGGGTTGGTTGGTTAGAAGCATATGAAGAAACTCTTCATTCTACACATTCAGTCTCTAAGAAACATGAGGTCGAGGTAGAGGATGATAGGAATTGAAGGCACGCATTTCTATGGCAAAGTGATAATGCTTGTTGTTGGCTGGGTCTTGTTGTTGATAGTTATGGGGTTTTTGTTTGTTTGAATTGATATGGGTTTTTTTTTTTGTTTTGGGTCAGATTCTCACATTGTAGCCCAGGCTGGCTAAGGATTCCATGGTACCCCAGGTTGGGCTTGAAGTCCCATAGTTTCTTCTGCTTCAAGCTTCCAAGTGCAGGGATTATGGGCATTAGCAACCATGTATTTTGTTTTTCTACTTTTCTTGACAAGGACAAAAGGCATTTCCTGTTTAAAAGCCTCAGTTGGCTATATGTTTTCTGTGTCCTTGTAAAGGGAAAATGAGGTGGGTAGAATGGTAGGATTTGACAAGGTAGTCCTGTTTCCTCATGCGAAACAAGAGAAGGGGCAAGACGAAGAGGGAGAGTTACTTCCATTGAACATTTAATCTGCTAACATCACTGAAGTGGGTGTCTGTGGACTTGAAGGGTGTGCTGCATACAGCCTGTGCTAATAATCAAAAAAAAAAGATTCATTCATTGTTCTTATACAATCTGATCCGCTCTGAATTTACCTACTGCAGACTTTCATGTGATGAACTGTTTTCATTTACATTAAAACCTATACATATTTAAGGTTGAAATCTGTGAAGACATTACATGATGTAATATCCAGGGTTATACATATTCGAGAACATCTCTTGAACCGTAAAACTAAATTCCAAGTCAAATAACTCTTTGGTTAGATTACATGGGAACCTCTAGTCCATGCTCTTGATGGTGTAGACTTGTTTTCTTTTTAAACTTTGGCTTGAACCAGGTTAGCTGTGGCAAGAGTTCCAAGATGAGCATTTGATGGTTATTAGATAGCTTCTGGAAAATGACACAGTCATCATTTTGGTTTCTGAGGAGGTAACCATAGCACTGGAGGCTAAAATAGATCATCTGGTGACATTTTAGCTAGGAAAACAAACACTTATTCATTTCTGTAAAATGTTATTCCAGAGCTTTCTTTAGGCAAATCACAGCTCCAGGGATGGTGCTTTCAATAAGATCTGTTTTGTATCAGAAATGAGAGCAAGATCGGAAGTTGTTTGCTTTTCTGTCGCAGTGATTAAACACCCAGACCAAAAACAGCTCGGGGAGGAAAGGGCTTACACTTTGAGGTCACCATCCATCACTGAAGGAAGTCGGGGCAGGAACTCAAGCAGAACCCATAGAGAAGTGCCGCCTGTCAGCTCACTTACTGGTTCAGGCCTAGCTAGCTTCCTTATACACCTTGGCTACCTGCCCAGAGATAGGGCTGCCTACAGAGGATCCTTCAGTGGGCTCATGTCATTGCCAGTCAGAAAGTCTCTCACAGATAGGAGCACAGGTCAGCCTCATAGAGGCAGCTCCTCAATTGTGTCTCCCTCTTCCCAAGTGACTCCAGGCTGTGTCAAGTTGATATTTTCTCTTCTCTCTCTCTCTCTCTCTCTCTCTCTCTCTCTCTCTCATGAAGTTTTGTTTTAAAGGAAGTTTAGTCTGAAGCCTAACACCCTAACACTGTGTGAGCAACATATATTGGGGCGCCTACTGCCTTCTAAATGTTTTGTACCCCACTTTTCCTGTCTTGGATATTTATGTCACTCTTTATAACAATGTCTCATTTTTATAAAGCCTGAGGTATCTCAAAAACTATATTTTTATTTAGAATCTTAGTTCAATAGAGCATTGTGCTAAAGAGGCCAGGGCCATGGGTGTTGGTCCTGTGCCAATCAACTATTACAATGAAAAGAAATTTCCCTCTTTTCTATAGCTTCAGGGATTGTTTTAGAACTTACTGATAATACTTGGCGTCCCTTTTCAAAGTATGAATGGTACTTCATGGCTCATTAGCTGTGCTGGGAAAAGCAAAGTGGTGTCAGTTGGGTACAGTGGTGCCACGTAAGGTCTGTGTTTTCTCCCATGTGAAGGAAGGGCACTTTAAGGACTTCTTTCTGTATGGGGTGGTTCTACCGGAGCTAAGTACACATTTCTACAACAGAACCATGTCATACAAGTTCCTGGTGGGCAATAGCCATTCCTTTGCATATAACCCAGGCCTGTGTCCTCAACAGACAGACATTGTCAGCATTCTGGCCACTCCAGCACTAGACACCAGGAATTGCCCAGGGTTTATGACATCTCTTGTCATTTCTTTGATCTGATTTATTGCCCTTCGAAGTTTTAATAAGGATATCTTGTGGGTTCTGTCTGACTGGGGGCTCTGATCATTCATGCATTGAACTTTTAAGTAAGTTGGAAAGGTTGGTGCGGCCTTATTTTCATAATGGATAGTGAGTACTTGACATTTACAGTGGTATGTTCTGTTTGTGCTAAAATAAATGCATTTGTGTTTAGAAATAGTATGACAGGTTTCCCTCCCTATCAAACTAAAAGTAGAGGGTTGTTTGTTGGTTTGTTTTTCTTGCATTCAAAATGAGATGCTGAAAAACTGCTTACCCAGATTCCTCAGATGTGTGTGAACTGGTCCATCCCATCCAGCCTGACCCTGGCAGTGATCTGCCAGCTGGAGAAAGCAAGAGTCACTTCCCCTCTCTGTCCCTCCTGTTGGTCACACCTGTCGATTTGCTAAACCAAGAGGTTCCTGTTGGGCTGTTGTTTGCCACAGTTTGCAGCCTGGTTGCTTTCCTTGGAGACCCGATTTGCATAGCTCTCCCAGGTGAGGAGCTAGATCCCCAGTGTCCCTCGCTGCACTTAACATGTGGAAATGAGTCAGTGGAAAGTCACTTACTCATCCTGACCTACTTCTGTCTCTTGCATCGAAGGTGTGCTTAATTCTCAAAAGCAATCTGTCCCCCTTCCAAAACCTTGTACTCTGTGGTTGGGTCAACACTTGAGCCCAGAGATTGTTTGTGGAAGACGTGTGGTTCTCTACATTGTTCTAGAAATAATACTGCTTTAACTATAATCCATTTTCAAGTGAGCCCCTGGGAGTTGGGAGAATCTGGCTTTGGATAATTCTCAGAACAGCCACTTCTTCCTAAGGAAGAGTCGATGGGAACTTTGATCAATTTAAGAAGGGAGGGACCAGGAAGGGTCAAAGTCCATTATATCAAACACTATCATCCCCACATTCAGGAAACAAAATAAAACCCTCTTCCCACCCTTATTTTTATTTGCTTATTTCTTCAAACTTTCAAGTGTGTAGTTAAGCCACATATTGCCTCCGGTGCTACTCCATCAACAAACGGGTGCTTCCTAACAGGAGCCTTACAGTCTCTCCTGGGACAGCAACGAGGAGACTGATCTATAGCAAGAGTGTCTTGAAACGCCATTTTGAGTTTGTGGGAGGGCAGAGGACCCGACTCCATGGCAAGACCAGCATCAACTGGTCACTGCTTCCTTAGCTTTGCTTTTTTTTTTTTTTTTTTTTCTTAAGATCAAAGTTCTGTCCATCTCAATCAGAGTTTAGTCCATGTGATCACATGAGTCGACATGGGAATAGTGATTTGCCTTCTTTGAGAAGAACAGAGTTTGAATCTAGAAAAAAAAAGAAAATGATGAGTGTGACACATTTCAAACAGAAACACACGGCCGTGTTCAGAGTAACTCCAGACAGCTAGCTGCTTGGATTTATGGTCGTTTATGTCGTGTGTAACATTACGCAGACAGCAGCGTATTAGAAGTGATAAGTTTCCTTGGTATACATATGCAAGATCAGTTGCTAGCTTGGAATAATCAGTAAATATTTTTGCCCTAGTCTAACTATCCTTACAAAGACTTTCAGCTTAAGGATGAGTAGGTCTTGCTAGAAGTAAATATATGGGAGTGAATGAAACCCCCATCTGAGGAGTAGAATAGTATTCTTTTGAAACACCAGCTCACTCTTGGCAGCTAATTAGTTCTTACTGTGCACAACTCACCCTTAAAAAGAAGCAGCAGCCCCTGCTGACTTGATAGTGCTGTTTAAAAGGTGGCAACCACCAATATTAAAGTGACAGAGAAGAATTCCGGTATCAGCGACTGCTAGCCTTGTAAGTGTTCCTTTATCTGGATCCTGATGTCTCTGGGTCTGTCTGCCACCCCTCCCAGGATTGTTACAGATACTTCTCCTTTCTGAGGAGGCTGTAAATGAAAACCCAGGGTCAGGCTGAGCCACCTCCAAGGAGGTAGTACATTGCAACACGGACATGGTTTATGGGTTTGGAAATGTTCTGTGCTTTCCGACCAAGAGACAGAGGCCTCTCTGGTCAAAGTCAGAAGTGGAGGGGCGGTCTTCAGTGAGGCAGGGTGGTGCTGTGGAAGTAGTGAGGTGTAGAACTATGATGATCTAGTTTTTGCAACAAAAAGAACCCGATGAACCTGGGCTCTGCTGTGGGAAGTCAGCCTTTGATAAAATAAATTGATTTCAGAGAAAAGCAACCAGTTTATTGTCACATAGTACTGTGTTATGAGCTCATATCTGCATTCAATGTCCATATAGAGATGCATGTATGTTCCACAGTGACATTTCCCTCTAAGTATGTAACCCTGCTCATCTATTTGGTCTTCATTGAGGGAGGCCCTTGACGGCAGCTTTTCCTTCATAGCAGATCTCATTTCAAGCATGAGATTAGAATATAAGCCAGTTGGCTAGTGACTTAAGTATGAAGTGCCTTATCTGGCTTCCTACAATCTCTTCAATTGAAAGAACCCTCCTGAATAGGCCTAGGGCTTTTGTTGTGGTGGCCTCAGAAGCCATACCCAGAGAATTCAGAGCTGTGGCATAGATTTTATGCAGATGTAGGTGCTGAAAGCCAGCATGCCATTTCCGGGCCTTGAACTCCAAACATGATTCAAGCACATGCTCTCTGTCACCACAGAAGCACGGCATTTCAGCAGCCCTTGGAAAAGGCTCAGGCGGGAAGTGGATGGGGCCCATGCCAAGGACACTGCATGGGGTACATGCCAAGGATACTGCAGGCACTGGGGTGGGTGGAAGTTGCAGGGCCAGGATTCCAAAACCTCAAGGTTTTGCCATTCATTCTTTGATGCAAGATTCCTAATTTATGGCTTTTGCTACGAAGTCTATAGCCCTGAGTTTTGCAGTGAGAGCTGGGTGGCCTTCTGAAATGTGGATGCTGTAGGGACAGACAATGCACAGTCCACATTACAGCCCCAGGCCTGGAGCTTTGTCTCTCCTTACCATGGGAGAATGTGAGTTTAGTTACATCCCATATTGTAGCTTCGACTCTGTTCGTTTTCTGTAAATTGAATATGAGACACTTTTTATTCTAGTGCAGTATGGTAATCACGACCCAAATATAAATTCAGTAATTAAGGCTCCAAACGGATGAATATATTTAACAATAAAACTGGGAAAAGATGACGTCTATGGAGTTCTTCATTTTACAGTAGCAGGTTAACTGGAGCACTGGAGCAATCGCATATGAAGTGTGAACATTCTAAAGGGATAGTGTTTTCATTGTGAATGCCCTCACGTAAGACGGGTTAATTTGTCAAGCACAAGCAAAAATCCATTGGAAGGTCTGTTGGCTCTGAGTGAAGCCTAAAAGTCACCCACATTCAAACTCTGTAACCCACTTTTGTGTGTGTGTGTGTGTGTGTGTGTGTGTGTGTGTGTGTGTGTGTGTGTGTGTATGTTGTCTTCTTTGGCTTTGGGGTTCTTTTGTTTTTAATTTTGAATAATGGAGACATTTTTTCCTTTTGGCTTCAGTCTCTCTGGAGTCCAGTCTGGCTGTTTCTCTCCACATATCATTAATAACTGTTAGAATGGGCCTGTCTCAGCTCTGATTCCCACCTCTGTAGCTATGCAGGCGCATCTATTAGACTGTAACTAGAGGGCGCAAACAGCTCCCTCCAGGACCGCACTATAGGCTCACTTCCCTGTGTGGTTTCTGTCTTCAGATTTTAGGTCAGGTCCTCCAGGAGGACCGGCTTTGTCAAAATAAAATGACAGATATGGAGGGTTTCTTGGGCTGGGCCGTTAGTTCCCTCATATTTCCAGTAGCTGTTGAGTAAGTTAGGGCTCACTACTCGGCTAAAGGGGGATTGAGCCATTTTTTTCTTCTGTAGCTACTTGATGTAGCCTTTATGGTGTGGTCAGGTGGTGTGGACCCCAGGAATTGCGACCTACTCAAAGACCCCTACAGTCATCTGTAGCCCTAGCCTTCACGCAGTGACGTGGCCTGTCTAAACTGGGATGTGGAGCTCCATGGTAACGGTCATGGGCAGGCTCAGCAATAACTGGCATTTTCAAAATGAGTGTGACTCCTGTTCTTAGTCTGTGCCCTGCTCTACGCTCTCCAAGCCACACTCATGACCACAGGGCCTGCCATCTTCTGTGTCTTGGGACTCAGCATTAGAAAGTCTTGATCACTCACACAGTCAACTGCACAGACAGACCTCACTGCCTCCGCCTGTAGCTCCCACACCCTAGGAAAGCTGATGCTATCTTCTGGCTTGGCTGTTCTGCCCATTACCTTTCCTATAGCTGTAGCTCTGGGCAGGTTGCGCTCTCCTTAGGGAAGGACCTGGGACTTTGCCTTTGGGTTGCTTCCCAGTTGCTGTGTCTATTCCTGAAATCGAAACCCTCTGAGGATTTTCCAAGGCCTAGGAACCTGGACATGAAGCACAAAGGCTTCTTGGAATATGAGAAGGAGAAAAATACTCTCATTCTCCTCCAGTGTATGGATGACCACAGATGAACAGCTTAGTAAATGAGCTAGTTACAGAACACATCGCTGTCCGTCTCTGTCTCTCTCCCTTTCTTCAGAGGAATTACAGCTAGCAATATTCAAAATGATGTTTCTTCTCTTATTAGACACACGTTTTCCAGATTAAGAGGTTGTAATAATCATCAGACTTTTTGAAAACTAAAGCACATGTGTACCTATCTTCCTATTCCCATGTTCTCCGAAGTCTGTGTGTTTTAAACCGGCATGAGGTGATGCTTTGTAGTCTCCGTTTTCAGCCATGTTTTTCTGTGTGTTGTGATTCATAACCCTTGTTGTTGTAGCTTCTTCTCACAGTATTTGGAAGACTCATTTTTTTCCTACCTGATCCTTTGCTCTATGCCATCTCAGAAAAAAGGGTAAAAGGGGGGGTTTATATGAAAGGAGGTAGATGGGAAGCTGGCTTGGCTAGAAACAAAACCTGGAGGTGACCATTATTTCCAGGGAGGGAGCTGAGCGTTCCAGAGGAACACTGGTCTGGGGAGAAGCAGACATGGGCTCTGCCTCTCATTCCTCAGGGTTCTCAGGACACCAGCCCGAACACCTCTAACTGGTCTTCTCGCCACAATTCTTGGTGCTGTCATCACTTAATTTTGGATAATGAGTAACTCAGAGACAGCTAGGTCTTTACTATGGGGTAGTTTCTAGTTTTTATAACCACGTAGTCCATTTTGCATTACAAAGCCTTTGGTGGCCTGATTAACTAAACCATGCCCTATGCCAAAGAAGAGTCCTCAGCCTCCCTTTCATTCCTGGATTTTCCCATTACGAAACAATATATAAAGATTACAGAAGCAGCTTTCCTCATTTCTGTACGAGCTGGTTAACCCCTCCTCTTAGATGAGGTCAGCATTAGGGTTTTCTGAGATAAAAATCGTGTCTTAGAAGTGGGGCATGAATTGAAGTTGTTTCTCTAAGAGGAAGTTCTGACAGTTGAAAAATGACTAATTTGTGAAGTAAGACTGTGACCTCGTGGGCCAGGAGGATTGCAGGTGAGAGTTAGCTTTTATAATTAATTATTAATACACAAACATTAACTTTTGGTTCTCCTGAGGTTTAATGGAATCATCAAGTTTTAAAAGTTATGTTAAAGAAGATTATACAGTGTGTTTAACAATATATTTAAGGCACAATCTTCCTGGGAACCTCTGCAGCACCCCCACCCTACCCATTTTCATCTCTCAATATTAAAAAACTTTCTCTTTAGCCAAGCTGTGATGGGGCATGCCTTTAATCCCAGCACTTGGGAGGCAGAGGCAGGTGGATCTCTATGAGTTCTAGGATAGGCTCCAAAGCTACAAAGAGAAAACCCTGTCTTGAAAAACAAACAAACAAAAAAAGTTCTTCATTAATCATCTCTCCTTTCTGTAATACTTCAAAAAGTGTCTTACCCTAAAACAGGAACAGTGAAATCTCTCTCTACTTTAGATGACTTTCCTTGATTTATTTTCTTTTGTCTTTGGTCACTTTTTAAAACAGTGACTATGTAGTATCTATGAAAACTGGGTTAGACCAATTTTTGTTTTATTCATCTATTTTTTCCCCCTCCTATTACACAAAATCTCCTAACCAAACAATAGAGCCCTTTTAAAATGCAGGGAAATGTCTCCCTCCCCAGATTTCCGGATTACAAATTCAGGAGCTGGTCTCTCAGATCCTGGTACCAGCCCTCCTCAGCCTCAGGCAAGACACCCTTCAAAAAAATGGTCGGGGATTTTTGGTGAAGTAACAAAAGCTACGCACATGACTGAAGAACAAGTTGAGCTAAAACAACAGCACTCTGGTTGGTGGCTATGTTGTGGAGGTGGATGGGAGTCAGCTCTGCCCTATGGGGCTGCTGATCGCCATTGTTACTGTGTGAAAAGTCAGAATTGCCTGGTGCTGGCTACTCATCTGCTCCCCTTGCCTGCATTTAAAAATTACTATTTTTTTTTCCTTTTCAGTATTGCTAAAGATTGACCCCAGGCCCTTGCCCATTCCAAGGCAAGTGTCCTATTACTGAGCTATATCCTCTAGCCCAAATATTGAATCTTTTACATGCAAAAAATAAATAAATAAATAAATAAATAACTGCTAAGGTGCTTGTAATTCACTTTTCAGTAAAGTTAGATTTCTTTGATTGTTTCTGCTGGGGTTGAATGTATGGCCACACGCTTGCTAGGTCCACACCCGACCTGTGACTGCATCGCCAATCTTCTTTTTTTTTTTTTGGTTTTTCGAGACAGGGTTTCTCTGTGTAGCTTTGCGCCTTTCCTGGAACTCACTTGGTAGCCCAGGCTGGCCTCGAACTCCCAGAGATCCGCCTGGCTCTGCCTCCCGAGTGCTGGGATTAAAGGCGTGCGCCACCACCGCCCGGCCGCCAATCTTCTTTTTAACCTTTTATTTTGAGACGTTATCTCACTAGACTGCGCAGGCTAACCCTGAACTTAGAGCTCAGCCAGGCCCCGAAGCTTTCATGGTATAGTAGGGTAACTGAGATTACAGGCCTGGCTAAGAAACAATGTCATGTCATTTGATACATACAGCATCAAATATTTGTTGTACTGTTTACGAGGCAGAATTATACTTACATTCTTGCCCCATAGTGTAAGAAACAAGACCTTTACTCTGTAATAATAAATTCAAGAGATTGGCAGAAGTAAAACAGTTTTGAATGTACAATTCTGCAGAGAGGGATACCGGCATAAAGAAAAAGCAGAAATGGCTGGTGTGGTGTGTTGGTTTGTGGGATTGATTAAGGCAGTGGTCTTTAAAGTCCCCGGTAGTGAGAAATTCCAGCCTCTTTTTCCCATAGGGTGGTACTCCCCAGAATTACAGGCTTTGCACTATTGGTTCATGCTGCAAACCTTTATCTGATTGTTGGGCTGGAGCTTTCCTCCCTTTCCTTGGGCTCAGTCACAGAGCAGGATGACCGCAATTTTCCAACTCAGAGTTGTGAGACAGGCAAGCGCCAGCTGCCAGCTGGTGAGAAGGGCCCCGAGTCGCCTGCTTATCTGACTCTTCGATGAGTTCCAAGCACACCTCACGCTGAAGATAGACCGGAACAACTTACTGCTTACCTTAACATGTCATTTTCCATGTTCATAAACGTGGCTTCTTAGTGTAACTGGCAATCATTGTCACTGTTTTTGAAGACCAGGCCTGTGAAGAGAGACCCTCAATTTAAGGACACAGAAAATGCTTTTTGTTACATGAATGTGCCCTACTATTTTATGATTATACTGTGAATGAAAATATGGTGCTACCACAAAGTCCAAGGAATGGCTTACCTGGTAGATCTTGAGAGGTTTCGTTTTCAAGATGGCTTTAGCAATCTTGTTTTCATATGCATTTTAATCTTCCAGTAGGATTTAAGGTTGATTTAGGAAAATAATGGGCAAAAATAGGCAGGGGCAGATTTCACATTCATTTTCTTCATGGGATCAAGGGCTTGTTCTCATTTTGTTGGGGAATCATAATTCCAGGCTTGGCATCGTGGCACGCAGTTTAATTTCACTTCAGTGGGTTATTCAAGATCCCTTTCATTATGGAAACCGTACATGGTCGGACACCACCACTCTACACCGTTGACTTTCAACTTAGACTGTTTCCATGGCGAGGTCAGGATTCCATAACTTTTCATAAACAGGAATCCAGGGACACAATGAACAGGAACTCCTCTGAGTCACTGCAGAGAATACAGAGTGAGTTTAGGTTGGGTGTCTGCTGAACACAGTGAAGAGGCGGAGTCGGTCTGTTTTGCTGGAGCTCAAGGTACTTACTAATAAGGACCAAATCTGACAGCAGGGATGAATGAGGTCAGCTCATTACACACAAGGCTGGGCCTTGGAGAACAGGTGGCCATGCCTGTAAGAGGCCAGGCAGATATCTGAAGGAGGCTGCACCAGAGGTTAACTTTTCCTTAGTAACCCAAGCACCACACTGTCTCGTGTGAATTCCTCCCAACCTTTATCCGAATCACAGGATTTTTTATACAAATTCTTCACATCCATGCTTTCTCAGAGTAGCGGCAAGAATTGGGGAAGGAATTACATCTTGTATGTATGTATGTATGTTTGTATGATTGGTTTATATGTATTTATATGTTGAATTTGAGACATATTAAGCTGACACTCACAGTCCCCCATGCCTCTGCCTCCAAATACTGGGATCCCAGGTGTATGCCACCATTCTCTGCCGGAGTGCCACCTTGAAAGAATATACAAGGAAAGGTTGGAGAACTTGGATAAGGCTGTAAGAGTTGTAAAGACATAGATTTTTATATTGTTTACTTATTTAATTTTGACCTACATTACGTATGAATACTTCACCACTACAAAACCTCACCCACATTTAGTATAGTTAGTGTAAGTTACGCTATGCTTCTGGTCTCTTTATTGCAAATTTATTTATGAATGTGGCCGTTAATCTTTTCTCAAAAGCCAGTGTGTAGATGGATACTTTGTGTAGTTCAGCACATTGGACTCACCTGTAATCCCAACAACACTCAAGAGGCCAAGGCAGGAGGATCTTTAGTTTATGGCCAGCCTGGGCTACATAGCAAGGTCCTACATCAAAAAGAAAAGGGGTTAGGTATCACAAACTGGATTTCTGTGTTCTCTTGAATATTCAGAGTTAGTTATCTGGAAATGAAGAAGCAAACAAGCCCTTCTAAAGAGAACGAGATCCAGAAGTGTAGATTTGGTAACTCCCTCAGAAGCAGTGGGACAAGGAGTCTGGCACACGCTGTGTAAACACAGTTGTCTCCCTGGTTGTATCTAGACCAGCTGGTTTGGGCAGGGAAAAGGATGACCCATGCGTTGAGTCATCTACCTGTGGACCTGTGGAAATGTACTGTGGAGGCATGAGTACCCAATGGTGCACAGTCCTGTTGTGTGTCCACCATGGGCCTGAAAACACGTGCAACCTGGGACAACAACACCCTGCTTAGTGACAGTGGAGTGTCTGTCTCGTGCTGATGGTCAGGCTTACTACTTCTTAGAAAGCATGGACCGATGTGATCATAGGTAACTTGGTCCACCTCCTGTAACTGATCTTCACGCTTTAGGCTCAAGACTGATTGATTTGATGTTTCCTGGATTCAGAGTTACTGAGGACACATGATTTATGTCCCAGCAGAATGCCGGCATATTCATTTATAAGAGCAGACATCACTGGTATTAACCTTAGGCTCATCAAAGTATTCCTTCTCCTATAGAGACAAGGAGCAAAGACAACTCAAAACACAGGCTCAAGAGACAAACCTGGAGCATAGATGCCCATTCGCTGTGTGGTCTTGGACAGGTTTTGGATGTTCTCAGTTCTTCAGTTTTCGTATTTATAAAGTTGTGAATGAAAATAAGTCCAATTTATAGGATGCTCCAGAAAATGAAGTCTTTGGAGTATACTGAGTACTCGGTCAGTGTAAAGTTGTTTTTATTATTGTTCTTGCTGTCCATCTGCAGGGAGAGGGTCTCTGTGGACTTGCTCAAGGTTGTTTGGAGGTGTATGGTAACAGAAAAAGATGTTAGGTGCCTTGAACGGGTCAAGGCTTTGGGCTAAGCTGGGCTGATACTCATGGTTTGGACAGTTGGTCTGAAACATGGGTGCAAATGTTCCCTCTACCTACATTCTGACAGTTGGAAGCCTTCGGCCAGTGCTTGGGTGGATTCTCCACACTAGTGCTTCTGAACTTTTTGTTTTTCTGTTTCTTTAAGTAGCCTCTTTGTACTTATATTCTGCCTATAACCGAGTTAATATTTACATTTACTAAAGCATTGCTGCCCCGGAGTTGACCTTTTTAGTTCTTACATAATTCATTGTTTTGATTCAGAAAGGTAATTCTGTGGGCCAAGGTACACTTCTTGTTCCAAGATCCTTGAAGGGAAAACCTGAGTGTAAAATTCAAAGTAGGAAAGCATAGATATACGAGAGACTCTGTACAAGAGAGAAAGGCCAAATGATTAATTTATTTACTCTCCCTCTCTCTCTCTCACTGTGTGTGTGTGTGTGTGTGTGTGTGTGTGTGTGTGTGTGTGTGTGTGTGTGTTTTGAGATAGGCTCACTAAGTAGCCCAGGCTGGCATGGCTTATAAATACCTTATTTTTTATAGCTAATATTTATAAGGCACTTGATATAATTTCTTTATATGTATTATTTTCATTTAGTCTCTGTGTTAGCTGATACTATTTCTTCTTCTTCCTTCTCCTCCTCCTCCTCTTCTTCTTTTCCTTTGAGATAGAATCTTATCCTGTAGCCCAGGCTGACCTCAGACCAACAGTAATCTTGCCTCAGCCTTTGTGAACTACCATACCCTGCTGAGAGTTGATAACCATATCACCATTTACAGATCCATAGGGGATGAGGTTTCAAAGGACTTAGAATTAGCAAATATCTGCTGGTTGTAAACCTTGTTTTGTGAATTTCTTCTTCTAAGAACTCCATTATGTCAAAAATAGAGCTCTGTCTTGGGTCCCTGTGAAAACAGAATTATATATTTACATGTGAAGGCACCAAATGTGCCCCTGTGTCTGAGGCCCCCCAGTTATAGGAGCCATGTGGCTTCTTTCTTGGGCTGTGTTTGACACTAATGGGTAGCACTATCTTCATATATCACTGGTCCTCTTTCAGACCCCAGATTCTTTTACTTTGCTTGCAATTGGCAGCCTGGAGGAGCATCCATCACCCAGGCTGAATAAGGAGCAGTTTGCAGGCCAGCCTCTTCTGCTATCTCACCAGCCCTCCTGTCTTCAGCAACAGAATGGCTTCCTCATAGCCAGTTCCTTCTTGGCAAAGGAAAATAATGACTAAGAAAACATCACTGGATTCAAATGAGAAGAAGGAAAGACAGCTGTCAAGTTAATTAAAAGCAAACATTCCCTTGACCCCTTGTTTATATTGTTGTTTGTTTGTTTTTCTGTGCGCTCACCAAGGCGAGGCATTCTTCTCCCCTTAGGGTGCCACTTCCCTTTCATGTTGCAAACAAGTGGGAAGGCAGAAGCATGGGGCAAGCACACAACTCACTTTAATACCCACTCGGCAGTTTTCCTGCTACCTCTCCATTTAGGAAACGTCTTTTTCTTCTACTTCTGCCCATGATCACAGCTTTGACATTCATGTCATTAACAGAATGTCATTTTGCAAGATACTGAATTAGGAGCAGCCAGCAACAAAACCCACTGAACAGAAGTGACCCGGCAGTGAGTGGCATGCTGCCACGTGACTTTGCCTGGCAGAAGGAACCAAGGGGAGCTCTGATAGGGCCTTGGCGTGTTTGTGTTTGTGTTCCAATGGCAGCAGCACATGGAAGCAGGGACAGTTCACTGGTGGGCAGAGCGTTATGCCAAACTGCTAGAGAAAAGCAAAATGCCTTTGAGCTAGCTGGGACGTGTTAAGCCTCCAGGCTGTTCCTTCTGGGTTGGAGTAAGCTTCTGCTGAGTGCCATGCAAAAGCCTTTCCGTGATTCCAGAACTAAAGTCCTCTCCTTTCAGTGGTTAGTCCCAGGAACCACAGAGAATGTTTTTTATCTGGAGAAGTAGTATTTAGTTGTTCATCGAAAGAATATTAATGGGCTAAAAATTGAATCGCTCTAGTGACAACAGAGGAACTGGGTATTTGTTTATAGTACAGGAATTGAACCTAAGGCCTCATACATCCTGGACATGCGCTCTGCTTCTGAGCTATATTCTCAGCCTGAAATTTAATTTCCATGTGAAAAAGGCTAGGATGGATTAAATCGGTATTATGCTACTTGATCTGTGACACACACACACACACACACACACACACACACACACACACACATGAATTACATGTATTATATTTATGAATTACATATATATGAAATGTACATATATTTATTTGAATAGCGACTATATATGTAATATAATAAAAATTTGAATATGAGAGCACCTTCCAAGGTAGCTCTCTAATGTTAATGACCATTTCTTAAAACCAGTATAAGTAAAGCTAGGGAGTAGTGCATGCTTTTAATCCCAGCACTGGTGGATCTCTGAGTTCCAGGTCAGCCTCATCTACAGAGCCAGTTTCAGGACAGCCAGGGCTACACAGAGAAACCCTGTCTCAAAGAAACAAAGACATAGATGACATACAGCAGGAGAAGATTAATGAAGGAAGATTGGAACATTAAACTATTGGAGCTATTATGGGTTGTTTTTTTTTTACCTACTACTTTCTAAAGTTTAATTTTTCAAAGATTTATCTTATGTCTATTTTACTAATTGGGATAATTCAGTGCTACTAAACTGACTCTAGTCATTTTTATATTAAGATTTGGATGGTCTTTTCTGCTACTTAGGAAAAGATACATTGTGAGACTGATATTCCCATATTGTGTACAAAACATGGAGGTAAAAAAACAAAACAAAACTGGGTATGGTACATATACCTGGAATCCCAGTACTTGGGAGGGTGAGGCAGAAGGATTGGGAATTTGAGGCCAGTTCTTCTCCCTGCAACACACACAGGCCGGGAAACGGTGAGAAGTGGTAATTAACGATGCCTCTAGTTTTCCTCAATTCCCAGTGTGTCCATAGAGTTCTTTTCGGTGCCTGACAGGTACCAAAAGCGTGGGTGTTTGTCCCCTAGCAATTGAATCCTGACCTTTCCTCTAGTTAGAAAGCTGGCTCCTCTAGGTCCGCTGCTCCCTCAACTCTTACTCCTTGTCACTTTGATGGCCCTGAGGCCAGTAGGCCTAGCCAGGTGATAGCATCTCTTTATCTTGGCAGAAAGGATTAGACCTTCGGAGTCTGGAATGAGCCCTTGCAACCTTTGGGCAACAGTCAGCCCTCAGAGCAGTTTCCCAAGATGCAGGACAAGTCCTCCAGCTCTTGTACCAGAGACAATAATTATCCGCCTTTGTAGTCCCCTCTTCCCACCCTCCACCCAACACTCCTGATTTGATGTCTTTCATCTTTACATTACGTCATAACCTTCATCCAAAAGTCTGGTCAATCATTGACTCTCTTAGCCTTTAAAGACCCCTACATAAATAGATGCCTGACCTAATGATATGAGTCCTCCCCTGGAGAGGGCATGCAGACTAGATAGGTACCTCTTATGATGCCTGCTACAAATACACTGCACTGAAAATCTGAAGGGTGTTGAGACTTAGGCCTGCTCACTTTCATGACTCTTACACCTACCATTGAATCTGCCCAGCTCTAAATCCATCATATCATTCCCATTCCTACTTGATATTGGTACTGTGCTGACCCTCTCTCATAATCAATCTGCGGACTCCATTGTAATGCTTCTTAGAATGATGCGTGTTCCAGTAAAAGGCCTCCAGATTTGTGTGTTTTTAGTCGCATGCTTAGCCTGGCTCCATCCAGTAGGAATGTACATTACATCAGTTTGGTATTATACATTCAACTGGTACTTCAAGTTAAATTAAAAACTTCTTCAAGGCAGGAACTATATTTAACGACTCCCTCAAAATACCTCATAGCTAGGCATTACCATGTGTTTAATGAGGCAGACATCTACCCAGGAGGCAGAGGCAGGCAGATGTCTGTGAGTTTTAGACTTGGTCTAAATAGCAAGTTCCAGGCCAGCCAAGGCTACAGAGTAACACCCTGTCTCGAACAAAACAAAAAAATAGTCAGTGTACCTTTGGCTGAAGTATAGCTGAGAGACCACATGTTAAACTGCATACCAGGGCTGGATCCAGTCCACAGCACTTCCACCAACCCACACTTTTATATGTCTCTATTTAAACCATTTTTATTTTCTCTGTTTTCATAGATATCCAAAGGGATTCGGTATTATAAAAAAATATGATCTTTATCCCCAGGGAATCATTTCTCAAATTTAAGCACCATGTTGAATTCCAGGTTCTAATGTTTAATGGAGACAGGGTCCCAGAGGGATACTATGTTTACCATGTTACATTACAGTAACTGTGATTACTGTAATAAGTGGCAGCTACCGTCAATCACATGGTAATAATGTGACCTCATAGCTCATCATGTCAGCCATATCACAGTAGCTGTACTGGCCTGTCCATCTTTGAAATAGCTATAAAATGGAAAGTAATTTAGAGGATATAAACTTTTATAAATTTTTACTTTTATTATTATTATTATTATTATTATTATTATTATTATTATGAGAGGTATATAACATGGTACACATATGGAAGTCAGGGGACAACTTTGTGAAACTGGTCCTCTCTGTTTACCTTTATGTGAGTTCCAGAAACTGAACTCAGGGTAGGAGGCTTGCATTGTTGGGCAGCAAGGGTCTTTACCCACCGAGCATCTCACTGGTCCTAGAAGATACAAACTTTAGAAAGTACATTTCTGTCAAGTAAATCATTAAGAGATTATGAAGGAAATCCTATTAACCATTGGATATCTTACAATGCACAATATGCTATGTGCTACAAAGGATTCTAGTGTTTGTTATGAAAATATGTTTAAGAGCTGATCGGTAGGTAATTCATATTACTTCAGATTGCCACGCCTGCCTGTTTATACCTCTTTTCTGTGTTCTGCCCTCAAACACCAGCATCGGTGGGACAGTCGTGTGCTTGAGGCCATAGGAAGGGTTTTCCTTTTCTTCCTTGCAGTATTTTATACACAGGAAAGACACATTCCACAGAGACTTGTTTCATTGGATAGTGCCTTCCTAATATCTGTATGTTCATCTGTCTCTCTTTTCCTCGGTGAAGACAGAGAATTGGGCCCAACCTCAGTATGGACTTATCTTAATGGATTAGTTTTTCCAAGAAGCACTGAATATGGTCATATATATATATATATATATATATATATATATATATATATATATATATGTGTGTGTGTGTGTGTGTGTGTGTGTGTGTGTGTGTGTGTGTGTGTGCATCTATCTATCTATATCTATCTATCTATAGATATACATATATATGCGTACACATATATGTATAATTTTTTCCTCAGAACTTTTGAAAGCTTAAACACTCAGACTTTCTTATAGCTGTTGGACTCTGTTTACAGTTTTTGCTCATAAATGAAGACAGTGTGATTTGTGCCTCTAGGAAGAATGTCTCTGATAATGGAGAAGCTTAGCTCATGTTTCAAGCTGGTCAGTAGGGACATCTTCCTCATAACTTTTCATGGTGCTAGTGTTTAAAAAAAAAAGCCTAAAGCCCCGGGTTGGTCCTGTCACAGCATCCACACTGGCCATCTCTCCAGCATCCTGGAGGCAGGGGCTCATATATAGTGCCCTCATTGAATCTGGGGAGATCTTGCTCAGGTTTTTTTTTTTTTTTTTTTTTTTTAAGATTTACTTGTTTATTTTATGTGTATGAGTACTCTGCACTGTATGTATGCTTGCAGACCAGAAGAGGGGGCATCAGTTCCCACTACAGATGATTGTGAGCCACCGTGTGGTTGCTAGGAATTGAACTCAGGACCTCTGGAAGAACAGCCCGTGCTCTTAACCACTGAGCCATCTCTCCAGCCCTATCTTGCTCAGTTTTAAAAAGGGAAATGTTGTATTTTAAACCAGAGTCATGAGACATGGCGTGTCTCCAGGATGCACACCGACCTTGCCTCCTGGCTGCTCACTCTGCTTCCTCTTTCAACGGTTTCAGCTCAGCATCCAGAGTGATTTTCTTCAAATATCGGATGATGGTCAGAAACTTCAACCGTTTCCCTTTCTCTGACGGAATTCAGACTCCCTATGCGCCTGTGGTGTGCAACCTTGGTCTCCGAATGGTTTTCCTTCTACTGTCCAGCGGTCTAGGCTACTCCTCTGCTCACCCCTGGAATGCTGGCACACCTCTGTTCCTGGAACCCACTTGCCCCAGGGCCTTTGCTTATTCTGAGTGCTTACTCTCTCACTTCCTGGTCTTACCAACCCCCACCTCCCCACTGAGGCCTTTCGCGAACAGCTGTTTAAAATCCTGACGTCTCAAACCTGCTCCCTTCTCCCCAGTTTCTCCATTGTTTCTCCTCCACCATCATTCCACATGTGATGAATGTTACTGTATATTTATTGTGTGCGTTATTTACTTCCAGTTTAGAAGGAAGCCATGGATTTGTCCAGAACAGTGTCTACCTAAATATATCCACACACTCGGCAAATAGTTTCTTGAGTGAATTAACAAAAGCCTAAGAAGAGGCTTGTTTTGATGAGCCGTAGGGAAGACCTCAGCAGGTAGATTATCTCGAAATGAGTGACAGCCCGAGGAAGGGATCATAGAAGCTTGCTTTCTGCTTCCTTTAGGCAGGAATCATCCTTCCTCGGCCAGCTGCTCCATGTAACTTTGTTCTATTGAATTAAAGTGCTGGAGACGTCAACTGGGGATGCCCAGAAAGGGGATTGCTTGGTCCTCAGGAGACAGACAAAGTGTTTAGGAGAGAAGTCAGCAGGAAGAAGGGAAAGATAGGGTATGTGTGTGTGGAGGGGGAGCAATACCAGGATGTGGGGAAAGTGTCCAAAGATTTTAAGGAACACTGTCTTGGTTTTGCACAATATTTTTCCTTCAAATACATTTTTAAGAATTTTGCAATCAGATTTTCAAAAGCACAGAGTCCTACATACTCAGTGTTGCAAGGAGAAGAAAGAAATGTCCACAGTGTGTAATTTTAGTGCATTTAAGAATCCCAAAATTTTCTTCAAATGGATAATCTAAAAAATAAATGAATTAGACCCATATTTATGTTGCCATGGTTAAAGCCCAAAATTACAATGCTGAGTAGAAAAAAAGTATGTTACAAAATATATAGAGTACATATTGCATGCTAAGCTATAGCTTATCCCAAAGTTAAAAACAGGACTGTCATATGAAGTGAACATATTCAAAGATGTTTATTTAACTTATCTATTAATTAGAGCAATGGTGACGTGCTGAGACACACACAAATGAGTTTTTTAAATGGACATAATGTGTGTATGCATCCAGAAACTATGAATGAACTTGCTTATAGATGTGAAACGGCTTTCTGTCTTATAGGACATTGAATGTCTGAGGTCATCTTTCTATGGAGGGGGTCAGTTGGACTTCAACAGACTCATTCAGGGACAGGAACGATTGTATTGCTTTAACTGCAATGGCATTTTACTCTAGCACAGCCAGCAGGAAGATTGAGATGTGTAGGTCTTTAAAGGAACCTGTTCATTCCCTTTGTGTGCAATTCCAAATCTTTATCAGTGTTTTTTCCACCTGATACAGGAAAGCAATAGTAAAAATGTAAAAACATAAATTAATTCTGTTAATGATATATGTAAAATTTATTTATATTTATACATATATGTTGCAGTATTAAAAATGAATGGAAGCTAGGGATGTAAGTCAGTTTATAGAGTACTGACACATTGCGCAGGAAGCCCTGGGTTTGGTTCCCAGCAACACATTAAACCAGAAGTGGTGTTTCGAGCCTGTTCTCTCAGCATTTCATACTTGAGAGGTAGAGAGAGGGTCAGAAATTCAAGGCCAGCTTGGGGACATGAGGCCAAAGATGTTTAGGAAGAGGAAAATTCTCTTTTTAAAAAGGGTTTGAAACAGATACAACAAATACTACCATTATTCATCCCAGAGTGGTTGGAACTACTGGATTCTTTTCTCTCTTATAAAAAACACTTCTTGGATCTAGAAACTAGTTTCTTACAGTTTCTCTCAAGTGGGCAAACCCCTTGATTTTGAAACTATGGAAGCGGAAGCCTCTCTTGTGTATACAGCAGCATGTATCTGGCAGTTCATTAGACCGTGCTCGCCTCCTGGTGATGGCCGGTCTGCACCCCCCCAGCCTTCCTCTGTGTTGAAGAAAGATTCAGATGCTCAGATTCAACGGCTGTGTGAGGAAATAGCGAACAGATGTTCCCGAACAGTTCAGCTTTGGTCTGTAATTGGTCTCCTGTGCGAATTTATCAAAATCTTCATCAAGGTAAAGCAATAAGCGGGAGGCAGCTTCTCTGCTCTCTTCCTGGTGGTCAGTGACAGGATGTACTCAGTGTTGACCTTTCCAATCAGCTGCAGATGAAGAAATTGCAGCCAGTGGGGCTTTGTCTGCTCAGTTTCTTACCGTGATCAGACACGTTAAGAACTCGTGTCTCAATGTAAATGTAATTTAAAATTAAACTATATTCTTAGCTACTTGGAATAATTGAAAAAAAGCCGAGGCCTGCTTTCAGAGACCTGGTAGGTGATGAGTAATAGGTTCTTCTACCAGGAGACAAGTGACCCCATCCAGGTGCCAAACCTTCACTGAGCCCCCAAGCCTTTCTGAGGGAAACCTGAGCTTAGAGACAATTTAGGCAGAAATGGGGTGTGGGTGCTCTGGACCAAAATTGTCTTCCTTTCCCAACATCAGCCAGCTAACCAGATTTCCATGTCCTCACAGAGTCTGGTCTGACTTAGATAATGAAACCTGTGCGCATTTTCTTTATCATACAAACAAGTGGAAGGCCTCCGAGCAGCCATTAGGATGCAGAAAAGCTTTGTGACCAGTCTTGGTGATGGCAGTGAGCAGAGGTGGTACCCTGTTCAATCTTCATGTTATATACCAGCACCAAAATCATGCAGCCCATCCCAGGGCTCCCTTGTATTTATTGGCCTCACATCAGTCCAAAGTTTGCCCTCCACTACTATCCAAAACAATAATGCCCTTTCTTGGAGACGGGTTTCTGTCTTGCTTGTGTGCCTCCCACTCTTCAGTGGATCTTTTCAGGGAGGAGCCAGGGGGTGAGTAATCAGAGTGCTGACTGTGGGTGATCTGCCCCTGTCCTAATCCAGCTTACCTCTGCCTTTGTCTCAAGTTGTATGCAGCTATCTTCTTGCTAAACCCTGGCTTTACAAGGAAGGAATACTGGTTGCTATTGTGTGCCTAGAACAAGGACAGTCACCACCTAAAACCTGTTGGGTAGACAGAGCATACTGTGTGTGGATGAGTAAGTTTCCTTTTGGGTTGCTTCCATTGGAGATCTGCAGTGGAGGTACTTTGGCGGGGTGAACATTGGTTAGACTATTAGATAGGAACTTGAGTAGGGTGGGAAGAGGGATTTATCTTAGAGTCAGATAGGAAGAATGCATTTCAGGGTGGAGTATGAGTGTGTAAGTCTCTTCAGGGTTTTTTTGTTTTGTTTTGTGTTTTGTTTTTTGTTTTTGTTTTGTTTTGTTTTGTTTTGTTTTTGACCTGTGCCCATGAAGATCCAAACTAGAGAAAACATTTTACAAGGTCCAGTTTTGGGATCAGGATGAACTATGAGAGATTTGTGTGAAGTGGCACTACTGTTGGACTTGTTTGGGCATCCCTGTTCTTCCCGTGGATGACTGCCTGGGAAGAAGTGAGAGGAACTTAAGTCACTCTGATGAAAGGGAAGGAGCTGTGTGTGTAGAGAGGGGCAAACACGCGTATGTTCCAGATATTTCATAATTCAATGTACAATAAAATGCCCCTTTGCCTTAAAGAATCTTAGCAATAAATTCACTGTGAGGCCCAAATCCTAGGTCCTAAATATAGAGATTTGTCTCGTGTACCTGTGGGGCTCTGTTGTGACCTGCATTTCCTCACTCTGGTTTTACCACATCGAAGCAGATTACGTTTGAAGGCTTCCTCTTGGATTGTTGAGAGAGTTCAGAAAGTTCCCAGTGCGTTACAATTTTAATAATATCTCCAGCTTCCTGTGGAAGGCGTCAAAGGTTATGGACACTTAAATTACGTTGTGAGCCATGAGATAGGCTTCTCATGATTTCAATAAAACCCACGTTCAGTATTTACTTACATGTTGCTTTTTAAAGATTATTTAAATCACCCTTTTAGTGCTTGCTAATAGACTTTAAATAACTGATGTAATCGTGAGGGTTTTTCATTTTACTTTTCCATTTTGCTTTCTGTAATAGTAATATACAGATTAGTCTACATTGGTTCTTAGGAAAACTCATTTTTAAGTTTTCTTTACAAAGTAACCCTTCTTAATTTTAGTTTTAGGGCAGTCATATTAATGAGTGACATTAATATTAATTAATATTGTTATCCATAAGTAACATATTTACTAGGTTACTGTTTGTGTTGACACACATTTCTCACTCATTTTATTTACATATAGAAACACTAATAATTAAATATGCTGAGAAAGTATTTATAAATTACAGATTAAATATTAAATGTAAAAATGCAAATGCCTATTTTTGTAATAACTAATCTGAATTTTAGCTAATTTGCTCAAGTAAGTGTGCTGAAATTTCCTGGATATGAATTTATCATTTCTAATTTCTTTGATGAACATTGACAAACTAGTATATTTAATGGTCCTTTCCTGAAGTGAAAGGAGGCATTAATTTGAATTAACACTAAATGTATTCTGCAGTATCTTTTAAAAACAATCAGACTATCTGACTTAATGATTATGAATTTAATAGCTTGAGAATACAGTTCTTGATAGATGAGTTGATAATATCGTAGTCTACCTTCCTAATTAACTATCAGGGGTTTATCATTATTCAACAGCTTCTTTAAGGCTAAGTAAACATGATGTTAATTAAACTCACAGATAATGCTAGGGGATGTTGATTGCTGCACAAGGAGGAGAAAACCATGCAGCCTGACCTTAAGAAATGCTAAGTATGGGAATGTTGGCAATGATAACACACAGCAAACATCAAGTGAACCAACTCCCCAGTCAGTGTTACTGAGAGAGATTGGTACAGGTTTGAAATGTGTTTTTTTGAAGATTAGGAAACAACCCTTTCAAATAGTCTGTTTTATTTTTCTATTGCTGAAGATTTGAATCTAGGGTTCTCTTACAGGCTAGACAAGCACCTGATTACTGAACTATTTCCCAAGCCCTTTTTGTATTTTTTTTTTTCTCTTTATTTGAGAAAGAGTCTCACTGCGTCGCACATGCCAGTCTTGAACTTGCTCTGGGCTCCAGGTCAGCCTCACGTTTGTGATCTTTTGGCTTTAGTCTTCTGCATAGCTGGGATGTCACCAGCATCACCAGACCTGGTTGAAGATATTTTATATGAACCCTGAGGTGTCAGATCCTTCATCTCTTTTAGAGGCTTTCAGAAAACTGGCCTCATGGGGGCCTCATGTAAATTAAGACTCTGCTAGTTTATGAAGGGGGAAGGAAGGTGGTGCCTGTGTAGACTCAGAGTGCCCTGAACACTTCTGCTAAGTACAGTCAAGTCTTACGAAGGGGAACGTTGTGCCCGTGTGGACTCGGAGTGCCCTGAGCACCTTTTGGTGAAGTTGAGGAGGTGTCACTTTGGATTCATTACTCTTTCTGGATACTGCCCTGGTCAAGGAGAATAAATGGGCTAGTGTATATTGAAAGAAAGCAAACAAATGCAAGAAAATATCCACCTCACCATCACCGGGGTTTGTTTTTGCTATAGTCTTTGATGTTGTGCATGTTACTTTGAAATCCAACTATTCATCTGATAATTCTCTTCTGTTAGAAATGGGGAAAAGTAGGTGCCTTGTATCCATATATATTAATCCATTTACTGGATGTTCAAGTTCCAGCCAGTAGCTAAGTGTGCTAATGAGAAGATGCCATCAGTGTTTTAAAACATTGGAGTGCATTTTTCTGTTTTCAAACATGTACCTTATAAGGAATTTGAATGTATTATGCAAGATGAAAAATGAGTGAGTGGTGAGCTACATTTATCGTAGGTATCGACTGCTTTATTGACAGAAGACACAAATATGAAATTTGTCTAAATAATTAGATTTTTAATTAGTGCATCACTGTAAGATGAATGGCATTCTGCTTCATTGCATAGGGTTTCATATTAGAAATTTCATGTCGACAAAGATGCTACCTGCGGTTTGCTAATCCGAATCCTTAATTTATCACTTGTGTGTGTGCCATGGCACATACTTGTAGATGCAGAGCTGAGAGAAGACATTTGATTATGACTCTGCTGTGGTGAGGAATATTGATGGTGCTATGCTGTATGAATACATTACGGTTCTTCACATTCAGGGGATAGGTTTCAATCACATGTGAGTGAGCAACAATCATTCTCCGTGCTGTTAGCAACAGCATGAGGAGGTCCTGGAAGGTGTGCATCGTCTGTGTCAGCTTTGAACATGCTCAAATCTGATTGGTGTTTTTCTTCACCTGGTTTTCCTTTCCTTTGACAGTTGCCGAACAAGCAACCGGAAAAGTCTGATAGGCAATGGACAGTCACCAGCATTGCCTAGACCACACTCGCCTCTCTCTGCTCATGCAGGTAACTGATGACTCGGTCCGGAGTCTTGTCTTGTTTCTTTTCTTATCTTTAAAAAAGCAACCCAGGGCTTTTGAGACCTACATGTGTCTTTTATATCTCCCTAGGTTTTCTCATTATTTTACTACTCAGTTCTTTCTGAGATAGCAGGTTGGAATTCCTTTGTATATCAAGCACTTTGTAATTAAGTTTTCTCTGTTGCAAAAATTTGTAACACTGTCAGACCTGTACATCCATTAGCAATATCATTAGGGGTTGTAAACATGACAGTATGAGGAAGAAAAGTGTTCAGGAAGATTCAGCCTGGTCCCCCCAAAACTGAGCTTCATGTGTGGATTGAAATGGCTAGTCGTTGTCAGTCCAGTGGTCCTCAACCTTCCTAATACTGGGACCCTTGAGTACAGTTCCTCATACTGTGGTGACCCCCGGTCATACAATTATTTTCATTGCTACTGCATGACTGTAATTTTGCTGCTGTTAAGAATCATCATGTAGCCGGGTGGTGGTGGTGCTGCACGCCTTTAATCCCAGTACTCGGGAGGCAGGAGCAGGCGGATCTCTGTTGAGTTCGAGGCCAGCATGGTCTACAAAGCGAGTTCCAGGAAAGGCGCAAAGCTACACAGAGAAACCCTGTCTCAAAAAACAAACAAACAAAAAGAACCATCATGTAAATATTTGATATGCAGGATAGCTGATATACGACACCCAAAGGGTCTCGACCCACTGGTTGAGAACCCCTGCTCTAGACCACGAAGATGCCGGAGAGGCCGGAGGTCTCAAGTCCTTATAGAATTGTAAGGAAGGTGGAAGCGTACCTCTAAAACCATTCAGTGAAAACTGATTTCTGTGCTTTTTATTTCAAACCTGTCTAAAGTGGTGCCATGAGGAGAAGGCTAATTCTAATCAAAAAGTCAGGGCGAGTTTGAAGAAACCACTGGCAAAGATGTTGAAGATGGCTAGGATTTTGGCAGGTCAGATAGCAAAGAGATAAAAGAGGATTCTCAGGAGGTAGCTAGCATTTGGAATGGTCATGCTTGATACATACTAAAGAAACAGGAAAAGTGGGCACCTTGTGCCCACACCTAGTAACTGATTTCTATTTAATGCACTTTTAAGATATAGAAATGGCTCAGTATGCTTGTGAGAAGATGCCATTAACTATTATTTTAATACACTGATCCATTTCTGTTAATCTGGCACATACACTTAATGAGGAATGAAATTAATATGCAAGATGAAAAATGAATGCTTGATGAGTCACAGAAGGGTGGAAAAGCAGGTGAATGTTGAGGAGTGGAAAGGCTTTGGGCTTTGACTGGTTTTTTAGGTTGTAGATCTGGGCTGTAGGAGTATGTTCAGGGTGGGTTCCTGAATGAGGTAGTAACCCTGTTTCCACGGCACCCGGTGGAAATTCTGATTTGATATGGATGGGGCCTCAAACGATCTTGGTTTCAAGACTAAATGTCTGGCTGTCCGGCAGGCAGTCCTTGGCTACAGAGGTCTTTGCAATGCAAGATGAAGCTGCCTCTATGGGTAGAAGAAGAGAAAGGCAGGCAGATACTCCTTTGGAATGACTTTTTTTCCCCCTTAATTATTACTAGAACTAGAAGATGCCAAAGGGGTCTGTGGGCAGTAATGGTGCTTGCCGCCAAGCCTGATAACGTGGGCTTGACTCCTGGAACACACATGGTAGAAGGAGAGAACCACTTGTCACTATTTGCCCTGTGACCTCCAAAAATGCTTGGTTGCACCCATGTGCTGTGCACATGCATGCATGAACACACTAAATAAGTACATGTAAAAATTGAAAACCACTTTAAAGGTGACGAAGTGAAAAGAAAGAGAAAATTGTTAAATTATGATACAGTAAAATGACTAGTGTCCAGAAATGTCTCGTCCAGACGGAACTCTAGAGAAGGGGCTTGTACTCAGGGAAGCCGTTAAACTCCAGCAGTGGCATCCTTCATCATTGCTCAACATCTCAAGCAGCCGCAGCCTAAAGTTTAATCAGTTGGGAAATGGGTAAATGAACTATGATCCAGTCACACGGGGAAAACAGATTAACTAGCCCTGCACATGTCTACATGGATGAAACTCAAATATAGTATTGGGCAACAAAAGCAAATTGCAAAAGAATATTGCTTAACCATTCAACCATTCACATGAAATTAATGTGATGCTATGGGTATTGTTTTGTTTAGGAATATATAACACATACATATACATACATATATACGATGTGTAATATGTAACAGTTGTATTCTATATATAGTATATATATACATATATAAGCTTATACATATGTAAGCTTATAGTGACAGATGAGAGAAATAAGATATATATTTTTAGTTGAAAAATACATTTTTTCTGTACAGTAATTACGGTTTCCCTTCCCCCATCTCCTCCAAGATCCTCCCCACCCTTTCAACTCCATGCCTAGCTTTCTCTCTCTCTCTCTCTCTCTCTCTCAAATAAGCAGGCAAATAAAGAAACAAACAAACCAGAATAAACAAACAAAAAGGAAGAAAGGAAGAAAAAGTATGAAAAGTGCATATACACATACACACACGCACGCACACACACACACACACACACCCCATAAAGTCACAAAATCAGAAACCATAGTACACAAGCAAAAGACTAGTAAGGTTAAAAAAAAGATGACCAAACAAAGCAACATGAGATGAAAAAATTTTCCAAAAATACTATTGAATTTATTTTGTGTACTGCTGGGCATAGGGCCTGCCCTTACGTGCAGTTTGTATACCCAGTGAGACCTCACTGGAGAAACTAATTTTTCCTGTGTCGGTAGATGTCAGTTTGAGATAGTCTGTTGGTTATGAGTGGGAGATGGTGTCCACTTCTCCCTCTCAGTGCTGGGACTTGAGCTGGCGAGGATGTGCGCAGGCCCTGTGCATGCAGCCAGTCTCCTGGTGTAGGCCTCCATCCCTTCTGACTTCCACCATCTTTCTGCCTCCTCTTCCACATAGTTCTCTGAGCTCTGAGGAGAGGGGTCTGATGAAGACCGCCCATTTGGTACTCAAGGTTTCACTTGGTGGTGAGGTGTCTAGTTGGAGGTTGGTCTCTGCCATTATTTGGTGACTCCCTTTAGAGGAAAAGAGACAATTTTAAGGACCAGTTTTATGATGGTTACTTTAGAGAGCTGTGAGGGAGACATGTAAGAAGAAAGAGGGCGAGGCAGTTGGCAGTTTACATATTTCCAAAGCTATGTAGTGAGTAAGTATGCAATTATTTAAATTATGACTGTTCATAATTGTGATGCTTTTCCTTTTGTGAGACAGGATCTCACTAGGTGGTACTGGCTGGCCTGAAACCTGCTTTACAGACCAGGCTGGCCTTGAACTCTCAGAGATCTACCTGCTTCTGTCTCCAGAGTGCTGGAATTAAAAGTGTGTGCCACAAAACCAGCTGGATTTTAACGTTTTTGTTACATGATTGGCGTAATAGTTGAAGCCTCCAGAGGGGCAGGCAAGGGCAGATTCCCCCGGGGCCTGGAATTGTGTGCAGTAACCATTCTTTTCCTCTAGCATCCACCCTAGGGTCTGGTAGTCAGTCTCCCTAGGTGCTGAGTGAATGATAGCTCCTGTTTCTTAAGTATAACTCAACAGTGATTGTGAGTGTGTGATCTTCCTCCTCTTTGTGGTGTTTGGGTCTCATTTCCCGACCTTTCGGTGTCTGCTGATTCGTCTTTTATTGCTTTGATTTTCTGTAGCTCTGGTAGTGAGAAGAGAGGCTATGTGGTTACGACATTAATGGTCCTTTGTTTTGTTTTCCTATATTGCCTTAGCTTGAATTTTTTTTTTTTCGCCTCAGCATTGGTTTTAGAGTCTGATCTGAGGGGTTTGAGCAGGGAGAGGTGTGTTGCTCAGGGTCTGAGTGTTTTTCTTTGTTATAGAGCCAACAGGTTGCTACTCAGAGGCATAGACATCTGTCAGATGTTTTGCGAGAAGTGGCATTTGTTGCAATCTGCCAGATCCCTATTTCTGTGTAGTAAAAAAGAAGAAGATGTAAATGAATAGAAGGCCAGTCCTGGCGTCTTGCTGGTGTGTGCCTTGCTACCTCCCATGGCTTACCTCTTCTCTCCTGGTACCTGTGTTGGTCCAGGGTGCTTGGTGAGGGGGGCTGGCTAGAAGCCACCATGAAAACAACAGAAAGAAAACCTGCCATCTCTCGGGTGATATTAACCTATCATCCAGACCCCTGCCCCCCCCCCACTTGTTTTTCTAAGGGAGGGAAATGTGGGCTGACCGACCACTGGCACCTGCATCTTATGTACGCACCCAGTGCTGATTATCTGCATTCATGATTTGTGTCAGGAGGGTTCAGCGGGAGAGAGGCATTCGTATGATGTTCCAAGGAACCAGAGGACAGTCATTTATTAAACAAAAAAGAAAAGTAGAAAAATGCCAGGCTCCCAGTTCTAGGAAGACTCAAAGCATTCAGTGCCATTCAGAACATCCAATGGAAGACACCCGTGTATGTTTCTTGAAATGAAAGATTATGTGTAATAAGAAAAGTGAAAAGAAAAATAAGTGTGGAATGTGTGTTCCTCTGTAAGTAATTGCCCTCCTGATGGCTTTAATGTACAAAGAGCTGGTATAGATGGGTAGTGAGTGGTGCGCGGGCTGATAGAAAATGGTGTAAATAGCCTCTCATGGGAGAGGAGGAGACCAAAAAAAATTTTTTGACGGGTAATGTCACTGCCATCCTGAAACAAACTTGAGCCAAGAGAGTGAGATGGTGATATTTACCTAAGTAGGCTACAGCTTTTCATTTGTTAAATCCAATAACAACAGTAAAGATGGGAAGAAAACAATCCAGCTTTCCTGCTGCAAGTGTTGGTGTGAATCAGTACAGTTGTTATGTTAGTTGTTTGTGGTTTTGTTTAAAATGTGACATGTGTCCACCCTTTGACCCAATAAATCTATAGATGGGAATATTTCTTACCTATATTCCCCTAGGACAGTAAGAAATTATACATGTTAGCATTGCTTATGACTAATAAGCAGAAAGGTAAGTTGTTATTAGTTTTCTGTTTAACCTATCATCCGGTGATGAGATGGTATATAATCAGGTCTGTAAGCCAGGAGATACTGTAATAAAGGAAAAAAGATACCCAAATAAGTGGGAAAAAATTGCATGCTGTAATTTCATCTGTGTGTACATTTTAGTGTATATGTGCCCATGTATACATTCTTGTATATACATGCATATTCATATGGAATCCTTGAAAAGAGAGAAATTGTGAGCAGTGTTTATTTGCAGGGAATAAGGAGGTTGGGAAATTAGCATATATTAATTTATAATAAAAAAAAAACAAAGCTTTAAAACTAAACCAAAAAGGAAATCAAATACCTGCACTCATTTTCTGTTGCCATGTAACAGATCACCAAAAAATTCACTTGCTCCAAACAGGATGCATTTCTTAATCTTGTGGTTTTGTGGAGATAGCTGTCTGGGCAGGCTTGCCTATGCTCAGGGTATTATAAAACCAATATCAGGTGTTGGTTGCGCAGGGCTGTGACCTGAAGTCTGGGAAAGTGCCCACTTCAAGCTCATACAGGTTGCAGTCAGATTTAGATCGCGGTTGTCCCCAAGGTGGCTTTCCGCTAGAGCGTGCCCTTCTCTCCTGTGGAGCCAGCCACGGCCCAGCCAGTCAAATCTGACTTCTTTTTCTATCAACCACAGAAAATTCTTTCCTTGTAGAGGGCCCATCCAGATAATCTCTGTATTTTAGGGTCAGCTGATTTGGGGCTTCAATTACAACTACAAAATCCCTCAGGAGCGGTACCAGCCTGTGTTCACATCTGATTGGATAACGAAGGGATAGAAATCTTGAGGAGACCGTCTTGAAAATTCGGCCTTTTACAACATCTCTCCCATTTACATTTTAATTCAAATGTGTAACACATGGACCCGGAGAGTGGCTCTTAACCCTCAGACTAACTAGATGGAGGCAAATAGGAGAGACCCAGGACCCTGGCTTTTAATGTACCGGGGTGATAGATCTACCCCTGGTGGCCAAAATACTTATTCCTTTGTCTCTTCTGTTTGTTTTAGTGAATTTGCCAGGGGCTGTAATTCACTTATACGAGAGTTTCTGGAGGAAAGGAAGGGTTATCTCCTTGTAATTGGGCAGCTCGAAGAATTGTTAGTACTATAACCGCCATTATGGTTCTGAGAATGGAACCCTGAGCCTCACAGGAGCTAGACTGGCGCCTTCCCACTGTATTCCATCTCCAGCCCTCCAAGCATTCCTAAGGCCAGGGAGTATTCCTAAAGTCTCAATTAAATTATAAATATGTCATGACATTTTATATATGTACTTTTTTGTAAAGATTTATTTTATTTATCATGTACACAGTGTTCTGCCTGCATGTATGCCTGCAGGCCAGAAGAGGGCACCAGATCTCATTACAGATGGTTGTGAGCCACCATGTGGGTGCTGGGAATTGAACTCAGGACCTCTGGAAGAGCAGTCAGTGTTCTTAACCTCTGAGCCATCTCTCCAGCCCTTATATATATACTTTTATGTGTGGAATATGTACATATATGTTGTTTATGAAGGCGTATCATTTCTCAAAGATCAGTCCCCCCTGTATCAGTCAGCTCTGTTTGCCAGACACCACTTCAGAGTTGTAACTGAGATTAAAGAGTGAGAGTCAGAGAAAGTGTGCCGTCAGCACGCAGGGGTAGACGTGAAGCCTCCTGACTCCGTGTATCCCATGCGGCTCACTCTGGACATTTTGACGTGCATACCTTGAATACTGTCCCTTCCACGCTACTGAAATCGGGGTGAGAAAACCTCTTAAGACATTATGTAAATACCTCAGGTTAAGATTTTCATTGTTGCAGAAAAACCACAAAGGCTTTCCTCGTTTGGGCTTGTTTTTTATATCTCCTTTTGATCCATGCATGAAAATCGGCCTCTTCCTTCCGTGGTTCAGCTCTGATTCCGGCTTTATCGCTTCTCACTCTGACCACACAAGTCATTCATCAGATGTTACACTAAATGGCTAGGAGTGAGGCCGTGGTTACGGAGACAGCCGTACTGCTGCAAAAGATGGAAACTCACTCCTCTGGCACGGAGGTTAAGGATGGGACGCATGACTTCCAAGATAGGCCAGGAAAGAAGAGGATAAAGGAAGAATTCGGCGTGCCAGAGCCGTCTCTTAGACCATCACTGTGTTATAATAACCACTGCCGTCTCTTAGACCATCACTGTGTTATAGTAACCACTGCCGTCTCTTAGACCATCACTGTGTTATAATAACCACTGCCGTCTCTTAGACCATCACTGTGTTATAGTAACCACTGCCGTCTCTTAGACCATCACTGTGTTATAATAACCACTGCCGTCTCTTAGACCATCACTGTGTTATAGTAACCACTGCCGTCTCTTAGACCATCACTGTGTTATAATAACCACTGCCGTCTCTTAGACCATCACTGTGTTATAATAACCACTGCCGTCTCTTCGACCATCACTGTGTTATAATAACCACTGCCGTCTCTTAGACCATCACTGTGTTATAATAACCACTGCCGTCTCTTAGACCATCACTGTGTTATAATAACCACTGCCGCCCTCGATGCCAGCAACAAACTTCGTATTAATCCGCTGCCCCCAAACCTGGAAGATGGATAGTTAGAGACTTAGTGGAATATTAAATCTAGGCCTTCAATGGCAACCAGATACTTGGCAGCCCTCCCCTTTTCCTTATATGTATTTTTTTTCTTCTGGTTGTTCGAGACAGGGTTTCTCTGTGTAGCCCTGGCTGTCCTGGAACTCGCTCTGTAGACCAGGCTGGCCTCGAACTCAGAGATCCACCTGCGTCTACCTCCTGAATGCTGGGATTAAAGGCGTGAGGCACCACTGTCTGGCTTTTATGTGTACTTTTTATCTGTGGTCTCTATTTTTAACTTTTTTCATACTTTAATTAACTGTTACTCTCTGAGCAGACCTCCTGCATGCCCCCTTGAAATCTTTTTTATTCAGCTGGTGAAATGACTCAGTGGGCAAGGGTTCCTGCCACAAGCCTGACCACATAGGTTTGATCCCTGATCCCCACGTGGTAGAAGGAGAGACCCAAGTCCTAAAAATGGTCTTCTCACTAAGTCTTAAAAATGGTCTTCTCACTTCTATGTCTGTGCACATACAATAAATAAGTAAAAGAAATGTAAATGTTTAAAAATAAAATTTTCTTCTTACTGATTTGTAAGAAATGAGACAGCAATACTAATCCTTTGTAGTCTCATCAATGTTTTCTTCAGTTTGCCGTTTGTCTTTTTCCACGGTGCTTTTGACTACTAGAAATTGTCCCATTCCTTAATTTCAGTTTTTAATTGCCCAATTTGTTAAGTTTTTTTAAAATTTTTCTTGACTTCTTCCATTTCTGTTATTATGTACATTTTTTTTAAAAAAAAAAAAAAACGAAGTCTCATGTATTTATGTAGCACAGGCTGGCTTGAAACTCACTATGTAGCTGAGGCTGTCCCTGAGCTCCTGATCCCTCTGCCTTCACTTTCTACTTGCTATTACAGCCATGTGCCAGCACACCCACTGCTTATTCACACTCAATGCTTATTCACACCCATTGCTTATTCACACTCACTGCCTCCCTCCCTCTGTATGCTAGATAAAGTCTCAGGCTATCAGTCTTACAGAACAAGGTGATAGTCTTCCCAAGTGATGAGCAGGTTTTTTGATCACAAGAGAGTTTTTTCTGACTCTCTGCTGGACTTGATGGGTTAGCCCAGGAGGAAGGGAAGACTGAATTAGGCATTGAAGCAATTCTTCTCTCTCTCTGTTCCCCAGCCTTCTGGGGGTGGCTGTCCACACAGCTTCCTGGTGCCTGATGGCTTCCATGCAGCACACAGAGGGGAGGCTAGTACTTGTAAATGACAGTCCGCTGGTGAGAAAGACTTGGTCAGTAAAGGTGGATGCACATCGGTTACCAGTGGAGAGAAGATGCTAACAGGGACATAGCCTGGAAGCCCGCGATACCTGCCTTCCCTCTATTTTGTGACTCTCTCAAAGGCCCGCAACAGGGTTTCTGGGCATGAAATATTATTTGCCAAACTTTTTGAACCTGTTTTCTAGATCCTTATTGAAGTGTTCACTCAGCAAGGCAGTGACCTCCTTTGGCTGCGTAGAAGTGCTTTGCCGTGACAAACGCTGGGGTGCCTGAGCCCCCGTGCATTTGGGGAAAAGGCAGTGTGAGATCCCGTGCCCTCGGAGGCAAATTGATTATCACTCATGATAAGAAGACGGTTTCTTGGTGCCCTATATAGCTGCTTTTTAAAAAAAATAATCTGTATTTAATTCTTTGGCTCCAGAGGGGTATGTATTCATGTATTTATGCTGTCTATGTATGAGTGTGGGCACATTCATTCCGTGGTGTGCTTGTGGAAATCGGAGGACTGTTAGAGAGTCGGTGTTCTGCTTCACCTTTGTGTGGGTCCTTGAGATCAAATTCAAGTAGTCAGGTTCACACTGCAAGTGCTTTTATCCCCTGAGCCATCTCCGAAACCCTCCAGAGACATTGGTAATATGTTCGTCCATTGTTATCACATTGCAAAACTCAGTCTCCAGTCCAGGGTACCTTGAAGTCCTCCTCCTTATACAGTTTCCCGAAATGTTGGTTAAAATAGGCAGATTGTATGATTTTTGCCAGTTGGTTCTCATTTTTTAATTTATTTTTTATTTTATAAGTGTTTGCCTTCATACATGTACATGCACTGTGAGTGTATGCCTAGTTCCCTAAGAGGCCAGAAGAGGGCATCAGATCCTCTAGATCAAGAGGTACCGATGTTTGTGAGTCACAGTGAGTGTGGGGGAACTTAACCCAGGTCCCCTAAGAGCTGCAGGTGCTCTCAGTCTCTAAACCTCTCCAGTTGATTCTCTTAATTAAGGTATTAGGGGACGACTTTGGACTTGTCTGATATTATTAAACATTCAGCAGACCCCCAAACAAGACTCCTTATGATATTATTAAACATTCAGCAGGCCCCCAAACAAGACTCCTTAATTTGGTTCTTATCTAAAGGTTGTATTGTTTTACAACGAAACCCTTCTTCAAAGATTTCATAAATCCATTTCTCTGACTTATGGAAAATGCCACCTTTCTAGTCCATGCTGTCCTCATAGTTTTTTGTTTTGTTTTGTTAATCGTTAGCCTTTGTGAAATGGCATTCGTTGGCTTGAGCCATGACACAACTTGCACTTCCTGCTTAAGGAAAAAAAATGATAAAATCAGATGGACTGACGTCAGTCAGTCTGTTTTCCCTGTTTTATATATATATTTCTTTGTGTTGAATCACTACTTAGGTGTACACACCAACACCAATATTTTTTTGCTGATTCCTTTAGGCAGGTCCATCTGCTCTGTGACCTGCATTTGTCATTTTGGTCCTTGGAGCAAACTGCAGTGTTTACTTGGAATCTACCCCTGATAATAATTTAATGGGTAACATTTTTCAGATTCCCTTAATCTGAGTACAGGAATAAAATGTGACTGTGATGGCCTTTGTTTTGGCTTTTATTTCTCTCCTAAATTATAAATTAAAGCTGTGTGAAGGTGACTGCTTACTGTTTGTTTTCAGCTTTCCTATGCCATCAGAAATGGTTCGTTGGTTTGTGTTAAAAGCCTAAGACTCTGGGCAGCCACTTGAGGAGACTTTTTTCTCTCATCTGTCAGCTCTTCTTTCTGTTTGGTGGTAGTCGTTGTTGGTTTTTTTTTTTTTTTTTAATCAGAATTTCAGTCTCTGTCTCTCCCTCCCTCCCTGCCCTCCCCCGACCTGTGTGTGTGTGTGTGTGTGTGTGTGTGTGTGTGTGTGTGTGTGTGTGTGTGTGTGTAGTCTTACATGCAGGAATGTGTTTATCAGCTGTGACCCTTCTTTAAGTTTGCTTGCTGAAGCCCCAGTTGGGTCTTAATTACATACTTTTCAAGTTAGAATTGACAGTCCTCGGTGAAAGAGGGGGAGAGAGAGCTGATCAGAGAGGTGGCTGCCAGATGTCTTGCTGAGTGCATGAAGGGGTATAAAAGTGGTTCCCATGATGAAGGAAGCAAGGAAACAGACTGGAGGTAGTAAGTAAGCATTTGGTTTGCTCATACTGAGTTGAAAGGCCCGCGAGACATCTAAGTGTTGTGTAGATCTGTGCCTGAGAGTCTGAGTCTTTGCCATGGGCATCGGCTTGGAAGTCATTTTCTTAGATGCTAGGGAAAACCTTGAGAGGCCAGGAAATCACTGAAAGGAGAGAGTTGGAAATGAGAAAACAGAACCTGGCTGGGCCTCCAGGGCAGAGGTCCTGAGAGACAACCGGCCACGGGGAGGCTGAAAGACAGGGAACCAAAGGAAAATGTAGTGATACTGACTCTAAGAGAAGGCAGGGAAAGGAGGTGAAGAAAACTGGATCAGGTCAGGCGCTTCGCAGATGTTTGCTGAACAAACAGCTGCATGTATAAAAATGCTTGCAGCTTCTTTTCAAGTCTTAAGACCCAAACATGTCCCATTTGCCCTGATATAAGGTGGAATCTGGCTTCCTCCCAAACAGGGTATCCTCCTAGACGTTGACTTCTACACCAGGCCCCACATAGCACCCTAGCTTAAATATTTAATTTTTTTATTTGGTTTTTTTGAGAAGGGGTTTGTCTGTGTTGCTCCGGTTGTCCTGGTACTCATTTTGAAAGAGGTTTTAGCAAGCTTTCCCTTTGTTTACAATGTTAACGTCTTACCCTTGTTAAAAGGCTGTTGCCTTTCAAAGGCTTTAATAATTGAGTTGCTAAGGTGATACCCGGCTCCTCCCTCCCAAACTCAAAGAGAGAGGTCGGACATGGCAAGGCAGCACTTCCTCTAATGATATGTCAGGCTGTATTTTTATAAATTTTAACGGGGAAGGGTTCTTTTTTCTTTTTTTGAGACAGAGTCTTACTATATAGATGTATAGTGCAAGCTGACTTGGAGCTCACTCTGTATAGCACAGGCTGACTTTGAACTCATGATGATCCTCCTGCTTCAGCCTTTAGGTACTAAGTTTAGGCCTGCATCAGCAGGCCAAGCTTAGGGAAGAATTCTTCAAAATGCCCAGTTTGGGCAAGGGAGATGGCTTAGCAGGTCAAAGCCCTTGCTTGCCTCACAAGCCTGGGAAATGCCACTGTGGTGTGCCTTTGTAACCCCAGAAATCTTCCTGCAAGTAGAAGGCCAAAACAAAAGAAAGCTCCTGAGCAAGTTAGCTGGAGTGTCAGTGCAGGGACAGACGAGAAACCCTGCCTCCCCAAAGTGGAAGGCAAAAATGGACTCACTGAAAGTTGTCCTCTGACCTCCATGCAAACACTGTGGCATGCACTTACACACACACACACACACACACACACACACACACACACACACCAGGGATGGAGGAAGGGAGGGGGAGAGACAAGAGAACAAATTTTTTTTAAAGGTCAATTTTCTTGAAAGAATAGAATGTTTTTAATTTCAAATTTTGTAGAATATTATTATAATTGGAAATTAAAATGATCTAGTAAGTGACTGTAATGGATTAAACTCAGCACATTTAGTAGTATAAAAGACAGACATGATTATATCTTCTAAATCCCTGAAAGTTGAGATAGTCAAATTTGGGGAAATAAGCTCTTCTGATCTACCAGTGTGTCATGAGACACTGGTAGGGCCTTCTGATAGGGCTGCGTCTCTTCTACATGATAAACGATACATTCACAATCTCCTCACTCCCACAGTTTTCAGACATAATGGCTGCAGAGCTGAAAGCTTTGCAGCTGTCGCAGTGACTCTCTGTGGCTTTGGCACTGGGGTTCCTACCTCACCCTCATCTGAACCTCAAGTCCTCCCAGAAGTTGAGTCAGGAATCAGCAGCTGTATGCAAATGCGGACTGTCTTCAGTAAGGCCATTAGTCGGGTGAGAATTTGTAGACATGTGTCACCATCCAACTAACTGTTCCATAGAGATCAAGTTCATAGAGATCAAAGAACTTGGAGACCCCAATTATTGAGGGGCATGGCCAGCTGTCTTTACTCTGTTTCCAGAAAGCTACATGCTCAGGCCAACCAAAGCGCCCACACCTGTACTTGCTGGACCCTCTGTGAAAACATGTGAAAATCTGTACTTTAAATTCAAGTGCATGTGTTAACAAACCCTTTTCGTTTTCTGGCATATTAAAGTATCATATACAGCAATGTCATCTCTGACTTTGAACTCCCTCACTCTGGCATAATTACAATTCCAGCTTTAAAGATGCTTTAAGGCAGGTTTTTGCGTTTACCACAGCGGCATGTGAATACCACTCTACAAAAGCCATGTAAATTGCAGGCTTTTCAAGGTCTCAGCTTTTATGTTTGGAGTAACACTGGGTAATTACAGAGCTGGTGATGAAACGCTCAAGTATCTAAGCTCTGAGGTGGGAACCATGTGCAGTTTAGAGGTCAAGTGTGGGCAGGAGGAGCCAGACACACCCCTCCATGGGAGCTGGGAGCAGGCTTTGGCTTCCCTCGACTAGAGAGGAAACCAGGTGAAGAAAGCTGTAAAGTTTCAGAAGGAAGAATTAGCCTTTGCTTGAAAAATACCTGAAACATTTAGGTATTTTTCAATGAACTTTTAATAGAACCCCTTTTTGTTTCTAAAAGCTGTCCATGCTCATTGTAGAAAATTAACAAAATTTGTGAAAATATACAGAGTATAAAACTCAGCAAAAGACTTAATTACCACTCAAATCAACTACTTAACATTTGGGGCATATACTGAAATACATATATTTTTGTATATATACCTATTATTTACAACATATATGTATATATAACATATGTATAATACACATATTAAACATATAAGTGTGAGATCATAAATACAATTTCGTATCTATATTGTTATTTTTGGAGTATTTTTCCATATCATTAAATCTCCTTAAGACTCCATTCTATGAATGTGCCATAACAGTTCAACTCTTTCCAGAAATTTTGTTCCTATAGATAGCGTAATACATAAATGTTTATGATCAGCAGCTAAATAGTTTGTTGCCTTGATCTGGGAAGCTGTCATTGGAAGTGCTAGCCTTGGCAATGCTACCAGTGGGTAAATACACTTGCTGCCAAGTTTTACAACCTGAGTTTGATCCTTGGGACCTGCAAGTTTCTCCTCTGACATCCACAGTGTGCCCTGGCTAGTGGTCCCCTCCGCCCCCAAATAAATACAAATGTAATAAAAGAGTAAAAACCATAAACTTATAACCTTTTATTATCTTGTACTTGTAACATTGGGGCTGTCATTACTGTCCTGAATTTTTGAGGCTCTAGAAGCTAGAGATTGTCTTTACAGAAATGTTCCTTGAACCTTGCTGCAAATAACGTTTAAGAAATGTCAGGAATGTGTTACAGGAACACCAAAATAACTTGCCACCCATCTGAGCACCTCCTAAGTGTGTTCTCTGTAACTAAAGCAGTAGCTGCTTGTACTAAACTTCCAGGAATTGGGTGCCTAGTGACATCATAGTGTCCTGGCGTTGTTGGAGGAATGAATTAGTGTTTCATGAGGCTGCAGGGCTGTCTTCCTCCCAGGCACTGAGGACTGCACCAGCCAGTAGAAACCTCACGTTGCCCTGTAACTAAAGTGGGTTCCTACCAGATGTCTTCTCACTCAAGGATCACTGGCCACTGCCAGTGGACTAAGATGGAGGTGACAGATGGTGGACCTGGGGTAAGGACCATGCATCTTTGTCCATCCCTTCTTGTATCAGCAATACTACTCTGGGTCTGTCATACAGGCTCTCCCGAAGGCCTCTTCATCTACTTGTTGGGAATAGTAAAGCTCACCCTTGCACCTCACTGTGTAAAGGCGACTGCTCTAAAAGTATTATGAAACACAGCAGAATGAGATTGGAAGGCAGTTTTGAAGGATTACCATGATCCACTTGGATTTGTGACCCAGAAACATACGTAAGCCTGAGGCAAATCGGAGCAGGTTTGTTGGAGTCTGCATTGTCAGTGGGATGCGGTCCCCATGTGCTGGTTTCTGGAGGGGCACTCATGCAGTCACCTGTGATAGTTTCATGTTTTCATACTACCATAGGTGGTGCTCTGGCCAGTGTATGTGCTCTGGCCGAGGGCTGATTGGGAACTGGTGGTATTAAAAGGTTTAGCTCCACTGGGCACAACCTCACTAGTTTCTCACAGGCTACCTTGTGCTATAGAGTCTGGCCTCACTTTCCCTTACCCCACATTTGTTTTCACTCAGAGAGGCTCAATCTGTCAGATTTTGTGCTTGGAATTATTGCCTGAGCTCAAGAGTTGGTTATGCGCGCACATGCACACCCCTCTCCCCCCCCCCCCCACCACCACCAAGATCTAGTGCATCCAAGTATTCTGGTCTGCTTAGAGTTAGAGGCAGGACCAAACCATGTTCCCCAGGTTTCTGCCTTTTGCACTGGAAGGCCCTCTTTGTGCTCTGAGGATGCTTTCCTGAGGAGCCGGGGGAGAGCTCAGGAGATCGCCACAGAAGCGTTTGTTCACTCACCGCCATCTCCTTTTGTGTCTTCTGTCCTCCTCTCAAAGAACTGCAAGTGAGGGGGGGATAGCAGACTTCACGTCTCCAGAAAGAAACACACAAGATTATATTTGATGCTATCCGGGACTTTATAATAGTTATGAGGATAGCATTATTTTTTTTATAAATGAGCTCTCTTTTTTTATGACATGTAAAAGATGAGTCAAGAGATGAACAGGGTAAAGCTGTCATGTCCCTGAATGACTAACCAACTCCAGGATGGTCTTAGGGTAATGGCGTCTACCTAGGAAACCCTGGGTTGAAAAGAGAAAATTCCTGTTCTAAGGAAAATGAAGAATCCTCTCCTGGCAACACCCTCCCAACTGTTGGACAACCTCCCATACAGATGCACCTAAAAATTTCTCTAGAGAGCTGACATTTTGAAGTGCTTCAACTGTTCAGGCATTAGATGCTGTGAACATACAGCCTCACATTTATGGACTAGGCTTACTTTCCCCCTTGGATATAAAAATGATATATTAATATTCTTAGAGTCTTTATCATGGTCTTCCCACAATCAAATATGATTTTGAATTCTCTCTTGTCTTCAGATTTAGCCTTAATTTGTTTTTCTATTAAATGAGGATTATTTACATTTTTCTAATATTGTTTAAAATATTCTTCTAATCTGCATTTTCACTGTCAATAGTTTTTATCTGCTTTATTATTAAAGAAACTTGAAAATAAATAAAAAAAATCACACATCAAAATGAACCAGGCCAAAATTCTATATAATTTCATGAATTTATGTACAGTTAGAATTGGCATTTGAAATGGAAGCTGGGAAGCTTCACATTGAATTTTACCCTTTCAGAAAAAAAAATTTACACTTTCAACATCAAATGTATTTTATACACTTAATCCACCACCAATAACTTTGTAAAACTCTGTGTTCTTAGGATTGATTTATGCTAGCTTTGTGTTCTTTACTGAAGACATGATTTTTGCATTTTAGGGTCTGCTGACAATTGATACTCTCAACTTCTGAAATAAAAAGAAAGTTGGGCATGGTGCTGCACACCTTTATTGCCAGCACTCGGGAGGCAGAGGCAGGCAGTTCTCCGAGTTTGAGACCAGCCTGGTCTACAGAGTGAGTTCCAGGACAACCAGTTTCAAAGAACTCATAGTGTGTTGTTCCCATTCAACTCGTGATTTAAGTAAAATAAGTGACCAGATGTACTTTGTAAACATTTTAAGGTAGTAATTTTCCAGGAGGAAAAGCAGCAGTGATTTCCTCATATGTCATAAATGAAAATTAAAAAAAAAATACTTTCACAGGACAGAGTAGGAAAATTACAGACTTACTACATTTTGAAAGATAAATGTTAAAATTTAGTGGAACAGTATAAGAATAACTGGGCTCTATTTCAAGAATGTTGGTTAATTATGAACAATATTAAAACAAAGCAATGGCCAAATGCTTGTCTAAGTAGATGTTGCAAAAGCATCTGATAAAATTCTACATTTATTTATATTAAAAATCCTTAGAAAATGAGAAGGAATGGAGAATATCATAATCCAATAAGCCATCTCATTTAGACTAATGGTCATTATCTTATTCTAGTGAAGTACTAGAAACGTTTCATTAAAATCTCTCATTAATGGCTAACTTTATTCTAGAAGCTCTTCACAGTCAAGTGATACATAAAATTGAAATGAAATGTTTAAGTCCAAAACTGTTAAATTTTATTATGTTTATGTGGTATGAATAATCTAGATAATCTAAGAGAACTAAGTGAATGTCTTAAACTTGGAAGTGGATGAGGTCAACTATTATAAGACAGATATGTAGAAATTATGTTATAATCTATAACCAGTTCAAAATAATTATAGAAGAAATGAATGAATTCTTGACAACACTTCCTATTTTTTCCCATACCTTCTACCACCCCCCACCAAGAGCAGGAAGTATGCATCATAAAACTTTGAAGGAGCCTTGAAAGGGATTGTTATGAATACAAAAAACAGAAGTGTGTTTGAAAACCGAATTATCTTGAATAACGGAAAGATATGTTGTTCTCATAGAAGAAAAGGGTAAATGTTGTGAGACTTCCCATCAGAGTTTCATGAGCATGTGTGTGTGTGTGTGTGTGTGTGTGTGTGTGTGTGTGTGTGTGTGTGTATGTGTTTGTCTAACTCTATTTTCACCACTGAAAACATAAAATGGACACTTCAGTTGAAGAAGAGGCAGAGTGTGATAGAGCTTAGAATATACAGGAATACCAGAGTGAGTACTGGAGGCTATGCAACCTGGAAAAACACCCAGACCACCAGATAGCAGTGTGCAGAGGGAGTCACAGATTTTGCTGCTCAGGGTTCTGGGTTTTAGAAACTCTGACACTGAGGTTCCGCAAGAGGGAAACTTCTACCACCCTTCTGCCACCGAAGCAGATTCCTTTGGTAGACCCTCATACTGGCTTCTGTGAATCCAGAGTCAAGTTTAGACTTAGCCGAACACAGCTGTGCCTATCTTCTAACCACAAGAACATCTGGAAGAGTGGGTGGTGGCGTCAACCGCTGGCAAGACAGGCCACAAGCAAGCTGGGGGAACTCCTCCAACAGGAGGAAGCTGCTAGAATATAGTAGGTACCCATGATGACCGTGCTTACGGAGATACCTTGACAATGCTCACTCCAGGGTACACTTCGGAAACTTGAGTAGAGAGAGTTAGCCAAATAAACTCAGTGCATCTGCCCTGACTTGCATGAAATGCACAGATACCACAAAGTGACAATACTCCAAGGGATCATTCAGATGTGACATGAACAGTGACAGGAATGAACGATGATGTGGGAACAGCAACCTCAGAACCACTGAGAAAGAAGTAGCAGTGTCCCCAGGATCATTTGTTGATTAAGATGAGGAGGAATATTTAAAGTGAGCTGCCTACACACTACGTACTAAAACAACTTTCACGTAACTTGAATTTACTCCAGAATATAAAAGTTAATATGTAAACATTTAACAACGATAATCCTTTACTATGTAATATAAATTATAAAGTTGCATCCTTTCTCCTGTATGAGAGAAATAATTCCAGAGCATGATAAAGTAGAGAAGAAAAAAAACCCTGGAAGGAAAGATTGACTGTGTTAATATATTACGAATTTAGGGGCTAGAGCAGTGGTTTTCAACCTTCCTAATGCTGTGACCATTTAATACAGTTCCTCATGTTGTGGTAACGCCCCCAACCATAAAATTATTTTCATTGCTACTTCATACCTGTAATTTTGCTACTATTATAAATCATAATGTAGATATCTTTGTTTTCCAATGGTCTTAGGAGACACCGTGAAAGGGTTGTTCTGACCCCAATGGCGTTACAAACCCACAGGTTGAGAACCACTGGCCTAGAGAGATGACTCAGCATTTAAGAGTGCATACTGCTGTTGCAGAGGACCCGAGCTCAATTCCCAGAACCCAAGTTAGTGCCTTGCAGCCACCTGTAACTTCAGCTGCAGGGGATCTGGAGCTTCTGGTCTCCATGGTTACTGGCACTCATGTTCACAGTGACCCATCACACATATCCGTATACGTATAATTTAAAGAATAAAACATACATCTTAACTAAGAATTAGAATGCTGTCAGTTTAAGAACACCACAAATCAATTGAGAGTGTTAACCCGAGGGTGGGAAGACATTACTGGTAACTTCTAAGACTCTTTAAAACGAAGGAAGGGAAAACTCCCGTGCCCCACGAAGTAAATGCACAGAGGGCCTGTGCAGGGAGCCCAGAGAAGAGCAAAGAGAAACAGGACATCGAAACAACAGGTGAGCAAATGAACAGTTTAGTCTCACTAATCAAATAAATGCAAGTCCAAATGATGAGACAGCATTCTCGCTTGCAAATATGAAAAGCTAAACGTGGTAATACTTTTAATGACAGTAGAGTGAAATGGATTTTTTTTCATGCATTGATATAAATTGGGTCATTCCACAGAGAACATGATCTAATCCTAAAATGAGTTCATATCACTTAAACTATTATTTGCATTTTAGGAAGTATGATAGAAGGAAATGATACTGAAGTACTAAAAAAATGCACATTTCAGGATCTTGGTTACAGCATTATTTATAATAGTACAAAGCTAAAGCTAACCTAAGCATCGAACAGTAAGAGGAGGATTAATTTGTTGTCCTGTACAGTAGGACAGTATGTACCTGTGTGATTCATCACTTGGGGCTGAGGATGTAGCTCAGCGGTAGAAAGTGCCCTTAGCATGTGTTAAGTCCTGGACTAAATCCATATCACCAAGAAAAAAATTTGAGAAATAGCTTATGGCGTGTAGGAGAATTGTAATTGCATCCTAGTCATAAAAAGCAGAACACAAAAAATATGGCTTATAACCCAATTTAAATATGTTTGTCTATGCATATTTACACTATCAAAAATAGGTTAATGAAAAATATCACAAAAATATGTTAAAAGGATAAGTTTTTCACTTTTGTTAGTTAATGCATTTTTTCCACGTCTCCCACCATGATTGTGTGTTACCTTTCGTATCACATTTTAAAAGGTTCTTTTAAAAGTGAGCAGTTCCTTCATACCGGTTTTAAATGTTTCAGCAGAAAAATCCCATGTGAGCTCGCTCATCCTCTCGCCATCTGCCTCCTGTTTAACAGTTAAACAGTTTTATGGGCGGCATTTCCCAGGACCAGTAACAGTGCTGAGCTTCCTCCTCAGTTCCATTTCGATTTAGTCAGCCCCATGGTGGTGATGGAGAGATGCCAGGGGCTTCCTCCTAACGTCCACTCTTAGCACGCATCTGCTACAGCCTAGTGCAGTGTCTCACCCAGGCCTGGAATGGGGTTGATGACATCCATGGCTGAATAAAATTGTCTTTTTGTTTTATGCAAGTTACTCGCTCTTGAAAGCATCACAAAAGAAATGAAACCATTTCCTTCTTTATTTTTATTATAGCCACAAGGGTTCTAAAAATTTCCTTCAATTCATGCTGTATGCATGTACTGGAATATCACATGGAATATGAATATATACATATATTCATATACATACACACACATATATAAAATTTTAATCTGAAGGCAGTAGCCCCAGCACTTGAGAAGTGGGGGCAGGAAGATTTCTAGTGTGAGGCTAGTGAAGGTACATAGAAAAATCATGTCATTCAGTAAATGCACACATGTATTCAGGTATTTATATATGTTACTCAAAAATAAAATGCTTGAACATTCCTGATTAAGCTTGTCCTTTGTGAAGATTATGAGCTTGTAAATCCTCTGAGCTAAAGGAGCAAGGGTGAGATCTCATTTTTCAGCAGGTGGGTATCATAAAATGTAAAAGCTAACCCTTCACTTAGGAATTATCCAGTTTACAGCTGATAGCACATTTTTAATACAGGGTTTTAAAGTCATGCCATGATATTATTAACTAATAGAACATTTGAAGTGTCTTATTTTGAAATTGCAGCTTAATTAATGGCCAAATGTAGATGTTGTTATTCATTATCTTTATTATCTGTCTTTGAAAAACAGTCATCAAGTCCTTTTCAAACACCCTGGGAAGCTAGTTCAGATTGAACATTGCTCTAGATTAATTGGTGGTGGCATGCCGCTGGGGCTTCACACCTGGTGTCTTAGTGTTCTCCTGTAGGAGATCCACCATCACCTCCCTGGGGACAAGTCCATTGACTACACACACACACACACACACACACACACACCCCTACACACCCCTGGTGTCCTACTGTATGAGATCCACCATCACCTCCCTGTGAACAAATCCATTGACTACACACACACACACACACACACACACACACACACACACACACACCCCTCCCTCTCAGCCTGCACAGTCAACCATGGGAACTTTTTCTTTGCCCACACTGTATCTCCATGCTGCCACCTTTCTGTTCCCTTGCCCAGTGGAACTGTCAGAATCCCTTGAGTCACGTGCCCTGTCAATACACGTTCTCACACGTGGGTGTGCACCGATCTTCCCCATAGCTTAGTCTTTAGCCGAGACCTTTCTCCTCAACATAGATGCTTGTTGCTGTTTCCTGGCACTCTCCATCCGTGCGCCACCAGCATCTCAGCTCCAAGGGTTGCCCAGCACCAGATTTGTCAACAAGCCTGTCTATTCTGTTTCTCTCACTTTTTCAACAGTCTCAGGTAGCCCAGGCTGACCTTGAACTCCCGATTCCTCTGCCTCCATCTACCAAGAGCTAGGATTACTACCTCTTACTACGTCCTTCCTACCTCTAAAGTGTGTTTTAGACCCAGACTCCCTGTCCTGAGTCAAAGCCACTGTTGCAGGACATCTGGAAGAAATAAAAACTGGGATTCCTCTTCTGCGTGTTCTCATTTCCTATGCTCCACCTACATTGACCCTCTCTCCTACACTGAAGCCACTTTAGGACCCAAACCAAACCTAACCAGGAACTTTAGTACGTCTTAACTAAAGCAAAGCACTCATGAGTGTGACACACAGCAGAATGGTTCCCATAGGGGTCCTCAGGACAGCGGCTGCAGCAGGGGCTAGCTACTTAAAAATCCAGTTCCACCCCAGAAGCTAGGACAGGGGTCCGAGGGTGCCCGTCTATCTGGGTGGCTGTGCTGCATTGGCAGTGAGAGGATTCCTGCATGGTGGGGCCTAAAACCTGGCATACATCAGAATCAAGAGTGGAGCTTAAAGACCCAGGCCCCAGACCAATTAAAAGAGAAACTTCAGGTGTCTGACCTGGCATCGGTGTGTATCTTTTAAAAAGCTCTCTAGAGATTGATTGTGAGGCTGGAGGACAACTTAAGCTGTAAAATTTACCTTTTTCTTAAAGCAGAATCTGAAGCCGCTATCTGAAACTTGAATGCACACCAAAGTCACCTGGGAAGCCTTAAAAAATGACTGATGGTCACACTCACCTCCTCCCCATTCTCACTTAATTGGTTCGCAGTACGGCTTGGGCTTTGGGGTATCCCAGTTTCCCCAGGCTATTTTAATGCGAAGCCAAGGTTAAGATCACCGGTCAAAGGCTAAGGTTCCGGAGGTCTAGTGTACCTAAGAACCACCTGGAGTACTTGATGAAATAGCTTCAGCCAGGTGAAGAATCACCTGGAATTTGGCCCCGAGGACCTATCCAGCTGGCCCCAGTCTTTATCCATCATCTTCTCCTCACCCTCCCTTGCCTTAATGTTCTGCAACGTGACATCCAACTACTTCATATTCCCCAGTTCATCCTGCTGGAATCTGAGGGAAAGCTGGAGATTCCGCAGTCACTATGTCTCTTCATTAACTATTTGGGAAGAGGTAACTTGGGCTACTACACTAGTCCTTATACCAGCTAACCTTCATAGAGATTTTTAAGTGGTTTTCTTGAGTGTTTGTGACAGGGTCTTGCTATGTAGCCCTGGCCAGCATGGAACTCACTATGTAGACCAGGCTTCCGGCTGCCTGTCTCCCAGGTGCTGGGAATAACAGCATGTACCACCATGCCTGGCTTTTTTTTTTAAATGTGTTTTTATAGGAACCATAAAAATATAAGGAGACAGCATGGATGCATTTAGGAAGTAATTTTCAGATAAGAAAAGTCTTTCCAAGTGATGTTCAAAACCTAATAGTCATAAAGAAAGAATGCATAAGCTTGGTAAGGTTTTCTCCAGGGAAGTTATCATGAACACACGAAAAAGCAAGAGAAATGAGAAATACAGCTTCAGTGATGGACAGAATTGCTTCAATATGGGAAACCCTGAGAAGAAGTAAGAGCTCCAGCAGAATAAAGAATGAACCAGGTCGGCCGGGTGGTGGTGGCGCACGCCTTTAATCCCAGCACTCGGGAGGCAGAGGCAGGTGGATCTTTGTGAGTTCGAGACTAGCGTGGTCTACAGAGCGAGATCCAGGAAAGGCACAAAGCTACACAGAGAAACCCTGTCTCGAAAAACCAAAAAAAAAAAAAAAAAAAAAAAAAGCAAAGAAAAAGAAAGAAGAGGAAGGGGGCTATAGAGACCAAAGTGGACGGCTCACCTACCAGTGACCCAGTATTTCTGCTTCTAAGAACTTAGCTCTGGGATATAGTTACATAAATATTCAGCAGATACTCAGTCATCAAAACATCAAAATCAGTGCAGATATCCACTAATAGACTGTGGTATGTGTCTATTTCTAATTTTCTTTGCTACTAAAAAATGATGGGCTAAAGATTTAGTAGTGTTAACACAAAAAGCTATTGCTAGGTTACTAAAATCAGCCATTAGTATAGAACCTTCAAGTTATAAACACATAAAGCATTATATATGACACTACACTCCTTTTTCATGGGGATATTTCATGATAGCACATACATATGCATTTCTGGTCAGTGCATATTCTCTGGAAAGAGGCTGTATCTGAATAATAGAGGAATGGCTAGGCCCAAAGCCTAGAAAAGAGCCTGAGGTGTCTGAATGAGAGGTGGGGCTGGGAGACTGGTTTAGGAGATTCTGGGTTCCATTCCTAGAACCATAATTTTTTTAACAAATATATTTGAGTGAATCAAAGAATAAGTGTCAGAGGTTGTGAGACATTTTATAAAAAACAATCTTTTTGTTTAACTACTTGAATTATTTGCATTTTCTTTGCTGTGTGCATGCAGTTGCTTTCATAGTATGATTCAAACCTATGGAAATGTTACTTTTGTGACTGTCCTTTTGCTTGCCCAGTCCCCCGTCCGTTCCCCCCCCCCCCCCCCCCCCCCCCCGTGGCCCTTACCTTTCAACTTCTTTTCTTACCATTCTCCTTCAGGGCCCAGAAGGAAGGCCATACCTGGGAGGTGACCCAAGAGCCTCCCTTTAGAATTCAGGGCTTTGCACTGCTTGCCAAGAACAGTCAATCATGTTCTCTTGGGTTGTCTTTCCTGGCCAGTGTGGGATAGTCCTGGGGTCAGTGTTTGCCACATTATAGCCCCAAAGTTGAAAATGTAGCAGTATTTCCATTGGTTTATCCTGCAGCCATAGATATGGGTCATTTCTTTTTAATTTAAAAATAATTTTATTAACATTCATTCTTTATATGGCAAGTTTTATAATGACATTTTCACTCAGTTATATCATGTATTGTGACCTCATTGACTCTCCGTAGTCCTCTCATCCCCATGACAGGCCCCTTCCCTTTTCCAAATTGTCCGCTCCCACCTTTATGTCTCCTCACACATGTAATATATGTCCTATATATGACATAAAACATGCAATATTTATTTTTTGGAGTCTTACATATTTTGCTGATCAGAATAATTTCTATTTCTCTCCATTTTCTGTCAGATTATATAATTTTCCTTCTTTATGACTGAATAGAACTCCACTGTATGTATAACCATATTTTTATTTGTGTGTGTGTGTGTGTGTGCATCACATGTGTGCAAATGTTCACAGAGTACAGGGGTCTTTGCACCCCCTGGGACTGGAGTTACAGGCAGTTCTGAGCCATGTGATACGGATGCTGGGAACTGAACCTGGGTCCTCTGCAAGAGCAGTAAAACCACTGAGCCATTTTTCCACCCCCAGCCATATTTTCCTTATCCACTCATCAGTGAACATGAAGGCGGATTCCATATCTTGGCTACTATAAACTACTCTGACAATAAGTAGATATGCAGGTATCTCCGTTGTGTGCTGACTTAGGCTCCTATGGGTATATTCCAGGTGGAATAGAGCCAGGCCATATGTAGTTCTACTTTAGTTTTACGAGGAACCTCCATACTGATTTTCATAGTGGATGGAGTAATTTACATTCATACCAGTAGTCTATCATTGCCCCTCCTGGCCTCATCCTTGCCAACATTTGTTGTTTATTTTCTTAATGACACCCATTATGACTGAGCGAGATAGAATCATGGTGTACTTTCAGTTTGCATTTCCATGATAGCTAAGGATATTGAACACTTGTTCATATGTTTTATTGATCCGAACATGGGCCATTTTTAGTCTCTTCATTATTTTCAGAATACAAAGCTCTGGCTTAAACCTTGTCTCCAGAGTTGTTAGCATTCCATTTGCCCACTGTCTCTGCCAGTATCACTTCAAGGGAGCATTGGGAACCATTGGTCTTTGGCTTTCTGAATTTAGCAGTGTCCACATTAGATTGACTCCTGATAAAAGCTGTCAGCTCATTCAGATGCCAAAATATGCACCTTGTGTGTTCTTTTCATTCAAAGGTTTTTCAGGATTCTAGTATGCCTTTTATTTTTATTTTGAGATTATAATTACAACATTTCCCCCCTTTCCTCCCTCTCCACTCTCCTTCATGGCCTTCAAATTCATGCTGTCCCCCTACTACTTGTTATTGCCTATATACATTCCCAACTATAACCTGCTCAGTTCCTACAGTGTGACTTGTCTGTATGTTTCAGGGCTTGCCATTTCACGTTGGACAACCAGTTGGTCTGCTCTTCCCCAGGGGAAGATCACCTCTATCACTCCTAGCTTCTCGGTTGCCTAGAGTCCTTTCTACAGGGTTGAGACCTTGCGGACTTTACGCCATCCACTTTGGCATGTGCATTGGGTGTTGTCCTTGTCCAGTTCACGTTTGGGCAGCCACATGGGTGAGAATTCATGGGTGTAGCTTCTGACATTACTAGGAGACACGGTCCCAAGCAAACTCTCTTCTCTGGTTCTTCAAGTCAGTCTCCTCTTTGGCAGTGCTCCCTGACTAGCTTTCATGGTACCAGAAGGCACTGGGCAGGTTTCCAGAAGAGGGAAGCAACCAGAGTCCTGCCCAACCCTGCTGTCTACGAACCACATCAAAGACCAGCATAGCAGGAGAACTCTAAGGGTGCAGTAGTGGTATGCACAAGTTGGCGGTAACCAACAGCTCGCTAATTGGACTTAAGACCCGCTCCACAAGAGGGAAATGGTACCTGGTTACTGGAAACGGAGCTAACTCCTCGATGCTAGTGGAGTCATGATTATTGGTAGTCACAACTTCTTCCCTGGCTTGTTACATGGAAGAATACCCGAAAGGCTCAACATGTAATTACTATCCGTGAATTCGTAAGATAGTGCCCTCGGAAGATTTGTATCTGTGCATAAAGAGCCTCACAGTTGTGTATGTTTGGAAACCAAGCTCCCTGCACCACACTCATCAATTATTTCAAAGTGCTTTACTGGAACCATCATGGGCAAATAGTAATGTACGGAACATAACAGAATGTGGAGCTAAATGGGCATATTCCTATGGGGCATATTTTCTACAAGAAATGATTTGATTATTAGATTAAGTGACCTTAGTTTGGCTTCTGATAGTTGTTTGTTGAAACCAAGCTGAATGGATGGTTTTAGCTGTCTTAATAAGTGTAATTTTTAATATCACATAGCTAAAGGAACAGGCCATGGAAGATGAGAAACATGAACTGCGCACATTTGAAGGCAAATGTTGCTCATGAATTGTTAGGCTCTGTTTATAATGAAAAATGGTTGGACTAAAATGATTAAAGTCAGTAGTAAAAATACAAATAACATGGTTAGTGAGCATTTTTTTTTCTCCCTATGTTTTGCTTTTAAAAATATTTTAGGTCTTAACCCAGGAACATATGAATTACACACAGTTTAAATGAGTTAATTCACTCATGTAGGGTAAATGACCTTGTTTTAGAGCAGCGGTTCTCAACCTTCCTAATGCTGCGACCCTTCAATACAGTTCTTCATGTTGTGGTGACACCCAGCATAAAATTATTTTGTTGCTACTTCATTTATAACTGTAATGAATCATAATGTAAACATCTGGTATGCAGGGTATCTGATATGTGACCCCTGTGAAAGGGTCATTCTAACCCCCAACATGTCACGGCCCATAGGTTGGGAGCTGCTGTTTTAGAGGAAGGAAGAAATTAGAGACATGTGTGGGCATGCGTAGAAAAGAACTGCAATTGCGTGTATGTGGGATAAATCCCCTTCCTCGCAGTTTTCCTTTTGGTGGCTTCAGTTATCCATGGTGAACTTTAAATATTAAATCGAAATATAAGCTTTAAGTACGAAATATTAACTGGAAATCTCAGAGGTAAACTGTCTATACCTTCTTCACTGGCCCTTGGAGGGGTGTGATAAAACTGCTGCTGGTCTGCCATAGCCTTCCTAAGACATCCATATGTACAACCTGTCCATTAATCTCTTACTAGTCATGTCCCTTGGCAGATGTCTGAAGCATCTCAGGGAATATATTAAGTATCCTTTCTTTTCCTGAATTAAGGCCCCAGTCTAGATAAGCCAAAGAAAAGCTGAAAAGTGTTGTCTCTAAGTGAGAAGGCAAAAGTTCTCCGGTTGGTAAGGAAGCAACAGCAGGAAAGCCCTATCACTACAGTAGATGTGATTGTGTTTATGTTAGTCATCTTTTTCTGTTAGTTGTCTTTCTTCGACTGTGGCAAACAACCTGGGAAGATCACTGTAAAGGAGGGATGTTTTGTCTGGTCTCAACATTGCAGAGAGGTCAGGCCGTGGTCACCGGACCTCATCACCAAGGGCAGCATCGTGGCAGAATCATGGCTGAGGAAAGCTGCTCAGTTCATGGTGGAATGATGACAGAGAGGAGGAAGAGCGGGAGGGGGAGGGAGGGAGGGCGAGAGGGAGAATATGAATGAGAGAGAGGGACAACAACAACATACTCCCTTCAAAGTCACACCTCAAATGACCTGCTGTTGGTAATAGGCTCTGACTCTGAATAGCCCACTAATCTATGAATTCATCAATGAATGAATCTACTGATTAGATCCAGGCCTTTACGATCCAGTCATTTCTGAGGAGTGCTACCAGTTTGGAACTATGTCTTTAACACATGAATCTTTTTCAGGGATGCTTCATATGTCAGCCATAACATCGGTAATCTCTTCTGGTACCTAACATATTTTAAACTATAACATAATGAATGCATGAATAGGAAAAAAAAAAACGTAGCATCTATAGTATTTGTTCTATTTGTCATTTTCGGAACCCATTGGGAACTTGGGATCCTTTGTTATACAGGAACACTGCCCTATCTTATTAACCCAAGAGAGCCCCATGTGGGCAAGTGGGATTGAAGTGCTGACATGGCAAGATAGTGTGTGTTTGTGTTGATAGGGAAGGTCTTTCAGGTCGAACAGCCCTTTTGAGAATACTTAGAGGTCAGAGGGAGCACAATATGTAAAAGGGGCATTGAGTTAATATACCCAGGAGTGGGAAAGTGAGTTTCAGAGGGAAGTGGGTAAAGGAACAGAAATCTAAGTGTGTCCTTGTTAAGTACTCCAAAGGACAAGTGACCTGCAGGACATGAACAGAGCCTAAGGTGTGCTTCTCAAGCCCAGCTATCTACTACAGTCTTCTTGTTCAAAGAGAGTGCAGCAAGGTCTGGACATAGCCTTTTTAAGGTTTCTCTGTTGGTTTTAGTATGCAGCCTGCATTGAGAACCCTTCCTTCATTGATCTAAGGGAACACAAAGGAGATGTGTGAGAAACATGCGGAAGGAGGAAGAGGCTCCTTGCCTGGGGATTTCCAGGATCAGTGTGATTTCTAAGAACTGACACTAAGAATTCTGACTTATTAGGCTCCCAGCTCATTCCGTATTATTTTATTATGAAGGAATAGGTTAGTGAAAAATTTTCAGCCCAAACAATAATTATTTCCAAGAACAACCCTGGCACATATCTTGCTGTGTTAGATAACATTCCTGCCCACTGGATTCCACAGGATCATTTAGAATTTGTTACATAGGACCAGCTTCGCTTTAGTATTCATTCTTTAACTAAAAGGAGCTAAAAGGAAAAGGTTTATAATAAGAATCACCTTTGCAGTACATTCAGGAAGTCATATGGATGTACAGCCTTTCATTAAAATGCCTCTGTTGTGGCTAGAAATTGCTTAGCAGTAGAAGCAAACAGCCTAAGAACCAATTTCCTGATAACATCCCCCCTCTTCTAGGATAAAAGGGAAGTTCTTTGTATCTAATTATGTTAAGGAATTGAAATCCCTTCCTGTCAGATAGGAAAAATAATAACATGCACACACTGCTGTATTCTTTAACTCAGTTTTACCCAGATTCAGGGGCTAATTAGTTATCTAAGATTAATAGCACTAATCAAGTTCCATGTAATTGCATAGAAGTTAGGGATATCTGTTACAGTGGCTGTGTTCTGGCCTCCCCTTCCTGGACCTTACAAACACAACTCAGGAACTTTAAACAAAGGGTGAAAGCCATCTCTCTGCCTGAGCTGAAAAGACAAATTGCTGTAGAGCAGAGGAAAACATGCAGCCCCCAATCAACTTCCTTCATCACTCTTACTGTTCACCGGTCTTTACTTGGGATCACCTTGAGATGTGACATCAATTCGGAGTAAGAAGGAAGGGTCAATGAAAAGGTAAAACATTCTCAAGAACCCATTACAGCACATCTCCAAGGGATGCGTGTCAGTGCCACCGCATTTCAAATACAGGACACACATTCCAGAGGAATGGCTTCATGGAACAGAGACAATAGACATCTGTGCATCTCATGACACAGGAGTTGACCTCTTACTGGGTCGCTCTTCTATTCCCACATGTCTTCCACCCTGCAACCTCATCACTCACTCCTTAGAAAACATTCCATATCTGAGTATCATGAGTGTTGTGAAACAGCATGTGTACTGTAATTTACCGTCATTGAGAGATTTTTTTTTTTTAAGAAGTAATTTTGGTGCAGTTAAAGGCTTTGGTTTAGGTAAATGTCTTCCTCAAATAAGTGAAGCTCCAGAATGGGTTTTGCAAGATGAGCTAGAATGGGTAGTGTGCATTCAATGCTTCTGTCAGTAGGTTGTTGGCTATCTATCATGTCTTGTTCACCTGTTATCTGTTCTCTCAGGGAGCTCAGTGCACTGTGCACAATAAGAACTTGAAACTAACTGAATTTGAAAACGAAAGCAATGTTTTTCAAGTTCACTATGTTAGGTACTGAGAATTCAAAGCATACCCTCGGTGCATGTGTGTATTTATCCAGACCTTATCATCGGCCCTTAGGACTGTAAATGCGTGAGAAGAAGACAGAGGTGGAGTAGAATATGCAAATCATTGTGCTCCCTTCAGTAGACATGACTACAGCTATTGCCTGAATAGGTAATAGTTTACCCTATGAAAGTTTTCTTTTCTAGATACCTTTTCTGTCAACCGGTTTGAGTGTCTGAAAACAAATCGGAGACATTAAGTCATTAGGCATTAAGTAACCTGAAATGGAGAAAAGTTATTGGTTCTCGGGTGTAATAAGAAAACGCTAACATTGTTATTAAACATTTAGGTGACACTAAAGCTATTGTTAGCTTTAAAAGCAATGTTACCATTGAGAACTGTGGTCTATAGTTGCGTGCATATGAATACGAGCGCATTTAAATGAATTTTCAGGTATCTGAAGTATTGCCTCTGTAGGTCAATCAATGAGACAGAAATTGTCCAAACAAAGCAAAAAGTCTACAAAAATATTATCAAGTTCATTTTGTGTTGGTCAGCTACTCCTAGGCATGGGCCTGCCCTGTGGTTAGTATAACCACTGAGACTCCGTTGGAGAGAAGTATTGGTGAAATTATTAAGGCCACTCCACGTAGTTAAAAAGGAAGTTTATTCTGTGGGGGTAACTTACAAGTGAAGGGATAGGTAACAGGGTCTGGGAAAGGTGTAGCGCAGTCTGGCGGTGTTCTCTGGAGAACTCTGCTCGATCTACCTCCAGCGTCCAGGGTCTAGGAACCAAGAGAGCCCGCGCATCCGGATCTCAGGTCTTTAGCGTCCCCTCTCAGCCCTGCCTTGTAGGCGTGACAGTCACTGAAGCCTCAATGGGGGTTGGAACTTCCAGGTCAAACCTGGAATGGCTACCCACTACAGAGAAGTGATTTTTTTTTTTTTTTTTTTTTTTGCCAGCAAGTATTAGTTGCAGGTGCTTCTTGATTAGTGGTGGGAACTCGTGTCCACTTCCCACTCTCAGTGCTGGGACCCTGTCTGGCTTGCACCAGTGCCAGCCTTGTGCACGCTGCCACAGTCTTTTGAGTTTGTATGTGCATCAGTTATGTCTGGAAGAAACTGTTTGCTTAGAGTTACCTGTTGCCTCTGGCTTTTAAAATCTCTCCCCTTGCTTTCCCACATAGATCCCTGAGCCTTGAGGGGAGGGATTTGATGGAGTCATCCCATTGAGGTCCGAGCGCTCCAAAGTCTCTCAGTCTCTGCACATTGTCTAATTGTAGGTCTCGCGTTAGTTCCCATCTCGTGCAAGAAGCAGCTTCTGATGATGACTGAGGCGCTGGTCCGTGGTCAGATGTGAAACAAGCCATTCTTGATTGCTCCCGTCCCAGCTCTATTGAATCCCACTTTGCAACATCCAAACTATTGTCTTTCCCTTATCTATCCTAACAGCTTCCTGACAGAGCTCCCTGCTCTTGCCCCAGCCTGCTTGCAGGCCACAGAAAAGCTAGAAACATCTTTATCATATCCTTCCCTTCCGTGAAGTAGAAGATAAATAAACGTTTCTTGCCTGACTTAGTCAAGCAGTGGGCAGAGGTTCTGGCTATGTTGGGCTTAGGCAGAGAAAGCCCACATTATAAGAAAACCTTAATGCATTGTGAGTAATCTGCTCTTGAGTTGAACACCCAAGTATATCGGTGTCCTTTATTCACTGGCCTGCAGTGAGCACCGTACAGTTTGGCCAGAGACACCACCACTGTCAGCTAATCAAAGAGAGTCCTTGGTTATTTAGGGCCTAAACAGCTGCCCAGGTTTAATTAATATCCCACAATTATATCTGGAGAAGAGCCAATTTCGGAGACAGGTGTCTAAGTGACAGGAAGATCTCTGACTTTCCTTTGCACATCACCTGTTTCAGTCCAGTGGGATCCACTCAAAGTTTGCTGGCAACTCGAACTATGATCTCACATGCCTTGTTCTGTCGGAGGTTCCTGTGTAAATTTTACCAATGCCCACTGTGCTGGCATTCGTCTTGCAAGGAGGTCCTAGATTTGGTTCTGTGCAATCTGTCCTTAAGGTTGTGAAGCAGTGGCCATGTGTTGCAGAGGGCCCTTGAAGCCTTCAGAAAACACCACACTGACTGTTATGGCGCGAAACGTCACAGCTCATTTAAGGGGATCATCAAGTAATGAGAATTGAGGATTCAAATGGGGGGCTTACTCTTTGATCCACCAGGAGTTTCAAATGGCAGTGGTCATTAATTCTTGGATTCCCTCTGTTCCTATAGAAAATTGAGGCATCAGAAACTGTCATTTTGTGAACGGATAGCTATTAAAAGCACATTAATAATCTATAGTGGGTAAAGCATATGCCTTTTAAAAAGATTTGCAGCTTGCTTCTCTGTGGTGAAGACACAGGACTTCTCCAGCCTAATTACAAAGCAATCAAACAATTTAATTAATCTGGAAATCGCTTTCTTCACAATAACTGCCTCTAAAATGAGGCACCCTGTGTAGTGCCGTTAGGTAAAGCATGGCTCCGACACACTGCACGCATCCTAGCTGTGCCTCTCTGCCTTTGGGGGATCTTGGTGTTAATTACCTACCCAATGCCTGACCACTGCTAAGGCTTTACTTCATCCGGTCAGGGCATCAGCGGGGATACTGGCAGTCCGTAAAGTGTCCGAGCACTCAAACATCCAAGAGCCGGCAAATCCCCGGAGCAGCAGGATATGAGTTACAAGCGAGGGCTGCACATATGGGCAGAGAATTAACTGGCACTACTGTCTGTTCGGGAGTCTCTCAGGTATTGCTTTGCAGATGGGTGGATGAATTCAGAGAGCCGACTGCGAGGAGTGAAGGTCATGTGTAGGACTCCAGTTTCAATCCATCCTTCTCTCTCTTCACAGCCAGCGCCATTCACGTGTTCAGCGGAGAGGACTTCCTAGAGCATAGATGGCGTGAATTCTAACCCGTCTACCCCAAATCTGCAGCATCGAGGGCACTGTCTAACAAAATAGTATTGCTAAATCTTGGGAGACCAAAAAGAAGTCCGTTTTTATTTCAAATAAAAGTAAAACCTTTCACGATTGACTTCTGTAACTCTAATATGCGAATCTTATCCTTTCTCCCCAAGGAAAATTGAAATTTTGTTCAGTACAGGACATATACATCTATACAGTGCTTATTTACTTTTTCCTATGTTAGTGCCAGAACTGTACCTACCTCTCAAGATTCTCTATTAGTGGGTTATTCTGCCGTGTCATCCCACTGATCTATCCACAGTGGCGACATCAGTCACTCTCTGTATTCTCTCTTTTTCCGGGCTTGTTTCTAACACATCACCAATCACTCTTAATTTGCCTGCAGAAATTCTTTCTCTTGACCTTGTATGTGCTGGTCTAGCTCCGTCTCCTTTGGTCCATCCAAGCACCTCTAAAGCCTCCCACTACCTAATACCAATAAATATAGTTCAAAGGGCATAGGCTGTACCTCTCTGTATTTTCTTCACCTAGAGAGCTTGTCTCTGGGACTGCTTTAATGTGTACAGCGTTTCTGACTGAGTTGTTTCTGGTTCTCTGAAGTCCCCATCTACCGTCTTCCCTGAAGCTTGCTGAACTGCCCTGCACTCGAGTCCCTGTCCTCTTGATATCCTATGGCACTTTATAGAACTTTGGTGATAGTACAGTTGCAGCAGCATCCCACTTCTTTCTACACAACCCCCATCTCCCCCCAGCAAACCTTGTCAGTGTCGTCAGACGTGGATGGATTCTGTGTACAGCGGGGGTAAAACATTACACCCCTTACTGATGTTCCCGTCGCCTTCGTTTGTTGACGTTTCACTCTGTGATGCTCACACATTGACAGAAATGCCTGACAACCCCACTCCGGACAGTCTAGTTCTTACGTGACCCATGACTTCTATGAATGTTACATACATTTCAGTTCGGCTTCTCAGCCCACATTAAGAAAATAGAGCTGCAGAATTAGGAAGATAACGCAGATGGCCCTTGAGGTTGAAGGTAAAAAGAACCCAGGCTTTGGGTTTATGGCAGTGAAAGGTGAGGAAAGAAAATGAAGTTTCAGTCATACCTGGAAAGGCAGCCTCGGATGTGAGGCCAAGTCTAGGGCTGGTTAGTGGGAGCTTTGCTATTGGCAGCTTTGATTTCTTTGAAGGGCAGGTTTACTCCGCCTTCTGTGTCTGTCTGTCTGTCTCTGTTTGTCCTCAGGCTGGAAGATCACCATGTGCTATAAAATGTTTCATAAAATGGTAACTGGCTTCCTAGGGGTCAGTCGTTTTAAGTTCATTCCTCAGATCTTACCCCTTCCCCGTTTTGTAAAAATGGGTTCTTTGTTTTCGCTCACCACGTTTGGACCCCCAGCTTTAGTGTTTCCTGCACAGAGAAGACAGGCTAGGGATTGGTCTTATTTTATTCTTGTGAATGAGTCAGAAAGAATTGTTGTCAGAATGTCTTGGCTTCAAGTAAGCAATTGTTTTTGTTACAACTAATAATTTACTGGTAGTTTGTTCTCCATGGTACACAAGCAACATGAATATAGTCCCCAAACTTCAAAAAAAAAAAAAGCAGAGAAAAATAACCCCTATACAATGATTCCAAGCATTAGATTATCCCCCTTAGGAGGCAAGGGCTTTTAGCCATCTTGAAGTTATTGAGCTCTTTTACAGAATGCGGAGAGTGATACACAGGCTAAATTAGAGTGGGAACATGAATGCTGTTGAGAGAAATCAAAATAAGTTCATTTGCTGTGTAGATAAACAGACAAAATGAATCCTGGATTACTGGACAGCAAAAGCAAAATCCATTCCTCCAGGGGCCCCCGGGAACAGCAGATGCAAAGACATGATAAATTTCCCTGTGGCAGGGGAACCGCTCCTTGCTTGGCTCTCTATAAAGAAATGGCTTCTCAGCGCTTCCCCCGTTGAATGGCTTTGATTGTGCTGTCATAAAGTTAATAGCATCTGTTGAAGACAACACTATAAAATTTGCAACCTTAAGTTAATTGAAAAATTTCAGTGGAGATGTAGCCAGTCAAAGAAGTCCTCAAGGTAACACTAAACCTGCCTCCTTGAGGTGTTCCGCTGTTCTTTTAGCACACTAATAACAAATTGTTTACCTTTCCAGCTGGGTGTGACTTGAAAGTGGAAGTCGGTATTCCTTACAGCTGGCTAACAGTGGTCACTCGTCACTGAGGAGCCAGTGATGTGGCCATGGCTTTGCTGTTGGGGGATGAAGGGTGTCTCTCCCTGATCTATTTTTCCACTTTTCAGGAAACCATAGAGCTACTTTGCAGGCTTTTCTCACCTCCTTACAGAAACCAGCTCCATTCCCAAGTGGTCCTCAGACAATGCTGGGCATCTAATTAAACATGCAGGGGGAAGCAGCATGGTCTGGAGTGTCCTGAACTTGCCCCCGCCAGCTGCCTGCCAAGCTTTGTCAATGATCAGCAGCAGGTTGAGCCGGCTAATGGAGAAAGTAACAAGCCCCAGGGGTGCTGCCCTCCTTCCAGTGAGCAATCAGTGCTCTTCTTAGCCTGTGGAGGACTTGAGAGACAAGTGCTGCCATCTCCTTGTGGCCAGGGCTTTTAGTGTCCGCCTGGCCAGTCACATTCCAGCTGCTTAGAGAGACAGAGATTGCTGAAGAAAATATTGACAAGGGGTAATCCTGCCAGCTTCTTCCAGCAATGCTAAAATAGAGTCTGGGGCATTTTAGACAGAGGTCCAGATGGCTGGATTCTCCCTCCTATTTTATGACTAGTTTTGACACAACCATCATTTAAATGTATACTTTGGAATCCAAGCCCTTTATTTTCAAGACTTTTTTGTTTTCCATACTTGAGGCTGCCTCCCCTAAATAAAAAGCACCTCTAATAAAAGCATGAGCTCACCATCCAAGTGTTAGCATCTGAAGGCACAATACAAAACATATATGCACTCATTATTCTACAGACTGAAATGCTTAGGTTATTAAAGATTCAGAGGGCTGGGGGTTGGTGAGAGTGCTGAATGGATGTATTCCTATGTCTTGCCCACTTGGAAAGCTGTACTGGAACTCAGTGCCGTCTCACCCCCACCCCCAACCCCACCCCACCTCTCCTGCTTCCCAGATCCCTGCTGGAGGCAAAGCTAAAACATTATTAGAGGAAATGACATTTTGTAGAACTGTAAAGAAGCTGATTACTGAGAAGATTCTGGATGTGGATAATGGTACAAAAACAAAATGAGGTTGTTCATTTCTCCTTTTCTCTCCACAGGAAATAGCCCTCAAGACAGTCCAAGGAATTTCTCCCCCAGTGCCTCAGCCCATTTCTCATTTGCGCGGAGGTAAGGCCTGCACATGAGTGGGCAATAAAGTGGTTCCCAGGGAATCCCCTTTCTACACCCCCCCCCAACACTCGTCCCTACGACTCTTCCAAGGTTCTGTCTTGGGGGATCCTTTTCATTCTCACATAAAACCTTCTCCAACCAAAGGACCTTGTTAGATAGAACATACCTGCTTTAACAGTTGTCTTGAAGACTTCTGCCGTGTGTTACAGTTGGAGGGTACCTCTTGGGCCTTTGCTAAATGTGAGCCCCAGTGAAGATGTGGAGATGCTTTTCTGTGTTTTCTTCCATCTGGAGAGCATGCCTTGTGCACGATTCAGCCTTAACAGATTTTTACTGGAATTCTTGAGTTGTTGCTATACAGGCTCTATTTATCTATGTCCTGGTACAAGCTTTTGTTGTTATCCTATGTTGTACATTTTGTAAAAATGAGACTCTGATTACAAGATATGAATTTGGGAGCATTAACCAGCAATTAAATTAAATGACAGATCTTGGTTAAAGCAATGCTTGGATCGTTAGGAGGTTTTCTGTGTTCTTTTCTTTTTTTTTTTTTTTGGTGGGGGGAGTTAAGACAGGGTTTCTCTGTGTAGCCCTGGCTATCCTGGAACTTGCTCTGTAGACCAGGCTGGCCTCAAACTCAGAGATCCACTTGCTTCTGCTTCCCGAGTGGTGTGGGGATTAAAGGTGTGCACCACCACGCTCAGCACTCTTTTCCCATTAATATTGTATTTAGAATTAGGGAGCAAATGTTCAAGAGCTATGCCTCTGCTCTTGGGGAACTGAGTTAAGAGGAAATGTTCTTACTTAGAAGTATCTAAAAAACAAGCTTTCCGAGACTGGTCCCCCTGCTGCGGCCTCAGGCATCTCTTCTGGATTCTGAAGCAGTGTTTCTCTCGGTCAGACATCCTGTCTTCACTTTCCCTTCACCCCTTCACATGTGTGTCTTGCCTCCTCCACACAGGAAAGAGAATGCAAAATGCCCCTTCAGGTCTCCAAATATTCAGAATAAATTTAGTTTATGGTCTGGATGTCCCATTTATTTGTACGAATTTCTCAGAGACTTAATTATACCCTAAAGTGAATTCAAATAGTATTTATATTATTATACATCATATAGGTATATCTTTTAAAATGTGTTTGTTCTTCTAGACATTACTAATGAGCAGTGTGCACACTTGTCAGCATGTGATACATTTTATATTCTGAAATCCTAAGAAAAAGATTTTCCGAACTCTCTGTTATAATTAAGATTCCAGCAGCGTTTTCAGAATTCTGTATGATTAAGATTCTACTCCAGGTCCCAACACAAGAAGAAATGTTTGTTCTTTCATTACCATAGTCATTTCCCATCATATGTTCAAGGCCCCTGTGAATCCCACTGTGGAGAGGGTACAAGAATGATTAAGACACCATCTCAAGGAGCTTGCTGGGACCCACACCTGGATCTTCTTTAAGATCCAACTTTTTTTGTTTTTAATTAAGATTTTCTTTTACCTATTATACTACAAGAGAAATGCAAAAGCTAACCGACCCTCAAAAGTCTATCTGCCCAGTGACTGTTAATTCATGATGGTTCACTATTGCAAGTGGAGAAGAACGCTATGAAGTCAATAAACAAGTGCCCTCTGTACTCTAAAATGGAGGGTGGGTGCATCCAATTACCCCGAGCAGTAAGTAAATGCAAATCTCACTGCAGTGTGTATTAAAACATGACAGAAGCCACAGTCTCTTAATCCTGCCAGATTTATAAAAATGAAGAGCATCTAATAATTAAGTGGGAGACCGAAGGACAGATGAATCTGGCTTCTGTGCTATTAAAAAAAAATGCACACACACACCCCAAGCATGTTAATTTTTGACAAATGCACCATAAACCGTGACAGGAGATTACCACTGGAGACCTCCAGTTCGTGTCGCATGATCTACCAGCTGGGACTCCTTCCACACTCTTCAAAAAGTATTAATTTCGATTAGGATATGAGTGATCGCTGTCTTCCACTTTTATTCAGGTAAACAGGGCCTGTGGTCATCATGAGAATTCAGACCTAACGTCTGCCCACTCCTGCTGTTGAGAGACAGTTTTCACTCAGGAGACTTGGACCTTCTGCCTGGGGTCTCCATTGCCTCCCACTGGCTGGGTGTCACTGACCTTTAAGAAGTAACACCGGTTTGAGATTCTCACATTCATTGCTTTATAATTTAGCCCCGTAGAGGATATGTGGCCCTGTCCTTGAAATCATTCTGGGGTGAAGACACAAAGGGTAGGCTTTCTAATCCTCTCTGACCTTACTGGTTCAACCTTCTTCCTGTTACAGCCCTGGTAACATAATAGTTCAATTAGAGACTGTAAAGTAGGATGACACACACTGTTGCTTTAGGATACAGAGCCAAGAGTAAACCTATCAAGGCAGTTTTTAACATGAAAGAGATAAGTAATCATCATAGTATTGCGTTTTATTTGGAAAAAGGAAATATTACACACACACACACACACATACACATACACGCACAAACATATCTGTTTTGTTCAAGACAGGGTGTCTCCGTGTATCCCTGATTGCCCTGGAACTTGCTCTGTAGCCCAGGCTGGCCTTGAACTCACAGAGATCCTCCTACCTCTGCCTCCCGAGTGCTGGGATTGAAGGTCTGTGCCACCACCGCCTGGCTCATACTGTTAATAATAGTATATGTAAAACCTAATCTGAAAATCCAAGATCCAAAATATCCCCAAATCCAAAACCCTTAAATTTAATTTTATTGTCTGTTTCTCTCACTCTCTCTCTCTGTATATCTCTGCCTCTGTCTTTGTCTTTGTCTCTGTCTCTGTCTCCATCTCTCTGTCTCTCTCTGTCTCTCTCTGTCTCTCTCTGTCTCTCTCTGTCTCTCTCTCTCTCTCTCTCTCTCTCTCTCTCTCTCTCTCTCTCTGTGTGTGTGTGTGTGTGTGTGTGTGTGTGTGTGTGTATACACATGTTCACTTACGAGTGTGCCACAGCATGTGTGGCTTCTAGGGATCATACTTAGGTGTTCAGGTTTGCATGGCAAGTGCTTCTGTTTACTAAGCCATCTCATTGGTCTCTGGATCTGAAACTTAATGAGAAACTTATTGAAATGTTCTGAGTAGCAATGGGATGCTTAGAAAAGCCTCAGGGTTAGGATTAAGGATGTCCACCCAATTTGGAAATATCTTAAAAGAAAAAAATCAAAAATTCTAAACCTAAAATGTTTCTGGTCCAAAGAACCATGGAGGAAGGATTCTCAGTCCATAGAATCTAGGACCTGTCTAGCTGTGGATTGCTTAACATTCTTGTTGAATATAAGATGGAGGTAATAATATCATCTGTTTGATGAAGAACTGGGGCATTGGCACATTATAAATTGCCTTTGCTTTCACTAGCAATGTGGTTCCCTTCAGTCTGTGTCTTCATAGTCTCCTAGTTGCCCAGTTCTTCTTTACCTGCATAAACCTCAGAACATATTTCTACAAGCAAATTAGTAGAAAAAGTTTGCCTCTGACTTCAGGTCTTCAGACCTTTGAAGACCAGTGACTCACTAGGGTGACCTCCTGTTAGTCTTAGAATTCTTTCTGGAGCATATTTTAGTTGGTGATTGTGGAGTTTAATTTGACCCAACATTATCTAGACTAGTGTATTGCCCCAGATGACTATAATTACTAAACATACTAACATATTTTCTCTTTACACAGTTAAATTGTCGGGCTGGTATCCGAGCAATCCACTCTTTATTGTGCACTACCTGAATCTAAATGTTTGTGAGTTGACCCCTCACCACCACACACACCCCAGTCTCTTGTGTCCTGTGTTCTCATCAGATGTTTTCCTCTCTTCTTTCACTTGATGTAACACTGAGATTTCCACCCACTAAGAAAAGATTCTTTTCAAAAGAGCCTTGTTGATTTGGGAAGATGAGGATGTTGTCTTTGGATGTTGCTTCATTGGGAACTACTGAACAGAAAAGCCAGCATTGTTAGTCAGGTCTAAATTGTGCCTGTGTGATAGCTTCCTTGGAAAGGGGGCACTTTCTCCCCCAGTACTGCATATAGCATATATAGTAACTTCTGGTGTGCGGTTGTCATGGCAATGAAAATGCAATGGTCCTTTTGCTCCATTTGAGTAAACAGACACAGGCAACTTGGGGGAACTTTATGAGACATGAATTATTTCTGGTCCGTGGCTGTACCAAGAACTGAGCACATTCTTGTTTAAACATCTTCCTAGTTGTGTGTTTTCTGGACTAAGCAAATGTAGTTTATGCTTCAGAACTAATAAGAACATGTCTCCTCTTGGAACTGCTCATCCATCTGAAATATGTCTGTGGATACCTGAGGGAAAGGGGAGTTAATGAATCACAAAACAAAACCATGGTGGGGGGAATTTTGTCCCTCATTCTTTCCAGAGACTAGTTTCTGATAATTGCTATTAAATGGACTGAATAATTCTTTTAAAATCATATCCTTTTCTCTCTTAAATTAAAAGTGGTTAAAATATAAAATCCAGTTATTGGTTTTTAAAGATTTTAATAGATAGCTGAATATAAAATCTGCCTATGTCCCATTTAACTGGTGGTTGTATCTTTTATGTACATACTATAATTATTTTCCTCAGAAATATTCAACATTTTCATTTGTATAAAAGTATTCTTAAATAAATATATGTTTTAATCTCCCCAGTTTGCTTTCTCCAGTACTATTTATAAACATCTCATTTTGCTTCTTCTTCTTCTTTTTTAAATACTTGATTCAATTGTACTCCAATCATGGCCACAGAAATGACAGGTAAACTTCACTGAAATCTTAGTATTGTAGTCACTCTGTGATGTGTTCGCTCGACCGCCATCTTGTTTCTGTGGACCATTTGCATTTACTGGAGGTAGCATCCATGGTAGCCTATAAGACTTTCTGTTGACTATGAAGCTACAGTGGCAGTTTTCCATTTCAGCATCTAATTGAGATTTCTCAAACTCAAGTCTGATGCTATGGAATTCCCTGACTTCAACTTCCTGTGAATGTGTCTATGTCAGACTTTGTCTAAACTGTTGTCTTTCGATTGGTAAATCAACAAAATTGTGAATTACAGAACATCTCTATATGATCCTGTATCTAAGAATGGAGTAGTGTTGCTTTTTAACAAAATGTTTTTCCTGTTTTGCCCCTTGGAAAATTTGCATGTATTTGTTTTTCTGATAGTTTATGATACAGTATGATCTTACTTGAAATTTTGAATAAAGTTCTAGAATAACAGAAATCCCTGAAAATTTGCTGTATGGCAGCCCCTTACCCTACCAGCAGTATTGCCACTAATAACTACTACATCAATTCATTTTAGACCCCTGTGGTGACCCTGACTCATACCTACAACCAACTCAAAAAGCCACCATTTAGTCACCATTCAAGGAGGAAAGCCATTCTCTTTAAGGAGCCTGATAGTTTGGTCTCTGAGACTGGAGCAGGAGACTTTGCTCTTAGGGTTAGTTTCCATTAGGAGTAGAGAATTTTTCCTCCAGCCCTTCGGGTGACTTGCCAGAGTCTGCTACATGCTCAGACACTCTGCAGGTGGCCTTTGCTCCAACACTTTATGAAGCCAGGTCATGTCAGAAAGCAGTAAGTTTCCAAAACCTGAGCTTCAAGCTTTCTGATGGTAAAGTTATTTGCCACTTAAAAGTGTGAAGTAACCAGGAGCCCAGGGCTCCCTCCACCCCTGTTTACCAGAAGGAAAGCTATACCCTTAGAAGTAAGAGGTGCAAAGTCTGCTGGAGGCCCTGCGCCTGGCCCAGGGTCTTGCACCCTGATGGAGTCCGTTCCCTCGTGAAGATGATTGGCCGATTGTCAGTTCCTTCATAGAACATGTCCCCTCCCCTGTGTCTGCTTGCATTGCATTGAATCTGCTGAGTGTGACCACTGCAATTATCCCTGGTATTCATTTTGTCAAAGTGTATTAGTGAGAGATCAATACTATGGATCCACCCATTCACTTTCTACTTGTTTGGGTGTATTGATTCCATTTAAATAAAAAGGCAACCTGCTGTATAATGTTTGTTTACCCTAGCCCTGGCCAAGCATCCCCACATCCTCATAGACTATGTTTATGTCCTTTGTTTGATTAAAGATACCCTAGTGCCCTGGGGTTCTCCGGGGTTCCCTGGTATCAGTACTCCACTGTGCCTCACTGAGCTAACTCTCTCTGTCCTACAGGACGGACGGACGCCGCTGGTCTCTGGCTTCTCTCCCCTCCTCAGGCTATGGGACAAATACACCAAGCTCCACGGTCTCTGTAAGTGCCTGGTTTTTTCTTTTCGTCTCAAAACCACAGACCTGATCTGCAGGCTGTGCTTTTCTCCGAGTGCTTCACATTCCTGCCTCTCTATATAAGCTGTGTGTCAAATGATGGGCTAACACATGTAAACAGGGCACACTGTTGCTATAAGCTTCCCAACTATGGGGCATACATTGCTCAAGGCCCAGGATGACAAGTTTGGAGGGGCGAGAGAGCCTTCATTTTAATGCCATTTGGTGTAGTTTAGGGGAAACAACACAATTTATTGCTTTCATCCCATGCCAGTTGTGTTCGTGCTGAAGATGCCATTAAACTTAGATGGACTTGATCTTCTTATGTATGCTTTAGACGGAAGCTTGTTTTGTTTTCTCAGTCCTTCACAGGATGTCCCTCCACCCTCCCACACACAAAGTCATTGATTCATCCGTGCCCTAACCACTCTTAAAAAGGCAGGTAAAGAACTTAGTAAACCCATTGAAAAGGGTAGAGAAATAGGAGACTCTCGCCTGAAACAACGACATTTCAAACCCAGGCCTTGCAATTACTGGATACTGTTCAGTAGATGAGATACAAGCATTTCTAGCTTGAGTTAAGAGAGTGTCTGTAACTGCAGGGCTTTGGGAACCAGGTGGTCATTTAGAAAGGCCCAGGAGGTCACACAGAAGTCTATGAATGCCTAATAAGGTGTTCTGAACGCCCTGTATCCACCAGCTCAAACTGTGGACCTGCATCTATAAAAGCATTTCTGATTCAGTTCCTGCCTCATTTTGTCAAAACCCCCAGCTTGTTGTTTGGGAACTCCACCCACAGCATCGTGCTAGGGACACCACGGCTGACCAATGCTCAAATTATGAGAAACTAAAACTCGTTAGATGAACTAACGAGTGTCCCCCCTGCCCTACATTTGTGTTTCCAGGAGCCCGAGTGTAGCGTGGGATTTCTGGGGCACCTCTAAAACCAAAATTGTTAACATCTGTTGTGCTCACTGTCCATCTCTTTAGAGTAGGGCACTGCAGATAGGTCATTTATTTTCCTGTCTTCTTTCTCACTTGGTTGTGCTAGGTGAGTTTCCTGTCCATTTGGATCATTTTTTTGGAGCACACCCCTAACAGTTCTGAGTAGGTTCCGTGGCACACCAGCTTTAGATCAGTAAAATCCTGGGTGTTATCAGTGGATAAAATTGTTACTAAGTACCAGTGAGGTTTGGCTTGACTATTATGGCAGCAGCCATCACTGGCTATTTCAGATGTGAAAATGTGGGATCATACTACAAAAATGCATGATAAAACCGACTCCACAAGAGCAATTTGAAATGTTTTAAGTGCTGTCTCTCTCTAGACCCTTGGGTGCCTTTAATTATAACCAGGCCACGAGTAAACAGAGTGCTGATTCTTTGCTCTGTGACTTCCTTATCCACATTCCCATTAAGTTTTAGCTTTTATTAAATTATAATCACTTAATAATAAAAGCTAAACTTCATGGTTTTTGCCTGTAGGTTCCTTTATTTTCAACCTTATCGCCTTGCATTGCCTTCAGTCAGTGTTAATGACAGTTCAGGTGACAGATCTCTCTTCTGCATGAAAAATGGGAGAGCACAAGATGCACCTTCTTTTTCTAATAATCGCATATCATTTTCTTAAAGTGAATGAGGAAAGGGTGAGAGTACATTGAATCAGACCATTGGATCTAAATAATTTTTTTAATGATGTTTTTATAAGTGTTATAAAAATAGGCACTGGTCTGGCTCCCTAAAGCGTTTGGGCTCATTGCATGCTGGCAATATAGTCCGGGATATTGCTGCTGTTTTTTTCCCCTCGTTTTATGGATCAGAAATCTAAAGCAGAGAAAATATTTGAGGGGCTGTTTTCCCACCCCTTTATTTTATCCATGCAAATATAACAAGTGGTCTAGACCCTAATGTCATGGTTCTTTTTAGGCCATGTGAGTGGCATTTCTTTAGCTTTGTGGGTGAGCTACATGACGACTAATGAATGTCTCTAAAGTTAACATATCTAAAAGAAACCCTGAGACCATTTACACACACACACACACACACACACACACAGCATTTCTAATAGCTTTCTCTTACACATTTATGATTTATGCATTGATGGAGGTGGTAGGCAATTATAGGTCTCAAATTCCCATTTCTTCCCTTCAAAATGAAATTTTAGTTTCCATAATTTCTCTTTTTGCCAAAAGCAGGGACTGTTGGGTCTGGACTGTGCACACTGTTGCATAGGTCAGCCAGCTCTTCTCTTTGTCCATTTATAGAATGGACAATGGAAAGCTGCAAAGCTTCTGTTTAGGTTTCTGTCCTTGTCCTTCAAATATCAGGCACAATTGTGTTGCCCGGCGACCCAAGAGTTTCTGCTTTCCTACTCCTAATCTGAATCACTTGTAAAATTCTCATTAACTATTATCAGTCATTTAGACAATCAAAAATGTCCTTTTTTCCCCCTGGTTTTTCGAGACAGGGTTTCTCTGTGTAGCTTTGCGCCTTTCCTGGAACTCACTCTGTAGCCCAGGCTGGCCTTGAACTCACAGAGATCCACGTGCCTCTGCCTCCCGAGCGTGGGGATTAAAGGCATGCGCCACCACTGCCCAGCTCTAAAATGTACTTTTTAAAAAAGAAAAAAATATTGGTTATATACAGATAAAGCTAGAAGCCTTTTCAAACACAATTTAAAAGTTCACAAATAATTGTGGTGTTAGCTCCAGACCCACTCATGTTGAAATGTAAATGTTATTATATCTTTTGGCTATTATAGAGACTTCAAAATTGCCAAGTGTTAAAAATGTTATGATCCAAAATTGGACAGATTTTGTCATATACAGTTAGTCTGTTCTCACAGAGAACATTTAGTATTATCAGTCCTTTTAGTGTGAAATTTTGCAGTGAGAATTAGTTTGTGGAACTTCTGTAAGGTAATATTCACATCGTAATTTTTAATTTTGAAATAAGCAATAAGGAATTGCAGTAGTGGGGAGATATTCCTCCACATATTTCTCACCAGATAAATTATTTTCCAATGAGGGAAGGAATGGAAATAAGAATTTAAATACCCATAAATATGAGGTATGGCTGTTAAATCATATTACTTTTAATAATAACATGTAGGAACTTATGCATGCATATAAGGACTATCCTTTGCAACATGATTATCTTGAGAGATGAGATGTTTGAATGATATCATTATGTAGAAAATGTTTTTGAAGTCTAATTGCTTGGAGAAGGAGCAGCAGTTTTTAGTGTAAATATTCATTCTTTGAGAGTGGATTTGATTTATGGTGTGGTCAAAAGTCATATGCAAGCTAGTGAGATAATGAGACACACTACCCCCACACTTGGAGGAATAGGAAGTAATGAGACTGAGTATATTGGAAAACTCCCATATTGTCTTGAAATTCTTCTCAAAGTGCTGAGCCAAGGAGGCTTTGCTCAACAGAGGTATCTTTGCAGTATGCACATGAGAGCCAGATGTGGTGCTGCTCATTTGTAGTTCCAGCTGCTTCCGAGGCTGAGGCAGGAGGATCACTCGAAACCAGGGAAGCCAGCCTAGCAAGAGCTGGCTTCAGCAAGAGACTGCCTGAAACACACACACACTCTCTCTCACACACACACACACACACACACACACACACACACACACACACACGCACACGCACACGCACGCTCACAGAAGTGAGGCTGCGGGGATGGCCCTTGTTCCTGAGGATCCCACTAGTGCCCTGGCAACTCCTCCAAGGCCCCTTCTCTGAGGTTTTTGGTATTAGTCCCATGTAGGTACCATCCTTCATCTCTCACAGAAACCTTGCATTTGAAAATCAACTTTCACTTTTAGAAAGACAGTATGATCACTGTCCCGTAGAAAGACAGTATGATCGATGTCCCATACACAGTAGCCCGTCAGCCACAGAAGCAGCAAGTCATAATCCAGGATATTATTATTTCCGTAGCAACCCAAGTCACCATTCACACTAAGTGGACTGAATAGTCTACATAATCCTCTCTCAGCTCAGATGGTACTTTGCCACCCAAAGTGATTGCTGTAAACTTACATATAAAATGGGTTTGTAGACAGAAATAAGTATGGACGTGGATTTACCTATGAAGAGACAGATAAGGGGTGTGTGTGTGTGTGTATGTGTGTTTGTGTTGGGTTTGGGCTTTTCCTGTGCTAGAGATCAGGTGTGGGGCCTGGGGTAAGTGAAATGAGTATTCTACCATTGAGCTGTGTCCTCAGCCCTCTGTATACATTTCTCCCATTTTTCCATTTGCTAATTTATCTTTGCTGTTACCACCTCTTCTTCTCTCCTGCTCGATGTTTATGATTCTTTTGCCAGATTTTCTGAATTGATTTAGTTCATGTGTTTTATTTCCTTTTTTCATAGTGGAAGTATTTTAGGAGTGCCTGTTTACCCCGAATATAGCTTTGGTTTATCTCATAATTCTTTCTAGTGTTCTCATTTTTATGGTTTATAAAATAATCTCATTACATTATAAAAATCCCTTGTCTATCTTACTGTGTACTTAGCAAGGCATTTTATAATTTCAAGGTGTAGGGATATTTCCAGCTCTGGCCATTAATTTCCAAGGCCACTGCACTACAGTGCTTGGGTGTTTACGAAGGCTGTTCCCTTGTAAGGACAGTTTTTTTATTTTTGTTTCTGTGTTTGTTTTTAAACTTAGCTTGAACTGACATTTTCAAATAACTAGTAGCTTTCAAAAAAATGTGCTTATTCTAGATTGTTAGATTATTATTATAACCCAAAGTTAGGTTGTTTAAAAATCACTTGTTGCTGGGAGGTGGTGGAGCACGCCTTTAATCCCAGCACTTGGGAGGCAGAGGCAGGCGGATCTCTGTGAGTTCGAGGCCAGCCTGGGCTACAGAGTGAGTTCCAGGAAAGGCGCAAAGCTACACAGAGAAACCCTGTCTCGAAAGACCAAAGTAAATAAATTAAATAAATAAAAATAAAAATCCCTTGTTTTTAGCTGCTTGCCTTCTCTAACCCATTCCAGATGTCGAGGGATGGTTTTTTTTTTTTTTTTTTTTTTTTTTTTTTTTTTTTGGTTTTTCGAGACAGGGTCTCTCTGTGTAGCTTTGCGCCTTTCCTGGAACTCACTCGGTAGTCCAGGCTGGCCTCGAACTCACAGAGATCCGCCTGGCTCTGCCTCCCGAGTGCTGGGATTAAAGGCGTGCGCCACCACCGCCCGGCGAGGGATGGTTTTTTAAGGAGTGAATCTACAGCAAGGGGTAAAAGCTTCAGGACTGCCTAAGCTGTTCATTAGAGAAGGGACATTTTCACCCCCATAACCACCCACCCACCCCAAATCAGTAAAGAAAAGAAATACTCCAGATCCAAATAAAAAAGTGGTATCACTCTGAATAATGTCCACTTCTCTGTCCTTCCCTCCAGTTCCCTGTCCTTCCCTTGTGCTCACAGCACACCCGGGGGGCATTTGCATCAGAGAACAGCGTGCATTTGTTGAGGGGGGGGGTTTATTACCTTACTTATGGTCTCACAGCATATAATCATGTTATTTACTTACAAGTCAGAGTGTTGGCTGGGAACAGGAGCAGGACTCTCTTCAGCAAGAGCTAATCCATCATGGCCGTCTCACTCCAGGGTTTGCCTCCTTCCCTAGGCTTTTGCTGGCTCTTGTCCATCTCACAGGTTTGTTTTTTTTTTACCCAGAAAGGAAACTGTCGTTGGAAAGCTGCAAGCAGATGGGGGACATCTAGAAGGCATGTTGAACTCTCAAAGAGAAGTCACTTGGTGCCTCTAGGTTATAGTTGCTGTCATGGAACCACCGTAAAATGGTAGCATTGCCCAGTGTTGACGCTCCGACTCATCTCCAGAATTTTTTCTAGAGGTAGTCTCCTAACTTGATTTCGATTTCTTTCAGTCATCCTGTTCCTCCCAGGAGAAGCTGCACCAGTTGCCATACCAGCCAACACCAGATGAACTACACTTCCTGTCCAAACATTTTTGCACCACCGAAAGCATCGCCACTGAGAACCGCTGCAGGAACACGCCCATGCGACCCCGCTCCCGAAGTCTCAGGTGGGTAGACCTGGCCCAAACTGGTATTTACTGGACTTGTTTGTTTTTAACCATTTCTCCAGTTTGTATGTGTGTTCACTGATTTGTGAATTGTCACAAACACAAGTGTGATATTCCATCGCTAGGTGACATTAATTACCATAGAAGTTTTCACAATCTGCTAATTGCTGCAAAAGCCTTAGGAACTATCTATTAAAAAAAAAAAGTCTAGCCATGGAAAGTTTAAGGTCAACTAATGTTGGTGCAAAGAGCAGTGCATATTATCATCTGAAGTGGGAGAAGTTTGTTGAAAAGGGAGGAGAGAATAGACGGAAAGATATTTTCTCCAGATTCTATATTATAAAACCCATCTTAAGTCTTCTTATTCTGTATTCCCATCTAAGTCTTACTTTCTCCAGGATGATGAACACATTCTTAGGACTTGGTGGTTTCTGAGTTTTGTGCTTGTCAAATGCAGTCCTCTGAGTATTGAATAGGGCTGGTTTCCTGCCTTGCTTTGAATTATAAGTTTCACAGTTATGTCTCCAGGTGGTAGTATCTCCAACCAGGAGGCCTGTTCAGGATATTTATGAAAGTGCTGTGGGAATTCTCACTGGTGGAAGGAAAGCGGGGAAGCAGGCCTGGGCAGAAGGAGAAGTCACAGTATGGTACAGACCCATCAGCTTAAGCCCACCTTGGGCTGGGATCCCTGTAGACGAAGTGGCCCTCCATTTGTATCCTTGCTCCAGCTTTCCAGTCATTGGCCTTGTTATAGCAGCATCCTGGGAGGCCCTGTCACCCTGGGGAGTTCCTTCCTACAGCTGAGGCTGTCCTCAGAGAGAGATAGCCAGCTCTAGACTTCTGCTGATGGCACACCCAGCAGCTAGGCAACAACAGGTCTTTCTTAGAAGATGGAATCGGGCATTGGGTCTCCTTGTCAACAACATGAAATCTTGATGGGCCAGAATTGATATATGTTAATCTGTTAAAGTTTTATTGTTTAAAAAAAATAGCTTGCTAGGTACTTAGTTCAGCATGGAGGTTTACTAAGAAGGGGTTTCCCTCTGTATCTTTCCTCTTCATATAGTATCATAAACTAGTACCAAAGTAACCCACACTGGATAATGGCGGGATATGTGAAATTATTTTGAGATCTAGAATAAAACAAAACAAAATTTTGGCATTCTATCTAAGAGCCACCGTAGTGTATTGCAGGGGTTTCACTTTTCATGTTCTTGAAGAAGTGCCCAGGGCATCTAGCCTAATCTATATCTATCCAAGAATATAGGTGCCCCCAAACTGTGCAACCCTCTTGCCAGAAAGGACACAAAGCGGCAAACATACAGAACACAGCAGTTGTGTGCTTCTGTTTTCTTATTGTATGTAATGCCTACCTGAGCATCCCAAATAAATATCTGTTAGAGTAGAAAATGGATTTCACCACAACACCTGTGCCACGGAAGCGCCCCCCCCCCCCCCCCCCCCCCCCCCCCCGCCTCTCTGGTGGTCTGTGGCAGAGCGCAGGTGTATGATGGAAGTGTGAAATTGCACTGTTAAATGGGTCTCGGATGTGGTCGTTAGTAGCCACCCCATTTTGTTCGATACTTTGTTTGGCAATTCATTGACTGGTTGCCCCAACTACACAAGCTCATGCCATGTGTCTGACACAATCCCACGGCAAGGCCATCTTCTGACTGAGTACCGGGACTGTGATTCTTCTGTGACATTGCACTCCTTGAGCCTGTGTCTGAATCCTATTCGTGGGGTCTGTGTGTTTTCAGGGATGTATGTATATGTGTGTGCTAATGACTGATCTTGTAATTTATTATCTGAGACGGCTACTCTTCATATGAGGGTTGCATAGTACCTTCTGATGCAACTGACTGTTTTTATAAATAAAAGGCTTATGTTCATCTCATGCTGCGGCAGGTTTAAAAGGGTAATTTGCTTTGCTTGCAGCCCTGGACGTTCCCCCGCCTGCTGTGACCATGAAATAATTATGATGAACCATGTCTACAAAGAAAGGTTCCCAAAGGTAAATGGATGGAATTGAAGATGCCTGGCATCTCAGTGATTGGGCCACATAGGCTTAGTCTCTGTAAGGTGGTTTTTGTTACACAAGTGAGGGTCCAGCCCAGGAATGACTGGAATTAAACAGCACCACAGCCTCCTTAGAGGAAGAGAAAACAATAAACAAATGTGACTCGAATACCTGCTGAGAACACAGCACTCCGTGTGATGAATGTTGCCAGTGTGTACCCACAGCAGGGGCCTTGGCCAGTCCTGGAAGAGGCTCTGCCTTCAGAGGCCCTACATCCTTTCCACTCTTTGGACTCATGTTCCTCATCTACTTCGAGATTGTCAAGAGCACATGTTTTTTTTCTCTCAGAAGCCATAGCTCTCTGTGTCCTGAACACTGTTTTCCTTTTGAAACGTCCTTTTGTTTTCCCATCTCCCATGCTAAACCTATTACCGTAGAAGTAGAGATAGGCTGGCGTGTTCTATGGCTCAACTGGTAAAAGGAATTATAGAATTAAGCCAGAGTGCAGTGTGTGGAGGCTTGTTGCCAAGCCCCTTGCTTACCAGTAGCACTTCTCTGAGGGACCCCTTCACTCACCTCAGTTCCATGCCTTCTCACCCACGTGGCTCTACATAACGGGGCAGAGGCCACCTCGCCACAGCATTTGGACCATCGCCACTGCTTTTGTTACTAGAAGCATGAGAACAAAGGGAGATCTGAGGGTTCATAAACAAGGAGCAGAGTACTTATTATTTGTAATGAACCTAACATTGATGGCATTGATTAGCACTGTTTTACCTATTTATCACATGTCGCTTGCCCACCAGGAAAGCAGATATTGACTCTGCCTAGTTAATGAGGTTCAATGTTGAGAGGAGAGCAGGGGGAAGAGGGAATCTCCCTGCCTATGTAGCTCCTGTAAACCAGGAATATTGATTAGCCAGTAGGCAATCACAGGGAGGAAAATGAAGGTTGGCAAGGAAATTGTAGATCTGTTTTGTAAGGGGTATCCCCTTGGCCATGCGCTAAGGGTACAGTGTTTGCAGTTAGGGAGAAAGTTGCTATGTGTATACTTCTGGCACACTGAAACCTTGCCAAGAAAACAAACTTTTGGCTCATACTGAGGCACTCTGGCATAATCCTGAGTTTTGAATAACAACTAAAGAAATACTTCATATTTTTGATAACCCATCTGAAGGAGCCTATGAGCATAGCCCTCCACAAACACCCTTAGAGTTATTTTAAGTTTACATGGGTGGCTTACATTCCATGAGCCATCAGAAAAGGGCCAGAAACACACCTTTTCATTTGATACCTCAAATGTTAATAATCTACATTCTACACAGTGGATGGTATCTCTCCCTTCTCCATCTCCCGTTCTCTTTGTCTTCTAGAGCAGTGTTAGAGTCCTAGTGGAAGGCGCAGGAATTTTCTCTCTCTCCCGCCCCACGTGTACACACTTTCCTGTAGTATCATTGTCCTCGCCAGAGTGCTGCATCTGTCAGTGGCTGACAGGTTCAGAGAGGCAGCATGAACACCAACAGCCAACATTTACACTCATGCTTGGTGTTGTTGAATCAGTGAACTGAAACTAATACATAATGACATGTGTGCACCATGATCATATCATGCCGAAGTGAAGTTTCTTTTTTCGTGTGTGTGTGTGTGTGTGTGTGTGTGTGTGTGTTGTTGTTGTTGTTGTTAGAAATTGGGTACAGGGTCTCATTCATGCTAGCCAAGTGCTGTACCAGTGAGCTATACCTCAGCCCCCAAATGAGGCTTCTATCAAATGTAGTTCTCAGGATTCTATTTAATGACTCCTAGAGGTCTGGGAAAGGAAAGAGTGCTCTGTGCATGGTCTGCGTATGTCGCCTTGTGTTACACCTCTGTGTGTGTGTCTCCTCCCAACAGGCTACGGCTCAGATGGAAGACCGTCTAAGGGAAATCATCACCAGCTACTCCCCCGACAACGTGCTCCCCCTGGCAGATGGCGTGCTTAGCTTCACTCACCATCAGATCATTGAGCTGGCTCGCGACTGTTTAGATAAATCCCGCCAGGGTCTCATCACGTCGCGATACTTCCTTGAACTACAGCACAAGTTAGATAAGTTACTACAGGAGGTAAGAGCAAGGTGCCGTGCACATAGTTTTCCTTCTGACTTGTTCTGCGTTTCTCTTGGCAAAATATTTTCTTGTGAAACCATTTGCTTCTAAGTAGTTAGCTAAATGATGGAGTTCCCATTCCAGGAGGGTGTGCAGGGTGGGAAGGGGGAGGAGGACACACACACACACACACACACACACACACACACACACACACAGACACACACACACACACATACACACACACACACAGGCACACACATCAAGTGTGCAAGCAAACCTAAACCGATTGCTACTTGTGATGAGTTGGTTCTGGCCATTATGTGTAGTAATAGAAAGTTAATGTAATCACCTTTACAGGGACCTTGGGACCCAATTATCTACGACTCTAGGATAAGTGGATTGTGAAGGATTTTTAAGCAGTGACTCCCCGCCCTCCCCCCCCGCCCCAACTTTACCTATAAAATTATAAATTGCCCGAGTGTATGTATGTTACTTGATGGAGCTATCTAATTTTAATATCTGAAAAAACTAAATGGAAAATGGCTGGCTTTTACTAGGCTGTGTGTCCTATTAATTAACCTGCTTGTGGTATTGGATAGTAAATGGCAACTTCTATTTTCCTGAGTATCAGTTCTTCTTCTAACAAAATATCCAATTTCCAAAATGACAGAGAAACACAGGATCCCATCTGTCTAACACTCTCATGCCTGGCTCCTGATAACACCTAGGACGGGAAGGGAATGTGTATGGTAGAATAGAATTAGTGTATAATACAGCTCTTCTGACTAAAATTGATTGGCCGCAGCCTACGTGGGAAACCTATTTAACCTATATGTGGATTTATAGTGTTTATGTGTCTCATAGGGCATAAATTATATCCCTGTAAATGTAATCATGGTGGGTTTTTCCCCCTCTGAATGAATATGTAACTAATCCTCCTAAACTGGAGGAAAATACTAACATCGTACTTTTAAGAAATCCATCTGTCCTTTCCCCTACATGGCTGAGTTCTGGCAGGATAAGAAGGTGCCTCTCTGGCTGGCAGCTGCCATCTCCCTTCCCTTTCTCATCCAAGCCTCCCGACAGCATTTTCTCCATGGCTCCCATTTCTCACACACCACTAGTAAGGCGGTGCTCCTTAGATTGTCAGGGAGGGCGTGCGTACAGCTTGTGGGTTTGGTGGTTACTAATTTACCATTTGACATAGACCAGTTCTGCTACCAGTGAAAGTGGAAAGGAACGTGCCTGGCAATGGCCATGCTGGGAAAACGTGCTAAGGCTTGGTTGCGCTCAGCCCACCACACCCTTACGCACTGAGGCACTCAGAGTAGTGCATGGCCCGGCCCTTGTTCGTAGACCGTACTTCATCTGCAACACAAGGACTCTGCAAAGCCATGCATTTTTTTTCATACCTACAATGGTATACAACATGTAGAGGTTCCCAAATATTTTGTCCCGTGAGTGGCTTTTGAACACATCCCATGATACTCACCGACGACCTGCCGATGGAGTCCATTTTCAGTTTCCTGGAGCAGGCTCATTTTACTGCAGTGCCTACACTCCTCTGTTTCTGTCCCTTAACTGTGTGACTTTGATCTTTGTCCCTCTCCATCCATTTCTTCCCTGTTTCTTACAAGGATTTCCTTTCCAGCTCACGTTTTCTGTGAGCGAGTTTTCTCCAATCTCGTTGTGACCCCCTGCTTCTCTTCCCACTGCTGGTGATCTTGTTGTCTGTCTCAAAGAACGGCAGTCCTTTGGGCTTTAGTGGCTTTCAATGCATGTCTCAGAGCAGCAGCTTGTGGTCAAACTTGAGATTCCTGTGTCTGTCTGCCTCGCGGATGGCTTTGTACTTGGGTAGCCTTCAGAGCAGTGCTGGGTAACCCCGACATACCTCAGGTAGACTTAGCACCTTCTTAACTGGAGCTGTGAATCTTGAGGGCTTTGCCTCTGTCCTGGTTAAGGTGTGTACTGCTGTGAAGAGTCACCATGACAACAACTCTTATAAAGTAAAACATTTCATTGAGGTGGTGGCTTACAGTGTCAGAGGTTCAGTCCATTATAGGGTCACCCAGGCCAGCATCATCAGGACCACCTCAGTCCTGTGTTTTTTCACTTCTTCTAGGCAGTTCCCGAAGGAGGTAGATTTGGTACCCAGAGTTACTTATATGAAAATCTCCCCTCTATCTTTGTTGATGTATGGCAGACATGGCAGATTGTTTCCTGGCAATTAAAAATAAACCTTAGCATTTCAAGGATCTTCTCAGTGGGTGGAATGACAGATGAGAAAGGTTGATTTTTAGAGAAATTTCTCTCTGAGCCGGAGAAGCACGTATACCAGTGGCCTAAAGGTCATTGTTGGGAAGGAGAAAGAATGTTTTCTTATGCTTCCTCACAGACCCACTTTCTTTCAGTCATTTGTAACGATCCAGTCTCCCTTTAGAGGCACACTGCCAGTATCTGCCCAGAGCCTGGAGCAAACCTGTCTGAGAGGAGCATGCCCATTCTAGGGAGAGCAGAGCCGTGGGAACACGCTGCGGTTTCTCTTGGCAAGCCATTGTGCATTCCCAGATGTGATGTGATGCTCTGGGCCCAGCAAGCCTGTCTCCTCACCACATTTCCATTGTCAATCTTTTGAGTAACCCCAGGCACAGATCCTCCTATGGTTTGAACAGCTTGATTTAACAGATGCCTTTTAAAGTCCCGGGGTCGAGGTCAATTTCAGATGAATGCTTTTATGTCTGCAGTCTCTCTTTCACTGAGGTGTATTTAGCCAAAGAAGACAAAACACAAAGGAAACCCTAACTCTCAAATCTGGGTCACAGTCTTTTTCAATGGTGGCCAACACTTACAATACAGACTCAGGGACTCCACTGGTGTCTTTGGAACGTGCCGCAAGAGAGCAGGAAGCCACTTCCTTCTCACGCTGTGCCACTACACTGTGTTGCTTTAGCGAAGCCTGTCTTCCTGCACCAGTTTGTAAATAAAATGTCATTTGAGCTAATAGAACTCATATGTCTTGGAGGAAGACATAGCTGATAATTGATAGACGTTGGGACGTGTCATCATGTATATGGTCTTTGAAATGAAATTTTTGCCATTTGAGTTGACCATTTCCCCTTTGTGGGGAGAGACAACAAAATGTACCTCCATATTTTAGATTTTCATTATATTTGTGAATTCATAAAAACAATTATGATAGCAACATCCAGCTCAAAGTGTCACAAAGAAGTTAGCCTTTTTGTTTTTTCAATTTCTCTTTGGAGATTTATGTTTAGCTAATGATGAACTACAAAAAGAATATAAGTCATATTTTTTAGCATTAATGGCATTTTCCAAAATTTCTTTTTCTTGCAAAACAAATGTTAGAAAGAATTTTTTTTTTTTTTTTTGGTTTTTCGAGACAGGGTTTCTCTGTGTAGCTTTTGCATCTCTCCTGAAACTCACTTGGTAGCCCAGGCTGGCCTTGAACTCATAGAGATCCGCCTGGCTCTGCCTCCCGAATGCTGGGATTAAAGGCGTTAGCCACCACCGCCTGGCTAGAAAGAAAATTTAAAGTTAGCTTATGTGTGAGGGGTGGGCTATTTTTTTTCTAAAGATGTAGAACATATTCAACAATTATTTCCTCATTTTTCTTTTCAAGCAAGCTGTGTGTTGGGACATTAGCTTAAATACAGTGGACATGTTATAATCATTTTTCATAATTTTGTCTACAAGCTCTTCTGAAGGTGGGACTTGCCATTGATGAACACCCCTAAGAATAATAAAAAAATTTTTTCTTAATGTTTCTGAAATTATAACCTATGGCACCAGCAATGCATTGTTTTTTTTTTCCCTAACTCCTTAGAAAAGTGTATCATAAAACCTTAAAAATTATGAAAGCCTTAAAAAAATGAACATGAATAGTTTCCATTCAAATTTTTATCCTATTCCAGTCTTAATATTGTATTGTCAGATTTCTTCAAGTAAATATTAAAAATGTCAGTGACTAATAACAAGTTGAGCCTTGCTGTTGGAATATTTACTGTGGTTAGGCAACATGTAAAATAAAATTTAACACACTCTTAAGCCAATCAGTGTTGCTGAGCTAAGTGCCTGGGTGCTATTTATTCTGTGAGTGTCACTGAATCTGCATGTATATCAGAATATGAACAATATCTGGTTAACACATGCAGTGGCACCGCACACGTCCCACATGATGAAATAACTAACTCTCAGGCTAATCATACCATGTGCACGAACCACACGTCATGAGTGTGTTAGACGCCCACGTGAGATACCCACGATAACAAAAGCCGTCCATCTCTACCCTAGACGTGTACATCTACAATGTTTCATTGGCCGGGTCCAAGTTCTTGTCCAGCTGCTGCAGCTGGCATCCTGTTCTTAGTGGATCATAAGGTTAATGCCTCCTTCATTCATGGCTCGTGTTAACAGTCCTTATCCTTACATTAGATTTCTAAGACATAATAAATCAGAGTTTTGCCATTAAACTTTAGCTAATAGAGCTATTTTGTAGATGTCTGATAGCGTCCATTTATGTTAAAGATAATGCCTGTTAAGAGTGTTTTCTAAGTCACTTAATTTCTGATTTAAAAAAAAAAAAAATGACCTCATTAGCATGCTTTGCTGATTTTCTTTTCCATTCAGTGGAGCCTCTGTATCATCTTTCTGTTCATTGCTTTTTCATAGGCTCATGATCGCTCCGAGAGTGGAGAACTGGCATTTATTAAACAGCTAGTCCGAAAGATCTTAATTGTTATTGCCCGCCCTGCTCGGCTCTTGGAGTGCCTGGTAAGTTGCCTGTAGATGCGACTATATTATTTATGGTTAACTGTGGAAAGTAGTGACCAGCAGAAGGCTCCAGTTTCATTTCACTTCAACCACGGGTGCTAAATGGAAAGAGTCAGGAGGGACTCCACCATGTGAATGCTTATGATGGCGTCCATATGTGGCCTGTCTTCTCTGATTTTGAGAAGGAAGTCTGGCGCTGGTGCCACTGTTAAACAGTAGTCATATCGTATTCTGGTCAAACCTGAAGGATGATCATGCAATAATGTGCTTGACCTTATTCCAGCATGATAACCTTATGCCACAGCTCATTTAAAATGCTTACTATGCCTCATGTTTCTGGAGTTGCTAAGTTGCAGACAGAGGGCAGTTGGGGATATGGTGACCTGTAGCTGCAGTTATTGTTTTTAAAATGTGCTATGTTAGAAATCTGTGCTAGTTGACAACCCATTGGAAAGACTATATAGCAAGGCATCATCCAGATCTGGAGGGAGAGCTGCGTTAGTGTTTGTATCTTTTTGGTCAATGATCATTTTCTTTTTCTTTTTCTTTTTTTTTTTTTTTTTGGTTTTCTGATACTTTGAGATTTCAGTCAAAATTGTAAATAAAGTTGGTGCTTTGAGCGTAAGAATTCTTTCAGGGCCTATTAATAGAGTATGAAAATTCACTTTTAACTTCTGCTGACTACTAATGTCCCTCCATGTGTACAGCTTTTGGCATCAACTCACGATACATGTATAGTTGCAGGTGCTTTGGTTTCGTCCTCACTTTAATTAGCATTCATAATGTTTTATGAAATGGAAATATTCACAGCCCCATAAATACATCTGAGTGGCTGATGAGACACAGCAGGGGAGACTTTGGCGAGAAAGTACACCAACCTGGGCATGGTGGCACACACCTCAATAGTCTCAGTTACTCAGGAGACAGAGGTGGAAGGTTGGACCTCTGAAGTTGAGGAATCTGAGGCTAGCCTAGGCAACACACTGAGAGCTCAGCTCAAAAAAGAGCATCAGTAAACCCTTTGTCTGTCAGTGGGCTCCTGATCTCCGGTAGGACACATTACCTTCGAAGTTACATCACAAAGAAACTGGAAGTACTCATTTCCTCTAGGTTACCAGTTGTAAATATGCGTCGTCTTGGACTCGGACTAGGCTGCAGATACGCAGTGAGAATGTTGCACTGTGTGAAGGCCTTTGCCTCCTTTCTTCGTATATAACATTCAGCCATGTCAGCTTTGTTTGTGAATAAGATGTATGTAATAAAACCTCCAACCTTTTTGAAATGTTATTCTGTGCTTGTCATCTGCCAGGAATTTGATCCTGAAGAATTTTACTACCTACTGGAAGCCGCAGAAGGCCATGCCAAAGAGGGCCAGGGAATCAAAACTGACATTCCCAGATACATCATCAGTCAGCTGGGGCTCAATAAGGACCCTTTGGAAGGTAAGTGCTGGTCGGGTTGCCCTACCTTCTCTCTGATCATGGCATCTAGAACTTCATAATGAGCCTTTACTTTTCCTGTGTTGGAGATCTCTATGAAAAAGCCCCTTTTGGGGAGACCAGTTAGCATTTGAAAGAAAGTAGTTGAGTACGAAGGAGGAAATGAACGTGCCCAAAGCGCGGCAGCTAGAGAACGGGGCTGGCCTTGCTGGACTAGAGGCCTGAAGTCACAAGAGTGCGTGATGTCTGCTGAAGCACTTGGATTCCATCTTTCCTGAGTCCTTCTTTTGCAAAGCTCAGTGGGGTCCCTCTGGAGAGCACTTTTAATTTTCAAAGTGTTGCTAAAAATCATCGCTCATTTAAAATTGACATTTAAATTTAATTTAGGAGTAATGCAGCTACAGTGGGTGACTTTAAATTGAGAGCAGCCATGGTGGGTACATTTTTAGCTTACTTGTTTCAAGTAAGCATTAAAAATAGTAATACATACAAGAAAGCCAGGGGTCAAAAGGGGTGCTTCTTTTAAAGCTCGTTAGAGGATGCGTGGCTGGTTCACATGAAGAAAGATATAATTCTATTAAATATAGGAAATAAGAAACATCCTGTAGTAATTTTTCAAAATATCTAATATTGGTATCCCTCCCATCCTTTTCTGGCTCGCTGATATATTATTGTTATATATAACACTTGATTTTTGATACATACAACACTTAGTCTGCATACCAGCCCAAAAGACTCACAAACAATCATTGACACCCTCATTCCAAAGCGTCTTCCTGATTCATTAAATTGAATTTGCAGACAGTGTTTAACCTACTCAGTTGTTTGTGGTAGGGGTAAATGTTGGTGCAGAGGTTTTTTTTTTTTTTCTTCTGCTTCCTGCCCTGCTCTTTCCTTTTCTCCCTGCTCTGTCCGCTCTTGTGGACATTGTATCTTTGCCTCTAGTGAAATGATGCATGCATTCCTGGGAGATAATGGCAGATAAATTCACACTGTACTGAAAACAATACCACAACAGATTCATCACTTACAGAGACTGGTGGCTGCCTTTCTGAAAAGTTCCCTGGGGAGAGATTTTTCTCCCATGGCTTTTAAATTACCATCTTTACCTTTTTGAATCATGAGTCTTCAGAAATGGTTTAAATCAATGAAATAAAAAGGGCAGATGTTTAATGGTATTTAGATGAGTTTTAAAAAATCTCTTCAGGCATTACAAAATGATGGCTTAGCTTCCCGCCTCAAAAGCTGACTCTTGGCTCCAGCCCATTACTACCCACTGCTTAGAAATAATATGGATTTCCCAGATAATAGTTATTTAGCTGAAATTCTATTTAAAATAGAACCATCTTTTAATTTGTTTTTTATGAAAATAATTGGAGAGGGGAGGCTGTCAAAGCATGTTAGAGTGACTCTTCACGCCGATATAGTTAAGGTGCACCAGCCCATGACTTGTCAACCAGTGAGCCCTGTACGGCTCTTCTCTGGCAGTCAATGTCACTGTAGGCAGAACTTTGGCACATGAATAATGCGATGTCCTCTTATGTATGTGAATAGATTTATTTTTTTAAAAATAGTAGTGATCATTGACACATTTGAGTTGTGTAAAATTATCACTAGGAATTTTTCTTTACTCCTGATAATTTTCTTGATTCATTCTGAGAATGGCTTTTCAATATATATATTTTAATACTTAAAATGTGACGTCTCCAGGTAATTTGATGACAAACCCGGAGATACTTCTGCCTCCCTTTCTTGATAACCTTAAAACAGACAAACTGAAGACCGTCCTTTGGTATGCAGGAGTGGGATCTAGGCTGGGCTGTGACCTTCTCTGTGCAAATACAGAAGCCACTTTGTGTCTCCATAAAATTAAATAAGTAATAGCCGGCGAGGAGTCCCCATTCATAGGTGCAGTCTGTGTGACGGGACAGCACAGTCCCGAGTATCAAATAGAACTCCCTACAGCTGCTTTTGCTACACAGTATCAGATCTTGTCTCATTCCTTGAAAGCCCCTCCAACCATGCACCCCTCCATTTGTCCAAGTCTCTGGATCTAAGGTGCTGGTCACACTGAGGTCCGAGTCATTTCTATGACACTACGAAAGCATTTGTTCTCAGCACAGTTTTTCTCAGCAATGTCCCCTTGTATCTCAAGTGGGGAAGTTAGTGCCATTGTCCAGCCATTTCAGAATCTGGAGTTTGTACATTTTTACCTAAAGACGGCACTCCCGTGTGGTTTTGCTTCCTCTCTCTTGTCAATAATCACCGCTCCCAAAAGACAGTTGTGCTTGTGAGAACACAAACATGAAATAAAGACCCAGGGAGCAATTTTAAATGCTTACAAAACGGCTAAGGACGATAACCTTTTGGTAACACATCCAATTTTGAAAAATTAAAAATGCTTTTGGAGAAAATTCTTTAAAATTCCCTATTAATAAAAATGTGTCATAAAGACAGTATAAAGATGAGCATTAAATGAATTAGGCTTTCTCATTTGCTTATATAAACTCAAGGATGTTCTCCAGGCCATGGGCTGAGCCTCAGTTAGACATGAGATGCCTTTGTCACTTTTAACTAGACCACCAGGGAAGGACTTAAGCTGGTGTCAGGCTTGTGGCATCCAGCCCACAGTTGACAGCTCTGAACAATGTAATTAATAAATAACAACCAACACTGAATGTGCACTTAATTCTTATCAGTGAATATGCTAAGAGCTGTACACGCATTTTGGCACACGTAGTACTCACAAAAGCGCTATGACATAGTATCAGTCACGTCTCTCAGAAGAACCTGGAGATACGAAGTCTCTCAGCGAGGAAGTGACGGCCCAAGTATTTTTGTCCCCATCCTCTGGTCCCCGCCACCATAACTGCCTCTGGAGAACTGCACATTCTTTATGTCCCTGCAACCAAGAATCACTTCCAAACTGCAGCCAATGTATCTCTGCTGTATGTCAAGCCCCGGGAAGGCTTGCCTCTCTTGTGTTATAGACAAAGCTGCTAGCTCACCCAGGGCTTTGCAAGCTAGACTACATGCATGAACCAGTGCCTGCTGCTCACTGACACAGAGGCCCAGCTTCCCATGTCCCCAGGTCTGGCTATTCATGAAATTGGAGATCCAGAGAAAGTGTCAAGAGAACATGTTCAAAATGTCAGCTGCCGTTCTTGACTTGGGGGCTATAATATGTGCATATTGGTGTATAAACTGTAATCTTCTTTCTCTCTTTTTAAATAATGAGAACTTATTTCTCTTCTGTTTTGGCTTTGTATTCTTATAGAATTTCAGTATTTTTTTCTTTTACCTTTTTTTTTTTTTTTTTAAAACTCAGAAATGGCTCAGTTGGGGAATTATGATAGCGGGACAGCAGAAACGCCAGAGACGGATGAGTCACTGAGTGTGAGTATTTTGCCTGATAAAATACGATGCCAGTTCTTCTGTTTCTTAGCAGCTGGAGATTTTTGACTGTGTTAATTACTTTATTCCATAAATGTTTATTGTCTTTCTGTGGGCAAGGCACGAGGCATACAATTTTAGCGCCTCATTCCTAAGAGAAGCAGAAATGTACAAAACGATATCATACACACCAAAATAGCAACTGTGAGCATGAAGAACATCTATGAAGAAAAGATGACCATGAGCTGGTAGATCATTTCAAAAATAGATTTTTCTGAGTTGGTCAGTCCCAGAAGACTTTCTAAGGGTGTGGCCATTGAACTAAAATGGGAAAATGAGCAGGACATAAAGGGACAGAGGAACACTCCAGATGCAAGGTGTGTCTGAGGGCTAAAAGCATAGAAGCCTCCAGAGCCGGAGAGCTTGAAGGAAACTAGTCAGTAGGATTCTGCTCACATTTATCAGGTTGCCTTCTTTTTAAGGGTAGTGGAAAGCCACCGAACAATGGAGGAGACTGCTGTGAGAGAGGAGGGAGTAAACAGGGAGATGGCTTCATCAGAGTCATGGCTTGACAGCAGATAGGATACAGGGAGCAGGCTGGGTGGCCACAGGGATGTCCGTTAAGAGGCAGCTTCAGTGGTACTGGTGAGAGGTCCTGCTGACTGGGGACATTCTCCTAAGAAGTGAGTACCATTAGAGAAGCCAGGATGAAGCCAAGTGGTTAGGAAAGCAGGAGCCTGTTCTGTAGTCTGGGGTTTGAGAACCTAGACTCTAGATCCAGATTGCCTAGCTTTGAAAACTAACTCTACCTCTTACACAGTGTGCATACTAGTCAGGGAAGGGGTTCTCTGAGCCTCAGTTTCTCCATCTGGATAAAAGCTAAATAAAATGTTTCATGTGGCCGGGCGGTGGTGGCGCACGCCTTTAATCCCAGCACTCGGGAGGCAGAGCCAGGCGGATCTCTGTGAGTTCGGGGCCAGCCTGGACTACCAAGTGAGTTCCAGGAAAGGCGCAAAGCTACACAGAGAAACCCTGTCTCGAAAAACCAAAAAAAAAAAAAAAAAAAAAAAAAAAATGTTTCATGTACAGTGGTTAGGGAAGTGTCCCCTAGCTAAGTGCTAAGCGACAGTCACTGTGCTAATTTCATTATCACAACTGTTGTCGTTGAGATGTGTTGAAACTGCAGTTCCTTTGAAATATCCACGAACCAGTAAACTAGTGATGGTAATCTGCAATACTCAGGCTCTTGAAGGGAGAGTTTCCAGGAGAAGTCGGAGTGAGTTCATCATCAGGGATGTGAAGGAAGAGTTCATGAGACAAGGACCTGTGCAGAGCAATCAAGTGGTCCCTGAGATGAAGCCATGGAAGTAATGAAGTAATGATAAGATTCAGGTCCTGCAGCCAGAGGCCAAGGGGAAGTGGAAGAGATAGGTGGCTGTGTGAACTGAGAAGGTCAAGTAGCTCTAAGGCCAGGGACTGGTTGTGTTTCCCCAATAGAGATGGTAGGATGAGGGAAGAACCAAAGTAGAGGAGAAGGCAAGGCGCTGGTTTGCAAGCCTTCCAAAGATGAGCCAAACAGTGGGCATAGAGATGGCTGTCCTGACAGGAGAGACCTGTGCATACCTCAGCATCATGGGGTCTTCCTACATGATGGAGAGGGAATTCTGGACTCTGTGGAGGGAGCAAAGCAGCTGCTGAGGTGAATGAGCACAAGAGACTGTTACTCACAGCAATAAGGTTATTCCTGTTCATTAAGCTAAACTTCTTAGAGAGCTATCATTTAGAATCGTGATATGTAGGACATAGTAAGATTTCTGGTATAGTGGCATCCTACTTCTAAGAAATTTGTCACCTACATCTGTACGGTTGCCTCAAAATGAAAAAGGTATGCCCTGGTCAGGAGTGGAGAGTCCATATTCTCCCCCAACACCAGTGACAGTTGTGCTGGCCTAATTCTTTCTTGACTGAAATCAGAGGGAAGGGTTGGCATTTTAGACTGAAGTATTAAAATGTCGGACCACTTATTCTCCTGGCAACACGGGCTTGCTCAAATGCAGCTGATAGGAACCGGCTAGGAGGAGCATCTCAGGGCTACTGGGGCTACAAGATCCTTGGAGCTGGTCCCGGATCCTCACACCACGCCTCTGCAGGTTAAACAGCGCATTATGGTCATTGTCTCCAAATTGGAACTGTGTTTTAACCATTCACATTCTGTTCCCCAGAGCTCAAATACTTCCCTGAGACTTCGAAGGAAACCCCGAGAGAGTGATTTTGAAACAATTAAATTGATCAGCAATGGAGCCTATGGGTGAGTTATCAAAGCAGTGCTTTCCAGCATATTGTAACACACCTGAGTATGGCATTTGGTTTTCATTCTTACCTTATGCCAAGTAGATGCTGTTCAGGGACTGGCATTTTAGAAGGCTGCGTCTTCCCCCTTGGGTATAACATGAAGCCAGAATTACTTCTGAAGACCCAATCAAAGACACAGTTGGTGACCCTGAGCTTATTTTAGAAGATCAGGAAGATTTTATGAAGTAGAAGAAAAATGTTCTATGTTCCTGTTTCTGTGACTAAATCTGTGCTTGGGGTTGAAAGGCATTTGGCTCTTGGTTGAGATCATATATATTATATATTGTGTGAAACACACCACACACATGTGACTTCATACACTAGCATGTTTATTAAATTGAATGAAACACTATAATCTAACTAATCTTACTAGCATTCCTTCCTTGATCCATTTTATTCCTGAAGGAAGAGAGTTATGTTCTAGATTCATACAAATGTCTTCAAAGAACACGTTTTCAGTCTCTAGTGGGCACTAAATTCCGTCACTTTTCTGTTTTTTCCATTTCCTAGTATCTCTTTTTGTAATGGATAAAATGGGTTTTCTTTTCTCAAAAATTTTGAGACAAGGTCTCATGTAGCCCAGGTTGACCTTGAACTTACTGTGTAGCCGAGAATGACCTTGAATTCCTGATCCTTCTGCTTCTACCTTCTGAGTGCCAGGATTAGAGTCCTGTGTCACTACAGGTTTTTCAAGTTTAATTTAATTTAATTTTTTGGTGTTTTATCTGTTGACATGCACTGCACACACACACACACAGTACACTTCAGTACCCTGTTACACAGTAGTATTTCAATATCTATGTAATGGTGACATCAGAGTTAGTGTTTTCATTTCTTTAAACATTTCTTGTTTCTTTGTGCTGCCTGGGAACCATTGAGATCCTCTTGTTGAATTCCTTGATCCATTTCTATAGACCAGGAGTTCTCAACCCATGAGTGGTGACCCATTGGGGATTGAATGACCCTTTCGCAGGAGTTGAAGATCAGATGTCCTGCCTATCAGATATTTACATTATGATTCGTAACAGTAGCAAAACTGCAGTTATAAAGTAGCAACGAAATACTTTTATGGTTGGGGTCACCACAACATGAAGAACTGTATTAAAGGATGGCGGACTTAGGGAGGTTAAGAACAACTGCCGTAGACATAGTTTCCTTCCCGGGGTGTAGAGTAAATAGTCACAATTGTAAATTGTAAATTGCAGATTCTGGGTTACCAATAAGTAGTGTGGAAGGACAATTAACATGCAAACTATGACCTAATCCATTTTAGATTGCCCAAGAATTCTGTCTTAATTATTAATCCCAATTCCATCTGTATACAGAGAGTAATAAATAATCCCCGAGACATTTATTGCCATTTATCCACATAGGAGCAGATGAGACGGTGATTTTTGATGTGCCACAAGGGATGTTTCTCCTTACTGGTTTTTCACTTCTAATATTTTCCACTCCATTAACTTAGCAAAGAACTTAAATATTTGTGAGCCCTCTCTATGCCTCACTGGCTTTCAGGATTTTGTCAAATAGCATGTTTCCTGATGCGGCCCATAAATGCTTTTACATGTTATCTTTTAGCAATATTTGCTTTCCTCATTGAAAGTTCTCTAGCATGCAGTTATTCATGCCTTTTGTTTATTACCACTTGTTTTGTGGGTTTTTATTCTTCTTCTTGCCATGACCCCAGGCATTCTTAATAGGAAGAAGCCAGCAGGTTGATCTCACAGGCACAGGATTGGAGCACTGTTCAGCTCTTTTTCAGCAGTGGAATGAATTCTGGAGTAAGATGTTCTAGGAATCAACACTTTTGTAAATCTTGGGCATGTATCTTAGCAGTATTTGGAGTTCTAATTGGTTGAGTAAACTCATTTGTAGTGCAATTAAACCAGTGTCTAGTAGATGAGGTATATCACACTTTGGGGAATGGTCGGGAATATACAAGAAGTTAAACAAGCTGTGAATTAGTAAACACCCAGGATGCAGGCCAAGTCATTAATGGGCTCACAAGCTGCCCGTCGGAGCCTCTGCCGATCAGCCAGAACCATTTCCCCCTTTTCTCTTCTCAGATGTAATATCTCATTACATTTCTGACAGATTTCCTTTCTATCTGAATTATTTTTAATTTAAAATTGGAATGGAGCTACCCCTGTCAGTTCAACCAGCCATGATGCTGTCTTCAGGCTAGCTGAACAAATAGACCCTTAGATGGGTAGAGGATCTGGGCTCTTCCCACTGTCTTGAGTATCGGTGTAACAGGGTATCACTACTTACATCAGTGGCTCAGAGAAACACAGACTCTGTGTCTCCGCAAATGGCTGCTGGTGCTAGGAGCTAACCCTCTCACTAGAAAAGCGTGGTAAGACACAGCACTGTGTCCTGTTATGCTTGCTGACCATACATGTGATAATGCCAGTTTGGTCTCTGGCTGGAAGTGAGACTTTTCATGGTACTCTTAGACTGAGGCTAATAAAGCCACCATTGTCCTGGCCTCTTTGTGTTCTCTGCTTACGAGCCTGGTGTGGTAGTTGATACCGTTTCCACATGTCTGTGAAAGAGGACCTCAGATACACAGGGCCTCTGGTTCCAGGCAGAGTTCTCCTCTCCTTCCAAGCATCCTTTGATTAAAACTTTCTGTTATCCCAGTAGACAATTAAAGATGTAACTTCTTCTATTGAATATTGGTTGGATTTTAAAGCCATAACCTCAAATGTTTTTAAAGAGATTTTTTTTTCCTCTTTGGATTATGTGGGTCAACATGGGGTCTCCCGTAGTCCAGGCTGGCCTCAAATTTGCTATGTAGACCAAATTTGCTTTGAACCCCTCCTGATCTTCTTATTACAGGTATGTACCACTACACACAGCTAAAAGAATAACTTTGGCCAGGTGGTGGTGGCACACACCTTTGATCCCAGCACTCGGGAGACAGAGCCAGGCAGATCTCCATGAGTTCCAGGCCAGCCTGGTCTACAGAGCAAGATCCAGGACAGGCACCAAAACTACACAGAGAAACACTCTCGAAAAACAAACAAACAAACAAAAGAATAATGTTGACTAAGTTAAAATGCTTGAAAGTTGCAACATTTCTCCCCCTATTTTACTTTTCTCTTTGACCTTGATACACACTATTCCCTCACCCCTCAAGGGCTCAGAGACATTTCCTAGTAAGACCCGTGAGGGCAAGCGGACACACACCCATTCACACACGCTGTGATCACCTTTCCTTTCTGTAGTCCATTGACACTCGCCCGCTCCCACTTATGGATCTGCTGGCTCACATCCGTGCACTGGGCTTTCAGAGTCGCATAACTGCATATGCACTGGAACCACGCTTCTAATGGGGCAGGGGTTCACTGGGCTTCGGAAGCCCTTCCACATGCCTTCCTTTACTTGTCTTGCGTAGGCAAAGAGACACCGGCTCCTGGAGGGCAAGAGTCTCCAGCTGCCTTTCCACCATGTCATGTCCCATTCTTGGGCTTCCCTGTGCAGGAAGAGACAGAATAGCCTTCTCCAGCAAAGCAATGCTGGGGGCCAGAAAACAAAGACATAGGAAGCCTTAGCAGAGAGTGCAGTGCTGGGTCATTAGGACATTCATAGTGTATTCAACGGTGTTCATTGTCCATCAGCTGGTCACTTCTCAGTGCCTTGCTCTCTGCTGAAGTAAGTACATCTAGAACATTGTCATAGAGCAAAAGACGAAAGATGTATGTGACAGATAACAGTTACTAACAAATATGTTTTAGCATGAAGAGTAATACGCCAAAAGCAAAATAGAAATGTAAGAACATAAACTGGAGACTGACGATGTCACCCGGTGGTAGATCTCTTGCCTAAAATGTTCAAGGCCCCGTGTTCAGTGCCTAACATTGCAGAAATGACCAACAAGCCCTCACCCACAAAGCTTTCAGCAGCAGCAAATACTAATGAAGAAATCTAGTCCTTCAGCAGCTTGATCAGCACTGGGTTGAAAAGCAAAGTGTGATAGTTTCAGTGTGAAATTCAGAATACAGGTCTGAGGGGCCTCAGCACTGAACTCACTGTGAAATATTGAAGGAAAAGCTAGGAGGTGAGTTACAATTCAGTTGGCTTTTAAGACGAGGCAAGCAATTTTAAAAAGGTATCATTTTCATGTTAATATTTTGAGTTCTTGATTTTATTTAAAAATAGATCCCTCATTTCAGAAATCCATTTTAATAACAATTGTTTACCAATGTGCATCATATTTGGGAGTTGGCCAAGTTATTACCTGTACTCCTTTGTGACTGTCTCCATATCCTGTCGTCACTGTCATGATTAGACACAGCTTCCAAGATCTGCAGACTTTTTATTGTACCCAACCAGTCATTTTAAAAAGGAAAATACAGTAAAAGCTTATCACCAGATATAGAACTATCTACTAGCTGGTTAATAAATTTAATAATAGAAAATCTTTCGAAAGACGTGTATGGTAAACATTTAAGTTTAACCTACATATGTATATTGTCTTTAGGTTTGAGGCCTTTGAAGACAGTTGATACGAGCCATACTTACAACGCATGGTTTCTGCTTCCCAAGTTCAAAGGTGAAGCTAAAATTTGGAGCAGTCTGAATGTTGGCCTCTGAGTGTCTTGTCGGCCTTTGAAAGGTTCACTCCCACTAAATTTTATTGAGTCACCTGCATCCACTGAAACCTTCCAAAACACTTATTAGCAACAGAACTTCTCATTGCTTCTCTTTGTCAGGTTACATTTCATCTTAGTTACTTAGTTACTGGTTACTTTTGGTACATTACATCTTAGTTACTTAGTTACTAGTTACTTTTCTCTTTATCGCCATTGATGTGGGATGGTCTATATGTCAAATGTGTTGCTGATTGGTCAATAAATAAATCACTGATTGGCCATTGGCTAGGCAGGAAGTATAGGTGGGACAAGGAGGAGAATAGAGCTGGGAAGTGGAAGGCTGAGGGAGACACTGCCAGCCGCCATCAGGATAAGGAAGATGTAAAGTACCGGTAAGCCACAAGCCACGTGGCAAGGTATAGATTAATAGAAATGGATTAATTTAAGCTGTAAGAACAGTTAACAAGAAGCCTGCCACGGCCATACAGTTTGTAACCAATATAAGTGTCTGTGTTTACTTGATCGGGTTTGAGCGGCTTGGGACTGGCGGGTGAGAGAGATTGGCCCTGACTGTGGGCCAGGCAGAAAAACTCAAGCAACACGCCATCAAAGACAGAAGGCACCACCTAAGGGAGGAAGGATTTGTTCCTGTTCCTGAGAGGCTCAGTCCATCATGGCAGGGGAGGTATGGGGAACTGGAACTCCTTCCATATTGGTGGCAGTTTGCAGCACACATGTTACAGCTTGCTGAAATCAGCAAGCAGACACCACCCCTCAGCCACCCTCTTTTCTCCCTGCTAGCTGGGTCTTTCCAAAGGCTCCATAACCTCCCCGCACACCGCCACCTTCTGGGGGCCAGGTGTCCAAACACTTGAATCTGGGGGGAACATTGACCATTCAAATCGTAACAATTGGTTTAACTATTTATCTGCATTAGTTAATCCTTTGAAACAGAGTCTTATGTAGCCCAGATTGGCCTTCAATTTGCTTCGTAACCAAGGATGACTGTGAAGGTCTGATCTTGGAGCTTCTTCCCATGTGCTTGAATTGATTTTGATATCAACTCTAATCAACAGAACAGGTGAAGGAATTAATGCAGCCTAAAGGAAGGAGCCCAGCATCGAGGCCTCCCATAGAAGACCCCTGACGTAGTGTGTACAGAATATCTTAGCATGTACAAAACGTCCAACTGGCTGACTCTCATGTGTTGTTTTACAGTGAGATGCAAAGTGCCAGGCCACTCAGTGAGTTATTTTGAGGGGTGTCATGAAGAGACCTTCCTTTGTACTATATAGTGAATGAAAAACTAGAAAACCAAATAAATGAAGACAGGGAGCAAAAGCCGAAGAGAAAGAGAGAGAAGTACAAATGTGTGACATTGTGAACAAAGAAAAGGCAGGGACATGATGGAAATATAAAAAGAGGTTGGAAAGAAAAGGCAATCCCTAGTTGAACACTTTAGTGAAAACATCAATGTGGATTAAATCAGATTTGAATGTCCTGAGACTTATGTCAGTGCCCTGAGCTAGTAGTTCAGTAGGGAACGAATTGTCTCAGTCTTCTTTTCAGTCAGTCTTTCATTGTTCAGAGATACTGAGCTGGCTAGTGGGAAACACATCTCAGTTCACATAACTCCTTATTTTAGAAGGCCTATCAATTTTATATATATTTACCATGATCCGTGGCTTTTTAGATAAATTACTACTTATTTGATCAATGCCTTTTATTGGTTGAAGTATTAAGGCCACTCCATGTAGTTAAAAGGGAGGTTTATTTTGTGGGGTAACTTACAAGTAAAGGGATAGGTTACAGGGTCTGGGAAAGGTGCAGTCCAGCGGTGTTTTCTGGAGAACTCTGCTTGGTCTACCTCCAGCGTCCAGGATCCAGGAACCAAGAGAACCGGCACATCTGGATTTCAGGATTTAACGGCTCCTCTTTCGGCCCTGCCTTGTAGGCGTGACAGTTACCGGAAGCCTCAATGGGGGGTAGTACTTCCAGGGCAAAGCTGGAACAGCTACCCACTACAGCCTTTGGTCTTAGAACAACATATACAACCTGTTACAGGCTGAGTGGCCCTTTAAGGGATCACTTATTTGATCACCGCCTGCTTGGAAGCTCAAACCTGTCTTTCTATGAAAACAAGTGCAATGACTTGTGAGGAAGGGGCCATCGCAGGCCTGTTTCCTGCTGCTCATTTTTCTATTGGGGATTTTAGGACTCCCGCCCCTAAGGACTGCTTTCTCCAGGTCGTCCCAGGCCTTAGGGGCCTCACTGTTTTTCTAGAGAGTATCTGGGCAAGGCCATAGCAGAGACTGAGTGTGGCCTAGTTTGGTCATTTTATACTATAAAGGTGCTTCATAGCTTGGCCAGGGGGACCAGACATACAGCTCCATGGCTGTCCCTCACCTGTTATGTTGGGACATGTACTTGCTGCTGGAGTTCATAGAGGGCGTGTGTGTGGAGGCCGCAGTGAGGAAATAATGTACCCTTTGTTGCTGAACAATCTCATACATCCTCATACACACTTCTCCATTTATCTGGAGATTCCATGCGAAGTAATTACTCTCAATTGGAAACTTGAGACTCTAAGAAGCTGTGGTCCTCTTCTCAGATCCCAAGGGTATCATTTAGAAAATTATTGCTTTAGTCGGTCTGGAAAACGTGCCTAACATATGTCTAATGCTAGGAAGGATGTCGCTCGTGATCCGTATGCAGTTTTATTAATTCTTCCCAGTTCTGATTTATATATTGGATTTTGTTTTGTTTGTGGGAGAACGGAAAGCATCAGCTAGCTCTTGGGAAATAGCACTCTGGGGACTCTCTGCCCCCTTTTTGGGGCACCAAAGGCAAATGTGATGCTTTATGCATGATCTTTACTAATAAGGTTTTTTAGAAAGTCAGTCTAGCCAAAGGACTTTGGCCTGGAATGGGATGTTTCTAAGTCACCAGCACAGCTGTGGGAACTTAGCTTGAGCTGTTATGAACCCCAAAAGCATGGGGCTTACGTGGTGTGTGTATCCCCCTGAGCATCCTTACCTTCTGTCTCCTGTCCTCCATTCCAGGGCGGTTTACTTTGTTCGGCATAAAGAATCCCGGCAGAGGTTTGCCATGAAGAAAATCAATAAACAGAACCTCATCCTTCGGAACCAGATCCAGCAGGCCTTCGTGGAACGTGACATCCTCACTTTCGCGGAAAACCCCTTTGTGGTCAGCATGTATTGCTCCTTTGAAACAAGGCGTCACCTATGCATGGTCATGGAGTATGTGGAAGGTAAATAGGTCTCGCGTGCACGTGCACGCGCGCACACACACACACAGAGCACAGTGCCTACACCCAGACATTCTTGTAGCTGAAGCTGCATTTGTGCCACAGAACAGCTATAGCCACCTAGGAACCAAAGCCAGCAATGAGGTGCCCGAATTCCCAGTCATTATCTTCTGATAATTGCTTATAAAATGCCTGCTACTATAACAAAGGGGAAATTAGTGTTGTTTGGGAAAAGGTTGTTTTCTTTTTTAATAGCTTTTAATCCTAACTACCTCCCTTCAATTGGTCATTAAAGTTGGAATATAGGTGATAAGATTTTTTTTTCCTACTTCCTTTTATCACATATCATAAAACGGGTTCATTGTAATTAGTCTTCTTAAAAAGTGAATTTAAAATATATCCTTTTTAGCCTATGGTAGGAAATTAAAAATCCAGCCAGTCTTCTCAATCTTCACCCCAGCCCACCCCCTTTTTCTTTTTAAACAGACAGTCTTCTTTATAGCCAAGCAGGTCTCAAACTTTATAATGTTTCTGTCTCAGTCTCTAGAATGCTTGGGTTATCAGCATGTCTGACCTACCATGCCCAGCCTCCTCCTCAACAGTTTGTGGTGTGCATTTTAAATGTTCGAAGAAATCTTATTTCTTTCTCCATTAAATTTCTGAGACTTTCCATCCAGCATCATCACTGTTGACATAAAGTTAGTAAAATAAATAGGTCGGCAGATGCACGAACCCTCTTCTCTGAGTGTGGTTTAGGCTCTTTTCTTTATTTGGAGAGAATGCCCTCACTGTAAATCTCCAAGAAACAGTAGAGATTTTTACATAAACCCTTCCTGTTTTGCAGATAAGTGGATTGGCAGCCAAGAAAGGGAGCCTTAGTGGGTCCTGAGGGGTCGATAGAGCCCCACACAGTGTGCCTGAGCTCTGTCCATTGTTCTTTCCACCACACCCGGTAGTTTGTTTCTGAACTATTGTGTGGTTATTCTTTAGTGACTCTTTTTCACATTGGTATGTGTGAGGCTGTGTCCTCATTCCTTTACATAGAATGAACCTCAAATGACCCTATAAAGCAGTGGTTCTCAACCTTCCTCATGCTGTGACTCTTTAATACAGTTCTTCCTGTTGTGGTGATCCTTCAACCATAAAATTACCTTATTGCCACTTCTTAACTATAATTTTGCTACTGTTACGAATCATAATGTAAGTATCTGATATGCAGGATATCTGATAAGCAACCTCTGTGAAGGGGTGGTTTGACCCTCAAAGGGGTCGCGACCCACAGGTTGAGAACCTCTGCTATAAAGGATGACATGTCTAACCTGATATTGCATTGAAGTAACCAAGACCAGCAAGCTGATTCACCTAAGAGCGCTCAGCTGCTCAGAGCCAGTAGGATTCCACCTCTGTAATCTAATTCTAGCATCTGTGTTTTATACTGCTACATTATAAATTAGTACTATCATCCTGAATTATGCTTAGAGGTTCTTCAAAACACAGTTCATTTCAGAGTCAAGCTGCTTTCTTCACTCCACAGCTTAATTAGGAACATGACGACTTAACAGGGCCTCCACTTACGAATGTGACTCTTCTGCTTTGAAGTTCTGTGATCCACACTGCTAGTGTTCACTAATCCTGCTTGACGCTGTTCTGACTGAGTTTGTTTCCTGTGTCTTACAGGGGGAGACTGTGCAACCTTAATGAAAAACATGGGTCCTCTCCCAGTTGATATGGCCAGGATGTACTTCGCTGAGACGGTCTTGGCCTTGGAGTATCTGCATAATTATGGAATTGTACACAGGGATTTGAAGCCAGACAAGTATGCACATTGATGAAACAAATGCCTTCTTTTCCATAATACTGAACATTTTCCTCTGTCTGAAATGTTTTTAAGGCTATTTGCACGTTTCAAAAATTCTCTTAATATAAAAAAATGAGTTATTTTAATAGTAACTTAATGGTAATTTTTATACATTTTTTTAAAGACTACAATGCTTACAATGAGAACTTATAAGAAACAGAGAAAAGCGACTCTAAATAAAGCTAGAGTTAATTTCCTTTTTATCATGTAAACTTTTGAACAGTGACATGGAATGGTGCTGATTTCTGGAGCATTTGCTATTTGGCATCATACTGAGATGAACTTTACCTGTCCCTTGGTCATATCCATGATGCGATATTCTATTTCACTCATACTTCATTAGTTTGGAGTTTATTGTAGCCTCAGATTTAAGATGCAGCTAGAATTTTTCCCAAGCTGTTCATCTTGATATCATGTATGGGATATTCCATGCTTTCTTCACTAGTGAGAGATGCTGCTAAGTGTGTTGAAAAGTGACAGTCTAAGTTCCTACACATCAGAAAGCTTGGAAAACCCAGGGAAACAGAAGAACAATTTCATATACAACTATTAGAATCTGGGCATAACTACTGCTAGTTTGTTTGAGATATGACCTTTCTACATATCCATGGCTGTCCTGGAACTCACTGTGTGCACCAGGCTGTCCCCAAACTCACAGAGATCCACCTGCCTCTGCTCCCCGAGTGCTGGGATTAAAGGCATGCGCCATCACCACCTGGCCCTCCTTCTAGTAGTTCTTTAAAACTCCTCTATCACTTTAACATTTCAGTTGATAGAATGCTATTTTTTTTACTTACAATGAAATATTTTAATATATTCAAATGTAAATTCTTTGCATGAAATAATAAATCCAAGCTCATGCTTAGTAAGTTCAAATCAAAGCTGGAAGTTGAAATATGAAAAACTATGTTTTTCTGTCCAGATTCTTTTTATCTGTGTCTCATTTTATTCATGAATGGATTACTTGCCTGAATTCCTGGTGTATGTTATAGGACTGTTGGATTATTTCTTCTCTGTTTTCTTATTCTGAAAATGGAAAGGTGGCTTGGTGGTTAAGAGAGCTGCTTTTACAGAGGACCTGAGTTTGGTTCCCAGCACCCTCATTATATGACTCACCCTCACCTTTGTCTCTAGCTTTACGGGCTCTCATGCCCTCTTTTGGACTCCATAGGCACCCTTATTCACATACTACCACCCATACACACATGTATACACATAGCTTTAAGAATAAAATAAATCTGAAATCAGTCACAGTCAGGGTGGTTATGGCCATAGTCTGAAATAAATACGACTATGGAAAGGAATCAGCCTCCCATGCCTAAGTTTTTAGAGTCTCTAAGTGTTGCAGAAATGATAATATTGTACATGACTGCTCCAAACAAAGACAGTGGAGCCTTAGCTTTGGCCCTGAGTTCCGAATCATACTCCGCTCTCAAATGCCAGTACTCTATGGCTTTGCACGACTCCCTCTCTTACCAGGCTTCATTTTGTAGTGTGGTTGATGTATTACAAACTGAAGCGGGGGAGAGGGAGACCTGAAACAGCAGCATTTGCTTTCAAGTGATTGTTGTGCTCTTTGTCCTTCTGTCCCTAGCCTGTTGGTCACCTCCATGGGGCACATAAAGCTGACCGACTTTGGGTTATCTAAGGTGGGACTGATGAGCATGACTACCAATCTCTATGAAGGTCATATTGAGAAGGATGCCCGAGAGTTCCTAGATAAACAGGTACGCTTGGAGGGGGCTCTCTCTGTGGAGAGATAGAAAGCTCACCGCAGCCAGTGAATTCTGAATCCACCTGTGTAGGCCAGCTCCACATTAGTGCTGGTGTTTGGATGTCTGTATAAGCCTTGCGTTTAATAAAGTGCAAACTGCTCCCATTTGTCTCCCAGGGCCTCTCTGAACTGTCCGCTCCCCTCACATTCCTCCCCTAGCATTAAGGTCTATTAGCAAGATGAACGGTCTAATTGCACACGAGTGAGAGGGTGAGAGAGACAAATGGAAAACTGTTTTTGTAAGGAATTCAGGAGTCTCAATAGAGTACTCGTGAAACTCATGATGCATTGCGCAATCTCAGCTGCTCAAATCCGAGCTATGGCCCATTTCCTTTTAAGCATGCCTCATTACCATGTTCCCACAATCTGTTCATTGTGAAGTTACTTAAGGTAAACCCATCTCAACTGGCATGCCTTCCTGATATAACCACAGTGAGAATCAGTTTGATTATATAAATAATCGAACTACCTTCAATAGTGACAGATTAAACATGTACTATTATTTCTCAAAAACTCCAGTTTTTAGTATTGTATAAAGCTACACACAGGTTAGGTTTGCAGTTTGAAACTAAGCATAATAAATGTAAGTTCTTTGTTATTATAATGTCTTGAGGTCTCTCTCCATGTCTTTCCTTGTAGGTGAGCAGGTGTATTTGAGGCAGAATAATTGTTTAGTCATTTTGTTCATTTTAATTCATGTCTAATACTCCAATTATTATAATATTGCAATTTCATTTCAGGTCTGTGGTACACCTGAATACATTGCCCCTGAGGTGATTCTGAGACAGGGCTATGGGAAGCCCGTGGACTGGTGGGCCATGGGCATTATCCTCTATGAATTTCTGGTTGGATGTGTGCCTTTCTTTGGGGACACTCCGGAAGAGCTATTTGGACAAGTCATCAGTGGTAAATATCATCCAGAGTTATCTTTAAGCCACTATTGGGAAACAGCTACTTAATGTAAATCTGTTGTGTGTCACTAAAATGTTAACCTTTATCAAACATTTGAGCCAACCAATTAAAAGAACTCACTTATCGTAACATGCAACTGACTCTCGTGCATTCTCAAGAGAGTGATATGTGCTGAAATGGATCTGAGGAAGTTTTGTTAACATGGAATTTAGAAATGGGCTCGTGGTGTGTCCAACTTTCAATTGTCTACTTTTTCCAAAAGAAATTGGTATGGGATTTATAAATGCTTTCATTGTTAGCTGGTCCTGCATTTTCATAATAGGAAAGTTGCACCAGGGAAGAAAAGGTTAATGTGGGTAACATTTACATAAATGGGAAAAATGGCTAATGGCACAATGAAGAAATTAACAAAAAATGTAATAAACCCTAAAACAAATGTCTACCAAATAATAAATAATGAGAATGGGAAGGCAGTAAATTGAATCCGCAGATTGCTAATGCTTTCATTGGTAGTTGTGATGTGTAATGTTATTTCTATAGCAGCTGTTCATCTTTCATTTAAAATTCAACAACCTTTAGATCTTAACATGCAAGCTGACCCTAACTATTGTCATGCAGCATGTGGCACACCTAAATGATAATTAATTAGGGGCCACTGCTCCCCTCCCTGCTGATGTTATAAATTCCCCCGATGCATAGATGACAGAAAAGGCTTCTCTACCTGAAACGTTGTCAGGCCTCTCCGAAATCCCCATCGGCCACCTCTGGTCCATCCTGGACTGCACTTCTGCCAGCCAGCAATGGAAATAGGGGGAATTTATGTCACTCATGAAGAGCCCCTAATTGTACTATTCTTTTCTGATGTTGGCTTTGCAAGCCAGGCATATTTGTAAACTTTAACAAAGTAGGTGTGTTGAATTGCCTGCAGTGTCAGAGCCCTTTCTACAATATCTGAGCTGTTTATGGATTTATAACTAGGCTGTTTTCTGACAGACCGAGGCCCTGAATGGCAAGGGGAATCAACTCTTTAATTAACACAAGCAGCAAGGGCTGGCTTTGTTCGTGATGCCTCACGGCTCTGATGCATATTCATGTTGTATTTTCCAAATCAGATTTCAACTGCAGCAGAGGAAGCTAGAGGCAGGCACACACAAAAATAACTCATGTTTTTATTGCATTTCCATACGCACGAGCACGCATACCTATCTCCAGGCAAACTCTTTTAGAGCAAGAACGTAGTCTAATATCTTGGACAGATTTTTAAATACTCCCATTACTACAATTTCCTTGGGTTTTTCTCTTCCTCAGCCTTAACATTTTGGATTTTACCTTTATCTCTAGAAATAATTACTTTTTATAAAATAGCCTTTTACTCCTTGGAACTAAAGAACTGGGTGGCCAGGACCAAATTCTCTGTTTAGGCTAGTGAAAAAAACTCTTACACTTGGATGGTCCCCAGTGGGTAGGCCCTTGACATGCAGCTGTTCCGTTTCTGTCTTGTTAAATCCTCCTAATGGGCAGAAGGAGTGACTTGTTAGGAGACATTTTTATCATTGGAAAAAGGGAATAATAGGTTCTATTTTGCTGAAATAGTCTAATCTTAACCTTGAAGAAAACGGTGCTGTTTGTGTCTTGTAAAATAATACTGTCCAAACTCGGCCATGTAGAAGTCAACTGAAGATCTTAAAAGGTAGGTTTGGGTTCAGTGTTTCTAGGATGGAGCCCAGGATTCTGCATTTCTAACAGTCCTCCTGGGGATGTCCGGGCTGTGGGGAACTAGACTGCCCTTTGAGTGATAAAAGCTATAGACAACTTCTCTTTCTTTCAGATGAAATCAACTGGCCTGAAAAGGATGAGGCCCCTCCTCCAGATGCCCAGGATCTGATTACCTTGCTTCTCAGGCAGAATCCACTGGAGAGGCTGGGAACAGGTTAGAGAGCGTGTGTGTTGCTTTGGCCAATATACAAGAAATAATGTTCTCTGGAGCAATCTGAGGCTTTTTGCTAATGTTTTCTGTGCGGGCAACATCTGTTAGTTGATGTAGGACATAGCTACAACACATTAGAGCAATATTCTTTGGGGGGTGTGTGTGTGTGTGTGTGTGTGTGTGTGTGTGTGTGAGAGAGAGAGAGAGAGAGAGAGAGAGAGAGAGAGAGAGAGAGAGAGAGAGAGATTGTTTTACAACAGCATATACACTAGAATGGGTAGGTCATGTTCGTTTTTGGGTTTTGCAAAGCTGAAGCTCTTAATTTGTTTCAGTAAAAGGCATCACCAGGGCATGTGCCAATCTTCTCCTGAAAAACGTGCAACATAAATCACCGGAAACAGAAAGTCAGATGTGTAGTGCTCTTTTGGTTATGTTTATAGCATACAGTCCATGAGGATTTGACCCAGCAGACTTCTTTGTAATAGGTCATCAGTTCTCCACCTGATTATTATAAATGAGGGCCTGAGGCTGAGCCATGCTGTCCTGTGGTGGTGCTCAGCACCATGACCCAAGAAAGGGGATTGATTAAACCATTGCCTTGGAAGATAGACAGGATGGTCTATTTGTTTCTTGCTGATATTGTCCCCCTAGCTTTACAGCCAGAAGTTACATGCTTCCTCCCCCTCCCCACTCCCCCTCGATATTCTGGATAGACATACTTAGACATATCACGGGATAGTATCAGGTCTGCCTAGGTGAATTTGTCTTAGTGAGACAAAAATGTTAAATGTAAATGCACATACTCTAGATAGTAACTAGTGGCTTTTTCAGTGAAAATTGTTGGTTTGATGGGGTCATTTATTCCGAAGTTTTCATTCTATTCCATTATAATAGAAATATCAGTAAAGACTGAAGCAATCATTTCCTCCCCCATTTTCCCCATGACAGTCATTTGTGATGGTTCCAAATATTTCCCATATTCTCTGGATCTGTTCTTGTTTCTGTGTGGACTGCTGAAGGCCAGGCCCAGTGGCACAAGCCTGTAATCACAGTATTTGGGATGTGGTGGCAAAAGGATCAGGAGATCAAGATCATCCTTGGCTACATGGTACATTCAGGGCCAGCCTGGGCTACATGAGACCCTATTTCAATAAAAAAAAAAAAGACCACTCATTACATTACACTAGAGCTTTAACAATAATTCAATAAATCAAGGGCCAGAAAACTATGGCCTGTAGGTCAAATCTGTCCAGTTCCTTGTTTTCTATAAATAATTTTTTTTAAGCAGAAACACAGCAATGTCTTTTCATGAGACTTATCATCTGTGACTGCTTTCATGCTACAACAGCAGAGCTGGGTAGTCATGACAAACTATATAGCCCATGTAGACTAAATATGGACTGTTCTGCCTTTTCCACAGAAATTTTGCAGACCCCTTGTTAGAGAACTCAGGAAGGCTTAAATCTGGACTGACCTTGGAAATAACTATTGAGCTGAGCTGCCTGCTGGAGTCGCATGTCCCTTATTGCCCCTTTCAGGGAATGAGTGTGCTTTACCCTGGAAAGGCCTTGAAGATCGAGGTTGAGGGTGCAAACTGGGGCAAGATGGCTAGCATCCAAATCTTGGCTGTGGGGCCAAGAGCAGGTTTTCTTGACTCATGCTCCCTCAAGGCATCATTGTGAGGTATGAGGATGTCACCCAGGAGTAATTCTTAGAGCCAGATGTGACGCTTCTGGTACTACATTCGGTCTTCCACTTGTGGAGCCCCATACCTTCCTTTTGGGTAGGGGCCATGGCGTGGTGGTGGTGTGACTACCTTGGAGCCCACTGTACTCCTTGAAATGAGTTTATTTCTCCCCATCCTATCTGCTTTTCCACTTATCAGAACTGTCAAACAAGCTCATTATTTCTCTCCTCCTGTGACCTGCCCTCGGATAGATCTGTGTTATGGGTCACGAGATAAGAGTAGCTGTCAAAGAAATGGTGTCACAACTGCATAGGGGGCAGATTCTTAAGGGGAGGTTTTGACTCGGTTTTGCCAACTCTGAGAACCAGCTGCTTTTCAAGATTGTCCTGTGATAGCACAGATACCTATTTAGATTCCCCCATTCAACTGACCCAGAAGAAGGGCTTTTATGAATTGACTGAAAAATGCATTTGAATGGGTACACCCCTCCAAAGGAGGCTCAACAGCCCTCTCCCCTGCAGTCCCCTAGGGCCAGTTTGGAGGTTTTCCATTTGATAGTCTGCCCTCCGCCTTCTCTAAGAATACTAGGATCTTTGATTAGGCTTGACTTAACAAGACAGGCCAGAGACTGCGGCCAGCAGGTCCTTGCGTATATATCATATGCTGCAGGTTATCTCTCTGCACATTTTCTCATTGACTGCTACTGTCAACCTCTGACAGTTTGAAGAGCCAATTCCCTAGGAGAAACCCAAAAGAGACATTTAAAGGTCCTACTCAAGCTCTGAGAACAGCCAGGAAGTGATTGCCAAACCGCCAGGGCTGATGTGATGGGTCCCAGTAGGGCCTTGAGAATGATGTTGCAGATCCTGCAGGCCTGCCATGCTGCTTCCAATGACAGCATCTTGTGTTCAACGAATATTTAGCGGGCAAAATAATGCACCGTGAAAATGTGTGAATGCACATTTGCCTGAGACACTGGGGAGGCCGAGAGGGGAAAAAAAAGGCTGTAAAGAGCATAATGAATGTTTAAGAAGCTTCCAGGAAAGAAGAGGCACTCAAGGGAGTGCTGGAGTGCCAAACCAGAACTTGCAGTGTAGGCTCTTGTGCTACGCAGGAACTATACATACTCTTGAACTTGGAGAGAGCTGAGTGGCAGCCTGGCTCGCTGGCTGACCTTAGAGCCGTTCAGATATGACTGCCACCTGTAGATCAGCTGTGAGCTCTTAGGGCTGTCTCTTTCTTCTCATCAGCCTCAGTTTCCCAATTCTCTAGGGGGTATGAAAATGGGCATATTGAACGTCTCAGGATTATCGCGGGGACTAAATACAATGTTCATGTCGGGGTCTAGTACATGGAACTAGCTGGTTACCAGAAGATCAAGCCAGCCTCTTCCCCTCCATCTCCCTCCTTCCAGCATGCATGAACAATCTGCACGTAGTTCACAATGCTGTCCCCTATGCCTTTGCCGGCAGTTAAGCCCAGAGATCATCTCCTCGTGTTTATTCTGCGTTAATCTTTTCTTCTTCATCCCTCCATGAGTACACGAGAAACAGGGCCTACTGATAACTGCCTCTTGCTGGTAAGGCAGAAAGGTCAGTGTGAAGAAATTGGGAGCTATATCCTCTGTGGCTGTGACCCGTTGGGGAAGACCCCCTTGTCATTGTCCAGAGAAAGGAAGGAGAGTTCCATAGAGAAGTAGATGGGGGCAGTATCATCTGGAAGTGCCATACAATTCTTAGAAGAATTGCTTCAACAGGTATAAATAGCCCAGAATTTCAGAGCAGTGTCATGGACAGGGCCCCGTGAGCAGCAGCGGCTTTAATGGTTATGGTCATGGAGCCACGACTGGGCCAAGCATCCTGGGATGCCTCTCATGGACCACTCATCAGGACTTGGCACTGGATCTCAGTATCAGCACCATGGAGAGGCAGTGGAATGGGGAAATGTGCAATCCCTCTTGGCCTTTGTGCTTTGCTCCTCCTCATAAATAAAGGAATGCTAGAAGGAAAATGACCCCGATAGGTGTTTAAGAGGACATTCGTTGGGAGCTGAAAGGGAAGCAGGGCTCAGTGGACTAGAATGGGATGCGGGGGTGCCCCAGAACGGGCTTGCCAACTGGCTCAGCTCCCCAGCCTAGGCAACAGTGGGCACATTTCACACTAACGCAGCAGAAAGAGTGAAGCGGGGAGCAACTAAAACGTGGGACCCCTGTGTAGAGGTGACACTGTGGCCCCGCGTCTGGGCCTGCATAGTTTTAGGCAGACCTAGGTGCAGCCTTCTTATTCTTCTTGTCTGGAGGAGCTAGCCCAGGCTATCTCTGGAGGAGCTAGCCCAGGCTATCTCTGTTGCTTTTCTTTAGTTTCTCCATCTAAAACTGGGGTTGATAATGCCGACCCTATCTTGGGTTTTTTTCCGTGATTTGAGTAGATGAAACACAACAGCTACAGCATCGACAGCAGAACTGTCAGGACAGGATGTCACCTCAGGGGTCCCTACAGAAGCTCAGGGCCCAGAGGGATGTGGGGCCCTCACTTGCACTGCAGCCAAGAATTCCAGGATAAGATAGCGTGAAGCAAAGTTGGGGCTCACTGAGGAACGAACAGTGCCCACTCAAAGGCAGAACCAGGGTGCAGGCATTAAGAAAAAGGGATACAAGTGTTCTAACAATAGCTATGTGATTTTGTGGCTCAGCAAGTTACAGGCTCAAAGGCTGTAATTTATAACCAGATTCAAAAGATTAAGTAAAGTTCTAAAACTATGAGCTGGTTTGCTTATTTTTTTCTATAAGAATTACCTTTTATGAATAAAATTACAGGGTGGCTTATTAGAGGCATTATTTGGGTTTAGGGATGAGAGAGGGGTACAATAAGGTTCAAACCATAGGGTGCAAGTATTTAAGACATGCATTTGGGCCTTAAGCATGATTTGTTAGCTGCTATAACACTTTATTTTTTTTTCTTTTTTGAGCTATATCTGGCAAAGGAAGTATTTCTCTTTGCAGGGAGTCTTTAACAGAAATTTGGATTTTGTCAGTCAAATGGAAATTTTTGACCCTCAGCTAGTAAGAAACATAAAGCAGACACTGGGGGTTGAGGGACTCTTCCTTTCTCATCCCCGCTTCATTTTCCCTGTCTTTCTACCTACCTCAGTACTCAGCACAAAACGGACCTGCAGATTACAGCTGGGAAACCTCTGGTGCTGTGGTTTCTCAGTTTGAGACTGATCTGGAAGCTGAGAAAAGTACCTGCAGAGAATCTTGGAAGAGTCTTATCCTTGTGCTTCATAAAAAAGCAGTCGGCTGGCCCCTTTCGGCACGATTCACCTTTTTTCTTTCCCCTCCATCCCAGTGTTTTCAGAACACCTGAAAGGTGCACAGAGCAGTGTCTCTGGACCACAAATAGCATCCTTGCCCCAGCCAACATCTTCCACCTCCTTTGCCTTTCCCATTCTGACCCTTTTGTACCCACGGGAGACGGGATGAGAGGCATGGGTGACAATCACTGAGAGAAGTGTCTACATCCTCCCCTAAAAGAAAGCTGGACAGAGGCAGATTGGATAGACTCTAAGCTGATCTTTTTTGTTTGTTTGGTTTTGGTTTTTCAAGACAGGGTTTCTCTGTGTAGCTTTGCGCCTTTCCTGGAACTCACTTTGTAGATCAGGCTGGCCTCAAACTCACAGAGATTCGCCTGGCTCTGCCTCCCAAGTGCTGGGATCAAAGGCGTGCGCCACCACCGCCCGGCTGTGCTGGTCTTTTGAGAGCTTTCTTCATGGTGCTTTTTCAGGCTCCTATCTTTGTTATCTATAATGTGTGTGCTAGAGTAGGGCAGGGTCCTGCTCTTACCATGTGACCCTCTTCTCTTTTAATGGGATGCTACATTTTTGATGGGCCTTGCCCTTCAAAGCCACTGTCTAAAATCATCAGATAAATAAAAACCTCTTAACAAATTGTGCTGTGACAATTATCTGGAAAACAGAAGGCTCAACTTTAGCCATTGTGACTGATTTCTGTTAGCTAAATTATAAATCTGTTTGTCAGTTCCTTACTCAAAGATCTAAACCACAGAATCTAATTCCTACCTATGTCAATGAGCAATCCGATAAAACTGAAAAGTAACCATTAAATAATATTTAGAAAAAATTCATCACTGTTAACCTTCTCTCCAGAAAAAAAAAAAATCTTGCTGTAAGCACATTTTTGTACCTTGTTAGAATTTTCTGGGTTTGTAATGAGCCATTCTGCTTTGGGCCAACATGCATCCATGTCCCCAGGTTCAGTATAATGTGATTTTAAGTGGCCATGTCATTAACCTTTGAAAAATGGAAGAAGTCGTAGAAAACTAACAGAGAAACGCTGTGCTACAGCAACTGCTGTTAGCAAAATCAGATTTCCTGCTGATAAATTATAGGAATTTTTTCCCCAAGTTTTGGTTGTAGAAGTGGGTGGAAAGTATGGATTCCATGGCTTCTTCATTGCTCTGCTAATAAATACTTTAAGTGCTTTGTAAGACTTGGGGCTTCCTTTGGCTCGGAGGATGGCTCGGCCGCTCACGTCTGCCTTGCTTTGCTCCCTCCCAGGTGGTGCCTATGAAGTGAAGCAGCATCGGTTCTTCCGTTCCTTGGACTGGAACAGTTTGCTGAGACAGAAGGCAGAATTTATTCCCCAACTGGAATCGGAGGATGACACAAGTTATTTTGATAGTATGTGCATCATCTGACATCCTTTGGCCTTTACTCGCTTTAAAAACATTTCATCTCCAACTTCGAGCTTGCCGATCTCATACCCACAAATTCTAGAAAGCACAGTGCTTTGCTCTAGATACGCATAGTGAAGTGGTCTCTGTTAAAAACTGAAACTCTCTGAGTAACCCAGACTGTTACATTCCTCTGCAGCTCGGTCAGAGAAGTATCATCACATGGAAACGGAGGAGGAAGAGGACACCAACGATGAGGACTTCACCGTGGAGATCCGGCAGTTTTCCTCCTGTTCACACAGGTTTTCAAAAGTGAGTGAGGCGGGGCATCAGCAGACAGAATCTGGGAAGGTCTCCAGTAGCTGGTGTCCAGCCCAGCTGGACTGGACCATAAAAACATCTACCCTTTGTGGGGTGTGAGGTCTCCAGCACTTAAAACTCGTGGTCAGTTTGGGAAAATGGCCTCATTTTCTTGAGGACCAGGAGTTTCTACCCTGTAGACATATCCGTTTGTCTCTGGAAATTAGGGCCTGACTTTGGGAGTTTGTTGTTACTGTTTGCTTTGTCGTGTGTCTCTAGAAATTAAGGCCTGACTTTGGGAGTTTGTTGTTACTGTTTGCTTCGTTTTGGGGCAAAGACTCGAAAAGATGGCCATCTTTTCATGATGGTTGTCACCTGACAGACGTGCTGACTGTGACCGTTGTCATCTGATGAACTTTCTTGCCTGCCCTAAGAGCTAGGCTGTGGAGGCCTCACCCCTACTCTGTCAGGTGTCCTACAAGAAAGAGCAAAGGCTTCGTTCGTGGTGTGGGGAGATCTCCCGCAGTGTGACACAGGAGTAACGCTCAGCTCTAGGCATGAGCCAGGGCACCTCCAAAACTGAAGTTTTCTTGTGGGCAGTAACTAATAAAGATTGTCAGTTATTTTGAAAAGGCAGTAGGAAGCCACTCTAGAATTTTAGAAATGGCAGAAGATAATTAAATTGATTCTTAAGAAAATGCCTTTCTATAAATTCAGGTCAGATTTAAAAACAAACAAAACTGATGTTTTTGGGTAGGGTGGGAGCCCAAGAAAGATGGAAATAAACCCAGAGGGCACCCTTCCGCCCTTCTGCTGTTTTCAGTTGCTACACATTTGTGGTTGCCATGGCATTCGTTCGCATGGTTGTTATTTAGGAATTCTATAGCAATTTGTGATTTTAAAGTGCTCTGTACATTTTCCTAAGTGATTACCCAGAATGCATCTGCAAGTCAGCCGTTTATAGGAACAACACGGGGTAGGGATTTCCCTGGAGACTTGTGGCGAGTGTGTCCTGAAGCAAGTTTAACTACCATTCAATGGGTACCTACAGCGTAACCCATCGTCCAGCCTCTCAGAACCCACCCACCTTAACAGTTTGCTTCTTTACTTTGGAAGGCATTTTATTTTCCCCCAGCTCCCATTCTTTAACCGGATGCTTTTCTAACTCTACAGATCGTGGTAGGCCCAAGGCCCATTTCCATGAGAACAGTGGGTAGCTGTAGGGTAACAATTGGGTGTGCTTGCCTTACTGGGCTCTCCATACTCCCAGTTTCCTGTGAGAGAGTGGAGATTCAGAAATGGACTAAAAGAGACCAGTTTGCCTGAGCTCTGGCCTCCCGCACCAGCAGCTGCCTGCCTGACTCACAGGCCAAGCCGTACGCCTGGTGGTGCCCTTTCTCCTTCCACAGAACCCATATCACTCCAAGTACTGACACAGACTGTCACTTACTCTTCGACTCAAATCACTCAATCATTTCTATTTGTTTTTCTCCTTTCTGCTCTGGACTGGTGGCCATCAGATGTTTTTTTGTCTTTATTCTTTTTCTGGTTACTTTTTGGACATGAAACCAGCCACTCCAATTTTTCTTTGCAGATACAGAGTCCATGAGATATGGTGAAAGTGGGGTTATCTCTTGTGGCATGCGCACAGCGTCGCCAGGGTTCCCACTTGCATGTTTCCCCAGTTCACACTAATTGTATACTCAGGGGCGGCTGGGGGTATTTTTTCCCTGAGACTTTGGCTCTTTCTGATAGGCTCTATTTAGATGTGATTTGTAGGCAATGTGCTGTGGATATCGCTCTGTATGCTGAAAATATGCTGCTCTGATTGGTTGATAAATAAAGCTGTTTGGCCAATGGTGAGGCAGAATAGGGTTAGGCAGGGCATTCTAACTAGAGAGGAGGAAGGAGAAAGGCAGGACAGAGAGGACGCTGCCAGCCGCCACCATGAGAAGCAAGATGTGAAGGTACCAGTAAACCACAAGCCACGTGGCAAAGTATAGATTTATAGAAATGGGTTATTTTAAGATGTAAGATCTAGCTAACAAGAAGCCTGAGCCATTAGGCCATTCTGTTTTAATTAATAATATAAGCCTCTGTGTGTTTATTTGGGTCTGAGCAGCTGCAGGCCCTGGGTGGGACTGGAGAAAACTCCAGCTACAGCAGAGGTCATTTGCCTCCCAGGTTTTCAGCAGTATAGACCGAATAACTCCGAATTCAGGAGAGGACAAAGAAGACACAGAGGACAAAACCAAAAGCACAACTCTGCCATCGACGGAGACGCTCAGCTGGAGCTCCGAATACTCAGAAGTGTACGTGAGATGCCTCCCAAGGGCCCTCCTAAGCGGTGGCTACTAATGCAGTGCACCCCAGACCCACCTCCAGAGTTCCCAGTACAGTAGACCTCAGACTTCTGCTGAAAGCCTGTATTCCTCTCATGTCCCCTGCTTGAGCTGACACACTGGGTACCATATCGTCAGAACCATTGCCCTAGGCATGCACTGCTTTACCAGGTTTTTTGAGACATCGTTATTCTTTGTAGTTTTGGTGCCTGTCCTGGATCCCGCTCTGTAGACCAGGCTGGCCTCGAACTCACAGAGATCCACCTGGCTTCGCCTCCCGAGTGCTGGGATTAAAGGCATGCACCACCACCACCCGGCTCATCAGGTTTCTTCAAGCCTTTGCCTTTAATGATTTCCTGGGGTGTATGTGTGACTTGTTTTTGTTTTTCATTAAGGCAACAGTTATCAACCTCCAACTCTTCAGATACTGAAAGCAACAGATGCAAACTCAGTTCCGGCCTGCTTCCCAAACTGGCTATCTCAACAGAGGGAGAACACGATGATGCTGCCCCGTGCTCTGGAGACCCCAGAGAGGAGCCAGAAAAACCAGTCCTCCCTCCTGAGGAGTGTCCCCAGGAGGAGCCCGAGGTCACCACTCCTGCCAGCACCATCAGCAGTTCTACACTGTCGGGTAAGAGGTGGCCATGGCCACTCTGCTCAGGTGCCATGCTGGGAAGGGGCTGTAAGCGCGCTGAGTGCCAAGCCTTACCCAACCAGACCCTCAGGATGAGCGTCTCTCTCCTCCTAGACTTCTGGCCCCTCTTCTTTAGGGACAAGCTCCTAAGAACTCGGGTCGGCTGCCTCAGCTGCATCCTCTGTGCCCAGTCATGCAGCAGGCGGACTTGGCTTCAGTTGGACCTTGGAGGCACTTACACTGCTAGCTTCAGTGGGGTCCTCTGGTGGCAGGCCTAACCTGCCAAAGGAGCGTGTCCGTGGCTGCTGATAAAATAGCACAGCGTGTAGCACAAATCCAACTTAGAATGAGGTCCATTGTCACACAGACCATCCATCACAGTTCACTTTGAAAATGGCTCCAGTCATCTCTAAGATGAAGTACGAAGCCAGCTTTCCCTCCAGCACTGAGCTCCATGGTAGCGTCTTTGAAGGAGTCAGATCCTGTTACTGGGTCGTGTTGTACCAGACACACCTTGTTGTCCCAGTCCCTGACCACTAACCTCACACTGACTGTAGCAAAGTGCTTAGACTGTGGGGTTTACAGGACACCTGTGTGAGGGGAGTGAGAAATCCCACTGTGTCTCCCCTGGTGTCGGATTGCATCTGAAACCCCACCTCTGTGTGTAGTTGACGCTTCTCAGTCTCGGGCGAATGGAGTCCGACATCCCTGAAGCGTCTCTGCTTGCTGGGGTGAAGTCCAGTGTCTGGGTTGCTCTCCGACAGCACTTGTGTCCCTCTGTGTGAAATGAGCTTCCTGTCAACAGGAGCATTGTCTTCAGAAGCGTTTACAGCCCTTAATATCTCATTACCGCTTCCTGGCTCTTAACGGAGGAGGTGTTTTCCTTATAGGACCAGACTTCAACTTACTTCCCCCAAACACGCCACTTAGGTGCGCTTATGACAGCATTTGGTTTATTCAGGCTGTCTAACAGCACATCCTTCTGCAAAGTAGGGTGGGTTTATGCTTTAAAAAAAAAGCAAGAGATGGCTCTGACTTACAGTTGCTGCAACGAACGTTTTCATTATGCCATTTTTAATATGCTATACTAATAAGCATAAATGATTCCAAGAGTTTCCATCAAAATTTTTAAACTGAATGTTCATAGTGAAAGGTTGTGTTTTTTTTTTTAAATCATATTTCTAAAAACCTTTCAGGCTAGATTTCAGTCTCCCTAAAACGTTTGGATCTGTGGATCATACATGCTTATAGTTGACCTAAGAAACTAATACTGGGTTTTCGTTTTCTGTTTTTACACTTCAATTCTGTTTCCATGCTGGCTAATCCCATTTAGTCTTAACTATGAGGCCAAGATAATATTGTAAAAATAGTATAGGTACATCTTATTCTAAGGTTCCTGGCCATACTTACCTTTCTCTTCGTATCGAATGTAGGGGCTCAGTATTTTATATTCCTGGTTATAGGGGTCTCTGTCTGGTTCTCTGTTGCCTTACCCTGAATATAAAGTATACTCACCTCCATTTAAAAGTTCTTGTTTACCATATCTCCGTATCCTGAGCCTCCTCACTATCAGAAAGGTAGCAGGTGAAGGGGAAAGGAAGAGTAACGTCTAAGCACTTGATGGATTACTTTCATAATTAAAAATATCTGCTGAGGTCCTGCCATGCGTTGTGATTAATAGTGTCAACCCACCTTTTCTCACCCTGTCTCCCCCATACACACACTAAAAATAATCAGAGACCTTGGGGGCTGCACAGAAGAGAAAGATGAGCGTTGATTTGCTTACAGCCAAGGGTAATTAAGGAACCTGAGAAGCGTGGCTGCAGTAAAATTAAATTTGTGGAATTTTATATTGCTCCACCATCAAAAAGAAGGAACCCTTGACATTTAGAGAACATTAAGGTGACATTACCTGCCATTGGCAGAAAGAGGCACTTGCTTATGCACAGTGCTGTAAAATGAGGTTGGGGAAGGAAGCGGGAGGGATGGGAAAAGGAGATAGTGTGCATCCATGCTGACATTTGGGAAAGCACACGTCGGTATCTGTTTCGCCTTTCTCCTTGACTACATTGTTCTTGAACCCTGGAGAAGTCACGGTTGTGAAATGAGAGCTGCGGTGTGCCCATGCTCCCAACAAATTATTCATTGTGAAGAGAGTCAGCCCTTTGTTTGCATCTCTCCATGTCACTCCTCCCACATGAACCCACTCCGAAAGGAAGTGACTCATCCGAAGCTCAGCTTCAGTGTCGAGGGGAGAAGTTTCTGGCTGGTGAAACAGTTTTCATCAGGCCCTCCAAGAAGCAACAGATTTCTTTGAGGGAGCAGACTAGCTGCACTAGTTAGATGAGAAGGTGTTGCCCAAGAAGGGAAAGGCTGTTGATATCTGCCTTAAGATTCCCTTATTCCGTTGGCCCAGTGGGTGTTATTGTAGAAGTCCAGGAAGCTTTCCTGTTTGCACAGCACAGTGGATGGCCATAAAGCATGCCATAGCCACATCTACCAGTATCACATGCTGGGCTTCCCCTTAGACAAACCCAAAAGGTGTATGCCCCTCCACAAACTCGGGCCAGACAAGAGCTGTGCAGCTGAGTGGGACGTGTGTCATGTAGGCCAACTCTTTTCCACACAGAGAATCCTGTGTGGCCAGCATTTTAAGATGAGCTGGCTATTCATTCAGAAAATCCTCTGCAGTGGTATCACATACCATACATGCTTTATAGATCTATAACAGTAGCATTAATGAGTTTGTGGACAGGAGGCCTAGAATATAGAATTTTATGTTGTATCTCCAAAGCATAGAATTTGAGATATTTATGAGATCTGGACAGAAAAAAAAAAGTATTATCAGTGATTTTTAAACCAGAAGATGTTTAGCTTGGTGAATAAAGAAAAGTAATACAGACAGACTGCTCAGTTTGTCTCTGAGAGATGAATCACGTTTCTCTACCTGAGAATTCCCTTACTCTCGGCCTCTGTGATTATCCACCTCACCACATTCCTACATGTTTCTATTCTTAGGGAAAGTCCTAATGTTTTAACTTAGAAGTAACCCCACTGTACATTAGGGGTTAGTAAACTGACAGAGAAAGGTGTGTCTTAGAGGAGATGGAGAGGGATGTTCGGGGACCAGCACAAGTCACAGTCTAGATTGAAAGCTGGGAAGATAGAGTTTGCTACTAAGTGATGTGGTGAGTGGTATCTTGTCCTTTGAAACTTACAAAGAGCTTGGAGTGAAAACAGGCATGGAAGAAACTGATTCTTTCTGTGACTTACATACCTGGGCCCATGTTTATCTTGGGAAGTTGAGAGGAAGGGGCACAGACATGGCCTATGCGGTGATTAAATGGTGTCCCTCTATCCAGATGATTAGCAGCAGTCCTGATAATCACTAGTAGCAGTCTGAGGGGGAGGTCGGTGCGTTGCGTTTATAAGATGACCTCCTTGAAGGCCCATGGGAGGACACTCTCTGAGGGTTCTGAAATGATAGATTGTAGGAAGTATTCTCCTGGTTAAATGCAATCATTAAGAACGTACCTAACCGTGTACAGGAGAATGAAGCCTCAATAGATAGCACCTCCATCCTCCACAGCATCGTTCTCAAGCCCGTTGCTTTTCACATTCAGCCTGGCACATTTGCCCAGGAGCCAGGGTGGAAGTATCCAGTGTTGGGCCGTCCTTTTCTCTCTGTCCCCATCTCCACCTCTCCTATCCTAACTTTCCCTGAATGTGTTTATTCCTTCTTCTTTGTACAGTTGGCAGTTTTTCAGAGCACTTGGATCAGATAAATGGGCGAAGCGAGTGTGTGGACAGTACAGATAACACCTCAAAGCCATCCAGTGAACCCACCTCTCACATGGCTCGGCAGCGATTAGAAAGCACAGAGAAAAAGAAAATTTCGGGCAAAGTCACAAAGTCCCTCTCTGCCAGTGCTCTGTCCCTCATGATCCCAGGAGGTAGACAGACATCAACTCGCATGAAACTGTGTGATTTGTGCATGCGCTCCTCTCCCTCCTCCCCCAGCCTGGAATGCTGATTGAAATGCAAGATTGCATGAGGCAATCACGGGTGGGACCGCAGGACAGTTCTCCAGGGCCTTTGCCTAACACGCTAGTGAATTTCCCCTCCAGGACCCCTGGACACCCAGAGAGCATGTGCATATCTGTCTCAGTTTCCGTTCTGTTTCTGGGGATGAGATGAGAGCTGTTTCCTTCCCACGAAGGCGGATTTCATTTGTTTTTCTTAAAGTCCCTTTCCTCCCCCACCAGCTAAATAATGAGTTTCCCTCCCTGGGATAGCTCTTCTGGAGACCACGTACTGTGTGTGTACTTTCCAGAGCTGTTTACAGCTCAGGTGTTGGAAAGCTAGGTGTGCTTTACATCATCTAATTAATGAGGAAACAGACACAGAATAGAAGCTTCGCGTTTCTGGAGATGGCAGAGAATTTCTTCGCAGGAAGCACTAAAATAAGATGTTTTCCCAATCTTGTGGACTGAGCTTTGCTTTGTCCAGCTAGTAGGCAAATTAATCTCTGCCCTGTTTTGGGAAACCGGACTTAATTGTGGTTTTGTTGGATTGCGGTGTTTTCCTATGACTTGGTTTTGCATCTACTGATGAGTAAGTCTGGCATAGATGAAATATACACAGTGGTGGTCATGACATCACTCAGTGAGAAAGAGTGTAGAACTGGCAACCAAATTCTTCTATAGGTGATATGTATTGGGAAGAACACAAACTAGGCATCAAAGAGATTACTTTTTTACATTTCATATTTGTACAAAAACTGATATAAACAAATGTTCTTAAAAGCATAATGCAAATTCCTTTGCTAGGAAACATTCCACTGAGCCCAATAGGGCAGACTCCTAGCTCTGTCATCAGTCTGGCCATGCATATTTCAAAGGTGGCCCCACTGTCCATGTGCAACAAGGAAGGGCAGTTCACTGCAGTTTAGTCCATCTGTCCAAGCAGGTGAAGTCGCCTGCACGTTGGAAAAAGAGGAAAGTAACACCATTTGTAGAGGAACGGAAGACACCATGTAGTTAAGAAGAGGGATCCTGGCCGTCCCACAGTTTGAGTCTTGAGTGTCTGCTCTGGTCTCCACTCACCTATCATGAAGGTCTCCATCCACCAATGACCTCTTTTTATCTGGCCTTTGGATTAGACAGACAAGTATCAGTAAAGAGACTCTATGTGGCACATGAAGTCAGAGTCAAAGAACAAACACTTACAGTCATACACTTAGCTTTACTCTTGTTTGGATTTAGAGCACATCGACTATGGACCTTCCTGGGACCACATTAGGTCTTGCCATGTCCCTCTGAGTCTCCAGCAGCACCTTGTTGCCTTGTTCTAACCAAGTTCACATTTAACCTCAGCACGCTCTGTAGATGATTGTCTTCTCAGAACACACACACACACACACACAGAGTTCCATGACTAGTTAAGATCCACATACATTCACATAGAACAGTGAGCTTGCATCTTATCTGCTCTGGCTGCTATAATACCTTATGTTCAGATAAGTTATAGAGAGTAGAATCTTTTGTTCATGGCTGTACAGGAAGAAATGCCCAGTCAAGGCCTCTGGTGTCTTGTTCTACATACATGGCATCTCCTAAAGGCTCTCAGGCCTCTTCCAGAAACACACTAACCCCATCACCATAGGCAGAGTCCTTATGATCTAATTATTTTCCAAATACCATTACCTTGGGGGTTAGGTTTTAGTTTCTGAGTCTTGGAGAATAGAAATACTCAAAAACAGAGGTTTGCTTCTGAAACGGAGTAGAGATGGCATTTGGGGATATGAGCTGATTTGCTCCCAGCATGTTTCTGACCTTCCTTATCCTTGAAGAAACACTATTCTTTGAAGCTACTGTGTGAAGGGGAGCAGTTGTAACCGTAGTCATTCTTTTATGGCTAAGTTTCTCAATTGAAATGTGTTAATAAGTACTAGCTCAGTAACATTGCAAAAAGCAGCTGGTAATTGATCCCTGTTTCCTGCCGTGTGTTTGGAGAATCACGTTAGATTGTTTAGTATAAGATTTGGAGAAGAGTATATATCGTTGTACACATAGTCTGCTCTTGTAGAGATACACTATAAATACATGCATCTATAAACAATTTATTTCACTGAAATAATTTAAAGACACCACAACCAGCAAACTCTGTGTAGAAAAACTAAAAATTCTTAATTTTAGGGTATTAATTGAAACATTAAACAAGAAAAACCCTTTTGATCTTCCCTCAATAGGCTTGAGTTTCACACCCAAGCTAGTTACCGATACAAGCATTTTTTTATGCATTCATCTTTTACCATTAGAAACAAGGGATTTGCTTCAGGATCACTCTTTGTTTTCCTGAGTGTGGTGGGGCTCCCCATGGGGAGGGTGGCTGTGCCCTGGATGCACTTTGACGCTGGCTTCTTTGTGGCAGATATGTTTGCTGTGTCTCCATTGGGAAGTCCAATGTCTCCACACTCCCTGTCTTCGGACCCTTCCTCCTCACGGGATTCCTCTCCCAGCCGAGACTCTTCAGCAGCATCCGCCAGTCCCCACCAGCCCATTGTGATCCACAGTTCAGGGAAGAACTATGGATTCACCATCCGCGCCATCCGCGTGTACGTGGGAGACAGCGACATCTACACGGTGCACCACATCGTCTGGGTGAGAGCAGAGCTTCGTTCTTGCCAGTTTTCCTTTTCGACTGGCCTAGAGTGTGCAACTGTTGACCAAAGCATAGTGGATGCTGATGTGTTTCCTGTTTCTGTGGCCTGTGGGACCCATTGTCTTTTCCTTTTAGTGTTCTTTTCTCTATTTTTATCTTTTCTTTTTCCTTTCTTTCTTTTTCTGCCTTTTCAAGACAAGATTTCTTTGTGTAACAGCCCTGGATGTCCTGGAACTCACTCTGTAGACCAGGCTGGCCTCAAACTCACAGTGCTGGGATTAAAGTTGTGCACCACCACCACCCGGCTCTTTTCTTTATTTCTATGGTAGAATTAGGAATTTCCCCAACTAGTCAGTTTTCCTAACTCTGCCCAGTTTCTGTGATTGCCTGCCTGCCCATTCTTATGTACCAATCTGGTGAACATGAAAACAATCTTCTTCATATCCCTTTATTGTCCTTTAAAAAAGGGGGTTTATTTTATTTTTAATTACATGTATGTCTGAGTGCAAATGCCCACAGAGGCCAGAGGCCTTTGATACCCCAGAACTGGAGTTAAGAGGCAGTTGTGAACCATCTACCATGGGTTCTGGGAACTGAATTCAGATCCCCTGCAAGTGTGGTACCCTTAACTGTGGGGCCATCTCTCCAGCCCCTGTCCTTTACATTTCTTTTTTTTTTCTTTTCTTTTTTCTAGCTTTGTTTTTCAAAAATTACATTCTTGCTCACTTGAGACTGTTTTAAAGAAACATGGGAATTATCCTGTTTTAGAACAATATTGGAACAGGGGCCATGCCTTTTTGAGTTCCTATTAGGAGCATGGGATCATTCACACGGTGACAGAATATCCTGACAGAAGAAACAGTAGGTGTTGGGTTGTCATGTGTTTGCTTACAAATATGTCCTCTCCTCTTGGACTGTAGAATGTAGAAGAAGGGAGTCCTGCCTGCCACGCGGGACTAAAGGCTGGGGATCTGATCACACACATCAACGGAGAGCCGGTCCATGGACTCGTCCACACTGAAGTCATCGAGCTTCTGTTGAAGGTACTGTTTTTCCTGTGTCCTGGCCATGGAGAGGCAGTAGGTAACCCTCAGGAATCAGCACTGTGAGATCAGGTTCTCTGTGGCATGGCCCCACTGTCAGTCCCACCAGGGGAAGGGATGTAGCACTCAGAAGTCTGATACGAGCCACAGCTGTTATGAGCTCTCTGGTTTCGTGCTGTGAACAGGCGCCCTTGAACCTGCACTCTGACTACCGATATTTGCTTCCACTACCCGTCTTCCAGTCTTACACGAATTCTCTGTTTATAGTCGCCTAGTAGATTCCATGTGGGACCCGCCAGTCCTGAGGGTGAACCTCAGAAGATGTTACTCCAGTACAGGAGGAAACGGTGCTGTCTGACCATGAAGGCAGCTCTAAAGGTTTTGTTTAAGAGCTGGCACTCCTTTTAAAGACAGAACTTTCGACGTATTTACATGCGCTCTAAATGATAAGTAGAAGGATGGCCCTGGCAGTTTCGAGGCTCCCCCCCCCGTCTCATACACATGTCTAAGTTCAGTTTCCATGGGGGTCAGTTCTTACTTAAAAGGAGCATCAAATGGAGCCTGTGGCATCAGATCCCAGAGAGCAGGGATAGAAACAGAGAGTGGTGTGCACATTCATCCTCTGCGACGGTCTTCTGAGAGTCTTGATTCACTACCCGCTAACTCCAGAATGCAAAGTCAAAGATATAAAATTAGCTGAACTTGAATTTGATTTTTAAATTTTCTCAGGAAAAGGCTGCTTTATCTGAGATGAGAATCTCAGTCCCTTCCTTACACATTTTTTGGGGCAACCTCTTACTTCGTGACCAGCCAGAGAGATTTGAGCATCAAAAAACCCATTAGGGAGATAGAGGATGAATGTGTACAACTGTAAACCCCTATGCATGGTTTAAATAACATTTGAGACCTCATATTGTTGATACAGAGACTAAGGGATGTTCTTTGCTGTCAGTGAGTACAAGACATGTATATGAGAAAAACAACTAAATTATCCCAGGCTGGGGCATAGAGAGGAACATTGTGATTCTGGAGAGAACATTCTAGGAGAAAGGAGAGGCATGCCAGGGGAGAAACACTGATGTGGAACGTGAAGGCAGAAGAGTGGGTGTGCAAGGCTTTCAAAGACAGACACATGTAAATGCCTTTCCTCCTCCCTTCCCTGTCAACCTCCAGGCTCACACTATCTAGAGTCTGCTCCAGGCTCCAGAAGCAATAGTCTCTGCATCCTAAGGTCCAGGGTGAGCTAGGAGATAGAAATCTGTTAGTGCTCTTGATTAACTCATGGTGCTAATTAAAACATTGGCCTTGGGTTTAGGGGTCAGTAAAGGAGGATGCTGCGGTTCATTTTATGTCCAAATGTGCCCACGGGAAGACAGGACCACATAGCTACTTCTGGTCCAAGTATTTCAGTTCGATGCAACAATCCTTTCCTTTTAAGTTCTCCAGCAAGGGCGGGATAACATTCCCCGTTAAGCATCCCAGAGATGGGAGGCTGCAGGGAACTGCTGACTTTGGGGTCCTGGTTGTGAAAGCCACCTGAAGCTGTCTTAGACCACCTAAGGACAAAGTCAAGAGGAAACACAGGTTACTGAGCCTCCAGAGCCTCCTCACCCACAGTCTTTGATCCTGTGGTCCCGTCTTGTGATGAGAGCCTGGAATGACGGTCAAGCATTTGTCTCCTAGATCCAGAGTGTGAGTCTTTCAGTTTTGTGGAGACTGTTGAGAGCAGCAGACGAAACAGCTCACTACCTCCAAGGTTCTTTGGCCCTGGAGAATAATTCGCTCATCCAACCGGTGCCTTAGAGCAGTGATTTTTTTTTTTTAAGCAAAAGGAATTTAAATTAGTTTGCTTTCCTGTTGCTGTGATAAAGACCATGATCAAAAGCTACTTGGGGCGAAAGGGTCTCTTTCAGCTTAGAGAGCTTACAGTCCATCATGAGGAGATGTAAGGGCGGGAACCTGGAAGCAGGGTCTGCACCTGAGGCCATGGAGGAACACTGCTCACTGACTTGTGCTTCAGGGCTTCGTCAGCCTTCATTTGTGTATGCCCCAAGACCATCTGCCCATGGGTGGCACTGCCCCACCAGGCTCTGCTCCCCATCATCATTCAGTAACCAAGAAAATCTCCCACAGACCCATCTGATGGGGGCATTTCCTCAGTTGAGGGTTCCTCTTCCTAGATTGCCCTGGTTTTTGTCAGATTGATAAGGAAGCAAATTAACCACCATAGTAACATATAACATACACACACACAGATATACACACCTTGCATTCTTCATAACAGTAGTATGCTATGTGCAAAATAGCTCCTACCTCAGCCTGTGTTTATTTCATAGCATACAGATGTTTATGGAAGAAGAAAAAAATAAGCTGAATTGATTTTATATCTTAAGATGATTCTGAATTTCCAAATCTCTCTTCTTGCTTCTGTAAAATTGGATATGTAGCCCCTCCACCAAAGGCTTTTGGAAATGTCTTTACCAAATGAGCTGGTCCCCTGTGTGAAATTTTACTTCACCTAGTGTCTATGGTCACCTTCTACAACCTACAGCTCCATCACTGGGTACAGTCACTGTGGACCGCTAAAGGAACGTAAGCATGCTGGAGTGTACCATGCCTTGGCATCCTCTGAAGCCATAGCATGCTCTGTCACCCATCCAGGCAGTAGAGCCTGCCTCTGTTCATAAAGGAAGCACTCAAGAGCAGTAACTAGTGTAATGAAACAAAGGGGATACAAGGGATTTAATTACCGTCCCAGCGAACTGTGTAATCATGCAGCTTTCTTCCAAATTTAACCAGCAATTCTTGAACAAAGAGCGTAAAGTGACTAGTCTCGGCAATGGGCTTCTGCCTGCAATGGCTGGCTTCACGTCAGGGCGGCAGCTCTGTTGGATTCTTGGCTGCCATTTCCATGATCCTTTATATGTACTAAGTATTTACAGCATCTTGTGGCAGCTTTACGGAAAGATCACTCATAGGGCTGTGTAGAATCACAAGAACTATGTATATTTTTGCAGAGGACACAGAGCATTTTCTACATTCCACCGCTGCACGTTTGGTCTCATTTTCTCTTACAGCTTCAAAGGAGATCTCCTGTGGAAGCTCCAGCTTACATGTATGGGGAGGCTGATCCAACAGCCGTCAGCAGAGTAGACTGATGGGATAGGATAAGTGGATGATCATGGCCTCCACTCAGTTCCTTTTACCTTCCCTTCCAGAAGAACTCGATCACAGGATAGCTTCAATCTTTCTAAAAGAAGGTCATGGTCTTGCTTTACCCTCCAGTCATAGATGGAGACCACACTGTCCTAGTTCCAGCCCTTGCCCAAATGATAACATGTCAGGATTACCCTCTGCAATGAGGAAACATGCCATTCGGCCAGATTGCTTTGATTAAATTCCTGATGCATCAGAGAATCTCTAGGCCTCGCCACCATGTGGTTCAGTAACTTCCTTTCCAGGAACTCTAGGGAGCTCCTCAATTATGGAGTTGGGACAACCAAATAGCATGACTGTCATCCTCCCATATTTATTAAGATGCTGATATATCCAGAGCTTTGGGCTAAAGAATGAGTCATGTAAAAACAGAAGCAACACAGAAAAATAGGTAACAGGGAGCTGAGGTTATAGTTCAGTTGGTAAAGTACTATGCTTTGCGAGCATGGGGACTTGAGTTTGAGCCTCTAGAGCAGTGGTTCTCAACCTTCCCTAATGCTGCCACCCTCCGACCATAAAATTATTCTGTTGCTACTCCATACCTGTAATTTTGCTACTGTTATGAATATTAATGTAACTATCTGATATGCAAGAGATCTGTGACCCCCCCCAATGGGTCACAACCCACAGGTTGAGAACCATTGATCTGGAGTCATGGGCGGGAAACATCTGGGTACAGTGGCACTTGTGATCTCACCACTGGGGAAGCAGAGACAGAAAGAGCTCTGTCTGGTTTTGTGGGCCAGCCAGGTTAGCCTAGTTAGTGAATTTCCAGATCTTGTATCAAAAACAAGGTAGACAGTAGCTGAGAAAAGCCATCCAAGGTGTCCTCTGACCTTACATGTTATACACACACGATCCTACACAGCATTAGCACACATACAACATACATAGCTAATGAAGCACGAGTACCTGGCCCCCACCAGGCTCTGCTGTGTTTTAGACACACTCATGTCATCCTCGTTTATTCTCTTGAGGTAGATGATGTAAAAAGAAGTGTCCCCATTTTCCAGACACAAAAACCAAAGTAGAGAGACATGAACAAGGCAGCCACCCCCATCTGCTCGGAGGGTGGGTTCTATCCAGGCAGTGTGATTCAGGGGCTGCGCTTTCAACGTCTACCGCACACTGCTCCAGCACATGCATCTAATTACCAGTACCTCACTGTCTAGTGCTCACAGCAGGAAGCAGTGGCAACACCAGCCTTGAATCAAAGCAGGAAACATAAGGAACAGACTGTAAACATGGCAGAAGCTCAGAAGAAAGAAAGATGGCTCTGTACCGGCATGCACGGAAAGAGCCTGTGAGAACTGGGGGTCAGTCTGTGCAGGCCTTGAAAGAGGGTCGGGAAGTGGGTGGGTGGGTCTCAAGTCTGCAGTACACAGTGAGCCTAGTGGGTTGTAGCCTTGGTTCATAGGGATGAGGTGTGCAAGCAGGCTGGAGCTAGGATGGAGGAGGAGAGTCAGGGCCCCAAACACAAAGGATGATGCAGGAAGATCCTGCCCCCCAGCTGAGCTCTACCGGGAACATCAGACAGAAACAGTGGTCCTCAGTGAATAATTACCCTAAGGCCAATGAGTAAACCGACAAAGCCAGACGGAGACCTTGATAGCCTGACTTCAGCTACTGTACTCAGTTCAGCCAACTTCAAATCATTTCCCTCCCACTGGGCACTATGCGCAAAAAGAGTTTCAGGTAAAAGTGAATGAACTGGACATGTAGCAGTTTGCTTTGCTTTCTTGCTGTTGTTGTTATTGTTTTTTCAAAGTTTTCACTGTCTCTAAGAGGTTCCTCATTCATCAGGTTGCGGTAGCTCATATAGCTCTTGCTGTAGCTAGGTGGATCCACCAGGTGGCAGGCTTCACAAATAGCACCCATTTTTTTTTTCATTTACCATTTTTCCTGATGTTTCTAATATTTGCATTATGTATCTTGTGTATTTCTTTTTTTTTTTTTGTTTTTTGTTTTGTTTTGTTTTTTCGAGACAGGGTTTCTCTGTGTAGCTTTGCGCCTTTCCTGGAACTCACTTGGTAGCCCAGGCTGGCCTCGAACTCACAGAGATCCGCCTGGCTCTGCCTCCCGAGTGCTGGGATTAAAGGCGTGCGCCACCACCGCCCGGCTGTGTATTTCTTATTAGAGGGGCTGTCTGTGCTGTATGCACATCAGTCAACTGAACTGCTTTTTGAAAAGTTATGTGTGGAAACAAAGAAAAAGTAGGTTTAGTTATTGTCAAAGGAGGTATTTATTCAGGACTTGCAACGTGCTGAGTCAGCAAGCCGTGCACCTTCTTAGTAGAAATAATGAGAAATATTCATATTTATCTTATACAATTTTATCATGCTTCTGTCTCCATTTCTCAGTGAATGTTCCACTGTTCCACTTACCACAATGACGCTGAGAACAAGAATCTCGGGGTCCTTGGAACTGTTGTCATTATCTACTATCCCAGGGTGACAGTCCTTTCTCACCTCGTGAGTGGCGACCCAACCCTTGGGTATAAAAATAGAGATATGTGGAAATGGCTTAAAACCTAAATTGTGTTTTTAAGACACCAGATGGCATTGTTAGACTCTTACAAAGATATAAAAGTCCCAGCCCCCTGGAGGCTGAAGAGGAAGGACTGCCACAAGTTTGAGGCCAACTTGGGCTACATTGTGAGTTCTGGGCCAGCCTGGACTACAGTGTGAGACTCCGCTTTAAAAAAAAAAAAACAGACCCAATGCTGAAATGCACTTGAATACAGGCCCAGTGGCTCATGGGGTAAGACAGCCTAGTGATCATAACACCAATGAAAGATGCTTCCCAGCTGCTTTATTTCCCTTTCATCCATCATGAAAGTCTGATGTCGTCATAGGTTCATTCAGTATATGAAGACCTCCTTCCAAAAATCTCCAGTAGTGAATTTTCCTTTTCAAAAACTAGAAGGCCAATCTCTACCATTAAAGTAAATGTAAACTTTGAAAAGTTTTGCATTTGCATGTAAGACACATAACATCTTTCTGTGGGAATTCAAGCTCCATCTGCCTAAAATATTTTCTGCAAATCTATTATTAAGTGTGAGATTATATTTCTAAAATGATATGTAAAGAACTATGAAGGCAATAATAAAATGCTGTCTTTTCAATACTAGACTGAAGCATGAACAAAGCGGTCTGTAAGGCAATGATTCTCAACCTGTGGGTTGCAACCCCCAGGGTCACCTGGCCCTTTCACAGGGTCACATATCAGATATTTACATTACGATTCATAACAGTAGCAAAATTACAGTTATGAAGCAACAACGAAATAATTTTCCGGCTGGGGGTCACCATGACGTGAGGGACTGTATTAAAAGGTCACAGCATTAGGAAGGTTGAGAGCCACTGCCCTAAAGAAATATAAATAACTAATGGACCATCAACTCATAGAACTAAAAACCAGAAAAGAGTAACAGTGGCGAGATACCAGCAGGCAACCGATACAAAGCATGTCCTTAGAGAGTATTTAATGATGAGAGGTTTTCAGACATGTGAAATGGAAAATAGAAAGCTACAAATCCAATATGAAAATAGTTTATAAGATGTGCATAGATTTATCATGCCCAAAGAGAGACTAGGATGGACTAGGAATGACAGCTTTGTAGTTTAATGACAGAGTGCTTATTCTGCATGCACCGAGGCCCTAGGTCTGATTCCCGCCCTTCCTCCTCAAAAACAATTAAAACCCAGCAGGAAATAGATTGAAATATTACCAATGGTAGTTCAGTGGAGATTTCATTGGTTTTTTTTAATTTTTGCTTTATAATTTTCTTCCTATAATAGCATAGGATATTTCCCAATCAGGGAGAAAGATGGTAGATTCTCGGTGAAGCAGAGATTTGCTTTCCCAGTCTCCTATTCCCACAGCACTTATCTTCCCATGGTTTGGTGTGGCTTAGAGCTTAACTTTCAGCATCTTTCTGCCAAGGACCTTTTAAAAAGCCCATGTTCTTGGACTGTTTCTCCCTTCAAGTTTATCACAGCCACCTCTGACTTTGAAATAATGTGGTTATCCTCTGGCTATGATGACATTCAAGGAGAGACTGTAGGAGCCAGAGCCTCTGCCCACCAGATGAGGCATCCCTATGCCTAGCTGCGGACCCTGTGCTCACCTTCATCCCTCGGGCCTGCCTAGCAAGCCCCATCCCAAGATGCAGAGAAAGGACACAGAGACCCACCAGGAATCATGTCACTGCGCCTGCCCTGGTTAAAGAGAACCTTCCCCATGGCCTGGCACATACTTCCCAGCTCTGCAAGCTGCCGGGCTTTATGACAATAAGAAAAGGAACCTTCCAACATCATTACAAATAAAAGTCTCATTCAGTTTTGTCGCCCTATGATTTCTAGGTCAAAGAAAAACATGAAACAGAGAAAGGAGGAAAATATATCAAGCAAGACCAGACAGCTACTGGGCACATTGCTATTTAATACATATGGATGAAGATAGCTGTTATTTATAGAGTCCTTTCCATGTGTCACACTCGGTGTTAAAGGCTTTGCAAACTCTCACTGACTCCTCTGCTGAGCTCCAGGAGATGGCAGGTTCTGCTGGTAGCTAGTACATGTAGGGCAAGCAGCCGGCTAATATTTGGAGCTTGGATTTGACTCAGATATGTGGAATATGTGGACTCCCACCACAGCCACTCACTAAAGAGACTTGTCACTTTGCCTTCCACCCCATTTGGGTTGTCAGGACTTTGCTGACTGTGACGTTATTTGGCAATGGAAGGCCCCGTTACACGACGCACTTATCTTGTTACTTGTCTTTGAATCTCTTAGTTCTGATCTTGCTTCTTCACAGCACTTCTTTTTAATACTGCCTCATCTCTTTATTTATAGAGTGGGAATAAGGTGTCAATCACCACCACCCCGTTTGAAAACACATCCATCAAAACAGGACCAGCCAGAAGGAACAGTTACAAGAGCCGGATGGTGAGAAGGAGCAAGAAGTCGAAGAAGAAGGAAAGTCTAGAAAGGTCAGTTGGGTCAGCCTTCTTGAAAGGTTCATAGCCACCTGTGCTGGATAAACCGTATTCCTTATCAAGTATGCATGGGAAAGGTAGTTCTCTATGAGAAATGGTAGACCACAGTTCACAGTAGACATTAAAGTTTAATGCATTCCATGTATAGCAGAAAGAATTACTGGCCCTCACTGTAAAAAGTTTGCTGTTTTCTTTAGCATGTGTGGACACCATGAAAAGTCCTTTCCTGGTTGTACTAGCCAGGGGTCTCTAGACTCTAGGCTAACAGAACTTACAGAATGAACTTAGAAAGGGGATTTATTAGAATGACTTACAGGCGGCAGTCCAGCTAATCCAACAATGACTGGCTGTGATTGGAAAGTCCAAGAATCCAGTATTTCCTCAGTCCACAAGGCTGGAAATTTGTCCTAGCTGGTCTTCAGTACATGCTGGAATCTCAAAAGAACCAGGCTCCAATGTCAGTGAAGGAATGGACGTGCTAGCAAGGCGAGGACCAGCAGGCAAAGAGCAAAAGCTTCCTTCTTCCGTGTCCTTCTATAGGCTTCCAGCAGATGGTGTGGCCCAGATTAAAGGCCTATCTTCCTAACTCAAAGATCCAGATTAGAAGTGGATTCAAATTAAGCAAAAAAAAAAAAAAAGAAAAAGAAAAGAAAAAGAAATAGAAAAGAAAAGAAAAAAGAAAAAGAAAAAGAAAAATCTCACAGGTTTGCCCTCCATTTTTTGGGTTTAAGTTCCAGATGTGGTCAAGTTGACAATCAAGAAGAGCCATCACCTGGGTTTTAAAAAAATATATTTATTGGTTTGTGTGTCTGTACATAGGCGCACACATAGCACAGTGCATCAGAGGGCAACTTTTGGGGAGCCAGTTCTCTCCTCCCACCATAGGCTCACGGGATTGTTGGCCACAGCTGGTCATGTTGTAGGGCGAGCACCGTTACCTGCCGAGCCATCTCATCAGCTCGGCTGTATTTTTATTTCCCTTTGTTTTGTCATTGGTTGTTTGCTTAAGCCTTTAGATGTCATTTCAGGATAGTTGGATTTGATACACTTGACCAGCAGGCAGTTTTGTACATGGAATCTGCAGTTAAAATGTTCTTTATGTGATTAAGGAGGCCTTTTTTTTTTTTTGCTTGTCTGTTTTTTAAGGTCATATATCACAACAAAATAACTGCATCTTTAAACCTTTCAAATAAGTCTTGGAATAACAGAGCTTTGTCTAACTGAAATCTAATGAAGTGACGCACAGTGGCGGATAGGCAAGTGTGGGAAGTTCTACCCACAGACTAAAGCATGTGTGAACCTGTGCGCTGGGAAGGGTTGTTTCTTTCCGGTCTGGGTATGGCTCCTTTGAGCTGCCGTAGTCATGATCCTTTGTTCACTTGAACCTGAGAGTCTCATCACGCTAAGACTTCTGGATAGAAATGTAAAAGGAATGAGCTAATGAAAGTGCTTTATTAATGCCAGGAAAACCAGTTACATGTGCAAGAGCCATTTAAGTAATCAAACTGGAGGTTGGGGGGGGAGGTGTTTGGGATACTTTTGCTTTAGATATCTTAGGGCCAGTAGGAGAGGGACAGCATAGAGAGAGTGTCAGAAGATAGAAGGTGACTTTAGAAGTTTAATGCTTTGGGGTTCTTTTGCTTAAGTGCTGGGGATTGGGCCTAGGTTTCATGCACATAGGCAAATGTTCTACCACTGAGCAACATCCTCAACTTCCTTTTTATTTTTGGTCATTGTTTTGTTTTGAGACAGAGTCCCAGTTTCCTAGGCTGTCCTTAAATTGACTCTGTAGCTTTGGATTCACACTGTAGCCTAGACAGGCCTTGAATTTGGGATCCTCCTGCCCCAGCCTTCCAATGCACTAGAATGCACTGGGATTGCAGGCTGATGCTTCCTGACTCAGTTTCTCATTTTCCATGGTTGCATATCAACAGATACGCCCCGAGCCTAGAAAAACTAAAATAACCATGTAAGCATATGAGTTACAGAGAGTTCTATACACTATAGAGACAGAAATAGAAACAGGTAAGAGAGTCGAAGGTGGTCCCTCTGGAGACAGAAGAAAGTGGGGTGCTTCCTCACAAGTTTATAGCTGACTTCTTTTTTATGTTGTATGGGTGTTCTGCCTGCATGGATGTCTGTGCACCATGCGCTTGCCTGGTACCCACAGAGGCCAGAAGACGGTGTCAGATTCCCTGGAACTGAAGGTAGAGATGGTCGTGATCCACCATGTGGGCGCTGAGAATCAAACCTGGGTCCTCTGGAAGAGCAGCCAGTGTTCCTAACTGCTGAGCCATCTCTCTAACCCCTTATCTGTTGTTTGATCCCAAATGCACTTAATTTTCCTTTCAGACAGGTTCTAGGATCACTCTGGGTTTTTTGAGGGGGGCACTTCGTATTTCCATTTTCTTCAGGTTACATCGGAAAAATATTTTAATGTTTAGCATTGTAACAACTACCAGGGCTGTCCTAGGCCCCTTTGGAAAAAGAACCATGTACAGTTACTGCATTGAAAAGCCATGAGCATTCATACATTTTTCTTATAATGAACTCTTTTAACACTGAATGCACATTTGTATCTGTTGCCCACTGATACGACAGCCTCAGCTTCTCCTTGCTCCATGCTTCCCATGTAAAGACACAGCATATATTGTGTTGGGCATATTTACAAGTCCCCAGTGGAACAAGCCCAGCCAATAGTCCTTCACAAATGAAAAACGCTGCTCAAAACCTCCTACCTTAAAGTAAGTCTACACCCAAGACAAGAGTCATGGGAAGAAAAGCTCTCATCTTGAGTCGTGCTAGTACAAGGCATGAGCGTACTCAGAGTGAAGGCTTTTCATATTTTATAACGGTCTTACTTTACTATTTCTTGCTGTTTGGAATTAAGAGATCCTTCCTGCCTACTGTCGGTCTCCTAAGCCACGAGGAAGTTGTCAGTACAGAAGTGGCATTTTGTAGGTCGGCTGTCATGTCACTGTGTGACGGTGGTGGGATTGAAGACGTGGCTGTCACGAGGGTTGTTGTTGAACGTACATTCTGACCCTGTGCTCCTGTCTCCGCTCAGGAGGAGATCTCTCTTCAAGAAGTTAGCCAAGCAGCCTTCTCCTCTACTCCACACCAGCCGGAGTTTTTCCTGCTTGAACCGATCCCTGTCATCTGGAGAGAGCCTCCCGGGTTCCCCTACTCACAGCTTGTCCCCACGATCTCCAACACCCAGCTATCGCTCAACCCCTGATTTCCCATCAGGTGAGTAGATCTAGCCTAGGCAGCCTTAGAAAATGGAAAGGAAAGGACATCTTCCTTATGTCCTGGAAGGCATAAAAGCCAGGCAAGGATGATAAAACAGGCTGAATTTGGCATGTGACAGACAGCACTCAGGACACAATTGGGGACCATTCTGACTATTAGAATAAAGTGGGTAATAGGGCTGTGGGGAGGCATATTTGAGATGCCTTCCCTGAACTTCTGAGACAGAAGTGTAGGAAGAAAAGGAAAAACATCTAGTTTCTCACAGTCCCATGTTTTCTACTCACAGGTACAAATTCTTCCCAGAGCAGCTCACCAAGTTCAAGCGCCCCCAATTCTCCAGCAGGTTCAGGGCACATCCGGCCCAGCACCCTCCATGGCCTGGCCCCCAAACTCAGTGGCCAGCGATACCGCTCTGGAAGGCGGAAGTCAGCTGGCAGCATCCCACTCTCCCCTCTGGCCAGGACACCCTCTCCAACCCCCCCCCAGCCTACCTCCCCTCAGCGCTCACCATCCCCGCTGTTGGGACACTCACTGGGCAACGCCAAGATCACCCAGGCCTTTCCTAGCAAGATGCACTCTCCCCCCACGATCGTCAGACACATCGTGAGGCCCAAGAGTGCAGAGCCGCCCCGCTCCCCGCTGCTGAAGCGGGTACAGTCTGAGGAAAAGCTGTCACCCTCGTATGGCAGCGACAAGAAGCACCTGTGTTCCCGCAAGCACAGCCTGGAGGTGACACAAGAGGAGGTGCAGAGGGATCAGTGCCAGCGGGATGTGACATTGCAGAGCCTGGAGGAGAATGTATGTGACGCGCCTTCCCTCAGTCGGGCCAGGCCAGTGGAACAAGGCTGTCTGAAACGCCCTGTATCCCGGAAGCTGGGCAGGCAGGAATCTGTGGACGACCTGGACCGGGACAAGCTGAAGGCCAAGGTCATAGTGAAGAAACCGGAAGAGAAACATGAATCCCACCAGAAACCTCACAGCCTCGGTGGCGATTCAGAAAACTATGCTCTCTTCAGACTGGAGGAGAGAGAGAAGAAAGTGTACCCCAAGGGGTTGGAAAGGTCAGGTCATTTTGAGAACACAACATCAGAGTCTCCTTCTGGGGGCAGCCTGCTGAAGGACACACTTCACAAGCAGGCCAGCGTTCGGGCCATTGAAGGGGCGACCTCAGACGGGGCGGTGTGCAGCCTGGCACCTGGGGAGCACAGCCAGTCTCTAAGTGACTTTAAACGGGCCTCGGCTTCTAGCACCCTCCAGGATAGTATGTATCACATCCCTGACAGGCCCACTCCTGGAAAGGGTGAATACACAGAGAAGGCCTCCCAGGCCAAAGAGCTCCTTCGAAGTGAGAAACCAGACAGCAAGCTGGCTAATATTGATTACCTCCGAAAGAAAATGTCCCTGGATGACAAAGATGACAGTCACTGTGCCATCCTGAAACCCAAGATGACATCTAGCGCCCATGAGTGCTTGCCAGGGAACCCTATTCGGCCCATGGCTGGGCAGCAGGAGACCATGCCAGCCTCTGAGAGCCGGGCATTCATCAACAGTACCCACACATCTCAGATGAGTGCTGTTTCCTTTGTCCCTCTCAAAGCCTTAGCTGGCCGGGTAGAGAATGGAGGTGAGAAACCAGGCTTCGTTGCTCCCGAGTCCCCCGTGAGGAAGAGCCCCTCTGAGTATAAGCTGGAGGGCAGGTCAGTTTCATGCCTGAAGCCAATTGAGGGCACACTGGACATTGCTCTCCTGTCTGGACCTCATGCCTCCAAAACAGAGTTGCCTTCCCCAGAGCCTGCACAGAGCCCCAGCCCAGGTGTCCACACGGGATCCTCGGGGCCACCCGCCCTTCCCAGTAGCAGTGGGAAAAAGAGTGACTCCACCAGCCTGAGAGAGCCTTCCTCCACCAGCTTGAAGGTGAGTAAATCTTACCTGCTGGAGCCTCGGTTCCTGCCTCCAAGCCGGGGTCTCCAGGACTCCCTTGCAGCTCCTGGGCCAGAACCAAAGTCAAAGCAGGACAGGAAGGTTATTCACCCTGCTACCAGGAACACAGCAGCTGTCACAGAGAGCCACCTCCAGCAGAAAGAGGGGAGTCCCACCAAACACCAAGACCGCTCTGGTGACACCAAGGTCCTCCCTGGCCCTGGGCAGACCCTACACAATGTTGACCCAGCAAAGCTGGGTATACGTGCCCAGCTCCCACCGGAAGGGATCTCCTCAAAGGAGAAGCCATATCTGAAGGAACCATCTGAAAAGGTGAAGAGTGAGTGCTCTGCCCTGAGGGATAATGTATACAGAGACCCCCGTGTGAAGCTGTGTCCTGCAGAGACTGGGAAAGCTAGTGACAGTTCCAAAAGCCTCCCTTCTGGAGGAAAGACCCACCCTGATTTCTACATGCAGACCCAGACTATGGAGAAAACATGGGCATGTGCAAAAACCCACTACAGAGATGGGCAAGACGAGGTAAAGCCCCTGGCCAGGGAGGACTCCTTGCGCTCAGCCAGGCTTCCGTATGACAAGGAGGTAGGCAGGGCAAGAGAAGGCACAGAATCCAAACCTGAAGTTCCTGCTGCCAGGCACCTTCCTCAGCCACCAGGAACTGAGGGCGAGAGGAGCGAGAAGCTCTCCACCACCCCCTCTTTGCAGAAACAGACTCCCAGGGAGCCCGACAGGAAGGAACAGGCCCTGCAAAGGCCGGGAGGCAACGGCCCTCAACAACCCCTGACCACCAAAGAGCTGGCCAACCCAGCAGCTTGGCAGCATCACAGTTCTCCAAGCCACGCTTCGACCAAGGAGCTGGGGACCAACCCTGCTGCCTCCGCCGCTGCTGCTGCTGCCACAGAACTGAACACCAGCCTCCAGGACACTCCCCGATCTGCTGCTGCCACCACCACCATCACCACTACCACTACCACTGCCACCGCCAGTGCTGGGCACAGTGACTGCCATAGTCCTAAGTCCCGGCCTGGCCCTGACCCCAGCCCTTCAAAGTCTAAGCACCCAGACAGGTCCCTCTCCTCACAGAAGCTGAGTGCCGGGTCTGCAAAAGGCAAAGAGACTGTCACTCAAGCCCTGGGCGGCGGCTCCAGCAGAGAGGGGAAGGGTGGCAGCAAGGGTCCCTTGGACATATTCCCTGCCATCCTGGCCACCCAGGGCAAAGCGGTCAACGTGTTTGGGCAGGGAGAAGGTCGGGTCACTATCACACTCCACACTGAAGAGAGTCCTCCAGACGCGAAACTGAAAACCGCCAACGGAGGCTGTCCCCAAGAGACGCAGGAGAAGCATCCACCCAGACAAGGACATTCAGGGTGCAGTGACGCAGCAGACCAGAAACTTATCACTGCTGGTGAAAAACAAAGCCTGTCTCCAAAGCATCCCAAACCACCCACTGTGAAAGACTGCCCCACTCTGTGTAGACAGACAGACAAAAGCCCAAGTCAGCAAGCTTCCACGGGGGACAGGAAGGCAGATGGGAAGAAATGCACAGAAGCACTTTATGCTCCAGCCCCAGAGGGCTACAAGCTGGAGGCCAGCCCTTCCCTCCACCATGGTGAGACCCGACTCAAAGGCCCAGAGAGGCCAGCCGTGGGCATGGGGAAGGGCTTCTCAGAGTCCAAGGGGAAAGGGCCTGGTTCTCAGAAGCCACTGGCTGAAACAGGCAAGCCCAGCGGTATGAAACGGTCACCCTCTGCCACTGCACAGAGTTCTCTCCGCTCAGCTGGCCCCCCAGAAAAGTCTCTGAGCTATTCAGCCAGCTTTCCCGAGGCCCAGCCTGCAGTACGAGAGGTCTCCACCACAGTCACCAGCAGCCCCTCATCGGCCAAGGCCATCGCGGGGACCTCAGAATCCCCGGCCCCCAGCAGCAGGGACCACAGGAAGTCCCAGTCTGGGGGAGATGGCCGAAGCCAGATGACAAAGAGTGACTCTCTGCCCTCTTTCCGCCTCTCCAGCTCTGCCCTGGAGTCACAGCCCCCAGACCCACAGGTGCCCAGCACAGCCGGCCACCGGGACAGGGCGCTGTCCGTAACTGCTACCACAGGAGAACCCAGAGGGAGAGAGCTTACCCAACCTCCCCCAGCCAGGAAACAGAACGTGGGCAGGGAGGTGACCAGAGCACCCCCAGCCCAAAGCACAGACCGTTGTTCCCTCCCTCTCTCCTCGGAGAAGGACTTCGTGGTTCGGCAGAGGAGGAGCAAGGAGAGCGTGCGTAGCAGTCCTCACAAGAAGGCCTCCTAACATGCAGCCTTGGTGACAGACAGGGCTGTGAGACCCCGCCTGAGCATATGTGTAACTGGGTCTTTGCCGCCTCACAAACCAGCACCGTATGGGGATGTCCTCCCAGAAGAGCTCGGAGGTTCACGGAGGAGGAGGAGGAGGAGAGATGGAAAAAGGGAACTTTCTTCCAGATGCCTTCCCTGTTGTAACCGGTAAAACTGTTGCCAGATAGTGTTTGTACAAAACCTGCCTTTCCAGCGGTGTACTGTTGGCGAGGAAGCCTCTCTGTACATACCTAGCAATGTGTTTGGTTCGGGATGTAGAGTGTGTACCTCGCTGCTGACCACCTTGTTGAATGAAGCTTTCCTGAATGAAGATACTTGTTTTACCACCTAACCATAATGTAGTAATGAAGCAGAGTGGTCAGAGCTGGGTATGTGTGAAAATAGAAACCCACCCATGATTGCGTATGTACACATCCACCTACGTGTTTTGGTCTGTGGTTTGAGACTAGTTCAAGGCTCCATTGGTATAGTTAAGGATGAAAGAAAGCCCTAGATACAGTAGATGGTGAGTTTTTGTGTGTATATTTAACCAGGATCTCTGATCATACTGAGTCTGGCTACCTGTGTTTCTGAGCTGCTGCATTTGGACCCATCTACTAGGAGTGGCCAGGACAGGTGGAGCCAGGCACCTATTTGACAGTCCTTGTAGGGGACATTTTGACCCGAGGGTCCAAGTGGCCAATTGTCCTCGTCGCTGGGTTATATGTCTGCTCTTCACCTGAGGGCACACAGGGACTAGAAACACACTGCAGGCCAGCCCTTTCTTCCCCTCCTTCCCAAGCTCCCACCCTCAGGCCTTTATGCTGTGAGTCCAGGAAGCACATTTTATGGTCGGCGCTGTACCAGCCCTGCCCGTTGAGGAAACAGGAAAACCGCTGGTTGCACACACATCTGCCAGTACTTAGATGGAGTGATATGCATTAGGCATCGGAAGAGGTTTTAAATTTGCTTTTGTTAAGGAAAAATGGGGGGTGGATTTTGGCATCATAGCATATATATTAAAGAATAATCAGGACATCAGATACATTTTAATACATAGCTGGGGCCTTATGTTGTAGATGAAGCTTGCTGTTTTTAGCAAGTTCCTGGGTTTCACATTCATTTCTGATGCATCGAGTAGCTCCATACATTTCATAACACGATCTCTTTATTTGTATGCAAAAAATTACTGTATTAATAAAGAGCAGCATTTTGTAACAAAGAGACTGGAGCTATTTGGTGCTTGAATGTGACCATCCTTTTTACTTTTGCTAAGCCTTATTTAAATTTTGTATACCATGAAATATGTAGAGTTTGTCAGATCATTTTAGTGCTGAGGGTTTTTCTGATTTGTTTCTGTTGTCGTGGTTTTTTGATGGCTTGTTTTGGACTGTAAGGTGCCACTTGCTGAAGTACGGACTAAGGCACAACGCAGATACGTTTTTATAAGATGCTTGGGATCCATAGCAAGACTTAGTTCTGTAAGAGGAAGAATAAAATTACAGCTGAATAATGAATCTAGCACCAGACCCCTCGGGGGTGTCTTGGTCTCTTTCCACCAGAAGCTTGTTTATGTGAGCACACTCTGTGGATTGTAAATCACCTAGTCAGACTGTAAGCCCTCCAGAAACAAAGGCATCACTGCATCACTGACTGCTTGGTTGCCTGTTGTTGCAAAGCCGGTTGGGGGATGAAAAAAGAAAGGAAAAAGGAGTGTCTTCTTCACACCTGTCGCCCCAACCCCATACAGTTCTAGCCACTCCTCCCCCCCATCACCACATTTGTGAAACTGTAGAACAAACAAATATTTTTTACAAGAACTCAAATGGGTCTCAAAAAAAAAAAAAAATGGTCTCAAAGCTTATAATGCATATCTGGTTGGCAGATCTCATAGCCCAATCCTTCTCCACTCAGACATCAGGACAGGTCTGTCCAGGAGGTAGTTCATGGTTTACAGCCTTTGCTTTTTAACTGTCCGGTTTTTCTTTAAAGCACAACTAGCTGCTTGTTTACAAAGGATATTTTTATGTATATTTTGTATAGTGTGTTATCATTTTGCCAAATACGTTTTTGCATTTTGGATGAGTACGGAAGACGTAAGGTTGCTCACATGTGATACCCGTCTGCTGTCGTGACTCTCCCCACCCAGCTGGTAGACTTCCTCCTGTGTTCTACTCGGTCGGTCGGTCTCTGTGTGGTTGTAAAATGTGCCCCCCGGTAGGACCCCCAGCTCTAGATTTGCCAGCTTCGATTTGTTAGGATCTGTGCAATAAAGTGTTTGCAGTCTCATTTTCTCCAAGAAATCCCCCCCCCCCATGAATGTCATCATTGTTGTATATTGAACAAATATTTATACTTATGCAGTTGCATAACATTGAATAAAAATTTAGCATGAAAGATGACTGATACGTTTTAGATGTCCTTTTTTTCCATATGTACATATACATGCCACCTTCCAGCATACTGCAGATGATCACTCAGGTTCTTCATGAATGCTTTCTGGTGAGTGTGATGGTTTGCCTGTTGTCTGTTTGCCCTACACAAATAGTTTGTTCTTAAAGGGAAATCCAGCTTATTCCTGCTTTGTTCTGCCCCCAACCCTCTGTTTACAGAATATACCAACATATACACCCCTGCTCACCACTTTCCCAGGAAAGAGGTCTCATCTCCCATGATGCCTCATGTTCTACAATCTCACTGTAACCATGACCCCCAATTTAAGAAACCCCCTCTCCCTGCTACCTCCCTTACGGGCCTCCAGAAGAATCTACGGTGGATAGTTTTCCATCTTCCTTTCACCCTCACCACCAGGGTGTAGCTTCCACATCCTCCCAACATTGGTTTGAGGGGCACCGGTGCTACTTGGCTAAGTGCAAAGACTACTTCCCAACATCACTTATGTGGACCATTCCCCACCCCCCATGGCCAGTATCCCCCAACACTACTCCCTTTTAATTCAAATCAGACTACTTTCCTTCCTTATTTCCCTACTCACACATGGATACCCATGTCAACACACGTATACAAAAATCCAAACACACGCATTCCCATTCTCTTTAATGTTCCTTCCTTCCCTCAAACCACGCTGTGTTCCCCATCTTTCTCTAATCACATCCCAAGTTTCTACCTAAATTATTTCTCTTTGGTAAAACAAAACAGCAGCAACAACAAAAAACCTGTCCGACCAGTTTTAAAAAAACAGTTATTCTATGCTGGTAGGCTATCAAAGTCTCTCCCCTAAGTGGCTCTGTAAGCTTCCTGAGTTTCCCTGGATCTTAGTCTTTTGTTTTAGTTTGGCTTTATTGTTGTGAAGAGACACCAATGACCACAACAACTCTTATAAAGGAAAACATTTACCTGGGGCTGGCTTACAGTTCAGAGATTTAGTCCATTATCATTATGGTGGGACAATGCAGATATGCAGGCAGACATGGTGCTGGAGAAGATGCTGAGAGTTTATCTTGATCTGCAAGCAGCAGGAGACTGTGTATCACACTAGGCCTAGCTTGAGCATATAAGACCTCAAAGCTGGCCCCTACAATGACACACTACCTCCAACAAGACCACACCTCTTAATAGTGCCATTCCCTATGGGCCAAGTGTTCAAACACGAGTCCATGGGGGATCATTTCTTTTCAAACCACCAGATTCCACTTCCTGACCCCCATAGGCCTGTAGCCATAACATAATGCAGAAATGCATTCAGTCCAACTTCAAAAGACCCCACAGTCTATAATAGTCTCAACCCTGTTCAAAAGTTCAAAGTCTCTTCTGAGACTCATGCAATCTCTTAACTGTAATCCCCTGTAAAATCAAAATAAAAAAGCAGATCACATATTTCCAACATATAATGGCATAGGATATATATTAATGTTCCAAAATGGAAGGAAGCATAGTAAAGATACTGGACCAAAGCAAGACTGAAAACCAGCTGGGCAAACGCCAAACTCTGCATCTCCATGTCTAATGTCAAATCAGTCTTCAGATCTCCAACTCCTTTCAGCTTTGTTGACTGCAACATATTTCATTTTCTTTGGCTGGTTCCCCTCCCTATTAGTAGCTGCCCATGGCAGGTATCCCATAGCTCTGGCATCTCCAACATCTTGAGGTCTCCAAGGCAATTCAGGTTTCATCTTCACAGCTTTATACAATGGCCTCTCTGGACCTCTGTGCAGGGACACCCATGCTACATGCCTGGCCTCAGCAGCTTTCCTTAGTAATGGAGGGAAATTCCATAACCTTTCTCTTGTGTCCTTGACTCTAAAGCCAGAACCTGATAGGGGATATTTTTCTGTATGCTGTGAATATGTGTTGCTCTGATTGGTTGATAAATAAAGCCATTTGGCCTATGGCAAGGCAGCTTAGAGGCAGGCAGGAAATCCAAACAGTGACAGGAAGAAGGTGGAGAGAGACGCCAGCTGCCACCAAAGGAACAACATGCCAGCAAACTGGTAAGCCACAGACACGTGACAACTTACAGATTTTTTATTAATCTATGGGTTAATTTAAGATTTAAGAGCTAGCTAGCAAGAAGCCTGAGCCATAGGCCATGGCCATTCAATTTGTAATTGATATAAGCCTCTGTGTGTTTACTTGGGTTTGAGTGGTTGCAGGACCAGGCAGGACACAGGAATTTTTGAGTGGTTGTAGGACCAGGCAGGACACAGGAATTTTATAAGTGGCTATGGGACCTTGGTGCTGGGTGAGACCAGGAAAACTTCTAGCTACAAGAACCATGTGTCCAAAGTGCTAAGTTCTGCTGCTTGCTGGGCATGAAACATAGCCCCCTTGTTCAATTACATCTTCACCAGATTTCTGTTTTCCATGGTTTCCTTCACTTCCTAAGGTTGGCTGTCCTGGAACTTACTCTGTCGACCAGACCGGCTTTCAACTCAGAGATCTGTATGCTTTTAGATGTGTATCACCACACCTGGAGCTAAGATGTTTCTTTAATTCCTTTTCACTTTTCTTTAATTCTTTTCAGAGTTGGAAGCTTAGCTGGGTGGGGCCTTGCCCTTTATTCTATTTCTTAATATGTTTATCTCCTTGAACACTTAGCCCCATTCCACTTCCTGGTATCACATTTCTCCTCAAATTGTACATTTTGTACTTTTTCTTGTTCAGCTTTCTCCTTTTTATTACAGATGTGAATAAGAGTGACCACGAATGAGCACACAACAGAGTCAATACTAGGCTTTTTTGAGTTTTCCTTGGTTAATACAATTAATCCAAAACTCTTCACTTTAACTTCAGGCAGATGTCTTGGACAAGGGCAAAAAGTAGCCATATTCTTTACCAAAATATCACAAGAATGACCTCTAGGCAACATGCTAAAATTCTTCTCTGAAATCTCTTGAGCTAGGCCTCCACAGTTCAAATCACCCTCAGCTCCACTGTCTTCTATGCTCCTACTAGTATGGCCCATTAAGCAGGGCTTAAAGTATTCCACTGCTCTCCTAACCAAAACTCCCAAAGTCCAAATTCCTCCAAACAAAAGCATGGTCAGACCTATCACAGCAATATCCCAGTTTCTGGTACCAACTTCTGCCTTAGTTAAGGTTTCTAGGCTGTGAAGAGACACCATGACAGTGGCAATTTATAAGGGAAAACACTTAATTGTGGCTGGCTTACAGTTTCAAAGGTTTAGTCCATTATCATCATGGCAGGACATGGTGGCATGCAAGCAGACATGGTGCTGGAGAAGGAGCTGAGAGTCCTACATCTTGATCTGCAGGAAGCAGGAGACTGTGTATCACACTAAGCCTAGTTTGAGCATATAAGACCTCAAAGCCAGCCCCTACAATGACACACTTCCTCCAACAAAGACTTCCTCCAACAAGGTCACACTTCAACAAGGCCACATACTTCCTCCAACAAGGCCATACTTCCTAATAGTGCTACTCCCTATGGACCAAGCATTCAAACACATGAGTCCATGGGGGCCATTCCTATTCAAACCACCATACCCTTCTGTTCTTCACAATGCCCTAGAAAGATATTTTTAAGCAAACACACTTATGTTACAGCCTCTACTTTACATATTTAAAAACCTCCCATAGTAGTTGAGCCCAGCTTCTTAAACATTCTCTCTTAGTCCATCTTTTAGGACCTTTTTATGTTGTTTTAAGAAAGTTCCTGGTACCTGGTACTTTATAAAAAGAGATTTATTTAGTTCAGAGTTCTAGAGCTGAAAGCCCAGAATTGGCTAGTCACATTCACTCAGCCTCTGGCCAGGGCTTCATGGCAGAAGCTCTCATGATGATGGGAGCAATTGCAGGGAGATCATACAGCAAAATGGGAAGCCAGAGACTCAGGGGCCAGACTTGTTCATATATATATATAGCCATCCTTGTGAGAATAAGCCAAAGCCTGAGGAGAACTACATTAATCCCTTCCAAGGGTGGTATTCTCAGTGATCTAACTACCTTTCACCAGGCTTTACTTCAGTGCTGCCATGCTGGAGACTAAGCTTCCAGCATTTAATTACTTCCAACGGTAGCAGTGTACATAACCCCAACTATTAAGTATGCATTGCTCAGGCACCCAGAAAAGCCTTTTCTGGCAGCCTATTGCATTATACTGCAATTTTCTGTTTCTCCATGTATATGTTTGTGAGATCCAAGCTTCCTGTTCATCTGTCTTGATTTTTCTAACATTTCCTTAACTGAACTGAAGAAATGTTAATAGTGCCTATTATTTGTGGCAACTTCACCACCAAGTCTCACATTGTACACTAGGTGCAAATCTTAATCTGCATGTCCTTGAGTTATATACTGTTTCATTGTAGCCACTAGGAAACCAAGACCCAGAAGACAGAAGAAGCAGCCTCCCCCCGATGATTGGACGGCTAAGGATTTGAACTCCTGCACTCTGACTGGGCAGGACACACTTGCCTTCTGCCTCCAGCTAGGTCTTCTTCTACCCTCTCTTCTACAAAGTCATAACATGAAAGGGGCCAGAATCACAACATAATTCTTCCTGCTGAGATGCATAGTTTTCACAGACAATTGTGGAAACGATCACTTTACTGGTACTTGATACCAACTATGAAGAAAAGCTTGGCCTCCCCATGAAGGACAAACCTAGAGAGGATATTAAGCACATGCATTGTCAGAACCAATAGCAGTCATAGCAACAGTCATTACTCAACCAGTGAGTATATAACTCTGTAGAGGAACAAGTGAAAGATTGAGGTTCCAGAGGTACCTACCCTGATCCAGACTGAGCAAAACTAAAGAGCTCAGTAAAAGGCAGACAGTGGACTGTCATGCTCCTGTGAGGCTAGCCACTGGGATGGAATTCCCTGTGTTATCTACACAGCATTATTTGAGATTTTTAAAGATGTATTTATTTTTATTTTATGTATATGAGGACACACACACACACACACTTGCGCCCAGTTTGTATTCATGGTACCCATGGAGGCCAGACATGGGTAACAGGTCCCCTGGAAATGGAGGTAGCAGATTGAGCTACCATGTGAGTGCTGGGAACTGAACCCAGGTCGTCTAGCAAGAGCAGCCAGTGCTATTAACCACTGAGGCATCTCTCCAGCCCCAATTTTTTTAAATTTTAAAATGTAAAGTATAGTTAAAAAATTGAAGTGATAGTATTTCTCTTAACAAACTGAGGACTACATCCTTTCTTGAGTCCAAGGCATTGTTCTTAGTGAATCTCTGATGATGGGGACATTAGCTTTCAGAAATTATAAATTGTCTTTTGGTGTAGGAATGGAAATTGGCTAGGGACAGGAGTGTAAGAGTATTTTGCTTAGATAAATAAAAGAGAAGGAGAAATCACTTCCAAAAAAAGCAAAAAACAAGCAAGCAAACAAAAAAGCCCACTAATCTACTCATGAGAGGTGGCAAAAATACTGGCCACCCAACAGTCAACTCTAGCATGCACATGAGCCTCAAGGGAATCTTGCCTGTTCTGCCTCAGAAGGCTGGGTAGATGAAAATTCTGAAAATTTAATAAGCTCTTCAGTGAGTCAAATGCTACTTACTATGTGTTTGACTACACCAAGGAGTTACCAGACCCACATGGCTACCTCCTCAGGTGTTCTGATGTACAGCCAAGGTCAAAGAACAAAGACTACCAATTCCCCATCCATAGGTCGACAACATTGCTCGAATTACCTCCCCATTCCCTGAGAAATCACCAATAGAGCTTTAAGATATTTCCCATAGAACTGCTAGTGCAATTACCTTGAGTTTAAGGACCCTTCCCATTCAAAGTGTGCCCGAGAATGTTTGTATCCTGGAACATCCCATTGGAAGCAAGCTAGAAACAGATTTCAGGTCCCACTCCTGGCCCACTGCTTCTTCTACATTGTAACACAATAGCCCACTTGTTTGCCCTTAGAATTTGACATGCTGTTAGCATTGCTTTCCAGACTTCCTAGAAGATAGTTACTTTGAATCTTAATCAAACATACAGAGTCTGAGGATCCCATCTCAAAGCCACTGACTTAAAAATCTCCAGGCAGGGGCTGGAGAGATGACTCATCACTTAAGAGTACCAGATGCTCTTCCAGAAGAAATGTTCCACTTCTCACCACACAGGTGAACCATTATTCTTTAACACAGAGAAACCATATAGTAATAAATTACACATTTGGAAAATCACAAGCAAAGGAAGCTAATTGTTTTCTGTAACAGGACTCCTTTATTAGTTCCAATTAATCAGCAACTTCCTACCTAGCATTTTTGGTTACCCCACACAAATGCAACATGAAGAAATCAGCTAAGTCAACTACAGATACTTGCTTCCTTCAATACAGGTCAAATAGTAGGAACTTGATGGTAAAGTAATACTCAAAATATATTTCCCTCCTACTAGTTTGTGATATTTTATTTGTGCACTGCAATAAAGCTTATCTAGGGATCAGAGGAAAAAGCCAACCACTATATTAAATATAGAGGTCAGGCAGTGGTAGCAAACGCCTTTAATCCTAGCATTAGGGAGGCAGAGATCCATCCAGATCTCTATGAGTTCAAGGCCACACTGAGAACAGAGCCAGGCATGGTGGCACATGCCTTTAATCCCGGTGCTAGTTAACCATAGAGGTCTAGAGGTCTAGAGGTCTGGATAGACAGATAGGCTCTGAGTTTTTTATTAATAAGATCATTTAGCAATTTGTCTTACACTAGGTAGTATGGTTAGTTCATTCCTCAAGACAATACATTTGTGTCCTTCCTTTCTACCCTCTGCTCTAGTTAATATTACACACACCTCAGAGAGTAAAACCTAGATGTGACCAAGGCTTTGGCAAACCTCTTATTTCATTTCTTTTTCATATTTGAAAGCCAGTTACCCTAATTCAGGGTCAGATTCTCAAGAGTTCAGACACCTCAGATTCCTGACTATGATCATTAGCCCCTGTCCTCACATAGAAAACACTGCAGCATCTCACTGAATTCTGAAACCACAAATTACAAGAGGCCAGGTTACTTTCTCTTATCTGCAGTTGAGGATGGACTCTTTGTCTTGTTTACTGGTGTTTATTGACAAAGAAAACCACAACTGATTTGAATCAGGCAGGTTTTGAACTCCTGACAGAGATCAGACAACACTGGTAGGAAAATAGAAGGAAAGAGAAGCAGAGAAAGATTCATTGGTGCTGTGAGATAATGCTTTTGTACACTGGTTTAATAAAATGCTGATTGGCCAGTAGCCAGGCAGGAAGTATAGGCGGGATAAGCAGACAAGGAGAATTCTGGGAAGAGGAAGGCTGAGTCAGGAGACGCCAGCCTGCCATACAGGGAGCAGCATGTAATGGCACACAGGTAAAGCCACTGAACACATGGAAACATATAGATTAAAAAAATGGACTGAGTTTAAGTGGAAGAGCTAGTAAGGGGTAGGCCTGAGCTAATGGCTGAGCAGTTTTAACTAATATACCCCTCTGTGTGTCTACTTGGGTCTGAGTGGCTGTGGACTGGGTGGGACAGAGAAAACCTTCAGCTACACATTGGCCACAACTTAGTCAATTGGTTATAGAATAACTTGTTGTAGCTTAAGCAATTAGGTGGCTACAGGGCCTCTTTTACTAGCCAAGCTCAGCTACTATGATTAAACTATAGTGTTTTTGGCTCATTGGCTTCAGTTTTCAAGCCAAGTCTAAATCCATGCCCTCCCACAAATCCTATTCAGCAATTCCTCTTTGGCCATGTCCCCGCCATGTGTGAATCTGACCAGGATCTAGGCCAGTGCCTCCATTCTCAGGAGACATCGTTTCTAGATTATGGTGTCCTCATGAAGAAACATTTGAGATGTCCTTCCAGGTTAGAGACCAGTAAGACTTTGGAGGAACACAGTACTCAGGAAGAATGATAAAACTATTAGGACAGTCTCTGGGAGCATCCTTCCTTGTCAGGGTCTTTCAGAAGAATCAAAAGTAAGACAACCCAAGTTGGGTGGTGGTGGCGCATACCTTCAATCTTAGCACTTGGGAGGCAGAGGCAGGCAGATCTCCGTGAGTTCAAGGCCAGCCTAGACTATAGAGTGAGTTCCAGGAAAGGCTCCAAAGCTACACAGAGAAACCCTGTCTCAACCCCCTGCCCCCAAAAAGTAAGACAACCCAAGAACAGGCCAGACGAGGAGTCTACCCATTTTACCCAGCCGGTTTAATTCTCTTGTAACTCAATCTCCCCAGTCTCACCGTGCTTATGCACATGCAGAACAAATCTCCTGGCCTCCCTGTTCGGCTGGTAAGTTATCTGTCACAGGGATAACATAGATCTAGAGGTTGAGTTGCTCACCTAGTCTTGTTGAGTTAGAAGCACAGGGACATATAATTAAGCGAGTAACTGCCTCATTGTAATAGGCAGTTCTGTATCTCGGGGAAAGGTGTCCATGTCTAAAGCCTCTGGGAAGCTTTTTCCTGTCAGTGTTACATGAAAGTGCCAACAGGTACACCATTCGCGGAGTCTAGGGACTCCCTGAAGGTGGAAGATACAGACTCAAAGCTCTGAGCTTTACTTCAACCTATGTTGTAAGGGCTTAAAATAGACACAACTCCCACCTCTCCCCAGCATTAGTAATTATTCTGAGCACTCCATGTTGGAGTGCAGAGCCTTTAGCATGGGTAATTAAGGCTCAAAGACTGAGAATCCTTGAATTCCCCTCTGGGTTCACATTTAACATGGAATTTCTTTTCCAACAGGCCACTATAGGCAATCTGACTTGATCAATCTTGAGGCATTTACTTGAATTGCATATCTCACCTGTATTAGCACAACCTGGCTTAAAATGAAGGCAGACAAAACATTCCCTAGATCTCAGTCAACATCTCTTCTCCCTGATGTAGATTGGCTCTCTTAGGAAGAGTTTCTCCACTAGTGTTATAGGAATTCTTTACCCTGTCCATGAATAAGACCTTCACACTGTCAGAAACCTATAGCAAGGTCCTTTCAGTGAGCTTACTTGGAGATAATAACACTTCAAGCCAGAGAAAACCACCACCTCAGAGATGATGTTGCTAGAGGTAGCTGTATGTGTTAGTGTCTTAGTTAGGGTTTCTATTGCAGTGAAGAGACACCATGACCACAGCAACTCTTATAAGGAAAACATTTCATGGGAGGGGGGCTCACTTAAAGTTTCAGAGGCATGATGGCATGCAGGTAGATGTTGTGCTGGCTACATCTTGATCAGAAGGTAGCAGGAAGTCAACTGAGACACTAGGTACTTTCCTGAGCATAGAAAACCTCAAAGCCCACCCCTACAGTGACACACTTCCTTCAACAAGGCCATACCTACTCCAACAAAGCTACACCTCCTAATAGTGCCACTCCCTATGAGATTATGGGGGCCATTTACATTCAAACTGCTACAGTTAGTTACTTCTGTACCACTCTGAAAGAGCACCATGACCAATGCAACTTATAGAAGGGAGAAGTCATTCAAATTGCCACAATGTAGTCAGAGACCAGATAAGATTTCACTAGAAGAGTCACAGAATTGACAAGAAAACCCAGCATCTATTCCAGTCTTTTAAAATCATTAATTAGGATTAGATCAGGAATATCAGGGTTTCTATTTGAGTTTCATATATTTTAAATTTATTTTTATTTATGTGTATGTGTATGAGTTTGCATGAACATATGTGCAACACATGCCTCTAGAGAACACCAGGTTTCCCAGAGTTAGAGTTGCAGGCAGTTCTGAGCCAGCATGTAGGTGCTGAAAACTGAACCAGTTTCCTTTCCAAGAGCAGTAAACGTTCTCAACACCTGAGCCACCGCTCCAGCTCCTCATTTTTTTGGGTAGATGGGGAACACATTAACATATCAACACAAATATATTTCAGTGACGTTCCAGGACCACTTAATTGAGTATGCTAAATTCTGTGGAAGTCAAGTAGGTCTAATGTTCATCTCCATTCAATAGTTTCAAAGAAGTTCATGTAAAGACTTACTTTGTCAAGTCCCAGAATAAAACTCTTCACGGAGTAAGATGATGAGTTAGCAAATTACTGTCCTGCAGACCTGTACCTTTGATATGGATGCTCAAGTCTCAGAGGCACTTTAATTACTTTATAAGTTTGACCGGCTTGATCACAAAGCTTTTTCATAAGATTCAGCTTCCACAAATCTACAACCTTACTATCCATTTCAATCATTTGTCCTAGAATGGTTTTCCTCCACTTTCTTTGGAATAACCAGTCGATCTCCTTTAGACTAACAAAATCACCTTTAAGAAAATGAGAATATGTCTTTCATACTTTTAAAAAGAGTTATTTTAAATTATGTGTCTGTGTCTGTGTGGATATGGACATGTAACTGCAGGTGCCGATGAATACCAGAAGAGGGCACTGGATCCCCAGAGTTGGAGTTACAAGCAGTTGGGAGCTACCTGATGTGGGTGTTAGAATCCACCTGTGTCACTTTACTGTCAAAGAGCAGTAAGCCCCCAACCACTGAGGCATCACTCAAGCCCATCTATCCCCTGGATCTGAAGTTACAGACATAGAGATGATTGTGAAGCATATGACATGGATGCTGGGAAATGAACTTGGGTCCCTTGTAACAGCAGCAAGTGCTCTTAACCAATGAACCATCTTTCCATCCCTAGCAGTGTAGAATTTCAAAATACTACTCCACACTAGACAAGAGATTGATGCTTACTTATTTTTGTCTTAACAATCTAATAATTTTCTAAACTAAATTATAGGCTGAATGATTTGAAAACTATTTAGAGAACATCCCATCCAACAGCCACAGAACACATTCTTATGCATACAAAAAAAGATGAAGAAATAGACCATGTATCTGGGCTATAGCGATGGTTCAGTGGCTAAGAACCCTTGTTTCTCTTCCATAGGACCCAAGTTCAGTTTCCAGCACCCATATTGAGTGGCTCATAACCACCTGTAACTCCCACTCAAGGGAATGTGACACCTTTTTCTGAGTTCAGTGGCACCTGCACACATGTGTTAAACACATACACTTAAATATTTTTAGTCAGTCTGAGACAGGGACTCATTATGCATCCCTGGTTGGCCTGCAACTCCCTATGTACATTAATCTGGCCTTGAACTCACGGGTTTTCACCTGCCTCCCCAGTACTTGGATTAAAGGTATGTCCCCCAACATCCAGCCAAACTGAATGTAGAAAAGTGAAACTACATCCTTTTCCCTGCACAAAACTCAAATCCCAGTGGATCAAGGAGTGAAACATAAACCTCATACCCTGATTCTCATAGACAGAAAATAGGAAAAATGTTTGAACTCATAGGAACAGGAAAACATTTTTGAACAGGACCCCAATAACATGGGCTTTAAGGTCCACAACTGACAGATGGGTCCCCATGAAACTGAATGTTTCTGTAGAGCGAAGGACACCAAGAGGCAGCACACAGGATGGGGTGGGGTCCTTACCAGCTATATAGATGACATGGGGTCAAGTTTTTAAATATACAAAGAACTGATCATCTAAACAAGAAAGCAAAAAATGCAATAAAAAACTGAGGCATGGGACACTACCCACCATGCCACTCTGAAACTATGTAGAGTCCTGAGACCTAGAAGGCCCAATAGGGAACAGCAGAGCTAATCCACCCACCTGCCTGTTTACCACACACCAGTACCCAGCTCAGCCTGGAGAAGGCATGGTGATGGTGTCCTGTGGCCATACCACATGTAGGGCCCCTCCCTCCAGACCAGTCCACCACCTCATCCACCAAGATGCACCAGAACTGCATATCTTGCACCCCTGACTCCTCAGCTGGGCCTCTATACCATACACCTTCATGTAAGGAAGACGTGGAATCCTGCCACCCTACCCCAAAGGAACGCTGTCCACTCCCACAGTGATCCCAGCCCCTGCCACCCGAAGACCACCTGTAGAAACCAAAGAACCCTCCACAGACTTCTGAAGATCAGCTGCAACAATCTTCTAAGCCTACAGAGGTTTGCTCCTGGCCTCAGAAGTTACAACCATCCCTATCTGATCTCAGACCCTTCTGACCCTTCATTTGCATATTAATGTAGAGTCACCCCAAGACTGAACCCAAGCCCCATTCAGCTGGTCCATAACCTGATGGAATGGGATATAACAGCAAACAAAGATCCAATCACCCTCCTAACAAAAGTTAGACCAGGTATCCATAGCAACAAATTCCACCAATGACCTAACTTCAGATGCTGAGGTGCCATCACAAAATACAAACAACACAAATAATCAAGATAATGTCTCCTCCAGAAATTAGCAATCCCCCCATCATAATGTTCCCTGAGAAAAACAATTTATCTGAATAGGTATTAAAAGTGTGTCAAGGAATTGAAATATGACATAAATAAATTCCTGAATGAAGACTGTAAAAACAGTTAAATGAAATAATGAAAACATTCAAGATATGAAAATAGAATTTGGTAAAGAGACTCTCTGAAGAAAAGCTGAGGTAAAATACAATTATAAATGAAGAGACTTGGGAAATCAAACAAGCTCAGTGGAAAGGTGCACCAACAGACTGAATCAAATGGGAGAGCGCATACCAGGTCTCCAATACAAAGTAGAAAAGAAGAAATGGATCACTCAGTTAAAAACAAACAAACAAACAAATCCAACCAAGAATGGAACATGCAGGAACTCTGGAACACTATGAAAAGACAAGTTCTGTGAGTCACAGACAAACAGAAGGTGAAGAAACTCAAGTCAAAAGTACAGAAAATACTTTCAACAAAATCATGAAAGAAAACTTCCCACATCTAAGGAAAGATATGCCTATCAAGGTGCAAGAGGCATACATAACACCAAATAGACAGGACCAAAAAAGAAATTCCCTATGTTGCAAAAATCAAAACACATAAAGGATATTAAAAGCTTTGAGAGAAGGACCATGCCACATATAAAAGGCAGGTCCATTAGAATAACAACAAATTATAACTTTAAACAATTTTTAAATTTAGAGATATTTTGATCATTTTTCTTCCCCTCCCCCAAGTTCATCCAGATCCTCTCCTCCTCCCTCCCCAGGCACATTTAAGTTCTTTCTCAAAAAAAAAGAAGAAAACCAAAACCCAAATACAACAACAAAATGCCTAAAACCCAGAAAATAAAACATAACATCATCCAAAAACAAAACACCAAACTCTAACGACATAAACACACACACACACACACACACACACACACACACACACACACACACACAGAGAGAGAGAGAGAGAGAGAGAGAGAGAGAGAGAGAGAGAGAGAGAGAGAGAGAGAGAATATCTAAAAAACCACCACCAACAACAAATCTGTAGTCCATTATTTGTTGGTCAACTACCACTGAACATGAGATCTGCCCTGGAGTGGTTGATAAGATATATCAGTGTCATTCCATTGGAGAAAACTGGTTTTCACTCTCCCAGAAGGTATAATGACAGTTCCTTTTACCTTTACTGTAGTGGCTAGATTTACATTCATTAATTCATACAGTTAAAAAATATATATAACAAAATAAAATATAATAAGATAAAACAAAAACTATGACATCAAAGCCAGATAAGACAGACCAACAGAAGGAAGAGAACCCAAGACAAGGCACAAGAGTCAGAGGCTCACTTGTTCACACTCAGAAATCCCATAAAAACACTAAATTGAAAGTCACAAGCACAGAGGACCTGGTACAGACTCATGCAGGTCTTGTGCATGCTGCTTCAGTCTCTGACTTCAAATGAGTTTTGCTCTTGTTGATTTGGAGGGATTTGTTTTCTTGGTGTCTTCCTTTCTCTCTGGCTCTTCTATTCTTTCTCCCTCTCCTTCTGCAGGGGTCCCTGCTATGGGATAATGTTCTTGTACACTGTAAAGATTTGTGTCACATGAATTGGTTTAATAAAATGCTGATTGGCCAGTAGCCAGGCAGGAAGTATAGGTGGGGCGAGCAGACTAGGAGAATGCTGGGAAGGGGAAGGGCAGAGTCAGGGGTTGCCAGCCAGACGTAGAGGAAGCAAGATGACAAGGCAGAACTGAGAAAAAGCACCAAGCCATGTGGCTAAATATAGATAAGTATTATGGGTTAATTTAAGTGTAAGAGCTGGTCAGTAATAAGCCTGAGCTAAAGGCTGAGCAGTTATAATTAATATAAGTGTTTGTGTGGTAATTTGGGAAGTGGCTGCTGGGTATTTGGGAGTTGTTGGTGGAACAGAAATGTCCACCTACAGGTAGGTCCCTGAACACCTAAATTTTCAATGGAGACTTTTGAGAGCCATAAGAGCTTGAACTGATGTCCTACTAACTCTGAAAGACCACAGATGCCAACCTAGACATAGTATACCCAGCAAACAATATCAGTCATAATCAAAGGAGAAGAAACTTTCCATGAAAAAAAGCAAATTTAAGGAATTTTATGCCCACTCTAAGAAAACTCAGTTACAATAGCAAAATAACAGGAATCAACGAACAGTGTTCAATAATAATTCTCAATATTAATAATCGCTATGATTTTCAGAGACACTGACCAATGCAGTAGCATTAAGGACCCAGATATATGTTTACACACCTACAGACAAGTGATTTTTGACAAAGAGACAGTTGAGAAAAGACAGCATCTTCAACAAACAGGGCTAGTCAACACGGATAGCTGCATGTAGAAGTAGTAAACTAGATCTTTATTTCTCATCCTGTACAAAAGTCAACAGCAACTGAATTAAGGACCTGATACCCTGAATCTGACAGATGAGAAAGTAGAGAATATGCTTGAACAGGAAAGGACTTTCTGAATAGGATGCCAGTATAGGCATTAAGAGCAACATTTGACAAATGAGACTACATGAAACTAAATGATTTTGTACAGCAAAAGATACCATCATTCCATTAAAAAGGTAGCCTATAGAATAGTGGGGAAAATCCCTTTACCAGCTATATATCTTACAGAGGGATAGTATATAGACCATAGAAAAGCAACAATAGAATCCCCCCCAAAAAAAACACAAAGCAAACAAACAAAAAGAACACTATCGAATTTAAAATTATGGCATGGAACTTTTGAGAGTTCTCAAAGTACAAATGAATGGAAATCATTTTTTTTAAATGTTCATCATTCTTGTCCATCAGGAAAACAAAAATTAAAACTACTTTGAGGGGCTGGATAGAGGGTTCAGTGGTTAAGAGCACTTGCTCTTTCAGAGGACCTGGGTTCAATTCCCAGCACCCACATGATTGTTCAAAATGGTCTGTAACTCCAATTTCAGAAGATCTGATGTTGTCTTCTGAACTCCATGGGCACCAGGTCTACATGTGGTGCCTATACATAATACAGGTAGGCAAAATACTCATACACATAAAAATAAATATAATTTTAATTAAAAAAACTACTTTGAGAATTCCTCTTCTGCAAGCTACAAGAATATGAAACAGAGATGCAAATATGATAAAGCTATACCTTGAAGGGTCAAGGAATCCTTCTAGAGGAAAGCCATATATCAAGGAATATTTGACGTTATTTTTTTTTTTAATATATCAGTTGTCTTCTGCTATGAATTTCTTGTGTGCTCATATACTACTAGGCCACAACAGCAAAGAGTATAAGCTTCTCAGACCTACTGCTGATCTGAACTAGGTAATACCCCCATAGAGTCAACGCCTGTTAGGAGACAGGCAGATTGTAGATGCATAGCATTGTTTCCTGTGCAAATGAAGCTCAAACCATCCTTCCCCAGACAGGTCAAATGGCATTTCAGAGCAATTGACTCAGAACAAAAGAGGGGTTTGTTTTGTTTTGTTTTGTTTTGTTTTTGCATAACCACATGTAGTAAAGACTGGGACAGTTTTCTTGGTCTGAGTGGCATGGCCAGAGAGAAAGAAACAAGGCAGAGTTTTTGTAGAGAGTAAGGACTAGGTCAGGTCAGGAAAGTGGGAAAGGAAGAAGAAAGTCATGGACGGAGAAACTGAGGACGAAGATGAGATGGGAAGCATAAGAGCCTAGTTAGGGCGATGAGAGGACAGGGAAAGAAGGAACAGAGAGGAGCAATTTATAAGAATAGAAATAAAGCTGTGTAAATAGAACTTAATCTCAGAGGAATAAAGTAATCGGACAAAAGAGCATGGTGTGCAAAGATTCTTTTCCCTCAGAATACCCCACGCTGGCCGTAGCATCTGCCCCAGGACCCTGGGAGAAATCCTCTTAGGGCAGGCACCTGGGAAAATTCCGATACCCCTCTTACTCCAATAAGGATAGCTAGGATAAAACAACATAAATGACAGCAAGTTTCGGCACAGATGTGGGGAAAGGGGAACATTTATTCGTGGTCCATGGGAGTGCTAACCGGGATAGCCTCTGTGGAAATCAGTGAGCAGACTCCTCCACAAGTCAGATCTGCCACATGATCCAGTTATATCACTTGAGCATATACCCAACAGGCTCTGTATCTTATACAGAGATACTTGTTCATTCATGTTCCTTGCTGTTCTCATAGCCAAGACGACAGAAATGCCTAGATGGCCATCAGCTGAAGAATGGATAATGAAAATGTGATATATTTATAGAATGGAATGTTATCCAACTGTTCAGAAAAACAAAATTATGAGATTCACAGGTAAATGGATGGATCTGGAAACAACCATCCTGAGTGAGGCAGCCCAGATGTAGAAAAAAAAAAAAAGATATGTGTTTTCTCTCATATATGGATGTTAGCTCGCTCTCTCTCTCTCTCTCTCTCTCTCTCTCTCTCTCTCTCTCTCTCTCTCTCTCTCTCTCTCTCTGTGTGTGTGTGTGTGTGTGTGTGTGTGTGTGTGTGTGTGTTGTGTATGTGGTCTGTAGGTGTGTGTAGTAAGGGGTTGTATTAGAGGGGGAAATTGTGCAAATGAATGGAAATAGAATACAGTGTTGTAAAGGGTAAACGAGGAATAATGGAACAGGATTAAATGGGCTGGGGGATGGGAGGACAGGGTAGAGGAGTGGTATGGGTAGTGAAAACTAACACTAATAACTTTTGAAACTGTTGTATAGAAACCCACTACTGTAGAACCTTCCTAAAACATGTACCTATATACATACAAATGTAGTTTAAGTGTGGTGCCCTATACCAGCATGGGCAGAAGTATGGGCGGTAGGCAACAACAATGCCTCCTCCAGACATCCAGACATGATAGATCACCAAATAAACAGCCCAATGCCAGGGACCTCTTTTTGTGTTTTTGATCAATGAGATCTCACAGAACTCCCCCAAAGATTACAGGCTGTTGTTATTGCTCTTGGTTACCATGGTCCTGAATCACAAAAGATGGAGAAATTAAGCTAGTACAGACCTGGAACCTTCACCTCCACTAGCAAACTTTCATAGGGATAGAAGGTACTATGAATGCTACAGGGGAAGAAAAATGGCCAACAGTCATACTCCACTGTTAACCCTAGGAGCTATAATAAAACCTGGCCTGGCAAGATATGCCCATTGGTATAATAGTGACATACATGTTGTAGAAGTATTTGACTAACTTTCAGACTGGACTTAAGGCTCGTTACACAAGATGGAACTCATGCCTGATACCATTAACTGGTAAAAGTCTCATGGCTTTCTAAGTTATAGGTCCTTGGGGCAAACCTAGTACTATTATTCTGCTAAATGGGCATAGCAATAAACTGTTTCATAAATTCTTATCTTTATAAATTAATGCATTTCCCAATCCTCATCAGAAAAGCTTCTTTTTATACTAGATACTCTGTATTTATACTTATACTCTGTATTAAATTATACAGAGTCCTACAACTGGTCAAGTACAGAGGATAAAAAAAATTGTGGACTGTTCATCTCCAAATGACACATCTATATCATACCTCCTCCCCTCAAAGCTCAGAGACCATCTTAGAGGGGGCAGAAAGAGCCAGAGGTAGTGGATGTCTGCAGCAAAACAGTGTGTTTGCCTCCCATGGCAGGACTGTCGCACACATGAACCCACAGTGGCTGTGGCTGTGGGCACAAGAGCTGCAGGTTCAAGCCATACAGAATTCCATCAGAGTCAGGAAATGATCATGAAATCACAACTATTGGTGACTGATGGCTGCTGGGAGAGGGGGAATCTGTTTTCTTCAATGATGGATGCCCGGAGGGGCTACTCTTTATCTAAAAGATGTATGGGTGTCTCTATACCCATGCACATACAGGTAATGCTATGTGGACTCAGTGAGTTTTTTTTTTTTTAAGTACACAGAGTTTGAAGGGGAAAGTGGTGGGGGGAAAGGGGAGTAATTAGAAGGAAGGGAAAAGGGATCAATTTGATTAAAACACGCCACATACATGTATGCAATTCTCAAACTATAAATAAGAATTTGTAAACATTAATAGAGCATATATCAAGTCAAAAAAGAAAGTTTAACATGTTTAACATTTGAAATGATATCCTGCATAATTTCTGATTAGAGAGGAATGAAACTATACATCAATAGCAAGAGAAATTTTAAAAATTACCCAAGGACATGGAATACCAAGTGAACTTTATGGAACAATGGATTATTGAGGCAGTCAGAAGGGAAATTTAAAAATTCTTCAAATCAATCATTAGTTGAAACACAATCAATAACCCTTTGTTACCATTTTTTTTTTTTTACCTCTTAGTAAGATTCATTTCCACCAAAAGCTTATGGAACAGCTGAGAATACTTGGCATCCGCATTTTCCAGAAACATGCCATTTGAAAGCCTAGATATTTCCTCATAAAACAATTGTTTTCATGACTACAAGCAGACCTGAGGACACTGGCTTCTCTCTACTTTATGATTCCAAGATGTTCCACTGTCAGATCTTGTTCATTATCAACCACCAACAGACCAGCACATTGCATTATGGGGCAGAAGAAAAAAATTTGTGAATTTAGTCTACTGATTCATCAGTTTGCAGATACTAACATAGAGGATTATGAAAGGACAGTCCTCTTTCCTCATAGCAGTTGACATAATTACTAATTTTCTGTATTCTATTGTTTATTTTATATATATATATATATATATATATATATATATATATATATATATTTCTTCCATGACACTCCATGATGGCAGAATTGTATTTATCCCAGTTGTCATCTATTCCTGGTGCTAGTATAATGTGTTACATGGGCAGTCAGTTATCTGTTAAACGAATAGGTTCCATTATTCAATATTTTCCAGTTAGTCAGACACTTTACATATTTTCTTCCAGTGAAAACCATAAATGGGCGTCTTTTCTTCAAAACAATTTCTAGTATTCTATTCCAGTCAGAGGTAATCAGAGTATCTCCCAAAGTTAGGGTCGAATTTATCCTGCCAGACTCCCTCCTTAAACACACAATAAAATCAGAATTAATAATTCTGATCTAGTATTCTGTTTTAGTATCTAATGCTTGAAAAAACCTGATAGTTCATAAATTTTCAGCATATAATTCACTATATCTAGACTCTAAGACTTCAAGAAGATTCTAGAAACTAGAAAAAGTTCCATTCATAAATTTCTATCCATCTGCAGCCACAAACCAAAGCAAAGGGGTTTCTAAGTTCTCCAGCATCTTTCCCTTTCTTTCTCCTTCCTTCTTTCCTTTCCTTTTCTTTTTTCTTTTTTTTTTTTTTTTGTTGCTGTTGTTGTTTTGAGACAGGGTTTCTCTGTGTAGCCGTGGCTGTCCTGAAACTCACTCTGTAGACCAGGCTGGCCTTGAACTCACAGAGATCCACCTGCCTCTGCTTCCTGAGTGCTGGGATTAAAGGCGTGCACCACCACCACCACCACCACCACCACCACCACCATCACTACCACCCAGCTCAGTTCTCCAGTTTCTTAAAGACTGAGCCTCCAAAGGGACTCAACTCTTAAAGTCCTCTGAAGATTAGCCTATCCCATGACAGGGAATGCCAATACAGCCAGACAGAACTTGTTAAAACCATCTCAAGGATCCTTCTGAGGGCCCCTTCATTGTTTTAAAACACTAGCCCTCTCTGAGGATATTTTCTTTGCCTCTTCTCCGTTTTACTCATTTTAGGAAGGGGTTGAGTCCCCCTTTTGGGACTGATCTCCCTCATTATTCCCTAAGGCTGCTGGTTGGAATCAGATTTCAAGGCTCACAGACCAACATCTGCGGAGATGAACACATACAGGAAGCCCACTTAGTGGATTCGGTCCAAGGTACACAGGGCTACATCTTTGTTCTTTCGCTGGGAAAGTATTGAGAAATGTGGTCTTCCCTCTCCTTCCATGCACAGAGAGGGTGATCCCTTTAAGAGTAGAAATGCCCCTTACACATGCAGAGTTCCTTCACTGAAGATAGGTCTAAAAGGATAACCAAACACTGGCAGCTTCACAAACCAGTCTTTGCTACAGTTGAGGTCATCACAAACCCTGTTAGCAGAAAGGGCAGGAAAGCATCTCCCTTGCTGAACCAAGATGTCTTACATCATAGAGCTGCACAAAGAAGCAGAGCTGGCTGATCTGAGGGTGCGACTCTACAACAGCTCTCTTTCCCCTTCATTTGGCCATTTAAAAGTTTCTATGTGCCAGCTGAACATGACCCTGAGGGCTGGAGGGGTATGGCTCAGTGGGAGAGATCTTTTTTAGCCTAAGAGAGGCTCTGGTTTCCATCCCCAACCATAGCAGCAGCATACACAATCTCATTATTTCTGTGATGTCTTTGATCCTTGTCTAAGCTACCCCACAAATAAACAATTCCATCTATATTAAAACTTCCTTGCTCTAGTCTCTACGTTTCTAAGACAGTTGTAGAAAACAAAGTAAAACATAAGAAATAGTAAAACAACCTTCACGTGTAAAAATCAAGCAAACAACAACAAACACATCCTGGGAGTTCTCATACAATAAAATTAGCCAGAGTTCCAGACCCTGGACCTCTCCTACTACAAACCCCACAGCAGTCTTACTGTCTTCCCATACACAAACTTACCCTTGGCACTCACCCCTAAGGTCATGTCTGTTATCATTCCCAACACCCTAACAGCTTCCAGAGTCCCAGGGCCGCCGCGCATGCGCTGTCAGCATTCAGGCAAAATGCTTAGTCACTCCTGGGCCTTACACCCTCCATAATCCATGCACAGCGTGGCCACTTAATCTATGCGCATGTGTGGCATGGCAGCTACTCAAGCCCCTATACGCATGCACAGGTGATCCTTAAAAGCAGACTCCACCTGTTCCCTCCCCTTGGGCACATTTCTCTCCGGCAGGCCTGCCCACTCACCCTCCTTTTCTATCCCCCTAATAAAACTCTTAAAGTGGGCTTTGGTGTATCTCATGGTCCGTTCTCGGGCGCGATAAATAACAATGTCGTCTCTCACAGCATCAACCAACCTAGGATGATTCCATAACCTAGCTATTCTGCTGATCTAGGGAACTCAGTTCAGTTTTCGTGTCTGAGCAAATGAGACTCTTGAGCTCTCCTCAGGGCCTATTCCTGTTCTAGCCGACACCAGTTTAGCATCTAGCTAACCCAGTCAGACACTGGAGATTCTTCAAGAGGACCTGGTCTTGTTTCTGGTTAAAACTTCCAACCCCAGTTTTGATTTTACAACTTGCTCAACCAAGTTCAGGTAACACAAAACGCAAAGCCATGGAGCTTCAGAAGCCAAGAGAAAACATACCTTTTGACTCCCAAATAGAGAGCAAGGACTCAGTGGCCACAGTATGTCCAGCAGGGTCAAGTAGTGAAGACCCGGAGCTTCCCGGGTCTGTAGACTCCACTTCGGATGCACTGACTTTGTCAAGACTGTTAAAAGGTCCTTCAACCAACCAATCAGAGGTAGATGAATCCAAGTGACACACACTCACTGGGCAGCTCCCGGAACAGGCTCTGAGAAGCCCCAGCAACAGAGCAGCAAGGGATTAAGGTCTAATTGGTTACAGCCTAGTCAATTAGTCAGCCAGCTGGTTACAACTTAACTAGTCAGTTGTTTTCAGCCTAATTATCTGACTACAGGGCCTTGTGAAGCCAGCCGAAGTTCATTGACTATGATTAAACACAATATTGCTTTGGTGTGTTAGACTCATTGTGGGTTCTCAGCCCAAATCCTTGCAGCTTGCAAAATTTTATTTAATATCACGATATACTACTTTAGAGGTGAGCCCTGCAAAAAGTGGGGGACGGGGAGCAGACTCTGTCTCAAGAGCCCAGATCTCTGTGTAGTCAATGACATGTGGGTCCAGCCTACTCAGATGTGGGAAGAAGAAAGAGCTGTTGGCCATGGTACCCAGCTCTACAGAAAGTCTATTAATATGGTGAAGCCAATGTTAGACCTATGCATCCTCTGTTTCATTAAGCTCTGCCTGGAGGTGGCTGTCAGCAGCAGGGAGGTGAAGGATGAAGATGTTTGCAGGGCCTGCTGCAAGCATGCTGCAGCTAGAATTTATGCATCAGCCTGGCTTTACCATATCCTTAAGCACTAACTTTTCTAAATAAATACCTTTGCCCCAGTGTTCTGTCACTTTGGAATATATTCGCTCTGCTAAGTGGTGCTGTGCTAAAGTAGTTTCCCCAAGCTGGAATATACCTCTTCCTGTTGGACCCCAGTGGTTCTTGTGAATGATCCACTGTGATGCATGTCCTTCCTCATTCCAGCAGTGGCCCTTGGCACAGCTATGGTGCCCTCTGTCTTTAGTAGGAAAGCAACAGAGTGATTCACAAAGGTTGGGTGCAATCATTGCATTTGAAAATACAAATATTAATAAAAATGGTGTCTTTCAGCTAGTCCCACTCCCATCTGAGGAGCTATAGACAGTTGAGGACTTCTGGGAGAGGGAGAGTCAACTTTCTTTAAGGGTGAGGTCCCTAGTAAGCCAACCATGCTCCAGTGGACTGCCCCACATCCAGGAAAATATGAGCAGCACCAACTGTACTTTACAGTTTATTTAAAAATAAAAGAAAGGGGCACAAAGCTGGAGGGGGTCAGGGAGGTGAGGTGGATCTGTGAGGAGTTAGGAGGAGAAGCAGGGGGTGAATATGGCCAAACTACATTGTGTGCAATTCTCAAAGAATGAATAAAGATAACCTAAATAGGGTCCTTTTTCCAGTATGTGCCCTTCTCATAACCCAGTCTTCACCCTTGCAGAAACAGAAGTCTTAGGAAAATCCAGTCAGCTCCCTTTATCTCCTTATATGTGGATTTCTAGAGGAGTTGACTAGGAAGCCCCATCAACATGATCCCAAGGACTCAAATCCCAGACTGAATGAAAGGCAGGAAAAGGAGGAAGCCCTCCGGGTCCCAGCATTCATCTTTCCGTGTTTCCTGACTGGTGACGGCTTTCCCACGGCCATGCCTCCCTTGCAAAATGGACGTTATTCCCCTAAACCTTGAGCTGAAACAATCCTTCTTTAAGTTGCACTTGTCATGTATTTTTGTCTTGACAATGAGAAAATACAATCCCTTTTGCTGAATAATGAAGTAATAATGGATGTGCCATTGATACCCTGTTCTTTTGCTTGAATATTCAAACACAAATATATTCTGTAGTTATTTATGAAAGCATATATTTCATTTCATGTTTGCCATATTGTGTGTGTATGAGAGAGAGACAGAGAGAGAGAGAGAGAGAGAGAGAGAGAGAGAGAGAGAGAGAGAGGGGAGAGAGAGAGAATGCATATAACAGGTACAGAGGGTGGAGACCATCTTACTCCTTAGTTCTGGATACATCAACCTTACCCTACACTAAAGTCTGCCTAATTTATCCTGACATCCCTGTCTATGCCCCTCCCCCAGAAAATAAGTAACCATGTTGGTGGTTTACCTTTTGGTTTGTTTGCAAAATATGTATCATTTTATACACATGCCTTCTAAGTTTATGTGCATTAGCACATTTATCTGGCTTTCCTCAGGTGTGGACAGGACAGGGGACTCTGAGGGAGTAAGAAAAGGCATGTAAACGGAAACATGCACAGAAAAGCTGGGGTCAGGTGGTCTGGGATCTCTGTTGGAGAAGGCACACCCCCCTTGGAAGCTCGGTGCATTTATTGTAAACAACTGAATGGAATGTGTGTGGGGGGCGGGGGAGTATTGCACAGAGGTATACAAGGAGGCAGCGTTTATGGTGTACAGTTGGGTCAAGGAAGCAGGTTTAGCTTATCTCTGTAGGGCCGTTCTCTGTAGGGAGCAATCTTCAGGCCGTAAACATCCAGGAGGAGAAAGCTAGAGTGGACATTTTCTGCACACACTATCAATGCCACACATGGACCAGTGGAGTGCTTTGCCATTTTCCTCTAGCTCCACCCTGGGTATGAAGTGGGTAGGCTTTGCCATTCCTCCACAGGTCTGAGGCTTTGGAGTCGTTGATATGACTGTGCCCATGTCCACAGCACACCTTCACTTGGGACTTTACTAACCTCGGGCTTTCTCCATCCCTGCACAGAGCTGCCCCTGAACAGCAGCTGCAACAAAGTTCAAAGGTAAACTACAGCCTGACCTAGGAACACACTCATGTAAGGTATCTACAGCCTGACCTAAGAACACACTCATGTGAGGTAACTACAGCCTGACCTAAGAACACACTCATGTGAGATATCTACAGCCTGACCTAAGAACACACTCATGTGTGGTATCTACAGCCTGACCTAAGAACACACTCATGTGAGGTAACTACAGCCTGACCTAGGAACACACTCATGTAAGGTATCCACAGCCTGACCTAGGAACACACTCATGTGAGGTAACTGAGTTGGAGTCAATCAGAGCAGCTGAGCACTATCCAGTCACAAGCTGTTGGTTAGACTAGTTCACACTAGGCAAATTCTTCAATGCACCTTGACTAAATAAGGCAAAGACAGCTGGGAAAATCAAGCTGTTTCTGTATGTCACTGCCCTTAAATCTCACGTTGCTGGGTGGAGTGCTCTGAGCCACCACAGGTTAAACAAAGTATATCCAACTCATGAATCCTTCTTTGCTCAAATATACTCTGCCAAATTCAATTTGTCTAAACTTAATGTGTCTAAAGGTATTTACAATAAAATTCCGCTATGGTTTTGTCTAACCCATCACTTCTAACTACTGTACAATGTCTTCTATGACATGTCCACCCTGTTTAACTTTTATACTTTCCTAGTGATGAATTCTCAAACTGCTATGCATTCCCCCCTCTATAAATAATGCTGGGAGGGAAGTCTTTGTAGACATATGAAGCTTTTTTGGGGTATAACTTCAGAGGAGAATTTTCAGGCCACATATTTGATTACTGTCAGATGATTCTAGAAGAACTGAACCAAGTTATTTATAACTGCACAAGTATGGCATGTAGTGCCTTAACTTCCTTACCTCTCCAGCCTTTTCCTTTTGTTAAACAAGCTTCATCTTATTTTTATTTTTATTTGTGTGTGTGTGTGTGTGTGTGTGTGTGTGTGTGTGTGTGTGTGTATGGTGTGAGTATATGTGCACTTTTGTGTGCAAGTGCCTGCCAATGCCAGAGCACACATCAGATCCCTAGGAACTGAAGTTATGGGTACTTGTGAGCCATCTGATGTGGGTGCTAGATCCAAACTCCAGTCCCCATGACAGAATAACAAGCTCTCTTAACACACAAGGCCTCTCTCCAGCCCCACTTTTTCAGGATATTTTGTTGTTGTTAGTCTGATAGTAATGGTCATCTCATTTTGATTAAGTATTTCTCTGATTTTCATCTGACGGACATTCTTCCTTCTAAGAACACAGAATATCTCCCCATTTATTCAAACATCCCCTAATTTACTTAATCGCTTATCTATTACTGTGGTTAGATTATTTATTTAGGTTCTTTATAGGAGAAAAAAAAAGAGGGAGACCCAAGCTATTTATAGAGCTCATGGACCAAACCGGATGTGGTAGTGTACATTATATTTCCCAAATCAGGAGTTGGGCAGGAGGATAATGAGTTTGAGGTCAGTCTAGACCACATAGGAAGAGACCCTACCAACACCAGAGGGGAGGAGGAAGGGACAGAGGAAGGCAGGAAGAAGGCCTATGGGCCAGAGGAAAGGAAGAAGAGGAAATGAATACTTGGATGCCACTTTGCCCTCTGATGCGCTTTGCCAGACTTAGATCCCAGCCAGGTGCTTGGAGAACATTATGTAGAAAGGGCCAAGGATCTCCATGATCTTCCCTGCTTAATCTGTCGTGAGCAACAATAGACTTTATGTCTAATCCATAGATTCTTTCCAAGTTCCATAGTATACAATTCACGATTTCACCTTCAAGTTGTTAGCAAGTGGCAGGGGTGGGTAGGGAAGAGGTGAGAGACAGCATGGCTGCAGGGCAGTGTTTTGCAGCCCAGCCGTGACGGCAAGAGACACTGTCAAGTTGCCTGGCAAGATGTCGCCCCTTGGAATTGAGGGCTTTGCCAAGCACCTCTGTCCAATTTTTGGAAAGAAACTTCTTTTCCTTTCCTGGGATAAGAAGACAGTCTCTAGCTTCTATGCAACATGGAGCCTACCATGCTTCTACCGTTGGTTGATAAAACAGAGATTAGAAATGATTTTTATATGAAATCCCTTGGTGGAAAGTGGAGGCCAACATGAAGAGGTAGGCTGAAGATTTCTGTTTTGTCAAGAATTTTCCTGGTGATTCTGGTGTTCCACTAGGCTCGGGAGCTGCAATAGGCTAGGCTATTCAGGCTACCCGCCACTATGCTAGACAGTTGTACTCTTAACATGTCCAGCAGCTGCCTCCCTGCTTCGAGATAACCACCTTCTATTTCTGTAACTCTTCTCCATTCAAAGAGGAAAAACACTGTTGGGAACTCCACTCACACCCTGTACTGACATTACACCAGCCAGCCAGTTATTTCTTTTGTAAACCTCAAAACTACACTCGAGTCTTCTCAGACAGTGGGACAAATCAGAGTGATATAAAGCATCCTGTCTTAGACTTTTTCAGATAATGCCTGTGTTTGGGAGTGTACTCTTCTCAGTTAATAGCAATGGCTGCCGGGACAGGGAAGGGTATAATTCTTTCCTGGATTATAGGAGCTGCAGCTCACGCAGAGAGTCCTTTGTGATGGAGGCCAGTCAGCTTTTATGGACTTCAATGCTATTTGCTTCAGTACACTTGGAAATGCAGGGTCAGCTCGCTGGGCTACATCATGCAATAATAACACATTTTTATAGGTGTAGCCTGTCAGAGCAGCACCAACATGCAATACATAAAACCAATAAACACACGATGTCTACAGCTCCTATCCTAGTAACCAGATAAAGCAACAAAATTGACAGCAGTCATCAAAGAGCTCCCTTCCTGACTCTGTGGGGTGAATTTACTGTTGCTTAACACAGAGGTGCTGTCACTGAGCCTTGGATCAGTGTGGTGCTATGGCCCGGCAAGTCACAGGGTGTGAAGTGGGGTGGGCCCGACAAAGGAGAGCAAGATGGGCAGTTAGGTCTTGCCAAGGCTTGAAACATTGGGGCCTTTACTGTAACACATCCGGAGCCGATATTTTCTATAGACTGTTTGGTTTTTTACAAGTTGTAGATTAAGTATTAAGGAAAACAGTGTGGTTATAGAGTGGTAGATTCATAATTAGTCTCTTCCATTTTCAGTTCATATCCCAGGAGCCAGCTGATGTCTGACAGACTAGACAGGGACCCCAATGGGGTGGCGTTTTCTAAGACAGCATTCTGAATGTGGAAACCATCTACCCTTTGAGATGGGGGTAGTAGGAGGAGAACATGAGGAGTAGGATGTGATGTTACAGGGACTCAGACATTGACTAGGGATCCAGAGTTAACCTCATTGCGACAATATCCTAATTACTGGAGGCTTGGTGTAGGCATCCTTTATTACCAGATTGCTCTGGGTGTTTCCGGTGAGAAGTACATGGAAGGTGCCATGCAGGAAGCATTGGAGATGTGACCAGAGCTAAGGGTAAGTGGGGATGGGGGTGGCCAACGTAGTAACCACTGCTAAGGGCTCAGGGACCAGAGGCCTACAAAATCTCAGCAATTATTCAAAATATAAAACATGAGAGCTGTGGGGGGAGCCTCAGCAAGTAAAGGGCTTTCTTTCTACACGAGCCTGCAGACTGAGTTCAGCTCCCTAGCACCCAAGTAAAAAGACTGTCAGAACAGTGTGCATTTGTAACTCCAGAACTGGGGGCAGAGCATGGAGATGTACCCCAGGGATAGATCCCTGGGGTTGGGGTGAGCTCCACAGTCAGTGAGGGATCATGTCTCAAAGCAGTGAGATGGTGAAGCAGTCACCTGGCCTCTACACGAACATTTATCGGTAAGCATGAGAACACACACCCTGAAACCATATCATGTCCCAGTCATGATTCTGGACGTTGAAGAGCCATAAAGCCAATAAAGGAGCTGGAGAGCTCACTGGTTGTGGCATCATTCATCATTGGCTTTGGATTAGCTATCTAGGAAAAAGCCACCCTCAGAAGAGGAAGCCATGCCTGCAAGTCTCAGGGATGTGAGCAAGAGCTTCCGGGAGGAAGGATGGACCATGTGAGAAATGCGGCTGAAGTCACTCAGTAGGAAAGAGGTTCATCCCAGCTGCCATCAGCCTAAGCAGCTTTCCCAGGGGTGAAGAGAAGACATGGCCGCTCTTATCATTCTGACTGGGTGTTACCATTGGTCAATCATTCTTCGATAACTGACCAGCACTTCATAATTAGTTAGCATCTCTAATCTAAAATTGGTTGTGAAATTTAACCAAGGCCTTATGTAGCAGTCAGTCCCTTGGTTTTCATGGGGAAACTGGGTCCAGGAGTCCTCACAGATACCAGCATACCTTAAATGTTCAAGTCCTTTATACAAAAATAGAGTAGGATAGTATTTTCATATGAATTACATAATCTTTCCATATTCTTGGTATTGTCTACTAATAATACGTAACATGGTATATACGCTATGTAAATAGTTATGTTGTTCAGGGAATGATGAAATGAAGAAGTATATTTAGTATTTGTGCAATATTTTTAAAATATTAACAATCTATTGTTGCTTAAATCTCTGGGTTCAGGGAACAGTAATTGTAATCATTACGGTAACTGAGTTTTAACTAGCAATTCAGACTTCAGGAGATTCAGCCTGCATCAGAAGGATTTTGAGACATGGGAGGGATTAAGTTGTGACATTGTCAACTACCGTGTCCTCTCTGTCTATCAGAATTCACTAGTCCCACGTTATCTGTCACTGCCACGACCTTTGGGAATGTCCCTGGACTGAACAGAAATCTCTTCTCCCGAAACTGGCCTTATCATGTTCCCGACAGCTACTGTGCAGGGACACATCAATCCACAAGGTTCCATTGTGAAGGTGTTCTTCAATATTCTCCAAGGGGAATAGGCTTCGGAAGGCCAGCCTGGGAACCAGGCGTGATTCATCTCCCTGTTCCTGTGGGAGAGAGGTCCAAGGACCAGAAACCTGGATGATAAAAAGAACAGTTTGGACCGCAGCCCACCTCCACGTTTGCAGCCCAAGAGCCAGAAAATGAGATGGGGGGGGGAACCTCCTGGTTGTGAAATAGATGAAATCCTACCTGCTGGGATGGGTGGGGAGAGACAATAAAAGTTTTGTCCTGTTGGCCCCCTAGGGGCTTCTCAAAACCTTAGAAAGCAAATAATTGAGGTAACTAATAGAATCTAGTTGAGAGCAGAATTTATTACTTTGTCTTTTATTTTAAATTCATTGTACATTTTACCTTTTGTCATTTAAAATGAGCATGGAGACTTGGCTGGGGCCTAACTTTCCCAAATGACTCAATTACAGAGAGCTGAGCCTCCAGCAAAAACACCAGAAGTATGAGAGAAAGAGAGTGGAGGGACACGGTTGGCCCCAGCACAGCCAGGTTGGGCAGGCGGAGGGGTGATGCATGATGCTCTCCCTTCTCAGATGGGTGGGGTTGCTATTGCGGGTTCAGTGAATATGGGTCACGTTTCACAGGAGGAAGTGGCTCTGTCTTACAGCAGTGCAGAGTCCTTTAGCCCCAGCCCCATGGGAGACTCCTACCAGTAAGACATGTTCAGAAAAGCTCAATGAACCCCAGCCCAACATTAGGAACCAACTGAAAAGTCTGGTCACCTGTGGATGACAGTTTTTTGTTTGTTTGTTTTTGTTTTTTTTACTTAGGACAATTTTGCGAAACACATTTATCTGCCTTCTCTGGAAACCTTGAGCTAAATATGTTGATACTTCCACCTGAGAAAATATTTCACTGCAAAAATCAAGGCAACAGCAAACAGAAGCAAGGATACAATAAGAAAGAAAATGCCCACAGCCGTGATCCCACACGACAGCGTGACATCAGATAGCTTGACTCCCCTAAGCAATGGTGGATTTGCACAAAGAGTGTCCTCTGTGTCCTCGAGTTTTTGCCTGTTTTCTTTGTACCAGTCTAAAAAGTAAATATTTGAGCAAGTACAGTCTAGGGGATTTCCTCTTAAATTAATGGTCCTTTGCTGAGACAAGATGGGGAGGAGACCAGGTGGGATGCTGCTAATGCTATTGGAAGCTAGATTGAGGTAGATCCCCTTAAGATGACTAAGAGCCTCGATGCTCCCGGATGTCAGCCTGTTGTGACTCAGGTCTACATGATTCATTATCTTAAGACCAATGAAGGCTCGATGGTCTATGAAGGAGAGATCACAGAATGATAAAATTAAGATTTCTAGGCTTTCCAGCATCTGGAGTGGGTTGGTGTTTTGGATATTCCCATTTGGAAAGTGGTTTCCCTGTAAGTTCAGATGCTGGAGCGATGGCAGGCCATCGAGGAGATGCTGATTGCTGGTGTCAAGGAGGCAGTAGGAGAGATTTAGAACCTTCAGAAGATGGAGGTTCTGGAAGGGACTTTGTGCAGCGTGAACACGTAATCGGGTAAATGCCAAATCCAGGAGTTCTAGCTGAGGACATTCTTGGAATGCCTCAGTCTTTAGACCCAGGGGTTCATTGTAGCTCAAGTTTAGACTTTGTAAATGAGACAGGTTTTTGAGTTGCAGGTTGCAGCAATCAGAAGTTTCTATGTCATCGTGGCTTAGATCAAGCAGATGAAGATTTTCTAGGTTTGCTAAGCAGCCAGTACCAAGGACAAGTCTCTTCATGTTGCCTTTGATGTAAAGGTGTGTAAGGGAGGGGAAATTGGCAGCATGGATTTGACACAAATTATCAAACTTATTTGCATTGAGAACTAATTTCTTGAGGTTGTTTAGTCCTGCAATCCCAGAGGGTAATTCTTTCAGGTGAGTGGCTGTAAGGTCCAGTTCCTGGAGGTTAGTGAAGCAGTGGAATGTATTGGATGAGATGTCAAGGAAGTGATGCTTCTGCAGGTAGATACTCTCAACAGACATTTCACAGAGCCCCTCAAACACAGAGGTACTAAGTTCTTCATCCTCAATGTCCTCAAATGTCCCCAGCCAGAGAGACTGGATAGTAGAGTTCTGCAAACCCTTGAATATAACCAGCAAGTTGAGAGTCCCTCCAAAGTCCAAACTTTGGAAGACAGCTGACTTGAAAGCCTCAGGCTCTATCTCTGTAATGCCATTTCCCCTTAAGTTAAGGCTCAGGTTAGTGGCCGGCTGTAGAGATTGCATATCTTCTTTAGATAGGCGATGGATAGCATTATTCTGAAAATCCAGAACCTTCAGATTCTCTGTTGGGAACTCTTTGGGGAGCTTAATGGAGGAAATATGGTTGCTTCCAAGATGTAGACTTTCTAAGTTTTTCAGATTGTGCACTGGGATAAACTCAAGACTGGACATTCCTGTTTGGATGAAGAACAGATGTTTCAGTGACCTGGGTCCATTAAGTGCTGTTTCTGCCATAAATATCAGGGGATTTGCAGTTAGCACAAGAGTGTCTAACTGATGTTGGCTTTGGAAGGTGTCTTCATGTATCCAGTAAATCTGGCACCTCAAAAAGATAAGAGTATTTAGCAATCATTTACACAAGGACAAAAGAACAAACACCAGCACAGCCATGGATTAAGAAATCCATAAGTAGCACAAGTTACTGAAAAGCAAAGTCGAACTTTCTTCCACATCCACAGAGCAGTTTATTGGGTTGATGAATAGCCTTAGTTCTGAACACTCTGATTTAGAATTTATTCTGTAGTCCTTGTCCCTTTAGAGTGAACACTCAGGGATTGTTTTTGAAGGGGGGGTGTTTAAGAAAAAAGCCCAGGGATTTACTTGATTGTAAAAATTAAACTATGATTTACTATTAATTTAGTATAAATTATACCACAGAGAACACACAGGAGAATATATATATATATATATCACCATGGACAAGCTACAATCTTTATTAATATTTTTTGGGGGGGGGGTTGATTAGTAAAGATTGAATCCAGGACCAAGCACATGCTAAGCACACAGTCTACCACTGGGTTATAGTCTTGCCCACTTTTTTCATCAGTTAAATATGAAAGGGATTTATGAAGAACTATTGCCTGTCAAATGATATATGGGAAAATGCTCCTTGAGCTGGAGAACAATAAAGACTCAGAAAACACCATCCCGATATTACATCTAAAAACACTGGATTGATTACACACATGTGCACACGAATACACACCCCTTTGTTGGCACATACGCACACTAACGGTTCCCTCATCTACCCACAAGTGGGTAGTGATATTGGCCATAGCATCTCACAGTGGTGCTTGTCAACATGAAAGATGACTACAGTTGTTTGCTCTCCCACTCTGCAGGGGTGGGAAGCCCAGCGTGGAGAGCTGCTAAGGGATGCAGATGTCACAAAAGCGTCAGCCTTCTTTCCCTCCTTTCCACATAAACCAGTTGTATGTTCTCACTCGCTTCTGATACCTCTGCCCCTTTGTTCTCAAACATTGGTGCAGCATTCAGATACAGCTTTCAGGCTGTATTTCAGTAACTGGAGTCACGATTCTGCCTCTAGAACCGATAATGGAATTTATCCAATTTGTGTAAAACAAATACACAAAAAGTAAATAGAAGGCAGGTGTAAGGGTGCTTGCCTTGAATCCTAGCCCTCAGGAGGCAAAGGCAGGTAAATATCTGTGAGTTCAAGGCCAGCCTGGCCTACATGGTGAATTTGTGGAGAACCAGGACTACATAGAGAGATCATGTCTCAAAAACAAACAACAAACAAACAAAAACAAAAAAACAAAACAAAAAACCCAAAACAAACAAACCACCACCAACAACAACCAAATAATATTAATAGAGGGATCTATGAGTTTCTTCTAAAATGTCATTGCCCAGTGATAGCCAACAATGTTAACATGCAGCATAATATGACATCAGATTTGGCTAAGATTTGTTTTCATTTTGGCCATCAATACTCCTTACAACAGTGAGTGGTTCTCAACTTTCCTAATGCTGCAACCCCTTAATATAGTTCCTCATGCTGTGGTGATCCCCAACCATAAAATTATTTTCGTTACTACTTCGTAACTTCAATTTTGCTACTGTTACGAATTGTAATGTAAATATCTGACATGCAGGATATCTGATATGTGAACCCTGTGGAAAGGTCATTCAACCCTCAAAGGGGTCGTGACCCACAGGATGAGATTCACTGCTTTAGACCTTCCTAAACAACACTGCTGTTGCAGAGCTGGGGAGCAGGATACTTTCCTCCTAGTTGACCTAATTTACAATACATCTTAGTATCAGAAATGTGTTCCTTGGGGAAGGACAAATAGACGAGCAGCTTATCTGTGGCCCTATAGAAGGTATTGGAGATGCTTTAGATGTATAATACGGTTTTGCTTAAATAAAATGTCAAGAGCAGGCAAGGAGCTGAATTACCTACCTGGTTAAATCCAGAAAGGTGAGATTTACGAGTCTGCTGAAGGTCGTATTTTGAATTGTAGGCAAGAAATTAAAGCTGAACTCCAAACATTCTGTTGAGTTTGGTAGAGTGCCAGGAATTTCACTGAGACCTAAATTTTCACAGCTGTATGTTTTGTTGGTTTCTTTCTGATGGGAGAAGTAATATAAATTAGTATTGGATTTAGTAATTTGATGTACTATCTAGCAAAATTATTTATGATTTACCTTTTGAGAATCAGTCCACATCTAGTAATCTTCCCCAAAAATAAACTTGCAAAAACACAAAATGCTTACGCACAATCTTATTCACTACAGGTTTTTAGTAAGCTACCACCAAGAATAACAACAAAGCACTCGCTCTTGATTAGATTATGATTCAAATAAATCAGTTGGTAAAAGACATTTGTAGTCCATCAGAGAACTTTGAATCATGGAATTAGATGATATTAAGAAAATTACATGCTTTGTTAGGAATGTATTGGCTGTAAGCCAAAATGTGGAGGGTACACCTCTAATCTGAGCACACTGGAGAGAGTCAGGGAAGATTATGAATTCAAGGATGATGTGAGCTACACAGCAAGACCCTGTCTCGAAAAACAAACAACCCCCCCAAACAAACAAATAAACAAACAAAAACCAAGGGCATTTTCTAGCATGCACAAGCCTGAGTTTAATCCTCAGTACTGGGAGAGAAAAGGATTGTCAATAGCCACACTATTATCAATATGAGTCTAGCTGAACAAAATGTGGTACTCCCTAGAGGAACCCTGCAGAAATATACTTGCCGAAAACAAGCTTCCAAATGAAGGAATGAATAAATTGGAATCTAGTCAAGACCTTAGGCCTAGCTTCATGTCTGTAAGTGAGTGACACAGCGAATTTAAGTTAAAACATCATAAAGTAGCAGTCACCCAAATACAGAAAGTGGGGCATTCTATATAGTAAGTAACTGGGGAAGGTAGGGGGCAGAGGAAGAAGGAAGAGGAGGAGGTCAGAAAAGCTTTTTAGATAAAGGGGAGCTGGTGATATGTCTCAGTGGGCACTTGCCACCAAGCCTGCCGACCTGAGTTTGCTCCCTTGGAACCCACAGGATAGAAAGAACCAGCTCTTGCACTTGGTTCTTGCAAGCTGACTCCACACACATGCCAGGGTGTGTCCTCACATGCTTGCATATGCACAGAAAATAACTGTTTAAAAGCTATGTTATAAGAAAAAATATCCATAATTACTTAGACAAGCAAATAATAGATTAACCCTTGTTTAGATTATGATTTTTAAAAAGCTAGGAAAAGACATTTTATAAACAATCGGAGAACTTTGAAGACAGGATTTGCTGATATTGAGAAATAATGAATTTGAGAGAGAGACAGAACATGAATTTTTAACATTAATGGCTAATATAATAATTATATAAAAGAAATGGTCTTAGATTTTTTTTTGTTTTAGATGCAGATTAAAGTAGCTAAAAATAAAGTGACAGGTTTGAGATTTGCTTTAACATACTCTGGCAAAAATAAAAAAAATTTAAAAAAAAAGAAAGAAAAAGAGACAAATCATTCCATAATCCCAGCCCTTGGGAGGTTAAGGCAGGAGGATTGCTGCAAATTCTAAGCCAGTCTGAGATAGTAAGACCCTGACTCAACAAACAAACAAACAAACAAACAATACAAAGGAACAGAGTGGGAGGGAGGAGACAGAACTGGGTAGACAAGTTTGAAGACAAACGCTGACCTGACCGTCCTTGAATAGTGAGTGATGGATATTTGGAAGTTCCGGTAACTATTTTGTAACAAATTTTCTTAATACAATATTAAAAGGAAAACTAAGTAACACAGATCTTGGGTGTTTCAACCTTGAAATGTGAATTATTTCCCCTTTTAGGATCTCTAGGTTGTGACTACCAGACTGTGGGTCTTTGGGCCCACCCTGTGTCCAACATAGTTGAAGATCCTGAAATCTGACAGGCCTTGCCTCTTAAATCCTTAATCCAAGATACAGATCTTGAACTAAGTAGAAATGGGAAGATATTCATCAGAAGTCCACAGAACTGTAGGGTCATGGTTTATCTGGTGTTGCTGTAGTGTGCATGGCTGGTGTGTGTGTGTGTGTGTGTGTGTGTGTGTGTGTGTGTGTGTGTGTGTGTGATTGGGCGTGGGGCAGGTAGGAAGGTCTGGTGATGTGTATCCTGCCTAGGGAGGCTTCTAGCTAAGAAAAGTATCATTGGAGATACAAGATGAGCAACAGTGACCACCAGTGCTCAGATCGTCTCACATCTTAGGTGAACTCATGTAACCACCGGTCTCCTGGTCTTTCCTTATCACACACCTGCTCTCCAGTGGCCCATGAGGCTGACCCACCACACTCTAGCTCAGCTGCCTTCCTACTGTTGACTACAAACAGATTTTCCTAGCTGGAAACAGAAGTCCACACACCTTCCTTTTCTCCTGAACGGTGAGGCTCTCTAGACGGCACCATTTTAATCACTTTTTGCTTAACTCCATTTCCTGCTCAATGATGCACTTTTTCATAGCTCCACTAAGCATGCGCATCTACAGGAAACCGCTGGTTTCCTTCTATTCTGTGAGGCTATTACAACTGTCGATGATGAAAATGCCATATTTATATTTCCCTGTAATCTATCCTCCATTTTTATAGACTCAAAGTCCTCTCGGCACTGACACAAATCCATCCACATAATGTCCTTGAAATGCACACTTTGCATTTAAAACCTAGATGATTAAGCTGACTGGTGAGGAAAAGCATGTTACAAGACTATGTGCCTGGTGCCTGTGAATGTGGCTCACCCAGAGAGAACCTGTGTGGACAACTGTGGGCTCAATGTTGCTGTGGTTCTTATTAGCTCGGTGGAGACATTTTTCTTTTCTAGTCCCTATTGGCATATCTGACTTCATGTACATATGGATAAAGGGGAATCTGCCAGTCTGTCTGACTCTATTACAGTACCACAGTGAAAGGCCTAAGGCTACCGATTCCCCCTTCTGAATATACATGCCTAGGACACTGAAATTATTTCCTCCTTCAGCCTTTCCTGGGCCTTCTAAACACTTTACTGCACTAATGGAATTAGAAAGTAGAGGCTGCAAAAAAAAAAAAAAAAAAAAAAAAAAAAAAAAAAAAAACTCTGCTGAGCCAAGGACCAAAGGATCTTCTAGATGGAGGAAAAGCAAGGAAGTGAAGTAGATCTTTCACCTCAGCAAAAAAGGAGAGGCAGGCAGGCAGATCACCAGAGCATGTTCCACAAATCTCCACGAAGACGGAAATAGCAATGGCCCTGCCGCCCCTGATTTCTAGGAGAACGGGGGATGACAAGAGTTAGTTAGTTAGAATTTCAAACCAAACATGTCTTGGGCTCCACACACAGCCGCCCCCTACCGTTTTTTGCAGTCAGGGTTTTATAATAAAAATTGTTATGACCATGAGAGTTAGCAACATATAAGAAGCACTGGACAGTTTTCAGTTGATTTTCCTTATTTATTTTTAATTAGTCTATTTTACATCCTAGCCCTCCCTCTTCTCTTCCCATTCCCAACCCCCACCGCTCGTGTGCCCCCCCAACCCACCCACTCTTCCTCTGTTTTTGTTCAGAAAGGGGCAGGTCTCCCATAGGTACCAACGAAGCTTGGCATATCAAGTTACAGTAAGATTAAGCTCCTCCCCTTGTATTAAGGCTAGACAAGGCAATCCTGGGGCAGTCCACCCTAGCATCTTGCAGCATCAGGCAGACAGGCACTACTATGGTGAGCAAATGTATGGAGTGATATGGGAGAGAGAGAGAGAGAGAGAGAGAGAGAGAGAGAGAGAGAGAGAGAGAGAGTAGTTCATGTCCTGTGGACAGAAGCATATCTGAAGAGGCAAAAAAGACGAGGAATGGGCTGAGGTGGATGGCTTCATGGCCACCCAGGGCCATGGTGATGTCTGGGCCTGGGCTTCTGCTGGGGATCATGTCTGGGTTCATGGCTCTGATGCGGCCATGGTCTGTGTTGATGTTCATGGTTCCTGATACCACCAAAGGCAGAGAGCATAGGGCTGTGCAGAGTTGGCCCCGCCCCTCACTGACTGCAACACTCGGGAGAACTGGCCCCAACCCTCACTGGCTGAAGCACTCAGGAGAGAGAGCCCTACACCTCACCTGGGCTGCACAATAGAGCTGACTCTGTTAGCAGGGGCATGGGCAGACTGGCCCTGAAGGCATGAGAATGGGAGAGCAGGTCATGCCCCTATTTATGCCATTGGTGGCATGGGTGAGGGAAAGATTCCCTCCTCTCCTTGCCTCTCACCCCCTGCAGCAGGTGGGGGACCCGACCCAACCCTCCACCAGCTGCAGCACTTGGGAGAGCAGGCCCTGCACCTCACCTGGGCAGTACCATAGAGCCGAACCTGTCGGTGGAGGTGTGGGTGAGCCAGCCTGAGGTTGTGAACGTGGGAGAGCTGTCCCCACTACTCATTTGTCTAGTGGCAGCATGGGTGGGGGAAATATGTCCCCCCCATCAATGCCTGAGGGTGAACTGTCAGGGAGAGTGACAGGGAGAGCTGTCCCTGCCCCACACTAGCTGCAACACTCGTGAGAATAGGCCCTACACTTTGACTGGGCAACACAATAGAGCTGACACTGTTGAGAGAGGTGTGGGTGAGCCAGCCCCAGTGTTGTGAGCATGGGAGCGCTATCCCCATTACTCATCTGTCTCGTGGCGGCATGGGTGGCAGAGAGATGTCCCCCCATCAATGCCTGAGGTCATAAAAACAGGAGAGCTGTCCCTGCTCCTCATCGGCAGCAGCACTCTGAAGAGTGGCCCCGACACCTCGGCTGGACCACACAGTAGAGCTGGCCCTGAAGGTGTAAGTGTGAGAGGACTGACCCTGAGGGTGTGAAAGCCAGAGAACTGGCTCCCACCCTTTGCTCTTTGCTGCCAGGGGTGAACCAGCCAGGGCAATGCTGGAGAGCCCATCCTGGTGGTGAAGACAGGGGAGAGCTGGCAGGCTGACCAACCCTGCAACTACCCAGGCCCAGAACCAGGGTTATATGTTGGCCCACCCCAACATCTACCCCATCTGTGATCTGCTGGAGCATGGAGGGTGGTCAGTCCTATGCCCTAGGGCTGCAGGATCTCCACAACACAGGGCAGCAACGGGGGGTCCAGGAAGAGTTCCAGTGAGGACCCATCATCGATGGTGCAGCAGAGACCAGGGGCCTGGAACCAGACCAGTGATTCTTTGCGATGAACGCCTGCTTGTAAAGAGGTATGGATAAAGGCGTTTACTGTGTGACTCACTGTGTCACACTACAGCTTCCATGACAAGATTTTCCCCTTCTTTTTTTTTTTTTCCTTTTTCTTTTAAATTTTATTTTGTTTTATTTGGGATAAGGTGGGAGATGGGTAGAATTGGGAGCCATGATGTGAAAGACACAAAGAATAAAAAAAAAAAGAAAGAACAGGGACATACAATCACAGCACCATTATCAAATTCAGAATGTTTAACGTCGATTCTGGTTATTATTCAACAGTCCATAATTTTGCTAGCTGCTGCCTTGCTGGCCTCCAAGATAATTTTCTGTTTTTTCAATCTGGAATCATACCTTGCATTTGTTGTCAAATTTCCACAGATTTCTCTACTCTGAGGCAATTCTTCAGCCTCTTATGACAGTGGTCTCTCTCTCTCTCTCTCTCTCTCTCTCTCTCTCTCTCTCTCTCTCTCTCCCTTCCTTTCTTTTTGAAAGAAAAAAAACGTAGGCTCACGTGTGCCAGAACACCTTTTATCGTGGTTCTATGTGTTTCCTGGTCTTAGATTCAGGTAGAAGCTACATTTTGGTAGAAGCTCTTTCTCACCCTCATAACCAGGGGCAGCACTTTGGGTGAGTTTTACCAGCAGAGCATGGGGTCATAGAGTAGAGGAATGAGCATCCTTCAGAGGATGCCGCAAAGCAACAGACACCTCCACCGCTGCCAGGACCACGTGCCTTGGGCTTTCCTCCCAGGCAGACGTCCACCATGCCACAGCTCCCTGAGCCCCACGTGATTATTCTTTCTGGACATGGACAGTTTCCAAAGTTGCTTTTTCCCTCTTCTGCCTCGGCTGGCTGCACTGCCGACAGGGCCCATCCTTCTTAATGTGAACGTCTGTGCCAGCAGAGCGGCGGCGGCGGCAAAGCCACTCAGAGGCATGCAACCGCACACGCCCTGCTCTGTGTCAAGAAGCATTTGTTTAGGAGCCGCAGTGCACCGGGACCCCGGCCAGCCACTTTGTCTTCAGCTTGGGCTCAGAGCTGGGCCTCTTTTACCTAGAGCAGGGCTCCTTTGTGTTTGCAATCCCCTCTCCCTCCAGGCATTGCTTTGCATTTTTTCAATCAGGATGTTATTTTGTTTCTGCTGTACCCCAACTGCCTCCCACCCCACTGTATTTTCTGTCCTTGCAAGCATTGCGAAGTTTTTTTTTTTCCTAATTTGGAAGCCTTTGAATTTCACTGGAATGCTTATTCCCAGCTTTTCAGACGTCTAGTGCACTTGACACATGCATGCATGAGGATTTGGAAACACTGCCCCCCCCCCCACCTCCCTTTAATCACACCTTGATTCAAAGGAGCAGTTTGACTGGTAAGCTAAATTCCAGAGCAAAGATTACTCTCTGAAAACAAAACGGCCAATGAAGGGAAAACTCCCAGGAAGGCACGTTCCTAAAATGGTGTTGTCAAGCTGACTCCTCCAGCTGAAGGACATTCCAATTAAACCTGCTTTGTTTTCTGGTCCTCTACAGCAGTGGTTCTCAACCTGGGGGTCAAGACCCCTTTTGGGGTGTGTGTGGAACGATCCTTTCACAGGGGTCACATATCAGATATCCTGAATATCGGATATTTACATTACGATTCATAACAGTGGCAAAATCACAGGCATGAAGTAGCAACAAAAATAATTTTGTGGTTGGGGGTCACCAGAGCATGAGGAACAGTATTAAAGGGTCGCAGTGTTAGGAAGGTTGAGAACCACTGCTCTACAGAATTAGCCTGCTTGTCCCCTAGCTCACAGCACTAACTAAATTGCCTGGGCTTCCTTCCCTTTTTCCCAGCGGTAGCTTGGGGATAGGAAACTCACCCTGCAGGTATGCTGTGAGAAGGGGCCTCAGTCCCGAGCAGGAGGAGTGCCCACTTCAGGGGTCATCTCACCCCCCCCCCCCCCCATCATCTAAAACTCCCAGGAAGCTGGTGCATCTGTGAACTTGGAGTTCTTCAAAAGAGGGCACTGCCAAGTAAAGCCCACCCCATTCCTAGACACAGAAGGACTTTGTCTTACCCTGGTTTTGAGTGCCTATCAATCAAGACCAAGATGAGCCCATTTGAAATGGGGGTGGGGTAGTAAGCCTGCAGGCCCAAGGAACTATTTCAGAGTGCATTGAAAATGTTACAACAGTAGCAAGTACAGAGCACTGGATTCCAGCTAGGCTGCATATTTGCTAGTCTCTAAAGGCCTGGTCATGGTCGTAATTTTGTTACATGCATACAGAGAACATGGGGGCATTTAGCAACAGATAGATTCTCTGTGGAGCATTCATGAGGTTTTATTACAATTTTCTCAGAATGTGGTGTAGGTTGGAACTTAAGCCAAAAAATTTATTAAAATATTAATTTTGACTTCTACTCAACATGCATATATATGCACACATGTATATATCCGTTTTTGAGCTGTGAAACTTAGAAATATGAAACAATAAATCTTCCAGAAGAAACTGTGAGATAATATCATCATAGCTCTGGGGTAGACAAAGATTTCTTAAACTGGACAGAAATGTACTGAAAATTAAGGGAAGAAATGTTAAATCAAGTTATAATAATATGAAGAACTTCCAGTTGGCAAAAGATACCTTTAGGAAAGTTGAAAGTCTCAGAGTAGAGGAACATATTGGCTATCAAATCAAGATAACAAAGGAGAAAATGGGCCAAAGACTTAAGCATTTCACACACACAAATGTAGTTGTAGAGTTCTGGGGGTGTATCCGTGTCATAATGCTCATCCAGCAGGAGAGCGACACTGAGTTAGACTCTCAGCAGTACAAGAAGAGAGGAAGTATGTAAACAACTGTGAACATGTACTCAATTGAATAATTCATCAGAGAAATCAAAACTGAATCCCAATGAAATACTACTTCCCAACCATCAGGATGGCTCACATTTAATATCAAATGTTAACAAGACTCTGGAGCAATGAACAGTCACACATACTGCCAATGACTGTTAATTAGTAGCAATGTTTTATAACACTGGCAATGTCTAATACAGACACAAACACACACACACACACACACACACACACACACACACACACACACACACACACACAATCCTATGGGAAAATATATCTACTCAGGTACTCATATAAGATGCATTTGTATATTTGTTTACTAAAGAAAGGTATAATCAAGAAAGTCCAAAACCAGTATCATACATAACTTCCAGAAAATTATAAACAATACAGTTTTCTATTAACAGTAGAGTAATAAATAGATGGTGGGGTCTTCTACCAAACAGAGTGTCATTTAACAGTAGAAATCAACAAATGACTATTGTGCATGTCATCAGAAGGTGTCACCAATTTAATATCAAGAAAAAGGAATCAGGCAAAAAGAGTTCCAACATTATGGGCCCCCTGCTGTATAAAGTTATTTTCAACAGGCATAAAAGCAACCATGATGATAGAAATTACAAGACTAGATGTCTTAGAGGAACTAATGACCTGGACGAGGCTTGAGGGCTTCTGAGGTATGGAGTGCCCACTGTGTCTTGAGTTGTATTGGGAATACCTGGATGTGTTTATTGGTGAAACTGCAATTAACTGCCTATGGAGGGCTTTGTGAACGTTCTGTGCGTTTTGCTTCGACGAAAGTTTAAAAAGCTGAAAAGGAGGCAAAACTGAAACAAAACCCTTATTATCACACTAGATGAGCTCATGACGGTGAGTCATAGGAACAGACAGGCAGCAAGTGCCTAACTATGCTTGAAGTGGGACGAGGGAGAAGAGAGGGCTGGGAGAAGGGTGGGGAGAACCAAGGTGATTTGAATGGAGGAAAGGACCTTTGTGAAAGCCGAAGGCACGTGTTTCTCCTAAGCCGCCCTGCTTGCTCCTACTCATCTGTGGCTAAGAGGTCTGGAACCCTCAGGAACGAACATGTTTCCATCATATTTATGCATCAAACAGCCTTAGAATCCTGCTGCTTAGAAGGACAGCTCCCTCTTATTCTTCCAGGGTACTCTTGAGCAGGGGGAAATAAGGAACATATAGATAGAAGGGGCGGGGGGGGGGGGGGGGCGGGGTAGAAGGAGAGGGAGGGGGAGGAGGAGGGGGAGGGGGAGGGGGAGAGAGAGAGAGAGAGAGGGGGGAGAGAGAGAGAGAGAGAGAACAGGATAGCCTCGGAAGAGCCTGGGTCTGAACCCACCAGCCCCTTCTGGCTTGACTAAAGGGCTTTTTAAAGGAATGCCAAGAGGCGAGGCAAAAGACCTCCCCCAGCACAGCCAAGTGCAGACAGTTTCAAACACCTGGTGAGCTTGAACGTGGTCAGGCCATCCCCTAATGCAGGCCTCCTGTGTAAAGCAAGCTCAGATCTCACTAGAAAACCTTTGTGGACTCCCACAAGAGAAGAGGGAAGAGAAAATAGAAATCTAATGTTAATGGAATGTGTTGCAAGGCTACTTAAAATTAGGCATGTGTCAGAAGGCAGCCACGGGGTAGAGATGGGGACTGTTGTGTTAGACTTCCAAAATGGAAATCTTCACTCTAATGCAGGGCCTTTGGTGATCTGGGACACCGAGCTCTACTCCATGAACTGAAAGGCATGGTACTGAAGGTCTACCACAGGCAATTTCCCTCTTTTTGCCTTATTTCTCTTTTCTCTGCCAAAGCAGGGGGCATATACAAAAGGGAACTGGCAACTCCAGAGCCTGGTGACCTTCATGAGTGGTTGACTACTTCAGTAGCTCTGCTGGGAGTTTCCCAGCAGAGCTGGCCCTTCCTGGACTTCTTGTGGTCTCAGAAGCGCCACACAGGCCCTTAGGTGCAGGGTTTTGAGAGTTGAACTAATAAGTTAGGAACAGAGCACTGCAAATAGCCTAGTTTTGAGGAACTTGAATGAATGGGAGGATTATCCCAGTTGGAATGCTGTCAGCAAATGACTGGCATTGGTCCTTGGTCACTGAGAAGGTGATGCCCCCATCCCAATCTCTTTATGCCATCTACCTGGTATGTGAATTTGACCTCCCAATTTGAGTGAGGTGAAGCTGGGGCTGATGAAAGACCTTTCTTCTTTTATTTCTTTTATAGGCCGAGTTGTCTCCCATCCTCCCAACCCTAAACTTCTTATGTTGAAGTCTTAACTCCCAGGACCTTGTGTCTCATGTGGCTATGACTGGAGACAAGGCTTTTCAAGATAGATTACAGTAAAATAAGGAAATGTAGGTAGGTCCTAAGCCAACACAACTAATGTCTCAATAAGAGAAAATTAGACACAGCAAAGCATGGGGGATGACACACAGTGGACACATAAGAACACAGCCATCTACGAGCCAAGACGGAAGGCCTTAGAGGAAGACAACCTTGCTACTACCTTCCAGCCTACAGACATGACAGCAGCCATCTACGAGCCAAGAAGAAGGTGCTCAAAGGAAGACGACCTTGTCACCACCTTGATCCTGGATTTCCAGTCTCCAGAAAGGACAAGCAATAGATTCCTACCATGAAATTTTCCCCACTCTCCAGCACTGGTTCTGGAAGCCCGAGGAAACTAATATACCATCCCTGCCTTGATTGTTTGAGTATCCTATCTCTGCTTGGTCTGAGGACAGCCCGAGACCGCTCAAATACATGGCTAACAAGCTTCTATTTGTTTCTGTTCCAGACGTCATTCAAATCCCGGCTTCGGCTTTGATTCATACCCTTGTCTGGCAAGTCTTTGCCTTGAGTTTTAGATCATTGGTCTGACTACGGTCTCAGATTCATTTTGCCCCCAGCTATCCCTGGCTTATATTCTCTTTTCGGTCCCAAAGTAGGAAAGGAACTTGCTGAACCACCCCTTTCTGTCTGTACCCTTTGTCAAGCATGCCCATGTGGGACTGGCCCCTTGCCAGAGTCAAGGACAGTATGAGGAAGGTTGAATCATTTTAAGATGGCAAAGGACTGAAGTCTTTCTCTCTCTCTCTCTCTCTCTCTCTCTCTCTCTCTCTCTCTCTCTCCCTCTCTCCCTCTCGCTCTCTCTCGCTCTCTCTTCTCTACAACTTCCCAGTGGTTGATAAATATTGTTACAGTTCAAAACAGAAGGTTGGAGTTGGATTGGTTCTCAGATTTACTCCTGTGGGTAAATCTGAGTCTAACAGACGGAAGGGTGTCCAACTGGAGGAGAAAACCAATCTCATTCAGAATGATCCTGTAAATGTTCTGAAACCTGGTATGGGTCTCTCCTTACTAGTCTTTACTACAACAGCCGAGAACCAAAGGGCTGTGTGGGGAGTGGCCATGTGCTCGGATGCTGCACACATAGCTCTCATGGCTTAGGCGTCAGGGTTGAGAAGGTCAGCTCTTTGCAGCGAAAGCCTGTTGATATCCCCCATTGTCCTCTTTAGGACTGTAGAAACTTAAAGCCAAGGCTCAGATGAGTCTGTATGCCATATCTCAAAATTTTCAGCAAGAGTCAGCTGGGTCGAGACAAACAGTTTGGACTCACCTCAATGCACATCTGATCCAAGGAGGTGATAGTTTCACAGCTGGCTGAAAAGAGTGCCACTAAGAGGAAGCAGCTGATGTCCAGAGCCATCCCAGGTCCAGAGCAAGCCCAGCTGGGTAGGATTATCTAATGCTCAGAGCCAAGCAGTATAATCACACTCTAATAGCCCTGGCAATTTGGCAGGCATAGAGTTACACGGAAGGTTGATCTTAGAACTGAAATGCTGTGAACTACTCAGCAGTTGTGGATCTGTGCTGCAAAAAAGAGAGAGAAAAAAAAAGGGGAAGTTCTTTCTGCATATCAACCATCTTGGCCAAAAATAACCTAGAGCTCTGCCCCAGGATGGCCCAGTGCATTTCCTGACCAATGTGGACCAGTTGAGCAGCCCTCTCGAGTCTCACTGTGATGCTTCCCATTGGCTTGAAGCCAGTTTCAAGGGTTTGCTCCACTGGGCTAGCTTCTAGTCTCTCTCCTCGTGAGAGGCTGGGAATGCTAGAATCTGTATTCACACTGGATGTCACTTTGCTAGCCGTCCTTGGGGGTGACTAGGAGAAGTGCTGGAGCACGCTGGCAGGGGCAGAGAGCTCTGCTCCAGCGGATGGGAGGGTTGTAAAACTGGGAAGCAGGGCAGGAGGTGACAGGCTCAACTGTCCTGCTCGCTGAAACTCAGCTGCTCCCTGGACCACTCCTGATCTTCCTATCGAAGGAGCTTACTTTCTCTCTCACTCTGGGGACTTAGGGCTGCTGTTTTAACAGCTCGGGTGGAAGTCCCTTTTCTGCCCTCACAACTGGTTCAGTTAAACAAAACAACTTTAAAGGACATAGCAGCCTGGCCGAGGGAGCAGAACTAAGAGGCCCTGTCTGGGGTCCCTTTTGCCTTAGAAATAATTTTGAAGCCTTGGGATGTACCTCAATTGGTAGAGTGATTTCTTAGCATGCATGGAACCCTGAGTTTGGTCCCTCCGCACCCTATAAAACAGTTATGGGTATACTCCCATAATTTCAGGAGTAGGGAGATAGAGAGCCAAGAGGATGGGCAGTTCAAGGCCATAAGGAGTTTGAGGCCAGCCCAAGCTACAGGAAACCCTGTTTAAGTGAAGGGTAGGGGGAGGAGAGAGATAAAAAGAAATAGAGAAAACCCTTTGAGAGGGTGGTAATTATTAGGATGGTCAAGGTGTGGCAGGAAGACAAAAGGTTCAAGCATTTACCCAGTAAACTGAGCTACCCCAGTCTTTTTCTATCCTTGAACCAGTTGATATATGGGGGATAACTGGGGTCACTGTTCTTCCACTCCACTTCCAAGAGCCCAGTTCCTAGTTCAGACTCCACAGTGACCTTAGATGTACTCCTCTGTGTCACTACCACTGATAAAGTGATCAAAGTAGCCACCACTTACTAAGCATTTATTAGCCAGCAGACCAGATTTTATTTTGGTTTAGGTGCATGTCCTTATACTACAACATTTCTACCCCCGCTTCTTTTGGCTCATTTTATACTTGTAGAAACTGATGACTTGGAGAAATTAAATTACTTCCCCAGGACTCCACCACCAGAGCATGGTGGAGCTGGGCTTCAGATCCAGGTGGCCTCACAGAATAGACACACTTCTACTCTCCGTGGTAAGAAGAAAGCAGCCTGCTAAAACAGCTGAATAGTAGCCAGAACAGAGAAGGGTTCACCTGTCAGTCTTAGCAGAGACTGAAAATGGGCCTGAAAAGCTTCTCATTTGGGCTACATTTGGGCTGTTCTCAGTACCTAGGCATTGCCATAAAATGCCATCCTCATCAACAAGTGTGCCGCTGAAGATGCTACTTGCAAAACGTGGTCTAAGCCAATAAAGGTGAGTGGTAGACCACTTTACTTCAAAGAAGGCACCCATCCTGGTATGGACCCAAAGGGGTCTGGTTCTAAGCCTCAGGTGCACTGCTTACCAACTAAGTGACCTCCGACACGACACTTCTGAAAGCAGTTTCTCATCTGAAAAGCCAGAGCTGCTCCGCTTACATCACAGGGTAATTATGAGGATCAAATGGGGTCATATGTAGGAAAATGCTTTCTTAACCTTAAAGCCCTCCATAAACATAAAAGAATGTAGAGTGAAGTCTGCTCTAAGCCACCAATTCCAATGTCATGTAAATATCACTCTCAGGAAATTGTCTCCTACCCCCAGAGACACTGAGAAGGCATATTACTTTCTGTCTTAAAGAAAGGTTTGATGGCTCCGTTAAGACCATAAGATTTTGTCATTTTCTGAGGCCACATCATTTGCATATGATTTGCGTGCGTTTGCATAATGGATTCAAAAGACTCACTGCCAGTGTATAAGAGTAAAAGAAAATAAATGAATATGAGTGACCTTCTGCCACAGCATTCAAATCAAATATTCAGGGCATAATACCCTGAAATATGAAATAGATTAAAATTTAAACTATTGCAAACAGATAGGAAGATAGGTTTTAGAGTTCAGAGGCAAGAATGAAACCTTTATTTGGTTCCAGATTGTACAGAGTCACATTCTCCTAAAGGTCACCCCATTCAAATGATTTTCATGCCTCAATTCTCCCCTCCACAGCCCTTTGCTCCACTGCTGTGCTTAGACCAAAACATACTGCACTATTTTCCAGTCTGCCCCCAAATACCTCAGCGACAGAAAACTCACTATTTCTCAAGAAATGGTTCTGGCCAATTTTAGTTCTTTATATATAAGATACAGTCTTCTATTTAACTGTAAAAACTTCCCTATATTGTACCCATAGTGTTCCTGATTTCCTCAAGCTAATAGGTCAGCAAATTCAAGCCCTTTCATGTCTATCAGCCCTATGGGCATTTAAAATGATAATGTCCCCAATCCTTCCCCTTTGTAGGTTAAAAATGTCTAGTTCCTCTGTGTCACAATATCACTCCCGCCAGTCTGCTTATGAACACTCCCCAAATGCCACAGGAAATATGGTGACGAGTTAGAATGCTATCATTGTCACTTACTGGTTCTGCATCATTGAGGATATCAACGATGGATTACACTAGTTTTTCTTCTCTTTAAACGTTTTATTTTTTGTTTTATTTACTATTGATGTATGTATGTGTTCGGCGTGTTTGGGCTCAGAGGACAATTTTGTGGAGTCAGTTCTTTCTTCCCATCTTTATGTGGACTCTGGGGATTGAACTCAGGGTATCAGTTTCATGCAGCAAGCACCTTTAGCCACTGAGCCACCGCCCTGGCCCTGGACTCCTTTTTCTATAAGGAACTTCTTCATTTCAAACTCCATTCCTCTATTTCAAAATTATAGTTTCCAACTCACTCATGTAACAAAAGTTGGCTTGAGTCAATAAGATGGAGTTACACTTGCTGTGTGTTGACAATCTGCTCTCTCCTTCCTCCAGATGGTATTGCTTCTTCTTGGCAAACAAAAACTAGAAAGGGCTAGCTGAAGCAGGGGGATGGGGCTATCACATTCTAGTGTCAATCCACTCACAGTGCTATGAGGGGCTGGGATGGCCAGGAGGAGGTGGAGCAACCATGATCCATACTGAGAACCATCTCTTTCAGACAGAAAGCAGATAAGCTGAGAAAAGGCACTGGGAACATTTATTACTATTGACCACTTACCATATCAGTAAGTGTACAGCTCTATGGAAGCCATTAGTTTTCAAGAAATTCAGGTGTCCTTATATGAACTGTTACCATGGATTTACATAAAAATTCCATCTATTCTAGTATTCCACTGAGATCTCCGTGGACTTCATCCTTTATGGTCAGTAGTCACTTAGAGGACAACTCCAGAGATCATTTTCATATTTGGTAAGGTCTCTGTGGTCATTTTTGTGCTTCTAAGTCAGTGGTTCTCAACCCATGGGTCATAACCCCTTTTGGGGGGGGGTGAAGAATGCTTTCACAGGGGTCACCTAAGACCATCAGAAAACACAGATATTTGCATTATGATTCATAACAGTAGCAAAATTACAGTTATGAAGTAGCAACAAAAATAATTTTATGGTTGGGGGGGTTACCACGACGTGAGGAACTGTGTTAAAGGGTCGCAGCTTTAGGAAGGTTGAGAACCCCTGCTCTCAGTCATTAGCATCTATGAGTGACATAGGATCCTAGAGACCTATGCCCTTGCAGCCCTTTCTAGGTGGTTATCCAAAGGGCAATTTATTTTCAGAAGTATGCAAGCTAAAATATGCCTTGTGATCCACGTTTGAAGGACACTGCGTGAGTCATTTCTAGTCTATCATGTGAGCAGCAGTAGATGTTACAATGACTTTCTGGTTCACCCTGTAAGCCTAGTTTTGCTTCTGCTTTTGACACAAGCCTGCTTCCTCATCCCATCGCACCCCCCACCAGACGGCTTACCGTACCTGGTTTTCTAAAAGTATTCTTGAACATTTGACTATGCTTTATGGTCAAGTTTACTTCGGGTCGTTATATTTCCTAATAACTTTTCTAAGTTGTTTAGCCAGTTGTTAGGATACAAGGTGTAGAGCCGTAAAGGCCCAAAGTAGAGCTCCCCTCAAAGGGACTCCCTCTCTCTGAGGGTGGTATGGTGGGCTGCCTCATGACTAAACATCTCCTGCTCCCCAGTGTCATCAGGCTGCACAGAGCCAGTAACAGGGCTCACTTCTTGAGAGGTGACACACACAGCTTCCCTGAAGTCCTGCTTGACTTTGTAGGGAGGAAAGGAAAAACCTCTCCCCTCTCAGCTTCTGTAGGGGGAGCCTAGGAACTGAACTAATAGAAGACAAATGAGCAGGCTATAAAGTGCTGAAGTCTAATTTGATGTTGATATTTTTTATGTGGTACGTGGAGATCCACAGGAAAAAAAAAATCCTCCAAATCCCAAAGAAGCTATTAGACACAGAAGGTCATATACCATTGAAATGAAGCTTAATAAATTATGGAAATGTGGTGAGGGAAAGGAAAAAGCTGTTTGGGACAGCAGGATAAGGTGTGGGAAAGTAGTGAAGAGTCTGGGTGGTTCTACTGGGAGATGATGGTGTTCTGGCATTCTAACCCTGCGCTGATGAGAATGCTGTCTGGTTGGTGGCAGGAGGAAACCTGCCTTCTGGGAAATGAGGACTCCAGAGTCATTTTCCCACCCTGCTTTTTCTCAGTCACCAGTAGTTCAAAACAATCAATATCTGGCATATTCAGAGAGGAATGTTCTGTATGTAGTTGGCAACATGGCTGCCAGCAGAAAGCACGGTGTCTTCCTATGGCCGGGACAGCTGGCTTGCATCTCAGAAATACCCCGGGTCTTTCTGCGCCTCCAAGACCAAGTCTTCCTGGCCTTCTTCCTGCTTTTTTTTTTTTTTTTTTTTTTTTTTTTTGGTTTTTCGAGACAGGGTTTCTCTGTGTAGCTTTGCGCCTTTCCTGGAACTCACTTGGTAGTCCAGGCTGGCCTCGAACTCATAGAGATCCTCCTGGCTCTGCCTCCCGAGTGCTGGGATTAAAGGCGTGCGCCACCACCGCCCGGCCTTCTTCCTGCTTTGTTTTGTTTTTTTTTTTTTTTTTTTGGTTTTTCGAGACAGGGTTTCTCTGTGTAGCTTTGCGCCTTTCCTGGAACTCACTTGGTAGTCCAGGCTGGCCTCGAACTCACAGAGATCCGCCTGGCTCTGCCTCCCGAGTGCTGGGATTAAAGGCGTGCGCCACCACCGCCCGGCTTTGATGCAAGGATAGTTTGCGTTTCTTGTCTGGGGTTTCACCTTTTCCCAAGATGACTATTATTGGATGTTAGTGGAAATATTAATGCCCTCTGGCTTCATTATGGTCATTAAAACATTGTCTAGTGGTGGCGCACACCTTTAATCCCAGCACTCAGGAGACAGAGGCAGGCAGATCTTTGAGTTTGAGGCCAGCCTGGTCTACAGAATGAGTTCTAGGGCAGCCAGGGCTACACACAGAAACCCTGTCTCGAAAAATCATAAGTAAACAAACAAACAAACTAATTAATTAATTAATTAATATCTAATGTTGGAACATCTCCCCCAAATCCAGATTTCATTCTTTTTTCTGCTTACCCAGTTACACACACGTGTCTAGCACACAGTTAGACATACAGTAGATCAGAATATTTGCTAAAACCCTAACTTTTAATTAACCAAAATATCAGTAAAAGGACCAGAATTGGCACAAGACACCTGAAGACCAAGCTCTCGGCACAGAGGAGATTTATTTGCCCCAGAGGGACAGAGGGCAGGGAATAAGAGACGAAGACGGGAGCTAGAGGATGAGGGAGAGGAGAAAAGAGAAAAGGGAGAGGGGGAAGGGATATTTGCCCCAAGGAACAAAGGACTGTCTCTGGATAGAGAGTAGACAGCCCAGGCCCATAGGCGAATGGCAGTTTATAAAGGTAAAAAGGAATGATTAGGTGTGTTAATTAGGTGAGCCAAAGGGGCTTTTGACTGCTGAACTTCAATACTTTGGTAGCTGGACCTTGGTGGTCAGCCTCAGGAGGAGGAAGTGGCCAAATAAGGGGACAGACCTCGGTGGCTAGCTTTAGGAGTGTAAGCTAACGGTTTAGAAGGTAAGAGGGATTAGGGAGAAGGGTAAGGCCTGCCAGAGCCATATGCTCAGGCCTGCTAGAGCCATTCAGTAAGTATGTTCATTAACTTCTCTTTCATTGGACGTGTTTCATAAAGGTGGACATGTTAAAGGCATCCCCAGGGTTTGCCTTTGAAACTGTAAATGAGTGTGATATCAAAAGGCAGAGAAGTCAGAACTGGAGTGTGGGCCTGGGAATTGGGATTCTGAAATAAACTCTCAGATCTGAAATGAAGTGGTTGTCTTAGTCAGGGTTTCTATTGCAGTGAAGACACTATGACCATGGCGACTCTAATACAAGAAAACACCCAATTGGGACTGGATTACAGTTCAGAGGTTTAGTCCCTTATCATCATGGTAGGAAGCATGGCAGCATGCAGGCAGACGTGGTGCTGGAGAGGTAGCTGAGAGTTCTGCATCCTGATCTGCAGGCAGCAGGAAGGCAGAGTGCCACTGGGCCTGGCTTGGGCTTCTGAACCCCAAAACCCACCCCCAGTGACACACTTCCTCCAACAAGGCCACACCTACTCCAACAAGGCCACACCTCCCAATAGTGCTACTCCCTGTGAGCCTTTGGGGGCCATTTTCATTCAAATCCCCACGGTGGTCTTAAGAGTGGTACATTGAAAACAGAAAACTTAAAGCTAAAAATAAGTTTAAAAAGAACCTAGTCCACCCCTGTCATTTCTCTAATTAAGACTATCTATATAGACTGCCGGCAATGGTTGAGAGACAGCCCGAACTGACCTACTCTGGTGATGGGATGGCCAAACACCCTAATTGTCATGCTAGAAACCCCATCCAATGACTGAGGGAACTGGATGCAGAGATCCACAGCTAGGCCCCGGGTGGAGCTCCGGGAGTCCAATTAGCGAGAATGAGGAGGGTTTATATGAGCAAGAATTGTTGAGACCAAGGTTGGATAAAGCACAGGGACAAATAGCCAAACGAATGGAAACACATGAACTATGAACCAATGGCTGAGGGGTCCACACTGGATCAGGCCCTCCGAATGGGTGAGACAGTTGATTGGCTTGATCTGTTTGGGAGGCATCCAGGCAGTGGGACCGGGTCCTGTGCTCATTGCATGAGTTGGCTGTTTGAAACCTGGGGCTTATACAGGGACATTTGGCTCGGCCTGGGAGGAGGGGACTGGACCTGCCTGGACTGAGTCTACCAGGTTGATCTCAGTCCTCGGGGGAGGCTTTGCCCTGGAGAAGCTGGGAATGGGGGGTAGGCTGAGAGGAAGGGGAGGGGGGCGGGAGGGGGGAGAACAAGGGAATCCGTGACTGATATGTAGAACTGAATTGTATTGTAAAATAAAATAAAATAAAATAAATAAATAAATAAATAAAATGAAAAAAAAGACTATATATAAATGAGGCAGGGTGTGGTATAGATGAAGCAGGTGTACCTCTTAAAAGTAGCTAGTGGCAACACCAAAATATACAGAGGAAACAATTACTAGGTACCAGGTGCCCTTGTAGGCTTCTGGCGTGGTGGTGCATGCCTCCCAGCATTCGGGAGCTGGGAGGCAGAGACAGGTGGATCTCTCCAAGTTCCAGGACAGCCAGGGCTGTTACACAGAGAAACTCTGTCTCAAAAAACCAAAAACCAATCAACTAAACAAAACAAAACAAAAACCAAAAACCAAAACCAACCAAACAAAAAGACTATAAATGAACAACCGATGAGTCTAATGGTCCCAAGAGTTAAGAGTTTTCATAATCTACTCCTTTACTTTCGGCCTTTCTGAAATATTTTTTTTTTACCTTCTGTGTGTTGTCATGCTTTTGGCCCCGAACAGCGAACATTGGAAGGAAAAATTTCCTGAACTGGCAAAGGGTAGGCAACAACTTCCAAAGCAGCGACATGGCACCCTTGCTTCATTCTCATTTTTTTTTTTCCTTCCAGAAACAGCCCATCCACATGACTCAAAGCATTTTGGGGTGGTCGAGCAGACGAGCAAAATTGCTGGGCTAACCACTATTTTCCTCTTGTGGATGAGATTATCAGCAGAGTTCAACAGCCTTCAAGGTTTCAATCTTCAGACACGGGCCCTCCCGTGACCTTGAGCACATCGTTAGCTCCTAAGTGTCTCAGTGTCTTCTGTGAGAGAGAAGTGACTCCTTCTGTGCTCCCCTCTCAAGAGTGCTTATGAAAAGAGAGCAACCCGTGAAAGCTGATGATGTCCACAGCGAGAAAGCTCGGGAGGTCCAGGTTCTTTTCCGGTCCCCATGCAGGAGAGAACCTGAAGAAACAGCTACTTAAAAGTAACTGGTGGCAACATCAAAATACACGGAGGAAACAATTACTAGGTGTCAGGTGCCCTTGTAGGCTTCTGGCGTGCCGTACCCTTTATATTTTCAGAACTTGTTGACATGGGTTCTATTCTTTTTCCAAACGTTCAGATAAGTAAACTAAGACCAGAGTGACTCAGGGTTATGAGGAAGGTCAAGGTAGAGAAGTAGAGAACAGAGAACTCCTAAGTGGCTGTGTCTGCTTCTAGAATCACCCTCTTGTTCCCACTTTACTGCCCCCAAGAAACACCTTGTTTGTAACGGAAATAATCCCCTAACCTTAGCCATGTGGTGTAAGATGTGCTGGGTGTGAGAGTCCCAGGAGCTCGGGGCCTACATTCAGAAACTTCCACTTTTCAATCCTGTACAGTGATTCCTCCTCTTACCTTGTAGATAACCACGTTTCCCCAGGATGGAGAGAGCATTTGGAAGCGTGATCAGCCTTAGAAAGTTAATCAGCTGGGCGGGATGCTTTGCACCTTTTCTAGAACTCACTTGGTAGCCCAGGCTGGCCTCGAACTCACAGAGATCCGCCTGGCTCTGCCTCCCGAGTGCTGGGATTAAAGGCGTGCGCCACCACCGCCTGGCCTCCGCTACTCTTTCTTATTGCCTTCTGTTCTTGTCAGCGCCCCCCTCCTCCATACCTATTCCTTTTCCAGATTCACAACTTTTGGTTTTGTTTGGTGTCCCATTTAGATCAACCATGGCCATTTATGTGATCCCTGGATTAGAATTATCCTTTGGAGTCTGGTGGGGCCACCAGTGGGTAGATAACAGAGGACAAAGACTGCCCCATCTCTTTGAAGCTATCAATGGCAAACGTTAGCAAACAGTTCATCAGTGAGAAGGAGGACCCTCCGAATTCAAGGACCCTCCTGACTCAAGTTTGACTGCTGGCTGCCTGGACCGTTCTTGTGTAGATTTAGTGGATGCATCCCTGGCTGCGAGGAGCTTGTGATTGCAACGGCTGTGTCTAGCCTGGAAAGTGGGATTCCTCAGCCCTTTTTGATCTCTTCTAGATCTTATACTCTTTCTGTCTCCTCTTCTTCAGTGTTCTCTGAACCTTCGAGGGGCAAGTATAGATGTCTCGTTTAGGAATCAGTGCTCATCATGTATTCTCATGTACCTTGAGAAGCTATGAGTCTCTGTATCTACCATTGTTCATTGAAGAGGCTTCTTTGATTAGGGCTAAGAGTAGCTTTTGTTATAGGTAAAGACAAACATTTAGAAGGCAGTTCGAAGCTATACCAATTTAGCTCAGCAACAGTATTCAGTTACTCGTCTCCAGCACCTCTGACTTCCACAACTACTGGTTTTTGATTAGGTCTTTAGTACCTGGTGTGTACTATTCTCTTCTGTGGAACAGGCCTTAATTCTAGTAAGAGAGCTGTTGGTTACCCCATACCAGTAATGCCACTATTGCACAAGTGGGCACATTTTGCCTGGTAGATGGTCTTATAATTCACAGGGTTCATAGGTGGATAAGGCCACTGATACTCTCCCCCTCAGCCACCTACATAGCATCTTCTGGAACCATGAAAGTTACCTGGCAGAGAGGAAGCTTCCAGCTCAGTTCTAGCTTGGTTTCTCTATATCATACAAGAAAAGTGCATGGCGTCTTCATCAATAGGGTCTCTTATCGTCTAGTTCTGGTGGTCAATCACTGGGAATGGCAAGAACCTGCATAGTTCTGGGGATTTGGGGGCCCCTAGACCAATAGCCCATAAGGATGTATCTAGCCTTGCTACTGGAAATTTTCTCAAGTAACCCACAAAGCCTAGGAGCAGCTTTTTCCAGTTATTCAGGGTAATTGCCTTGAAACTCTTCAAAAAAAAAATTATATGCTCTCAAAATCTAAGCATGTTTATCTCTGAGTAAGGTGAAAATGACTTGTAGCTTCCACATAATTATCTTAGTCAAGAAAAATGACACCCTCCCCAACCCAAAGGACCATCTATTTGGGAACTGGTGGAATTTGGATTGGGATAGATTATCTTCTACCCATTCTGATTTTTCCTATAGGTGGGTAGCAGGCAGACACCAAATGCTAAGCTTCCTACTCCATTATTTACAGAACCAGAGAGCCGAGGCCAGTGGCTAACCACAAGTCACAGGTCCTGACTGATGCTGTATTAGAACAGCATCCTGACCCATCCAATCACTAAGGAGCTGTACCCCTTGCTCAGTTGTGATTCTCACTCAAAAGAAAAATCTAACATCACTGACTCCCATGAAGCGATTGTTCCAGGTCATTTATGGAGTTTCTGAAGGGTTCTTGACTAATGAAACCAGGAAGGTGGTGGGAAAGCCTAGGTGGGGGATGGGAAGTGGGGTGGGAAGTGGGGGGGGGGGTCACCAGAACAATAACATTTGCTCAGCGCTTTCCAGAAAGCTTAGAGTAGAGTCAGCTTCTTGAAGACAAGCGGAGCAAGGTGGGAGAATTTGATCTCTAGTCTGTCCCTTTGGTCTTTGCTCCCAGAGTCCCTTTCTGGTTCTTCATTTGCCTGGTCACCGTTAACCCTACTGTTTCCTTAGAGACCTCGTGCTTGGCCAGGGGCACACATGAGCCTGCTGCCCACATTGAACATAGAAAAGGAAGGAACAACGTTATTAAAAAAAAAAAAAATCTCTCATTGTTTCCACTGTCTACATATTTTTCTTTTTAACACTTACATTTCTAAATTTTTTCCTTTTTAGTTCCTGAGAAGTAAGAGCTCCTGGAAGAATCTAGAACCTGCCCTATCAGCTCTGGGATTAGCACAAGGCTGGATGAATGGATAGGAAGGTCCCTTCTGCAGTCACAATGGAAGCCCACTGGAGGAGGCAGGTGGAGGAGGAGAGGGAAGAGGCGGAACAGAGAAGCTCACCATTGTTTGAATCCAGAGGGAAACATGCCTGGGTGGGTAAGAAGGGAAGTATCCCCCTGTGGAGAGGCATGGACTGGAGGGCCCTGGGACAGTTAGAGAAAGGACCAGAGTTTGCAGGAGGCTGGAGAGGGCTGTCCTGCCCCCGTGTATCTCCACTCCCATGTGCTGTGGGATGTTCTGTATGGCAAATGTGTTGCTGATTGGTCAATAGATAAAACACTGATTGGCCATTGGCTAGGCAGGAAGTATAGGCGGGACAAGGAGGAGAATAGAGCTGGGAAGTGGAAGGCTGAGTCAGAGAGACACTGCCAGCTGCCACGATGACAAACAGCATGTGAAGATGCCGGTAAGCCACGAGCCATGTGGCAAGGTACAGATTAATGGAAATGGATTAATTTAAGCTGTAAGAACAGTTAGCAAGAAGCCTGCCACGGCCATACAGTTTGTAAGCAATATAAGTCTCTGTTTACTTGGTCGGGTCTGAGTGGCTGTGGGACTGGCGGGTGAGAGAGATTTGTCCTGACTGTGGGCCAAGCAGGAAAACTCCAGCTACACCCATGTTTTGTTTTCTTTTAGTAAATGACGCAGCACCTCCCAAACCAAACCAAACCAAGCAGTGAACGGAAAGAGGGTGAAATTTTATTTTAGTAATATACTTTACTTTCTACTAAGTAATAACTTCATATTAAGTCTTACTTTATATTAAGTAATATGCTTTACTTAATAGAGCATATCAATTTAAGATAATGCATAACTAATGAAAAATAGGAATACTTAAAAAAATTGTATATGTCAAGTTTATTAGGATGGTAGATCTTTCCAAATACATACAAAATGGTAACTCTATGAGGTGACAGAGGTTAATTAATTTTATTGAGGTAGTTATTTTATAATGCATTTTTATGGCAAAGCAGTATGTTGGCTGAAGTCTGTGGAAAAACATGAATATTTACCCGTGGCAGTCATACGATGTCTTCAAAACTCAGTGGGTGACACTGCCAAGCTTAATTTCAGTATTTTCATTGCAACTACCTAGTCATAAAATTCACAGATGAGGAAGTAGGTTGTCATACTACTGTTTCCATTCCATACCCAGGTTGACTTAAAAGTTTTTTTTTTTTAATAACTGAGCTGAACATCTGTTTTCATATTTAAATTAATCCATATGAATTAAGATCCACCTTTTAGAATACAGTCACTCATTTCCTCTGTATGTGGGCTAGTGGGTGAGGTCAGATTCAATAACAACCTGCAGCCATCCTGTGCCCACGCTTCTCCTTCTAGCTGGCACAGGGGTCTGCTGAAATTTGGCTTTTGAGCGCCAAGTAGAGTCGAGTTCGTTTCTTCACGGCACGCAGCTGCCACCTAGTGGCCACTTTCTGAATATCACACAGAGATTACCGGATGAAA